>NW_026606143.1:30205000-31695833 GCF_029834395.1 Sorex fumeus | reverse complement strand
CCATTACTTAGTAGTATAAATCTTGGAACTATCATTTCCAGGCATTGACAAATTACACACATTATGATGATTTTGTTCTAACCAAAGACATGATTGGTGTCTCCCATTACACAAAACTGAGTAATAATAATGTATAACTGAAATATCAATGAAACACTGCTAAGAAATTGACCATGGAATCTGTTTGGCATGATAAAGTTGTTGATTCCAGTAATTTGTAATTTGTGGGAATTTAATTGTGTTTACTTTAAGTAATTATGGATTATAGAATCTTGGAGGGCAATATATGGTTATCTGCCCATCATGACCGCTTGATAATTTTATGGGATTTATGGATTTAAACCCCCAAACCAGTATTCAAGGTATCAGACATACATTGGGATTATCTTCTTAGTACCTTTATTCTGGAAACTGCCTTTACCTCCAATCAGTTATCATAGGAGCCCCATTGATGACACAAGAACTCAGCTGTGGCTGTATTTGATTAGTTAGCAGATGATAACTTGACCCCAGTCAAGTCAATCAGGGCTTAAGCTGAACGTTGTAAAATGCCTAAATTTTCCGAAAGGGAAAGGAACAAGACGGCTGATATTATTTCAGATACTTGCAAAGTGAAGTCTCTGAAGCAGTTGTTACCCATGGTTTTCAGTCCATGGAGAAAACTCCTAGCAAAGGGATGGGGAAGATATTTGACAAGCAGAGAGAAGATGGAATTAACTGAGTATGTCTCTTATTCTAGTAGTTTCTAAGGCTACAGTCAATTAATTCTGTCAATTTTTTACTTTGGAATCTATGATAAATATTTACTCCTACTTCTTTCTGCTTGAACAAATTTAGTTTGAGTATTTTTCACTTGTAATAGTTACTTAGTACATGTAAAACTATGTTCAACTGTCCTTCAATATCAGAGGATTCACCAGAGGTTAAGAACTCTATTAATTTAGTTTTAAATTAGTATTAAACTAACAATGTTAAATTAGTGTACTTATAATTTAATAGATTTTGCTAATTGGGCATGAATTGTCTATTCAATGAAGTAAATTAAACACTCATATTTATAAAAAGTATATTAACAGGTTAGATTTTATAAAAGGTCTTTTGATGGGTTAGATTTTTGTATGTATTTACACGTACACATGTGTAAAAATAGAACATTGCTTCATGGTAACAATACTACCCTCTAGAATTTTCTCTAGTTCAGATTTCTCTATCCATACTATGAAAGATTTTTAAAAGTTTTAAGTGCTTTCAACGTTAGTGTATTGATTTTCCTTTCGAATGTAAAATGAGAAGGAAAAGAAACAACAGCATGCCATTTTATTTCCTCCTCCTCTAGGAAGCAATCAGGTCTCAACAAACCATAAAATAAAACTGATAGGAGTCCAGTTTTTGAACCTGAATGGAATTTTATTAATTTATAGAGGGGTGTGCACTTTCTAGTGATTTGAATCATGTTTTCTTCCCTCCAAGACATTGCCTTCCTGATAGAACTAAAAACCATCTTATTTATCAGACGCTCATGACCAAGATGGAATTACAGAGAGGAGAAAACAATGAGAATTGATATAGTATTCAGCTTTACCAAATTATAATAAACTACTCTTCTATAAAACTGAATGGAAAATGTAATGGGGACATAGATATTTTATTCACTGTACTGACAATATTTTTTATTGTGCTATTTTCCTGGATATATTATTGAATTTTATGAAGTTTCATCAGAGACATTTCTGGCTCTTTGGTTTTTGACTGATTTACTATTTATGTAGTTCCTGACTTCTGTCTTAACCTCTTGGGCCTGGAGCTCTTTATTATGCTCCAGGCCCAGCAGGTTTGACCAGGAGAGGTTCTAGAGAAATCTGAACAACTCAACTTCCCATCTGTCACTTTCACTGTGCTCCCGTTGTTCATCGATTTGCTCAAGCGGGCCCAGTAACGTCTCCATTGTGAGACTTCTTGTTACTGTGTTTGGCATATTGAATACTCTTCGGTAGCTTGCCAGGCTCTCCAAGAGGGGCGGAGGAATCGAACCTGGCTCGGCCAGGCTGGCTGTGCGCAAGGCAAATGCCCTACCGCTGTGCTATCGCTCCAGCCCATAATAAGAATAAATCTATTACAACTAAAAGAAAAATATGGGATGAGAACGTATGCAAATTGCAGGGTCACTACCGGGGAATAAACTGTGAAGCCTTATTTTAAGAGGAGAGACTGCACTCCTGGAGGATGAAGAAGTGTTCTCCGCCCATGCCTGCTCCTATTTCATTGTGAGACATCCCCTGTTATAAGTAGGTAGATGTAACAGAGTCTCCGTGCTGAGAGATACCACCTTTTTATTATTATATTTGCAATAAAGTGGGAGCTATACACCATATTTCATCAAAGAGATTATGTCAAAGTATGGAGGCTCTCCACATTTCCTGCTTTGCTTGAACATATTCAGGCCTCCTAGCTTACTATCTTCTTGATCTCATGAACGCTATTGTGTTTCCAAAGGAAAGAACTTACACTTTTTAGAAATGTACAAGGGTTGTGACATTTGTAGCCAGGGGCTGACATTTAGAGAGGTTTATTCAAAACATGTCTTTCAAAATTAGCATAAGGAAAGAGTCAGAGAAAAGTGGCTATTTACATACTTTAGGATTTCACTTTAGACAAGCAGGAAATAAATTAATTGAAATTAATAGTGCCTGTACCAGTTTTTTGTGATTGAATCATCTTAGAAGCTGATTCTTTAGTCGGGCTTTTAGATTACTGAGGCCCTAGCTTGTTCTGTTTGTTTGGTCTGGGGCCAGCCCTGAGCCTGGCTTGGGGATTGTGGGTCACACCCAGAAGAATTCACAGGACCCTGAAGGGCCAGGAATTGAACCCGGACCTCCTGTGTGCAACAAATGTTCTTGCCCTTCTGATCCTCTCGGCTGCCATGTTGATGGAGACCTCTAGAAAGATCAGGACTCAGAATTTCCAAGCTGACAAAGTCCTGATGCAAAAGGACTGTGAACTAATGTATAGTATTCTTTCAAATAGACTGTTAGAGACAATTTGTTATTTAGCAACAGATAAGTGATACAGTCATAAAACACTATGTAATCATGGCCAAGTTTACTTCTCTGAGTGAATCTTCTATTACTCTTCCCGTTGTTTACTGTTGCCTACAAGGGTGATCTTTTTACCACTTATTGATTCATTAAACATACCATCCTTTCGGCCTGTGCTCTTTCCCTTTCACCCGGAGAGCTATCGCCCCAACTCTCTATATAATTTACCCCTTCAGCTAACTTGTGTAGAAATAGGAAGTTACATATTTCTGAAAAAATCAATACCTCCCCCTCTTCTAGTAATAAGTAACTAGAAAATAAAGTTTAAAAATATACTCCATTCATAACACTGAAAACACACAGGAGATTCATAACGCAAAGCAAATATGAACGGTTCAGAACTGCCATGAAAAGGCTATAAACTTGAATTGAAGGTCATAAAACATGATCTGACCAAATGGAAAGACACTTCAAATTGGTTTTTTTTTTAATGTTTTTGGGTCACACCCAGCGATGCTCAGGGGTTACTCCTGGCTTTGCATTCAGGAATTATTCCTGGAGGTGCTTGACGGGCCATATGAGATGTCAGCAACTGAACCCAGGTCAGTTGTGTGCAAGACAAGCACCCTACCCACTGTAATATGTTTCCAGCCCCCGACACTTCAAATCTTGAAGGAGGCAATATGAAAATTCAATTTTTTCCAAATCATTCTATTAATTCTAGTTAGAATGTTGCTGGTGAATTTTAATGCTCTGTTTTAAATAATAGAATTGTTTACTGTTTATGGAAACACGGTTTTACTTGGGAGGAAAACATACATGAGAAACATCAAGGCAATTATTGAAATATCAAACTAAAAGGTATAACATTTTTCGCAGATTAAAAACAAATTATGGGACCCAATCAATGTGATAATTGAATAATAAATAGTTTAATAGAAGAAAGTAGAGTGCAGAAAAGTCTTTCAGCATATATGAAAATTTAATAATGGCAAGTAATTGTGGGAAAGAATAGAGACATGGGTAGCAACAGAAAATTGCAGTGAAAACAAAGAATTAAGTGAGGGAATTTTTTAATTTAATTTTTTTTAACTTTTGAATTGAATCACTCTGAGATAGACCCTTTCAAAGCTGCTCATTAATGGATTTCAGTCATACAGCATTCCAACACCCATCCCTCCACCAGTGTACATTTCCTAGCACCAGTGTCCCCAAGTTCCTTCCCATTACCCCCTATTCTCTACCTCCTGCCTGCCTCTATAGCAGTTGCTTTTCTTCTCTCTCTTATCTCTCTTTTTTTCGTCTCATATCTCTTTTTCTGTCTCTCTCTCTGGAGGGAATTTTATAAAAGAGAATAATGAAAAAGAGAGTTGAATGAGTTATAGACAATTATTGGAGAAAACAAATTCATCGAACTGTGAGAGAATTGTGGGAGCAACAAATTGTGGAGAATACAAGAAACCTTGAGAAAATAAAAAAAATCAAGGACAAAACTAGAGAGTAGTAGAAGAAAATGGAGAAATGTGGGTGAGAATGGAAAATTGTGAGAGAAAATGGGGATTTGTGGTAGAGACAAAGAATTCTGGGAGATGAAAGAATTATGGGAGAATTATGAAGAAACAATGTGGGAGGCAGAAGGAAGTGTGGGAGGGATAGAAATTTTGAAAGAGACAAAGAATTGTGGAAGTGAAAGAAAATTGAGATTTACCAGATAGTGTGGGAGTGAATTGGAAATTGTTACAATAATAGAAAAAATTCAGACAGAGCTGTATGAAAAACAAGGATTTGTGTGATAAGAACTATGAACAGGCCAGGGAGGTATGGGTTCCGTGGTATACTGCATGACCCTCATGTGTGAGGCCTGTCACCAATCCCTTCCACCACTAAAAACAAATAAACAATCAAATAAGGGAATTTTGAGAGAAGGAATTGTGAATGAAATCAGATAAGTGGAGCAAAACAATTATGTGAGAAAATAGAGACTTATGTGAAAAAGGGGGTAGATTATAGAAAGAGAAGGGAGGAATGGGTTGGAAAAGTAGGACAGCAGCTGATGTGCTTGACTTGCGTGTGGCTGGTCCAGGTTCGATTCCCAGCACTGCATCACCTGGAGTGATCCCTGAATACAGGGTCGGAGCAAGTCCTGAACAGCTATGTGTGGCCTAACCATCTCCCTACCAAAAAAAAAGAGAGAAGGGAGGAACATAGGGATGAGATAAACTAAAATATGTGACAGACATAACTGAAGGGTGAATCTGGAAGAAATTAAAATTTGATCTTCTACTTCATATAAATAAATACATTTAATCCAGATTAAACAATTATATGTTTAAAATAAAATAATAAACATCCTAGAAACTACACGAAGCAGGTTAGTAGACTGGATCTTAACCAAAATTGAGTTCAGGTATGTTTGGCTTTATAAAATTTTAAAAAAATGTTCAATATAATCTCGGTTCTACTGCAGAAATATAGTATATTTGTGAAAACTTTAGTCACAAAAGACAGTATAATATATTTGTTTTGATGCTTTTTTAAAATTTTTGGACAACTGGTAGTGCTCAGGACTTGTTCCTAGCTCTGTGCTCAGAGATCACCTTTGCCAGGGTTCAGGGGAGGTGCTAAGGGGTTAAACCTGGATCCACTTCATGCAAGGCAAGTGCCCTACCCTCTGTCCTATCAATCCAATCCTCAGATATATTACCAAAAATAATATTTTATTTTTTTCTTAATATTTTTTGGGACCTCCAAATGGGTACTCAGGAAGTCTGGGGGCCCCTTCCAGCAGGTTTTCACCAACTGTTTCAGTAGTTCAATGTGAGGCCCCAGGATGCGGTGCTGCTCAGGATAAGCGGTGCCAGGAGATTATTTGGCCTACCTGAACGGTACTCCTGGCCTCCAGGGCTGCACCCAGTGATGCTCAGAGGACCATTTTAGGGCTGGGGTTGGAACTGGAGCCAGTCGCATGCAAGGCTTCTGCCTTATCCCCTATCCTCTGACCCAACTTTTCCTTTCTTACTTAAAAAATTTTATAGGGGCTCCATACGACAATTTCTGGGCCCCATGGGTCCTTCTGTTTGATGCTCAGGGGGCCACTAGAGTCACACGCAGCAGTGCTTGGAGGACTATTCAGTGTGTCTAGGACTATTCAGTGCGTCTAGAGGCTTCAGCATGCTCACTTGTGATCTACCTAACTTGAGTTAACTCTTCAGCCTCCCAAAGAACTTTTGAACTCAATGTAAAAATAAGCAAAAGATTTTAAAATGTGATGATCTCAAAAATGGGCACTTGATTATTGTATAACTGAAACCCAAGCACAAAATTTGTAAGCCTATAACTGTACCTCATGGTTTTTCACTAATAAAAAAAGAAAAAAAAACTCAAGTTTTTGAAAGAGCACATTTTTTGTTGTTGTTGTGGGGACTCTCAGCAATGCTTGGGGCTCCAGGAATCATATGTGACCTAGAAGTGTGGGCCTTGGGTTTGGCTCTTGGGCCTGGAGATGTAGTGCTGCTTAGGCCCAGAGGAGTGCTGGGGGGAAAATCACTTAAAATATAATTATGGTGCGGGTAGGGCATTCGCCTTACAAGCGGCCAACATGGCCGACCCGAGTTCGATTCCTCCGCCCCTCTCGGAGAGCCCGGCAAGCTACCGAGAGTACTCGATATGCCAGACACAGTAACAACAAAGTCTCCAATGGAGACGTTACTGGGCCCGCTCGAGCAAATCGACGATCAACGGGAGGGCCTTTACCTTTACCTTTACCTATGGTAAATCTTGGAAGAGATCAGCAAGCTGTAGCCATGCCACCAGACCCCACACCAGGCTGAACTTCATATCTGGATCACCCCTGAGGGAGGGGCGGGTGAGTCCTACCACCCACCCTAACAGAGCCCCTGGCAGCTGAAAATCTCCAGAACCCAATCATTGCCATGCTCACGGTCAATCTCTACAGGCTCAGATGAGCCTCATCCATGAATGAATCTGTTGCAAGTCTTAGGTATGTGGGGTTTGTGAATCAAATCTCCAATCTCTCAAGGAGTCAAGGGTGGGCAACCTCCCTCAACCCCCCTGTTCTTTCAGGAACCTGGTGTCATATCCACAAACTGCCTCTGGAACCATATAAGCTTATTAACTGGCCATGATCCAGAGACTCACAAATAAATCTCAAGAGATAAACAAGCTTGAAATTAGACTATGGACCGAACATAATTGCCACTCAATGTCTCTTTTGCAGACCACAACACCCAAAAGGAGAGAGAAAACAAAAGGGAATGCCCTGCCACAGAGGAAGGTGGGATGGGGGGGATGGGGGTGGGAGGGATACTGGGATCCATGGTGGTGGAAAATGGGCACTGGTGGAGGGATGGGTATTGGATATTGTATAATCGAAACCCAAGCACAAAAATTTGTAAGTCTACAACTGTACCTCATGGTGTTTCACTAATAAAAAAAAAGAGATAAACAAGCTGTAGAGATGCCTCAGACCCCAAAGCCACTCTCTGGTTAAAAATTTCACTCCAGCTGTATCATCCTATTTAAAATTTTAGAATTTCAACTCATACTCTATACCACTGATGTACCTGGAGTAGTACACATTGGATAGGATGTAAGGTAGAATGCAACCAATCTCAATTAAAAAAATATTAGCACACAAGACTCAACCTGTAACAACATGTTAGTAATCTCTTATGCAAGGGCTCAATGGCTTCAGGGTGAGTACAACAATTTTCACATACATTCTTCTAAGGAAACCTTTTTGATCACTTTTAGAGAATTATTCATAACAAGCAATATGAAATAAATTATTTAGGGCCTGTGATTGGGGTAGGCTTGGGTGGTGGTTGGGAAAATTCTAAATGCTGGCGGTAGATAAGGTGTAATAGTGGTGGGATTGGTGTTGGAATATTGAATGTAATAAATTATTGTGGACCACCTTATAAAATAAGATGAAATTTTAAAAAATTTAATTAAATTTAAGTATATAAGTGTATATATATACATATACACATATGTATATGCATTTAGGTGCTGGTGCAACAGTACAGAGGGTAAGGTGTTTGCCTTGTACATGATTGAACCCTATCTGAGTTTAATCCTCGGTATCTCATATGGTTCCCTGAGGCCACCAGGAGTTATCCCTAGCAGAGATCTAAGAATAAGTCCTGAGCACTGCTGAATGTGGCCCCAAAACAATGAAGTGAAGGGTTTTTACTGGGGGGGGCTATGTGCAGCAGTTATCAGGGGCTATTTCTGGCTCTGTGCTTAGGAGTGACCCCTGGTCATGCTTGTGGATCCTCCACAGTACCTGAGATTTGAACCTGGTTTGGCTGCATACAAGGCAAGTTCCTTCACCCTTACTATCTCTCCAGCTACAAGGAAAAATTTTAACTGGATAATTGAAAACCATCTTGAGATCTGTGTATGTGTATCTTTTTTGGGTCACATATGGCAGTGCTCAGGGGTTATACCTGGGGCTTGGGGGACCATATGGGATGTCTGGGATCAAACCCACATTGGCCCAGTATAAGGCAAACATCCTACCATTGTACTATTGCTCTGGCCCCAGTATAAGTTTATATTTTGTATAGCTTAACAATGTTCTTTGTAGAGTAGAACATTTAAATATAATTATATAAAGAAAATTCAGTTATATATTTTAAACTTTCTACATTTATGCTTTATTCATAATTTTTCTTTGTCAATAGGAAAAATAGGACAAAGTACAAACCCTCATGATCAACATGTAAAAAGATGGTCTTGGTGACAGTAAATGAAAATCAAGGTAGTAATAACACATTGCCCCAAATCCACGAAATTTAAAAGGATCTAATGTAAAACTGAATTTCAGTAGTGGTCACAATGTAGTATACAGCTTTCAAAATACAAAGCTGCACAATTGGAAACTTAAACAAACAAACAAACAAACAAAAAGAAACCAAAATGCGAACTCTTAGGTTATGAGAAACAAAATGGTGGCTATAGAAGGGAAGGTGATTGGAGAGAGGAAAAATAAAGTAAAGGGGGTCAATTGTATAATTGGGGGATAGAAACTAGAGTTTCAGTATAGAATATTAAGTAACATAACATAAGCAGGAATTGCCTTATAATGTTAGATACTTAGAACCTATATGATGTTATAAACCAATGTTGTCTCGGTGACATTTTAAAAAGTATCTCTAACTCTCACTGCTGGTTGGATGCAGAGGAAAGGGCACTCTCATTCATTGCTGGAGGAAATTTGACCTGCTACAGCTTTTGCAAGACAATCTGGCAGCATCTATTAAAATTAAAAATACCCATGCCATTTGACCTAGTCATCTCAGAGTAACATTCAACTCTTAGAAATCCAGAACTAAACTTGTGAACATATATTCTTTTTATTTTCTTAAATTTTTATTAGTGAAACACCATGAGGTACAGTTGTAGACTTACAAATTTTTGTGCTTGGGTTTCAGTTATACAATGATCGAATACCCATCCCTCTACCAGTGTCCATTCTCTACCACCACCAGTCCCAGTATCCCTCCCACCCCCATCCCTCCATCCCACCCTACCTCTGTGGCAGGGCATTCCCTTTTTGTTATCTCTCTCCTTTTGAGTGCTGTGGTTTGTCAAAAGAGGCATTGAGTGGCAATCTTGTTCGGTCTATAGTCTATTCTCATCACGCATTTCCCATCCCGAGAGGAACCTCCCAGCACCCTTTATTTGGTGCTCCCTTCTCTATCTGAGCTGCCTTTTCCCATAGCATGTGCGGCTGTCCTCAAAGCCTTGGAGTAATCCTCCTGATACTTATCTCGGCTATTCTTGGGTGTAGTCTCCTATTTTGTTACTTTATGAACATATATTCTTGACTTGTAGTGATGAAGGTGATTGTAAAAGCAAATGCCCCTTAACAGGGAGTGTTTGAATACATTTTGGAACATAAACCCAGTGGAATATGGTACAAGCTTAAAAATGAATCAACTAACTGAAAATTTCCACATAGTATTTTTCTTTCTCTGGTGCCAGGGGTAGAACCCAGGACTGCACACATACAAGGCAAGTGTGCTAACACAGAGCTGGTGGTGTTCTATCACTAACCCGCCAAGTGGTATTTTGGAATGAAAAAATAAAGATGCAGAAAAAGCATGGATGATATAGTCCCATCTTTCTAAAACAATGACCAAAACACCCCTTCAAATATATGTGTGTGTGTGTATAAATAAATTATAAGCCTGAACCAAAAAAAATGCACGTATAGACACTAAATAGTTGTCATGGTTATTTGAATGAAGAAACATATGTTATATATATATTATATGTGATATATTATATATCATATTATATATTATTATATATTATATATTATATTATTATAGTATATATATTAAATATCTGAAAGACAGAGAAAGGAAATTCAAGCAGACAAGAGAAATGGAAAATATTAAAATACAAATGTGGGGCTGGAGCAATAGAACAGCAGGTAGAGTGTTTGCTTTGCAGGCAGTCAACCCGGGTTCGATTCCCAGCTTCCCATATGGTCCCCTGAGCACCGCCAGGGATAATTCCTGACTGCAGAGCCAGGAGTAACCCCTGTGCATCACCAGATGTGACCCAAAAAGCAAAAAAAAAATCCAAATGTATGTGATGTAACCACATTTATGCATTTTTGAAAAATTGTATGTGTGAAGAAGAAAGGTAAAATGGAAAAAAATTTAATGTGAACACCAGATTTTTAAAGAGTAATGTTCTGAGTTCAGGGCATAATTTGAAAACATTTTTGTAAGTTGAATTTCTGCCATGAAATTCTTTTCATTTTTCTTGTTTCCCTTTCCTCTCTTACTATAAGCCAGACCAGAAAAAATGTGGTAATGCAATAGTTCTGACTGAGTTCTAGTTATCCTAAAATTTCCTAAGAAAGAGAATTACATTTGCCAGTGTGTGCTGAAATTTTCCACCGAGTTGCCTTTTGGCAGAGAACAATAAATTATTATTTTGCACTTTGATTTTAATGTATTCTTTTAAAACTTTAATTTATTTTTAATATGTTCCTGCTCATATGAACTATTAACATCTCTTAGTCAAATCAATTAATGTCTTGTTTTGCTCTTTCAATTAGTCTTGCCTGGAAACAGGTGACATATTCAACTGAAGAGGGTAACTAAGAGGGCTTAATAGATAAACAATTATTTCCCAAAGCATAGGTAGGCATTAAGAAACGCATGAAGGGGTAGTGCATTTCTCTGAAGTAACAATATTAAGATGCTGTTATGAGCTTCTAGATCTGGAGGTAAAAGTGAGCTCTTCAGCAGAGCAGGGGGCTATTAGCCAGAGCTGGGGGAATAAACACTCCAATTTCTTGCTCTTTCTACCCCCTGATCTACTGATGCTTCCTTTATATTTTTCAAACCCGATTGGAAGTCAGAATACAAGGGAGGTCATTAATAAAGTCCATATGGGTCAGCCTTAAAGGGCACAGAACTGGGTTGAGAAGGGATGGAGTGGAGAAATGAGGGAGCAAAGATGACTTTACTCTCGTCACAGAAGCTTCTTACAATAATTTGATGGTTGGTAAAGGTGGTTCATAATATTTAATCCATGGCTTCCAATATCCCATAGAACATGGTTTTATACTGATGGCAACCCATATCTGAAAAACTTAGTATGAATCCATGTGATACTCTCATGCAACTTAATCACATTACTTAGGTTCCACCCGAAACACAGCAGAGATGTGCCTGAGCTGAAGACTAAGGACAAACAAACTCTGATAGGACTTGGGAAGGAAAATAGGTGAATTTTTAAAAAGTTTTCTTAAGGAAGAACACAAAGTTCAGAAAACCAGGGCTGAGGGTCAGAAGGAAAATTTAAAGCTTCCCAGCCTTTCAGGTCAAATCATTCTCCTGGGCTGACATCGTTGGACCCTTTTCAGAATGGAGGCAGATTTCCGTTCCTTATGGCTAGGTCCTGACAGCATGCCCAACCTCTGCAATATTACAGGGCCCAATGTCACCTTTCCTGAACTTCAACCTGCTTCTCTACCCTTCCAGTTATACTTCCTGGCACTGGGTGAAGACAGGCAGGGAAGGAAAAGAGAGTATCCCACAGCACCCCAACTCTCCTTTAGAGTCTCCCAACTACAGATTCACTGTCAGCATTGCAGGAACACTGCACACCCAATGGGGAAGATGCAGAGAAGCCCACTGAGTTCAATGAATGAAAATAACACAGAACACACAGCAGAGCACAAGAAATTAGGAGAGTCAAAATGAGAAAACGACAGGGGCTGGAGTGATCTACAGTGAGTAGAAACACTTGCCTTGTGCGCCACTCTCCTGGGTTTGATTCCTGGCATTCCATACGGTACCCCCAGCATATGGTCCACCAGAAGTAATTCCCAAATGCAGAGCCAGGAGGAAGCCTAGAGCATGGATGGGTGTGCCCCCCTCCCCAAACAAAAACAACAACAACAAAAGAGAAAATTACAATCAGAAATGACAAATGAAAACGTGGTAGACAATGTAAAAAAAATCAATAGAAAGTCTGAGCAGACTAATAATAGCTGAGGAAAAGATCGAGGAGCTCTGAGATGAGATGGAGGAAACCTCTAGAAAACAACAAGAGATGGGAAAAAAGTATGAAAACAAATGAGAACTATAGGATGAGTTCAAGAGGAACAGTATAAGAGTTCTTGGAGTCCCTGAGGAATAGGAAGGCAAATTTGATGAAGAAATTTTGAATAGTTAAAGGAATCATAGATAAGAATTTCCCAGAGGAAATAGAGGCATCCAGATCCATGAAGCCTGAAGGGTCCCAGCAAAAACAGACTCAAAGAGGAAAACATCCAGACACCGTGTGCTCAGAATGCCAAAAACCAAACACAGAGACAGAATATTGAAAGCAGCAAGATCAAAAAAGGAACTAACATACAAAGAAAGCCTATAAACTTCACAGCAGACTCTCAGATGAGTCTCCATGAGCCAGAAGAGAATGCAAGGATATAGTGAAAAAAGTTCAATGAGATAAACATCTCGCCATAAACACTCTACCTAGCTAGATTATCATTCAGAATTGAAGGAACAATGCAGTGCTTCAGGAACAGGCAACATCTTAGGGAATTTGTATCCTTGACACCAGTTTTGCAAAAAGCATTCAAGGAACCTCTTTATTTATTGAAAAAAAAAACACAGCAGCTGTATTCAGAATTACCAACATTTGCAAGCAACTAAGATGTTGTTTGGTAAGTGAATGAAAGAATGAACTGATAGATATATTCATTGTGGTAGGAGAAATGATATACCTAACCACAAAACAATAAGAAACTTATAAAAGACAGGAAAAACTTCCCAGAACCGACACTAACAACAGTACTCATTTATGGTGCATATGATTGTCCTCTACTAGAAAAAGGGAGGTCTGTTCACTGCTGGCTGGCTACAGTATTTTATACATTTTAAATAACAAATGAAAGTTTCATTTATATTGACTGCTTAATGTCTAATCAAGTATTTTTTAATCCATGGAGATTTTTATTATAGTCTTTTACTTATTAATTCAGATACTTAAGCTGTATCTATAATATAATGTTTTATAACAGAGCCAGTATTACCTCTCATAAGATAAAATACGTATTTTCCTCTAAATTTTTCTAAATTCTTACTAATTTTATATTTTTAGCATTTACGTATTTCATACAAAATTTAAAATGCATTAGGACATAATTAGTTATACTAGTATTTTTAAATTTAGATAGCTCTAAAAAGAAAGAAATGGTTTTTGAAAAATTTTACTTTATCAGCTTGTCATTGATTTACAATTTTGAGTAATTTCAGGAGATTAGCTCTATTCATCTATATGTGTGTAGGTGTCACCACCTCCACAATAAAACAAAAAGATCTTTCCCATATGTGGGATAAAAAAGAAACATAGCAAGAGAACAACAAATGGTCAATGTCACTGGAACTGAAAACTTCGGCTACAGAGCTGGGTTTCCATGGGATTGTGTGGGTAGGGTCCTTGGGACACTGGTGGAGGGAAAAAACTCTCTGGTGATGGGTGTGGTAGTGGAATGATGAATGCATAAAAAGTATGATTAACAGTATTGTAAATCCTGGTACCTCAATAAAAATAATTTAAAATGAAATTGGACCAAACATGATTGCCACTCAATGCCTCTTATGTAAACCACAACATCCAAAAGGAGAGAGAGAACAAAAGGGAATGCCCTGCCACAGAGGCAGGGTTGGATTGTGGGGGTGGGGGGTGGAAGGGATACTGGGACCCGTGGTGGTGGAAAATGGGCACTGGTGAAGGGATGGATAGTTGATCATTGTATAACTGAGACCCAAGCACAAAAATTTCTAAGTCTAAAACTGTACCTCATGGTGTTTCACTAATAAAAAAAGAAAAGAAAAAAAAATAAAATGAAATTGGAATAAAGCAGAAGAGAAATTTAATACATTTAATAATTTCGCCTAAAGTTGGTGTGTTAGATATATGTACTCAATACATAGACCAAGGATCATTTGCCCAGGAGTTAGAATACTTGGTTCTAACTGGATCCCAGCTAATACTTAGGTCTGTCACTTCAGGTAGATCATTTCCTTGTTCTGAACTTATTCCATTCGTTGTATAGGAAAAGAATAGGACTGAAAAATCTAAGCATGTTTTCAGTTCTGCATTGTATGATGCTATTACTTCACGCAATCAAAAAGTCTTAAGAATGACTTGGTTAGGTCAGGAGGATTTGTCTACGGTTGGAAACCTGTTTCAAGTGCTGGGAGAGAAGGCAGTTGGGATAGGGAAGGATCACCATGACCAAGATACTTGGATAAGAGTGATCAACTATGTGCTGAAAACAGGTAAAGAAACAAACATGATAACTTCTCAATATCTGTATTGCAAACCATAATGCCCCAAAGTGGAGAAGGAGAGAGAGAGAGGGAGACAGAGAGAGAGAGAGAGAGAGAGAGAGAGAGAGAGAGAGAGAGAGAGAGAGAGAGAGAGAAAGGGAGGAAGCAGGAGAGAGGAACAGAGATAAGAAGAGGGAGAGAGGGAGGAGAAGGGGAGAGAGGGGGAGAGAGAGACAAAGACAGAGATAGAGACAAAGACAGAGACAGAGAGGGAAACTGCCTGCTATAGAGACAGGCTGGAGGGAGGGTGACAGGAGGGAAACTAGAGAAAATGGTGGTGGGAAATGTGCATTGGTGGAGGGATGTGTGTTGGAACACTGTATGACTGAAATCCAATCATGATCAGTTTTGTAATTCTGTATCTCACGGTGATTAATATATATATATATATATATATATATACACACACACATAAGGCAACCTTAAAAAAAAGAATGATTTGGTTAAAAACAAAACTGAGTTAGAAAAACTGCTCATAATAAGTCTAATTAAAATTATGATTCCACGCCTCTTCTAACTTTCCCCGTGGAATGTCTCACCATAGGATCCAGTGGATGACTAAAGGACCAACAGGTCAGTGAATAGGTAAAGGTAAAGGCCCTCCCATTGTTCATCGATTTGCTCGAGCGGGCCCAGTAATGTTTCCATTGGAGACTTTGTTGTTACTGTGTCTGGCATATCGAATACGTCACGGGGAGCTTGCCAGGCTCTGCCGTGCGGGCGAGATACTCTCGGTAGCTTGCCGGGCTCTCCGAGAGGGGCGGAGGAATCGAACTCGGCTCGGCCATGTTGGCTGCGTGCAAGGCAAGTGCCCTACTGCTGTGCTATTGCTCTAGCCCAGGTCAGTGAATACTAAGTTAAAAGCATTGTGTTCTGAAGGAACAATGTTATTAGGTATAGATAATGGAGTATGTTAGGAAGGGACAGCAAAAATCAGGGAATAATATGACTTCAGTATATTGTATGATAGCTGAAAACAATTCTATTATGCAAATACTACTTGTGTCACACAGGAAAGAAATGTAAATTCAAGGAAGAAACCATGGCCTGCTATGACCTATTGCACCCATACCTACTTAGCAAGGGTAATAGCTCTTTTGGGTTTTACCTGAATTATGTTATTGGGTACAAAAACCAGAGTAATTTTGATGTAGAATAAGAAAGTGGCAATGGAAATCACAGCTTTTCTTTCTCTACCTCTAATATTCCAAGGTATCAAATGATATGTCCTTGGAGCATTTTTATAAATTCATTCTCACTACAGGAGAAAAAAATCATTGATCTGGGGCTGGAGAGATAACTCGAAAGACTGGCCATATGCTGTGTACACAGGAGCCTTACACCTTAGCATCACTCCAAAACTAAAGAGTGGCCTTCAAGAATTGCTGGTGCGGGAGCTGGAGAGATAGCACAGGGGTAGGGCGTTTATCTTGCACGCGACCAACCTGGGTTTGATTCCCAGCATCCCTTATGGTCCCCTTAGCACCACTAGGAGTAACTCCTGAGTGCAGAGCCAGGAGTAACCCCTGTGCATCTCTAGGTGTGACACAAAAAGCAAAAAAAAATTGCTGGTGTGATAAAAAGGCAAACAAAAATCATTGCTATTGATAGCAAATTTCTTTTGTTTCTTTGGAATTGGCACTTTGTAATTTCAGAGTATGATTAATTTAGGTCACTTGATTAATGCATATTAACAATAAGAAAAAGAAGTGGGTAACTCAAACGGGAAATATGAAAGTGGTTGATATCATTTGTCAGTTATGAATAACTTTATTATAGAGCTATATAGCTCTCAGAGTAGGCAATATTTAGAATTTGAGAAGGGAACATTATGTTATTGTCTGTCAATGTGGCATGGAGTAAGATGTCATATGTTAGACTATGATGGCCTGTTACTTATGTTGCATTGGAGAAGATTAAGAAAGGTTAGACGCAAGATTTGGCCAAGACTGAGGCAGTGGGATTGCCTCTTAAATAAACTACTCGAATACTAGACTTCAGTTCTGTATGCGGAAGGACCTCCAAAGACATTGAGGCTGATCCAAACACCACACCCAGATTCTAGGGTACTGCAGAGTGGATAGAGTTTGAAGAATTTATATCCCTATGCCTTTAAAGTAGCACTGTAGCACTGTCCTCCCATTGTTCATCAATTTGCTCAAGCGGGCCCAGTAACGTCTCCATTGTGAGACTTTGTTGTTACTGTGTTTGGCATATCGAATACATCACGGGTAGCTTGCCAGGCTTTGCCATGTAGGCGAGATACTCTCGGTAGCTGGCCAGGCTCTCCAAGAGGGGTGGAAAAATTGAACTCAGGTCAGCAGGGTCGGTTGCGTGCAAGGCAACTTGCCCTTCCCACTGTGCTATAGCTCCAGCCCATCAAAGTAACTCTTTAAAGTAACTCTGGAAAATTCAGAAACTCTGTTTTAAAAAATTTAACGATACTACATTTCACTTCAAACTGTTAAAAAATGGCACTTACATTCCCCCCCCTAAATCATCCATGAGGTTCCACATATTACCTTAAGCAATTCAGGTGAACTCTTCAGAAAGTACTTTATTTTTTTTAATTTTATTTTTTTGCTTTTGGGTCACACCCAGCGAAGCACGGGGGTTACTCCTGGTTCTGCACTCAGGAATTACCCCTGGCGGTGCTCAGGGGACCATATGGGATGCTGGGAATTGAACCTGGGTCGGCTGCATGCAAGGCAAACGCCCTACCCACTGTGCTATTGCTCCAGCCCCCTCAGAAAGTATTTTAAGTCATTAATTGGGAAATATTTAAGTACCCTGTCCCAAATATGAAACCTGAAGGTTGCAAGAATTCAAAAGCAACACACCAGTCCACATTGAATCCCAGTGCATTAGGAATGTACCAACAGTTACTGAGGAATAACTGTCACAATTCTCCCCACTCAAAATTCATTTTCTTGAGCGTGATTTACCTTTTATTTGAAAGATTTGTACATAATTTGTGCTGGTGGATTTCCTTGGTTCTTATTTTAAAATGTGCATTACAAAAGCACCTCCCAAAGCTCCTTTTTGTTCCTTAATAAAACACATTCAATAGCAGAGATGTTCCCTGTCTTTAGTTCAATCGGCGCAAAATAGTGTGAATGATTCCATCATGTTTCACACTGTTCATGCTTTACTATTCAATAATTCCACTTTACATAGAGTATAATGGGCCTCTTACGAAATGATTGCAGTATCTTGCTAAAGAGGTGGCACATCCAGTTGCTGCTATTTCTACAAATGTTGTTCCATGATCTATGCAGTTCATTTTATTTCAATCTTCATTATTTCTGTAAACACATTTTGGAAGCAAGTAAAAACATAATAAACAAATGAAATAATACGTAATTTGCTCCTGGAGTAAGTTATATGCCAGCAGAGTTATGTAGTTCATAATTTAAGTCAAATGTTTATACTTAGCCATTATTCTATATTAAAAGCATAAACTGAGTTTTCTCACCCCTCACAGGATTCTGTAAGATAAATTAGCAGTTGTGTTTGAAAAAATCTTTTGTAAGTAACAGTAATAGAATTGCTAAGAAATATATATCCAAAGTAAATCTATTGAGATGCTAGCATGTTTCCTATTTAATTTGTTTGATTTGAATTCATATTTCTATGGAAGAATGTGGAATGATAAGGTAATTCCCAAGAAAGTGGATATAATTATTGATTTGCGGTGTTATTTACTAGCGAAATGCGTTTACGTGTAGAGTTGTCTTTAGTTCTGATTAGAAAGTCACCTCAATTACAACTGTCATAAATGGGTTACTCACTTGTTTACACTGAGGTTTTTGCATCCCTGAACCTGAAAGAATTGATAAGGCCCTTTCACTTTTTTCTAAGTTCAGAGTTACTCTAGTTTTAGATATATTTCCCCTATAAAATTGAGATTTTTTTGTTTTGTATTTCCAGTTTTTTTCTTGGAAAAGCAATATTTATGCATTGCAATGTGATTTTAGTAATATATTTGTTATTTGTAATCTTTAAAGTCATCTTATCATAAAGCTTTATAGTGATTTTCTCTTTCACCTGTACCCAGATTGTGGGATCACGTGAAACAGTCCAAATTTTTTGTATTCTGGGATTTAAAAAGAGGCTGACATTTGTAATAAGCAGGATGAATGTGACATTAAAAACACAGAATTATAATTGTCCTACTATGACCACTTTGATTTATTTAGGACATTTATTAAAGGTCAGAGAAATGTCTGCTTCTAGGTGTTAGTGGAACAAAATATTGCTGATTTGAAATTCAAAAGATATTTGAATATTGCAGTGATATCATATCCACTCTGTAATACATTTGGTGTTCTGCCCTCTCCCCTACCCTCTCCACATCTTAGATTATAAAAACAACATATAGCATCTATGTGTTAAAAAGCACAACATTTCCAACACCACTATCATTTCTATTGACTGTTTTCTATTCTTTGTCTGCACATGTTCTTATTTTTAAACGTAGTAGCAGTCATAGTAGCTATACAATCTTATATTCTGCTTTTAAATGTCAGCTCTCTTGAAAAGTGATCTGGAATTTCTATTAGGAGACTGAAAAATAGGACTAAGGAAGCTGTGCCATTCTAGCCGAAAAGAAATAAAAATGGTGGGTGGGGGCAACATGTGCTGGCTGTGTGAATTTCAAGAATTTCAAAAGTGATGTAATATTTACCTCAGATTTTCTTAACCAGAGATTTGAACTCAACCATCTTGGTTGGAATAGGGTATGGAATGTAATTAGACTACAATTTGTGAATGAAAGTAGAGCAGAATTTTCTTTCTGCCAGATTGTTAATTAAATGCCACAGAAGACATGCATATTTAATTTTAGCCATGTAAAGAATGTGCAATAGTTGGTAGGCAAGAGTTTCGGCCAGGAAAGAAATGATTATATATTTAGATCATTTGGCTACCCCTGTTAATTTATTACCCTCTGACATAACTCAAGTGTGGAGATGGGAAAGCTCCTTGATTTGATCCAGACACAGGGTTTTACCAGGCCGAAAAGCAGGGTAGTTGAGTTTATAGGCAAAAGAATGCTTGAAATGAAGTGCCATGAATTCTGAGAGGCAGCAGAGGAACGGAGACGGAGGTGGAAGGAGGCTGACAGATGAAGGCAGAACAGGAGATATCAAGGGGCTAGAGGTCTCTGTAGTACAAACGGATATAACGGTAACAAAACAGAGCCACAGAACTGGGAGGTTAAAGGGTTGTGTACAGCAGTCTTGTTAAAATTGAAATAAAACAAAGGAAATCTGAAATGCAACTGAGTTGATCGATTTTAAAAGTCTTTCTTTGTTGTCATTTCATTTTTATGTTGTAAAACATTAGGACCAGAACAGTGAAAAAGGGCATAAGAAATTAAAATCCATTCAATGACTCACTAATTCACTCAGCAGATACTTTTGCGTGCCCTTCCTATATACCGGGCACAAATGTAGGGGGTGGGGTACAGTAATGAACAAAGAAGGAAATATTTGGATGATTTGTAACAGCGTACAAATTCCAAATTGGATTGAGAGTCGGACTGACACTCGAGATGAATAAAATATCAAGCAATGATCACACCAAAAATTATAGCCAGGGCATAGAAGATTCCAAGTCTGGGAGCTAATTTAAAATAGAGAAGTGAAAAGGGAAGATGGGAAAGGGAGGCACAAAAGAAAGGATGGAGGAAGCCAAGTCACCATCTGAGGATTCCTAGGTATAAATAAGAACAGCAAGTGGAAAGGCCTTATGAGGAGATTATGCTTGCCAGGTCTATCCTTAACATTGTGAGGCCCAGGGTACTGGCGCAAATGACCATCTATGTCCTCTGCCTAAAGGTTGGAAGTTATAATGCATATTCTGCCACGCAAACTTAACAAGTACACCTCAGTACTGGCCTGAAACATCAGGGTTAGATTTGGAATTCTTGGATTCTTCACAGCCCTGCACTAGACGTGGTGGTATGGGGGAGCCAACCATTCATTTCTGGTTCCAGTCAGAGGTCAAGCTCTCATCATTCTTTTCCAAACAGAAGAGCCTTCATTACCACGAGGAGCCTTGCACAATGTGAGCTGACATCTCCTGCCTGCGTGTCCAAGCTCTGGATGCACAGATGTCCTCTGATGGCATCTAGAACGAAGGGTGCTTCCATCCCAGACACTGTCTGCTCAGCTGGGGACAGGAACTCTGGCTGCCCTTGGAAAGCAAGTCTTGGTAATCTGAGTCGTGGGACACCAAAATGTGGATAAGTATAACCCACTGATCCCACTGACACTGCCCTTTGGGGAGAGGGTCAGACAGAACAATCCTCTCAAAATTGTGGGGCTCAGAGCTGGAGCGATAGCACAACGGGTAGGGTGTTTGCCTTGCACGTGGACAACCCGGGTTCGATTCCCAGCATCCCATATGGTCCCCTGAGCACCGCCAGGGGTAATTCCTGAGTGCAGAGCCAGGAGTAACCTCTGTGCATCGCTGGGTGTGTCCCAATAAAGCAAAAAAAAAAAAATCATGGGGCTCAGGGCAGAGGCCCCTTTTACCAGGGTGTAAGGGAAGCCTTCTGGCATTTCACCCTTGAATGGGAATGTGAGTCTGCTCCCTATATCCTTAGGATTTGAACTGTGATGGAGAGATATGAAACTTCTGTCACATGGAGGTTCTATAAAAAGTAAAGGAAGGAAGAAACGGAAACCAAAATGTATGTAGCATCTGTACCAAGCCTCGCTGCATGTGAGACATTTTGCTTGTGTGATCTAATTTAATTTTCCACATAACCCCGGAAGTAGGTTTTATACTTTCCTGTGTACACTTAGGAAGTCACTTCCTTGCCCAGAATCATTCGGCTGATGATCCAGGGAACTTAAATCCAAGATTTTGGTGAATTCTAAAATCTGTATGCTTTCTATCACATTGCCTTTGAAAGATATCCTCAGGGGCTGGAGAGATAGCACAGCGGTTAGGGCATTTGCCTTGCACGTGGTCGACCCGGGTTCGATTCCCAGCATCCCATATGGTCCCCTGAGCACTGCCAGGAGTAATCCTCACAGAAAGACCTCACTTGTAAGAAGAGTGAAGACCAGTAAGGAAAATAAAATTCCACACTGCTCAAAAAGGAAATGATGACTCCAGGGAAAAATCTACCCTGAGGTCTGTAGGGTTCCTGGGAATCCATAAGAGCAATTTGTGACTTTATGGTCTTTAGGTATCTGGGTTGGAGTGATAGCACAGAAGGTAGGGCGTTTGCCGTGCATGTGGCCAACCCAGTCGACCTGAGTTCAATTCCTCCGCCCGTCTCAGAGAGCTTGGCAAGCTACCGAGAGTATCTCGCCTGCACAGCAAAGCCTGGCAAGCTACCCTGTGACGTATTCGATATGCCAAACACAGTAATAACAAGTCTCACAATGTTACTGCGTCCGCTTGAGCAAATCGATGAACAACAGGAGGACAGTGACAGTGACAGGTATGGGGGTAAGCTATATTTAATAAAATGCATGAATTATGCACATTTATATAATTTTAAGTGATTTCTGTCATTTCAAGCTCCCAAATAACTACCATTCCACTCAAAGTATTTCCTCTAGACATGCCCCCCCATTTTAGAAATTTCTTAAGCTTTGCTCCAAGCAAACTCTTCTTACTGTATGCCAGTCGTTCCAATTTCTATCACTATGAATTTGTTTTTACCTGGTTTAGAGCTCCATGTAAATGGAATCATGGAGTACATATTCTTCTTACCTGACTTTTCATTTTTACTCAGCAAATACATTTTTGATATTTATTCATATTTCAGATAAAGGGAGTTCTCGCCTTTATATTGCTAATTATTACTCCATTGTATGATTATACTACTGTTTTTCCACTCTCTTACTGATGGTGGGCATTTGCACTGCTTTATGTTTGGGGCTATCATAAATAAAGTTATGAAAATTGTGTATGTCTTTTTGGTTAATGTATACATTTGTCTATCTAGGATCTAATCCTAGGAGAACTGCTGGCTCATATGGTCAGTGTAGGCACCACTTTTAAAAACTGCCATACTTTAATAAAGTGGTTATATCATTTGACCCACTCATAAATAATGTATAAGAGTTTTGGTTGATATTTTAGTTTAAATACTTTGAGAAAGTATTTGACTTTGATATATGCAAAGATAAAATATTGATCTTTGATAGGCTTATATTTACCATTCAGAGTCAATATGTTATTAACAAGAATGATTGTTGATTATCTTATATTTTCTTCAGAACTTAATAAATGAAATCTTATAGATACACCTGAAATCAGCATCATCCTGAAGTTGGTACATATCTTCCCACATCTATTTTTAAATACACAAAACAGCATATGAACCATTTCAATATTTCACCAAGTTTATCAAAAATGGCACATTTCCATATGGTAAGACTGGCATGATAAATCATTTTGTTAATTCAATTTAATCCTTAAAATGTTAAATTTCTTGTTTACTCTTTATTGAGTCCAATGCATATTAATCAGTTTACATCTGCCTTTCATGGAAATGGGGAACATTAATCTTATTTAACTTTTAAAGTTGACAAGGTGGGGAGCATTTTCAAAGATCAAAATCCCTGAAGGGAAAAGTAATGAAAATTTGGTGGTTGCACTGGGGTGTTGGTGGTGAGGCTTCGCAGAGTTAATACAGCCCTCCCATATTCCAGAACCAGGAAACTGAATCTCGTACAGTTTGTGATTTGTTCGGTTTTTAGAGCTAAGGAAGGTGAGGATAGCAACAGGGCCAGGTGTTCCGATCCCCATTCTGTGATTCTCTTCTTCACCATGTCAGGAAGCTTCCGTGCCACCAAGGACCATGAGAGATGGAGAAGGAAGAAGAAAATGTGATGTGGAGGCGGGAGGAAGGAAAAACTTCATAAAAACAAGACAGCAGAATTGTGGTATTTTAAGGAAGAGGTCTGCCCTTCATATGAATGATTTTTGGATTTTGGTGTATATTTTTGGTAGCAGTATGCGGTGAGTCACTAACAAAGAGCTTAAGGCAGATGAGTTAACATAAATGGACCAAAATAAGCTGTGGTCTCTAGGCTGAGCAGCTGTTGGACAAACCTGCCAATATTTTATTTCCCAGGGACACTTGCAGCAGATTAAAGTGAGCGGGCGGGGAGCACCACGTTAGAGAATTCCATACCCTTCTGAGTTGCTTACATCTGGGATGTGGATCTCTAAGGGTAGAGGGGGAAACTCTACTATTGGTTGAGACTTCACTTTGTGAAAGAGGGTATCTTGGCTGTGGGCAGCAGCAGGCTGTGCCAATGGAGGGATACTGCACCGCCAACCTGAGCTTTCAGCCCTGACTCTGCCATGAAGAATGCAACGTAGGGTGACTCCTTTAGCTTCTCTGGGGCTCTATGTTTCTTTTTTTTTCTTTCTTTTTTTCTTTTTTTTTTTGCTTTTTGGGTCATAACCGGAGATGCACACAGGTTACTCCTGGCTTTGTACTCAGGAATTACTCCTAGCAGTGCTAGGGGACCATATGGGATGCTGGGAATGGAACCCGGTTCGCCGCGTGCAAGGCAAATGCTCTACCCGCTATACTATTGCTCCAGCCCCATGTTTCATCTTCTGAATGAGGAGCTTGCAAACAGGGACCTTGCTGAGCTCTTTCAAGTAAAAAAAAATCAATAGTTCACATTTATTGTTTGGGCCAGGTACCTTGGATTTACATATGGATTTCATCCCCTCCATTAAGTTTCAAAATTGTTTTAACAGTCGAGCCAGCGAGCCAGCGTTTAGCAGGTAAAGAAATGGAAGCGTAAAAGAATAACAAACCTGCCCTAGGTGATGGAGCCAGCCACAGCAGAGTCTAGACTCAGAGAGGAGGAGAGACCTGGTTTCTTAATCCCATTGGAAGTAGGAAATTAGGAACGAGCTGACTTCACATCTTTCTTCTTCTCTACAACTTTGGCTGTTCCAAATTGTTATGCTTCTTTTGCACAATGGTGATATTCAGGGCCATAATGGGAGTCCTTTGCTGCACCCACACACCACATGGCAGTAGAGATAGTAAATCAAATTCAGAACACACACCTCACACAGGACAGAAACAGTGCTGAGCTGAGCAGGGCATTTTGATTCACAAGATTATCATCATTGTGTGTTTTTTTAATGTTCTTTCTACTAGGCAATCTGTACTTGATGTTCCTGCTGATGTCAGTGGCAGAGATGTTTCATGAGGAGACACCCTGTTTGAAAAGACAATTTAGTAACCTCTCTATCTTAAAATGATTCGGCCCAGCAGCATTGATAATAGTGAGTTTCTTTGTTATTTTTTATAAGTGGCACACAATTTAATCACCTTCTTGTACATCCCCCTTTTCCTTGAAGACATTATATGCAGAAAGAGCATTTGATACAGATAAAATAGACCATAATTTTTTAAAAATTTTTGTTTTGTTTAAGATTTGTTGAGCATGATTTTGTCTAACTTCTGTTCTGGGTGGATCTTTAGCTAGCAACAAGAGTTTTAAAAATCTGTAAGGAAAATCCTGGGCCTCAGATTACAAAACTGAGAAAACTGAGATAACCAAGTAGTGGGGGAATGGAGTTGAGGGCAGGAAGAATTGATGGACTAGAAGTAACATAAGGACAGTTGTGGAGAATCTTAATGGTGGTGAAGGTGCAATAACTTTGTAACCCAAACCCAGAATTGTTGACACCACTGTAACCATGTTACCTGATACACAATAAAGGTTTAAAAATTTAAAAATTCTCTAAGGATATTTATGACCAAAACCATACTTCCATAGTTATTTTTTGATTTCTACAAATATGGAAATAGAAGATGACACAATATCTAATAATTTTAATTAAAAAGATACTGCTGCTTTGATAGCAGAGTGGTAGGGCGTTTGCCTTGTGTGCAGCCAGCCCGGCTGAGCCGGGTTCGATTCCTCCGCCCCTCTCGGAGAGTCTGGCAAGCTACCAAGAGTATTCAATATGCCAAACACAGTAACAAAAAGTCTTACAATGGAGACATTATTACTGGGCCTGCTCGAGCAAATCGATGAACAACGGGAGGACAGTGACTGCTGCTTTGATGTTTTAAAACAGAAATACAGAACTAGAAAGGACAGGGAATATATGACCAATCATCTAAGTCAAAGTCAAATCATAAAATAGGGCAGATAGCATGAATGGCCTTGATTTTTCACTTATTTCTATAGCCACATCCTATACTACGTGAACTTGAGATTTCTTTAGAAGGCAGGATCTATTTTCCCTCACCTTAAACCTTTGCTCAAGCGGGCCCAGTAACGTCTCCATTGGAGACTTTGTTGTTACTGTGTCTGGCATATCGAATACTCTCGGTAGCTTGCCAGGCTCTCCGAGAGGGGCGGAGGAATCGAACTCGGGTCGGCCATGTTGGCTGTGTGCAAGGCAAACGCCGAGCTGCACCTTTAACTTCTTGTCAATCGAATATGGTGGAAATTCCAAGTTTTACGTTCCAAGAATATGGTCAGTTTCAAGTGTAGGCTTCAAGAGACACTGAGTTTTCTCACTGTCTTGCTTTTCTGTGTTTGCTACGAAGTATGCCGCAGTCATGCTGCTGACATGTGTGACAGGAGAAACAGTGCTGAGTTGCTTCGATCTCTGCAGCTGAGGTTATCCTAGATCAGCTAAGTGAGTTCAACTGAGACCAGAAGTACTGTACTTTGAAGACCAGTATAAGTGGGCAACCTAGAGGTGTGTGAATTAAATAAATCATACTATTTAAAGGCACCAAATTTGGGGGATGGTATTCTGATATACAGTTGCAGGCAATGACTGATAACTGGTACAGAGAATGACACTGTAGATGCCTAAAAGCATCCAGGAAATACAAAAGACTGGAAGCATTGCAGGGATTAGTGAGAACTAAACTCAGATCTAAGACAATACTGTGATCTCTCAAATCAGAAAGGCTATGAATCCCCTTCCAATACTCACTGCACATTTTTTACTGACTATTATTCACAGGGCACTCAAATATGTAGAATACTTGAAGAATAAAGCACAAGAAAAGCAAAAGTAAGTGATAGACATCTATAGAGCCTGGCCATGGGAATGAAGGTAGTCAAACGACTGAGGATAATTAGAGCAGGGGAGAAGAGTGAATTTAAGGAGCTGTTTTTAGGGCCAAGAGTCCAAGAGAACAATGACAACAGCAAGACCTTAACAGTCTAGGTAAAGAGAAAGATTTTAAACTCTAGTAATGGAAGCAAATACCTGTATTAGATGTGTACCTGTGATTCACATTTAGATAGAAAACAGATTAAAAAAAACAAATGTAAGAAAGGATCACCAAGCTATCAGTATATCTTCACCCCATATTTCCCAATTCTCAGAAACCAGTATCTGCACCTCTGTCCCCTAAGGTTTTTCTCTCCGCCCCGCCCCCCCTCAAATTGTGGAAGGTCATTTAAAGGCCAAAGTGCTGAAAACTTAACATCTATTCCCACACTCTTGACAGCAGCAATCCTCAAACATGTAAGTAGGTACATAAAACACCCCAGTTCTCACAGCTCTCAGTGGGAGAGATGTCAAATGGCATACATTATTTTATACTATTGGTTTTTTTATATTATTTTACTATGATTTGACCACAGAATTAAGCTCCAGTTAGTTACTGATTGTGGCAGCTGGCTTTACAAAAACCTCTTTTTGGTTTTGGGTTTGGGTCACACTAACTCAGGGGTTAGTAGTACTGGCTCTGTACTCAAGAAATTATTCCTATTCCTATGGAGCTACAGAAATAGTACAGTGGATAAGGTGCTTGCTTTGTATATGGTTGACCTGAGTTCAATCCCTGGCTTCCCATATGGTCCCTCAAGGCCTTTCAGGATTGATCCCTGAGCACAGAAATTACTCCTAGTGGTTCTTGGAGACCATCTGGGATTCTGGGGATCAAATCTGGGTTGGCCACATGCAAGGCAAACCCTTACCTGCTGTGCAATTATTCTAGCCTCCTTCATCTCCTCCTCCCTCCCCTCCCCTCCCCTCCCCTGCCCACCCCTTCCCTTTCCTTCCCTTTCCATCCCTTCTTTTCCCAACTACCCAATGACTGAAACTTCCTGCCCAGTCTGAAGGTCCCTGCTATTGCTGCCCTCTACCTGAACTAGTTTTCTCCTGACATGCACGCTGAATTCTTTTTTCTTTGTTATTAGTGAAACACCATGAGGTACAGTTGTAGACTTTCAAAATTTTGTGCTTGGGTCTCAGTTATACAATGATCGAGTATCCATCCTTCCACCAGTGCCCATTCTCCACAACCACTGATCCCAGTATCCCTCCCACCCCTCCATCTCCCCACCCAACCCTGCCTCTGTGGCAGGGCATTCCCTTTTGTTCTCTCTCCTTTTGGATTCTGTGGTTTGCAAAAGAGGCATTGAGTGGCAATTATGTTCAGTCTATAGTCTACTTTCAGCATGCATCTCCCATCCTGGGAGGATCTCCCAATACCCTTTATTTGGTGCTCCCTTCTCTATCTGAGTTTCCTTTTCCCCTAGTGGCACACTGACTTCTTGATATCCTGGGCTCAGGTGAAATTCTGAGAGGCCCTGAATGGTCACCAAATTTAATGTAGTACCATCATCTGCTTTTAACTTTTGATGTCACTTCCCCTCATATGTATTTTGGGGCCACACCCATCAATGTTTAGGGTTTATTCCTGGCTCTGAACTCAGGGATCATTCCTGATTGTGCTCAGGGGACCGTGGGATGCTGGAGATCGAACCTGGGTCAGCCACACACAAGGCAAACACCCTACTATTGCTTTGACCCTGAGAAGTATATATTAAAGCCAGCAATGACCCAGAAATTCAATTCCTCAGCATATCTAGTTCAGAACAATGAGGATTTATAATTATCAAAAGCCATATGGAAAAATATTTATTATAGTTTTAGTCATAAGAGCCTCAAATTGCAACCAAATGAACTGTCCATCAATAGGAGAGTGGATAAACAAATTTTTGATTATTCAATGGCATATTTTACAGCGGAATGCCACACAGCAATAAAACCAATGAATTACATACACATGGATAAATTCCACAGAAAGTATGACGAAGCCAGGCATAAAAGAATATACTGTATGATTCTACTTTTATGGCATTCATGAATAGGTAATATAAATCAACGGTAGAAGGAGTTTGAATAGAGGTTTCCTCGGAGTAGAAAGAAGCTGACTGTGAGGGAGCCTGCAGGGATGGAAACACTCTCTCTAGATATGGGTGGTGGCTACATGGGTATGTATATATGTTAAAGTCATTGAGGTTTATACTTAAGGTTTTTGTGTGTGTTGATGTATGCCATAGGAAAATATAACTAAGTCTAAAAAAAGTAGGTTCCCTGAGAGCTGGTCTACTGAACTAAACCTAGCATGGCTGGGGGACTGGGGGGTAGTAGTATGAGGTGGTAGACACTAAGGTAATGGTGAAGGAAAGTGAACACTGGCTGAAGGTGTGGTGTTGGAATGTTATATGTATGCAATCCATATCATGAACAATATTGCAAATCACAGTGCCTACAGTTAAAAACAAATATCTACAAATTTTAAAACCAGAAAATACATTGAGCAGGTTCCATGAAAACAAAGACATTTTCTGACTTCAGCCCTACTGCGTTATACACAGGATTCCATTAGCGAGCACTTAACTGAGCAAGTGAATGAATGTGGATTTGCATTTAAAACAAGTTAAACCAAAAATTAAGTTTGATTGAATATCTATTTTCTATGTCACTTCACTCATCAAAGGTGAATCAGCTTAAGGGGAAATTCACAACTGATTAGACAAAATGGCAGGAAGGAATAAATGCTATAAAAATAGATGCCAAACAGTGTTGAGCAGGGCTAGAAGGAGCCATTTCAAACGCCACTTCAGGGAAGTGAAATTTGATCTGGCCCTGGAAATATTTCTGCAGATAGGACTGGGTGGGAGAGGAAACAAAGACGTGGGTGGGGTAGGGGCGGGTGGCAGGGAACAGAGCCTTGGAGGCAGGAAGCCCAGGCACATTGGTCAATGGAGAAACCAGAAATGGCTGACTCAGGGCTGGGGAATCATGGGGGAGTGAATCTGAGCATCAGGCAGGGGCCTGCTCTGGAAGGGGCTGAATTACTTTGCAAGGAGTTTGTTCTTCACCTGCAGGGGTGCAATTTCAAAGGTTTTAAAGAAGAAAGGCAATTTGGAAGAGAGAAATCTTACTCTTCTCGGGTTAATATTTAAAAGATGTCTCGAAACATAAAAATCTAAAATGTTCAACAATAAAGGACACAAACTGTTATAATCACTGCTATCATTCTCACAGGTCAACTCTGAGATACTTTTGAGAAACGAACATGTAACTCACAAATCACAAAATGTATCATTGAAAGTATAAACTTCAAGGGAGTTTATACTTTTAGAGAGATAGTACAAGGAACACAGGGCTTGCCTTACATGCATCCCACCAAGTACTGCCAGGAGTCATGCCTGAGCGGAGCCAGAAATAGCCCCTGAGCACTGCAGGGTGAGCTATTTATCCCCAAATACATAAAACATTGCACATTGAACCCATTAAAAAATAAGTGTGAATTTCAGTGGGTTTTAGTATACTCACAAGTTGTGCAAGTATCAACAGTGTCTGAATCCAGAAAATTTTCATCACCCCCCAGAAGAAAAGCCCCATCCCCATTAGTAGTCATTCTCCTCTCCCTCTCTTGCTAACCCCTGGAAACCACTAATCTGCTTTCTGTCTCTATGGATTTTCCCAGAGACACTCTCTATGTGTAGATTGTGCACGCCCCTTTCCCCATTAGTGGTCACTTTCCTTCTCTCTCACCCACACAAATGGATTTCTGCATACCGCATCATAAGCTGTGATGGCTTTTGAGCATGGGAACACATCAGATTTTCTTTGAAAAATTAGTCTGGGTGGCAGGGCAAGGAATGGGAAAAATGAGGTTGGGGGCAGTGAGACTGCTTCACTATGCCTCTGGCTGAGGAGGTGAAGACTCGCATGCATGAACCAGAACAGCAGTGTTCTAGTGGATGCTTTTAGAGCACTTTCAAGAACCCCCCTTCAGGACCCAGCACTCTTTAGATAAGTTGCTAGGACTGTTTGAGTGTCTTTTTGGATCTTTCCTTCATCTGAAGAAAGTGTGTTAGCCTCAAATCAATCTCTTTTGTTTCTGCTATATACATCTAATTCGATTCTTCTGTCCCTCTCGAAGAGCCTGGCAAGCTACCGAGAGTATCTGGCCCGCACAGTAGAGCCCGGCAAGCTCCCCGTGGTGTATTTGATATGCCAAAAACAGTAACAATAAATCTCACAATGGAGACATTACTGGTGCCTGCTCGAGCAAATCGATGAACAATGGGAAGACAGTGCTACAGTGCTACATACATCCAATGATTGGTCAATGGGCCTTACAATGGCTCCCACACCTTCTCCAGTCTCTCAGGGCACTGCCCAATTGTAGAGCTCACCAAAAAACAGCGACTGATGGTAACTTACTGCAGCTCAACTCCTCCTGCCCAATCCTTCGGTCTTCACTTCTCCAGAGGTGTTGTTCCTAATAAACTTTCTGCACTCAAATCTCTGTCCCGTAGTCTGTTTTCTGGGAGACCCAGCCTGTGACAACAGGGTGAGAGTAGAGCTGACATCTGTGCTTTGTGAAGAAACTGGCTGGACTTAGCTTAATGCTGAATTAGAGATGTGGGGTAAGAAGGATGGAAGAATTTTTTAAAAAGAAGCAGTATAGACATAGACATAATTTGTACATTAAATTTATATCAACTCATGCATTATTTATATGTAAATATGTAATACTTCCTCAGGCACTTAATGTCTATTTTGACCCAGAAACACTTTTGGCAGCGGGAGATGCAAGCTAAATTATATATGGTTCTTTTGTACCATGAACCCACGATGTTTAGGGGAAGACAGTGAGTGAACAATGAATTCTAATACAATTTATTGCCCATAGTGGTAAATGCTAGAAAAAAAATAAAGAATGAAACACTAAGGGATTGAAGTTGCTGCCAAGGTTCTACACTGTGTCCTCAGAGATGGCAAAGTCATCCCATGGCGTGGAGTATGCAGATGAGACTGCAATTAGAAACTACATATTAAGGTTAATGTATTCTCTTCCAAAAGAGTTGGGAATATGGATTTGGAACTCCCTAGAAAGGTCATGAATTTAGGTAATGTCTATATAGAAATGATAAGTAAAATATTGGAACTATATGAGGTTGTCAGGGGAGATCATGTACGATGGAAACTAGGGAAAGATCTGCAGCAGATCTAATATCTAAACTCAGGTTGCCCCTCCCCATGCCAATGCCCTTAACACCCATGGTGACAAGACAAAGTTAATTGACTAGATCGTCTCAGAACCCTTCTCAATGCAGCCATAACTAGTAAATTGACTTACCATTCCTGCTTTCTTTTCAAAGTCTTGCTGTAATGATCTCAAGCAACTGTGTGCTCAAACAACTCAACACCTCTATTGCAAACCACAACATCCAAAAGGACAGAGAGAACAAAAGGGAATGCCCTGTCAGAGAGGCGGGGTGGGATGGGGGGAATGGCGTGGGGGTGGTGGGAGGGCTACCTGGATCATTGGTGGTGGTGAATGGGCACTGGTGGAGGGATGGGTACTCTATCATTGTATGACTGAAACGAAAGCACGAAAGTTTGTAAGTCTGTAACTGTACCTCACAGTGATTCACTAATAAAAAATTAAAATAAATAAATAAAAATAAAGCAGAAGAAAAAAACCTGTGTGCCTCCAAAGAAGAGTTTGATGCTTTGTTTACTAGGTGCAGTGATAACACCCGAGAAATCATGGAAAGTCCCAGGAGGGAGGGCATACAAAAGGAAGAAGAATGTTTTAAGAAGGAAATGATGACATTTGCCAAGCAAGAGGGTAAGCTGAGGACTTGAGGAGGTAGTAAGATCTGAAGAAGGAAGACACTGATGCCCTTCAGAGAGTGACTTCACTAGAATGTGTGCAAGAGAAGTGAGATGATGGAGGCTGGAATTAGAGAACAGGAGGTATTTTCCACGCTCATCTGTAAATGCACTGTGTTGGGCCCAACTCAGGAATTCACTGACCTTTTGAGGACTCATCCCACAGTCATTGCCTCAGGAAGTGCTCTCTGGCTTCCCAGGAGCACGACTGTAGGAGTTATCTGATATGGAAAGGTGCTCATTTTCATGTTCCTTTCATAGGGACTCAGTACTCACAACTCAGTCTGTACTGCTGGCATCGTGCACAAGCACGTGTGACTCAGCCTGAGGACTTTCTCTGGTCACCAGAGCATATTTGCTTATTTGCCAGAAATGCCAGAGAGTCCATTTCCCAGAGTGCATTCCTTAATCACTGGATAGTAGTTGATGAATAAATAAATATAACACCTTCTTCACCTTCCAGGCAGTAACTGGGGGGTTGTTTTATAGTCTTCTGGCAGTTTACTAGCAGCAGTGAGCCTGAGGTGCCCGAAGTATGCTTATTAATGCTTGCTGTATGTGCTTCCTTTCCTGTTTCACTTCTCTATCACCTACTGGTGTTCTGAGACCACCTCTCACCTAAACTGCTAGTACCCACATCCGTGTTTCAGAGTTGGCTTTTGTGGGGAACCAAGAGCTCACCAACTCATTTCCTCTTCCAGGGCACACAGAACTGCACATTCCACTGGCTTCTGAAGATTGGTCAACTTCATGTGACTAGGCTCTGACACATGTGCAGAAATGTTATACATCATGTCACCTCCAGGATTGGCCTCAAAACTCCTGCTGTGCTCATCCCTCTTAGTATTTCTTTTCCAGGTAGACTCTGGAGGCCGCGTGTAAGACAGAAGTTGCTTGGATTCCTGAGTTCATCTATTAGAGGAGAACTACCAAGGGGCTTCCTACTTGACCCAGTTATGTACATGAATGAATGAATGACTTAGAAATGGAACTTTACTATGTTAAACTGCTGAGTTTGTTGTTGTGTTGTTACAGTGCTAGCATAATTGCTGGGCCCTCTCAGTATGACCTTACTCAATTCTACAAAATTAATGTTCTCTTCCCTTCTTTAAAAATTTCCATTCTCTTTCGGGGAGGTTTCTATGAAGTGTAAAGCCGAAAGCCAGATAGTACTGTACCACCATGATAGATCAATACACTTTTTTTTGCGGGGGGCATACATTTTAGTGAGGCCCAGGGATTTCTCCTAGCTCTGCATTCAGAAATTGTTACTGGTGGTGCTTGGAGGACCATATGGGATTCAGGGGATTGAACCTGGGTTGACCATGTGCAAGGAAAGCATCCTACCCGCTGTACTATCCCTCCAGCCCCAGATCAATAAACTCTTAATTAAACAATTTTCATTCCCTCTGCATGGAATGGAAACATGGAAACAGCCACGTGTTAAAGGCAAGACATACGATTATCTGATTAAAGTGTTCACTCAGTTGTGAACAATAAGTACCAAATTAGCTTCCAAAGAGAGTTCTATTTTAAATGTATTTCTCCTTGGTAGGATCCTGGAGACTTATTGGTGTCTTTGCATAAAAGGCAAAGGCCTCTTCCAGTTTTATCTGTGCTATTCAGAAGACAGACGCCACTTCTAAGACTGTTAATCTCTGACATCTGCAATACAGTCCAAACTCCTTAACCTGACATTTCCAGGTTTACCCACTTACCCAATCTACATTCCTCATCTGATCTTTGTCCCCTCCTATGAAATGTCTCCATTTATACTACTCACATGATGGGAGCGGCGTGTTTTCCTACTGGTTTTCCTCCTGGTGCATTCCACATTTCTGCTTTTTTCGGACCCAGTCTCCATTTCCAGGCCTAGCTCAGATTCTCTCTCTGTTTGAAAGTCCTAAAAGTCCATTTTCCTTTTTCTTTGCTACATGTTTTACTGTCTGAATTGACTGCTTAAGATCATTTCTACTTTTTTATGTGTTGACATAAGTCTTTATGGACTAGTATTTAAAGAAAATAATCACCTATTGCTCTTTCTAATCCCTGTTGCTTTTACCACGTCCAGGGACAAGATTATTGAAGACAGGGACAGAAAGATTGCTAGATCTACAGACAGATTGGTAGATGGACAGACAAGGGATGAGAATACAGCAAATTGAACTTAAATATCACAAATTCAGAGCCTTGCTTATATATGATTTTTTAAAAAAGCTTATTTGAAAATAATTTCAAAGTACAGAATGTGAATAAATAAAAATAGAATAAATAACACCTATAAATGCTTTATGTACATTTACTTAATCACTTGCTAAATGCATTTAACCTTATCTTCTGTATTCTCTTTACTTACAAGTCTATTCTCTGTCATATATCATTTACTCACCACAGACATGCACACGTGCACACACACACATAAACACGTGTGTGTGGTATAATTCTGAGCCACATGAGAGTAAGTTACACATTTCATAAGCCTTTAGCCTGAAATACTCCAGTGTGTATTTTTCTAAGAGTAGGGACAATTGATAAACTTCCAGCAATTTGATATTGTTAAATTTCTATCTAAAATTTGCTATCATTCCAATTTTGTCAATGGACTCATGTCCTTTATGGCATTTCTCATTCAAGACAGGTCCCAATAGAGGGTCAGATCTTGCATTTAGCTATCAAGTCTCCTTTGCATGCCTTAATTTTCACATCTTTTCTTTATAACACTGTCATTGTTCAAGTTAACCCTGGTCCTTTGTTTATTTTTTAATTAATTTTTGTTACTGGGGACGGAACTCAGGGCCTCAGACATGTAAAGTATATTCTCTACCAGCAAGCTAAGTCACTCACTCTTCACCCTTTCTAAAAATAGAACATTGACATTAAAAAATATCTGGTGGGTTTGGCAGGCTATTTTCTACACATACATATGGACGAATGTAGTTATATAATTATTCCCAGTGCAGGACTCTAAACTTGTATCCCCTTTTATTTGCATCCAGAACTTATAATCACTGGCAATATCATTAACGCTGCTGTACAGGAACCTTTGTTGTATTTTATTTACTGTGCTTTCCTCCTCACTTAAGTGGAGTTGGAGTAGAAGAGGAAATTGCAAATCTCTTTGTCCTCCAGCTTCTGCTGGGCTGCAGGCTGCATGGGAGGAAAAGTCAATAGAGGAAGTGAGAGAGTAAACTGAGAAGTTGAAATCAAAGTGGTGGGCCACGGAGTCTATGCTGTGGTGTATCACTTCTCTGAAGTCAAAGCGTTTTTACAGACAGCATTCAACCATAGTTAAATAAAATTCGTATGTTGTAGAAAAGGAAGGCATTAGTAATTTCCGCTGTCTCTGAGTGGAAACAGAGACACTGACAGACTTGTGTCGCTGGCTTTTCTGCTTTGTGTCTGAAAGGCAAGGAATCACGGAAAGGGAACTGATAAAGGAGGGAAGCTGTGCAGGAGATCTGAGCCAATTCATTAGCATCACTGCCGAGTAGTTATGTAGTACTGCAGATTGCAACCTCTCTCCGTATTACTATTTGTAAAATGAGGGTTTGGGCTAGACCAAGTTGCTCTAAGTTTTCTTAAGTGATTGAAAAATGCATGATACTCATTTGTGGTACATTAAAAAAAACATAGTGTGAGACTAACACCAAAGGACAGTAGAAACAAAGGTCAGGACACATGGTCCACGGAATGGTTCATGGTTGGAAGCCTGTCTCAGGGGCTGGGGGAAGTGCAGTTCAGACAGAGAAGGAACTATTATGACAGTGATGGTTGGAAGAGATAGTTCTGGATGGATAATGTGTACTAAAAGTGGGCAAAGGACCAAACACAATGGCCTCTCAGTATCTGTATTGCAAACCATAATACCCAAATGGAGACAGAGACAGACACACAGAGAGATAAAGACAGAGAGAGAGATAGAGAGAGAAAACAAAAAAAGTGCCTGCTATAGAGACAGGTGGGGGTGGGCAGGAGGGATTCTGGGGATATTGGTAGTGGGAAATGTACACTGATGCAGGGATGGGTGTTGGAGCATTATATGACTGGAACTCTATCATGAAAGCTTTGTAACTGTATCTCACAGTGATTCAATAAAAAAGAAAAAGAAAAATGCAGTGGTGATGAATACAGAATACACTTCAGTGCTTATGCATGGAGTGCTGATTATGTATTGGAACTGGGGCTAAGATGAGAGAGACCTTGTCTTTGCTAGCTGTCACACTCAGCATGAGGTTGCTGTAGAGGGAAGGCATGTAGGTAAAGAATTGTCCAAGGTATAAGGATGTTACAAAGGAGATGATAAGCCACTTTCCCTGGGGAATAGACTGCTTCATAGATGAAGTGAAAGTGGTGGTTAAATTGAGTCTTGAAAGCAGGAACAAGGCATTCTGGGCAGAAGAATGGATGTTTGTCGACTGGCCATACTTAAGACTTGCTGGAACACAATATGCCAGAGGTGAAGTAAGGGTAATGAGGCTAAATCAGTAGCTAAGTCAGTTTGAAGCAAGCAGAGGCAAGAGACCCGAGGCAAGGAGATCATTAGGTGCACTGTAGAAGATAAAGGATGGAGTGACAGTGAGGCCATGAAGCAGGGCGGTGGTTAGAGACATAATTAAGAGAAAGAATTGAGAAAGTTAATCAACTGAATATGGGACTGAGGGAGAGGAAGAGAGACTATCACAGGACCACCACGTTTCTGATTTGCACAATGGGCTGGCTTCTGGTGCAGGCAGAAGCCTTCAAGGAGGAGCAAGTTTGAGAGATGTATGGCAAGTTCTATATGCTAGAGCCTAGGCTCAATCCCTGACAACACACACACACAACCACACACACATAAACACACAAAATATATTGATTTTGAGGTGTGTATGAGACACACAAATGGAAATTTCCAACCAGAAATTTTATAGATCTGTAACTCAGGAGAAATCTGGGCTGGAGACAGATCTAATGGTTAGATTGTTGGACAGTCTAGTGGTTAGACAGCCCCTTTTGACAAGGCTGACTCAGGAGTTTTGTTGTCTTATTACAAAATTCTTTGAGTTGTGTCTATGTGGGAGAATCTTTCCAAGCAGTGCTCTTGGAGTTTCCATCTATCTGGTCCGGGGCATTGAGCCCAGGTGTCTAACTGCTGTACTCTCTCCCAGTGCCTAAAACTGGAATATTATTCACTGAGATCTTCTGAGTTGAATGATACTGTAAAAATAAACTTGATCCTGTTTCTCTTTCTTTCTATGCCATTTTGTAGACTTGTGAGAGTTTGGCATTAAAAGTAAAGACCAGGGCTGGAGCGATAGCACAGCGGGTAGGACGTTTGCTTTGCACATGGCCGACCCGGGTTCCATTTCCAGCATCCCATATAGTCCCCTGAGCACCGCCAGGAGTAATTCCTGAGTGCAGAGCCAGGAGTAACCCCTGTGCAACGCTGGGTGTGACTCAAAAAGCAAAAAAATAAATAAATAAAAATAAAATTAAAGACCAATCGGTGGAATATACATGTAAGAGAAGCAGGAAGGGCACCCCAGGAAAAACCATTAGGCTGCTTCTGGCAGGTGTCAGGAGGAGTCTTTTGCTAGATTCCTCACACCTTGACTATCTTCCTTGCTATATTAACGTTTACTAGTTGCCTACTTTATAGACATCTTGGCTCTCTTCTCAGCAAAAGGAAAACAATAACAATTCTTTTGGGTTTTGCAGAGTATTATTTTGAAAATGAAGTGAACAGCGTCTGTGTGACTACCTCAGACTGTGTGATATAAAAATGTTACTTATTATCAAAATGAATGAAATGAACAGATGTGCCCCGTTCATCAGCGTTTTCCATGCAATGCCCATCAGTGTAATGTGCCAGCATGAACGCTGAGGAATATTCCAACTAGTCAGAGGGAGAACTGGAAGAAAACCTGGAGTCTTTGAATCTCAGTGGTAGTTATGCTAATCATGATGTGAACTTCTGCTATTGATGTGGGGTTTACCCTGGGAGGGTCGAACAAAAGCAAAAACTGCTCTTGACAATGTCAAACCAGCAGGAACTCGGGGTCTCTCATATATGTTTTAAATATATTTAATAAATTAAACATATGGGACTGGAGCAATAGCACAGCAGGTAGGGCATTTTTCTTGCACGTGGTTGACCTGGGTTCGATTCCTCCATCCCTCTCAGAGAGCCTGGCAAGCTACTGAGAGTATCCTGCCCGCACGGCAGAGCCTGGCAAGCTCCCCGTGGTGTATTTAATATGCCAAAAACAGTAACAACAAGAATCACAATGGAGACGTTACTGGTGCCCACTCGAGCAAATCGATGAACAATGGGAGGACAATGCTACAGTGCTATGTACCTATAGCATACAATTTATTTCTTATCCATTTTCACTTCCTTGCTGATGTTGTTTCAATGGCCTGGGGGACACAACACATCCTGGCGGTGACACATATTTGGTTGTGGTGCTCGCTGGGGATGACAGCCCTTGGTTGTTAGCTGCACTGTGGCTGGAATTGCTTGAGGCTCCAGAGATCACAAACTACTGATCTGCCAGAATCAGGTTCAACACAGTGGCAGCCCTGGGTATTGAACTTAGGACTTTACATGTGCCTGCAGGCATTCTAATGCACTGAGTTATTCCTTTGGACCCTTATGATCATTAGCTGTCTGCTTGGAGAAGTGTAAAGCATTCTGCCTTTAGCCATATCATCTCAACTTGTACGCCTTCTAGTACTTCAAATTCTCATTTTTGGGTGAGAAAAGATAACCCTATAGCATCTATAATAACATTAATGCAACAACACATCAAGCGTGCCAGCACTCAGACAGCCATCAGTAGATATGAGTTCACTGGGAAGGCCAGATATTCAGAATAGAAGAATAGTATTCACTGGGCAAGGCAACCCCAGGCCCAAACACAATGAGAGAGAGACTATGGACTCTGATTTCAGTTACAAAGATGGTTGAGAGTGAAAACTTGGGTAATGGTAAGGGGCTTTTACACCCATTTTCTCCCAAAGCACCCACTAATACTTACAAGGTAACATAAAGATTAGAGGCAGTTCCCTCTTATTTCTCTTGCTTTCCTTAGTGAACTCAGCAGCCTGAAAACTGCGAGATGTCCCCAGTCAGAGAACCCAGGACTGTGCTATTAAATTCACATTGGTATTCAGAAACAACTTCTATAATCAGATGTGACCGTCTGGCACTCACATAGACTTATAGCCCAGGTTGGGTCGCCGAAATTCTTGTTGAACTTTAGCTGTGCCTGGACAATGGGTCTTAGTAATATTCCATTTATGTTTTTATAGGTTTTCTGTAGTAGGCTTGGGCATGGCCAACAGCATAGAGTTAACTTACATTTCCTATTTTTCCTTCAGTTCCTACGCTCTTCCTTTTTTTATTTTTTAATTAATTTATTTATTTATTTTTGGCTTTTGGGGTCACACCTGGCGATGCACAGGGGTTACTTCTGGCTCTGCACTCAGGAATTACCCCTGGTGGTGCTCAGGGGCCATATGGGATGCTGGGAATCGAATCCGGGTCGGCGACATGCAAGGCAAACGCCCTACCCGCTGTGTTATTGCTCCAGCCCCTCTTCCTATTTTTAAAAGGACTTGATTTTTTCAGAGCAGATTTATATTCACAGAAAAAATCAATCAGCTAGTACATATAATAATCATATGCCTCCCTTCCCCTTTTTTCCAGTTTCTCTTAATATTAACACCATGCATTACCAGATATGTTTATTATAATTCACCAACCAATACTGATAAATGGATCAATTAGTAATCACCGACATAAAGAAACCCATGTTTATTCATATTTCCTTAACTTCCCTGACTCTGTTCTTTTTTTCCCAGGGTCCCAGGCAGCCCTCCCCCTTGATGCTGCATTGTCCCATGTGAGGCCCCCCTACCCCTTTCTCAGATTTTCCCTTTTTGTGATGATCCCTGCAGTCTTGAGGAGCTCTGGTCAGCTGTTTTGAGGCTGCCCCCAACCCCCATTGGGATTTATCTGATATTTTTCTCATAATTGGAGTGATGGGCATAGGGAGGAAAATGATATAGGTCAAGTGCCATCATTTTCATCACATATGATCAATGCTACCTGCCATCAACACGATGAACAATCGACTGCATTTGTTATTTTTAATATTATGGTGAGGCTTGAACTCAGGACTTCACACAAGCAAGGCATGGGCTTTACCACATTCCTGGACCGATGGACTTCATTTGAGGTTAATCTTGGCCACCTGGCTAAAGCCGTGTTTGCAAACTTACTCTTTCCTTTTCCGATTATTCTCTTTGGAGGGCTGGAGCGATAGCACAGCGGGTAGGGCATTCGCCTTACAAGAGGCCAACATGGCCGACCCGAGTTCGATTCCTCCGCCCCTCTCGGAGAGCCCGGCAAGCTACCGAGAGTATTTGATATGCCAGACACAGTAACAACAAAGTCTCCAATGGAGACGTTACTGGGCCCGCTCGAGCAAAATCGACGATCAACGGGAGGGCCTCTTTGGAGGGAAACCTCCTCATTTAGGGTGCATTGCTGCAAAATTTGAAATTGTACTGCTTGAAAGATTTGTTTCTTCTCCCACATTTGTAATCTAGTCACATATTTATATTACTACAGACTCATGAATATTTACTTAACAATTTGGATTATATCCAATACTATCTTTATTTTGTTGTCCAAACCATTATATCCTGGACCATTGGGACCTCTTTCTGCTGGTTTCTTGGATCTACCCTTCCTTCCTTTTTTCTTCCTTCTCTTCTGGCAGTATCAACCTGATTTACAAGCTAATTACTAACATATCACTCAACCAAAATGCTCTGAGCTTACTGTACTGCAGGCAGAAAGGACTTGAGAATGAACAGAACTTAGCTTTGCCTTCCAAGAATTCTCAGTGGCAATGGAAGAGGGGAGGAGACAGGGGAGATGAGAGGCAAAGATCTGTCAGCCAGGTGAATGGCAGAAGTGGAAGCTCAGGATGCCTGTTTCAGTCACAGGTCCACTTTTCCCTGTCTCTCCCCAGCATTTCTGATGGAGTGTCTTAGAAGAACTACATGCCACACCCTAGGCTAGCTTCTCTTTCTTCCCTTGGTCTCAGCTCAATCACTGCACTTTTCTAGGTGAGACTTATGAAAAAAAGAGCATGATACCACAGGTAAGCACTGATGGTCACGTATACTGTTTTGGAACATACAGAAGATGACTCGTCATGTAAAAAAGGAGCAGTCTTTAACCCTTTGCAGCTCCCTTATGTATGGAGGGACTTGTGATCACAGAGACTAGAAAACGGAAGTGAGGAAGATTTGTAAAAGGAGGAACTTGATTTTAGTTGCTCCCAACCTGCAGCCTTATGAAGGGTTGGGGTTCCAAGGATCTGCTCTCTCAGCCCCCAGCTTCATATTTCCAAAGCCTGGCTCATAGCCAACCTTTAGTTAATCGACATCTGAGCAGTAATTATCTTTAGATTGCCTACTATATGTTCTGCCACTCAGTGTTATGCGATCATGTAATAAAATCCATGCCCTAGTGCATTAACTAACCTTTTGAAAAAAACCTTTCAATATCATCTCCCCCTTCTTCCCCCTTCACAAAGAGCTGGCAAAAAGCTCCTGGACTTGAGTGCTAAATGTCGAACCATTATAAATGCTGGTGAAAGCTATGAAGTCATCAAGTATTGACCTGAGAGAACATTTAGCACCATCTGATTTCTCCATCCTGACATCAACATGAAACGGACCTTACATGCCAATGAATCACTTTCCCTATTTAAGTTCACAGGGTTTGTCTAAAATAGCTCCCCTGATACAAAGTGGAAATTTAGCCTAGGGATTATAATGGTGAGTGGTAGACTCAAGTATTATGCTTTAACCATAAGAAAAGGAGGACTGACTAAAATTGGATTTTTTGGTGGGGGAGGGGGGATAGGGTAGAAGGCACTTTTTATTTGTGGAAGCCATTAGAAAATTAGAAATCTAATCCTATTCCACGTTTCTTAATACTCTATATACTCCAATGGTAGTGAAAGGGTATTGATCAAAAAGTAGAGTTCTGTCCCTTCTCGGATATGTTGATTTAATTCGTGTAGTAGATGATTATGGGGTGAAGGAACAATTTGGGGGCCCAAATGAGAGGGACTTAAGAGACTGAAGGTTTGCTGAGGGTTAATCACAGGAATGCAAGTGGTTCATTCTGAAATTTCCATGGTATGCTCTTGATAATATCTTTAGCATTCAAGTTAGACCAGAATTGATGACCTCTGAAACAGCCTAACATGAGATTACAACACATGTATGTACACACTACAGTGTGTCTGTACAGTCTCACAAGGATTTGAAGGAACTGGACCAATATTAAGACAAGTGTGAAAAAGATGGCATGGGAAAAAGCAAAAAAAATTGTTGGACGGCCTGATGCTTATTTTATATGTGTTTTCATTCATATCATATGTCTTCTTAAGAATATCATCTTTAGTAGACTAGAGCTGAGCGTGGAAAACACCCTTTAAACAGTTCAATAGTCACGTATCTATGGTAGTGCCCTCAGTATGAAATTCAGTCTGGAGTGCCTATTTTATCCTATAAGCTGGATTTTGTTCCTGACTAAAATTTCTAAGTGAACACCAGATTATTTTGTTAAGACCCTAACCCCTCCCACCCTTTTCCAGACTTGTCCCTTGTCTCTTGTGACTGCAGATGCTGGTTCCTCCTAGAAGGATGAAATCAAGATATCACCACTATTATTAATTTTTCCAGAACTCTTTGCCCCTGGGTTATGACTCATTACATTATCAGAAAATTTCGATTGTTGGATCAAGCTGGAAAGACTCTGGAACACTGTGATACAGATTGCGGGTCATGTTCTTTGAGATCAACCATACCGACTACTGAGGATTTTTAGGCATACTTTATTAATCTCAGGGTACGTTATTTCAAGATTCCAACATACTTTACTACTTAGGCTGCTCAAATTTTTGAAAATAGAAAGCTTTCAAAAGCAACAATCACAAATGTAAGCTCCGTCCAACAATATTCATCTTTTCTTTCCATTGGTCTTTCCCGAGCTCTTTGAAAAGTGCCTGTCACAGTAGGCATTCAATCCAACTTTGTTGAATGGATAAATGATACAATGTTGACAATGAAGAAAAGGAATATGGCATGTCACATAGGGAGCTTTTCAATTAGTTCAAATACGTATGTATTATAAATGGAAGGGGAAGTAGACATAACTGTTTAATGAAGAATTTCAACTCAGTAGGGACAGAAACATGAAAGTGTTTTATTTAACTTTAATCTCCGCTTCCAACTGTGCTCTTTCTTTTTCCCTTTCCCGTTTTCTTAATAACATCTTGGGCAGATTCCATAACTTTCTGGTCACTTTAATTGTTAGAAGTCCAGTCTAGTTTAAAATTTCAATATTAACTTTGATCTCAGTCTCATTTCATCTTCTTGTCCAAACCTAAGGTTAAGCTGTGTTGAAGTGGCCAAGTCTAGTTCTAAAATATATCTTCTGCCCTCTCCAAGGCCTCACTCCCCAAGCATGTTGGCAGGGGGAGTTAGAAGATGAAAAGGGACAAGGCTCTTTTAAACTTATGGACTGCTATCGTTGGTCATTATTGGTTGTTATGGTTTCTTTGGTGCACACTGCCAGACCTCTCTACCTTGCTAGAGGCTGACTTCTAAATGCTGACATTTTTTTTTGCACATGGTGAGTTATTTAGGGAAGTGGTTCTTAGAGAGCCATTGTTTGGCCTATGAGATCAAGACTGTGTTCATATTAATACCAAAATATTGTTTATCTTTTTTACTGTTAGAATGATAGTGCCAAAGCAATGGTAAGTAAAACATCTTGTGCCTTAGTACAAATCAAAGCAGTGGCACCAAACTGTACTAGTAGTCATGGTACTCTTCATTACTGTCACTCTTGGCAACAGAGGAGAGCAAGACAGAATTCAATTGCAATCAGGACTGTCCTTGATTAAACAGTAAAAACTACTAATTGTGTTCAATCTTGACTATCCAGTACATGCCTTTTAAATATTCTATGGTATAAAATGGGAACAATGCATACAGCACTTTGGCTGTGTACAGAATATGAGAGTTGTCTGGAAAAAATATGTGTAGACTGACTTGTGAGTTGAACTAGTAATTTATTTTCACAGAAAAACATTTTCACCTGGAATAATGTCTGACAAAGTATAGTAATTTAGACTTGGGTATTTGGCAACTATTTTCCTGTGAATGACTGACATAAGTAAGCCTGCCCCATTTACAGAAAACAACTAAAAGAATTTGTCATAAATATAAAATTTGAAGTTTCAAGCCCAAATCAAAAATTTGCAAAAGTTGTATTCAACATTACAAGCATAAAAGCTTTCCAGTTGTTAAAACTTTTCCAGAATGCTGACTGGTAAGAGGGGCGGTGATGCTAGAAAATTTGCCAAGATGGCAGGCTGAGTGTTAGGGATGTGGGGGCGGGGCAGAGTGGGAGAAGGAGCCTGTGAACACTGGTGGAAGGAAGATAAAACTGCTGGCAGGACCAGTGATGAAACACTGTATGTCTAAAACCCACCTATGAATAACTTTGTAAATCACAATGCTTTTATAAAATAAAATCTAGAAAAAATGTAAAACACTTATTTAAAACTTATGTTACAGTGATATACAGAGTTGTTCATCATAGAGTTTAAGGCATATAATGTTGCAACACCAGTCCCCTCACCAGTACGATCTTACCTCCATCAATGATCCAGGCTCCCCTCCAATCCCTTGTCTGCCTCCTTGGAAAGCACATTTTAAATTCAGTAATTGTAATTTGTGTATCTTATTTGCAGGGTTGCTGGCTCACCTATACACCACCAATGTGCTCGGGGCTCCTGGCCCCTGCCCCTATTGCGTCCCTCCCACCCCTTCTTACTTCTCCCCTTGATTAATTTTTTTCCCTTTCCCTCTCATTTCTGTTAGCCAGGGTTCAGGATAATCAAGGTCTCTCCCATTTGATTCCTTGAATTCTCTTGTCCCGTTATCCTATATACAACAGATAAGTGAATTCATCTAATATTTTTTAAATTTTATTTCAAAGAGTTGTTAACAGTAATTATTCAATATTTCAACACCAATTCCACCACCATTACACCTTCCTAACACCATTATTTTGAATTTTCTCATCATCACCCAAGTCTGCCCCAAAGGTAGATAATAAATAATTTATTTTGTATTGCTTGTTATGAGTAATTGACTAAAAATGATCCAAAAAGATTTCCTTTAGAGGAAAGTGTGTGAAAATTGTTTCTCATCTTGGAGCCATTAAGCCCCTGTATTAGAGATCATTAGGTTGTTAGAGATATATATGAACATATATATGTTCATATATATATTAATCAAGATTGGTTATCTTCTACCTTAAACCCCATCAAATGTGGTGTGATAGACTTGGCATATCACTGGCATAATTGTATGAGATGTTGTGTGGCTGCTTTTGCAGTCACATGCTCCTGGGATTCTAAACTTTTTCATAGGGTGATAGAACTGGAGTTAATTTTTTTTAACTGGATGGTTATTTGGGGGGGGTCTGGAGGCATCTCCATAGCATGTTGCTCTTCCAAGATTCATTTGTGATTCTGGATCATGGCTGTTAATGGGCTTAAATTTGCCCAAAGGCAGTTCTTGGGCATGACTGCCAGGAAAGCAGAAGTGCAGTGAGATGGGGGAGGTGCCCATTTCTGACTTCATGAGCCTGGAGATTTCAGTCACAAGTCCTGCATACCTGGGTTTTTTCAGCAGACTCAATCTCATGCAAAGGGGGCTCGGGACAAGCCTGTGAAGGTTGACCATAAGTGTGGTAATGATTGTGTTGTGGAGGTTTATGGCTGCAGGGGTTCTTTTGGGGCAGGTGGGGGATACATCTGTCACCCTCCAATGTGCCTCGATGATGTCAATCTGGCTTGGGGTGGGGAGGCATCTCTGCAGTGTGTTGCTCTCTTTCGAGATTCATTTGTGAGTCTCTCATCCAATATTTGTTCTTCTTCTTACTTACTTCACTTAAAACAACATACTACAGTTTTATTAAAGTTGCTGTAAATGATTGCATCAAGTTGCAGCATGGTTTCATCATTCCTTGTAGCTGCATAATATTCCATTGTGTATATATACTATACCTTCATTATCAGCTTATCCATTGATGGATACCTGGGTTGATTCCATATCTTTGCTATTGTGCTAAGTGCTGCAATGGATAATGGTGTGCAAAAGTCTTTTTACATAAACATTTTTTGTGTCTTGGGTGTAGAAACCAAGAAGTGGAATTGCTGGGTCCTATAGTACCTCTATTCTTATGTTTCTGATAAATATCCATACTATATTCCATAGAAGTTGAACCAGGCAACATTTCTACCTTGCAGTAGATGAGAGTTGAAAGTAACTTTTCCACCAAATCTCTCCAACAAAGATTTTTTGATATGTGTCATTATCACTGATGTAAGATGATATTACATTGCTCTGGAATTTCCTGATAATAAGTGAAGATGAGCATTTTTTCATGTGCCTACTGTCCATCCATCTGTCTCCTTCAGAGAAATGTTTGTTCATTTCCTCTCCCCATTTTTGTTAGGGTTTTGGAATTTTTTGTTGTTGGTCTTTGTGAGTGCTTTATACATGTCTTGATTATATCCTTTGTCTTATGTGTTGAGTGTGAATATTCTCTTCCACTCAGTTGGGCACATTGTAACTTTAGCTCATATTTCTTTGCCATGCAAAAACTTTTTACTATAGCGTAGTCCCATTTGTTTATTTTTGATTCTGTTATCTCTGACAATGGAATCATATCATTGAAAAACCTTCGAGGTCCAAAATCTTGGAGTGTTCTGCCTATATTATCCTAAGTATACTTCTTGAATTCTGTTCTGAACAAAAGTTTTTGATCCACTTTGAGTTGACTTGTGTGTAAGGTATATCATATTGATCCAGCTTATTTTTTTTCTTGGTCACAATCGCTAGTACTCAGAGCTTACTCATTGTTCTATGCTCAGGAAACACTCCTGGCAGGGCTTGGTGGACCATATGGGGTTCTAGGAATTGAACCTAAGTCAGCCACGTACAAGGCAAATGCCCTCGGTTCTTTATTATTGCTCTGCCCCTCTTCCCCATCTTCATTTTTAAACATGCAGTTATCTATTTTTTCCATCACCATTTGTTGAAGAGGCTACATTTACTCAATTTCATATACCAGGTTTATTTATTGAAAATAAGTTGGCCATAGATCTGGGGATATGTCTGTGAGTACTCAGTTCTAATCCATTGGCTGGTAAGTCTGCCTTGCTATAGCACCATGCTGTTTTGATTACTGTAGTTTTATAGCATAGTTTCTGGTTAGGTAATGAGATACCTGCAAATTTCTTATTTCTTACTATGGCTTTGGCTATTTGGGGTTTTATGGTTCTCTACAAACTTTATTATTGACCATTTTAAGTCCTTGAAGATTTTTATTGGAATTTGGACAGAAATTGTACTGAATCTATATAATCATTTAGGTAGAATGATTGCTTTGACAATATTGATCCTACCAATATAGAAAGTAAAGTGTAAAGTTGATTTGTTTGGGGGTTATACATAGTAGTTCTCAGAGACTAAACCAAACTTTTTTCATAGTGCTCAGAGGTCATTGCCTGGCAGTTCTATAGGGACCATGTGTTGGCAGATATCAAACCTGGGTCTCCTGCATGCAAAACATATACTGCAGCCTGTTGAACTCTCTCTAATGCAGAAAATGTGAATTTTTGGAATTATATAATGGAATGTGCTAACATTTAGAGCATCTGTGTAGATTACTAAACCAGTGTTTTCAAATTATAATGCATAATTTAACACAATTATATTTGGGTAAGAGATCCATTTAAAGTACAAGATAGACGAATGGATTTTAGAATAATAAATTGTTAAAGGTTCATTTTTATGTTTTCAGATTCTATACTGCAATTAACCTTTAAGAAACTATCTCTTATAAGTCTTAGCATAGCATTAAAATAGAAAATTTGTAATTATCTGAAAGGTTATTAAAATATTCCTCTCTTTACCAACCACATACCAACCAGATAGATCATCTTCATGTTCTTTAATAAAACAAATACATTGCAACAGATTCAAAGCAGAAGCAGATTGAGATTCCGGCTGTCATCTGAGATTTTAAAAAATGTAAAATAGCGCCATTAGCTCAGTTTTTGTTTGGGGAAATATATAATAGCTATTTTTCATTAAATGTTACTATTCTAACATGCAATAGACTTGATTGTTAATTTTAAATCAACCTATCAATACACACTTCATTTCCCTGTGTATTTACTGAATATAGTAAATGGAAATAGCTATAATATAAAAACTCTTGGGAACCTCAATAATTTTTGAAAACTGCAAAAGTTCCTAGAGAAAGAATTCAAGAACCAGTGATTTTTGAGCTATGTCATTCCAAACTGGTTCATATGCCAGTAGAATCCGAATCAACTGGGATTTTGTTTAAAAGGCAAACTCCCATCCCAGACTAATGGAATCAGAACTTACATTTGAACAACTTGCTCAGATGGACCATACTGAGAGCACAGTAAAGTAGTGTAGGCGTGGGGGGTGGGGTGGGGGCTTTCCACTAGAAAGGTCCTTGATGGAATAGATTTGATTGAGCTTTATTTTCTTCCTTCTCTCTCAGCAGCTGCCATTGGGTGGATGCCACAAGTCCCTTGTTGCCTTTGCCTAGTAGACAGCCTTCTTGCTCAAGCCCAGAGCTCAAGCCCAAGGAGTTCTTGCTCAATGTCTTCTTGTCCTGGGGGAAAAGTACTCTAGGCATTGCAAAACTATCATGCAGACATATTCATTGCAAGCCTTATTTATTGTCATTCCAAGGTGATGTCATTATCATTCCAATATTCATTCTGCTCTATGCATTCTGCACATACAGGCTAGGAGGAGGTACCCAGTTCCTTATTCACATATTCCCCCCAAACTCCCCAACATTCCTCTAATTTGATGCATACAATTAGGGTGAGCCTGGAGAGTCTGTCCTTCAGAAAATATCCAGCTAGTTTGTGTATGTGTGTGTGTGTGTGTGTGTGTGTGTGCGTGCACGTGTGCACGTGTGTATGTGTGTGTGTTTGTGTGTTTGGTGGGGAGGCAGTAATGCTGCATATTTTTGGTTTTGGTCCATACTCTGAAATGCTCAGGTCTTACTCCTGGTTCTGTGCTCACAGACAATTCCTGGTGGGGCTTGGAGGACCATATGTTTTCCTGGGAATTGAATCTGGGTTAGCGGCATGCAAGGGAAACACTTTATCTGCTGTACTATCTCTGTTTTTAATATTGCTTCTTTATCTTCTATTTGGTAACAGCTTTACAAAGATATCATAGAGTTTGCCCAATAAAAGTATACAATTTGCTCACTTTTAATATATTCACAAATCACCTTAAAAAGAACCCTATGCTATTTACCCACCATTCCACAAATTAACCTCCCAAATCCTCACCCTCTATGAAATCAACCAATGATCTACTTTCTGTCTCAATGTATTTGCTTGTCATGACCATGGTATATAAATAGATTACTACACTTTTGTAACTGGCTTCTTTCACTTATTTTCAAGGTCCGTACATGCGATAGATGTGTTTGTACTTCATTTTTATGGCTGAGTAGTATTCCATTGTAGGACAAGGCCACATTGAATTTCTCTGTTGATGGGCATTTAGCTTACTACTATGTTTAATTAATTTCGTTTTGATAGACATTTAGCTTACTCCCACTTTCTGATTTTATAAATGATACTGCTATGATCTCTTGGGCTCACATTTTGTGTGATCATATGTTTTCATCTCATGAGTGTATACCTAGAAGTAGAATTGCTAGATTATAAGCTAACTTGATGTTCAGCCTTCTGAGGGACTGTCATACTTTCCCAAAATGCCTGTACCAGTTTTCATTTCCACCAGTAGATTCATGAGATTAACAGTTTCTCCCCTACCTTATCTATACTAATTCTCATCTGCTTTTCTCATTCTGGCCAAGCTGTGTGAAATGATAAGTTGCTTTGATTTTGCATTCCCTGCAGTCACTTCATCTTGCCTAGAGGGAAGTGATGGAGCACCCCACTAATCGTGCTACACTCCCACACCAGTTAACCTCTGAATTTTGCAACTCCTCCCGTATTTACAGAGTTTGGAGAAAATTGTGCCTCCCTGCCCCATCTATCCCCAACTGCTGAGGTCTGAAGATTGGCAAGAATGGGGCCTGTTTTGTCAGGTGACTGGTGCAAAAGTATGGGACTCTCTTTAGAACGTGGAGCTACTTATCTCTTCTCTGTCCTTGGAATTTGGTTGAAGGTCCTGTTCAACATTCTTTCATTTATAAAACAACAAATACAAACCTTAGCACTGTTCTTAGCACTGTTCTCCCGTCTTTCATCGATTTGCTCGAGCGGGCCCAGTAACGTCTCCATTGTGACAATTGTTACTATGTTTGGTATATCTAATAAGTCACGGGTAGCTTGCCAGGCTTTGCCGGTGCAGGCGAGATACTCTTGGTAGCTTGCTGGGCTCTCGGAGAGGGGCGGAGGAATCGAACCTGGCTCGGCTGGCCCGGCTGCATGCAAGGCAAACGCCCTACTGCTGTGCTAACGCTCCAGCTCAATACAAACCTATAAAATCATCAGAACTACTTTAACCCCACGTGAATTGAAGTTTGACCCCCCCCCCCTCAAAGTAGCCATCTCTTTCAGGGGTAGGTCTTTCCGTTTATACTTGACTCACAAAGGATACAAACAGAATTAGCCTGACAGTTTTGGTCTGATGGGGTCATATTGGTGGAAAATAGAAAAAATGTAAAATGGTCAAAATACATTTGGTTAAGAGGAATTGATGGCAGAGAGAAGTTAGAAGATCATACGAGACCCACAAGCTGCGAAAAATGAATTTACGTCTTCTGACACAGAAAAATGACAATATGAGAGAATTTAGAGGAACACAGATGAAATTGCTGAGCCACTGCTGGTAATTTGGAGGAACTGTGGGGAAGAGGAGATATCAAAGGCTTGCGAAGGGAAAATGTCTGAATTTCCCAAAACTCTAACCTCAGACTGGAAATTGAATTCATTCAAAATTCTAGAATGAATTATTAAATTGAGTGGTTTATGGCTACTTGGACAAAGAAGAGGGGGTGTCTAGCAAGCTGTATAGATTGACTAAGTGATACCCGGTGGGTCCTCACATAGCCACTGCTCTAGCAGAGTAGGGAATCTTTTGGCACTGAGCCTCTCCAGGATTTTTGTCCTGTTTGTCACAGTGTTCCCACAAAAAAAAAATCAATTTCCTGATGAGAGGGAAAATTATGAACTGGATGAAAAACCAATGTGGATGGTGTGCATATGAAATGACTGAATAATCTACAAAGAGAAAGTTAACAATCCCTTGCTATCGAGTCAGAAGCTGATCTCTAGCAATAATACCAACAATAGCAATTATAATAATGATGGTGATGGTAATAATAGCTCGTATTTATCAAGTTCTTACCATGTGCCAGCATTGCTTGAACTGCTTTACTTGTATTAACCGATTGAATTCTGATAATCACTCCATAATATTATCAGTAGAAATTATCACTATGGCTAGGTTTATGGATTGGAAAGTGAGGAGTAGCGCACTTAAGTCACTCGTCTAAGGCCAAACAGCAGGGGAATAGAACTGGCACTTAAATCTGTCTGTTTCCTACCAAACAGGCTCAGTCTTGTTGAGGATGTGTGTGTGTATGTGTGTGTGTGTGTGTGTGTTGAAGGATAGATTCAGAATTTGACTCTAGAATTCCTGGTCCCAGAAAATAATATATATATATATATATGTTTTTTCCATATTAGTTGACTATTTATGGTATCTGATTAAAAATAATTGGGAGGAGTTGGAAAGATGTTATAGGGGTTAAGCTTGCATGCAGGCTGGTTCAATTCTCAGCACTGCATATGGTCCCCTGAGCACTGTCAGAAGTTGTTCCTGAGCACAGAGCCAGGAATAAGCTTTGAGCACTGCCAGGCCTGGCTGTAAAAAACAGCAACAAATATTGGGGTACAAGTGAGTAAGCAGAAGCAGCCAAAATAGGTTTAACCTTGGGGAATGAATGCCCAAATACCATACTTCATCCCAATTTCCAACATGGACTTGACCGTGGAAGTCCAGGTTGAGAATAAAACCCACTGTAGGAACAGCAAAAGCAGGTGTGTGAGCTTAGCATGCTCCCTTTTCTCCAGGAACCCTCATTTTTGGTTTAAACAGTGAGAATACTTCCAATTGGATTACATTTTTTTATCATCTGCATTTTATAACTTTTCTACAGTAAAAAAAAACCTGGCTTTGTATTTTAAAAAAATAAATGAATAAACTAGATAAATTCCTCGGGCATTCCAACACACCCAGGTTCTGGATGCGTTTCAGAAGGAAGGAAAGGCCTGGGACAGTCAGCAGCAGTTCTACTCTGAACACTGGTTCTGTCTGTCCCTGTCTTTCCTCCTAGAGGAAAGTTCTTCCCCAGGTCAATTCAGCAACCACTTCCCACCTTTAGGGCTTCCGCTCGCTAGACGTTACTCTTACCCTCTTTGGGAGCCCAGTCAGGTCATATACCACTGCTTCTTAGGCAATCATTTATAACTTAAACGTTTTGTGTTTTATTTTTGTTTTTTGGTTTTGGGGGCCACACCCAGTTTTGCTCAGGGTTTACTCTTGGCTGTGTGCCCAGGAATCTCTCCTGGTGGGCTCAGGGGACCTAATGGGAGAATGGTGATCAAAACCAGGTCTGCCACTTACAAGGCAAGTGTCATAACCACTTCTGTACTATTTCTCTGGTCCCATTATACATTTTTTTTTTTGCTTTTTGGGTCACACCCAGCATTGCACAGGGGTTACTCCTGGATCTGCTCTCAGGAATTACTCCTAGTGGTGCTCAGAGTACAATATGGGATGCTGGGAATAGAACCCAGGTTGGCCACATGCAAGGCAAATGCCCTACCACTGTGCTATCACTCCAGCCTCCCATTATACATTCTTTTGAAGAGATATTATAACCATATTTCCTCTTTGGTTCATATTTAAGCCTATTTGTTTTGTAACTTGATTTATTATTGTCTTATCATGTTATGAAATTTCAGGAATTTAGCTTTATGTTTTTATATATATATCAAACTCACTAATGTCCAGTGGTATCACACCAAAAAATAACCCTTTATTTCTTCCTAGCCCCTCTCCCCCTTCCTTTCTCCTCTCTAGAAATCACCAAAGTTTTGTTTTCGGGAGTTTGGAGGCCATTCCCAGCAGTGCTCAGGGCTTATGCCTGGCTCTGTGCTCAGGGATCATTCCTGTTCGAGCTTGGAGGACCATATAGGATGCCTGGGATCAAATTCCGGGTCAGCCATGTGCAAAGCAAGCATCCCACCCACTGTACTATCTATAGAGTCCTTTATTAGGACTTCTCAGACTATAATGTGCTGAGGGATCACCTTGGTATCACACCAAAAAAAAAAATAACCCTTTATTTCTTCCTAGCCTCTCTATCCCTTCCTTTCTCCTCTCTGGAAATCACCATAGTTTTCTTTTCAGGAGTTTGGAGTCCATTCCCAGCAGTGCTCAGGGCTTTTGCCTGGCTCTGTGCTCAGGGATCATTCCTGTTCAGGCTTGGAAGACCATATAGGATGCCCGGGATCACTCTGGGTCAGCCACGTGCAAAGCAAGTATCCCACCCACTGTACTATCTATAGAGTCCTTTATTAGGACTTCTCAGACTATAATGTGCTGAGGAATCACCTTGGGATCTTATAAAAAACCAGATTTTGAGCAAGTAGGTTTGGAAAGGGATCTGGGATTCTGCCATCCCAGGAAGCTACCACAAGAAATGCTGAGACCGCTATTGATGGACATAGTTTCAGTACTGAGACTCCACATCACCTTTCAGAGCTCTGACCTTGTTAGTAGCTCAAAAATCCTTAGTACATGTAAATTGATCCAGACTTGTCTTTTTCAAAAGACCATTAGTGATGAGTTACCAGGTACTGTGAAGCACTTTAAAATAGGGTGGGGAATGAGGTGGGGAATGGGATACTTTTTTCGTAATTCAGGGCAAGGTTTGGCTGACCTTCCACTTTGTTATTTGAGGCCTTGCAGATGGGTGGGCTCATTTGAAAAATTAAAATATTACTATCACATAAGTGGCCCAGACAGGGCTTAACTCTCATCACAAAGATGGGAGGAGCAGCGAGGTAGAAACTCACTACTTGCATCAATCAGTGGCAGGGGGACATAGAGGAGGCAGGAAAGAACCAACTCTTCTCAATCTATATTTACTGAAGAATCAATATCTCCTTTCTTGCCAGTAGTATCTTTTTCTACTTTCTAATATTAGATCTAAATTTGATTTTTCTGGGTTTTTGCCTCATTTCATTCTTTCAAAATTTATTTGGTCTATGCATATAAGTGGATCGACATAGAAAGTATCATGTTAAGTGAAATGAGTCTGAAAGAGAGGGACAGGCATAGAAAGATTGCACTCATCTGTGGAATATAAAGTATCAGAATGGAAAATTAACTCCCGTGGTAGTAGAGATAAGGACCAGAAGGTCTGATCCACGGCTTGGAAACTGGCCTCACATGCTGGGGGAAAAGGCAGCTCAGATAGAGAAGGGAACACCAAGTAAAGGATGTTGGGAGAACCCATTTGGGTTGAAAGATGCATGCCAAAAGTAGACTATAGACCAAACACGATGGCTGCTCAATACCTCTACTGCAAGCTACAACACCCAAAAGGAGAGAGAACAAAAGAGAATGCCCTGCCACAGAGGCGGGGTGGAGTTGGGGGGGGATGGGGTGGGGGTGGTGGGAAGGATATTGGGAACATTGGTGGAGGAGAATTGGCACTGGTGGGAGGATGGGTAAACGACTATTGTATGACTAAAATATGAAAGTTTGTAAGTTTGTAATGGTTCCTCACTGTGATTCACTAATAAAAAATTTTTTTAAAAAATTTATTTGGTCTATATTTTCACTCCCAACCTCTAAGTAAAAATAAATAAATAAACAAATGAAAAGAAATGGACCATGTAAACAATCTAAAGTCTGGGGAATCACACCAGAAATGAAGGCCTCAGAAGATCATCCATTGCTCAATTTTATCATTTGGGCGGGGTGGTGGGCACACCCTAGCCACTCCTGCTGATGCTCGGCCAACTAGGCCAGATGGCTCAATGCAAATGCCTGAGGATGCAGCACTGCTTGGGTCCTGTGGCGCTGGGAACAATCAGGGCTACCCTGGAAATGCTTAGGGGCCTCTGGGGCCATGCAGAGCAGTGTTTGGGGGTTACCACAGTTGCATTCAGCAATTCTCAGGAGCCAGCAAGCGTATATCTGGTGGTGCTCAGAGGTCCAGGCAGTACCAGGGATCAAACTGGAGTTGGGTGCATGTGCTTTTAACGCCAGTATTATCTCCTTGCCCTTTCTAGACTATTTTTAAGCAAACCCATTTTCTGGTGAGATAGGAAGGGAAATTAAAAAATGTATAGCCAAAGTTTGAAGCCATCTCTGGTTGATTTTTAAGAGATGATGGGGGCTGGAGCAATAGCACAGCAGATAGGGTGTTTGCCTTGCACGCAGCCAACCCAGGTTCAATCCCTCTGCCCCTCTTGGAGAGCCTGGAAAGCTACCGAGAGTATCCCGCCCACACGGCAAAGCCTGGCAAGCTTCCCGTGACGTATTTGATATGCCAAAAACAGTAACAACAAGTCTCACAATTTGTTGTGAGACATGACTAGTGCCTGCTCGAGCAAATCGATGAACAATGGGAGGACAGTGCTACAGTGCTACATTGTGTGGGGGGCACAATTCATGAGTAGTGTACCAAGATGAGTGATCAATATAACTGATTTGTATTTCCTATCAGTAATCTTGACAGTTCTTGTTTGAGCATTTACAAAGGCACCCAGGTCCACAATGGCAAAATGCAGACCTTGGATGCTATAGTATCTTCCCAACAAGCTGGTATTTTAATATCCTCTTGCCTTATGAGATCAATTTGTACTCTGGTGCAGAGATTTCTGTAAAAGGTCAGTTCTGATATTGGAAGAGAACATTTAATCAAAAATAGTATGTAAAAGATAATGCAGAGATTATATCAAATAATAACCTTTATTCTCTCTGACATAAACCAACTATTAACAAGAATATTGAAGCAAAAAGCTATTGTGTGTTGAGTCATGTTTAGAGAATTTCATATTAGGTATAAAGTAGATGTTATACAGAATGTTATAATGTAATACTATTGTGTTATATTTAGAGAATTAATATTATCCATGGGAAAAATAACTTACTTTTTATACTAGTTAAGTTAGAAAATGTTCTGGTTTCTTTCAAGACAATGCCTCATTCAGTTATTATTCATATTCCTGGATAAAATTACCACAAAATTTAAAAGGTATCTCATTTAGGTTCAGTTGAATTATACTTTATTTTAGGAGAAAAAGCAAGATCTTTCTTACCTGCATTTCCTATTGTGAGGTTAACATTTCTTTAAAATAATAAGTGCTGCTGATATAAAACCAGGCAAAAATATTTGTACACACACTTTAAAAATTATTATTAAGTATAGGATTAATAATCTAGAATGTAGAACAAAATAGTACTGATTTTAGTACGAACTAGTAGTTATCAGTGTTGCATATTTTTTTAAGATTCACAAGGCCACACCTGGTGGTGCTCAGGGCTTGCTCCTGGTTCTCTATTCAGGGGTCACTTCAGATGGTTCTTGGGGAATGATATGGAGTGCCAGAGATCAAATCAGGTTTGGCTGCATGAAGTGAAAGCACCTTGCCCATGTACTATCTCTCTAGCACCTGTCTGAAGAATTCTGCAAAACCATAATACCCAAAAGTAGAGAGAAAGAAGGAAGATGCCTGCTACAGAGGCAGGGGTTGGGATGGTGGGGGTGGTTGGAGAGATAATGGGAACATTTGTGGTGGAAAATGCACATTGGTGGAGGGATAGGTGTTCGATCATTGTTTGACTGAAACTCAATCATGAAAACTTTGTAACTATCTCATTGATTCAATGAAAAAATTTTAAAAAAATAGAAAGATCAAGCTTGATTTGTTTTATAAAATTAAAATAACACTAAAATACTAAATACTACTAAATAAAATACTAAATATTAAAAATACCAAAATAGGAGCTGGAGTGATAGCACAGTGGGTAGAGTGTTTGCCTTGGACGCAGTTGATCCGGGTTCAATTCCCAGCATCCCATATGGTCCCCTGAGCACAGTCAGGAGTAATTCCTGAGTGCACAGTCAGTAGTAACCCCTGTGCATCGCCGGGTGTGACGCAAAAAGCAAAAATAAAATAAAAAATAAAGTGTTTCTTAAAAAAAAATACCAAAATAAAATAAAAAATTGTTCTTTAAAAAAAAAGACCAAGATTGATCATCATACAATTCCGTTTCATGTATAGGGCTATAATTAAAAGATTTCATGGTTTGAAAAAATGATTCCATGGTTTAAAATTAAAAAAAAAATAATTCTGGAAAAAATAAGAATTCTGAAAGATGACAGGTAGTGATTCCTACTTGAAAATGTCAGATTGCTGTAAAACATAAGATATAGCAATATGTTCTCATTCCGACCCCATGCTGCCTTCCTAGAGTTGACTGCCCCAAGATTCTTTCTGTCTCAGCTTTTCCAAACAGCTTTTTGTAGATTTCCATCTGTGCTTTCCTATCTAGGTGCAGAAGTTGGCTTGGTGCATGAGTTCTCCATAGCAGTAGTATTTTGTACTCTGGGATAACAGTTCCTCCTCGCATGTGTGTGCATTTGTGTGTGTATATAACAGATGAGACAAGGTATGTAGAGTTCTTATGAGTGGGCAATATACTCATATTTAGCTATATCATTTCTTCTCCATCTCTATTCATTTGTCATGTTATGTATTGTGAGTTCATAAAGTATGGTAGTGGTCCCGAGTAGCCTCCCATCCTCCCCAGGCCTCCCCAACAGAGAAAAGGAGAGACAGAGAGAAGGGGGGAACCATAGCCTGATGGTGAAAATGGCCCATTTAATGCAGAGCTGTTAGCATACTAATAGAACATCTGAGAGGAGGTCTAACACCTAGGTGTGATTGATCATTTACATCTGGAAATTTACATAGATCATTTACATAGGAAGTCATTAGCATAAGGAAATTTTCTTGGGGAGATTAATGCAAGGAGACACTCTGTCTCCTCGGGGCATCTATGTTGCTTTTATCTTTCCCTCTAGTTGTATATGTTATCAATACTTGCAGTTGTTTGGATAAACACAGTAAGAGATCCCAATACTCAGTTCTCTGGGCTCTGAGAGCTAGCAAGGCTTTTACTACAAATCCCAGACTAAGTCTCCTCAGGCCAGTTCAGCTTGTTCTTCCCCATGGGGGTCCTGTCTCTTAAGTCATAACAGCTTGCATCAAGACAATGCATTTATGCTTTCTAGCCTGTCCCATTTTGATGCTGCGGTAGCTTTGCCCCTAGCCCAGGCTCCATCCCAGTTCCACAGTGGACATCCCTTTTGGGATGTTAGGAACTACAGCAACTGAAGCCTGAGTCAAGTAATTATGACCTAGTTGGAAGCCTGCCACATGAGCTGGGGGAGAAGGCAGCTGGAATAGAGAAGGGATCACTAAGTCAATAATGGTTGGAGGGATCATTCAGGATAGGAGATACGTGCTGAAAGTAGATAAAGGACCAAACATGATAGCCTATCATTATCTATATTGCAAACCACAATGCCCCAAAGTAGAGAGAGAATACCTGGGAAATTGTCTGCCACAGAGGTAGGGGGAGGGTTGGGGAGGGGCAGGATACTGGGAACATTGGTGGTGAAAAATGTGTGCTGGTGGAGGGATGGGTGTTCCATCATTGTATGACTGAAACTCAAACATGAAAACTTTATAACTGTATCTCACGGTGATTCAATAAAAATAAATTAAAAAATAATTATGACCAATGCCCAGGAGTAGACGTATTTCAGAGTCAATCGACTCCCAAATATTAGGAACATAGTATTAATGGTTTTTCTGCGTTTAACCAAAGAACATAACTCTCTAGTAAAATATAAAAAGTCTATAGGGGAAATAGAAAAACAGGTACAAATACACAGCACTTCAAATACAAAGCAGTACAAATACACTGTAGCACTGTCCTCCCATTGTTCATCTATTTGCTCGAGCAGGCCCAGTAACATCTCCATTGTGAGACTTGTTGTTACTATGTTTGGCATATGGAATGTGTCACAAGTAGCTTGCCAGGCTTTGCCAGTGAGGGTGAGATACTCTTGTAGCTTGTGGGGCTCTCTTGAGAGGGTGGAGGAATCAAACCCAGGTCGCCCAGGTAGGCCGCATGCAAGGCAAATGCCCTACCTGCTGTGCTATCACTCCAGCCCAGTACAAATACAAAGTTCAGAATTACCAGAAAGTTTTGATTTGTTAAGTAGTCAAGACTTACTTGAGAAACTGTGACAATGAGAGGTAAAATACAAAGGAAATGTCAAAGATAAACTTTAACTAAATTAGGGATGCTAGCAAGGGCACGATAAACTTCTCTGGAAGGAGGAAAAGGGGCAATTCACCAATGAAATCTAAAACACTTAGGGTTAGTCTCCAACAATGTAGCCATCTGGTATTGGCCCCATCTCCTGTCTCTCTTCATATTTCCCAGGTTTCCATCACTATAACCAGAGCCTTAAAAGGACTACTATAGAATCCTACAATCAGGACATGTGTGTAATTCCAATGGTAAATTACAAAAGCTGCACAGCCCATTAATTATAACATAGATCTGAATATTATTCACCACCACCCCACCCCCAACACAACCCCAGAGTCTGGCACATAGGGGCCACTGAGTAAGTGTGGGTGGAATAAATCTACTCCTGCCTCTTGATATCAGGATTTCTAGACAGGGTTGAAGACTGGAACACAGGAAACCATTACATTGTAAAGACTCCTAGTTTAATGTACCTCAGGGTTTGAAATATTTTGCTTGTCGAACAGATTCACAGTCTATATTTTCACAACCATTATTTGATTTAAGAAAAGATTCTACTCCATTCTATTTTCCATAGAACCTGAAAGTAATTTTTAAAAATATAAGTGCAGGGACTGGAACAATAGTACAGTGGGTAGGGCGTTTGCCCAGCACACAACTGACCCTGGTCCATTCCCAGCATCCCATAAAGTTCACTGAGCTTGCCAGGAGTGATCCCTGATTGCAGAGCCAGGAGTAAGCCCTGAGCACTGCTGGGTGTGGCCCTAAAGCAAACCCAAAATGTATGCGTCTAAACTTGGCATTCTCCTGCTTGAATTGTGTTAGGACTGACTTCACAAAAGATTTTAAACTTCTTCATAGGGAATGCTTGGTCCTTTTAGATGTAATCTCTGTTCCTCTCATCATTATGTGTTACTTTCCCCCTGAAATACACAGAACCTCAGAAATATAGAAGTCCCTGCTATACCCAAATTTATACAGGCATCATCTCTGCTTTCTAGGCCATACTCTGGCCCAGAATACACCCTCACATACTTGGCCACAACATCCATCCACCCAGTAGGGCTCTAAGTAATTGATGGGTCTTTGGCATTGGTGACACAGGTGTCTGACACTATTGCCTGAGGGTTATGGGACAGGACAAGTGTTTAGAGCATCTATACACAATATGATGGAGGTGCAGAAATTATTGTATATAGATTCAATCTGGGAAACAGTCAAGGTGGAAGCATTTGTTTGAGGTCAAGAGAATAGATCTGCTTCTTTATACTGAAGACTGAGAAACCCACAGGAAGTTAAGATGGGATGAGGGAACAACTCATACATATTGTTTTAATTTAGGTTTCCTCAGAAGCAGACTGTGAGACAAGAACTTGAGTGAAAGCAGTTTGTGTAGTGTAAGTGGTTTCAGGAAGTACACTGGTAAGGAAAGTAGGAAGTGAAAGAGAAGGAAAAGAACTCAGTGGAGGCTGGTATTGATGGATACCATACTGCTGTGGGCAATAATTCATCTGGAAAGCAACGAAAGACCATGTAGAATATACTTTGTAGTTCCAATAAAGAGGCAAGGATGCTGTGAATGTTTTCAACAGTTCCAATAAGTCATCGGTTGAGGCTGTTTCTAGTGTGTGGCTGAGAAGGCTCCAATGGTCCAAGAAAGATCCAAGAAAGTCATGGGTGCTTGTAGCTGGGAATCATTGGATCGGGATGCAATAAAATTTGCATGTAATGGTAAATTCAAAGGGGACACAGGCAAGCATCTGATATCCTCTGCTACAGATGTGTACTTGATGGTCAGAGACAAGACAGGTAAAATCAAGGGAGCACCAGTCCCAAACCATGTTCAGGAAAGTGACCAGGATCCAAAGGGTGCTTTCCTAGTGACCAGGATCCAAAGGGTGCTTTCCTATCTGTATAACCAACAGATGGGGTGGAGAATGTGTGGACAGGCCCCTGGAAGCAAGGGGATGATCTTCAGGATTGTTACTGAGGCCAGAAAGTTGTATAAGAGTGTTTGATAGGCGACACCAGTCGCCTTGAGGAAGATTGCTGGGGTGAAGTGGGAGAGGAGGATTTCAGATTCTAAAATAAAGACTTGAACCCTGAAAGGAGTGCATGTGATCTGAACACTCTCACTTTTCACTTAAATTTTCCAGATGAATCATTCTAAGTGCACTTCTTAAACAAGACATCAACTGGATCTGAGCTTTTCCCTGAAGTGTAGGTCAGACTTTTGGTTGCCAGGGGAAAGCTGAGGGTGGGACTAATCAGTCACACGTCTACATCAAATGCCGGTCTGCTGAGATAATCGCTGCAGAGGCTCTTGCTGCGTGTAATTGCTCCTAGTGCAAGTGTGAACTGTCACAAAGAGAAAATAATAGGGTTGTCCCAGGATCTTGGGGATGGCTGCCATTTCCCCCATGATGGTTAATGTCTTTTTCCTCAAGGGAGCTTGATAATGGTATAATTTTCCGTGAACACTGTTTAATGGAAGACATTTTGTGAGAGTTTTGCAAAAATATAAAAGATTAACTTGATGCTCTCGCCTGTACACTGGGATTTTCTTGATATGGTTCAATAGTACCTTTAAGAAAATGAGTAAATTAACTAGGGAAGGTGTTGCCTGTGAGAACAAAGAGATTGCAATAACATCACTTACTCAAGCCAGCTAGGATACAGATATCATAAAGGGTTATCTGGGAAGGCGCTAATTCTGGGAACAGGAAAGATATAAGTAGTATTTTACAAATAATTGCTTTAAATAGAATGTCACCCACTTCGGCAGATCTCCCTTTCTGCTTATGCAAAATTCCTTTTCACTCCTCACTTTCTCTTTGCCTGCTGTTTTCCCATCATTTACTAGTTTCCCCCATTTCGTTGATGACTGGTAAATTACCACTGACATTTGGCTTATTTTCAAACAGACTGGAGTCTGCCAAAAGATGATGCAGCAACTTGTAATCAAAAGTTGGAACTCCAGGCATCTATGCTGGACGTATGAGCAGTAAGAGCTTCCAAATAACAAAACGTTATTTCACTGAAAACTGGTCCTTTTTGTTCTCTAGCACTGCTTGTATGCCTCACGGATTGCAAAGAAATAAATCTGTGTGAGTTTACATAGATCTCCCAAGTTCCTGTCAACCAATGTTTGCTTTCTATTAGCCCCATCCTTCTCTGTTTTCTGATAGCTCGGTCCTTAGAGGAATGCTTGGATTTAGCCAAACTCCTTAGAGCCTCTCCTCTCAGCCCTTCCACGAGTACACGGAAGGACTCCTCTGACATCCTTTTACATCTGTTAGCTTAGTGATTGCATCACACGAAAGACCACAGAAGTTTCCTTGAACGTTTCTTTTTCTTCACATTAAATAATGTAGTCTTATTCCAAAGATCTTAGTCACTTTTTTGTTCCTGTGACTTCTCTCTCAAGTTACATCAACTTCTCCAAGACCCACTTATTAATTTATTTGGCCAAGAATATAATCAGTAGTTTCAAAGAAACAGTCACTGTGGATACAATGAGCATATTGTATGCCTCTTCCACTGTTCTCTCTGGAGCCTGACAGTGCTGCAGTCTTCAGTTATTAAAACAAACTCTTGGAGACCTTGTCTCTTCATCTGCCCTCTGCTTTCCTCTCTGTGTGATCTATTGCTACAGTTTCCTTTGCTCTCTATCCTCCAGTTTACGGAATTATCTTCAGTGCCCTAAATTTGCCATAGCTTCTATTTAAGTTCAATTGCAAACAATAAATAGAAAGCACCTATAGCTATTACGGTAATGCTAGCTGATATAACAATAAACTCCAAAGACTCCCCATGGCCTAACAAGATAGAAATCCATATATCACTATTATGAACTCCAAAATGGGTGTTGTGGTGTTGTAGGTAGCCGTTCAATGTGGCCATTCAGAACTCAGACTCTTCCTCTCTTGTGATGATGTGCCTCAGTATACTCTGTATACAGTCACCACAGAGGGAAAGGGCTGAATGAAGATTCCTTCCTGGGAGGTTTTAATGGTTGGGAACTTGAAGTGGGACATCACTTCACGTGCACTACTAGAACTGAGAGATGGTAACATCACTGCAAGGAAGCGAGAAATGTAGTCCTGCTCTGTGCCAGGAAAAGAGGTTTGAAGAGTAACTAGTTAGATGTGGCCTCTGGAGAAATAAGCCAAACTCTGCATGACTGAAGTGGGAAAAGCTTCACTGAGAGGATTTTGGGTAGATCACAAAGTTACTACAGGGTGTTCGGAACATGGCTCAGACACTCAGCTGAAGATCACACCTCAATGAGACACTCTACTTGCTTGCAGTGAACACTGGCTGTCTGAGCTTGTGCCACCACATCAGTGGGATTGGACTGTGGATGCTGCTACTTCTGCCCTGGACTCTGGGTGCGCTGCCATTGCTCCAACCGTTGTGACCACCAAGAAAAATGGCTTCTCCGCCATCCCTGCTTCTTTGTTTTACTAACTCCTAACTCCAAGTTTGGGAAAAGTGATATTGTCGGAGTAGTCTCACTCAGATTGGCAAGTAATGCAAAATAATGTATCAGGACAGTCTCTACCTTGAGGCATCTTTTTCCCCATCACCAGAATTACTGCTTTTAAAAATTAAATTGCACAACTTGGTCTACCATACCAGATAATCGCTAAGGTCCTTTTCAGCCCTCAAGAGATGATGATTTGCTCCTTATCTATAGCTAACTACTTTTTCAATGGGGGATTTATTCTCCAGGGCAGGGCTATTACAAAAAATAGGGACATATTTCTTGGTTCATTTACTTCTCAATTTTATGCTACCAATTTTTGTTCCAAACTAGAATGGGAGTATAGAATCCACATTTCTTCAGAGCAGTGACTGCATCAACTTAATGTCTCAGTATTACGAGACAGCCATAGGGCTGTGTCAAAGATATTTACTTGTTTTTACTCTCATAATTACTCTGGTTTTAGCAAGATGGGTGTGATTTCTCAGACACCCTATTACAGTTGGGACTATGAAACTGCCTTTCAAAACTGTTGAAAGTAACTCAGTGTATCTGCAGTATGATAACATTAATCCTGGCTTGACATAAATGCTAGCTTTGTGGATGCACACTCCGTAAAAAAGTGTATTTGAGCCTGAAGAAAATGCCAGTGTTCAGATAGTTTTGACTTTATTTTGTCTCTCTTGGTCTGTAATGACCGTGTTTAATTTCAACACATTTAGACAGCTTGAAACCCAAAATGCTTTGTTATAGTAAAATAACTTGAAAGTACAACTTTAATGATTTGGTGAAGAACTGTATAACCCAGAGGGGGGAATTTTAGTCCTTGCACTGTCATTTAATTTTATCAAAAATGTGAAAAAATGGTCATATTTCTATTAGGTCTTCAGGGGAGGATAAAGTAATATGGTTTTGAAATTTTGAATTTGGTAAGGATTGTTAACTTTCATTTTTCCCAGTGTTCCATTGAATTATTTTAGGATTTATGTGAAAAAAGGTGACTCTGATGTAGAAGTATGGAGGATTCAGCATACTGAACATATTGAGTTCTCTATCTCTCTTATGGAGATTCACAATGCATCTTTTTTTTTGCTTTTTTGCTTTTTGGGTCACACCCTGCGATGCACAGGGGTTACTCCTGGCTCTTCACTCAGGAATTACTCCTGGCAGTGCTCGGGGGACCATATAGGATGCTGGGAATCGAACCTGGGTCAGCCATGTGCAAGGCAAACGCCCTACCCCTGTGCTATAGCTTCACCCCTCCTCCCCCAGAATGCATCTTAAAGGCACTGAGGAGGTCTCTATTTAATTTTGTAACATGATTCTTAAATTTGATCATCAAATTGGTTTTACAAAAACGTGTTAACTTAGTGAGATATTAAAAGGTTCAAACAGTTTGGGAAGCTTTTTATCATTCTCTCCTAACCTCTTCATAATATTTTTTCCAGACATATGGTGATCATCCAGGCTTTGTTTGATGGTTACTTTGACAAATTCAAGACAGAACTCAACAGATCTTTAATCCAGTGAGCAACCCAGTGAATTTCATCATTACATCGGGGACTTTCAAGGGGAGAACTCACTGAAATATTAAGTTAGAAAGGAATAATTTGATGAGCTAAGACATATTAAACAATTTATCTGTATAACTGTCATCAAACAATCTTACCATCAACTATCATTCTTAGAAAGTCAATCCTAAGAAATCCTGAATATTAGGGACTCAGGGCTTCATCTTATTTATTTTTCTCTTTCCGATTCCTTTTGTTGTTGTTGACATCTGGGAAGCATGCATTTGGTGTCAGTGCTTGCCAGGACTCTCTCATGTTAGTGGTGGTGCTTGTATATATGTAGTCGCAGAGCTCACAAGAGAGCACGCACTTACGGTACCAGGGATTCCAATGGCAGGCTACCACTATGATATTCTGTTATGGAGGCTGGGTCAGGGATCAAACTCAGGGACTTCACACCTGTAAGACTCTACCACTGGGGATGGAGTGATAGCACAGTGGGTAGGGCATTTGCCTTGCACGCGGCTGACCCGGGTTTGATTCCCAGCATCCCATGTGGTCCCCCGAGCACTGCCAGGAGTAATTCCTGAGTGCATGAGCCAGGAGTAACCCCTGTGCATTGCCAGGTGGGACCTTAAAAAGAAAAAAAAAGACTACCACTGAGCCAAATTCCTGGCCCCTTCAGATTATTTACTTTTAGCTTTACTGTATTTTGTTCTTGCTAAACTATATAGCATTTAGTTAGAGTTGATGTGTATAGTGATGTGCTACAATATTGTATTACTTGTGCCAAATAGAAACTTTCTGTGTGTCAGAAGGAGGCATTTTCACAAACCCGTAGCCATTACCTCTCACATTTGCAAATGGAAAATCTGGTGTGACTGGATTGTTTTTGCTTTGGGACCAAACCATCTTCCCAGTTCTGGGACACAGCTTAGACCTGGCTAATCAATATAATCTTCCCTGATGACAGGGATTGACTTATCAATGAGAAAGCGACCCAAGATAAGCCAGTGAAATTTAACTCTGCAATTCTGTGCTGGGAGACAATTCTCTTGCATTTCTCCACTTAGAAGTGAGACACTTAATACTCTTTGTTCTGCACTACTTTCTAAAGAGGTTTATGTTGTCTCAATAATTTTGAAAGGTTGAGATAAGTCTCACTTTGGAACAAAGAACAGTCATGCTTACTGTCTGGTACAATAAAGATAAGTTTTTCCTTCTCTAATTTCTTGTAGAAACATGTCATTTGTTTAAGTCCAAAAACTATCTCTTTTTCCATAGACAGAATTATACTGGAAACACAATTTATTAAAAATATTTTACCTGAAATGTCATATTTGAGACCAGTTTGTTTTTAGGAACAAAGGCTGATCGAACAGTCAACAAGGAAAATACAGGTTGGAACAAAAGCAACCGGTGTTGGCGCAGATGTGGGGAGAAAGGGACTCTCCTTCACTGCTGGTGGGAATGCCAAATGGTTCAGTCCTTTTGGAAAACAGTATGGATGATTCTCAAAAAATTAGAAATTGAGCTCCCATTTGACCCAGCAATACCACTCCTGGGAATATAGCCCGGAAAGGCAAAAAAGTATAGTCGAAATGACATCTGCACTTTTATGTTCATTGTTGCACTGTTCACAATAGCCAAAATCTGGAAAAAACCTGAATACCCGAGAACAGATGATTGGTTAAAGAAAATTTGGTACATCTACACAATGAAATACTATGCAGCTGTTAGAAAAGATGAAGCCATGAAGTTTACAAGTGGTTCTACATGGAAAGTATCATGCTAAGGGAAATGAGTCAGAAAGAGAGGGTCAGACATAGAAAGATTGCATTCATCTGCGGAATATAAAGTAACAAAATAGGAAAATAGGAGACTAACACCCAAGAATAGTCGAGATAAGTACCAGGAGGTAATCTCCATGGTGGAAGCCAGTCACACATGCTGGGAGAAAAGGCAGCTCAGATAGAGAAGGAAATACCAAGTAAAGGGTGTTGGGAGGATCCTCCGAGGATGGGAGATGCATGCTGAAAATAGACTATAGATGAACATGATTGCCATTCAATGCCTCTTTTGCAAACCACAGCACTCAAAAGGAGAGAGAGAACAAAAGGGAATGCCCTGCCACAGGGGCAGGGGGGATGGGAGGGATGGGGCGGTGGTGGGAGGGCTACTGGGATCATTGGTGGTGGAGAATGGGCACTGGTAGAGGGATGGGTACTCGATCAATGTATAACTGAAACCCAAGCACAAAAATTTGTAAGTCTACAACTGTACCTCATGGTGTTTCACTAATAAAAATTAAAAAAAGGAAAATACAGGATGATGGAACTCAATGTAGTCTAAGAGAGTAATGAAAGTCACCCCTTGACAGACTCACAACCCCAGGACATTTTGGGGACTTCAAAAAGAGAGGAATTTACCCAATATAGGTATTCTCAGCATGACTTCAGAGCTCAGAGACTCTACTAAGAGCTCAATCTGAGATTCCTTAGAGTAAAATTCAGTGAAGCCGACTAGAACAGTCTATACGGTTATCTCTATTCTTATTATACTTCTGTAATAAGAGGTGAAGTTTTCTCAGAACTAGACCTCACTGCAAATGAATTCATCTTACAGTGATTATTTGGTGCGATTGAAGTGAGGAGGACAAGGAAAACATGCTTTAGTAATATAATTTGCTGTAGAAATCAGATTTGAAGGTCTCTTACTCCTTTTTGAGGGTTTGACTTTCTCCCTTCACACTGAAATGGATCAACAAATTTGCTAATCTCTACCTAAGGCTCTCAAAATGAACAATTCCAAGTTTTTATCCTTGATTTGAAATTTGAAGGACTAAGACTTTTTCTGGAGGCAAGCAAACTGGAGAAGGAGAAATTGATTTCAATTACAGTGAGATCACACAGTGACTCTGCAGGTACAATCTTCATGACTGCTGCTGCTTTTCTGAATATGCGATGACAATGGGGACACAGCAACTCAGGGGAACCTGTCATTTGAAAATACTTCAAGTCTGACATCATTTCCATTAGCTGCCCTCAGAGTTCCAGACTGGATTTTCAGTCAGCTAATCCTTAACTCCCTGCCCCTCCCTATATAAATGTCCATCATTGTGTGATTTAACTTTGGGACCCACTTAAGACTTGATTCTTGTTCTGTGAGGTAACTGAACAAATCAACATCTCAAATTCTAAACCGTGGAACTTTTTGAGTTCCAAAGTCAGAATTGTAGGGGAACGAAACCCTAAAAACATCTCTTTTGGCAAAAGTTTTATTTCATCAGAGGAGTTCTGAAGGCTAGGCATGGATTGTCTTTGATTTTGTTGCTGTTGTTGTTATTTTGGGATTTTTGTTGTGGGGGCATACCTGGCATTGCTTAGGGCTTACTCCTGACTCTGCACTCAAGGACTACTCCTGGTGGGCTCAGGGGACTTTATGGGGTGCAGGGGATTAAACCCAGGTTGGCCTGAGCAAGGTAAATCCCCTATCTGCTGTACCATCTCTCTAGCCCCCAGGTTGTCTTTGAAAGAGACATTTACAAGGAGATTTCTTTCTGCATGGGCATCTCCCTTGTGCAGGAAAACTGAATCTTCTTAACTCTTTTTAGTGGAGAAGGTAGAGCTTAAATCTGAATCTAACAGTCATACCTTTGTTCACCGGGCCTTCTTTGGTTACTTCTCTAACTCTGAAAACCTCCCCTTTTGCCCCACCCAAGCCTACTTCTCATCTTAGCTGAGTTATTTAAGATACTGTAAGCCATGTGGGTGAGTTACTCAGTCTTACCGGGTCTCTCCCACATATCCGGAAGTATACGTGTTATTATTAAACTTCATATTGGCTCATTCTCTTATAAAAAGATAAACCTTTCCCTCCAGATTGTTATAAAAGGTTTAGGTTTATGAAGTTCAAGTCTTCTTTCCTATAATGTCACCTGGTCCTCTTTGTATTGCTCTGTGGATTTGGGGGGAACCACCATAAAGATACTTATACTTCAACTACTGCTCTTGCTGTGAGTAATAAAATTGCCTTTATCTCTGACTTAGGACTTTTGTGTCCTGCCCCAACATAAAAAAGCTGGCAGTTGCTAAATTGTTCACTGGAAGGGAAAATCTCAGCTCCTGCACAGTCCTTAACACTTCAGTTCTCTTGTTTTCCTGCTAAAAAGTTTTTGACAGAGTATACATTTAACCCGATTGGCAACCATCTTGCTACCACAAGAGGTGAACTTCATGCCTTGGAATGGACCAACACAGGGAAAACACAACAGAAAAATGGGAGATTCAGCAGATCATTATTATAGCTGCCACTTTCCAATCACCCACAATGTGTCAGTGGGGTTAGGTACTGTTTTCCCATTTGTTATTGAGTCCTTGCAACCTTAAGAATTTGGTATTTTATCCATTTTACAAAAGGGGTAACTGAATATCACCAGTTAGGCACTTTTTGGTAAAAAAAATTCTTTAATGCAATAGAAGTACCTGCAGATACACAATATACTTTATAAATGTGAGTATATGTGTATTAATGCTTGAAACTTCAGTTTTAGTATTTTGTTTTGGGGCCATGAACAGTTGTGCTCTGGGACTACTCTTGGCTGTCTTGGGGGTTCTGGGGACCATGTGGTGCTGGGGATCAAATAGGGGCCTTTTGCATGCAAAGTATCTGCTTTGATCATTAACCCCTCTTACCAACCTCAAGCATAAGTTTCTTAAAATAATTTATTCTGGGCAGAAGTGATAGTACAGTGGGTAGGGCGCTTGCCTTGCATTCATCCAACCTGGGTTCGATTCACAGCAAACCATAGGTCCCTATAAGGTTGTCAGCAGAGTCAGAAGTAAGCCCTGAGCACTGTCAGTGTGATTACCATATCAAACCAAAAGAACATCTCCCACTTGGTATGCCATAGAGTTTGATACGTACTACTCTGTTTTACTTTGTTTTCATTTTTGTTTTATTTTATTTTATTTTTTCTTTTTGGGTCACACCTGATGATGCACAGGGGTTACTCCTGGCTCATGCACTCAGGAATCACTCCTGGCGGTGCTCAGGGGACCACGTGCAATGTTGGTAATCGAACCTGGGTTGGCCTGGGTTGGCCATGTGCAAGGCCCTACCCACTGTGCTATTGCTCCAGCCCCTTTACTTTGCTTTTAGAGGCTGATTTGACCCTTTCATTAATATCATGATCCATACTAATAGATGGTAACCCAGTGTGAAGAACATTTTTGGTTTAAAAGTACTTTAGTTATTGTTCTTTGAAACAAGTAGAAGAAAAAAACCTAGTGATATGCATAAGAAAGAAGTAGCAACAGCAAAAATGATTAGGAAAAAGGAGACTGGGGGGAGGGGGCGGGGAATTTAAGAATCAATGGTCTAGGAGAGTGAAACATTTCAGAAACTTTGGCTTAAGACAGCATATTCTGAATTTACTGACTTACCTACCTATAATACAGAATTTTCTTGCCCACAGTCCAGAAACTGCAATTAGAGTCAATAGAAATGTTGTGTTCAGAAATGAAAGATCAAATTATGGTATTGAAAGAAGAAAACAAAGAAAAGTAACTCGCATAAAAAGAGGGTGTCTGGAGATGCTGATGATGCATTGCTTCCTGAGATTTGAGTTCTATTTGATGGGAGTACTGAGGGAGGGGATGCAAGGAGGGAGAGGAGATGAAAATTGGAGCAGGTAAGCCACTCAGAGCCCAGAGGGAAGTCCTTCTCAATACCACCATTTTCTTGGAGAGGCACAATTGAATCCTAAACTGCTTGACAGGCTGGAGCTCAAGCTGAGCCCAGATAACTTTTGCCCCACAAACCCATTAGGCAGTTTTAGAGGAGATCAGGGGCTTTCAAGGTGGTGTGGCCATAGACCAATAGGCACTTTTAAAAGCCAGTAGAGAGAAATAGAAATGTTCCCATCACTGTTAAAATTTAGAACGTTTTTCTACTGAAACATTAAAGAGTGCAAGCAAAAAATGGTTTGCAATGTTTATATTTATTCTGTACTGATTTCTAAAAAACACAATAATGAGTAATATTTTAAGCCCTAATGCTATCAATCCTTTATTTAACCTATTCACCCTAATACTAAATTTTGTTTTTAATTTGATCAAGCTAACTAAAACCCTAACCCTGCAAGCCTAGTGCTAATCCTAACTCTAGCCTAAGCCTAATAATAATCTGTACACTAGAATAGACCTAACCCTACAATTACCCTAAATTTAATATTCACCCTAAAATTTTTTATTTTCAACTTTGACCACAGCCAAACCTAAACCCTAATCTAAACCTGAACACTAAACCTAACCATAACCCTAACTCTAACCCTAACCCTAATCCTAAAACTAATCATAATCCTAAAACATGGGCCTAACCCCATCAAGTACCCTAAATTAAACTCTTGCCGAAAACTATCATTTTCAACTTCAACCACAGAAAAACCTAAACCCTAATCTTATACCTAACCTGAACCATAACTCTAATCCTAACCCATATACTAAGTCTGGACTGGAGCGATAGCACAGAGGGTAGGGCGTTTGCCTTGCAAGGGCCAACTGGCCGACCTGAGTTTGATTCCTCCACCCCTCTCGGAGAGCCCAGCAAGCTACCGAGAGTATCTCGCCCGCACGGCAAAGCCTGGCAAGCTCCCCGTGACGTATTCGATATGCCAAAAACAGTAACAACAAGTCTCACAATTTGTTTTGAAACGTTACTGGTGCTCGCTCGAGCAAATCGATGAACAATGGGAGGATAGTGACAGTGATACTTAGTCTAACCATAGCATAGTGTAATGCTATAATTATAGTAAATGAAACATACACCCTAAAATATTTATTTTCAACTTTGACCTTAGTCAAACCTAAACCCTAACCCTAACCTGAACGCTAACCCTAACTATAACGTTCTTACTCAATGTAGCATAGGTCTAACCTACCAATCATCCAAAATTTAACATTCAAAATAATACTTCCATTTTAAAATTAGACCATAGTGAAACCAAAAACCTTTCCCCTTACCTGAATACTAACCCTAGTCCTAAGAATAACTCTAATACAACCCTTATCCTAGTACCGGCCTAATCCTTCGTATTACTCCATATTTCACGTTCACCCTAATACTAGTTTCCATTTTCTACTATGATATAAGGTAAAGGTAAAGGTAAAGGCCCCCCCATTGATCGTCGATTTGCTCGAGCGGGCCCAGTAACGTCTCCATTGGAGACTTTGTTGTTACTGTGTTTGGCATATCGAGTACTCTCGGTAGCTTGCCAGGCTCTCCGAGAGGGGCGGAGGAATCGAACTCAGGTTGGCCATGTTGGCTGCTTGTAAGGCGAACGCCCCACCGCTGTGCTATCGCTCCAGCCCCACTATGATATAGGCAACCTAAATCTTAACTGTAACATGAACATCAGCCTTAATTTTTACCCTAATTCTTTTTTTAAACTTTAATCCTAACACTAATACTAATCCTTAACTAAGCATAGGCCTAATCCTAAAATTACCCTAAATTTAACATTTACTGATACACTTACTTTTATTTTAAATTTTGACCATAGCCATATCTAAACCCTAATCTAAACCGTAATCCTAACTCTAAACTTAAACCTAATTTCAACACTTTTCCTAGCATAGGCCTAACCCTACCAATTACTCTCAATTTCATATTCACCCTAATACTTTCAATTTTACCTTCAACCATAGCTAAACCTAAACCTTAACCCTAACTTAACCCTAACCCCAGCCATAACACTTATCATAACTTTAGCTGAAACCTTACTCTAACACTAACGGCTGGAGTGATAGCACAGCGGTAGGGCGTTCGCCTTACAAGTGGCCAACATGGCCGACCTGAGTTCAATTCCTCCGCCCCTCTCGGAGAGCCCGGCAAGCTACCGAGAGTATTCGATATGCCAGACACAGTAACAACAAAGTCTCCAATGGAGACGTTACTGGGCCCGCTCGAGCAAATCGACGATCAACGGGAGGGCCTTTACCTTTACCTTTACCCTACATAAATCAAACTTTACCAATTACTATAAATTTAATATTAATATTAGCTTCAGTAATTTCATTTTCAATTTTGTACATAGCCAAATCTAAATTCTAGCCCTACTCTTACTCTAACCTTAACTTGAACCCTAATCCTAACCCTACCCTCTAGCATAGGTATAACCCAATTAATCATCCTAAATTTAGCATTTATCCTAATACTAACCTCTATTTTCACATCAACCATATTCAAACATAAATCCTAATCATAATATAAATGCTAACCCTAACCCTAATTCTAACTTTTACCCTAGCATAGTCCTACACCTGCCGATTTCCCTAACATTTACCCATAGTACTTTCATTTTCATATTCAACATTAGCCAAACCTATATCTTAACACTAACCCAAAAGCTAACCCTAAACTTAACTGTCATTGTAACCCTAACCCTAAAACTAACCCTTAGCCTAGCATAAGCTAAACGTTACCAATTTCCCTAAATTTAACGTTCACCCTGATACTTTCAGTTTTAACTTTGATCATAACCAAACTTAAGTCCTAGCCCTAACATCAACCTTAACTCTAACCATAACCCTAATACTAGCCCTTATCCTAGTATAGTCCTAACCCTTCCAATTACCCCACATTTAACATTTATCCTAATATTAAATTAAATTTAAAAATGAGTAATATTTTACAAGGGAAGACTCTTGGGTTCAAGTGGCACATTTTTCATATAATGAACTGAAATTATCATACAGCTTCCTCGCTCTCTGAGAGTGGAACATTCCTATTTGGTGTAATTTAACAGGTTATTTTTGGACCTGGGACTGCTCAAAATTTTTTCCATATGAATTAGTGGTAACAGGATTTCAAGACCCCAAAATAACCTATCAAATCATGCTAAACAGAAGTACTCTGCATTTGGAAAGCAGGGAAACCCTTTTTCCTCTGCTCACCCAAATTCATGCTTTCCTTCTCCACCTTAGAGCCCTTAATTTCGAATGTGTGAAGACCTTGGACAATTTCTTGTCTCCATTGCCTCACCATTGCCTCATCTATAAAGTGAAAATTGAGAAAATTATCTGCATCACTTAACATCAAGGAAATGTAAATCAAAGCAATGATAGAGTTATCATTTCCTACCAGTAACACTGGCACACATCACCAAGAACAAGAACAACAGTATTGGCTTGGATGTGGGGGGAAAGGCACCCTTTCACTGATGGTGGGAATATTGACTGGTCCAGCCTTTTGGAAGAACAATATGGATACTTCTCAAAAGCCAAGAATTAAGATTTTATGACTCAGCAATTCCACTTTTTTTTTTTGCTCTTTGGGCCACACCCGGCGATGCACAGGGGCTACTCCTGGCTCTGCACTCAGGAATTACTCCTGGCGGTGCTCGGGGGACCATATGGGATGCTGGGAATCCAACCCGGGTCAGCTGTGTGCAAGGCAAATGCCCTACCCGCTGTGCTATCTCTCCAGCCCCGCAATTCCACTTTTTTTTACATCTGCCCAAGGGCCCCAAAATTCTTCTGAAAAGATATTTGCACTTTTATGCTCATTGCAGCACTATTTGTAATAGTCAAAATGTAGAAACTACGCAGTGTCCAAGAATAGATTACTGAATTAAAAAAAACACTGGCACATTTGTACAATGAAATACTACTCGACTTTAAGGAAAGAGGAAATCATGCAATTTGCTGTTGTGTGGATGGGTCTGGAGAGTATCAAGCTAAGTGAAGTTCAGTTGTCAGATGGATACAAAGAAATATCGAATGATCTCTCTTCTCTGGGGATATAAAGCAACATAGTCAGTTGGAGAATAACAAATGCCCCAAAGCAACAGAAACTGAGAGCTGGTTTTCAGCAGGAAGCATTTGGGGGTGATAAGATGGGGGAGATACTGAGACAGTGGTAGAGGGAGCAAGCACTCTGATATAGGGTGTGGAAAGTTTCATGCATGAAACACTACCTTTAGCAGTGTCTTTCTTTATATATATACATATATAACATATATATGTATATATATCTTTATATATACATATATAACATATATATGTATATATATACAGTATTGTAAGTCAATGTGCCTAAAGCAGTATAATTTTTTAAAGAACAGTGCCATTTGGGGTGCTAAATGAGTAGCCACATTGAAGGAGAAGAGTTCTCAATTTCTATTAGATTGGGACATTTGTTATTCCCCTACTATGTTTCTTTATATCCTACACAGGAAAGAGATCATTCAGTGTTCGTCTGTCTCCTTCTCCTTTAGAACCATAGCTCACACATATGAGGCCTCATTTCACAGTAGCTTTTATTATTACTGCTTCTGTTTTTATTTGAGGGGTGACAGTGGGTGAAATAAGGAAGGAAAGAGGAGGAGGAAGGAAGGAAAATAGCTAAGGAGTTTGTGGAGTCTGGAAAATAATCCTTCCACATTCCAGCTTACTTGGTATTTTTTTTTTGCTCGGTATTTTTTAATTTATCCCCCACTCAAAAGAGAAAAACAAGGAGAAGAAAGTATAACTTTAGGCAATCTTTTGATAATTTTCCTCAGATCAGTATTGTAAGTTCAGGCTTGAAGTTGTTTTTTTTTTTCTTACTAATATTCTTTAACTCTATATATCTAAACTACCGAGCCAACAATACTGTAAGTATGAAAACCAACTATCTTTGAAGGTGGCTTTCCATCTCCTCAGTCCCTGATTTCTGAGAGTCTCAGAACAGAGAGTTCTAAAATATATTTAGATATGGCTTTCTCCTCAATGATTCTGACTCCACAGCCAAAAAGAAAAATCTCACATAGCTTAAACAATGTGAAACCGATACTTCTTTAGACTTTACTTTAAAAAAAAGAATTGACTTCAAAATATGTAAGATCACATTTGCCCGGTTCTTTAACTTACTTCTTAATAGTTTATGTTAATACAAATGAATGCCACTAATTAAAATACAAGCAACTTTTTCCTGGCATCACAACCCCTTGACTTTGTTTTCTTCCCCCTGAGTTTTGTGTTTCTGCAGCTCTACTCTTAGGTCAAGAGGGCAGGGGCAGGTTTGCGGAGAGAAGGGTTAGAGGGTAATAGGGGCATTTCTGGAGCTCATTATCATTGCCTGCAGTTCTACTTCTGGGAAAGATGCTCATTTTGCTAATCTATCAGAGGAATAACAGAGCCCTGTTCTCCCAGCCACGCCCATTACATTCTACAAGGGATTTGAGAGGATTGCCTCTTTAATGCTGTCTAGGAGACAATCTGGGAACCAACAATGGAAGAATCTGAGCTGGGAACAAGTCCTTCTATCTCGTGAAGGATGAAAAATACTTGCTTGTTGTTATTAGACCACGCTATTATTTTTTTATGACACCAAAAGCATCACACCAAAAGCATAAATCAATAGTGGCACTACATCAAACTTAAAAGGTTTTGCTCAGGGTCAGGAGTATGGGTCATTGGTACAGTACACTACATACCTTGCATACCTGAGATTTGAGATTGATCTCCAGCACTATAAAAAAAAATCACTTTGTTCAGAGAAAGAAACCACAAAATGAATAGGCAATCTGAAGGATGGGAGAAAGTTTTTGCAAAGTACATGAGATACAAGGTTGACATCTAAAATATACAAAGAACATATATTATAACTCAACAAAAAGAAAATCCTACAGACAGTTCAATTAAAATGGACAAAAGGACGAAACAGGCATTGTTTTCTAAGGAGAACATGTACATAACCAAGAGGCATATGGACAGATATTCAGTATTATTAATAACAGGGAAATGTAAATAAAAACCAAATGAGACAATGAGATCAAATCTCTCACCTGTTAAGTGATGGCTCTTACCTGTGTGCATGGTTGGTGGTAGTGTAAATTGCTATAGCTATTAAGAATAACAGTATAGAAGCTTTTCAGAAATTAAAAATAGATCTACCATATGATATAGCACACCCACGTATGGTTATTTATCTGAAGAAAACTAAAACAATAACTCAAACAGACATATGCACTCTTATGGTCACGCAGCATTATTTACTAAAACATAAAGCTATCTAAGTGTACAATGACATATGAGTAGATAAAGATGTGTCATATTTACAATCCAATATATGTATGCTATTCAGCCATGAGAAGCGAGGACATCCTGCTATTTCTGACAATCTGAAAGGACCCTGAGCACTTCTTAGTGAGATGACAATGAAAGATAAATGATAGGAATTTTAGAAAGCCAAGCTTAAAAAATTGGAATAAAATGCCTATTATTAGGTGTATGCAGTGGGGGTCAGGACAGGACTAAGGCATTACCTAAGGCAAAAAAACTACAAACGAAGGGACCCAAGAGACAGTACAGCAGGTGGGGTGTTTGCCTTACATATTGCTGGCCTTGGTTCGATCCCTGGCACCCCATAAAGTCCCCCAAGCCCACCAGGAGTGATCTCTGAGCAGAGAGCCAGAGGAAAATCCTGCACACCACTGGGTGTGGCCCAAGAACGAAAAACAGTACCTAAATATCTAGTGCACTGTTTAGTGAATACAGACAACAACAGACTGTTATAATGATCAGACTTGAAAAGAGACTGGAACTCAATTGTTCCAACAACTAAAAAGATAGAATAATTATGCAAAAAAGAAAGGATAATTATGCAATATGATTAGAGTACCAATTGTCACTATAATGTCAATCATATTACAATATATAAATACATCAAATTAACATGCTGTACACCTTAAATTTATGCCACTATATGTCAAATATATTTCAATTTTAAAAAGAATTAAAACAGAGATGAACAATGATATCATTAGCATTTATAATACCACTTGAAAATGTTCAAGTTTTCATCTCAAGATGCTTTTACTTGCTTAAAATAACTAAGGAATCCAAATAACTATTATTTATGTGTTAGTACCTTCAACATATGCCATATAAAATATTGAAGCAGATATTTAAAATTATATACTATTCCATTTTAGAATTACATTATCATAATCTATAAAACAACTATTTCCGTTTTTATTTGCTTTTTGGGTCATACCCAGCAGTGCTCAGGGGTTACTTCTGGCTCTGCACTCAGGAATTACTCCTGTTTGTGCTTGGGGGACCATATGGGATGCTGGGGATCAAACCCAGGTCGGCCACATGCAAGGCAAACACCCTACCCACTGTACTATTGCTCTGCCCCCCAAACAGCTATTTTCAAATGAATACAACGTAGTGAGAAATTTGCATTTTGTTCACCTTACTGCAACTGCTTTGTGTGTTTGGTTTGACAGACAATATATGGCCTTACCATATCTGCTTCTGTGATATCACACATCATGTAGTTAGTTTTTGAAAAAATTTCCTGTAAATTGGGATAAAGTTTAAAAGATAAATAATGCCTCGTACTATTATAAAAATTGGTCTGACTTCAAAGGTTCTTGAGAGGATCATTAGGTAGTTAGTTCTGTGCTCTCCTTTGAAAATTTCTGACATTGATGATCCATTTTTTAAAGTGAACTCAGGCAGATAAAAGTGAGAGAAGAGAGGCTGGAAAAATAGCTCAAGGGGCTGAGCACAAGCTTTGCATGCAGGAGGCCAAGATTTGATCCTGGCACTAGAGTCATGAAGTGTGGGGAAATGCATAAGAGAGGAAAAGTTCTCTTCCTATTCCTAATCCCAAGTCAAAACAAAGCAAAAAAGTCATAGAAGAACAAAAGGAGAGTCATCAAGGAAAAACCCATTTCTGTACAATTTAGGAATTCTTTTTCCTTTCTAGATGCCTTTGAGAAACAAGAGTTTGAGTAAAACAATTATAAGGAAAATATCTAGACCAGTGGTGTCCATCAGAACTTCCTGCAGTGATGATAATATTCATATTTGTGTTGTCCCATACTATAACCACAAACCACAAGTAGCTACTGAGCACTTGAAATGTGGCTAGTGAGATGAAGGAACGAAAAATGTTCTTATTGTGAAATTGATTTAAATTGAAACCGAAACAGCAACATGTAGCTAGTGGCTACCATATTGGACAGAATAGCTCTAAACCCTGTCTAGTTCTAGCCACTTCATCAAAGACACAAGAAGGGGGCTGGAGCAATAGCACAGCGGGTAGGGCGTTTGCCTTGCACGTGGCCAATCCAGGTTTGATTCCCAGCATCCCATATGGTCCCCTGAGCACTGGCAGGGGCAATTCCTGAGTGCAGAGCCAGTAGTAACCCCTGTGCATCACCAGGTGTGACCCAAAAAGCCAAAAAAAAAAAAGACACAAGAAGTACTTGGGTTAAAAAAAGAGACACACCATTTTATTTTGGAATGAACATTCCATGCGGACGGAAGCTTCCTTTCTCAAGTACCATTAAGGACAGATCAAAGAGTTAAAAATGAGGCTACAGAGAGTGTTTCTAGGAGGCTGTCACCACCACATGCATTTATGATGGTTAAAACAAAAGAAGCTTTTCTAGATGAATATTCTTGCACAATACCATCATTTCTCAAGGTGCACTGCTCTGCCAAAGTCACAGATATATTGTCACTTGAGATGTAACTCTGTCAGGAATGCCAGGATCATGAAGTCTACCCTATAGTTGGTGGTCTTAATTAGGGTTAGAAACAAGTACGATTACTTGATCATTTGAATTCTAACATTGGTTTTGGTGAGATGTGTAAGGGAGATAAATAGCTAGTATATATAGTCTTGGTATATGGTCATGAACACATTAATGGCTCAGAAAATATTCATTATTTCTTGGGGATGAAGAGCCTGGAAAGTAAAATGTAGATCTGGAGTTGGTGTACCCATTGCTACTGAAGTTCTTGGGCTATGAATGGCCCAATACTGGGGTACTTATTCTGGGTCCTAGGCTGGGAGGGAATGTTCCTAGGACAAGGTGGTATGCATTACCCTAAGGCATACGCTGAGAGTAGAGCTCAGTTTTCTCACCTACAAAGTGAAAGGCTTGGGAGGATAATGGTGACCTATACTCAACCAATTCTGAGAACTGTTTCTCTGCATCACAGTGCCACCAATACATCAAAAATATATCCCACCAGATCTTCAGAAGTCTCTTTAGAAAAGCACATAGTTGATATATGAATCATTACAAAGGAATAATAGAAGTTCTGCTGTTTGAACATAAGTTAAACCCTCCCTGTGACTCTTGTAGGCAATGCGAGTTGGATTGAGTGCCCTGTAGTTTTTGTTTTGTTTTGTTTTTGTTTTTTGCTTTTTGGATCACACCTGGTGATGCACAGGGGTCACTCCTGGCTCTGCACTCAGGAGACCATATGGGATGCTGGGAATCGAACCTGGGTCAGCTGTGTGCAAGGCAAACGCCCTAACCGCTGTGCTATCACTCCAGCACCAGACTGCCCTGTAGTTTTATGCAGTGTAGACAAAACAAGTAATTCGAAAAATATCTTGTCCTAGTTGTATATGTAATAATTACACTTAATATAGATTTTTATGGTATAAGGAGCTGTACTTGCTTGTAACTGATGGGAATGGAGAAGAAGTACATTGAATAGAGTTAAAAGAAGACAAATGAGTACCAAGATTGGTTATACAGGGGAAAAGAGAGACTAGAGGATAGTGGTTCTCAAATTATGGTCCCCAGACCTGGGAACTTGTTAGAAATGATCTTCTTTTCTCCCTGACTTTCCCCCCTCCGAATCAGAATCTCTGGGACTGGGATCCAGTGTTGTATTTTGATAGAAGCTCTTCAATGGCTTCTGCTTTATATTAAAGTTTAAGAATCCCTGCAATGGTAGATGCTCTGGTCACTCTCTCACGCCCCTGTTTTTCAGGCTGTGCACTCTGCTTGTTAACTATTCACATCTGGTACCATTTGTGGAATTTTGCCATTTATTGAACATGATGGCCCTGAGAAATTATAGTATTCTGCCCTACCCAAGACCCAGAGTTTGATGTTGGTGAATAAAAAGGTGACACTTTAGCCTTCAGGGATAAACTTGCAGTGCAGTGCAAATTATGCTCTGAAGTTTATCTGAGATGACATCCTTGCTTAATTCTCTTATTCTATTCTCTTCACCCAACTCTATAATAGACTTCTCTTGAAACCAGTTCTTCACTCAGTTCTGTGTACATCCAATTCCCTGCATCAGGCTCTACTTAGAGGCAAAGGAGGTGGCTCTTAGAAGCAGAGGACTGCAAAAAGGTTCCCATGAGAGAAATAAATATGCTGAGAATATGACTTAGATATATGTGACTCAATCTTAGATCTTAGTTTTTAAAAAGGTATTTTCAAATAGTAATACATTTAAAAACTTAAAAAATCAGAAAGTAGGGCTGGAGCCATAGCACACCGGTAGAGCAATTGCCTTGTACACAGCCAACCCGGGTTCAATTCCCAGCATCCCACATGGTCCCCTGAGCACCACCAGGAGTAATTCCTGATTGCATGAGCCAGCAGTAACTCCTGAGCATCGCTGGGTGTGACCCAAAAAGCAAAAGAAAAAAATCAGAAAGTATATAATGGTGCATGGTGAAAAGTCTCCTACCTATTGTCTGTCCGTTCTTACATCACTCTTCATAGATCACTACTGCTGATAATTACTTCGCATTATTTCAGGGATTTTAAAATGCCTATAAAGGCAAATAATGATTTGGAGCACTTCTCCCATCCTGTTTGACCAAATGATAGATTTATATCCCCAGTGCTCTACAACCTTACTTTCCCCACCCCTCCCCTAGATTTTGGAGTGCTTTTCATATTTGTACAAAGAGTGCATCCTCACTTAATTTCCAAAGAGGTCTATGATTCCCTTGTAGGAAAATATCAATATTTAGCACCGCCCCTATTCATGGCCCTTTATGTTTCCAAATTTGTTTCAATTGAACTTTTCTTTTTGCTTTTTTGGGTCACACCCAGGCATTGCACAGGGGTTACTCCTGGCTCTGCACTCAGGAATCATTCCTCAATGTGCTCCGGGAACCATATGGGATGCTGGGAATTGAACCCGGGTCGGCCGTGCGAAGGCAAACGCCCTACCCGCTGTGCTACCACTCCAGCCCCCTCAATTGAACTTTTTAAAATAATTGGACTACTGAATATCACCTATAAGTGTGACTCTCCACACGTTAATGTCCAACTGTTTCAGTGGTCAGGTGTTCAAGAGGGATGTACAGGTTAAAGGACTGGGGTTTTATTTCAGGGAAATCTCCCCATTTACAAAACCCTGATGCCTTAAATCATTGACAAAAAAATGCACATAAATTTGGAGGTGATAAGCAGTGGCTGAATAAATAGCAGTACTCCTACATTAAAAAAAATTTGGAGGTGATAATTTTCTTTTGATAATTTTCTTTTGGGGCTGGAGCGATAGCACAGCGGTAGGGCGTTCGCCTTACAAGCGGCCAACATGGCCGACCCGAGTTCGATTCCTCCGCCCCTCTCGGAGAGCCCGGCAAGCTACCGAGAGTATTCGATATGCCAGACACAGTAACAACAAAGTCTCCAATGGAGACGTTACTGGGTCCGCTCGAGCAAATCGACGATCAACGGGAGGGCCTTTACCTTTTACCTTTAATTTTCTTTTAGAAATGCTTCATTTAATAAGTGGCTTACCTTATTATACATGTTCTTTTAGATGGAAGTAGCTTAGTCTTAAAAATATGACTTAATCTTATAAAAATTTAAATTACCTTCATCTTTGCAGGAACATAACATCTAGTATTTTAAAAAGGCAAGCTGCATGACACTGTTTTATTTTTGCCATATATAATATTTGGAATTTTCAACAACCATTTAAACATTACTATCATGGAGTGAAATTTAGTGAATGGTTATAGTGAATGGTATTGGCTTGAGTTTGGCAATGCCATTGCTGAATGTACTTTTCTGTCAACTTTTAAAAAAAATGAAAGTTACTCTGGAATGATCTTTGCGGAAAGATGTCATTTACCTCTTAGAATTTGGTTTGGGAAGATATTTTTTGGCTTGACATTATAGACATTTCACTTAGAATCTGAAATATATTTTGAACTGCCTTTATCAGCTTCCTCTTACAAGTTAGGATTTTATTTGGGAAGTTGGGACTGTCTTTACATATTTATTTATTTATTTGAATCAGTGTGAGATATACAGTTACAAAGTTGTTTACGATTGAGCATCAGTCATAGAATGTTCCAGCACCCTCCCTTCACCAGTGCTCTTTTCCCACTACCAGTGTCCCCAGTTTTCCTCCCACCTGTCCTCTGCTGCCCTGCCCCATAACCTGCCTCCTTGGCAGACACTTTTCTTGTCTCTCTCTTTCTCTCTCTCTCTTTCTCTCTGTCTCTCTCTCACTTTCCTTGTAGGCACTGTGGTTTTCAACAATGTTACTGAAAGGATATCATGCATATCATTTTACCTCATTTCAGCACCCAGTTTTTGTCCAGAGTGATCATTTCCAACCATCATTGTCATAGTGGTCCCTTCTCTGTCCGAACTGCACTCCCCATCCCCTTTGTGCAAGCTTCCTACCATGGACTAGTATCCTGGCCCTTGTTTCTACTGTCTTTGGGTATTAGTCAGATACTGTGATATATATTTATAGATAGATATAGATATATATGTAAATGAATGCAATCAATCATTCTATTTGCCTCTCCCTCTGACTGATTTCAATCAGCATAATACTCTACATATCCATTCATGTATAAGTAAATTTCATGACTTCATTTTACCCAACAGCTGCATAGTGTTCCATTGTGTAGATGTACCATAGTTTCTTTATCCGCCCATTTGTTCTCAGGCACTTGGGTTGTTTCCAGATTCTCGCTATTGTAAATAACGCTGCAATGAACATTGGAGTGCAGATGTATTTTCTGCAGTGTGGTTTTGGACCACTAGGATTTATTTCCAGGAGCAATATTGCTGGGTTGAATGCAAGTTCAATTTTTAGTTTTTTGAGGAATATCCATATAGTTTTCCAGATAGGCTGAACCAATTTGCATTCCCACAGCAATGAATGAGAGCCCCTTTCTTTCCACTTCCACGCCAGCACTGGTTGATCCATTTTGATGCATGCCACTCTCTGTGGCATGAGGTATCTCATTGTTTTGATATTCCTCTCCCTGATAATGAAACTAAGAAGCTTCTGCACTTCAAAGGAAATCTTGACCAGAATACAAATACAAATTTTTCCACAGAATAGAAAAATTAATCCAACACTCATCTGAGAAGGGGTTAATATCCAAGATATATAAGGCATTGGTAGAATTTTACAAGAAAAAAATTTTAAAACCATTCAATGGGGAAAAGAGATGAACAGAAACTCCCTCAAAGAAGAAACATAAATAACCAAAAGACACATGAAAAAGTTCTCTACATCACTAAGTTAGGAGTTTTAAACTAAAACAATTCAGATTTTATTCAAGAAGAGAGAAATGATCCTGAATATGCAAACAATTAATTTCCTAGCTATGAAAAAAATTTCATTTTCCAACTGCTGAGGAGAGCCTAATTAAATTAGAGCTACTCCTGTGACACTGAGTCATTTTCTAAACATTTTTCCACTTTTGATATATTAGATCCTTATGGTATAAATTAAGTTTTCAGTTCCAAAATTTGTTGTTTTAGTTCACTTAAAGTAACACTTTGCTGTTAATTTCCACCAATGTTACACCTAAACAGATTGCAAATGCAGAAAAGTGTTACCAATACTGTTTCCTCGAGCAAGGAAGTTGTAAAATATTAATTGAATAGAAGAATTAGTTCTTTATAAATATGTGGGTCTTCACTTATCTTAGAGATCCCTGGATCTACAGATTACCCCTTGAAAATACTGCTTTGATATACGGAGGAAAGCATAAGTTGAGGTAAGAAAGAACTGTATAATCTTAAGAGGAGCATGATAGAGGATAGAATGAGAGAAGAGGAGGGGACAGAAGAGGAGAGAAGAGGAGGGAAGAAGAGAGGAGAGAAGGGGAGAGGAGAGGAAAGAAGATGAGAGGAGGAGAGAGGAAAGGAGAGAAGGGGAGAGGAGAGGAGAGGAGAGGAGAGGAGAGGAGAGGAGAGGAGAGGAGAGGAGAGGAAAGAAGATGAGAGGAGGAGAAAGGAAAGGGGAGAGGAGAGGAGAGGAGAGGAGAGGAGAGGAGAGGAGAGGAGAGGAGAGGAGAGGAGAGGAGAGGAGAGGAGGGGAGAGGAGGGGAGGGGAGAGGAGAGGTGGGGAGAGGAGGGGAAAGGAGGGGAGCGGAGGGGAGGAGAGGGGAGAGAAGGGGAGGGGAGAGGAGAGGAGAGGAGAGGAGAGGAGAGGAGAGGAGAGGAGAGGAGAGGAGAGGAGAGGAGAGGAGAAGAGAGGAGGTGAGAAGAGGGGAGAGGACTCATTACATCACAGAGGAATTTCAACTGAAGGGGCATTTGCAGATGAGCCCACAGAAATGACAGACAGTAAAGAGTCACTTTTCTGAACAGAATTTTGTGGGAAAACATGGAAAACAGGGAAAGCATTTCATGTTTTATCCATGTGCTCGGTTGTGCCAATATTGGCTGAATGTTGCATAACAACACAGTAGCTGTACTTACCGCAGCTGTCGTTTAAGGAATGTGGCAGATTTGCTCGACTTAAAAATTCTTCCAGCAAAAATTCCATTTTTATGTTAGGAATTTTACTTAGGAATTGGCAAGGGGGGGGGAGGGGGGACTCAAACGCCAAATTGAATGTTACTGGTCCTGTGATTGTTCTTCCTGCTAGTAAAGTGAGGAGAGGGCACACAGCTGGGGTGGAATCCCCAGGGCTGGGAAGCCTTGGAGAGGGGGAACAAGGCGTTGCACCCAGGTTTGCAGTATGTGAAGTAATAGAGTTCCAGGGGGAGGGGGTCGTCCCAAATCATAAGAAGTACAATAACAAAGGTATTGGCTCAGCAAAAACTTCGGAAGTCAGTGGTAGATGAGTGAGCATGGAGAAAGTTTGGAACCCAAGTTCTCTTATTATGCAGTTTTACTCACAGGCACTTGGATGATGCAGTGTTTGCATCTGACTTTCCTTTCTTTCTTTTTCTCCCTAGCTTCCTCTCACCAGTTGACCTGGAGAGGAACTCCAAAAATCTAAGAGTTCAACCATCTGGAATGTTAAGAGGCAGCATCTAGATAAGAGGGGTTTGGATTAAATGACAGAAACAGGACTGCTTTTTCATGGTTCCCCCACCTCCCCATCTATGAACTTAAAAAAATGCAAAATGCACACAACATTCCTTTCCTATTTTCATGAATCTTAAGTGTATACTTTTTTTTTTTGCTTTTTGGGTCACACCTGGTGATGCACAGGGGTTCCTCCTGGCTCTGCACTCAGGAGTTACTCCTGGAAATGCTCAGGGGACCATATGGGATGCTGGGAATCGAACCCGGGTCAGCCACGTGCAAGGCAAACACCCCACCCGCCGTGCTATCGCTCCAGCCCCTTAAGTGTATACCTTTAAGGCTGTTTCCATAGTACCACAACCAGCATCAACCAACTACCTCAAGAAAGCTTTCATCTAGTAGACTATAGACCGAACATGATTGCCACTCAATGCCTCTTTTGCAAACCACAGCACCCAAAAGGACAGAGAGAACAAAAGGGAATGCCCTGCCACAGAGGCAGGGTGGGATTGGGGGGAGGGGGTGGGAGGCATACTGGGACCCGTGGTGGTGGGGAATGGGCACTGGTGGATGGATGGGCACTCGATCATCGTATAACTGAAACCCAAGCACAAAAATTTGTAAGTCTACAACTGTACCTCATGGTGTTTCACTAATAAAAATTTTAAAAAATGAAATAAAATAAAATTTTTTGTGCTTCAAAAAAAGTAGAGAGAGAGTTAAGTGGAAATCATCTGCCTCACAGGCATGGGGAGGAGTAGCATGGGGAGTATATTGGGGTTCTTGGTGGTGGAAAATTGCACTGGTGAAGGGATGGGTGTTTGATCATTGTATGACCGAGACTTAAACCTGAAAGCTTTGTAACTGTTCTCACGGTGATTCACTAAATAAATTTTTAAATAAAAGAAAGCTTTCATCTTCCCAAATGGCAACACTGTCCCCTTTGAATACCAACACTTCATTCCATCAGTCCCCTTGCCTGGGACACCATCCTTCCTCTCTCTCTCTCTATGGAGTTGACTACTCAGGTTACCTCATCTAAGTGGCCTCAACATTTTTTCTGAGAGTACAAATATCCATTCACAATGTATTTGTTCTGTATTTGCTGACTGGGGACTTGGACTTGGATTTGAGTATAGACACTGCTGATGAGGAAAAGTTGTCTGTCCAGCTGCATAGATGCTGCCAATTCACTAACAAGATGCAAGAGTCTCTGCACTGCACCAGGGCAGGGAAGAGGAAGCTGCCATCTTAGATGAGTTTGGGGTGGGTTTAGATGAGTCTCTGCATTTCAACTCCCCACTGGTAGGCAGAGGAAGTGGAATTTGAAAAGCTGTTTAATGAGGGAATGAATGGCGAGGGCCTTGGGCCAGGCAAACATGATTAGTCACAGAGCTCTGGGCCTAGGTTATTTATTCTCTGCACAAGCCCAGGGTTTGTGAGTGGGATGGATTGCTTACTGGGAAGCTGAGTAAATTTGACCAGGAGGCCTAAACCCAGGGGGAAATTGGTCTCTTTATGAGCTCCATTGACAGTGAATAGAAACGTGGGCTTAATTCCAATTTGTTTCCTAGCAAAGATATACATAAATATCAAGAGAACTTCCTTGTTTTCAGAAAGAGGAAAGAGTCAAAGTTATTATAAGTATAGAAGGCACATGAAAAGGAGATGAGCGGTTTTGAGGATGTGATAAAAATATCTTGGTAGGCAGTTCGATGTAAGTGTAAAAGGATACTCTGAAATCTTTCCTGGCTGCAAGGGCGAAGAGGAGTGAATTACATTCTCCAGAAAGGTTGTGGGTTGTGATTATATTCGCGGCTCTGCTGGGCTTGGACACTGGACCAAGTCACAACACAAACCTTCGAAATAGCATGTTTACTTTTGCCCAAATCACGACTAACTCATCTTTCTTAAATGCCAATATGATGTTAAAGTGTAGATCCAGACATGCAAGCAAATATTTGAGTGGATGAGGGAATAATGTATATACTTGAGAACTTTAAAAAAGTTCCCAGATTAAAGAAATCTGATGCATTTTAACACATGTCTACAAATCCCCTCTTGCCGGCAGTTCTCATATCTCTTTGCTGTTTGCTTTAATGAGAGATCTTAAAAGAAAAATGTAGACTCCTCTTTAGAGGCTGAATTGTTACACATGGTGCTTTTCATTTTTCAAGCAGAGAAGAGTCTATATACAGGAATGTTGATCTATTGATATAGATAATAAACTAAACACTTAAAAATGAACAGACATCATAACAGATGGATCTTTCACACTTCTAGTTTCTTGTAGCAATTTGATTATTATTATTTAATATGTTCTTGCCCTTTTAATAAAAAATAGTGTATATGCATTGTTCAAAATTGAGGAACTATAGATAGTTGTGAGAACAGCAAAACCAAAGCAAAAAAAAAAACTTCTACTAATTCACTACCCAGAGAGTAGTTGCATTCTGAGGTCCCTTTTCTAGTTTAAGTCATTAAACATACATGGTGAAGAGATATTGCTTTCTTTTTCCATTGGACATGTTCTTGTGAGCACTTTTTATTGGCCATTAAAGATTTGTTAGACATGGCTGTATCAGAAATAACTCTTTAGTGAGCTTTATTTTCACAATTTTGACTTTCTCCTTAGGTCAGAATTCCTGGAACTGGAAATGAACAGTTTTTAATGTTGTTAAAATATTTTACAATCTTCTCCCCCTCAATTACACTCTCACCAGCAGGTGTAAGAGCGTGTGTTAGTCTTAGCCTGAAAAGACAATGAGCACAAGTATTTGATAACAAACATTTCCATTTTGGAAGTGTAAAATGTTTGTCTCAAGGTTTAAATTTGCATTTCATTTCATTGCTAGTTAAACTAAAGACCTTCAAGAAGCTAATTGGTTATTTGTGGTTTTCCTGAAAATTGAATTTTCCCCCATGTCCTTTGCTCACTTTGCCCCAATAAGTTTGCATTTTCGGGGACCATACCAGTGGAATTCAGGGATTACTCCTGGTTCAGTGCTCAGGGGTCACTTCTGGCTGTGCCTGGAGAACCATATCATGCCAGGGATTGAAACAGAACTCTCATCCACAAAGCAGATGATCAACACTTTGAATTATAACCCTGATCTTATTTTCTTTTTTAATGCTTTGTTTTTGTTTTGCACTGAAAATATAGTCCTCAGTAGTAGCCAACAGAAGCCTCTATCGGAAAACAAATGTTCCTAATTGCAATTCCAGGGAGAATTTTTTTTAATTACTTTTAATTTTTTTTATTAGTGAAACACCATGAGGTACAGTTGTAGATTTACAATTTTTTGTGCTTGTGTTTCGATTATACAATGATCAAATACCCATCCCTACCAGGGAGAATTTTTATAAAGCAAATTTGAATTTGAATTTTTTGAAGGAACAAAATTAGTAGAAAGCTTGTTACATTTATGTTTAGGAAGATAATACTGTATAGATATAAGTTCTCTCTGTGAAGTTATATATTCATTCAGTGTAGTTAAAAGCAAAACCTTTATAGAATGTTTTTGAGGAACTCAAAAGCAACCACTTCTTCTTCTTCTTCTTCCTTTCTTTTTGACTTTTGGGCCATATCCGGCAGTGCTCAGGGATTTCTCCTGGCTCTGTGCTCAGGTATCACTCCTGGCTCTGCTCTCAGGAGACCAGATGGGATGCCAGGGATCAAACTCAGGTAGGCTGTGAGCCAGGCAAGCACCTTACCCACTAAAGTATCTCTCTGGTCCCTAGCAACTGCTTCTTAAATATGAAGCAATGAAAATGTACAAAAAACTTCAATAATTTTTAAAACTGCAGGAGATTGTGGTGGGGAGAACAGAAAGACCCATTCCTGTCCCATCTTATGACAAAACATATTCCAAAGTTATGGCAATTTAGAGGAAATTACGTTGGCATGCCAACAGACCAACTAATCTATGAAATAGAATATAGACCCCCCTAAAATCTATCATTGATACATAAAATAACTTATTCTACAAATCAATTGGGAAGGATCAACTATATCCAATAAATGGTGTTGAGGCAATTGGCTTTTCATATGGAAAAAAAGTTAAAATTAGATTTCTACATCATATCCAAAATAAATTCTGCTATTTAATGTCCTAAAGGTTAAAATAACAACAGCAACAACAGCACAACAGTTCTCTAAAAGAGAAGAAAATGCAGAAGGGCCTGATGACTTAGTGCACGTAGGAATCATCTGTTGCTAGGACACCGAAGTCCTTTTCCAGACTCCCTGTTTCCTCTCCTGCCTCCATCCATTCTCCGCAGTCCACACTGCAAAATTGGGAGTAAAATTAGGCCCTTTTCCTGTCTCTCCTCAGTGGTCCCTGTCCCGCTATCTCTCTCTTCATTTCCTCTCTCGTTCCAGCTCAGTGACCTCCAGTCCCACTAGCCTATTTGCTAATTGTTCCTCAAACACTTCTAACACCTGCAATTTCAGTGCCGCTTGACTGGATTTCCCTTCTCCTTGGCTCCTCTGTTATTTTCCCTGTTAGGTGCATGACTTATTCCCTTACTTCACTGGAGTCTCTGCTCAGAGAGTCATCCCTTGCCTGTACCAGCTAATGTAGTACCCTTTGCCACTCTTGATACTCATCCTGGTTACTTTTCTTCATAGTATTTTCATTCCTTGACAGTCAATCCCATGCTTGCATTATTTATTATAAGAGTGGAACAAAGAATGAAGTAGAAACTCAGTAATCACTTGTTCAATGAATGAATGAATCTTGGGTTAAATTCCTTCCTTCCCTCCTCCATTTCTTCCTCCTTCCCTCCCTCATTTCTTTCCTTCCCCTTACTTCTCAAATCTCTATTCTTCTTCCCTTTCTTCCTTTCAGTAAGATATGAAAGTAAAAATCATCAGGATAAGATCAGTGTATTTGTGTATCAAAATGTGAAGTGTCTTCTTGACATACAATATGACAAAAATAATATGTTGATGGACCAGAGAGATAGTACAAGGGATAAAAGGAAAAGGAAAAACATATTATGATATGTTCATGAATTGGAAGAACTAATGTCAAAATGGCCATTGTGCCTAAAATATCATACAGATTCAGTGCAATTTCTGTGAAAATTCCAATGATATTCTTCAAGGACTTAGAAAGATCATTAATTTTGTTTGGAATCATAAAACATTGCAAAATCATTCTGAGAAAAAATTAAGTTGCAAGAGTTCACATTTCTCTAATTTAAACTGTATTACAAAGCTATAGCAATCAATAGTACTGAAATAAGGAGACAGACCATTAGATTAGAATTGAGAGTTAAAAGAGAAATCCTCAGATCTCTGGACAGCTAATCTAAGACAAAGGAGCTGGGTGCATGAAGTGGAGCAAGGGAAGGTTCTTCAACAAATGGTTCTGGGAAAACTGGATAGTCACATGCTAATAAAAAAGAAAGAAATAGATAAACAATAAAAGAACAACTGGATCTGTATCGCACACCATATGCAAGAGCCTATTTAAAGTGGAATAAATACTTCAAGATGAGACCAGAATACATAGAATACATTGAGGAAAATATAATCAGAATATTCCATGATCTGGAACAAAAGGTATTTTCAATGATAGGGATCCCATTGGCAAAGAGAACAGAAATAAAAATAAACATACAGGACTACATCAAATTGAAATGTTTTTGCAGGGGCTGGAGAGATAGTATGGGGATAAGTGGTTGCCTTGCATGCCACCAACTTTGGTTCAATCTGTGGCACTGCATATCATACCCTGAGCACCACTAGGAGAGATGCCTGATCACAGAACCAGGAGTCAGCCCTGTGCACAGCCAAGTGTTGCCCAAAGTCCACCCTCCAAAGAAAACAGAAGTTTCTGCATGACAAAAGAAACTCGAGATAAAATTAAGACATCCTACCAAATCGGAGAAGATACGCATAATACATCAGGTCATGGACCTGTATAATCATAATATAATCATGAATGATTATATTCAGGATATAAAAAGTTTTCACAAATCTCAACAACAAAGAAACTAATAACCGCATTAAAAAATGGAAAGAAGAGCTTAATAGACACTTCCACAAAGATGACATTTATATGATGGCCAGTAAGTATATGAGTAACTGCTCATCATCACTTATTATTGGAAAATCCAAGCCAAAATGACAATGAAGTGGGGCTGGAGTGATAGTACAGCTGAAAGGGCACTTGCTTTGCATGTGGTTGACCTGGGTTCATGCATCAGCACCCCATATAATTCCTTGAGCCCTGCGAAGAGTGAATCCTGAGCACAGAGCTAGGAATAAGTACCTATGCACCACCGGGTATGGGTCTCCCTTCCCCCAAAAAAGTTCCCCCAAATAAATAATAAAAAAAACAAAATGACAATGAGGTATCACATCAGTGAGAATGGCATATATCAAAAAGAACAGAAGCCAGTATTGGTGGGAATGTGGTAAAAAATAACTCTCATTCACTGCTGGTGGAACTGTTGTCAGGTTCCATATAAATTTTACAATCAGCTTATTAAGTTCTACCAAAAAAAGCTGGATTTCTGCTTGCTTCTCTACCACTCCAAGTGAGGCTTGCCTCTGCCTAACAACACTACATCAAGATCACAATCACGATGATCCTGTTGTTCATCGATTGCCTCGAGCAGTCACCAGTAACATCTCCTTCGTCCTAGCCCTGAGATTTTAAAAAGTGCCATATTCAAGGCTCTTTCAGGGTTAGGAGAATGAGACCCATCATTGTTACTGGTATTTGACATATTGGGTACACCACGAGGAGTTTGCCAGCCTCTGCCATGTGGGCAGGTTACACTCGGTAGCCTGCCAGGTTGTCCAAAGCAAGAATGAGATAATAAGACTACATCACTGGACCTAATAGGAATGGGAGGCAGAGCCTGTCCTTTCCATCTAGGTCCCAGCAGCCTCAATAACAGACCTGTACCACATTGAGGGCCCATATCATAGCTACTGAAACATATGGCCATGTAGTCCCACGACAACTTTACTCAATAAATTCCATGCTGCTCACAGTTACGCTTCCTGTCATTTGGTGAGGACAGGTAGAGAAAAGCAAGAGCGACCTCGAGCCCAGCATCTTCCAGGGGGTCTAAATACAAAGACTCACCCTCAGCACAGCAAGAGCACTACATAGCCAATGGGGAAAATATGGAGAAGCCCATCAAGCTCATTTCATTTCATTCATCATCCTGTTATTCGTCGATTGCCTCGAGCAGGCCCCAGTAATGTCTCTTTCATCCTAGCCCTGAGATTATATTCAAGGCTCTTTAGGAGAATGAGACCCATCATTGTTACTGGTATTTGGCATATATGGTATGCCACGGGGAGTTTGCCAGACTCTGCCCTGTGGGCAGGCTACATTCGATAGCCTGCAAGTTTGTCCAAAGTAGGAATGAGATAATAAGATGTCATAAAAAGATCAAGCTCAGGGATTGAAAAAATATTACCAAGAGCATAAGCAACACCAACCAGCTTAGTAAATGGCTTTACTGTCACCACAGTGAGGATGTTTAATAAGCTCAAAGAAAAGATAGCACAGGGGCTGGAGTGATAGCACAGCGGGTAGGGCATTTGCCTTGCATGTGGTTGACACGGGTTTGATTCCCAGCATCCCATATGGTCTCCTGAGCACTGCCAGGAGTAATTCCTGAGCTCATGATCCAGGAGTACAGTAATCTCTGTGCATTGCGGGTGTGACCCAAAAAGGAAAAAAAAGAAAGAAAAGATGGCACAGATAGCAAATTACAAGAAAATATGAGTCAAAATGAAAATAAAAACTACTACAATCAGAAATTATGGAAATGAAGAGCATGTTAACAGATACCAAAAATTTAACAGAAGCTCTGAACCATAGAAAAACAGCAGCTGAACAAAAGATTAAGGAGCTCCAAGATGAGAAGGAAGAAACTTCCAGGAAATAGCAGAAGGTGGAAATAGCCTGAAAAGAAATTAACAGCATACCAGAGAACTATGGGATAAGTTCAAGAGAAACAATATAATAATCATTAGACTCCCTAAGAATAGGAAGAAAAATGTGATGAAAAAAATGTGATGCAGTAATATCATCGATAAGAATTTCTCATGAGTGCTCGCTTCTGCAGCACATATACTAAAATTGGAATGATATAGAGAAGATTAGCATGGCCCCTGCACAAGGATGACACGCAAGTTCGTGAAGCATTCCATATTTTTTCATAAAATTTACATACAAGTGGCACTACATGGAAAGTAACATGCTAAGCGAGATGAGTCAGAAAGAGAGGAACAGACATAGAAAGATTGCATTCATCTGGGGAATATAAACTAACAAAATAGGAGACTAACTCCTAAGAATAGCCGAGATAAGTACCAGGAGGTTTACTCCATGGCTTGGAGACCAGCCGCACATGCTAGGGGGAAAGGCAGCTCAGATAGAGAAGGGAGCACCAAATAAAGGGTGTTGGGAGGATCCTTCCAGGATGGGAGACTCATGCTGAAAGTAGACTATAGACCGAACATGATTGCCACTCAATGCCTCTTTTGCAAACCACAGCACCCAAAAGGAGAGAGAGAACAAAAGGGAATGCCCTGCCACAGAGGCAGGGTGGGATGGGGGGTGGGAGGGTGGGAGGAATACTGGGATCATTGGTGATGGAGAATGGGCACTGGTGGAGGGATGGGTACTAGATCATTGTGTAACTGAAACCCAAGCACAAAAATTTGTAAGTCTACAACTGTACCTCATGGTGTTTCACTAATAAAATTTTTTTTAAAAAGGTGTTCATACACCACACTAAAAAAAAAAATTTCTCACATGATAGCACAGCGGTATGGCATTTGCCTTTCAAGTGGTGGACCTGACCGACCCGAGTTCAATTCCTCCACCCCTCTCAGAGAATCCAGCAAGCTACCTAGAATATCTCTCTCACGCGGCAAAGCCTGGCAAGCTACCTGTGACGTATTTGATATGCCAAACACAGTAACAACAAGTCTCACAATAGAGATGTTACTGGGCCCGCTCAAGCAAATCAATGAACAACGGGAGGACAGTGACACTGAAAGTGACAAGAATTTCTCACAGTTGGGACCATAGCAATAGTACAGCATGTAGGACATTTGCCTTGCATATAGCCAACCTGGATTCAATCCTTGGCATCCCATGTGGTCCCCTGAGCATCATCAAGAGTAATTCCTGAGTGCGGAGCCAGGAGTAACCCATGAGCATTGCTGTATGTGACCCAAAAAGCAAAAAACAAATAAATACATTTAAATAAAATTTTTAAAAGAATTTCGTGGTTTTTTTTTTTTTTTTTGCTTTTTGGGTCATACCCGGCGATGCTCAGTGGTTACTCCTGGCTCATGCACTCAGGAATCACTTCTGGCGGTGCTCGGGGGACCATATGGGATTCTGGGAATCGAACCTGTGTCAGACATGTTGGCTGTATGCAAAGCAAATGCCCTACCCGCTGTGCTATTGCTCCAGCCCCCTAAAAAGAATTTCTTATAGTTGAGGAACACAGGCAACAAGATTCAAGAGGCCCAAAGGGTCCCATTGAAAATAGACCCAAGCAGGAAATCTCCAAGATAAGTTGTACCCAAAAGTGACAAAAGCTAAAGATACAGAATATTGAAAGTAGCAAGCTTACATACAAAGAAAAGTCCATAAAATTTGCAGTGGATTTATCATAGGCGATTCTACAAAACAGAAGAGTATGTAAGGATATAGTAGAAAAACTCAATGAAATGAAAAATCTCATCAAGAATACTCTACACAACTAGATTATCATTCAGATTTGAATGATACAGAGCTTCATGAACAGGTAATGCAGGTAATTCATACCTGTAGGATAACACTGTTTTGTCCTTCCTGCATAGCCTCAGGTAGCTTAGGTTTATTGGATTACTCCCATCACAGTGCTCCCATTCCTCTGGGTTTATTTGTAACTTCTTTCTTTGTGCTCTGTTGAATTGTATATATTGTTTTTCTCTTCTCCTTAAGTTCTTTGCATAGTTTATTCAGAGTAATGTCCTTTTTGTCTGGACACAAGAAGACAGTAAATGCTATGCTTTTGTATAGCATTTGGGAGTTTATTGACTCTCAGTGATATTTTCCTTCTGGGCATCTGTTCTCTCACCTAAGCCTCAGCTGCCCTTACTTCCTAGTACCCCCAAATGCAGGGTCCCAACGAGGGACTGGATGGAACCAGGGCAAGCAGTAAGCTATGTGCTACCCTGGCATCGAGATGGGCCTGGCCAAAGCGCCATAATGCTTAACTATAAGTTAAGAGCTTGGTCATGGACAAATGCTCTCATGATCCAAAACGTAATAACAGATTCGACCTTACTAGGGTTCACTGTCACTGTCCTCCTGCTAGGGTTAGGAATGATTAATCTGGCCTGAGCTCTGTAGTCTGAGTCTGTGGTAAGATGTTCCCAGGAGAGCTGCCCTACAAGCCTCAATGTTGTCTCTTACTTTGTCCATACAAAAATAACTAGTATTAAGATGTTGATTGAGTTTTTGGACTGAGGAAAGGAGAAAAACACCTTTAAGAGGTATTTTGCCTGGGGGCAGTCAGGAAGGGCTTTGGAATACCTCTTAGGCAGTGGTGTTTCCTTTGAACCTGGTAGGCCCTCAGGAAGGGCTTTCTTATGTTGATTTTGCTACCTGACTGGGTGCAGTGTTGGCCCAGAGTGCTGGGGAGTTGGAGTGACAAGAGAGTGGGAGAGAGGGAGAGAGCTGGAGAGGTGGCAGAGAGAACGGGGGGGGGGGGGGGGGGGGGGGGGGGGGGGGGGTGCAAGATGGCGTGTGGAGGGGGGTGGGGGTGCAAGATGGCGTGTGGAGAGACTAGCAAGAGGGACAGAGGGAGAAGAATGTAGAACAAGAATACAGGAGCAGGCACATGGAGAGAGAGCCCAGGCTGCATGATGGAGCGTGGAGAGACGAGCAGAAGAGACAGGAGGAGACGGGAATGGGGGACAGTGTGAGACTAGAATGGGTGGCTCAAAGAGACTGGGGCAGGTGTGTGGGGAGAATGGAATAAAAGACATCTGATCAACCAACTGGCTTGGCCCTTGTATCATCCACCGCCTGCCCCATGACCTGGGCTGCTCCGGCTGGGCAAGCGGCCCGACATGCACCCCCCAAACCCAGGCAGCTAGGGGAAGAGCCTTTGAGGCCTCCCCTGGTCGCTCACAAAGATTTTATACACATACCCTTGAAACCAGTTTTGCAGGAAGCATTAAAAGAGCTCCTTTAAAGGACAGGAGAAATTTCCCAACATGTGGCACTGAGTATGGCATTCATTCTACTGGATTATGGTTTTTTAAAAAGCAATAAATCACCACAAATTTAATTGTATTGATTATTTTCTGATGAGTCCATTTGCCATTCTTTTTGTTGGAGCAAATAACAGGAGAGCCCGGAAAGCTACCGAGAGTATCTTGCCAGCACAGCAAAGCCTGGCAAGCTACCTGTGACGTATTCAATATGCCAAACACAGTAACAACAAGTCTCATGATGGAGATGTTACTGGGCCCGCTCGAGCAAATAGATGAACAATGGGAGGACAGTGCAGTGCAGTGCAATTAACATGAAATAAATTTGTTATATACCTTACAAAGGGAGTAGACTGGGTGGTGGGAGGAACCTGGAGGCATTGGTGGAGAAAAAAAGGACTGGTGGTGGGATTGGTGTTGGAACAGTGCACGCCTGCAACAACTCTATTATGAATAACTTTGTAAACCATTGTGTCTTCATAAAAACAGAAAAAATGTTAATGCACCTGTTTAGGTGGTATGCTGGGATCTGGGAGTGAAACTAGGGTCACTGGTAAAGGAAGAAAAACACTGGTGTTGGGGCTGGAGACATAGCACAGCAGGTAGGGTGTTTGCCTTGTGTGTGGCTGTCCTGGGTTCAATTTCCAACATCCCATATGGTCCCCTGAACACCGCCAGGAGTAATTCCTGAGTGCAGAGCCAGGAATAACCCTTGTGCATCGCCGGGTGTGACCCAAAATGCAAAAAAAAAAAAAAAAAAGAAAAGAAAACACTGGTGGTAGGATTCTTGGTGGCACAGTGTATTCCTGAAACTCTACTATAACTCTGTAATCATGACACCTTATGAAACAATTTTGTTGTTTTTTGGGCTATACCTGTTGGTGCTCAGAGGTTACTCCTGATTCTGTGCTTAGGAATCACTCCTGGAGGGCTCTGTGGTCCATGTTGGATGTTGGTGATTGACCTGAAACAGCTGTCTGCAAGGCAAGCGCTTTACCTGCTGTACTAACTCTCTGGTCCCCTTAATAAAAATAACTTATAAGTGAAAAAAAGTTTGCTGGAATTGTGATTGCATAAATATATACATAAACCAAGAGAGCATTGCATCTTAACAAAACCAAGTCTTTCGATTCCTGAGTATCTTTTACCACCTACTTAGGTCATTTTCATTTCAATTTTCAGTTTTATAGTTTTTAGTATATGCTTGTTACATGAGTTAGCTAAATTAGTCCTTATTGTTTTATATTTCTAATGCTATTACAAAAATGATTTTTTAAATTGTCAATTGCTCATTGCAGGCACAGAAAAATATCTTTAAAAATATGTTTAATTAAGGCACTTCACAAAATGATTTACAAAATTGTTCATAATAGGGTTTCAGGCATACAATACTCTCTCCAACACCAATCCCACTTCCAGAGTGATTGTTCTTCCAACAATGTTCCCAGGTTCCCGCCAAGTGCCCAGCTTACTTCCTTAGCAGGTTCGTTATTCTTTTTTTGTTTGGAGGCCACACCCTGAAGTACTCAGGGCTTACTCCTGACTCTGTGTTCAGGGAACATTTCTGACTTGGGGGACCATAAGAGGTGTTCGGATCAAACCAAGGTTGGCTGAGTGCAAGGCAAACACCTTACCTGCTGTACTATCTCTCTTGCCCAGAAAGCATATTTTTAAACTTAATCCTTGTGGTTTGGGTCTCACACTTGCAATGCTGTTGGCTCTCTGTTTTAAATATGTGCATATAACTTTACACCACCTATATTCTAGGGGTCCTTCCTTCATGCCCCTGTTACCTTCCTTCCACTTCTTACTCCTCTCCCCCACCTTAACTTCTTTTTGTTGTTTTTCTTTTGGGGTCACATCTGGTGGTGATCATATCCCCCTTTATTTCTTTCCTTCCCTGTCCTTCTCAGTTCTGTAATCTAGGGACCAGGGTAGTAAATCTTGGTAGACACCCTTTGATACCTTGTATTCCCAAGAACAAATACTGGATATCATCCAACATTTGTTCTTCTTCTGACTTATTTCACTTACTACAGTATCCTTCAGTTCTGTCCAAATTGCATGCTCATTGTTCCTTGGAGCTTCATTGTATTCCATATGTATATTTCACATGTGTGTGTATATATATAAGGTAATATGTGTGTATATATCACTTGATCACTTGATCCCCCGTTATTCATCCATTTACTCGAGCGGGTGCCAGTAACGTCTCCTTTCATCCCTGTTGTGTGCTAGCGTAGCCCAATGGCATCTGTTCGTTCTAGGAACATTCAGAGCCTCAAACCGATCATTCAGGGTCTTGACGAAGAAGTCTGACCATCTTGTAGGTGGGCATCCACGCGATCTTTTGACGTCCCGTGGAATCCAGTCAGTAATGGCTCTAGTCCAGCAGTTGTCTGTAAACCTCATTACGTGTCCAGCCCATCTGATTTTTGATGCCTTGGCAAATGAGACAGCGTCCCTGATTCTTGAGTGTTGACGGAGATCAGAACTCCAGATTCTATCTCTCATTTGAGTGAATCGTGATATTCCAAGCATAGCTCTTTCAATTTCTCTTTGAGAGACCCGAATAGCGTTCTCATCCTGTTTTTGTAGGGCCCAGGTCTCTGAGGCATATGTTAATGCAGGAAGAACAGTGGAATCGAAGAGATGTGCTCGTAGCTGGAGGTTTTTTTGTCCTCTTAGTTATTTCTTCAACGCTCTTGAAGGCATTCCAAGCCGCTCTCTTCCTCCTGCGCAACTCAGGTGCCAGGTCATTCATCATGTTGATTTCTCGACCTAGGTATATGTAACTGTTGCAATCGGAGATAGTGGTTCCGTTGAGAGTGAATAGAGCATCAGGAATGAGGCTGTTTCTCATAAACATTGTCTTCGTAAGATTCAGCTGTAGTCCACCTTTCCACACTCACAATCGAAGTCGGTCAGCATTTGTGCCGCTTGGCTGATGTTTGGTGTTATTAGAAATGTCATCAGCAAAGAGGAGGTGGTGCAGTTGCCGACCATCTATCTTCACTCCCATTCGTTCCCATTCCAGAACATCCCATGATGTTCTCGAGGGTGGCACTGAAGAGTTTTGGTGAAATGGAATCACCCTGACGAACCCCTCTCTTGACATGGATGATTGCTTCTTTGTAGAATGGTGAGATCCTGGTAGTGAATCCGTAATAGAGCTCACGAAGGATCCTGATGTATTGAGTTTGTACACCCTGATTGGCTAGGGCTTCTATGACCATCTCAACAGAATCAAAGGCCTTCTTTAAATCAATGAACGTTAGACAGAGCAGCATCTTGAACTCCTGAGAAACCTCAATGAGCTTAGTAATCATATGGATATGGTCGATGGTACCGTATATATATGTATCATTAATTATCCACTCATGTCTTTGAATACCTAGGTTGTTTCTATATCCTAGCTATTGTGCTAAGTGCTGCAATGAATAATGGTGTGCATAATTCCTTTTGTATAAATATATGTATTGACTGGGATATGGTGAAAATTGAACTCTTCTCCACTGCTGGTGGCAATATTGTCTGGTTTAACCCCTTTGGAACACAGTATGGAAATTTCTCAGAAGACTGAAACAAGCAACTCTACAATTCATTTTTTGTACACATCCTTATATCCTGTGACCTTACTAAACTCATTTATTAGTTGTATTAACTTTTGTGTAGAGCCCTTAGGATTTTCTCTACATATAATCATGTTATCTGTAAATTAACAGTTTTACTTTTTTCTTGACAATAATTAACTTGGGCTGGAGCGATAGCATAGCATGTAGGGCGTTTGCCTTGCATGCAGCCGACCTGGGTTCAATTCCTCCACCCCTCTCGGAGTGCCCGGCAAGCTACCGAGAGTATCTCGCCTGCACGGCAAAGTCTGGCAAGCTACCCGTGACGTATTCAATACGCCAAAAACAGTGACAAGTCTCACAATTTGTTGTGAGACATTACTGGTACGTGTTTGAGCAAATCAATGAACAATGAGAGGACAGTGCTACAGTGCAATAATTAACTTATATTCTGTTTTCATATTTTATTTTACTGACTGGAATGTTTAGAACAATTTTGATTATAGGTGGTAAGGGTAGGTGTTCTTGCTTTGGCCTAGGCCATAGTGAGTAAAGCATTTAATCTTTCCTGTGGTGTTTGAAGGAAAATAGGTTCTGTATAGACTTCCATTAGCAGGTTAATAAAGTCCTCTTCTATTCTTAGACTGATGAGAAATTTATAAATTTATAAAATTATAAATGGGTAATGAATTTTGTCAAAAGTGTTTTCTTCAACCACTGAGATGGATTTCTCTCCCTTATATCTTAATTGTAGATAGCAGGGCTGGAGCAATAGCACAGCAGGTAGGGCATTTGTTTTGCATGGCTCTCTCTCTCTTAGAGAGCCAGCAAGCTATCACGAGTATCACACCTGCATGGTAGAACCTGGCAAGCTCCCCATGGCATATTTGGTATGCCAAACACAGTAACAACAAGTCTCACAATGGAGACGTTGCTGGTGCCCGCTTGAGAAAATCGATGAACAACTGGAGGACAGTGCTACAGTGCTACAGTGCTTTTAATAGTGAAAAATTGAAAACAGCATAAATATACTCCAATAAATTAATTGTGCTCATTCAATAAAATTGTATGTAGCAGTTGAAAATAATAAACTAATAATAAATAATGATAAACGTTTGGGCTTACATCAATATGGATAAAAAGGTAAAAGGTAAAGGCCCTCCCGTTGATCGTCGATTTGCTCGAGCGGGCCCAGTAACGTCTCCATTGGAGACTTTGTTGTTACTGTGTCTGGCATATCGAATACTCTCGGTAGCTTGCCGGGCTCTCCGAGAGGGGCGGAGGAATCGAACTCGGGTCGGCCATGTTGGCCACGTGTAAGGCGAACGCCCTACCCGCTGTGCTATCGCTCCAGCTCAATATGGATATAACTCAAATATTCTATGCATAGTGAAGAAACAGAGGAACATGATTGAGAGAAAGAGAGAGAGAGATTTAGAACTGAAATAAAGGAAAAATTTGGAAGTTTTTAGAACTTAGAGGATTGGACTAAGGACTCCATGGTACTTTAAGTGAAACCTCTGAGGTTAGTAGGGGCTGACTGGCTCATACTGGTGTCTGAGCTTAGAGGAAGCATGATGAACTAGTTCTGGGAGTGTTGGAAAAACTGCAGTGTGCAATCTGCTGCTACTACTGGCATGAATCACGACTGCTGGGGTGAAGAAATGTTACTAATTTAATGCTGACAGGTACAGAAAATAAATAGAAAGAAACAATAACTTTTATTTCTTCCTGGACTTCTAGTTTTCTTCTTGAATCCTCTGTTGGCAGAAACTGTAGCGAACACCAGTCAAAGAAGAAACCTGGCTTACATTCTCAGACCAAGTGTCATAAGTGGCCTCCGGTAGGCAGAGCTTGAAGTGAGGGGAAAATGACTTAATAACTGAGACTTTCTGTGTCTTTGGGAAATTGTGTGTCTTTGGGAAACAAGGTCTTGCTTCTCCAAGGGGGTTAAATATACCTTTTCCCCAGCACTGGAAACTAGAGCAAGGCCTAGGTCATTTGAGGGGACTTTGTTTCTTGAGTGTAACACCAAGACTCATTCAGTAACTGTTGAAAATTTCTTGTTTTACAAAAAATGTTATTCTCATCAAGTTGGTCACAATAATGAATTACATTAAATATTTCGGCACCAGTTCTATCACCATTACACCTTCCCACTACCATTATTTTGAATTTTCCTGCCACCACTCAAACTTGTCGAACAGGCAGATGCTAGATAATTTATTTTGTATTGTTTGTTATGAATAGCATAGGATGTCACGCAGCCACACCTAGAATTCTAAAATTTTAGATAATTTGAGTCTAGAGAAATCTCTGCAGCGATCTGCTCGGTTTGGATATTCTTTTTGCGTGTCTTTGGATCATGGCCATTAAGGAACTTAAATAGCAGCAAGACGCAGGTCGTGGGCATGACCTCCATGGTACCATAAGGATGAGGAGATGAGAAGAACCAGCCCATCCCCTGTCCATTGAGGCTTGGTGTTTGCATCACTGTCCCAAGTACATGGGCACTCATTGGGTTCTGGAAGTTGGCAGCTGCCAAGATTCCTAGGGGACAGGTGGGGGGAAAACGCCTGCTCCCATCTGAGGTAACTTGATGAAATCGACCTGGTACAAGGTCCGGAAACATCTCCCTAGTGAGTTGCTCAGTTCCAAGTTTCTTTTGTGTATCTCAAAAATTTCTTAAGATTGAAAAAAAAATAGAGTCCAGAGGGATGTAGGGATGATAATACCATCCTGTCACCTCAAAAGACTGTTCTTGTGCTAAGGTATGGCTGTTCTTCCTATTGTCTAATTGCCCTTGTAGGTGCCTATGTTATGAGACTTTCTCCACATTTCTATGTTCGAATGATCCAATGATTTCTTATTTGCATTCTAACTAATACAAAGGTACGCATGTGAAAAATTAACAAATGACTAGATACAAAAAAATATTAACTACTGTTAATTCTTCATGGTAGAGCAATAGTTTTACATTTTTCTTTGCATTTTTAGAACTTTTAAGCTTCTCAAAAATATAAAATAAGAACAAACTTGTGAGAAATTAAAAACTCATGTAAAAATAACTCTTAAATCCCACAAAATAAATCAGATAACCCACATATTTTCTGACATTCAAGAAAGATGATAGTAATGGGTCCAGAAAAAACAAATGAAAACAAGCCCCTCGATTCAGCCATCAGAGCTGAGGCTAGGAGAGTGAGCATGAGGGAATGGGGTGAAATGGACTGTGAAGCAGGATAGTGATACTTTTGTGCTGGGTATGGCTGTAACAATTTTGAATAGGTATGAAATTGTAGACCTAAAACATCAGTTTTGTAAACCAACTCTAACTTAATAGAAATAAATTAAATTAAATCACTTATATTACTTGTCATCCCGTTGCTCATCAATTAGCTCGAGCAGGCACCAGTATCATCTCCATTCATCCCTATCACGTGTTAGTATAACCCAATGGTGTCTGCTTGCTCCAGGAACACAAAGAGCCTCAAACCGTTCATTCAGTGTTTTGATGAAGAAGTCTGACTGTCTCACAGGTGGGCTGACAGGTGTTCTTTTATTTTTATTTTTATTAGTGAGACACCATGAGGTACAGTTGTAGACTTACAAATTTTTGTGCTTGGGTTTCAGTTATACAATAATCAAATACCCATCCCTCAACCTGTGCCCATTTCCTACCACCATGGATCCCAGTATCCTTCCCACCCCCCAGCCCCCCCCCCCCATCCCACCCTGCCTCTGTGGCAGGGCATTCCCTTTTGTTCTCTCTCTCCTTTTGGGTGCTGTGGTCTGCAAAAGAGGCATTGAGTGGCAATCATGTTCGGTCTATAGTCTCCTGTGCAGTTCAGGTGTCAGGTCATTCGTCATGCTGAGTTCTCGACCTAGGTACACATAACTGCTGCATTCAGAGATGTTTGTTCCATTGAGAGGAAATGGAACATCAGGAATGAGTTCGTTTCTCATGAGCGTTGTCTTTATGAAATTCAGCTGCAGTCCAACCTTTCCACACTCACACTCAAAGTCAGCCAGCATTAGTGCTGCTTGGCTGATATTTGGTGTTATTAGGACGATGTCATCAGTGAAGCAGAAGTGGTGTAGTTGCCAACAGTCTATCTTCACTCCCATTCCTTCCCATTCTAGTTGTTGCATGATGTTCTCAAGGTTGGCACTGAAGAGTTTCAGTGAAATGGTATAGTCCTATTGAACCCCTCCTTTGATATTTTTTAAATTTGTGTTAGTGAATGAGAGAGAGAGAGAGATGATGGGTATCATTCTCCTAAAGAGCCTTGAATATAATCTCAGGGCTAGGATGAAGGAGACGTTACTGGGGCCTGCTCGAGGCAATCAACAAATAACAGGATGATCTGTGATCTGTGATCTGTGTTAGTGAAACACCATGAGGTACAGTTGTAGACTTACAAATTTTTGTGCTTGGGTTTCAGTTACACAATGGTCGACTACCCATCCCTCCACAAGTGCCCATTCTCCATCACCAATGATCCCAGTATCACTCCCACCCCCCATCGCCCCCATCCTACCCCACCCCTGTGGCAGGGCCTTTCCTTTTGTTTTCTCTCCCCTTTTGGGTGCTGTGGTTTGAAAAAGAGGCATCGAGTGGCAATCATGTTCGGTCTATAGTCTACTTTCAGCATGCATCTCCCATCCTGGGAAGTCCTCCCAACACGCTTTATTTGGTGCTCCCTTCTCTATCTGAGCTGCCTTTTCCCTTAGCATGTGTGGCTGGCCTCAAAGCCATGGAGTAAACCTCCTGGTACTTATCTCAGCGATTCTTGGATATTAGTCTCTTATTTTGTTACTTCATGTCCCCAGATGAATAAAATCTTTCTATGTCTGTCCCTCTCTTTCTGACTCATTTCACTTAGCATGATACTTTCTATGTAGTACCACTTGTATGTAAATTTCAGACTTCATCTTTTCTAATAGCGACATAGTACTCCATTGTGTAGATGTATCAAAGTTTCTTTAACCAGTCACCTGTTCTCTGGCACTTAGGTTTTTTCCAGATTCTGGCTATTGTAAAGGGTTTTGTTTGTTTGTTTATTTTTGGGTCACACCCAGCAATGAACAGGGGTTACTCCTGGCTCTGCACTCAGGAATTACTCCTGGCGGTGCTCAGGGGACCATATGGGATGCTGGGAATCGAACCCGGCTTGACCACATGCAAGGCAAAGGCCTACCTGCTGTGCTATCACTCCAGCCCCAAGATTCTGGCTATTGTAAACAGTGCTGCAATGAAGAAACAAGTGCAGATGTCACTTATTTTTGCCTCTCTGGGACATATTCCCAGGAGTGGTATTGCTGGGTTAAATGGGAGCTCAATTTCTAATTTTTCAAGAATTGTCCATACTGTTTTCCAAAAGGGCTGAACCAGTCGGCATTCCCACTAGCAGTGAAGGTGGGTCCCTTTCTCGCCACATCCGCACCAACACCAGTTGCCTTTGTTCTTTTGGATGTGGGCCAGTGTCTGTAGTGTGAGATGATATCTCATTGTTGTTTTGATCTGCATCTCCCTGATGATTAATGATGTAGAGCATTTTCTCATGTGCCTTTTTGCCATTTGGATTTCTTCTTTGAGAAAGTTTCTGTTCATTTCGTTGCCCCATTATTTGATGGGTAAACCCCTCTCTTTACGTTAATGATTACTTCCTTGTAGAATGTTGAGATTCTGGTGGTGAATCCGTAATAAAATATGGCAGCATCGAGAAGGACGAACAAAAACTTAAAAGTAAAAGCTCTTTTTAAAAATTTTTTAAAAAATTTTATTGAATAACCATGAGATAGTTACAAGCTTTCATGTTTGGGTTACAATCACACAATGATCAAACACCCATCCCTCCACCAGTGCACATTCGCCACCACCAATCTCCCCAGTATACGCCCTCTGACCCACCCTCCCCCTGCCTCCATGGCAGACATAATCTCTCTCTGCATTTGGGCATTATTGTTTGCAGTACAGACACTGAGAGGTTATCATGTTTGTTCCTTTATCTACTTTCTGCACACATCTCCCATCCCGACTGATTCCTCCAGCCATCTTTTTCTTAGTGATCCCTTCTCTATTCCAGCTGCCTTCTCCCCTTTGCTCATGAGGTAGGCTTCCCGCTATGAAGCTATCTATCTGTCCTGTGTATCTACTATCTTTAGGTGTCAGCCTCGTGTTATGTTGTTTTATACTCCACAAATGAGTGCACGGGAGTTTTGACCTGCTCCGTTTCCAACCTGGGCCGGTTCACCCCTCCTTAGGCAACCTGGTGGTCCTCTGCTCCCGGAGGGTCACCATAATGATGCCGAACTTAGTGCGGACACCTGATCGGCATAGCGCACTACAGCCCAGAACTCCTGGACTCAAGCGATCCTCCGGCCTCAGCCTCCCGAGTAGCTGGGACTACAGGCGCGCATTATGACATCTTATTATCTCATTTCTACTTTGGACAAACTTGCAGGCTATCGAATATAGCCTGCCCACAGGGCAGAGTCTGGCAAACTCCCCGTGGCGTACCCAATATGCCAAATACCAGTAACAATGATGGGTCTCATTCTCCTAAAAGAGCCTTGAATATAATCTCAGGACTAGGATGAAAGAGACATTACTGGGGCCTGCTCGAGGCAATCGACGAATAACAGGATGATGAATGAATGAAATGAGTGCAGTCCTTCTATATTTGTCCCTCTCTTTCTGACTCATTTCACTTAGCATGATACTCTCCATGTCTATCCATTTATAAGCAAAGTTCATGACTTCACCTCTCCTAATAGCTGCATAGTATTCCATTGTGTAGATGTACCAAAGTTTCTTTAATGAGTCATCTCCTCGAGGGCACTTGGGTTGTTTCCAGATTTTGGCTATTGTGAACAGTGCTGCAATGAACATATTGGTACAGATGTCATTTCTACTGTGCTTTTTTGTATCCTCGGGATATATTCCCAGAAGTGGTATTGTGGGTCAGATGGAAGCTCAATTTCTAGTTTTTAAAGGACTTTCCATATTGTTTTCCACAAAGGCTAGCCTATTGGGCATTCCCACCAGCAGTAACAAAGTGTCCCTTTTCCCCCACATCCACACCAGTACTGGTTGCTTTTGTTCTTTTAAATGTGTGCCAGTCTCTGTCGTGGGAGATGATATCTCATTATTGTTTTGATTTGCATCTCCCTGATGGCTAGCGATGTGGAGCATTTTTTCATATCCCTTTTGGCCATTTGTATTTCTTTTTTGAGGAAACGTCTGTTCATTTCTTCTCCCCATTTTTGATGGGGTTGGAAGTATTTTCTTGTACAATTCTACTAGTGTCTTGTATATCCTGGATATTAATCCCTTATCAGATGGGTGTTGGGTAAATATTCTTTCCCATTCTGTGGGCTCTTTCTTTATTTTGGTCATTGTTTCTTTTGGGGAGCGGGTTGAGCTTTCCTCCCCGCCCCGACCAGGGCTCCGGCAGCCAAAGACCTCCAGGACCAGCCACCATCATGCTGAGACCACTCTCCGCACACATGAAGGTACTGGCAGAGGGACAAAGTCACGCGGGTTCTGGGGCCGAGATCTCCAAGCCTACTCGGATTTTGGCCGAGCATCCTCCACCCAGATCCTCCAAATTCCAGTAGGCGGGGGTCACACCCACCAACTGGCCCCCTGGCGCCATGTAATCCCATCAATGGCCAAGACTCAGAGACTATAAAAACCAGCTCCCGGAACCTATTATGACATCTTATTATCTTATTATCTCATTCCTACTTTGGACAAACTGGCAGGCTACCAAATGTAGCCTGCCAACACAGCAGAGTCTGGCAAACTCCCCGTGGCGTACCCAATATGCCAAATACCAGTAACCATGATGGGTCTCATTCTCCTAAAGAGCCTTGAATATAATCTCAGGGCTAGGATGAAGGAGACGTTACTGGGGCCTGCTCGAGGCAATCGATGATTAACAGGATGATTTGTGATTGTGATTGATTCTTTTGAAGTGCAGAAGCTTCTTAGTTTGATGTAGTCCCATTTTTTTGTTTGCTTCCACTTGCATGGTCAGTGCTGTTTTATCCTTAAAGATATTTTTAGCTCCAATGTCATGGAGATTTCTGCCTACATTTTTCTCTATGTACCTTATGGATTCATGTCTGATATTGAGGTCTTTAATTCACTTTGATCTGACTTTTGTGCCTGGCATTAGTCAGAAGTCAGCGTTTATTTATTTATTTTTTTTTTGCAGGTAGCTATCCAGTTTTCCTAGCACCACTTGTTGAAGAGGCTTTCCTTGTTCCACGTCACATTTCTTGCTCCATTGTCAAAGATTAAGTGGTCATATATTTGGGGGTCTGTGACAGAATATTCAACTCTGTTCCATTGGTCTGCAGGTCTGTTTCTACCCCAGTAACATGCTGTTTTTATCAATGCGGTCTCTATTAGGATACCCATGACCTTTTTTAAGAAAATTAAAAGCTCTTAAAAATGATTTTAAAAGATGCTAATAACTCACAAATATATCTGAAAATTAGCTGGTAGATATGAGAGGTAAATTTTTTTCAGGGTCTAATTAATTCCTAGTTCCATTTGTCAAGTAATGCTAGCATGTTAGGTCTTGAAAATTGTTAGGCATTTTAGGGTTGGAGCAATGGAACAGTGGGTAGGTTACCTTGTCTTGCATGCCACCAACCTGGGTCCAATTCCATATGGTCTCCTCACATGGCTAGCAGGAGTGATTCCTGAGTGTAGAGCCAGAAATGTCACTGAGCACCACTGGGTGTGGCCAAAAAACCAAAACGTATAAAAGAACCAAAAAAGGAAAGTTATTAGGCATTTTAGTACTATATTTTGATGCTTAAAAATTTCCTAGTAGGATTCTCAAAAAATTAGAAATTGAGCTCCCATTTGACCCAACAATACCACTCCTGGGAATATACCCCAGAGAGGCAAAAATGTATAGTCGAAGTGACATCTGCACTTGTTTGTTCATTGCGGCACTCTTTACAATAGCCAGAAACTGGAAGAAACCTGAGTGCCCAAGAACAGATGACTGGTTAAAGAAACTTTGGTACATCTACACAATGGAGTACTATGTAGCTGTTAGAAAAGATGAAGTCATGAAATTTACATACAAGTGGTACAACATGGAAAGTATCATGCTAAGCAAAATGAGTCAGAAAGAGAGGGATAGACATAGAAAGATTGCACTCATCTGGGGGATATAAAGTAACAAAACATGAAATTAATACCAAAGAATAGCTGAGATCAGCACCAGGAGGATTGCTCCATAGCTTGGAGGCCAGCCGGGCATTCTAGGGGAAAGGGCAGCTCAGACAGAGAAGGGAACACCAAATAAAGGGTGTTTGGAGGATCCTCCCAGGAGGGGAGATGCATGTTGAAAGTGGACTGTGGACTGAGCATATTTGTCACTCAATGCCTCTTTTGCAGACCGCAACACCCAAAAGGAGAGAGAGAACAGGAGGGAATGCCCTGCCAGAGAGGCAGGGTGGGATGGGGGGATGGGGGTGGGAGGGATATTATCCATGGTGGTGGAAAATGGGCACTGGTGAAGGGATGGGTATTTGATCATTGTATAATCGAAACCCAAGCACAAAAATTTGTAAATCTACAACTGTACCTCATGGTGTTTCACTAATAAAAAAAATTTCCTAGTAGGATTGGAAAGAGTACAGTTGGTGGGGCATTAGCCTTACACAAGACTGACCCAGATTTGATCCCCCGTATCCCATATGGTCCCATGGGCACCACCAGGAGTAAACCCTGAGCATCATAGAGTGTGGTCCAAACAACCTTCCCCCCCAAAATCTTAGTAATGAAACATAAATTTATTTATTACTTATTGTTATTGTTTGGACAAGCTACATCAATGCCAGCCAGAGATATTCACCATTTTAAGCCCCAGATTTCAATGATTTATTTCCATACTCTCCTGGCTGTCCAGAAAGATCTGAGACAGTTTTGTGAGTAGCGTGTTTATTAAGCGTGCCTTTGGAATCAACATCTGTGGGAGGAAACAGAAGGGGAAGGAGGCAAGAGGGACCTAGGGAGAAGTTGTCATGCAAAGAAGGTCCAGTGTCAGCTAGGCCACCCCCACAGGAAGCTATGCCACTAAAATGTCTCATGAAAGTGGTTCTGTTTGGCCCCAAAGGTCAAGCCTCTATATTTCTACCTTTCTAGCATGAGGGAATGTCACTGTCACTGTCACTGTCCTCCCGTTGTTCATCGATTTGCTTGAGTGGGCCCAGTACCATCTCCATTTTGAGACTTGTTGTTACTGTGTTTGGCATATCAGATACATCACGAGTAGCTTGCCAGGCTTTGCCGTGCGGGCGAGATACTCTCGGTAGCTTGCCGGGCTCTCCAAGAGGGGTGGAGGAATCGAACCCAGCTTGGCCGGCTGACTGCATGCAAGGCAAACACCCAACGGCTCTGTTATCACTCCAGCCCATGAAGGAATGAAGTCCTGGAAATGATGTGCCTCAGTCAAGGGCCCTCTGTGAGGGGCTAGAGCAATAGCACAGCAGGTAGGGCATTTGCCTTGTACACGGTCGACCAGGGTTCGATTCCCAGCATCCCATGTGGTCCCCCGAGCACTGCCAGGAATAATTCCTGAGTGCAGAGCCAGGAGTAACCCCTGTGCATTGCCAGGTGTGACAAAAAAGGGGGCCTCTGTGAGACTGAACTGGGCCCTGAAGCGGCTGATCACTCTCCTGAAAGCTGGGGAGAAAGGCCTTCCCTGCATGTTCTCTGAGGCCACCATAAACTCATATAACCGAGAAGCACATTTTATGTGTCAGGTCTGTGCTGAGGCACGTTCACATACATTTGTTTTATCACATGAGTCTCACAGCACTCTGAGGTGCAGGTTGTGTTTTGATTTTTACACATGAGGGAACTTGGCCCACAGTTTTCCTGATGAAAACTCAGCATGGGGTAATATTTCACAGGTGGCCAACTACTTGAAGCAGCCTACCCACTTATGTAGAGGAAAACTGCCTTCTCTTTCACAAGAAGTGTCAAAAATTTGAACTTTATGTTCTACTTTTAATTCCCTCTTATATCCCAGGGCTGGAGCGATAGCACAGCGGGTAGGGCGTTCGCCTTACACGCGGCCAACATGGCCGACCCGAGTTCGATTCCTCCGCCCCTCTCCGAGAGCCCGGCAAGCTACCGAGAGTATTCGATATGCCAGACACAGTAACAACAAAGTCTCCAATGGAGACGTTACTGGGCCCGCTCCAGCAAATCCGATCAACGGGAGGGCCTTTACCTTTACCTTATATCCCAGGGTAGTCACTTTTGTCTCCTTAGTATCATTCTTTCTCTTTCCCCCTCTCATTTTACTTAAAATCCCATTGCCTGGGCCCCATTAATGCTAATATAGCAAGAGATTTTGCTCTCTTATGTAGGTAATCCCGTGCCCCTTGCCAGCAAGAAGCAGTTATAGAAGACAGACCTTGATTCATGTGTCCCTGAAAGATTTAAGGGGTAAAATCTCTAGGAGGAATGCTGCAGGCAGATGGAGGGGGGCTGGTAATGAGTTTTGGGGAAATAATTAAAAGGAAGAAAATGCCTGCCCCTGAAGTAGGCTCAAAGCATCAGGACCACATATCTTTGATATGCAAATCCTGAGCTCTTTGCAGATAGAGAAAACGAAGCCAACCAAATGCAGAAACTGAGGTACAATGGAGAGAAGGGTGGACCCCTCATAAAAGGAGAATCTGAATGTCATGATAAGAATATGAAAGGACCATCAAGAGCCCAAGTCTTTCCCTGTGACAATACCCAGAGAACTCCAGACCAAGACAATTTGGAGAATTGTATGCAAGCTTGCAAAAGCCGTTCTCTTGTTTTTTTCCCACTCTGGAAAAACCCCTGCTCTCTCTTGAATACCTATCTTTCTTTTTCTCTCCTCTCACATTCCTCTAATACATTTATTTCAGTAAAAACTAGTTTGCCAACCACAGCACCCAAAAGGAGAGAGAGAACAAAAGGGAATGCCCTTCCACAGAGGCAGGGTGGGATGGGGGATGGGGGGGTGGGAGGGATACTGGGATCCGTGGTGGTGGAAAATGGGCACTGGTAGAGGGATGGGTACTTAATCACTGTATAATTGAAACCCAAGTACAAAAATTTGTAAGTCTACAACTGTACCTCTTGTTTTGTCATTAATAAAAATTAAATAAAAAACTAGTTTGCCTTACTAAAAAAGATGTTTGAATTGAAACCATCCTAGTGAGAGCTGTAATGAATTCTCAGTTCTACTTTCCTGCTAAGCTTTCTGCAATGAGGTGAGTGCCTTGACCCAATAGACACAAGTAGGATGATAGCAAAAGAATCAATATCTACTTCTCTGACTTGTTGCCCCAGAATCGCTTCCCTGCCCTTCATTGAATTTCTCTTTAGTCAGCAACTGGATGTCCCAGTCACAGAGAAGAGAGGTGACTCAATTTGTTATCTGATGATCCAGAAACTCATACCAGCAGGGTGGTGCTTTAGTATCATCAAAAAAAGTGAATTGGACCTATTGGAACTTTAGGAAAAAAGTAGTAAACACAGTTTTCCATGTGAGTCATATTATAGAGAGACCAAATCAGCAACAAACTCCCCACCAGATAAAAACTAGTTAAAAATGAGGTGGCATGGAGTAGAAGAGTGGACCAGGATGAATTTCTGGGGTCAATGTGTAGGCTGAAGAGAGATCATGGTCCCTCATTTCTTTCTCTGTAAAAGGTTCATCAAAGTTTTACCAAGATTCAAAGTTTCTAAAGGGAATCACTTGAAAGAGAGGCAGGAAAGAAAAGAAAGGCAGAACACTGAGAAATACAAACTTTAAAAGTATGAGAAGGGGCCTGAGTGATAGCACAGTGGGTAGGGCGTTTGCCTTGCATGTGGCCAACCTGGGTTCAATCCCTGGCATCCCACACAGTCCCCTGAGCACTGCCAGGAGTAATTCCTGAGTGCACAGCCAGGAGGAACCCCTGAGCATTGCTGGGTGTGACCCAAAAGAAGAAGAAGAAGAAGAAAGGCCCTCCCGTTGATCATCGATTTGCTCGAGCGGGCCCAGTAACGTCTCCATTGGAGACTTTGTTGTTACTGTGTCTGGCATATCGAATACTCTCGGTAGCTTTCCGGGCTCTCCGAAGGGGCGGAGGAATCGAACTCGGGTCGGCCATGTTGGCTGCGTGCAAGCCAGACGCCCTACCCACTGTGCTATCGCTCCAGCCCCAAAAGCAATAAGTAAATAAATAAAGCAGGAGAACAGTGGGGCTAAAGGGATAGTACAGTGGTTAGGGCATTTGACTTGTGACTGAATCCTCACTGGGATAATTTCTGAGCACAGAGCCTGGAGTATGCCCCGAGTACCTCCAAGTGTGACCCCAGCTCTCCCCGACCAAGAGTAGTATAAAAATATAGAGCAAGCAGTAAGGGATTATATGATTAGTTTCTCTTAGTTTGGTTCATTCGATCATATGAAACTTAGAGCATTCATGTTAAGAACTAGTGAATGAGCTAATAGAATGGAGGATTACTCAGTATTTCAGAAAATTAAGACTCAGAATCAATTTTCTTTTGATGTTACACAATTGAATCTTGTGATGGCCAGCTTTATACTTGGAAAGGTGTTAACCCTTTCACAATGAAATGAGATTCTGGAGAATTTGGTATCTTGTATAAAGAATTCTAAATTTTAGATATAGCAGATTATGGCTCCTGTTTTCAAAAAATTCCTGTTGCTCCCCAACCTGAAACAGAAGAGTAATCAAGATGAATAGAAAGTACAAAAGGTGAGATTAATTTAAAAATGATACAAAGATCAGTCTTAGAGGTTCTCTGCTACAATCATTCAAAGAATATGTAGGCCTCCATCTTTTACTTGGCAAAAATAACATTAGTGAGTTCAAAGACATTGGTACAGGTTCTTAATTTCAGATTACAGCTCCCAATTTACTAGCAAAGGGTCATCTTTGGGCACTTTGCTCTTTGAACCCTAGCTGATTTCAGTTGTAGAGATTATATTCACACCTATCTTTTTGAATGTTGAAAATAGCTGCATAGTGTCTCACATTGGACCAAAATGTAAAACTATTTGGAAGAATATCAAACTGAAATAAATGCCTTCACTTTAATGTGTTCTGAAAATGTAGCTATCAGAGTATTACAAAGGTACAAAATGGGGATGTTTGGCTAATGTAACTAAAGTCAACAACAAACTCAATCATGGGGATTTTAGTACAGGGAAGAGAGTCCAAGAGTTGAAAGTCTCTATTCAAGTCATCCTGTCATTTTATACCAGAAATCCATTTTCATTACTGTTTCCCATTGCTTTCAATAGTGCACTAATTACTCTGTCCTCTAAGAATGAATGGACAAAATTTTGTCTAGCTGGTGATGTAGAAAAGCACCTTATTTTGTAAGTATTTCAAGTGTTTACATTGTAAGCAGATATACAAGCAGCAGGATATTCATTCAATTCTCTTTTCTTAGAAAAAAATAATCAAGTTGCATATCTGAGGAAGAAAACAGCCCTTACTGTTTTTACTGATGTGATTTTTTTTAAAAAGTGAAGCAACATAGTTTTATTTTGAGAGAGAACATATACAACCTTCTCCAGAGGGGGAAAAACAAGCCGGGAGCATACATTTCAGGTGGAGATTCTAATGAATCTCTCAAATCTCCAAGAAACTGCACCATAAAGTAAAAGAAAGGAATTATAAACCACGGGTCAAGGCAGACAAGTCTCCAAGTTGTAGAATGCTACTGTTTGCACTTTAATTATTATTTTGGGAAAACACCTGGCCATGCTCAGGGCTTACTCCTGGCTCTGTGTTCAGAGATGGTTCCTGATGAGGCTGCAGTGACCTATGCAGTGCCGGGGATTGGGCCCTCTGGCTGGACTCAAAGAAAATGTCTAAGCTGCTGTGCTATCTTCCTGGCCCTATTTGTGCTTTTCAACAATGATTTTATGACCTTATTAGTTAGTTGACTCAAAGTGTTACTTTATCCTATGGGCAATGAACCAACACCTCTCTAATTTAAGAAAAACATTTCAATAAATATTTATGAATTATAGACATATATGCATATATAATTTTCTCCCTTATGGCCATTTTAGCTCGTTAATTTTATAGCATCTTATTCTGTTCTGAATTATCAGAATGGAATGTTTCTCTGATTTTCAGGCATATTTCTTTCTCCTTGTTGCTTAGGTAATTTTCCACGTGTAAATATATAGAGTAAGGCTGTGAATATGAATAAAATACCATGATATCAACCATTCTACCTCAAATGAATACAGTGCTGCAGCTATGATCCTTTTACAACCTGCTCAAGGACTACTAAATTATTAAAATATGCCTCTGAGTAACTATACTGGATAGCTCTCAATCCTTGCACAAAAGTTTGTGTATTTTGTTGTAGGAACTTTTCCCAGACTCTTTCCAGGGCGTATATGTTTGTACTGAAAACACGGTTATTATTCATATAATTATCTGCCCTCATGCCCACCTCCCACAGCTCATAAAAGCTTAGAAGCAGTAAATTCTAAGGGCTATTTTGGTTTGTAGGGGGTTTTGTTTGTTTTGCTTTGTTTTGGGTGCTAGGGATTGAACTCAGGATTTCATACTTATGAGGTGTGTGCTTTACTGCTGAGCTGCATTCCAGCCTAGAAGTGTGTGGGGAAAAGTACTCACACCATGGTGGGGGTGGGGAGGAGTAGGGGGTGGGGTATATGCTATTGCCAATAGCTTATGGGGAGCAAGAGGACAGATGAAGTAGTCACAAGGACTAAAATGGCACAGAAGTCTGGCATCATTTAGCATATGGGCAAATAGGCTTTGAGGGCATCCAAAGATGAACAGTATCTTTGTTACTGAGAAGGGAACAAGTATTAGAATTCAGAATTCTTTTCAAATTACAAATCAATAAAGAAAGGTCAGAAAATGCCTTGAGGTAGGAAATGCAAGTGTGGGGGCTGGGGACATGACTCAACTGGTAGAGCAGCTGCTTTGCATGTGTGAAGCCCTGGCTCCATCCCGAGGACCATGCTGTATCCTGCTGACCTGTGAACACCACAGGAATGGGCTCCCTCCCACAAAGATGAAAAAAACAAGTCCACAATAAGATTTCAAAATACTTCCGTTTGAATATAAAAGGGAAAAAATGAAGTTTACTGAGACCCCAAGAATATAGGGAGGAGAAGGAAAGAAGTTGAGGGTGAAGGAAGTAGATGAGAAAGGGAAACAATGGGACAGGGGAGACACCTGGGCCCTTCATTATAGTGGTGATGTGGGAGAGTGGTATAGCTGTGTAGCCAGTGCATAGACTCAACATAGCTCTGGGCTGGAGCAATAGTACAGCGGGTAAGGCGTTTGCCTTGCATGCAGCTGACCTGGGTTCGATTCCCAGCATCCCATATGGTCTCCTGAGCACCGCCAGGAGTAATTCCTGAGTGCAGAACCAGGAGTAAACCGTGAGCATTGCCGGGTGTGACTCAAAAAGCAACAAAACAAAGCAAACAAACAAAAAAACACTGAAGAAAACGTGAGATCTAAAGGAGAAACACTGAATGCTGAAATGTGCCTGTTGAGATGGCAGGATGGGGTGGGGGGTGTGGTTGGCAGCATAAAAGCACTGGTGGGAGGAAGTTGACACTGGTGGTGGGGTTAGTGTTGGAATATTGTGAGCCCAAAACTCAACTAGCCATAACTTTGTAAAGCACAGTTGTTTAATAAAAAAAAAATTAAAAGAATTGGGTTTAATGAGGTATAATTTTCAGAGGTAAATTTATGCTTTTTAAGTAGAGAGCTCTATGAATTGGGAGAAATATGTGCAGTTACGTAACTGATAGTATGTAGCCTGTTAAATCTGGCTTCTTTCACTGGGCATAATGAGATTCAGCTATGTGAACTGATTAAAATTTTAAAAAAATGTTTTGTGCTTAAAACTGGAAGAACTTGCTCATCTAAGGTTTTCTGATAACAGATTTGCTGTACAGATAATACAAAAACACTGAGTTCTCTTAAAGTAAATCCATGCTGTGGAAAAACAGGTAACAGCCTTCGCCAGTGATGGGGAGAGTAAATAGTTATAAACATTCTTCACCACGTTTTTTCATCTCTCTTCTCTTCTCAAATAACTGCAACTGAAAACCTGTGGTACAGTAGTTTTTAATAGTCAATAGGTTCCCTTTCCTTTCTTCTTTTGTTGATTTCCTTTCTCTTACACTCCATGCCCTTCAATACTCTCCCTTGGAACTGCTTTATATGTTAGTCAAGGTGAGTAATTATGATAAGAGTTACTCATTATTGCCCCAACTTCCTTGACGTCTAAGAGGTGCTGTACAAATCTTACTCTTTTTCTACATCTCTGAGACTTATTCACCTGATGAAAACTTGTCCAAAGAGAAATGGAGTTCACAACTCTGGCCTTTCTTACGAAGGTCTTTACACACACAGGAGTAAGGTGCATTTTCAGATGCCCACTGAAGTCAGGCTTCTTTGCAATTGCCCTTGTTGACGAGGGTGGGGGGGATGCAGGCAGCCATTTGTACCATGTTTGCACTGGGTAACCTTTGGCCTCAGCTGATTAGTTTGGGAATGGACACCTGATCTGGGGCAACTAATCAGAAGCTAGACTGACTTAATCAGACCAACTCTCTTGAGAACCGAAACATAAGAATTCAGGGGGACTCTGGTAGACTCTTAAGAGGTCATTTAATTTAAAGGCGGCTCTCAAAAGTGGTGGTTGAGAGAAATTTAGAGTCTGAGCCAGACTTGCTGCAAGAACTTTCGGGCCTAGGAGAGGCCCCAGGATGATTCTCTGTTTCTGACAGGCTAGCTGATGCCTCCATATGGCCTGGCAAGACTGTACTTCCTCCTTGGATGTCTGCCCATGTGATTGCCTCTTATATCCTTACAGTCCCTACTTCCGCTTTACTCACGCAAATATGATTGGCTCCCAGCTCACTGTAAACAAACAGTATCTGTTAGGGCAATTACTTTTTTGAAAAAAAATTTTGCTGATAGAGTCCTCATGGAACATTTTAAAATTGCAGTGCAGTAAGTAATTTGTTTCTTACTGCTATTGCTACCAATTATCACAAATTTAGTGGTTTATTTATTATTTATGCAAATTAATTTTCATAAGGCTCTCTAGAAGTCAGATTCCAGTTTCACGGAGCTAAATTCAAGGTGTTGGCATGGTTACATTATTTTTTTATTATAAAATTTATTTTTATTTTATTTTTTATATTTTTTAATTTTTATTAGTGAAACACCATGAGGTACAGTTGTAGGCTTACACATTTCTGTGCTTGGGTTTCAATTATACAAAGATCAAATACCCATCCCTCCACCAGTGCCCATTTTCCACCACCACAGGTCCCAGTATCCCTCCCCCCCAACCCCCCATCCCACCCTGCCTCTTTGGCAGAGCATTCCCTTTTGTTCTCTCTCTCCTTTTGGGTGTTGTGGTTTGCAAAAGAGGCATTGAGTGGCAATCATGTTTGGTCTATAGTCTACTTTCAGTGTGCTTCATCCATCCTGGGAGGATCCTCCCAATGCCCAAGAACAGATGACTGGCTAAAGAAACTTTGGTACATTTACACAATGGAGTACTATGTAGCTGTTAGAAAAGATGAAGTCATGAAATTTACATACAAGTGGTACTACATGGAAAGTATCATGCTAAGCGAAATGAGTCAGAAAGAGAGGGATAGACATAGAAAATTTGCATTCATCTGGGGAACATAAAGAAACAAAGTAGGAGACTAACACCCAAGAGTGGCCGAGATTAGTACCAGGAGGTTTGCTCCATGCCTTGGAGGCCAGCCACACATGTTAGGGGAAAAGGGAGTTCAGATGGTTACATTAAAGGATATATTTTATTTTATTTTTTTCCTTAAATTTTTACTAGTGAAACACCATGAGGTACAGTTGTAGACTTACAAATTTTTGTGCTTGGATTTCAGTTATACAATGATCAAGTACCCATCCCTCCACCAGTGCCCATTCTCCACCACCACTGATCCCAGTATCCCTCCCACCCCCCAGCCCACCCTTCCCACCCTACCTCTGGGGCAGGGCATTCCCTTTTGTTATCTCTCTCCTTTTGAGTGCTGTGGTTTGCAAAAGAGACATTGAGGGCAATCATGTTCAGTCTGTTATTTTTAAAGGCTCTTTCCTTCCTAACCTTTTTGAATGTTTAGAGGTCCTGCACATTGCCTTGGGGGTATCTCCTTCCTTTCCTTACATCACCCTAACCTCTTGCTTCTGTCATCACATCTACTGTTTTAGTTTTTTTGCCTTCCTCTTCTAAGCATCCTTATGATTACACTTAAGACCCACTCAAATAATTAGAGATTATCTCCTAACCTTAATATCCTTAGTTTAACCGTATCTGCAAAGTGCCTTTTACCATTTAAGGTAATATTCATAGGTCCAGGGAATTAGTATATGGATAACCACAATTCACCCTATATATTTTTTATTCCCTACAGTCATGGTATATTAGGATGAAGGATGTACTATTGTAGTGTTTGAAGTCAAATGAAAAATGGAGGAGGAATTAAGGGACAAAACAGGTAAAAGCTTGTCCTTTACAGTTACATAACTGTCCCTTACACTTTACATAACCAAAGGCCCAGAAAGGGGGACATGGAAGGATACTGTTCTCACAACAGAAATGAAGTGGCAGAGTTCTTGAAGGCAGGTTGTGATAAACTAAAGATAAGTACTGCATACCCTAAAGCAAACATTAAAATAACAAAGCAAAGAGTTTTAGGCTCTAAGAAAATACAGGCATAGAGTGGAACCATAAATTTCACCCTAAAAGAAATCAGAAAAAAATGGAGAGAAACAACAAATGGGGCAAACAGAAAAACAGTAGCAAGAAAGATTTAAATCCAACCATATCAATATTACATGTGGCCTAAATACTTGTCAGGCAGAAATAATTAGATTGGATTTAAAGGGCAAGCTCTAATTAATTGGAAATATGTTATAAACAGTTTCATTGAAAATATGAACTGTAAAGATTTTTTGAGATATTTTCTTTCAAATATGGTTAAGCAAAAAAGATATAGGTTGAAGAGAAATTTTTTTGCTCTTTAGTGAAGTCAGTTTTATTTAAATAAGTTTACTTAGATATGGGAGAGGAGAGAAAGAGTTGCGTGTTCATGAGAGAAGCCAGGATTGAAGAGTATCTTTTATGTGTGCTTTGTGTTGATTTTCCACCCCTAAGATAAAATATAAAGGTATATTCATTTTATATATGTATGATTTGTTAATTTTTAATATTTTTGAATTTTGGGGGTCACACCTGGCAGTACTCAGGAGATTATGGCAGTGCAGGAGATTGAATTGCAATTTGCCTTGTACAAAGCAAACATCTTAACCCCTGTAGTATCTCTCTGACCTCAACAAAATTATTTTAAGAACCCTAAAATAGCTCAAGAAACAACTAAATGTTCAATAGGAATATTAAGAGAGTGTGCTAGCTCAATATATTTTATGGGCTTTATTGTATCCTTTGAGCCAACAAATGTTTACATTTTTATAAATAATAATATATAATCACCTATAACAAAATTCCTCAATCCCAATATAAAGAACGAAAAGAAAGGAGAAAAAATTGTGTTAGGAAAAAAATCAGAAAATAACTATTACCTGAAAATAACTATTCTTCTACCAGCCTCAGCTAGAAAGTGAGCATTTATTAAATACTCCAAATTATTGCTCCTAGGTTATGATGGCAACTTATACTTTTTAACCACTGAAGGTTTTATAAGGAAATTTTAATTGTTACAGGCAGTGAGACAGGGGGCCCTGTTAAGGTAGGTTGGGGAAACCTAACCCTGCCCAAAGGCAAGGAGGCCTTTAACACAAAGGACCTTTCTGAGGAGCCAAAGCCTTTGAGATGCAGAATTCCAGGCCAAGTTCAAGGAGGCTTTTTGAGAGGAGGGGTGTCTGGACCCCCTGGGTCCAGCGAGAGGCTCCACCCAGGAACAAAGGTCAGGCAAAGAATATCAAAGAAAACTGTCAACTGCTCCCAACAGCGGGTGGCTCCCTTTGAAAACTACCCTAGCAACTGACTGGGGTGGGGGACAGTTTGGGAAAACCGTGTATACATTAACTTGCCAGAGGAAGACTTAAGTGCATGCTGAGTTAACAGTCTGATTTTACTTATATATTTATTTATTTTAATTCTGGGGCTACACCGGGTGATGCTGATGGCTCACTTCTGGTTCTGTACTCAGGAGTTACTCCTGAAGTTGTGCGGGGCCACATGGGGAGCAAGGGATAGAACCTGGGTTAGGTGTGTGCAAGACAAGCACCTTACCCCCTTGTACTATATCTCCAGCTTCCTAATTTTTTTAAGCTCAAAAGTTTATTCCAGGGACTGGGGTTATAGTATAGTGGGTAGGGCGTTTGCCTGGCACATGGCCGACCCAGGTTCGATTCCCAGCATCCCATATGGTCCCCGGAGCATCTCCAGGAGTAATTCCTGAGTGCAGAGCCAGGAGGAACCCCTATGCAGAGCCAGGTGTGACCCAAAAAGCAAAAAAAAACAAAGTTTATTCCACGGGGCCAGGTTTGTGGCTCAATGTTAAAGCACATGTCTTGTATGCATTAGACAGATTGATTTTTTACAAACAAATTGTAAAAGTTAATTCTATGACGGTGAGTTACTTTCACAAAAAAAATCAATTTAACATGCAGACATTTGACATTCAGGTAAAATGCATTTGGTGTGACTATAATGTATGCATTTGTTCAAAACCTATTTCACAATTTAAATATAATATGAGCGTGATGCTGTTTAATATTCTTTTATAGTGTGTCTTTAAATAACTATATAAAATAAAATATTTAGACAGTGTCACAATTTAGTTATTCCCTTATTGTTGGCCATTCAGCTTTTTCCAAATTTCTGAGTGATTATAAATATGCTTAATGTCTAGTACAATATACCTTGAACTTTTTCTCTGAATTTTTCCTTTCCAGAAACCTGTGTTAATTTGCACTCCCACAGCTAATGTATAAGAATACCATTTTCCTAAATCCTTGCCAACGCTGAGTTACTCATTTTATAATTTCTGACAATTTGATAGGCAAAATTGGCATCTCATTATTAATTCAATTTGCAATCTCTTCAGTTATTGGGTTTGATTTCTTCTCTTCTGACATTTCGGTTTAGTTCCTTTTCCAGGTGCTCAATGAATATTTTTATTTCCCATGTTTATTTGTAAGCGCTCCCTGTTTACGTAGTAAGGATAACAACATTTGTTTGTTAAAAATGTGAAATGACTTAGAAATGCTTTCCGTATTCTCATGTGTTAAGCTACTTGATGGGCTCAGATAGAGTGGGTGGAGAGGGAATGCGAGGGTGTTTACTGGGAACATTACTGGTGGGGAGTGTGTGAGAGTGAGCGGAAATTCAGTTCATCCTCTATACACCTCCAGACTGATTCTCCTAAAATAATACTGTCAACATGCCTTCTTCTCAAAATCCCCCATTTATCTTTGTCAGCCATCTAGAAGAGCATAATTTTACCAACCAGGCAGGAATCTTTCTCTGTATTTGGCTCTAAATACTTATTTTCGAATTGTGTCCAATCTAAACCAACTCCGTCTAGACTAGTGTAATGTGTTAAGTTTGGAGAGTATAAAGATGACAAAATTTCTATCTTCAACTTGCTCAGAAATGAGATGGAAGGAACAAATAAACAGAAGATTACAGTTTCTGAGAGAAACCTCAAACTAGAATCCTGTAAAGTATGTTATGGAAGTATAGAGGATGAATAGCTTGATTGGAAGGGAAAGATCACAGAATCTTGAGATGCAGAATTCCAGACCAAGTTCAAGGAGGCTTTCTTTGAAGAGTGGTGTCTGGACCCCCTGGGGTCCAATGAGAGACTCCACCCAAGGAACAAAGGTCAGACAAAAAATATCAAAGAAAACCATCAACTGGGGCTGGAGAGATAGCACAGCAGGTAGGGCATTTGCCTTGCACAGGGCTGACCCGGGTTTGATCCCCAGCATCCCATATGGTCCCCTGAGCACTGCCAGGAGTAATTCCTGAGTGCAGAGCCAGGCGTAACCCCATGTGCATCGCTGGGTGTGACCCAAAAAGCAAAAAAAAAAAAAAAAAAAAGAAAGAAAGAAAACCATCAACTACTTGGGGTGGGGGGGGGGGAATGTGCAGGCTCCCCCTTGAAAACTACCCTAGCAACTAACTGGGGTGGGGGTCAGTTTGGGAAAAGTGTGTTTAAATTAACTTTCCAGAGGAAGACTTATGTGCATGCTGAGTTAAAGTCCTGATTTTATTTATATATCTATTTATTTAAATTTTGGGGTTATAAAGTCACACAATATCAGACCAGAGGAGTGTGAAGATATTCATCTTCATGGGTGGGGTAGTCGTCAATCAACCAAAGAAAGGTCAAGAGGGAGGAAGGGAAGTTCTAAAAGACGAAAGTCAGAGGAGACTCAGATCATGTCCAGTCAGGGAATAGAGGGTGAAGAAATCAAAGATGGGGTGTACAAGATCCAGAGAGCCTGTTTCAGAGAGCCTGTTTCATCCAGGGGATTGAATCTTAACTTTTGCGTAGTGGGTGAAGAGTAACTGAAGAACTAAGTATAGGACTGATCTGGTCAGGGTCAGAAAGACCATCCTACCTACACCCTGGTGAATCAATCAGGGGCAGAATACTGACAATGACTCTGAGTAACAGTTGGCCCGAGACTGTCCACATTGACAACTGTTGTCCTGGGGCTCTTCCTAAGTTTAGCATTTTTCTTGGGTTTTTCATTTTAAAATTATTGTTACAGAACACTGGGCTGGAGCGATAGCACAGTGGGTAGGGCATTTGCCTTGCATGCAGCCAACATGGCCGACCCGAGTTCGATTCCTCCGCCCCTCTCGAAGAGCCTGGCAAGCTACCGAGACTATCTCACTCCCACGGCAGAGCCTGGCAAGTTACCCGTGGCATATACGATATGCCAAACACAGTAACAACGAGTCTCACAATGGAGACGTTACTGGGCCCGCTTGAGCAAATCGATGAGCAATGGGAGGACAGTGACAGTGACAGAACACTAAAATGAGTCAGGATAGGTCTGGTCGGTCGTTCACCATCTTGTACTTTCAGTTTCTACCATGATTTTGTTTAATAGTGAGAAGCATATTTACTAAGCAGACAATATCACTCTGTTGTATGGGGAAATCTGGAATACTAGTGGTTAGTCCTTATCTTTCTTCTTGATTCTTTCCAATATTCAGGATAGCCAACACCGGCCTTTCAAAGAAGGGGAGGGTAGAGTGCTTCCCAATATAACCAAGTGGGTGCAGCTATTAGGCGGTAGGGGGATTAAAGCCCTTTAAATCCAGGTGGTGCTGGGAAAAATATTTGAAGCTACTGTCCCTGCTAGCTTCTTTCTGTGCCAGCCAGTTGCTATGACAGCTTGCTGTAGCATGAGACACAGGCCACCTGTTGGTAATGTCAGAGGGAAATGTGGGACATCATAGGTCAGTTGCATATGAAGTATATTCAGAAAAAAAGGGGGGTGTATTTCTGCTATAGCATACAATTCTCTTACTATAGGGGATTTATTGTTTATTACATAACATAAACTTACCATATTTCCCCATGCATTATTTTGTTTGCTAATGCCTAGGGTTTTTTTTTTTTGCAGTAAAATGTTTTGATGTCAGTGAGTAGAAAAATTTACATTTTAATCTGGTTCAAGTGATTGACTTTGAATACATAACTTGCACAAAGTATTTTTACACGTTCATTATCCACCAGAGAGACCATAGAGATGTCACTGGCCACATGGAAAACAGAAGCCCTACAGCTGCTGAAGAAGCATTATTATCTGCTTCAAAAGGGAGTTTCCTCTTGCAAAGCCTGCCTGGAGATGGAGATTTACCACATGCAGCTGCGGACAGTATGTTCTGACTGCTCCTGACATTTGTGGGCCCTGGGCAAGAGGACAAATGAAGGCCCACATTCCATTAGGTTTAAATATTTACAAGTTATAAATCAAGCTAGCAAACTGTTAAATAAAATATGTTCTATGCTCCCACCTTGACAAAATACTTTCATTATGACAAAAAATAATGTGTAAAGCATTGGTTTTTATGTAGTGTTGGCAAAAACTCAAAGATGATTGACCTTAAATATTGAACATGTCTGAGTGTTGTCTTGATGGGCTTGCAAAGGTTAGATGAGTAATGCAAGAAAAGTAATATGTAATCCATGAATGTTTATATGCTAATACCATAAAATTGCTTTTCCCTTCATTTCAACAAAATCACTAATTGTATTTCTGCCATTGAGATTTCAAGGTCTGTATTCTTTGACATCAAAGGCATGAAGGATCAGAAGATAAAGTCTAGCTATATTTGAATGCATAAGATTTGAATATGTGTTACCCAAATACATAAGATAAAATAAGTTTAAAATATAAAAAGTTAAGTTACTACTCATGTTTTCAAAGGTGATTGTTTTCTTCTAACACATGTATTATTATCAATCAAAATGGAAAGAGACAAATTTAATGTCAAATTTAAAAATAAAAAATAATGGCAAAAATTTCTGTCTAAATCTGAAGTGAAAATTGAAATTCAAGTGCATTAAGGAATTTTATAAAAATTCAGCTGCTCACAATTCTGGATCTCATTGTTTAGCTGGCAATTTCAAGACTGTAACAGTATCTATCCCTGCTATAGCTAGATTTATATACATGTGCAAATATATAAAACTATATGCATATAATGTATGGACATTGATATATATACAGATTTAAGAATAATATGCATCATTTACTATCAGAAAAACATTTTAGATACATACCAATCACTAATACCTTTGGAAGCAAGAAGTGGAATGTAAAGCAAATCAAAGCAATGGAAGCTCAAAACTAACAGGAAATTATACTTGGTTACGCATAAATCTGTTGCATTCTTGCTAACTGCAGGGAAATATTTGACAAGTTAATTAATTTGCTTTTTCTCTTATGTAAATCCCTCCACCGCTCACCTCATCCTTGCACTGAGAAAAGGCTTCTGCCTCTGATCTCAGGGATAGCATGTGGAGAGCATTGCTTTTAGATTCTAGAACACTGGAAAATAGTTGTGGAAAGGAATTTCTGAGGTTTGAACGGTTTCAGCCCCAAGAGTGGCTGTTAAAAGCTTTGGTTCATACTCTACCAGCCCTGAGTTTGGGATCTTAAGTGACATGAGTTTTTATTTGTACCATTAGAGGGATATGCTTGTGATACACAAGACCCCTTAAAGTTTGGGGCCCAGAAATGAGGTCCTTTTTGTTTATATCTAGTGTCATTTAGATATCACTTTGGACAGCATGTATTATCATTTAGATCAAACCACTGAACCTAATTCCATGTTTTCTTGTGCACATACAAAGCACAGCAATAGTCGTATTGTCTTCATCAGAAGGTGAAAGAGTTCACAAGCAGTTGAACATTACCAGTCATTTGGTGCTATAAGATGCTTTGCATAAAAAATTAATTCATTCCAGTTATAGCCTGATATTGGGGTCAATTCATGAAATGATATAAAACGTTTTCAACTCATTCAAAAGTATAGTGTGTGGGGCTGGAGCAATAGCACGATGGGTAAGGCATTTGCCTTGCATATGGCCTACCTGGGTTTGATTCCCAGCATATGGTCCCCTGAGCACTGCCAGGTGTAATTCCTGAGTGCATGAGCCAGGAGTGACCCCTGTGCATCACGAGGTGTGACCCCAAAAAGCAAAATCCCCCAAGAAAACAAAAGTATAGTATACAATATATGCTTTTCCTGTTGGTAAATTCATTGACAATTCATTTTAAATGTTCAAAATCTGAAGATAAAATTAGTTGCTTATTGTCAAATGATTAAAAGATAAAGTTTTGGGGCTGGAGCCATAGTACAGTGGGGAAGGTGGTTGCCTTGCATGCAACTGACCCGGGTTCGATTCCCAGCATCCCATATAGACACCCCAGCAGGGCCAGGAATGATTCCTGAGTGCAGAGCCGGGAGTAACCCCTGAGCACAGTCAGGTATGGCCCCCCAAAAAGGAAAAAAAGATCAGGTTTGGTGCAGCAAACATCACAGTGAAAACAATGAAATTTAGAAATCCACAGACTTAAAATATACCTAGAACTAGTCCAGGTGCAAACATAATTTATAGGTGTGTACAAACAAGCTATAATATTCTACCAAAATAGCTGGTTTAGCTGTCAAATTTTACAAATGTTTCTATTTATGTAATATTAGAGTAACTGAAATATGAAGGTTCTTTTTGAATAACAGAACAAGAGCTGATTTTAAAGATAATTAGCATGACAGAATGTCCTTTATCTTTTTTCCTCACAATCATCAAGAGGACTTTTTTGAAATGTTTGAGAGGTTGAAGAACAAATTTGCAATTAAATACGATTATCCTATTTTTTGTGGGGATGGGGGGGATTGGATGCAACCAGCAGTGCTCAGGGATTATTCCTGGCTCTATGCTCAGGGATCACTCCTGGAATTGCACCACGGGACTGTCTGTAGGGCTGGGATCAAACCTGGGTTGCCATGTACAAGGCAAGTGTCTTCCCACTATAGTGCCTGTATAGCTCTACATTTTTTTTGTGTCCTCTAAACATTGCTTCATTGTCCTCCCATTGTTCATCGATTTGCTTGAGCAAGCACCAGTAACATCTCCATTGTGGGACTTATAGTTACTGTTTTTGGCATATTAAATAGGCCATGGGGAGCTTGCCAAGCTCTGCCATGCTGGCAGGATACTCTTGGTAGCTTGCCGGGCTCTCCAAGAGGGATGGAGGAATCGAACCCGGGTTGGCTGCATGCAAGGCAAACGCCCTACCCGCTGGGCTATCGCTCTAGCCTGTTGCTTCATTATTGCTTCAAAATCATTTGGATCTCTTTCAATGAAATTACTCAAAGAATTTCCATATTTGAAGATTTTAGAAAACTAAAATATGCAAAAGAAGTTTCCAAAACAGAAAAACATTAAGATTTATCTCTTCAAAACAAGAGGGAAGCAAAGCAAACAGGTAGAGTTCAGATTCCTGCTTAAAATTCTTTAGTGATTTCCCAATGGTTCTTTATTACCTTAGAATTAAGACAGAAATCCTTTAAAGCACACAACAGACTTTACAAACAGTCTTGCAAGAAACGAATTCTCAAGTTAAGGAAAGAGTTTATGGGGCACGGTGATACAAGGTAGAAATGTGGTCACCAAAAAAGCAAAGAATTAGAGTAGGCATATGTGTCGGGGACGGGCTAGTAATGCAGTACTGTCAGCAAAAGTTCATTCAAAGGTGACAAACAAGTGACCTAGTGTTGAATTGGGGTGGTCTGGAAAGCAACTCTGGGAGTGAGGTGACAGGCAGTTGGCCAGATCAGGGACTCCTGCTTATGCTTGCACTTTTTCTGAATGTTGAAAACCAGGGCTAGGGTCAGGCCATAGAGCTGTCAAGGGCACACAATTTAAGATGGCATTCACTAGCAGATGTGTGCAATTATGCCTGAGCCCCAGCAGTGAGTGCCTCCTTAAAGGCTGCATACCATGTGCTCCTGCTTCTCTTTCCTCATTCTACCTCAGGTTCTGCATAAAACAATACTCCCTAACAAGAATGCAAGAATAATGAAAGCTAGCTGAACATCACAGCCACCTAGGAACTTGCTCTTGAGTTATTCTCTCTCTCTTTCTTTTCCTTCCTTCCTTCCTTCCTTCCTTCCTTCCTTCCTTCCTTCCTTCCTCTCTTCCCTCCCTCCCTCCCTTCCTCCCTCCCTCCCTCCCTCCTTCCCTCCCTCTCTCTCTCTTTTTCTTTCTTTCTTTCTTTCTTTCTTTCTTTCTTTCTTTCTTTCTTTCTTTCTTTCCTTCCCTCCCTCCCTCCCTCCCTCCCTCCCTCCCTCCTGTCCATCTTCCCTCCCTCCCTCCCTCCCTCCCTCCCTCCCTCCCTTCCTTCCTTCCTTCCTTCCTTCCTTCCTTCCTTCCTTCCTATTTATTGTTTTTTTTGAGGGGGTACATTCTCTCAGTGGTGCTTGGGAGATCAGGCAAAGCCCAGTATCAAACCTGGGACTTCTTCCTGCAAAACATGTACTTCAGGTCTTTGAGTCATTTTACAGGCCCTTGAAATATTCCTTTAATGCCGATTTTAAAATCCATATTCTTTTTTTGGTAAATTTTAAATTGAGTCACTGTGAGATAGACCCTTACAAAGCTGTTCATAATTAGATTTTAGTCACACAGTATTCCAACACCCATCTCTCTACTAGTGTACATTTCCAAGCACCAGTATCCCCAGGTTCCCTTTATCATCCCCCAACCCCTGCCCCCCCATACACTCCAGCCTACCTCTATGGCAGCGGCTTTTCTTATAGCCCTATTCTTATAGCATATTCTTATAGCTCTATTTCAAACACACTGAATTTGAAATGATCTCTGATGGTAGAAGCAAAATAAAATTGTGCATTAAAGAAAATGACAAGTGGGGCTTGAGAGATGTACAGTGAGTAAGATGCTTGCCTTGGATGCAGTCAATCTGAGTTTAATCCCCAGAAATGCATATGGTTCCCCAAACACTGTCAGGAATGGTCCTTGAGCACATAGCCAGGAAGTTCTGAGCACAGCCAAGTGGAAGAAAGGAGAGGGGAGGTGAGGAGAGGAGAAGAAAGGGGAAAGGAGAGGAGAAGGAGAGAGAAGGGGAGGGAAGGGAAGGGAAGAGAAGGGAAGGTTATGGAAGGGAAGGGTATGGAAGGGAAGGGTAGGGAAGGGAAGGAGGGGGAAGGGAAGGGGAGGGAAGAAAAAGGGAGAGGGGTGGGAAGAGGAGGGGAGGGAAGAGGAGAGGGAAGGGAAGGGGAGAGTGGAGGGAAGGGAAGGAGAGAACAAAGGGAAGAAAAGGGAAGGGGAGGGGAGAAAAGGGGAGGGGAGGGGAGGGAAGAGAAGGGGAGGGAAGGGAAGAGACAGGTGATTCTGATGCTAGAATTCTATAGGATCTAATGACTTTCAGAACTTAGGTACTGTTCCTTCACATGTTTTATCTTTGCTGCTTGATCTTGGTAGGTAACTGGGTAGAGAATATTAAACATTCCCCTTTGTAATATGTGTGTTAAAAGAACTGAAAAACTAGATTCAGGATCTATTTATGTAAAGAATAGCATCATTGGTTATAGGAGAAATCACAAAGAAAATTTAACAATATTTGTAATTGAATGTATTCAAAATTGTGGAGTGCAGATAAACACGTTTAGATGAAAAATAATAGCGTTATTTTTTTTAGAAAAAAGATTTCTCAGTCAATAGGCTAAATTTCTGTCTCATGATGCTAGTTAAAGAAGAGCAAGTTAAATCTAAAGCAATTCAAAAGAAGGAACTAATAAAAGAATATAAATCAATAAAACAAAACAGAAAAATGAGAAAAGATAAAATTACAAGTCTGTTTTATGAAAAGAACAATAAAATTTATAAATCTCTTGCCAGACAAATCAGTAAAAATGAGAAGATGCAAATTTTCAGTTTCAATAAAATAAAGAGAAGACAACACTAAAGAGCGTACTGATATTCGAAGGACAATATGAAAATACTGTAGGGAGCTATATGTCAATAAAAGCAATAAATTTGGTGAAAAAAATTGAGAGGCACAAATTACCAAAATCTCAAGAGGATTAATTAGGGAAACTTTATAGCTGTAGACAAATTGCTTTAATAGTGAACCTTCCCCTCTTTAAAAGACTTTACTGCTTAATTCTACTGCCACGTATAGCAATGCTGTCATTGTGATCCAAACCCCTCAGTCAAAGGAGAAAAGCAAAAATGTTGTCAATTCATTTTTTTTGAGGTAAATGTCATCCTGATACTAAAGCCACATAAAGGCCCTCCCGTTGATCGTCGATTTGCTCGAGCGGGCCCAGTAACGTCTCCATTGGAGACTTTGTTGTTACTGTGTCTGGCATATCCAATACTCTCGGTAGCTTGCCGGGCTCTCCGAGAGGGGCGGAGGAATCGAACTCGGGTCGGCCATGTTGGCCGCTTGTAAGGTGAACGCCCTACCACTGTGCTATCGCTCCAGCCCAAAGCCACATACTTAGTAAAAAATAAAACTATAGACTAATATCCATCATAAGCAAAATTAACAAAAATACTTAAAATATTAGCAAATCAAATCCAGGAGCATATGAAAATGATACTGTACAGTGAAGAAATGCAGTTTATACTAGGAATGTAATGCTGATTTAACATTTGAACACCATTTACCATTTGAACGCCATCAATGTAATTTACCACTGCACTGTAGCACTGTCCTCCCATTGTTCATCGATTTGCTAGAGCGGGCCTAGTAATGTCTCCATTGTGAGACTTCTTTTTACTGTGTTTGGCATATTGAATACATCATGGATAGCTTGCCATGCTTTGCCGTGCAGGCGAGATACTCTCAGTAGCTTGCCAGGCTCTCCAAGAGGGGAAGAGGAACAGAACCTGGGTTGGCTGGGTCGGCCGCTGCAAGGCAAATGCCCTACCTGCTGGGCTATCGACACAGCCCATAATTTACCATATTAATGGAAATTAAAACAATGAGATATCACCTCACACTAGGATGACTAGCACACATCACAGCAAACCAAAACAATCAGCATTGGTAGGGATGTAGGGAAAAAGGAACCCTCATCCACTGCTGGTGGGAATGTCAACTGGTTAAACCCCTTTGGAAAATATTATGAACGCTTCTCAAAAAACTAAAGTTGAGCTTCCATATGACCCGGAAATTCTACTTCTTGGAATCTACCCCAATGGCTCAAAAACTTTATCCAGAAAAGATATCTGTGGGGCTGGAGAGATAGTACAGTGGGTAGGGTATTTGGCTTGCACACAGTTGACCTGGGTTCAATTCCCAGCACCCTCTATGGCCCCCTGAGTACAGCCAGGAATGATCCCTGAATGTAGAGGCAGGAGTAAGTCCTGAATATCCATGGGTGTGCCACCCCCTAACCTGGCCCAAACATAAACAACATCTGTGCTCCTAAGCTCATTGTAGCACTATTCACAATAGCCAAAATCTGGAAACAATCCAAGTGTCCAAGAACAAATGGTAGATAGACACAATGGAACAGTACTCGGCTATAAGACAATTTGCTGCCACATTGATAGGTCTGGAGAACATTGTGAAGTTTTCCAGATGAAGGACAGATACAGAATGATCTCTCTTCTACATGGACTATAAAGAAACATAGTAAGGAAATAACGAATGTCAAAAGGCAACAGAACTGGGGAATTTGTTGATAGAACTGAGTTTGGGAGGGGGAAGGCTGGGGTAGTGGGACTATGGTGGTGAAGGGAAGAAGACACTCCATTGGACGGTATGGTAGGCAACATTATACCCCTGAAACCTACCAGTACCAGTATTGTAAATCTGTAGCACTGTAGCACTGTCCTCCCGTTGTTCATCGATTTGCTCAAGTGGGCCCAGTAACATCTCCATTTTGAGACTTGTTGTTACTGTGTTTGGCATATTGAATACATAACGGGTAGCTTGACAGGCTTTGCCATGCGGGCGAGATACTCTCGGTAGCTTGCCAGGCTCTCCAAGAGGGGCGGAGGAATCGAACCGGCTCAGCCGGGCTGGTTGCGTGCAAGGCAAACACCCTACCGCTGTGCTATGGCTCCAGCCCTTATACCAAAGAGTTATTAAAATTAATGAATTTAGCAAGATTGACAACACAAAGTCAATCTAAAGTATTGTAACAATGAAATCAAGGTGAACAATATCATTTACAATATCATAAAAATATTAAATGCTTAGGTATAAATCTGCAAAATCATGTATGAGATTTTAATAGGGAAAATTTTACAACTCTTCTTAAAAAATGAAATAATATCTATAGGATATATGTCTTATATTCCTTGGATTGGAAAGCTTGATGTGAAGACGAAAATTTTCTCTAATTCGATCTATAGATTCAATGTGATCCCAATAAAATTCCCTGCAGAATTTTTTGATATAAATTCTCAAAGCTGTTCTAACATCTGCATTCATGCAAAACTATAACAATTATTTTGTTGCTAGATAAAATGTTGGAAAAAAATGAGTGAAATGTGTTTTGGTTGTAGCCACACCCAGCCATATGCAGGACTCTACACTCTGTGATCTTGGACTGAATGGTGAGTTCAGTTACAGAAACAGAATTTTATTCAATACTTGTGTTTTGAACAATTGAGTATTCTATAGCTGGACTGGTAAAAGATTTTTATTCTATTGGTTTCATGAAACCTTTTATAGGGATGGATAATTGAGTTTTTAGTTTTACTAGAAAATGATGCTATTAACTTAGCTTTGGGGACCAAAACAGAGAACTCAATTAATGACCAGATTTCAGGGAGACCTAGTATCTCTGAGAACTGTGTAGAGACAAGAGCAGGAAAACAGAGAACTAGATAAGGCAGAACTAATTTTGATTCTTCTCTAAAATTCTGACCAGAATCAAGGATTTTATCACTCCTGGTGGGACTCAGGGAACCATATGGGGTGCTGGGGATCAAATTCGGGTCTACCTCGCTATTCTGTATCTCTGGCACCTACCCATTCATTGAATGTTTATGTTTCTTATTATAATGCATTGATTATTATACTTTGAATGTATGGGCTGGAGTGATAGCACAGCGGGTAGGGTGTTTGCCTTGCACGCAGCCAACATGGCCGACCCGAGTTCGATTCCTCTGCCCCTCTCAGAGACAGCCCAGCCAGCTACCGAGTGTATCTTGCCCTCACAACAAACCCTGGCAAGCTTCCCATGATGTGTTCGATATGCCAAACACAGTAACAAGTGTCACAATGAAGACGTTACTGGGCCCACATGAGCAAATCGATGAACAACAGGAGGACAGTGATAGTGACAGTGACTTTGAATGTATTATGAAATGTAGTCTTGTGGTGGGAGAGAAAGGGCTGGATCACATACTTTACATGTGGATGCCCCAAGTTTGATCTCTGGCATCACAAGGTCTCTGAGCACCACTGGGAGTTGTCCCCAAGCATGAGTACTTTCAGATGTGGCCCCTCAAACCTCTCTCCAAAGAAATGTACTTCTCACAACTCTCTGAGGGAGATAAAATAGGGTTGCCTCCATTTTATGGATATGGAAACATAAAGAAGGCAATATCTGGACTAGAAACTGCTATTGGACCTAGGCCATGCAATTACTCGAATCACCAGTTTCTGTATCATTTATCTATCTATACAACATCTCAGTGGCCAAGAACAAGGATCTAGTTTTCACACATCTGTAGGCTGGCTGGCACAATTTTGCTGATTTTGTTTGTGCTAACCTGACCGGCTCCAACTGTAGGTTGAGTCCATATCTGCTCTACACGTCTCTCAACCTCCTGGAATTACTGGCTTAGTCATGCCCTGTTCCTCACATCACAATATCAGGAGTAAGGAAGAAGCCTCCCATCAGAACTAAGGCCCACATCAATCTTTTTACTAATTTAACCTTTCACTGCTCAAGTAAGGAGAACCAAGAAGAGAGATGCAGGTTTTTTTTTCTGCACAGCAAGGAAGCCCCCACACTAGTGTCTTTATAATGGGCGAAGAAACAGCAAGGCATAGGAATCTCTCCTATAGGCAGGATCTCTCAAGAAAATCAAGGGGAGGAACCATTTCTGCTCAGTGACATTTATACCATCTGATGGAAGAATAACAAATGTCAGACTTTGTCTATATTAGTGTCTCATGAGAAGAGGAGGGAAGGGTGAAAGCTTCTGTCTACCACTTTCCCGACGATATGAAAGTGTTAGAACTTTGTACTTTGGGGCCAAGGAAGAAAAATGGAAGAGGTTTTTCCTCTCATAAAAGGTGAGGACTGTGTTCTATACTTCTTGGCATCCCTCTTCTAGAATCTGATGCAGAACTATTAACAGAAGGGTTTTAGGAAACATTTGCATGTGAACGATTTGAGAACTGGTTGCATTTTCATTCATGGAGAAGAATCATGGAAGTTTCCTTCTCTCAAACTTCAACTTTCTGGTGTTTCTTCTGGGCAAGAGAAATACTAGTTTACATTCTGAGACTTATACTGGTCCTGAGTTTCATTCTTCCACTATGCCACAGAAGAATCTTATTCTGCTAATGTTTATAACCGACTTAAACTAACACCCTCTAGTGAAACTGGCAACCTCTGCTCAGTGTGTTTTTGTGTTTATGATTTGTATGTGTGCCTGTGCCCATTTTGAAGAGTCTTCATAGAAAAAAGGCCGGGGAGATGTTGCACAATCTTACTGTTCTTCCATGGAAGAAGTCAACGGAAGTTTCTGCACTGACTCTTTCCTTTCTTGAATTTCTGATTGTATAAATGGCAAAGATTTCCTGAGTCTTTCTAGCTTTATCCTAGAGATGGTTTCAGACTTTTGATTCAGATGTGAGAAGGTAGAGGACAAGAGGTAAGAAGGCTCATGATCTTCATCAATCAATCCTTAAAGGAAGGCAGAAAGCCAAGCTATGAGAAATGTTAAGACATATATTGTGACTATGTGCTCAGAAACTGGCACACTTGTTCCAGGTCAAAGGCAGTAGCATTTCTTGAAAGCCAGTTTTTAATGTGTTTTGAAACCTTCGGCAGCACAGAATTTTAGACTTTTTTTTTGCTTTTTGGGTCACACCCAACGATGCACAGGGGTTACTCCTGGCTCTGCACTCAGGAATTCTGGCAATGCTCGGGGGGGCCATATGGGATGCTGGGAATCAAACCCTGGTCGGCCGCGTGCAAGGCAACCACCCTACCTGCTGTGCTATCGCTCCAGCCCCAGAATTTTAGACTTTGACTGTGATAGGTTCTATTTGAAATGGCTTTCAAGAATTGTTTTGGAGAAAGACATGGACAGAAATATGTGTTCTTTTCTTAAATTCAATGTGGGAAAATTTTACTCTCATATGACTTTTAGAAAGAACAGTTCACAAGTATGTTAAATGATTCAATTATGCCCATGTAGTTGCAATTTGATGACTTTGTGAGTCCCACAAGGTCAGGAAATATGCCTTGTTATAATCTGGCACTTAACCCATGCTTGGCAAATACACTAAATAAATGTGACCTGAATGAATACATAAAATAATGAAATATCACTTCTTCAATAAAGCTTTTCTTAAAAAGCCACTACATTTCTAGGAATTTTGCCATTTTTAAAGCTCCATTTGAATTGTCAATAATCTTGAGACAATTATAAATACATATTTTGATTATGGATTGCTGTGTAACAAACTATCCTCGAACTTATTAGCTTGAAGTAATCGCCATTTTATTATATCCTCTAATCTTCTGGGTTTGTCGGACTCAGCTGAGCAATTCTGTTCCCTGTGATATTGACCAGGTTGTAATCATCTGGGGGCTTGACTGGGCTGGGTAGCACATCACGACTGCTCACTCACATGCCCAGAAGTTGATGGCTATTGATTAGGAGCTCAGTCAGACCTGTTGGTTAGAACCTAGACGGAGCCTTTCGATGCGTCTCAGGCTTTGCACAACATGGCAGCTAGATCCTAGGGAGACATACGAGTGCCTGAAGAGATAGGAAACTGCACTGCTTGCAAATAAGCCAATGTGTCAGTGCTATTTTTAGCAATGAAACTGTCACAGAGCCCCTGATTCAAGGGAAGGAGAAATAAACACCTCTTTATGGGGAAATTGACAAAAAATTTTTTATTATGTTTAGTCCACTGTATTACCTACATAAATTACATTGAGGAAAAAAATTTAAGAGTCAATAGTAAGTTAAGATGGCTGGAAGATTACATTGGGCAGTGAATTACTTAGGTTTGGTTTTGGAGAAAAGGTGAATTTTAATTAATTGTTTAATGATTCAAAGTTCATCATGAGATGAATGCTATAAAAGAGATTGTTAAGAGGTCAATACAGATACTTGAGAAACTGTGGAGCTTTAAATTATGGAGAGAGTTAAGTTTTCATATTAGAGACATGGTTGTTCTGCTCATTGGGAAATATGGCCAGAGTAGGTCAGCACCACAAGGATTTACCTCTTCCCCTTTCTTGGAGAGTATCAAGAGATTAAAATTGAGAGGAGTTGAAACCCCATTCTCTGGGGATATCTGAGTTTAGGATAGTAGTGTTCCTCTAGAAATCTTTTCTTTCTCTCTCTGAAACGAGAACTAGAATTAGCAAAAAAGAGTTGTCAGAAATAATATCTAGGTTGTTGGTGGGTGAGGGGCACACCTGCTGTGTTCTGCATTTACTCTTGTTTCTGCACTTAGGGATCACTGCTAGTGGGCTCAGGGGACCACAGTGGGTGCCCAGGTCTGCCACTTGAAAGGCATGCACCATACCTGCTGTACTATCTCTCCAACCCAACAATATTTATATTTTTAATATGTGACAAAACCTGTCAAGATCATTAGACTAGGGTTTTTCCTACTTGTTACTATTGAAACTTTGGGGAGGATGTTTATTTGTGTGGGGCTTGTCTTATATATTGTAAAGGTTTGACTGCATTCCTCGCTTTAACTTACTGTTTCCACTTGTGATAACCAAAAATGATTCCAGGCATTGTTAAATGTCCTCAGGGAGACAAAATTTTCCTCACATGAGAATCAATCCTTTAGAAGTTGAAGTGCCTACAATATTATCTTTGATCATTCAATTATCATTGTATATCTTTAGTGATTTATGCGTTCCTTTGGTTTAAAATATATATCCTCATGATGTTCTTGTCTGGATTTTGTTCTATATTCCTGTCCACCTATCTGATATATGAATATAAAATGCTTACCTCAAGCTATGTTTCAGAAATGGTAACCATTTATTTTCTTTTAAATTTTTATTATTTATCATACAAAGTGGAATGATGCAGTATTTTTATTTTGTGATTGACATATTCCATTTAGCATGATGTCTTTAAAATTCATCTATGTTATATGTAAGAAGTTCCATTTAAAAAGATTGAATACTATTCCATTGTAAGTCACATTTTCTTTATCTACTCATGTCTGATGGACACTTGTGTTGCTTCAATTTTTTAGTTATTTTGAATAATGCTGCTATGAACCTGTGTATACAAATACATCTATGAAACAATACTTTCAATTCTTTTGAGTATATACCAAGAAATAGAATTGATGGATCATATATAAATTCTAGAAATTGTGCTGTTGTATGTCTTGCTCAAAGACATTCATTTTGACAAAAGCTTAAACATTTAAAATAAACAAAAATACTGAAACCCATCTTTTATAAAATCATTGCCATAACAACATCAAATATCATAGCATATGGTTGCCATGGTGTAAATTACTTTAAAATACTTCAGTAAAAACAGTGTGCATGTTAGTTTTAATCTACACCCTAGTGGCAGTTACTTAACATTCAAAGTTCTCTAATTGAGGATATTCATTCCAGGATTATTCCCCCTTGAAAGACTAATTAGAAATCAACATTACTTAGGCAGCAACTATAAGCTTTAAAATGCCTATTTTTGCAGATCAATATCATAGGATTTGTTAATTAGCCAAATGGATGTTAGAAATAATTTTTCACTGGTAAAATGCAGAGTACATTAGCAAGAAAAACTGTTCAGAAAGTCATGCCCTTTTGCAGGACAGGAGTCTAAGAACCCAGTGAAGCCAATAGCCTATAATAATAGGCTTCTTATTAGAAAGGCATTCTAGGCTTAGGATTCTAGGCTGGTCCCTTACTTAGCCACTTACTGGGGGGACTCAGTTGTTTCATTATTACTGGGCATTTCCGTAAATTCATGATTCCAGATACTGTGCATGGATTTCTTGGGACTCTTCACATAAGGGTCAGTAGAAATAGCTAAAGGGTAACTGAACTATGACATTGAAATTCCAAACTTACACGGCCACCTCCTTGCCATGAAAGCTTGCTCATGTGTGATAATTAGTCTGACACTTGGTTGCTTTTATTACAATACATTATCTGATTGTGGGGTTGTTAGATAAAAGCTTACTTCACCTACTTCTATGCAAAGCTACACTTGTCCGAACATCCCATAAAATATATGGACCACCAATTTGCTTAGGCAAGTTTGCAGCAGGTGCTGTACTGGAAGTAAATGGAAGATCTACTTGCCCTGTAGTGGTATTCATCTCAATTTGGAGGTGCTTGCCTGACTAATCTAGGAGGTCATACAGTCATCCTAACATCCTTTGGTCCTTAGCAACTTTTGATATAGAGCCCCAAAGAAGTAGGAAAAAGTAATCTTAGTGGATCTAGGCACTGCAACATCTCCAAATTTGTTTCAATATATTGTTTCTCTCATATAAGGCAATAAAGTTCAGGTAAACTTTCAAAATTACATACAGATGAGAGATGAAGATAGAATGTTCTACTACATTTTCCATTTATGGCTCTGGCCTTGAGAAACACAAGATGTTAGATAAACTGAATATAATTGAGTTGAATCTCTGCATATTAGAAGTGTGTCAGAAAGAAAGAACAAGCATTTCATGGTGCAGCAGTCAAGGATAATTGACGTATTTAAATGAAAAAAAATCAGAGAATTTTTATAAACAACTAAATTGAGAAAAATAAATACATAATTTGAGAAGTAGTTAACATTTTCTTTGGTTAAGCTGTGACCAATTTTACAAGCTGCAAATTACAAAGACTAAAAATTGATGTTGTAATTATAAAGTGGGGAGATTGATTTTAGTATATTGCTCATGAAGTCTCACAGATAATCATAACCAAATATAACTTGAAACCATATCAACAGCATACACTTTGATGATATGTGCATAACTGCTATTGTACTGAGTGATGATTTAGCTTAAGCAGTAAACAGATCACTTGAACAATATTAGTATTAATTTACAGAGTTGAATCAATTTGGGGGCCTTTCTCTTCACTGATGCATATTATAGATCTTGGAGAATTAAGGCAGACAGTATTTCTCATCTCTAAATTATCTTGTGTGTACATATAAAATGTCATACTCTAAAAGCTGAATCTGGGATCAAATGTATCAACATTCAGAGTTTTAGTGTTCCTCATTCATTAACCTTCTAGATCCCTTGATGGTGATGCCTATGTTTCTGCTGTATCCCTTAAGTAAGCTCATCTACTGGCCCTACTCCAGAGACCCATAAATCTCGAAAGAGATCAACCAGCTGTAAAAAGTTTTTGGACACCAGTTTATGGCTGAAACATTTGGGGCACTTTGGAGGGGGCGAGTCTGCCCAGTGCCCACCCAAACAGAAGCCTGGCAGCTACTTGCTCGCTCCCACACTCCAAAGACGCTGCCATGTCTCCAGCCAGATTCAATCTCCTCAGGACCAAGCTTACTCAGAAGTTAATCTGCCAAATATTTAGGCTATTGGCTCAAGAAGTAAGTGAAACTTCTGGACAAGAATTGATGCTGAAAGTAGGTAGAGGGACAATCATGATAACCTCTCGATACCTGTATTGCAAACCACAGTGCCCAAAAGGAAAGAGAAAGAGTAAGAGAGAAAGAGAAAGAAGAAAAGTGTCTGTCATGGAGGCAGGCTGGGTGGGGACAGCTGTGGGGGGTGGTTGGAGGGAAACTGGGAACATCAGTGGAGAGAAATGTACACTGGTAAAGGGACGGGTGTGGAACATTGTATGACTGAAACCCAATGATGACCAACTTCGTAATTGTAGTTCTCACAGTGATTAAAAAAAAACCAAAGAAGTGAATCCTTGTATCAGTCCTCGGCCTGAACAGTAACATTAACTCAGTAAGAGTGGTGTGCCACGAGGAGGAGGGCATACTGCTGGAATATGCTAGAATAGGGGGAGATTATAAATGAGAAAACTTGAAAATTGCGGAATAGTAGGTCCAAGAGTAATTCAAGTACGTCATCTCTTCTTCCTCTCCCTCTGTTCAATCTCTTCTCCAAATGTCCTGGTGTCCAGTGTAGGAAAATACAAAATCAAAGGCAGTATTTAGTACTCTTGCTCAGTAACAGACTGCTATGAAAAAATATCTCGGTGTTTTGACAATTACATGTGAATAGATTCTTTGGGTAAGTTTGGGGGGATATCAATACTCTTGTTTGGTTTTGACTCTTTGGAAAGGGACACACCTAGTACTGATTTAGGACTACTCCCAGCTTGGTGTCAAGAGCTGCCCCTTGTGGTGCTTGGGGGATTCTGTAGTGCCAGGAAATGAACCCAGGTCTCCTACATGATAAACAAGCACTTGGCCCTTTGAGTCATTTCCCTCACTGATAGCAACAATTAAAAAAATTTCCCTGGTGTCTCATTGGGATTTCAGCTTTTGGGCCCTTAACTCTGTACTCCACAATACTCTCTGATTCTGCAACCAGAATCATCTTCAGTTCAGTGGCCTGGAGTTTACAACCTCAGGATTCCTTTATGCTGAAAACTGATAAAGTACTCCAAGGGTATGGAGTAATACATACAGCACCGTTGTGGGAAATACAGCACCGTTGTAGCTGTGAGGAGTATCAATGTAAGTAAAGAAGCATTAGGTTCCAACTTGCTCTTCACATATACACTTCTTACAGCTTCTCTCTCCCCTTGGCCTTGGAATTGCCTGTTTCTTTTTTTTAATTTATTATTTTTTATTAGTGAAACACCATGAGGTACAGTTGTAGACCTACAAACTTTCATGCTTGGGTTTCAGTTATACAATGATCGAGTACCCATCCCTCCACCAGTGCCCATTTCCTACCACTAATGATCCTAGTAGCCCTCCCACCCCCACACCCCATCCACTCACCCCACCCCACCTCTGTGGCAGGGTATTTCTTTTTGCTCATTCTTTCCTTCAGGGTCTTGTAGTTTGAAATCGAGATATTGAGTGGTCATCGTGTTTGGTCTATAAGTCTACTTTCAGCATACATCTTGTATCCCGAGCGAGTCCTCCAAACATCCTTTACTTGGTGTTCCTTTCTTTGTCTGAGCTGCCTTTTCCCCCAACATGTGCTGCTGGCTTCCAAGCAGTGGAGCAGATCTCCTGGTATTTATCTCAACTATTCTTGGGTGTTTGACTACCATTCTGTTACTTTATATTACCCAGATGAGTGCAGTCTTTCTATGTCTGCCTCTCTCTTTCTGGCTCATTTCACTTAGCATGATACTTTCCATGTAGAACCACTTGTATGTAAATTTCATGACTTCATCTTTTCTAACAGCTGCATAGTATTCCATTGTGTAGATGTACCAAAGTTTCTTTATCCAGTCATCTGTTCTCGGGCACTCAGGTTTTTTTTCCCAAATTTTGGCTATTGTGAACAGTGTAGCAATGAACATACAAGTGTAGATGTCATTTCGACTATACTTTTTTGCCTCTTCAGGATATATTCCCAGGAGTGGTATTGCTGGATCAAATGGGAGCTCAATTTCTAATTTTTTGAGAATCGTCCATACTGCTTTCCAAAAGGGCCGAACCAGTTGGCATTCCTACCAGCAGTGAAGGGGGGTCCCTTTCTTGCCAACACTGGTTGCTTTTGTTCTTTTGGATGTGGGCCAGTCTCTGTGGTATGAGATGATATCTCATTGTTTTGATCTGCATCTCCCCGATGGTTAGTAATGTAGAGCATTTTCTCTTGTGCCTTTTTATCATTCAGATTTCTTCTTTGAGAAAGTTTCTGTTCATTTTGTCACTCCATTTTTGATGGGGTTGGGCTTTTTCTTCTTGTGCAGTTCAACCAGTGCTTTGTATAACCTTGATATCAACCCCTTGTCAGATGGGTATTGGGCGAATATCCTTTCCCATTCTGTAGACTCTCTTTGTATTTTGGTCACTGTTTCTTTTGAGGTGCAGAAGCTTCTTAGTTTAAGATAGTCCCATTTGTCTCTGTTTTCACTTGCTTGGCCAATAGCGTGTCATCTTTGAAGATACCGTTAGCTTCAATGTTGTGGAGGGTTTTGCCAACCTTGTCTTCAATGAACTTTATGGATTCTGGTCTGATGTTGAGGTCTTTAAACCATTTTGATCTTACTTTTTTACATGGTGTTAGGTAGAGATCTGAGCCCATTTTTTGCATGTATCTGTATAGTTTTGTCAACACAATTTGTTAAAGAGGCTTTCCTTGCTCCACTTCACATTTCTTGCTCCCTTATCAAAGATTAGATGATCATATGTCTGAGGGGAGATGTCAGTATATTCAACCCTGTTCCATTGGTCTGCAGCTCTGCCTTTGTTCCAGTACCATGATGTTTTAATTATTACTACTTTGTAGTAGAGATTGAGGTTGGGGAAGTTGATTCCTCCCATTTTCTTTTTCCCAATAATTGCTTTAGCTATTTGTGGGGGCTTATTGTTCCATATGAATTTCAGTAGTGTTTGCTCCATTTCTTTGAAGAATGTCATGGGTAACATTATAGGAATCGCATTGAATTTGTACAATGCTTTGGGTAGTATTGCCATTTTGACAATGTTAATTCTCCCGATCCATGAGCAAAAGATATCTTTCCATTTCCTCATGTCCTCTTTTATTTCCTGAAGTAGCGTTTTGTAGTTTTCTTTGTACAGGTGTTTCACATCCTTAGTTAAGCTGATTCCTAGGTACTTGATTTTCTGGGGCACAATTGTGAACGGAATTTTTTTTCATGTCACTTTCTTCTCTCTCATTATTTGTGTAAAGACATGGACTTTTTGGTTTGATTTTATAGCCTGCTACTTTACTATACAAGTCTATTGTTTCTAGGAGTTTCTTGGTAGAGGTTTTAGGGTTCTCTAAGTATAGTATCATACCATCTGTGAATAGTGAGAGCTTGATTTCTTCCTTTCCTACCTGAATGCCCTTAATATCTTTTTCTTGCCTAACCACTATTGCAAGTACTTCCAGTACTATCTTGAACAGCAGTGGAGAGAGTGGGCATCCTTGTCTCGTCCCTGATTTTAGAGGGAAGGCTCTTAGTTTTTCCCATTGAGGATGATGCTTGCCATAGACTTGTGGTAGATGGCTTTAACTATATTGACAAAAGTCCCTTTTGGGAATTGCCTGTTTCTTAACACAAAAGAGTATTTTCAAATTTAATGTGTTTGTTTTAATGTATTTTCACATCTAATGTCAAATCAGAGGTCAGTCACAGACAAATGAGCAAGAACAATCACCAGATCCTTCCTCTAGAGATCTCTAAGCTGTCACAAAGACTCCCAGAGGCTGAGATTATTAATTTAAACCTTTACTAGCAGCAGGCCACCATCATCAAACCACTGACATCAGCTGGAGAGTGACATATCAGGAATCATCCTTACAACGCTTTGTCCCCAAACCCTGTTCCCAGACTTAAACATTAAACCTCAACCTGAAATGAAGATGGTTTCAGGGAACCTGAAGCACTTTTTATTTAGAAAAAGGGACAAATTTTATCAACCTGTTTTTTTGTATCACTTTGTCTCTGGAGTATTAGTCTTCAAATGGCAAACAACTGGATCTTGGATTTCATAACTTGGCCTATTGAGATTTAGAAAATCAAGTCAAGGGAAGCCCAGGTGAAAGTATATTTTAGTTCAGCCTTAGTTGCTATATGGGTGCTGCTTCATGAGTGACAGTGAGAGTCATTAATTTTATGCCTGAAAAAAACAAGATGGGAATTATCTCTAAAATCTCAGCTTCTGGAAATCCTGGAGTAGAAAATAAAAATATTGTGGTGGAGGATAAAGGGGAGATATAGAAAGATGAAACGGTGTCTTTGTTTTGACAATTCTACCATGGAACACTTAAGAAATTACCAGACAGGTTCTGGAGCAATAGCACAGCAGGTAGGGCGTATGTCTTGCATGCAGCCGACCTGGATTCGATTCCCAGCATCCCATATGGTCCCCTGAGCATTGCCAGGAGTAATTCCTGAGTGAAGAGCCAGGAATAACCCCTGTGCATTGCCGGGTGTGACCCAAAATGCTAAAAAAAATTACCAGACACTAAACTTAGTTGCTATATTCTGAAGCTAGTAAGACACATCCTGGGGTTAATGTTAACTAGTTGAATTCAGTTCATACTGATTGAATACTACCTTTGGATTCATATTTAATTGGATAACATTGAAATAATTTCTTAACCTCTATCAGTCTTACTTTCATTAACTACAAAAAAGGATATACTGTCTGGTTTTATTTGTCAAAAATACTTTAAAGTACCTATACTGTAGTATAGGGTAGCTGTGGTAGTCTATTATGTCCATAGGCTCCATGAACCAAATCTTTCCAGACTTTTGGAATCTGGGTTGGCCTTCCTTGCAATTCACTTTAATAGTGTGTATTCAGTACCTAAGCCTTAGGAAGACCTGTTAATCTATATTTCTGCTCTTGGGAATTCTTAGCTACCATATAAGATACCTGACTCCTTTGACTAGGAGAACATATGTGGAGGCTATGCAGAAACAGAGAAACTTTGATATTTCATGGAGAGAGGGAGGGCCATACATCCTGTTGTTCTAGGTGAGCATAGCTTTTGACCTGACAGATGAAGAGAGGCACATGGATGGGTGTTTCCTGGTAGAAAGAACTCAACTGAACTAATTGAATTGAATCCAGGCTGAGAAACTGAGCAAATAATACATTTGTTGATTTGTTACACCAGAACTTTGGGGTGTTGTTGTGCAAAAATAATGAAACAGGGATCATGACTATTATACAGATATTGTTTTTATAACAGACCACGTTATTATAAGGTGTCCCAGGCCCTTCTGAATGTACTATGGCATCTAAAGTAACTAATAATATCCAGTGCTTGAGTAACCTCTTCAGATTTATTACTATTTTGGCTTCTGGGCTACATTTGGTAGTAGGGGATGATATGTGGTACAAGGGATTGAATCAGGGTCTGCTGTATGCAAGACAAGCTCCTTAACTCCAGTACTATCTCTTTGGCCCTGGCCTCTTATGATTTTTATCATAATTTGTTTGTAGTCTATCTTAAAGTCCTTTTCAACTTCTTTTCCAGAAAAACATCAATATTGATGTTCTCTAAGGAAGAGTGAGAAGCTTGCCTTTGTTAAATCTTTCTGTTTTGATGCAGCAGAGAGCAAAACCAATATGAGATGTAACTGAGACGTGATCAGCTAGATTCATTCTCTAGCCGAATACTTTTCCACTAATCTCTGGACTTGAACCTTGAGAAATAAAAAGTTTTGGGTGGGTGGGTCAGGTTTTTTCCTGGTTTTATGCTCAGGAATGAATGTCCTGTGGCAGTGCTTGGGGGACCACACACTGTGCTGTAGATTGAACCAAGGTCATCTGCGTGCAAGGCATTTGCACAAAGTACTTCCTCTACTGTTTTTCTAGACCCTACTAAGTAATTTTGTGCCTCAGTGAAATTACAAATATATATATTATGGGTATTCAGAGTGAGTCAGCAAGAGTTGGAATTAATATTTTAAATGGAAAGTATACATCAAACTGGGATAGCTGAAGTTATTTTCTATCTAGTTTAGTCTTTCCATCCCAACCTTCTTTTAACAGAAGTAATTTTGCTTATGGAAAGTCCACTTTGGATGGATTGGGTGTAGATTATTCCTCACTGCCATAGAGTTGTATGCATGTTCCAAACTGGTTATTTTGAAAATGTTAGATTTCTCTGGTAAGTGCTAGAATTTATTGTTGTTTATCCATTGGTTTAATGTTGTGTTTCCTTGCCCCAATAAGCTAACTCCCAGGTAATATAGTAAATCCTTATTTAATGTTGTTGATGGACTGGAGCGATAGCACAGTGGGTAGGGCATTTGCCTTGCACGCGGCCGACCCGGGTTCGATTCCTCCACCCCTCTCGGAGAGTCCAGCAAGTTACCAAAAGTATCCCGCCCGCACGGCAGAGCCTGGCAAGCTCCCCATGGCATATTTGATATACTGAAAATAGTAACAACAAGTCTCAGAATGGAGATGTTACTGGTGCCTGCTCGAGCAAATAGATGAACAACAGGACGACAGTGCTACAGTGCTACAATGCTGTTGATAGGTTCTTGGTAACCAACTTTAAGTGAAATGGCCTTTAACAAAATCAATTCTTGGAACCTCTGCCTGCTATCACAACCTACAAAGTGAAATTAATCTCCAGCCTCCACACCATTTCAATAGGCCTACTTCCATGTCTTCTGAAGCACACTGCCGCATATACTTCCTACCACTGAGTGAAGACAGGCAGGAAAGAAAAAGATAAATTTCCAGATTAATTCCTCAGAGTCCTAGGTGGCTAACTATAAATATTTACACCAGTGAGAATGGCACATATCAGAAATACTGGGAACAATCTATGTTGACAGAGTTGTGGTCAGAATGGAAGCACTGATGGTGGGAATATTATCTGGTTCAACCTTTATGGAAAACAGTATGGGGATATTCAGTAAACTAAGAGTTGAGCTCTGCCATATGATTCAGCAATTCCACTCCTGGGCATCTACACCCAGGACACAAAACCATTCATTTGAAAGGACATATGCACATCATTATTCACTGCAGCATTTAGTACACTAGCTCAGATATGGGATCAACCTAGGTGTCCAGTGATAAGTGGATCATGAAGATGTGGTATATGTATACATACACAACGAATACTAAACAGCTGTAAGGAACAATGAACTCATGCAATTCATTGTAACATGGATGGAACTGGAAGATAGAGTGTTAAATTAAGTAAACCAGAAGAAGATGATCTCACTTACATGTGGTATTCAGAATAACTGGATGAAGAAATGCAATGGTTTAAATAGGGCATGCCTATATCACCCTTGCACCCAGAGTACAGGAAGGAGAATGTCAGAGAAGGAAAGAAATTAAGGGGGAAGAGCTATACGGGAAGCAATGAGGAACAGGGGTCAAGGGGATTTGGGCACTTTGGTGGTGTAACAGAGTAGGATAGCTAAACATCCAAACCACAGAGTCAACAACATTGAAAACATGAGATCAAAATTTCAGCAACCAAACTTAAAACTGTGCCTGTCAAAGTGGTAGGCTAGGGATGTGGGGAGAGTGGGAGAAGGTGTGGGAGGGATCTTCGGGTCCCTGGTGGAGGGAAGAAGACACTGGTGGGTGGGATGGTTGTGGAACATAGCATGTCGAAAACTCAACTAGGAATAACATTGTAAATTATGGTTCTCTAAGAAAAAAATTTAAAAGAAATGAAAAGGGTAGCTGAGAACTATGGGATGGGTTCAAGAAAAACAGTAAAAATATTGGAGTCCCTGAAGAACAGGAAGGCAAATTCAACAAAGAACCAATAGTTAAAGAAATCATAGATAAGAATTTCCCAGAATTGAGGAATGCAGGCACCAAGACTCAAGGGTCCAAAGGACCCAGTGAAAATGGAGTCAAAAAAAAAAAAAAAAACCTCCAAGGCACTCTGAATCCAAATACAGAGATAAAATACTGAAAGCAGCTAGATCTAGGAGACTGAAGTAATAGTATAGCGGGTAGGGCACTTGCCTTGGACATGACCGACCCAGGTCTGATCTCTGGTTCCCCAAGTCTCACCAGGAGTTATCCCTAAGTGCAGAGCCAGGAATATGCTTCTGGGTATGGCCCAAAATCAAACAAAAACCCCTGAAAGCAGCAAGATCAAAAAAGGAACTTAGATACAAAGGAAAGCCCATGAGATTCTCACAGCAAATCTATCAAATGAGAAAACTATGAATTGACTCAGAAGAGAATAGAGGGCTATAGTACAAAAACTTAATGAAATAAAAACTCACCAAGAATTCTCTACCCGGCTAGATTATCATTCGGATTTGAAGGAGAGAGCGTTAGAGACAGATAACAGCTTAGGGAATTCATTGCCTTGAAACTTGTCTTGCAAGAAACCTTAAAGGAGTTCCTTTATCGGCAAGACAGACTTCTCAGCACTTGATATTGAGTATGGATTGACTCAAGGAACTTATGGTTGCTTTCTACTAGAGCATGAAAGGTTTGTTTACTGCTATATACATTTGTAATAATGAACTAACATTTTATTTACATTGAATGTTATATATGTGATCAGGTACTTTCTTACATCCATGGATTTTTATCACTGCAATTTACTTATTAATATAGATACTTGAGCAGAATATCGATGCTTTGTAATAGAAATATCTACTTTCTAACATAAAGCCAACATTCTCTTTCTTAAGATAAAACACAAAATTTTACTTCTGCATTCAGATTTTCCCCTTATATTTTCCTTAAGTTTCTTCACTCTCTTAAATTATGTATTTGTAGAATTTATTTTATGTAAAATTTAAAATTTATTAGCACAGAATTATTCAAAACATTAATTTTAAATTTATATACCTGAAAATATAATTAAAGAATATTTTTACATTGGGGGCCAGAGAGTTATGTAGTACAGCGGCTAGTGTGCTTGCCCTGTACTTGGTCAACCTGGGTCAATATCACCCTATATGGTACCCTAAACTCTACCAGGAGTAGTTCCTGAATACAGAGCGAGGAATAAGGCCTGAGCACCTCTATGTAGGGCCCCAGGCCCCCAAATATATGTTTTTTTACTCAATCAATTTATTGATTTAATTTTGTGACATTCAAAGAGCTTAGCTCTATTCACCAGAGAAATCTATCTCAAATATGGAATGAGAAAGAAACACAGTCAGGGAACTACAAATGGTCACAATTGTGTCAGAACTGAAGACTTTGTCCTCAAAACTGAGTTTACATGGGGTTGGGAGTGGGTGAGATACAGTAGAGAGGGAAGCAGTTACTCGCCTGGTGGATATGGCTTTGGAATGATGCATCCATAAAAAGTCTGAACAGTACTGTAAATCCCGGTACTTCGATAAAAATGGTTTTAAAAAACAAACAAAAGAACTACTTAAATAACATCACTTTCATTCAACTTCAGCTAGAATTTTTTCCTCATAAGTATCATAATAAAACAACATTGACCAAATGACATTATTCAAGGACCAGCTTTATCCTACCATGAAAGTATGCTGTAGATGTCAAGGTACAAGTATTTATTAGCAAGCAGGTAGATGCACTCCATTTCCTCTATTTTATGGTTCAAGGAAGTTCTATTCTTTCCTAAACACTTAAAATACTACCTTGTATGGGAGTCCTTGGTGGATGCTGTGGTATTATGATAGAAGAATAGGTTAGTCTGTGAGAGGGCAAGATGACTGAGATCTCCCTGGAATGCAGTAATGGGGAGGGCAGTAGGGCTTTATTCCTCAAGCACTGCCTGTAGCATTATACTACTGATCTTGTCCAGTTCTCATACTAGATTGGTAGGGTTTCTACAGTTTTTCCTACTTCTTTACTCCTTTAAATGTCTTTCACCTTACCTATGACATTTTCCCTGACATTCTCTATGTTAACTGGGAAACATTCCATGTCTTCTCTGTGAGGGCTACGTCACTGCATCCTTTGTTGAATCCTTTCTATTGGCCTGTCCAGCTAACAATCTCCACCCTCCTCCCCCATGTCAAGCCATTGGGCTTGACCTGGATGTCTGGATCAATGGCTTCCTACCTGCCTTGGCAGTCAAATGGCGTTGGCTCCTAGTGACCTCAGTAGGTTCTTGGGAAGAGGGAGAAGAATGGAGCTAGAGTATTTATCCACCCAACACCATCCTTGTAGGGCTGCATCAAGGTGGCTGTGAGCCATCCTGAAGGTCACAGCTCTGGTCCTAGTGGAACTGTCTATAAGACTTTCTAAAGTTTCGGGTAACTGCTCCCCCAACCCTTTAAATGTGGGGAAGGAAACAGCTGGGTTTCTACTAGCTCCCAAGCACACTCCACTATCCTTTGAGATTTCCCTACACCAGCTCCACATCTTTGTAAACCATACTTTCATTAAATGCTCCTTCAATTATCCTAATTTGAGTGGGTTTCTTTTCCTGCTGGGACCTTGGGAAGGTTCTTTTTCTTCATTAGTGTACCTCTATGCCACTTAATCACTCCTGGGGTGTTGATTTCTAATTAGAGCATTTCAAAGGCTAACAAACTCTAGGGTGGAGATTAAACTCAATTTATTACACATTGTATAATGTTTCACGTCGATCATATGGCAACATTTAAAAATAAATGGTCACATAGGCAATTTCAGACAAAATTTCTTGGTAATAATGACTAGTTCAAAGACAGATCTGTAACCTCTTACAGACTAATAGGAACTTTCTCAGCAAGTTTTGTTAGGATACATAGTAAAGAGGTGACCTCTCTTTGGTGTGGCTACTACTGTATCGGTATCTTGACCTTCTGAAGCAGTCTTTCCCAAAGTGGGTAATATCACCCCACTCTGGTGCGCATGTGTGTGCTAAAATGATCCAGGAGGTGTTAGTAGCCTTGGGTAAAACTGGGAGTTCCTTTCTGTTTGTTTCTTTAAAACGGTTGATTCCAAAATTAAGTGAATATTTTTTTATGTAAAGGGGGTTGTAGGTGAAATAAATCTGGGAATCTCTGCAAGAGAAAAATTTACCAGAGATTAAAAATCAACAAGAGGGAAGTAGACCTGAGAAATGAAAGGTACTAATTCCTGGTGATATTATTTGATTCCTGGATCCAGCTATTCCTTAATTTTAAGCTTTCTCTTGGAACCTTCAAATTGTGATCTGAAATAAATTTCTTTCTGTTTTGCATATCTAAGCTAATGTGAATTGGGGTTTATTTCACTTGCATCTGAATGAATCTTGACAGGCATACAAAGGGTCTATTTTCTTTTTCTTTTTAAATCTCACCTTATTCCTTTTCTTAAATTTTTATTAGTGAAACACCATGAGGTACTGTTGTAGACTTACAAATTTTTGTGCTTGGGTTTCAGTTATACAATGATCAAGTACCCATCCCTCCACCAGTGCCCATTTCCCACCACCACGGGTCCCAGTATCCCTCCCCACCCCCCCCCCCCCCATCCCACCCTGCCTCTGTGGCAGGGCATTCTCTTTTGTTCTTTTTCTCTTTTTGGGTGTTGTAGTTTGCAAAAGAGGCATTGAGTGGCAATCATGTTTGGTCTAGAGTCTACTTTCAGCATGCGTCTCCCATCCTGGGAGGATCTTCCCAACAACCTTTATTTGGTGCTCCCTTCTCTATCTGAGCTAAAGAGTCTATTTTCATATGTGTTTTTGTTGTATCGGTGTTTGGGCCACACCTGGTTATGCTCCAGAATTACTCCTGGCACCATGCTCAGAGATCACTCTTGGCGGTGCTCAGGGGACCATATGGGATGCTGGGGATCAAACTCAAAGACTGGCCACCTGCAAGGCAGGTGACCTACCAACTGTATTATCACTCCAGACCCTCATGTTATTTTTTATAAAGAAGTTGTACCACACTGATCTCTAAAATGAGTTTAATCAATGAAGGCAACAATACATTTTTGATAGAGGAGACCAAGATGTTATCAAGCATGATTGTTGGTTACCCAGGATGCAGTTCATTAGGCAAGATCATTCTGAATCTGAGACTTGGCCATTACAAATCCAGGAAACGGATTCTGTTAGTATGTTGAAGATTAAGTTTGAGATGATTATGTGTGGTGACTTCTATCAGCCAGCCTCAAAGAGACCGATGCATCAACCTCAAGTGAAGTCACCTTAGAAAACCTAACTTCTGAGCACATACAAAACTTGTGCTTCTGGTCGCTATGATCTCTTCTTCTGGTGAATCTATTACAGATGCCCAATTAGATGGTGGATGCTGTGTGACATACACATAGAGAGAGGTGTGAAACTTGGCTCCTGGAATTTTGCAGAACTATAAACCAATGGTAATTCAATAACATTTCGTTTAAATTAAAAAACTCCAAATTATTATCCAGATGGCCACTTGGAGGACTCACAACCAGTACAGCAGAGCGGGAAGGCCAGGAGGTCAACTGTGGGAGTATATTGTTGAGTCTCCCTAAATTGCCAGTGTCCCTAAGTTTAGCGCACTCATTTTGAGGGGGCAGGTTATATAATTCCTAATGGCCACTACAACATCTTCACAAACTGTGTGGCCTGAAAGAAGAGACTTTTATTCTTGTACAGTTCTGGGGCCTGAAGCCCAAAATTAGGCCTAAAAGTAGGTATCAGCAGGGCCATAACTCCTCCTGGAGCCTCTGGGGGAGTATATGTTCCTTGCCTATTACAGTTTCCGGGGACTGTCATTGCTTGGTTTGTGGCCACATCATTTAATCTGCCTATATCTTCACACTGCTTTCTTCTCTGTGACTGTCAAGTGACCCTTTGCTTCCCTCTTAGAGGCATAGATGTGGTAGCATTTAGGGTCTCTTTGATTAATCCAGGATAACCATACCTCAAGGTAACTTGGTTCTGGGTCCTAGAGCAATAACAATCAGTGGGCCTTGCATGCGGCCTACCCGAGTTCAATTCCTGGCACCCCATATGGTCCCCCACATGCTGCCAGGATGTTCTGAACGCAGAGCCAGGAGAAACTCCTGAGCATTGCAGGATATGACCCCCAACACCCCCTCCCCCCCAAAAAAAGATAACAAACCCATCTCTAAAGTCAATATTGTCATCACTGTCACTGTATCACTGTCATCCTGTTGTTCATAGATTTCCTCAAGCACATACCAGTAACGACTCCATTCGTCCTAGTCCTGAGATTTTAGCAAGTGCCACATTGGAAGCTCTTTCAGGGTCAGGGGAATGAGACCCAACATTGTTATTGAGTTTTGGCATATTGAATATGCCATGGGGACCTTGCCAGACTCTGCCGTGCGGACAGGATACTCTTGGTAGCCTGCCAGGTTCTCTGAGAGTGAAAACTAGACAATAAGAGGTCGCATGATTCTGGGAGCTTGGTTTTATAGTCTCTGAATCTTGGCCATTGATGGGAATACACGGCGCCAGGGACAGTTGGTGGGTGTTACTGTCTAGCTACTGGAAGATGGGGGATCTGGGTCGAGGAGGCCCAGTCCCGATCTGAGCAGGCTTGGACATCTCAGCCCTGGGTCCCACACATCTGGGTTTTTCTGCTGGTTCCTTCGTTCCTATTGTCATATAAAGTCATATTCACAGGTTTCAGGAAGTAGGATATGGGCATCTTTGCAGTGGGAGAGATTTTTCAGTCTTCCACAGGGGGAGATCTGCTGAATAAGTGGAATAGCCATTTTTGCTGTTAAGAGCCCATTTGGCTCTGGATGGTTGTAGAGATGCTGACTGAGTCTTTTCTTTCTGAGTCTTTTTTCTAGGCCCCAATATGAACATAGCTTTCCTACTAATAAAAACCTGTTTTAGTATGAGACTAACACCCAAGGACAATACAAACAAGGATGAGTGGTCTATGATTGGAAGCTTGCCTCAAGGGCTGGGGGAGCGGGCAGTTGGGACAGAAAAGGGACCACTATGACAATGATGGTTGGAAGGGATTGCTCTGGATGAGAGTGTGTTTTGAAAAATGGGTAAAAGACCAAACACAATAGTCTCTCATTATATGTATTACAAACCATAATGCCCAAAAGTCCCCCTTGGAGGGGGACAGGTTGAGTTTCCCTCCCCGCCCTGAGCAGAGCCCTGGCAGCTGAAGAGCCTCAGCAGCTGAAGACTCCCAGAACCCAGTCATAGCCATGCTTAAGACCACTCTCCACAAGCTCTGACAAGCCTCACACATGAAGGAATCGGCAGAGGAACCCAGACGTGTGGGACCCGGGGCTGAGATCTCCAAGGTTGCTCGGATCAGGACTAGGCCTCCCCCATCTTCCAGTAACTAGACAGTTATACCCACCAAATGCCCCCAGCATTATGTAATTCCATCAACAGCCAAGATCCAGAGACTATAAAACCAAGCTCCCAGAAGCACGCAGCCGCAATTGTGGCCGCACAACCTCTTATTATCTAGTTCTTGCTCTCGGAGAACTCAGCAGGCTACCGAGAGTATCCTGCCCACACAGCAGAGTCTGAAAAGCTCCCCGTGGCATATTCGATATGCCAAAATCCAGTAACAATGATGGGTCTCATTCCCCTGACCCTGAAAGAGCCTCCAATGTGGCACTTGCTGAAGGCTCAGGGCTAGGACGAATGGAGACATTACTGGTGCCTGCTCAAAAAAATTGATGAACAATGGGATGACAGTGATACAGTAAATGCCCAAAAGGGAGGGAAAGGGTGAGAAGGGGAAGAACTGGGAGGAGAGGAGGGGGATGGAGAGGGTAAGAAAGGGTGAGGGAGAGGGAGGGATGGAGAGAGAGAGAGAGAGAGAGAGAGAGAGAGAGAGAGAGAGAGAGAGAGAGAGAGAGAACACCTCATAAAAGCAGACTGTGGAGCTGGGGTGGCAGGAGGAATGTGGGGGAATATTGGTGTGGTGGTGGGAAATTCACACTGGTAGAGGGATGGGTATTGGAACATTGTATTACTGAAACCTGATCACAAAACCCTTGTAACTGTATCTCACAGTGAAACAAAGCATGTTTTTGAACATACTATAATCCAGTCAGTTTTACATTTTCAGTCATATTCCTTGAGACTATGAAGATACTTTTGATGGGCTGTAAGTATCCTCAAATATTGTCAGGGTATATATGGGTTATTTTGGTGAATGTTAATCACGTCTGTTATTTAACCTCCTTTTCTGGGTGCACCTAAATGTCACCCTGCCACACAGTGACTGCAGCAGACACTGTAATTCTCAAACACCAACATTTCTTCTATTCATTTTGCCCTCTCCTGTCTCCCCCACATATGCGTGCACAGGCAGGATTTTTTCACATTTCTCAAGCCTGAAAGATTCTCCCACTTCTATAATTCTTCTGGGAAGAATTGAATTTTTACCTCACTAAATGTCAATACAAATACCATTTAGCTTGCTTTAGCTTGCTTAATGCTCCCAGCCATGTTTGAATTAGTTAGGACTATAAGTGTCTGAAATAGACACACTTGTTAAGTTCTGATTTTCTTCTACTTAGAACAGAACATATAAAGTATGATGCTGGACAGACTTCAGAAACATACAATCCATGTCTTTGACTTTGGCAGGCATAAGAGCCATGAGGAAATTGTCAGCATCTTCTTGAAGATTTAAAGAGAAGAAAATAGGAGCTATAAATTTGATGAGCTCTTTATTTTCTACGCTTAAGTGTGGGTGATAAATAAATCTTGGTTCAACACTTATTTGCACTGCTATTGACTTTCAGAAGAAGAAAACATTCAATTTCATTTTGATTCGACCACACTGCTTGGGACTGCTGCCTCACTATATCAACACAGGGCAGATGTGATTAAATATTTAATGTATAAACACATGATTGAGTCTCACGGGCTAGGATTCTTGTTTATTGGACCCTACTTGAGTGTAGGATACATAACATACAGGTCCTTGTATTAGTTTATAAAGGTTGAGAGACTTTGTGATTTTTTTCTTTTGCTATTAACTATTTTCTATATTAAGCAGATGATTCAAATTATATTTCGGTTACCTTGGAATACATAGTATAATGTGTCTTATCTTTTGACCAAAGCAATTGCCAAAGAAACACTATGTGATGCTACCTTCTTATTTAAAATATTAATCTGTGACTCCTATGACTTACAGAATAAAGAATGAAATTGTTTTCTTATATTAGTGTCTCTCTGCCTTTCGGGATCCTCTCCAATAATTATCACTATTTGCTAGATGACTATTGAATGTAAATTTCTACTTCCTCTCTACCTCCTTTCTTCTTTTATCTCCTTCAATCCCTTTTGCCCCCTCCATTCCCTCCTTGTTTCTTTCCAGAGCATAGTAATAACTTAGAGTAAGATGGACTTTGCATCTGACATGGTAGAAGAAATGAAACTTTAATGCAGCTCCCAGCACTTTTTGGAGGAGAGGTGAACAGAAGTGGCAACACTTTAGTATTTAGAATGGTCAATGACCGGAGGTTTCCCAGAAATCTTGAGGGAAATGGTAACTTTGACCCTGAGCTTGATAGTCGAGGTTCACCAGTTAAAGCTGGACATTACTGTTTGTAGATGAAACAGTGCAAATAGAAGAAAGATGAAAAAAACACATCTTCCCTACCTCTGGCTCCCCTCCCTCCTTTCCCACATATTTACCAAATACCCATGACCTGGAAAGCACTGTCCCAAGGTCTGAGATAATATACCAAACAAACAAAGATAGCATCTCTGGCCTACAGCAACTTATCCGGTACTGGTGGAACAGTATGTGATTTGCTGAGACTGGTCACTTCCAAAATGTGTCCTCTTCCCTTGAGTGTGGGCAATGTTGTGCTTTGGAGTCTCTCTTCTGATGGAGGTAGAGTCACAAAGTATAATTTTAGTCAAGACTCTGGGAAATTCTACATCAAGAAACTTGTTCTTGTGGGTAAGGTGTTTGCATCACATGTGGCTGGCCCTGGTTCAAGCCCCAACTCCACATGTGGTCATCTTCCCCAGCACCAGCCAGTGATCCCTGAGCACAGAGCCAGGAGTAAGCCCGGAGCACAGCTATGTGTGACCCCCCCAAACAAAGAAAAATAAAACAAAGGAAGAGGTAGAACACATGGTACTGGGGAGCATACCTAGGGCCTCACACATGCCAAGCATGTGTTCTGTCACTTGAGTCACATCTCATATCCTCACAAAGCTAATTTTTGAAAGGAGTCGATAGGAAATGCTCAAGGGTCCCACTCATCCTATTTTACTGCCTCTTTTCAGTCACCTCTTTACATGGTAATGCTTTTAAAAAGTCTAAAGTTGGACGTGATTACTCTGGAGTGATAGCACAGCGGTAGGGCGTTCGCCTTACAAGCGGCCAACATGGCCGACCCGAGTTCGATTCCTCCGCCCCTCTCGGAGAGCCCGGCAAGCTACCGAGAGTATTGGATATGCCAGACACAGTAACAACGAAGTCTCCAATGGAGACGTTACTGGGCCTGCTCGAGCAAATCGACGATCAACGGGAGGGCCTTTACCTTTACCTTACCTACTCTGGACCAGAACTGAGTGCTAAAAGTAGGTAAAGGGATATGCATGAAAACTTTTCAGTATCTGTATTTCAAGCCATAATGCCCAAAAGGAGAGAGAGGGAGAAGGAGAGGGAGAGGGAGAGGGAAGAAGGGATGGAGAGAGGAAGGGAGGGGAGAGAGAGAGAAAGAGAAGGAGGGAGAGGGAGGGAGAGAGAGAGGTATCTGTCATGGAGGCAGGGAGGGGTGGCAAGAGGCTAACTGGGGACACTGGTGATGGGGAATGAACACTGGGGAAGGGACAGGCGTTGGAACACTGTATGACTGAAACCCTATCTTGAACAATTTTGCAACTGTGCATCTCACGGTGATTCAATTAAAAATAAATGGACAATAAATAAATAAAAATTTGTCACAAAACTTCAGCGGCACTCAGCAATATATATATACTGAGTGCTCACAAATCTAGGCTGTTTAGTGAGGTGGCTCTGCCTATCGTGGCTGAACAGGCTCATGTGTCTGGGGAGCAGTTGACTCTTGACTGAGAGAAGGGGGTTGGGGAATGAACTGCCCAGTTTGTTTCTTCATTGTCCAGCAGCCTGGCCTGGGCATGTTTGCCTGGTGGCTACAGAGGTCTAAAGGGCCAGCAGAACTGTAAGTGATTTTTCAGATTCTGATTTTGTCGGGTCTTTCACTTTCCAATGTCCAAAGCAAGTCACATGGCTGAGTCCAGAATCAAAGTGTCCAGGGAAGATGGATAAGGAAGGATGATCATATAGGGTGGGGGAGGAGGTGGGCCACTTGGGTAACACACCTCACCTACTGAATGCCCCAACTCAGGAACTCTCTCTCCCTTTCTGACGTCCTCTGATCCATCTGTATTTGTCTTTTTTTTTCTAAGAACATCAACTGCGCAGCCTCGCCTCATGGCAGTGCCTACAGTTCTTTAGGAACTCTCTTGAATTTGGAGCTTCCTTTACACTGGCTCCCCAAACAGGTTGAGGGAACTGCATTTCTGGATTTTCCCAGCCTGACAGCACACTGCAAGGCACACAGGGATGTCAAGTCAACTGAGGTCAGAAATCAGCTGGGCTTTCGCCTGGGGGATACTTTGGAATGCGACACTGCCAGTTGGGTGTTTCCACTCAACTTTGCCATCTAAAGAGCTGGACTAGCTCCAGGTCAGTTGGTTGAGACATTAGAGAAATATCAGGAGCCCTGAAGCAGGGCTGGGAGTTGCTCCTGTGTAGAGTGTAAGTCCCATGTGGAATAGCGTGTGTGTGTGTGTGTGTGTGTGTTTGGGGGGGGGTGGGAGAGGTGTTTTGCATGTATACGCTTCTTTGCTTTCAGATTCTCGGCCTTAGAAGGTACGCTAACCACTTCCCCTGAACTTCAGGCCCTACGTGAGTCTCACCTCTCTTGTGGTGGTCCTCCTAAACTGAGGCCACTCAACTTATTCCTTCCTGTCTCATGTGGTCTACCTGTCTCTTCTTCCTGCGGGGCCTGAGAGTGTGACTAGGATGTGGCAGAGAGAGCAGTGCTGTTCGGGGAGAGGTGAATATTCCTCACCAATACTCCTCCAAGTGGGGCCCCTGGACTGAGAGGCAGTCAGAAGGTAGAGACTCCTGAAACTGACCCCTCATTACAGTAGAGCCCTGACACCATGGTCAAGTGTGAGAGACAAGTCCAAGAGTTATCATAAAAGTGGATGGATTTTCCTGCATTGGTGGGTTCAGACTTGTAGGGCAGATTGGCAGATAAAACTCTGAAGTTAGAATTTGTTGGACAGTTAATTAGATGAGTCCATGTTCCTCCCCAGGGTCCAGGTCTGTGTTTTACCTGCGCATGGCTTTACTTGTCCATACCAAGATGCCCAATCCAGTGCAAGGCTTGCTAAGTCCTGTCCCTTGCCCTCTGCTCACCTCCAGTGTACAATGGCCTGGTCTCGTCCCTAAACCATTCTCCATCCAGTGTATGCCTTTCTAGTCTAAAATCTGGCTCTCTGCATCTCTCTGTTCCTCGGAGTATTCCTGACATCTCAGTTTTCCTCAGTTACCTGCACAAGGGCGAGATCCACGTGCTCTGCATGGCAGCTGGGTGTCTCTCAGACTGTACCCCAGCAGTTCCCCATCATCTGAGCTTTCCCTAATCTCAGGTCAGGCCCACTTGCATGTGAGTGAAACTTCTGAGATCAAGATCTTGAGCCCTGCCTGATCCTGCCATCTGTCTGGGTGCGTAACCCTACCCAAATGCCCGAATGCGCAGTCTGTTTGCGGGGCGGGGTGGGGGGGGGTAGGGCAAGAGGAGAAGGAGGAGGAGGGAGGGAGGGATGGAAAGAAGGAGGCAAGAGGAGGGGACATTAGCTTATGGCTGGGTCTTCCTTTTATCTGCTGCTTTCTCCCACCCCAGTCATCCCATTATCTATTTTGCTGGGTTATTTATTTTGTTGTTATTTATTTATTGATTTTTGGGTCACACCCAGCAATGCTCAAGGAGTATTCCTGGTTCTGCACTCAGGAATTATTCCTGGCGGTGCTTGGGGGACCATATGGGATGCCGGGAATCGAACCCAGGTCGGCCACGTGCAAGGCAAACGTTTTACCCACTGTGCTATCACTCCGAACCCTGTTGGGTGAGATTTAAACTGACCAACTAAATTAAAGAGTTCACTTCCGCTCCTGCTCTGTCACCAGGGCAACTACCTCCCCAGCCTCACAGCTCTGAGTCCTAGGATAGTCACTCCACTTCTGTTTACTATTTGTCAAGTGAAAAGTTAGTTGGATAAACAGATCATTTCCCTGAAGTCAAATTATAGTACTGTAGCACTGTCCTACCGTTGTTCATCAATTTGCTTGAGCAGGTCCAGTAACGTCTCCATTGTGACACTTGTTGTTACTGTGTTTGGCATATTCAATACGTCATGGGTAGCTTTCCAGGCTTTGCCATGCGGGCGAGATACTCTCGGTAGCTTGCCGGGCTCTCCGAGGGGGGCGGAGGAATTGAACCCGGCTTGGCACGGCCGGCCATGTGCAAGGCAAACGCCCTACCGTTGTGCATTGTGCTATAGCTCCAGCCAACTTAGTTTTATTTAAATCATTCTTGCTCTCACTCAGATTACTTATAGATAATCTGTACAATGTACAAAGGTATGGAAAATGGCAGAAAATACTATCATGTACAGAATGTAGATGTTTGAGAGTCAGTAAGAACTTTATTGAATATCACCTCTTTTTATTTCTTTTTGTGTCACACCCGACAATGCACAGGGGTTACTCCTGGCTCTGCACTCAGGGATTATTCCTGGCAGTGCTCAGGGGACCATATGGGATGCTGGGAGTCGAACCCGGGTCGACCACATGCAAGGCAAATGCCCTACCCGCTGTGCTATTGATCCAGCCTCCATCATCTCTTCTTGTCCCCAATTGTTTTATAGAAAAAGGAAGTAGGTTGACAGACTTACTAAGAGAATATCCATTTCCTCATGTCTGTGCAAAATGTGGTCTCTGGATCAGGAATACTGCTGTCTTCTGGATACAGGTGCGAAATACATATTTGTGGGCCTGACCCAGACTTCAGAGTCAGAATATGCATTAACCTGCTGATCTGGAATCCATCCCAGCTTAGGAGCACTGGGCTCACTGACATGTCGCTGGGGATGCTTGAAGATTAATGAAGCCCAGATCAGAAGCACTATCTGGCTAGCAATGAAAGACCTGGCTCTAGAAGCCACGAAACCTGGATCTGAATCTCAATTTGCTTCCAGCCTTATGGTGTTCAGGAAATTATTTGACTTGCTCTGAGCTTCAGTTTCCTCTTCGGTAAACTGTATAGAGCACTTACAATTATCTTCAGCACTCAGGAAGTGCTTAGAAAATGTTAGCCCAACAGAGTATAGTGATTAAAAACATAGAAGCTGGGGTCAGAGAGATAGTATAGCAAATAAGCTGGTCTTGCATGCAACTGAACCTGATTTGATCCCCAGCATATTATCCACTGAGCCTCACCAGGAGTGATCCCTGATTATAGCTGGATGTGGTCCTCCCCAAATAAAATACAATAAGAACACAGCTATGAAACCAGACTACCTGGGTTCGTAATCCTGCTTTAGTCACTAGCTGTGTGACTTTCAGCAAGTCACTAAACCTTTCTGTGACTCAGGTTCCTCATGTGTAAAATGGGAATAATAATAAGATTGTGATTCTACTGGATTAATATTGGAAAACATTTAGACATTATATAGCACCTCAAAAGAGCTGTCTGTAAATAGTAATTATTTTCTAGACTTGGTGAAAGGGTGAAAGAGCCAGGCGCACATGCAAAAATTTTTCTTAACCTTCAGCGAGATCTATTCCTCCCTCATAACGGAAGCTGGGAGGTGTGTAGCCGCCTCCTCTAGCCTGGCTTTCTGGTCTCGCCAGCACTTTGCTATGCTCATCATGTGTGTTCAAGCCTCATGGGCATGGATGGTGCCTGCGGCTCCTGCTCTTACATCCACGTCCTGGGCAGCAGAAGAAAGAAGGGGCTCCATCTAGTTACATATCACTGCAAAACACGTCACCCCCAGATCAGAGGCTGGATAGAACACCTATTATCTCGTGTTCTGAGTCGCCACCAGAGATCCTTCATAGATATTATTGCCTTGTTGTTTTTAACTGCTGGGAGCAGCTTGGATATGTGTTTGGAGCTGGGTGGGGGGGGGGTGCTCTGGGCTGCATATGGGGTATCAGCTGTGGTAGCAGTTAGCGCAGACTTAAGGCTGATGGCTGGGGAGGAATTCACCTTCCGACTTGCTCAGGGGGACATGGGTAACTGGCTTCTTCCATTCAAAGTCCAGCTCTGACTGCTGGTCGCCTCCCAGGGCCGAGGTGGTGGCCACCTTCCTCCCCAACACCTCACAGCTCAGCCCTCTTCACCTGCAGTCACACTGGTGGCTGTCATAGTTTTTTTTTAAAATGGCTTTTGCTACTCGAAACATTTTTTTTTCTTGTTTCTATTTTTTTTGGGGGGGAGGGGGGTTTCCTTTTAATAAAATAGCCATAACAATTTCTTGTTTCTGAAGAGTAGAGGCAAATAATCAGAATCTATTCATCATTTCTGGTGTGTCCCTGCCATAGAAGGGACTATTATCTCAGGCTACGGTGAAACAGTGTTGAAAATGTTATCTGCTGACTGGTTAAAGAAACTTTGGTACATCTACACAATGGAGTACTATGTAGCTGTTAGAAAAGATGAAGTCATGAAATTTACATACAAGTGGTACAATATGGAAAGTATCATGCTAAGCGAAATGAGTCAGAAAGAGAGGGATAGACATAGAAAGATTGCATTCATCTGGGGGATATAAAGTAACAAAGTATGAGATTAATACCCAAGAATAGCTGAGATCAGCACCAGGAGGATTACTCCATAACTTAGAGGCCAGCCGGGTATCCTAGAGGAAAGGGCAGTTCAGATAGAGAAGGGAGCACCAAATAAAGGATGTTTGGAGGATCCTCCCAGGAGGGGAGATGCATGTCGAAAGTAGACTATGGACTGAACATGTTTGCCACTCAATGCCTCTTTTGCAGACCACAACACCCAAAAGGAGAGAGAGAACACAGGGGATTGCCCTGCCACAGAGACAGGGGGGATGGGGGGATGGGGGTGGGAGGGATATTATCCATGGTGGTGGAAAATGGGCACTGGTGGAGGGATGGGTATCTGATCATTGTATAATTGAAACCCAAGCACAAAAAATTGTAAATCTACAACTGTAAAAAAAATAAATAAAGGGAAAAAATTAAAAAAAAAAGAAAATGTTATCTGCGTGTATGAGAGGGAGGGAGTCAGAGGGGGAGAGGGGAGGAGGGAGTGGGAGAGAGGGAGAGAGAGGGAAGGGGAGAGGGGGAGAGAGGGAGGGAGGGGGAGAGAGGAAGAGGGGAAGGGAGAGGGGGAGAGAGGGAGGGAGGGGGAGAGAGGAAGAGGGGAAGGGAGAGGGGGAGAGAGGGAGGGAGGGGGAGAGAGGAAGAGGGGAAGGGAGAGGGGGAGGGAGAATGGGAGGGGGGAGCAGGAGGGAGGGAAGGGGAGTGGGGGGAGAGAGGGAGAGAGAGATAGAGAGAGAGAGAGAGAGAAAGAAAGAGAGAGAGAGGTTTATTTTGGTGCTCTAAGTCTGTAAAATTCCCGCCCCTGTCGGGAAAGGGTCCCCAACACCTCCACTTCAACCCAAGAGGGAAGCTATTCTTTTTGTTGAACACAGACCCCATCTCTCAGCGAATGACAACATGGAGAGACTGAGGTGAAGCCCTCAAAATCCCCTCTGCAGGGTGAGGGGTATGTGAAATTGACCCGAGGCTTCCTGATCTTAGGAGAGTGGGTTAAAAAGGGCGCAGGGAAGTCTGTTCATTTCCTCTCCCCACTTTTATGGGGCTATTGGATTTATTGATGTTGATCTTTGTGAGTGCTTTGTACATCTTGGATATTAACCCTTTACCTGACTATTGTGTGAACATAGTTTTCCCCAATATTTTTACTTTTAGCCCCTGTTTCTTTTGCCATGCACAAAATTTTAAACTTGATGTATTCCTGTTAAGTTTTTGTTTCTGCGCGTGGTATGGAGGCAAGGTATCTGTATATATCTGAAACACTATAACCAACAGTACTGAAAGCATGGGACCCAAGTTGCATTAATTAAATTTAAAAATGCATCTTACAAGGAATCAGGTTGGGAGGGAATAAGAATTGGGGGGAACCTGGGGTCATTAGTGGAGGGGCGGGGGAGGGGCGTGGGGAGGGGAAAATCCAAAACCCAAACATAAGCAGGGGTGCTGGAGGGATAGTGTAGGGGTTCAGGCATTTTCGTTGCATGAAGACCACCCCAGTACATGTCCACCACCACATATGGTCCCCCAATCCCCAACAGGATTGATCCCTGAGCACAGTGTGAAGAGTAAGTTGTAAGCACAGCTGGGTGTGGGCCAAAGCACCCTCCTCCCCATCAGGAAAAGAAATGTTCAAGCTGAATTCTGTGATCCAGATACGTCAAATTGAAAATGGAAAGTTTGGGGCTAGATAAATAGTATATAAGAACCAACTTAGCTTCAATCTCTGGCACCACTGAGCCCTGCCAGGAGTCACCCCTGAGCACAGAGCCAGGAGTAAGCCCTGAGTACCACTGGGTGTGGCCTGAAGAGAAAACACAAAAAGAAAGGTCTTCTTTCTTCTTAGGTTATTTCTGCGTTCCATGATGATGTTCATAGGAAAACCTTCCCCCTAGCATTGGAAGTTAAGGCATTTTGATACTTTTCCCCATTCATGTATTAGCAAAAATACACACACACACATATATATATACACACACACAGACATATTTGGGTCTCCCAAGTTATGCTCAGGAGATCTTGAGGTGACCCGTGGCAATACTCAAGTCACTGGTTCAACAGTTGGGCCTGAGGATGAAATTCATTGCTGCTTGGCACAGAGAAGCTGGAGGCCACCAGGAACACCTTGGTGGTACTTGGGGGTGGGTAATCAGGGATGCAGACTAAATTGAGTCCTTACACCTAGAATGCTTGTGACCCCAACCACTGAACTATCTCTCTGACTCCAGGGATATTCCTATGCATGAACACCATGAACTTAGGAACCTAAATAAGTCATGGAATTGCTTTTGAAAATGAGAGAACTGGAAAGAGATCTGTTGAGTGAACTTTTCAGGATCCCTTTATACCAAAATTGGGATCTAGTCCCTAGGCCTAGAGACATAAGTAACCCCAAAGACCCTGGGTATACACCGACTTGATCCTGGGGTCCATGGCTTTAGATCAGGGGCCACCAATCAAGTTTTGTAAATACTCCAATAGAATATTTTTTACTCTGAGGAACCACACATTGTCTCAGTGACAACCTACTCTGGTACGGTGGCATGACAACATGTGAACGAAAATGACTGGCTGTGTTCCAACAAATTTTAGCAAACAGATGAGTGCTGAGTTTGGCCAGCGGGTTGTAGTTTGCGGACATATTTTTGTGAGTGTTGGATTATTGAACCCTCGGCTTCATGCATATGAGGAATTCTCTCTGTTGCTGAACTGTATTTTCAGCTCTGATTCCTGTGATACTTGTACCAGTGGCACAAGTAGAAGCATGATCTATTCACCCGACTTGATTCTTATGGACTAGTCCTTAATTCTTAAAGGACTAGATCAAGAGTATGGGAGATGCGTGATGAGAGTAGACTATAGACCGAACATGATTGCCACTCAATGTCTTTTTTTGCGAACCACAGCCCTCAAAAGGAGAGAGATGCAAAAGGAGAGAGAGAACACAAGGGATTGCCCTGCCACAGAGGCAGGGTAAGATGGGAGGGATGGGGGTGGGAGGGATATTATCCATGGTGGTGGAAAATGGGCACTGGTGGAGGGATGGGTATTTGATCATTGTATAATCGAAACCCAAGCACAAAAAATTGTAAATCTACAACTGTACCTCATGGTGTTTCACTAAAAAAAATTAATTAATTAATTAAAAAAGGAGAGAGATAACAAAAGGGAATGCCCTGCCACAGAGGTAGGGTGGGGTGTGGGGATGGGGGATGGGAGGGATACTGGGATCAGTGGTGGTGGAGAATGGGCACTAGTGGAGGGATGGGTATTCGATCACTGTATAACTGAAACCCCAGCACAAAAATTTGTAAGTCTACAACTGTACCTCATGGTGTTCCACTAATAAAAATTTAAGGAAAAAAAGAGTATGAGGTAGATAGGAAGATGGGAAGTGCAAGGGACACATAGGCAGGTAAGACTAGTTGGATGAGAAGGCAGAGTAGGAGACAAATGGATTAAGTAGGTAGATGGGAGACAAAAGATGAAACGAAAGGAATAGCTATTAAAGAAAATTCCAATTTTTGAGACCAATTAAAGCAGAGTAGATTTTGAGACTTACTGGGGACTACATGAAAGCGAATGAAATTTTGTCCTAGTTTTCCCGTGTAAGATGAATTCACCTCCTAAAACCATTTTATTTGCAAATGACAAACTTAATCTAAGCAGGCACAATGAAGTTCAAAATATTAAATCACTGTCAATTTATGCCTCTGTAAAAATAATTGTCCATCTGATGCTGTCAACTAACAATGATTTAGAAATACATAATTTATGACCAGAAATGATGAAATCTAGAAAATATTTCCCAGGAAAGAAATATGCATTAGCTGCCTGATAGCAAAACAAGTCCTTTGTTATTAATACTCTGATGCTATAAGGTCCTTATGATCTCAGAGATTAAAAGGTTTTTTTTTTGGTAGATGTCATATGACTGGTATTGCCAAAACTTTCAGAGAGTTTTGGAGACAGTCCTTATTGTTTTGCAAACACATATCCCTTCAACATACTTTGAGAGATTTCAGATGCCTTTAAAAAAGCTCTTTTTTTCCCCATAGTTTCCTTATTGGCTTTATTGCTTTCCTGTGCCAGTGAGAAAGTTCTCTGAGCCAGCAGCACAAAGACTTAAAAACATCTGAAGAAGCAATTCCTGCTGCTACTTTAAGGAACGTATTTTTCTAAAAGCACAGGAACCTGGAGGCTGGGAAATTGCATGATTATGGACAGTGAGCTGAATCAGAAGGACATTTATCACGGGTATACTATTTGGAATCCCCCATTTTAGGATTCTGCAGTAAGTCAGGAGCCCAGAAGTCCTGTGGGTGGGTGGGGGTAGTGCAGAGTGATGGTTAGGGTGCGGGCGACCTTGGTTTGACTCACAACTCTGGTGCTGACTGGGTGGGCAGTGTTAGACCAGTTACTCTGTTTCTGGTATGCTCATCCTTTTCATCAGCAAAATACACACATGATGGTATCAGTATCTGCTTTAAAGTATCTTTTCAAACACTGAATGAACTAAAATATAGTTATACTTGGGAGAATGACTAGCACATAGAAATTCACACGCAGTTTGTGTTGTTATTACTGTTAGTGAGGGAGATAACAACTGAAATGAAGCAAGTTGACTTTTGATAGTTTTTTCTCACTTATGAAATAGTGTGTATGTTTCTTATTTCTTTCTTACTTTATTTTCGGCACCATGTTTTAAAGTGCTGATAATGGTAGGGTTTCATATTTAAAATATTCCATCACCTCACCTTCCACCAGAGTATCTATCTGCTTCCCTCCATCATTGTCCCAGTGACTCCCAAAGTCCCTCACCCCCTTCAGTGATATGTTTCATACGAAAGATCATACTCAGCTTCTATTGCCTCTGGGCATTCATTTCTTTAGTATAATTTTTATATCCCAGATATGAGGGAGGTAATTTTGTATCTGTCCCTCTCTTTCTAACTCTGCCCAGCGTGATGTACTCCTGATCCACACAGCAGCAAATTGCATAATTTCATCTTTTCTTATAGACAGAGTAGTATTCCATTGTGCTTATGTACCATAGTTTTTTTTATGAAGTCATCTGTTTTTGAACACTTGGGTTGTTTACAAATTTTGGCTATTGTGAATTTTGGCTCTAGTGAACATAGGAGTGCAAACTGTCACCAATATTATTAAATATAGTATTGGAAACTCTTGCCATAGCAATTAGGAAACAAAGATATTAAGGGCATCTAGATTGTAAAAGAAAGACTCAAGCTTTCACTATTTGCAGATAACATAACACTATATAACTGGAAAACCCTAAAAACTGTAGAAAAGCTCCTAGAAATAATACACTTGTGTAGTAAAGTGGAGGCTAAAAAATCAATGTGAAGAAATCCATAGCTTTTCTATATGCATATAATGAAATAGAAGAGAGAGAAATCAAAAAACATTAATCCCATTCACAGCTGTGCATCAGAAAACCAAATGACCAGGAATCAGCTTATCAACAGAGGTGAAGGACTTATGCATAAAACTATAAACAAGTACTAAAAGAATTAAATGGAAACACATTCCCTTTTTATGGATTGGAAGGAGTCATCACTGTCATCACTGTCATCCCGTTGTTCATTGATTTGCTCGAGTGGGCACCAGTAACATCTCCATTTGTTCCAGTCCTGAGATTTTAGCAGTCTCTCCTTACTCGTTGTTCCCAATGGTGCCTTATTGGAGGCCCTTTCAGGGTCAGGGGAATGAGACCCATTATTGTTACTGTTTTGGGCATATTGAATCCACCCCGGGGAGCTTGCCGGGCTCTGCTGTGTGGGCAGGGTACTCTCGGTAGCTAGCTGGGTTTTCTGAGAGGGATGAAGCTAGCAATAAGAGGTCGCATGCAACCGTGAATGCAGCATTGGGGAGGAGTAATATTGTCAAAATGACAATTTTGCTCAAAGTACTACATTCAATGCAGTCCCTATGAAAATTCTCATAAGACTTTTTAAAGACATAGATCAAACACAGTTGAAATTTATATGGAATAATAAATCTCCCAGAATAACTAAAACAATCCTAGGGGAAAAGAACATGGGAGACCTCTCTTTCCCCATTTTTAAGATATACTATAAAGCATAATAATCAAGACAGTGTGGCATTGAAATAAGGACAGACTCTTAGACCAATGGAATAGAACTGAGGGTCCAGAGACAGACTCCCAGGTATATGAACACTTTATCTTGGACAAAGGATCAAAAAGTATGAAGCAGACCAAGGAAAGGAAACCTCTTCACAATGAATAGTGATGGGAAAACTGATCTCAGTCACATACAAAACAAAAACAAAAAATAAATCTGACCATTTTCTAACACCATGAACAAAAGTAAAATCAAAGTGGATTAAAGACCTCTGATATTGAGGCCCGAATCCATAAACTGTATTGAGGACAATATAGGTAGAACACTTCATGACATTGAATCTAGCGATACCTCCAATGATTCAATGCCATTGGCTAAGTAAACAGAAGCAAAGATAAACAAATGGCACTACACCAAACTAAGAAGCTTCTGCACTGCAAATGAAATGATGACTAGCATAAGAAAGCACCCCACAGACCAGGAGAGCTTATTTGCCCACTACTCGTCGATGGAGGGCTAATATCCAAATTATATAAAGAACTAATAGAACTTAGGTAAAGGTAAAGGTAAAGGCCCTCCCGTTGATCGTCGATATGCTCGAGCGGGCCCAGTAACGTCTCCATTGGAGACTTTGTTGTTACTGTGTCTGGCATATCGAATAATCTCGGTAGCTTGCCGGGCTCTCCGAGAGGGGCGGAGGAATCGAACTCGGGTCGGCCATGTTGGCCGCTTGTAAGGCGAACGCCCTACCCGCTGTGCTATCGCTCCAGCCCAATAGAACTTAGAAAGAAAAAAAAACAACCAAACTCATCAAAATATGGGGAGAAGGGAAGAACAGAAATTTACTCAAAAAAGACATACAGAGGACAAGATGGACAAGAGGTATATGAAAAAATGTTCTCCATCACGTATCATCAGGGAAATATAAATCAGGGAAAAATAATCATAAGATATCATCTAACACCAGTGAGAATAACACACATCACAACAAACACACACAATCAGTGATGGCATGGATGTGGGGGAAAAGGGACCCTCATTTATTGCTGGTGGAAATGTCTATTGGTTCAACCTTTTGGGAACACAGTATGGACTTTTCTCAAAAAGCCTAGAAATTGGGTTTTAGTAGTTCTACTTTTCTACTTTTTGGCATGTGCCTCAAGGGACCCAAAACTCTTTCCTTTTTAAAGCTAGCTGTTAAACACTGGCAATGTAGAACTTTATGATATATTCATGAGATATAAGATTGTCATGACAATTTTTATGCAGAGGTGATATAAGCAGCTAATGAGGATCTAGTCAAAGCACAATTATTGGTGATTAAAAGACCCTTCTGAATATGTGATACCACAAATTCAACATATTCCAAACTCAAACTTCCCAACTTTAGAATAACCTAAGAAAATTCATCATTACCTATCCAGTTTTGCAAGTCATAAACCGGAAGTCATCTTGGTCTTTCTCTATTCCTGCTGCAGTCAATGTACCATCTTTTCCATTTTACCTTGTAATATGGGCAAATCTTTCCTTTACAATTATAGGGAATCACTGTAATCCAAGATACCAGCATCTCCCATAAACTACGATTAGTTTGCTACATCTACCCTTTTGCCTATTAAATCCTATCTTCTTAAAGCTCAGAATAAATTTGTTTTCAAAAGCGACTTAATCAACCTGCTGGAATTACCATGCTTTCTGTCTAATCCTTCTGAAAAATACACAATCTGCACCCCTAGCACACTGACTGCTCGTCACGAGCAGACTATTCCCCACGATGCTCACATATTTCTGCTCCTACCAGTTGGGCTGTGTGTTTACATAGAGTCCCAAACTTGTTTTTGTCAGTTTTTGAAATAATTTCTTAATTTAATGAAGTATTATGTAAGTTGATGAAACATGAACACATTCATATTTCGGAGAGTTTTTTTTTCTCCTGAAAACTAGGTTGAATGCTTTGGGAAGACTCAATAAAGGCAGATTGCTATAGAGAAAATTGCTGTTCAATTAAGTATGAGTGAGAAATCCGGAAAAGATCTCTTAAAATAAAATTGCACAAGGATTCTGCACTCAGAATGCTTTGTAAGTATATTTTCATTATTTCTTAAGAGAAACTGAAATGGAAAATTGTAGAGTTGGCAATGCAATGTATAACTTTATATTGTGCACCTAAAAGGCAAAGTATCTGTGATAAATTTTTGTATAGAGGCAATAATACATTGATAAGAAAGAATATAACAGGCCAAGGAAAGATCCTTTTCTAATCCAAGCTCAAAGACAAAATCGTAAATATTACACAGAGAGATTGGTGAATGTACAGTTCAAAGAAGATTTTAAAGGTATGTGTGTGTCAGTTTTAATGATTCTTATTTATGGAGTTTTTCTAAACCAACTCCTTAATTTTCTGCATGAATCACATAAGGTTGTATTATGCCTTGAACTTAATGAATATATTTGAATTCTTCTCCTATAGATCAAACTTCATAAAATGGCCTATAATTTCTGGCCTAGGTGTCCTGGTCAACCTCATATTTAAATCTCAAAGTTTTCTTTCCTGTTCCAACTTTCTTTTAGTCCCTGGCTAGAGGGACATGCCCCCCACTCCCCCTCCCCTACGAGTACCCCCCTTCCCTCTTCATTCCTCAGATCACTCCCTTATCTTCTTGAGGAGGCCAAATCCCTGCGGTGTTTGTTTTTGTTGCATCACTTAACTTGCCACCAGAGCTTTTAGCACAGTTGTAATTTTACGTTTATTTTGTGATTATTCGACTAAGCTAATCTTATTTGATCCTGGAAGGCTCTTTTGACTAACAGTTGGCAGGACCTTATGACCTGCTGCCTTGGGAAATCACCATCAGGACTGTCTCAACCAAATTGTGCAAAGAGTCCACATATTCTCTCGGGGTAATATAACAGAAGTTCTGAACTTTGTTCCTTGATTCCAACCCTCTTTGCTTTCTAACTTTAGAAAATTGATTTTTTCACCTTCAGGACCGTTATTTCGTCATCTGCAAAGTGGAGCAAATATTGCACTTCATAAACTCATTCAAAAAGCAGATTGTAAGTGAAGTCTATGGCAAAATGAAGTGCCACATAAGGATTCTGGGCATCTTGTAGGTCTGTTTGAGATTCCCAACTCAACAGATGTGTTCATGATCCCTTTCTGTGCTGAGTCCCCTTGGGTGGAGTCTCAATTCTGAAATCTTTTCTTCATCTTCCTGTGATCAAACACTTACCAGGGCGTGCAAACTCTGTGTGAAACTCTCAGGAGAATCCCAACGGTCAAAACTAAATTCCCTGACCATCTTTTCTGTCTCCTTACAAACTATTGATTGTAGTCCTTATTGTAAAACTGATATGAGATTCTTTTTATTTCTATACTTAAACCAGAGCTTCCATTGACTTTCCTCTACTTACCATATTATATCAACAGCGCTCAGGAAGACACAGCAGACCCCACCTAACCTCGGCTGTTCCTCACCTCTGGCACCAAAACTCTAGTCGTAGAGCCTACCTCTTTCTACTAACATTCTAGGAGACCTGTCATGTTATGGCTCAGGCATTTATTAGCTATGTACCTTGGAAATGTTTCTAAGCCTCTAGATACTTCAGTTTTTCCTCTATAAAATGACTAATACTTTTGTCAGATTGCTTTTTAGGATAACATGTGGTAAGTATGTTCATTTCCTTAAGGAATTCCCTGCATTATCAAGTGGTCTAAGAATATTTAGCATTCGATATGAACATTTTTGTTATTATCTGAACCATATCATTTTTTTCTTCTGCTGCTTCTTCCTCTAGGGACGCTCTTTATCTTAGCTGCACCATTTAAAACCTTCCTTGCTTGTTTTCACTGAAACCTTAACAAGTTATTTTAGCTTTCTTAGCCTACATTCCTTCATCTACAAAACTGAGAAATTTGATGGGATTGGTCTACATTTAAATGAGATTATATGAAAACTCTACTGCAAAGTTTAAAAGTAACTTCCAACCTTCTCATAACCTTTCTTTGACCATTTATCCTGGCTCCTCAGCTCCATATTCTTGAAACCTACAATCATATATGATTTTGTATCTCACTTAAAATTTTTAATTAAAAATTTAAAATTTTTACCATAATTTTTAGGTAAGATGTTTGCAACACTGTTGTTTGTGGTTTTGCTGTGCAGTTACTGTACTCTAAAACCACGACTAAAGTGTCCAATGTCCTTCACACTGTCCTGTTGTTATTTCTAGTCATCTTCTTTCCCCCTCCTGCCCAGTGCTTGGCAATCTCAGTTCTGCAATCAAAGGATTTGTCATCGTTTGATGTACCTCATTTCTGTTTTTGCTATATCAAAGCCTCATTATGCCTTGTTATCTGTGTCCAGGCATAGATTGAACACTTTTTATAAGTAAAACTGATGCCTTCAGCTGGCACAGTACACAGCAGTGCAATGAGTTTGCTGAATTCAAGTTCCCAATAAGGCTAGTGTTGATGAGCATTTTATTTGCACATTTCCCATTTGGGGGAGGGAGGAGGGAAGAGTTTAGGCCACACCCAGTGGTGCTTACAACTTACTCCTGGCTGTGCTTGGGGACTATATGAGTTGCCCTGATCTAGCCAGAGTTGACATCATGGAAGGCCTTAACCACTGTACTAACTCTCTCACCTTTACTTGTACATTTCTTTATCCCAGGAAAGGGATCTCTAGAAGTGGTTCTTCAACCTTCATGAAGCATACTGGCGTAGGTCTTCCAAGAATGGTTCCCAGGGCAGTGGCATCAGCATGGACCAGACTTGTTAGAACTGTAGCAGCTCTGGCTCCACGCAGGGCCTACTGAGTCCCATGCTCTCCAGGTGAGCATGTGAAAAGCTGCTCAACTCTTCTTATGCTAAAGTCTGACAAGCACTTTAGTGCAATTTGAATTTTTAAATTAAACCTCTTAATTTTCTTCATTTGCTATTTGATATAGGAATGCCTATTTATAAAGTCCTATTTGGACAAAAGTGATTTAAATTAAGTAGTGTACCATGATTTCAAGTAAGCAAATTCCTTAGAATTCGAATGAATTGTCTCTAACTCCCCAAGATATAAGGAACTATAATTTTGATTGGTGTATTGCATCTATGACACATTTTAAGTTAAACTAGAAAAGGAAAACTAGTGCCCATTGGAATCTGATTAATTGAAATCATCTCCTGTTTTCTTTCTTTCTTTCTTTCTTTCTTTCTTTCTTTCTTTCTTTCTTTCTTTCTTCTTTTCTTTTTTTCAAGAACGTGAGGTTGTTGAACAGATCTTCCTCAAAGGGGTTATTTCAAACTGGTAAACAGGAGAAATAGCTTAGGCTGTCGTTCTTTATACTTTGAAGGCTTTCATTCTTCCATGCTGAAGTGAGGATTATATATTGTAAACAGTAATGGTGTGGAGCTGGAACCTGTTATAAATGTCGTCTTCTCGGCTGCGGGAGTAAACAACTTCAGAGCTTAGATACTAATTACTGTCACATGAAAAGCAGGGAGACATATTATGACTTCTCGGGTTGTCAGAAAGCCCTTCTTCTTGAAAATGGCAGCACCTCACAGGGACTTTTACATGGTACAGTTTATAATTTCCATGGGTGATCTGTTATTTGAAAATGCCAACAGGGAGATTAAGAATGTGTCGACATAAAAGCAGCACCAACCAATGTCTTTTGGCCCTCTGAAACTTGAACCAGAAAGTTTCCTTGCCTTTTAAGGAAGATTATAATCTGCAAAAATAGAATGAGGGTTATGAGAGGATTATGTTCTATAATAAGTTTAGGGCAATCCAGAATTTTCTCAAGCAATTGCAGACTGTAGTGTGATTTGTTTATATGTGTTTGCCCTGACTGGGTAATTTGGGCATAGGTTGTTTCCAATATAAGATTAGACCACTGGATGGTTATCTCTAGAAAGATTTTTGCCAGAAATCTTGGAACTTTTTTTGATCCTACAACATTTTGATGACCATCCTTTGGTGGATATTCAGTCGAATAGACTTTATGGAAACATGACCTAAGGTCATTGGACTTCACTAAGAAGATATAATTAAATGGGATTAAGTGAGCATTTGTAAAATACATTGCATAATGTCTGACACATAGCAAATGCAATATAAATGTTTGAGAACTAAATGAGAAGTTATACTTTGAACTCAGGAAGATTTGTTTCATTTGTGCTTCTAGAAAGATTTTGAATTAGAAAATGGGTGGATTTGGAAAAACAGTTCTTTCAGAATGCAGTCTGTAGAATCCAATAACCAGTTGCTACCAACAACATTCCTTGGTAATGACTGCCATATATGCTAAATATCTAACTTTAGACTGTGGCAATACTGAATATTAATTACATTGCATTTGTGATTTCTTTGTAGACAACACTGCAATTTATTAGCTGAGAACTGTGGCCAAGTCTCCACATCACCTCTCCCTGTACCTCATTTTTCTAAGATGTAGAGGTTTATATAGGATACTCTGAGCCAAGAGTCATATAAATTGGTTACATTTACGTTCACCAGTCACATGCATGGTTTTATCTTTTGATCGTCACTTTACATATGAATCTGATGAGTTGCTAGGGTTGAATAAGTAAGGCAAAATTCCTAGAGGGGGTGGAGGGGATGCCACAGTGGGCATGTCAGGAAACTTCCCTTGGGTGAAATGGCATGGAGAGAAAGAAGAAAATTAATCTGTTACTATTTTAAGACCTCGAAAGGGTTATCTAAGATACTTCAGAAGTATCTTCATTCACGAAAGTTATTAATAGAAAACATCAAGTGTAATTGTCACTATTTCTTGCCTACCAAGCCTCCATGCTGCCATTTTCTAATAGAACCCTGCATTTTCCATCCATGTATTCTTGGGGAAACTGATCCCATCCACATCTTCATTGAAGATCCTGGTTGTTTATGATTATGCTCATATCCCTGAAATAGACATGTGAACCAGAATGGCAAAAGAAACTGGAGAAAAATCTATGGAGAACCGTCTGGAAAAAGATTCCTTGGATTGCTAAGAGAAAGCCTCTAAGATAGTCATCTTCTCTGGAGTTGCTGACAGGCCAGAAACAGCTGTATTATCCTATTGCTTGCCGAAGGAAGAAACCAACACAGAGAAAGTTAATACAGAAAGATGCTCAATACCATAGTGATGAGCTGGGTGAACTGCACTGGAAGACATGGTGAGCTGAAATCACCCGAAATAACACAGAACTTTCCAGATATTATCTTATCAATCATCACAGCAGTCTTTGAGGTAGGTGGTGTGATCCTCGCTGTAAGAGATGAGAAAATCAAGAGGTTAAGTGGCTCAGGGTCATCCACCGTGTAAGTGAAAGATTTAAAACTCAAATAGAGATCTGCTTTACTTCAAAGAATGTGCTCAAGTTGTTGTGGTCTCCTAAACTTTGACTCACATAATAAATGGTCAAGAATTAGTATATTTATGGAGGCTGTGAAGCTACGAGAGACTGGGAGTCGAACTGCCTGAGTTGTGTGTGTGTGTGTGTGTGTGTGTGTGTTGACTTTGCCGCCCAACATTTGACCTTTTCGGACCTACATTTCATCATGTGTAAGACAGTTGGACCAGATGTTTACTGAGGTTCTTTTTGGCTCTAAGATCTTTCGAAATTCTTGGTAAACCACAGGGAGGGATAAGAGAAAATAAATAACATACATTCGGTATCTTGAGAAAGGGCTCTGGGCAGGATTTCCCCTCAGTCTGAGGCTCAGGGTTACAATGCACTGGTGATGCTACTACTGAAGAACAACAGAAAATTCCATGGAGAACTAAACAGGACAAACTAAACCCAGATAACATTCCTTGCTAGGGCAAGGACAGAGCTAAGAAGAGACCAGATGAGGTATTTGTAAGGTCACCTCATCAATCTACCCAGCTTGACTGCTGAGTTCCTCATGAGGCAAGTTATACCTTTGAAGGACGTTTGTGCTGTCTTTCACTTCCTTCTTATTTGTACAGTGCCAAACACAGGGTAGAGTATGATACTTTGAATGTGTGCTTCCTGTTCACTCTTGATTGCCAGAAGCGTTGTTTCTATAATATTATCACCAGAGATGGCCACAGTGCTTAGAGAATCTTCAATAATGAATCACCAGGAAGGAATGTCTTGGCCTCCTAGGTACACTAGGGTTTTAGATTGGTCAACAAAGGAGTTGGGACTCTCACAGACACCGTAAGCACTGTTAAACTGCTTACCCATCTATTTTAGTTTTTTAGGGCTGGAGCGGTAGCACAGCACATAGGGAGTTTGCCTTGCACATAGCCGACCCGGATTCCATTCCTCCGTCCCTCTCGGAGAGCCCAGCAAGCAATCTAGAGTATCCCTCTCGTACAGCAGAGCCTGGCAGGCTCCCCTTGGTGTATTCGATATGCCAAAAACAGTAACAACAAGTCTCACAATGGAGACGTTACTGGTGCCCGCTTGAGCAAATCGATGAACAATGGGAGGACAGTGCTACAGTGCTATGGTGCCTTGACTAAGAATCACAACCTAGCTGACTTCAAACAGCAGAAGTTTCCTGCCTCTGGAAAGAAGTCACTTAGGACTTCTAGAAATCCAAGACCAAGGTGTTGCTATGGCCACACTCCCTCTGAAATCGGTGGGGGAAAATCTCCCCTTGACTTTCTAGCTTCTGATACTCTGCTGAGAGTTCATAGCATTCTTTGCATCATAGCTGCATTGTTCCATTATTTACCTCCATAGGGACATGGCCACCTTTTCCCTGTACATTTTTCTCCTATTGTTATAAAAACACCACTTATACTAGACTGAGGGATCACTTCGCTCCAGCATGACCTCATCTTCATTAATTACATCTGCACTGACCCTATTTCCTCAGAAGGTCACATCTGGAGGCACTGGGAATCAGGATTCAATATTTCTTTCTGAGACACACAAAATTTAAGCCACAATGGCACTCACTTATGGACAAAGTGCTACCTCCACCTAATCAAATACTTGCCATATAGATCAATGTATTTGTCTGGGTAGGACTGCTTTTCTTCTTCAAAGCCACTTTTCATGTTTATTGAAAACTGATTCTGCCTGCAAGAAATTTTGGGGGGTGGAGGAGGAGGAGCTGGATGTTCTTGGAGCAGCAGCCAAAGGGCGCGTTCACCCAGCCAGTGTTTCTGAAACGTTAACTGTGCACATAACACCCCCGAGGGTCTTGTTAAAAGCTGCTTCTGATGCTGTCGAACAGGGGTAGGACCAAGCTCCCAGGGAACGCTGCTGCTGCTCCAGTACAGAGTAGGAAGGTTCTAGATGAAGATGAGATGGTGGTGTTTCAATTGACACAGAACAACGGAAAGTGAGCATACCTGGGAGATTTCAAAACTTTAACGTATAGTTAGCCAGAGAGAGTTCCAGTAAACTAAGAGTATCTAAAAATGTGAAAGAGCGATTCAGCAACTTGTTTTCATGTGAGCAAAGTCAGCAATAGCTCTGCACATTTATCTGGATGGCTACGGTGCTTCCTCATTTCTGTACCATGGCAACCAGTGGAAATGAGTATGTCAGAAGCTGCGATTCTGAGGCATAAACTCTTTTAAGGATTTAGGGTAACAAGAAGCTTTTTACTCAACAGGCCAGAAAGTACTACATCAGAAATGCTTCAGGACAAATTTACAAGGACTGCCCACTTTCTGCAATGAGAAGGCAAGTGGCTACATTTCCTTGAAGCTCAAGTCTGTTTAAGGTTCAGTTCCAGGGCCCACCCAGATTATCTCTGAAGATCACATCTGTGGCTTCTCTCCCACCCACGCCCATGACCCTCCTCATTCGCTGCTTCCCCAAGATACTCAATGACTCCCAGACACTCCCCACTGATGCTGTCCAGAGGCTAGAACAGCACGAAGAAGTACCAGGTGGACAAGTCAGGGTGAATCCCTTGGAGGGTCCTGCCTCTGGATGAACTTGTGCGGTGCAGGTTTGAGAAAAGCGATTCTTCTGTGATGTCAGGGGCTGACAATTTGGTTTTCTACATTCAGTAATGACCTGATTATTTCCAGTTTGAAAACACCCATGCACTCTTGGCTCACTGACAAGGCTTAGATGAAAGTTTCTAGGAAGATAGCTTTCTGAGTGTTTGGCTTGGTGCATCTTTTGGGTTAGAATGTTAGTTTCCATGGTCAGCACTGTGACAACTGAATTTGCAATAAAAGCCAAAACTGTGTCAGACTACAAATTCCTGCAATGTGTTCTTAGGGTTGAGAGGAAGAGAAATAGAACAGCACAGTTTTGGTTATTTATTGCTGAGTAACAAATGACCCTAGAACTTAGTGGTTTAAACCAATAACTCTTTTATTTGCTCACAATTTTACGGGTCAGGAATTTGGAAAGGCACAGTGGAATGGCTTGTCTCTGATTCACAATATCTGGGACCTTGGCTGGCTGGCTTGCATGACTAGAATTTGGCTGAGAGCACAGTTGGGGGTCTTATGTCTGAGCCTTCAATTCTTTGCTAAACGCTAAGTGACTTTTATACATTGCTAGCTGGGTTCTTCCACGGTGGTCTCAGCATAGTCAGACTTTTCACCTGACAGCCGACCTCTTCCTATGGAGAAAAAGCTGTCAGAGTTTTCAAAGCTTGGCCTGGAACAAGCCTACTGCTATTTACATCATGTTCTACTGGTCAAAGAGAGTCACGGGACATGCTTAGATTCAGGAGGAAGGGAAACGACCCATGTCATGATGTGAGGAAAGCCAAAGACTCCGTGACTCTCTTGGATCTACTGTAGAGACAGAAGTGGAAAGAAAATACTCCTATTATAATACTCCTATTATTTCTAGAAGATAAAATCTAATTAAGTCAAATTCAAGCAACCAAGAGAATTCCCTGTCACTCCTGGCTTCTTCCTCCAAGTGGCCAATTTTTAACTTTGGCGCAGAGAGTCAGCAAGTGGTCTTTGTACCTTCAGTTACAGAGGGATATGCAGTATCTTTATTTTTAATTTTCAAAACCTCCATTTTGCTTCTCTACTTTCTAGTAGCAAGCTCTTTCCAGAAGAAGGCTTTAAAAAAACAACTTCATTGTGTATTTTGCTTGTATTATCAAAATCGGTTAAGCAGCACACAAATATAAGTCCACTTGCAAAATTTTGACAATACTGTAGCACACATAGTATGGATGCTTCATCACTTGAGCATTTGCTAGCCTTCCCATCAGTCACAACTGCAATTTCTTGTATCTCCCTTTATATCTTTCTCTATACTTATATATATTCAAGTATATGTAAATATAATCATATTAAAGTTCCTAAAATAAAATCTTACGGTACTAGTTTTATTACACTACAGTTTGCCTTTTTCATCTAGTATGATATTGTGTTTGTTGTTATATTGATATATTCACCCATTTCTTTCTTTTATCTTTCTCTTAAATGGCTGTATATAATTCTCTTGACCCCATGTGGCATAATTTATGCAGTGACTTCCATGGTATTAGACTTTTAGTTAAACAATACTTTTAGTATTTCAAAGATAATAAAGAGCAAATGAAATATTATACCATGCATTTATACCTTTTTATGTATGTAAATGTATATATATGTAAAAATAGATACTGGATAAATGGAGAAAGAGTCTCTTCAGTAAGTAGTGCTAGGAAAACTATAGAACTACATGTTTTCTAAAAGAAATTGGATTACTACCTCAAAACAGGTATAAAGTTAACTCAAAATAGATTAAAGACTTAAATGTTATACCACCCCCACCTCCATCCCCTAAAACTGAAGAAAACGGGCAAAACACTTCTTGATATTGGCCTCAACAATGTCTTCAGGAATTTCACTTCAAATGTCAAGGGATAGAAAAGTGAAAATAAAGAAATTTGGTTACATCAAACTAAAAAGTTTCTGCACAGCAAAAGAAACTCATTAAATAAAAAGGCTCATGTTAAATGAGAGAATATTTATACTCCAGACATCTGACAAAGGCTAATGCCCGAGGTCCATAAAGAATTCACAAAACTCAACAAGGAAACAAAGGACTCCATCAAAAATGGGGAGAAGGAAGTGCTAAACAGACAGTCTTCAGAAGAGAGATACAGAGGGACGACAGATGCATAACATGCTCACTATCATTTATTACCAGAGAATAAATTACCAGGGTGTGAACTTCACACCCACGAGAATGACCTGTACAAAAAGGTAAGAGTGTGGAGGAATGTAGGGGGAAAGTACACTCTTGTTAGGCATGTAAATTGGTCAGGCAGCTGAAAACTAATATGGAAATTTGAGGGGACAAGCTCTAGCTCTTTGAACCATCTCCCCAGCCCAAACAATGTGGAGATTTGTCAAAATATTAAAGGTAGATCTATACCATATATTCCGTAAATTCCTCTCCTTGATATATGTTTGAATAGTACAAAGAAAACAATCCAAAATGATATATGCAAACTTACAATATCCAAATATGGACACAATCTGTGTCCAGTGACAGATGAGTGGATAAAAAAAGATGATAAACACACAATTGAATACTACTCGGCTACAAGAAAATATGAAATCTTGTCTTTTGTGATAACTTAGATGGAACTTAGAAACTAGGAACTTTACTCATACTAAGCAAAATAAATCTTAAGTAGAAAAACAAATACCAGATGATCTTGCTCATATGTGGGATATGAAGAAACAAAGAAACGGAACCAGCAGAGCCTAATGAAAACAAACCTTTGGATTCTGCAGAATGAGGTAACCAAAGGAGGAGAGGGAGAGAACAAAAGGCTGAAGTTGTCTACTAGTGGGTGATAGTAGAAGGATACTGATATTAGTGTTGTCAGTATGATCGGTAACATACATTTTGAAGAAAAGTAAAAATGCAAAAATGTATCCTTCTACAGACTTAGAAATTGTTACCTCAATTAGGAAATAAAGATAGATGAGTGGAGTGTAATAATTGGGTTAGGGATGAATATAGGGATTTGCATTTTTAGTAGATACAGTTTGTTCTCAAAATGTAGCATTAAAATGACACTCCTCCAATAAATTTCTCCAAATCTTTGGCAACTTGGTTATTACTAATGGTTTTAATTTTTAGACTAGATTGATGGGAAAGAACAGTATTTTACCATTGAACTTCTTCACTCTAATTAGTGGTTCTAAGAATTATAGGTTATTAACTGTTATATTTTTTAGTTCTATCTCTGAAAAATATTTTTCATATCACTTGACAGGTTAAAAGAGTATTTTTGTTAAATATTTGCAAACCCTATCAATATACGAACCCTACTCTATATTTCAGAGAGAAATTCCTAAATATTAAATTGTTAGGTCAAAGGGCTTATCTGTTTTTGATATTTTCTAGCTGAATTTCAGTAAAGTTTCTTGAGTCTTCCCTTAAATGGAAAGTATCTTGGATAGTATCATTACATCCTATAGTTGAGTCTCATTTCTCTGCATAAATAAAATAAAGATATGAACTGTATATTACTACATACTAAGACCATTGGTAACCAGCAGTGATGAACTACTTCACATTTAATTAACAAACTTCTTCCTGAGTGTTGAGGTAATGGGTGGCTTATTGGTCAGTGCAAGACCTGAGAGGCCTTTCATTCAATGATTGTATGTATATTTTATCTTGCTCCTAAATTAGCAGTATTCAACCGTTTGCTGAGTGCCTACTATGAACCACATGCTGTCTTAAATACTGCTGATTATTATAATCAAAGCTTGAGTTAAATTTCAGAATATGGCTGTCCAGTTGAGAAGACCATTCGTAATTCCAGATTTCTTTTTTTTTAATTTTGGTGACTTGAATTTTAGCCTTTATAAGGCTGTGTTACAGAACAGTATCATTTAACTTCTATCTTTAGCTGACTATTTAGCCTCTGAACCTCAATGTGGCTCTTGTGTGCTCCACGCACATCAAGTACAAAGGCAGTTAAAATCTTTCTTTGTTAGACACAGCTGTAAGTGAAAGAGAAAACATTAGTAAAAGTTAAAAAAACAGATAACTTGTGGTGTGTGGACATACACAGGAAACAAGTTACTCTTAAAGGAAATATGATTTAGAAGATAGCCAGGAGCTTGCAGAAACATTTCTGTTGTTTGAGAATTTAGAAATTATCTTCTGTCTATAATTCATTTTAGGCATGTTTTATTTAAACTGTTCCTACAGAAACAATTGTGGTTAAAACATTTCTGTTTCAGTCATCTGAAGCCTTTTAAAAAATCCAGATGACTAAAGTTTGTAGCATGAGTGACTGAAGAGTTGCTACTATGGGGATGGGTTTTGTTGTGTGGAGGGCATCTTAGTGACTTGTTAAATTGAAAAGTTTGAAGCAAACGTGGGTCCCCTGCATCTACACAGCCTGGTTGTGTTTGTGCATTAATTGGAGGAACACAACTAATCCTAACCTAATGCTGGTATTTCAGATTTGAAATATGACAATTTTATTTGAGTCCCGGTTCTCTTTCTAATTATCCTTGGGAAAAAAATCACCTAAATCTAGTTTTATGTAAAATTATAGATGCTGACTATAGAATTTTGTGAAAGCTCAACCACCTCTGGATGGGAAGATCTTCTATAAACATAAAATTACTAATTCAAAATGAGTTGATTATTTTGCCATACGAATAAGAAGAGAACTGAATCCATCCATAGTCTGTCCATGCATCCATCTATTCATGAACAATTTCAGATTACATGTTATAAATTAGGCAGTGGGCAAAGTGCTAAAATAAACAAGAACTGCTTTCTGCCTTGTGGGTATTAACAGGCCAGTAAAGATGGCAGTCAAGATAAGGTCTACTGCAGTCAATGCTGGAGCTGGCTCAATCAGGCTCACAAGAGTCAACTGTTAACTTTCAGGAACTCTGTGAGTGGGTTGTCAAACGCAACCACTACTAAAAAAAATAAGTTCTATAGCTGACTTCCATTATCACAGATTTCATATTTGTGACTTTGCTCCCTCACTAAAATTTATTATAAGCCCCAAATCAACACTAACATACCTTTGAGGTTTTTAGAAGACATGCACATACGTAGCAGTGTAAAAAATTCTAGTTCCCTGATGTGCATGTTACTAGTTGAGGTGAAACAAGGCCTTGTTTCAGCCTCATACAGTGAACAAGTGTCCTTTTCGTGATATATTTAGTGCCAGGCTTTTAAAAACATTTTTGTGCTTTCTGTGGGTGATTTCACCATTAAAAATGGCTCCTAAGAATAGTGATGAAGTACTGTCCAGTGTTCCTACGCACAAGAAGGCTGTGATGAGTTTTACAGAGAAAATACATATGCTAGATAAGCTTTGTGCAGTTCTGAGTTACAATGCTGAGGCTGTGAGTTTAAGGTTAATGAATCAGCAATGTATATTAATATGGCGTCTTTAAACAGAAGCACTCATAAAACAAAGTTATGCATCAGTAAGTTGGCAAAAGGTTTCAATCAGAGGCTTATAGGAACCTAGCCTTGTGTTTCCTTTAGAGGCAACAATTCATTATTTACTAATTGAGTGTTTGCAGCAACTCTATGGAACATGGCCATAGTAAATAAATAGAATTGGCTGTATCAACTTACAATAAACTATGCTACATAAAAGGCAAAAAGCATTCAAAACTCAATTGCTAATTTTTTTGCTACATATTACTATTATCTGTGCTTTTGAGCTTATTTGTGTGTATCTTAGCTGTACAGTAGAAATACTACACAGTGGAAGGGCCTAATACACATTAAGCCACCAGATTCAACGATTATATTAGTAGCACTGTAGCACTGTCTCCTCCTGTTGTTCATCGATTTGCTCGAGCAGGCACCAGTAATGTCTCCATTGTGAGACTTGTTACTGTTTTTGGCATATCGAATACGTCACGGGGAGCTTGCCAGGCTCTGCCATGTGGGTGGGATACTCTCGGTAGCTTGCCAGGCTCTCCGAGAGAGATAGAGGAATCAAACCTACTTTGGCTGCATGCAAGGCAAATGCCCTACCCGCTTGCTATCGTTCCAGCCCAATTATATTAGTAGCCTGACACTAACCACTGCAGGAGAAATTATACCATGAAAAGTAACCAATGCTACAAATCACATTCTCTCTCTGAATTCCAGTGACTTGTTAGACTTTTACCAGCATACTACTGCCCTCAGCTTTCTTTAGCGGCCTGCCCCTGAACTACTTACCAAAGCCAATGTTCAGACACTAGGACAAAGCTCAGTTATTGGGATTTTTATTCATCTCCCTGTACCACAACCCTGGATCCATTACCAAAAACTGTGCTCTCTTGACTCAAGGTGGGTTTACATTTCAGAGCTCCAGGGAGATCCAGATGAGCTAAGATTCCCAAGTGCCTGAGATCATACCCATGTTGGAGTTCTTCCTTTCGCCTACCTTGCAGCCTTTTTATCCTTAATGGTTTTTCCTGGAGGCTCTTCCTTGATAATGATTTACACCCAAACCTGAGTTTTTGGATCTGTTCTGAGAGCATCCATCCAGGAGACAATAACCCTGCAACACCAAGAAGAAAGGTGTAGGGTCAGCAATTGGTGTATACATGTCTCAGACTGACTCTGAAAAGCTATTGATTTCTTTGTGGTTCTACCTCCCTCTTTGGAAGACATTACTTTGCAATTTTATCCTCCAATTTGTATGTTCGAATGAATGTAAACAGGTGTAAATTAAAAACAATTCCGATTTTGTAGTTACAATATATGGGCTCAATGCAATCACATTTTGGTAAGCAATAAAGGACTACCCGTGTGTCCTTCACTAGGCCTAACTTGATGGTGGGTTTGCCTCTGCTGAGCTCAGCTAGTGGCCTTGAACTCTGACATGCAATAATAAATCAAGCTTTCATCAAGTTCTTCTTAGCCTGTTGAGAAACAATAACCCTGTAAGCAATGCCGCAATAACTTCCTTTGAAATTCTAATTTGTTTTACTGTGATAAAAAAAAATGTGATAAGCAGTCAAGAAGCCCACTGTGCTGTTATATACAACTGGAATACAATTTTCTAAATAGTTTATTTTTAAATTATTCTCGCTATAGAGTTAGCAAGTGCCAGTCTAGAGGCAGGGTTTGTGCAGTAATTAAATGCTTGCTTGGGAAAACAATTTTAGATCACTGAATTGCTTTATTGCATTTTGAAAGGCTGAAAGGGGCATTCAATCAGGTAGAACCAGTGTGTTTGTCTTTTAAACCAGACTCATCATAAATTATTCACACAAGCTAGACTGAATTTGGAAAGGAAGAAACTTGGGCGTAGGTAATTATTGCTCCAGCAGTCATTGTAGAGTTCAGTGGGCCTCATAAAAAAAGGTCTGACTTGAAGCGTACTGGCAAGGGACTGAGGATAAGGATGAAGTGCCTCCTCAGCAGATCTGATTTTATTTATTTGGGGTGGGGGGACTCATCTGGTGGTACTCAGAGCTTCCTCTTGGTTCTGAACTGAAAAATCACTCCTAATTGGGCTTGGGAGAAAATATTGGGTGCTGGGGATCGAATCAGGGTTGGCAGCATGCAAAGCAAGCATCCTATCCGCTGTTACTATTGCTCTGGCCCAAGCAGTTCTGATTTTAAACTGACACCCTACCAGTTAGCATGCTGCTACAGAAAAAAGGATTCCCATCAACCTTTACTCAATTACACGATTCAGAAGAAAGCATAAAAATATGATTTCACAAAGTATGACATAGGTGAATAATATATAAGTATAAACATTTGACATGACGTGAATTATAAGAGACAGATTTCCCTGAGGCTTCTGTTTCTTACTTTGTATTTGCCCTATATATTTTTTAAAGTGAAAAGAAATTTACTTATAGTCAATGTATAAATGTATGCATTTTAATGAATTTTTGTGTATACACATATAACTACTATCGCAATAAAGCTATAGAACAATTACATCACCCTGGAAAATTTACTCATGCTCCTTCCCAAATAATACTATCTTTCAGAAGTCACCACTATTCTGATTTCTGTTACTAAAATTAATATAAATAGAGCTACTCTTATTTTGTCTGACATCCTTCACTTAGCACAATACATTTGAGATCATAGTAATATATTCATTAATAATTCATTCTTTTTGTTGCTAGGTAATATCCAGTTTATTCATGTAACAGAGTGCATGTTTATTCAATCTCTTGATAAAATTTCACAGAATCTTGCAATTTTTGCCTGGCACAAGAAAAGCTAATATAAACATTCTTATACAGGTATTTTGGGTAACAATGTACAAAAAGAAGGTTGTGTGGGTATTTCTTTTGGGCGCATTGCTAGGCCTTTCTTTTAAGTTTAGGGAAGAAAAACAAGCTGGATGAAGAAAAATTGTTCTCTTTTTTTCTCAGCAAGGTGAGAATGAAACCTTCAATTGCCTAATGGCTCTAGACTTAGAGCATCTCAAGTTATTGTTTAGGGGAATTGGAGAAACAGAATTCAGATTCGTTCCTGATGCCATGAATAGAAGACTTGTATCTGAGTGGATGAAGGGTTCAAGAGCCCTTGCAAAGAAATGCTTAGACCTGGAAACATTGGGGGTAATCTAAGATTGCAAACACAGTTTGTTTCACCTTGAAATCATTCATAACCAAAGATAAGCTGTTGGGAGAAGGGTCCCAAGCAAGATGGATTAGGAGCCTTTTGGGTAGCCCATAGGATGGGTATTAGCTTGGTTGAACCCCCAAGGGTTCATATTCAAGAGTTGTTTGCTACCAACTCTTATAATGGAACTGGGCAGCAGACCAGCTTCACCACAACAGAAGGCTGGTAGACTTGTGAAGGGGTTATGGCGCCCCCTGGGGGACACTTAAATGTCCCTTTGTAAGGTTCAAGTTGTGTTGAGCAATGTCTGAGACATCACGATTTAGTGATCTTCCAAGTTTCAAAAGACATTTAAAGAATTTTGGAATACTATTTGGAACAATTCAACTCAGAAAAGACTTCAGAGGAATATACATAATGGTTAAGCTATTGCAAAAGAAAGAGGGGAATGATTTTTGGTTTCTTATTATTTCTGGTAAAAGGCTTCACGTGATTGGATCATTTCTAAATTTTGCTTTGTGAACAAAGGAAGTAGAATAAGATGAAAATTTTACCTCTAAAGTCCTGCAGCTAAAATTCCCCTACAAGATGGCTGTGAGTCTTTGTGTTTGCTTGCTCAGGGGGTAAAATGACAATTATGAACCCACGCCAGTACCATCCTTCCTGTGAGCATTTGGAAACATGTGGGAAAATTTTTGATAGTTGGAGGGATATGCCACCTCCATTTACAAAGGTGGGGGAGGGAGAGAAAATATTTAGTAAGAGGAAGAGTTGTTCCATCCAAAATGCCAATGGGCTCCATTGAGAAATGTTTCCTCCTCAGGAATCTGGAGCCATTTACATGCAATTCATATTCAGAAACACAAACAAAATATGTCCAGCAAGTGAATGTCAGTCAACTCAAGGAGTTTACTGGAACAGAATAAGTGGATCTAAGTCTATTTGGGGACATTTCAAGTATGCAATAAACTATGTCAAGCAAAAAATGGGGCAGTATTCAGCACTGACATTCAGTGGGATATGAAGATGGGAAAATTAGTTGTTAAGACTCCCCAGCATTTCTTCCTCCATTTTCCTCCATTTTCCTCACTAATCCTACTTTATCCCATATTTCTTGGGATAAGGAAGTAGCTGATAAATTCATTGAGTGATGAGAGTTTTCTCATACTCCTACCAGTAAGATATCGGGAAGGGAAAAATCTCAATTTATGGAATTTCAGATGTGGGGGAAGAAGGTAGGTGTTTTTGGCTGTGACATCTTTCTAAGATCTTTCTAAGAAAATAATAACTTATAACCTGTACCTATGGAAGCAAGTGCATTATCAGCCCGATGGTACCTTCAGATGTCTTGATACCTCCAAATTGCCGCTGTGCCTCTGGCCAGACCCCAACAACTTGGCACCAAGATTTTTTGAGAAATTAAATGGCCAAAATGTAGGTATGTGGGAGCCACGCCCACAAACCACTTCCAGCTCAGTTATATGAGCTCATTTATCAGCCTTGCTTCAGAGACCCATAAACAAATCTTGAAAGAGATCAAAAGCCACAGCTAATCTCGGACTCACACAAGGCTAAACAGACCAGGGTAAATTGGGCGGGGCTTGGGGGGTCGTCAGCCTGGTGCATGCCCAAGCAGAGGCCCTGAAGCTGCTTGCTCCCACAATCCAAAATCACTGCCATGGCGCGAGCCGGAATCCACTGTCTCAGGACAGAGCTCACAGAGATATTAATCTGCTGAAAATTTGGATATGTGGGTTTTGTGACTGAATTCTCTAGGCTTTCTCAGGGTCAGGATGAACTAACTTCTGGCACCTCCCTGTACTTCCAGAAGCCTTGGCAGTCACTTCTATGCCCCAAAGTTGCCACCCAGCTAAAACAGCTACTCCAGCCTTGCTTTATTGATAACTTAACTCCCTGAACAAACATGATGACCTCTTAGTACCTGTACTGCAAACCATAAATCACAGAAGGAGAGGAAAAAGAAGATTGTTTGCCATACATGCAAGCTGGGGGGCGGGGTGTGTGTGTGTTGGGGGATGATGGGAGGGGAACAGGGAATATTGCTGGTGGGAAATGTACACTGGTGCTGGATCATTTTATGACTGAAATCCAATCATAAAAAGCTTTGAAATGGTCTCTCTCATGGATATTCAACAAAACATTAAAAAAAGTAATAACTTACATTCATGTGAGACTAGCTTTATATATATATATGTATATATATATATGGAATCCAAAATGTTATTATTTTCTGTTACCATGACAAGAAGGAAAAAGGAACTGGATACCTTTGTGAGTTTATTGGAATGCAAATAAGTTAAACAAGATTCTTCTGAAGTACATTTTTGTTTTATTTTTGTTACACCAATTCCTCCTTGTATTTCCCACCACATTTATCTCAACCTTGCACAAATTATCATTCAGTGTGTCCCCATAGAAACAAATGAATAGCTATAAGAAATTGCATTGTAGATTATGGAATAAATTCATATTACCATATTTATTGATGGATTGCCATTCCTCAACTTTGATGGAGTTATCCACTGAGAATAAAATATTGCTGCAATAGTCTGTTTCCATTAAGCATTTACTGAAAGAGATTTCTCACTTCTCCTTTGTGAACAGGATTGATGCTAGATCTTCCTCAAACTTCCAAATGACAGGTGATTAATCTGCTTCTATTTAATATATGAAGGAAAGATGGGAGAACAACACGAGTGTTACCATTATCCAGTACTCAAGCCAACAGGTGACCTTGAGAATCTAGTTACAAGTGCCCCAGGGCTTGGATGAACTAAGAAAATAGGATAAGAATGTTAGGGATATTCTGGTCCTTTCCTTGCCTGGGAAAAAAATCAGAAATGATGAGATCTTAAATATTCATGGACATTTATAGAGCTACTCTTGTACCAGACTCTATGTTGTGTGTCAAGAACACAAGGATGAGTTGAAACAGTTACTCATTCATGAGGCTCAAATGCTGGAGCGATAGCACAGCGGTAGGACGTTTGCCTTGCACACAGCCAACATGGCCGACCCGAGTTCGATTCCTCCGCCCCTCTCGGAGAGCCCAGCAAGCTACCGAGAGTATCTCACCCGCACGGCAGAGCCTGGCAAGCTCCCCGTGACGTATTTGATATGCCAAACACAGTAACAACAAAGTCTCTAATGGAGACATTACTGGGCCCACTTGAGCAAATCGATGAACAACGGGAGGGCCTTTACCTTTACCTTTATGAGGCTCAAATGCTAGGAAGGGTGTTGGCTAATGGGTCTGAACTTCTGTTGTAGATTTTAGTTACCAGGAGTGTTTTAAAATTTTATTGAAACATACCCCCTAATCTGGGCTGGAGTGATAGCACAGCAGTAGGGCATTTGCCTTGCACACGGCCAACTTGGCTGACCCGGGTTCGATTTCTCCACCCCTCTTGGAGAGCCTAGCAAGCTACCGAGAGTATCTCACCCGCATGGCAAAGCCTGGCAAGCTACCCATGAGGTAGTCAATATGCCAAATACAGTAACAACAAGTCTCACAATGGAGACGTTACTGGGCCCGCTCGAGCAAATCGATGAACAACGGGAGGACAGTGCTACAGTGCTACCCCTTAATCTGATGATGGTAGGGAGGTAGAACTTTTGGGGTTGATTAGGTCATGAGGTTGCATCCGTCATGTGTGGGATCTGTGCCCTGATACCATAGGCTCCAGAGAGCTCTCTCAGCTCTTCTGACAAACAAGGCCACACAGGAAGGCCACATATACACTCTAAATGAACTAGGGAGCAGCCTTCACCACACACACACACACACACACACACACACACACACAGTCTTCTGGGAACTTGACCTTACCCTTCTGGGCCTCTAGAACTGTGTGGAGTACATTGTTTAGTGTGTGTCGGGGGGGGGGGGGGGGTGTGGGAAGAGGGAGTCTGAGGGAGGTGAGACATGCCTGGTATTGGTTGGAGCCATTTTCAGTTCCGTGCTCAGTGACCCATGGTTGTGCTTGGGGAACCTTGTGGGACCAGGGATGAGACTGGGTTGACAGTGTGTAAGGCAAGTGCTTTATCTCATGTGTATGTCCTTTGTTCTTTAATCATGGTTCAGGTTATAGGAACTAATGAAGTCAAATAGCAATCACCCCATTTTCTCTTGGTCTTTAAGAAGATTAGTGAATATGTTTTTTAAAGATTTGTTTTAAATACTTATGGTGGATACATGTTTAGATAGTAATCCCTGCGTTATACATCTACCCCTGCGTTATACATCTACAGGAATTCAGTAACCTCTCTTTTGCATAACTCAGATGGCAGGGAAACTTTTCTATATAGAGTGAATACAAGTTAGGTTAGTGAAAGCAGTAAAATAAACAGAAAGATATGACCTCTCACTGACTGAATTTCTAAGTATATTTTGGGGTGGGGGTTGGGAAGGCTATAAGCACAGTTATTAATGCTACCAGAGCTCAAATTCATGCCATAAACTGGAGGTTCTCAATCTTCTCCTTGCATTAACATCACCTGGAATGGTTTTCAAAACCTATTTGTGCTTGAGCCTTACCTACAAAGACTCAGTTTTACCTTTGTAAAACTGGGCATTTGTCTTTCTCCCTCTCCCTCTCCCTGTTCTTTTCACAGAAAATGTGCAACCTGTGTGCAGAACCAGTGCCTTAAAACAATTCCTCCCAAGCTCTGGAATGTTTACATTGTGTGGGGGAGCCTTAAAGAATCTCCAATACCAGTATTATACTCATACCAATGAGATTATTTAGTATGGAAGCAAGATGTAGACGCCTTAAGCAACAGATCTTGGAAGAGTTCCTGATGTGAGTTCTACAACATTGTACTTAGTTCCTACAGGTTGGTGAGGGGATAGGTCAGTGGGATCGGGGGAAAGGGGAAAGAAGGGTTAAGATATAGGGGAGTGGGTATGTCATTAAGGATGCCAGTGATCCTGGTACCCCCTTTCCCCATCAAGTCATGAAGTGAGTAAGGACAATGACATGCTGATGAATGTTTAGCAGATGACTAGCCAAGGGGGAAAGCCCTGGTTTATAGAATTTACCCATTTCTTCAGTATAAATACTCCAAGCTAAGCATGGCCAATTTCGAGTTGCCAACCTGACATTATTGATTGTGAAGTTGGAAAGAAATACAGAACACATTCTGGGGAGTCTACAGGAGCTGGCGCCAGCCTGCCTCTAGGTGTGAGCGTAAATCCATCACACAAGTTTGGAGATCTAAGGCAGAGAATTCTGTGCCTTGTTTCTATGCTTGAACCAGAAATCAAATGAAAGCGCCTAGGGTTTCCCTGAAAAGTATCATGGAGAGTAAAAATTGTGGCACATGTAAAGGTAACAAGGGCCTGAGACCTCTTTCCATATCCCTTTCACTTCCCAGTGGTATGAGAAGACAGTTTTTTTCCCCTGAACCTCTGAGACTATTACTATTACAGAAGGAGATAATCATGGGCTGGAAAGTCTCAGGGGAACTCAAGTTTAGAATGAGAAAGCACAGAGTTTTGAATGACTGGCTACTGATGGTTATGCTGAAATAAGCAACAGATGCAAATGTGGAGGGTGCCAACAAGGACAAAAGCCAGTGACACCTGTGAATCAGATACCTCTAACCTCTATGACCTGCAGAGAAATAACAAACAGAAAAGGTCTGGGGAAGTAGGGAAGGTGGTGACTGTTAGTCATTGAAGTAATTAAAGGTTATTACAGAGGAGACAGCCAGAATCTCTTTTTTATTTCTTGGCAGAATAGAGAAAGGAAAACAAAACACGATTTTAGGTTTATCTTCTTAGAGCGATTGAAGTGAGGCAGTAGCATTTTACTTCTTGCTTTTGGAAGCTCTAACTGGCAATCTTCTATGAATTTACTCTGACAAAGGATAACATGCCCCAAGATCAGTATGTTGACCTTACCAAAGTTTGATGTAAGTAGGACAAGATGGAACACTTCAGACAAGCACATGCAGACACACTGCTCAGAATAAGGATGTAAAGAGATATTACTTGCCCTGTTTCTGTTTCTGGGATTTTCTTTGCTGAAACTCTCTTCTGCCAGTTGCAGGCACTCAGTGGATAGGTTTATTGACTTCCTGGGGACACTTAAATGATACTGACTTTGGGCACTGTGATTTTTATACACAGACAGTGCCACAAGATTACTTCTACTCTTCTATTAGAAGGGGCTGAATGAGCAGAAAGTGGGTACAGAAATGAGGCTCAGCAGATCTCAATTCTTATCCTGATGACACACCAGCAAGGTAACCATAAGCAAATACACTTTTGTAAATAAAGTTTTAGTAGTAAAAATAAAGGTTTTGTAATAAAGTTTTAGTGGCACCAAGTCACACCATCCACTCAGCTATGACTATTTTACACTCCAATGGAAGAATGGAAGAATTGCAATAGAGGTGGTCTAGTCTAGGAGCTTGAGTGTAGTAGAGTGTGTAGGGTATTTGCCTTGCACATGGCTGACCCAGGTTCAATCCCTGGCATCCCAGATGGTCCCCTGAGCATTGCCAGGAGTGATTCCTCAGTGCAAAGCCAGGAATAATGCCTGAGTATTTCCAGTGTGGCCCAAAGTCCAAAAAAAGAAATGGTCTGTCTAGGGACTGGAGAAGTAGTATAAGGGTTAAGGTACTTTCCCTGTATCAGGTTGACCCCAGTCTGATCCCTGGCATCACATGGTCCCCTGATCATGGCCAAGTGTGGCCTTGGAGGCCCCTTTCTGAACACCACTAGGTTTGGTCCTGGAGGCTCCCAAGAAATCCTGGGATGGCCTGGTCAATTCTCAGCACCTCAGGGCCAGAATCGCACTGCATCCTTGGGCCCTCACATTGAACTGCTGCTTTCTTGGCCGAGAATCTCTATGAGGAGCCACAGGCCTCTCGAGCACAGACTAGTTGCTCCCCAAAGAAATGATTTGGCCTGTAAAGCTGAAGATATTTACCATCTGGTACTTGGAGATCATAGTCCACTCAATTATTTAGCCTCTAACCTAGATTTTACCCTCGATCCCAGCTGTTCGGTAAACCTTTGTGTACTCTCATAGACAAAGATTCTGATGTCTTATCACCATCACTTTTTTTTTATTTACTGGATCAGCATCCCTGCTTTTATTCTGATCCTGTTTACAATCTGCCCTCAGGGCAGCAGGGAGAGGGGTCTTTTAAAAAATGTCAGGTTATGTCATCACCATGTTCAAAACCTACAATGGGGGGGGGGCTGGAGCAATAGCACAGTAGGTAGGGCGTTTGCCTTGCACGCAGCCGACCTAGGTTCGATTCCCATATCCCATATGGTCCCCCGAGCACCGCCAGGAGTAATTCCTGAGTGCATGAACCAGGAGTAACTCCTGTGCATCGCCGGGTGTGACCCAAAAAGCAAAAGCAAAAACAAAAACAAAAACAAACCCTACAATGGTTTCCCTTTTTGTTTAGAATGAAACTGAGAATTTATACCATGGACTCTGAGACCTTACATGCCTACTGCTACCCCAGCTCATCCCCACCATATCACTGAACTCATCTTTTCCTTCTCTCTGCTCCAGCTCCTTAACTCCCCAAGTTAAGTTGTCCTTTGTACTTGCCATTTCTCACTGGGATCTGCTTGTCTGGGATATCCATGCACTACCTCTTATAGAGCTTGTAGGGACCTGCTTGAATGGCACCCCAAAATGAATTCCTTTACTGCTTTATCAAAAATAGTGCTCCATTCCTATCACTATGCCTCCCATTTTTCAGAGCAATGATCTATTTGGTTAGTATTGTCCACTTTCCTCATTAAAAGGAAACTCTTGATATTATATCACAAGCATAGTGTTCAATATATGTCAAATAAATCTGTTGGATGAACGGGCCTCAGTTTCCTCATGTGTAAAATGAAAGAGAGGGCCATCTGGCCAGACCCATCTGTCACTGAGCTGGTTGCCAGGATGGTTTCCACTGAGTTGAGTGGCTATGTTGGCAGTCCTTTCCCCTTATGTTGGTCCCTCTCAAAGTCTATGGCTGGATAGTCTTGCTTTACTTTAGTCATGAGTATCTGACTTTCAACACTTGCCAGAACCTCAAAGCAAGCTCTTTTTTACTCAAGGATCCACCACAGGAATGTCTTTTCTATCTCTTATAAGTACATTGAAAACAAAACATAATAGTAGCCTTGAAACTCTAAAGTCCTATGTAAGTGGAAAGAAATAAGAGTATTGACGTTAACAACACACATGGTTCCCTTTTCTCCACCCAAACAACACCCCTGCCCTCACCCTGCAACATAAAGATTCATCAACAGGCTAGAGAAGACACAAAATGAGACTTTAAAACAGCAAGGAATAGCTCTGGGAACTTGAGATTAATAAGATATTCATTAAAATGACAAAAAGTTAATTAAAGGAAGGAAAACCCAACTACTCGTGGCTTCAAATAATGGTTAATCCTCCTACTTTACTGAGATCTAATACTAAACTCAAAGAGGCATCCCCTATACATCCTTCCAAATCCACTTTAATCATCTTAGAATTTTTTTAGTGAAGTCAAATAGAGAAGACGGAAACCCATAGAATAAAAGAAAGGGATTACATACACCGAGTTTGGATGTGGGTGATTTCAGAGTGGAATGTCTTAAGTAATTTGGGAGACAGGGCCACTTATGGTGGTGCTCAGGAGATCATATGGTGCCAGTGACTGAATATGGGTCTTCTGCATGCAAAGCATGTGCTCTAGGCATATGATCTCTCTTCTGAGTCCCTTTAGAAAGCTTATGGAATGAGTTTAGTGGTTAGACACATATATTCAAAAATCCCAGAATTTTTATAAAATATTGAGACTATTAGAACACTGGGCTGGAGCGATAGCACAGCGGTAGGGCGTTTGCCTTGCACACAGCCAACATGGCCGACCTGAGTTCGATTCCTCCGCCCCTCTCGGAGAGCCCGGCAAGCTACCGAGAGTATCTCACCCGCACGGCAGAGCCTGGCAAGCTGCCCGTGACGTATTTGATATGCCAAACACTGTAACTACAAATCTCATGATGGAGTCGTTACTGGGCCCGTTCGAGCAAATTGATGAACAATGGGAGGACCGTGACCGTGATTAGAACACTAATTTCACACAAAGTTGTCAACCACTCAAATGTACCAAATGTAACTTTTATCCGACCAGTTCCTTACTATCCTGCCTTGAATATGATAATGATGAATGGTTGTCTTTTGGTTTTGCAGGAGAGTCAGAAAACTGAATGAAAATATTGGTGTATTTTCAACCGAGCTTTGTGGCTTTCTGCTAGTGCAGGCAGCAAATGATCATTTAACTCAGGCATTTTCACCTAGGCAACAGTACTGTATATTTTGAATCACATTTTTTTGCTTTATCTCTGTTCTAATGAGAATAAAAGACCGAGTATTTTGAGTATCTAGTGGGATAGAGCTGACTGAAAGTTATTTTAGATTCGCTTGTGACGTGTGCTGTATTCAGAAACAATCAAAAGACACCGGTAAGTGAGAATAAAATGCCACTGCTGTGATACATTGGGTAGCTGAAAAGACCAAGAGTTATGGGCGTTTGAGTGTTCCTGGGCTCCTAGATTTTAGAGACCCGACTTTTCTGCCTTTGCAAATCCATATGACAGATGATCACAGGACATAGACCATTGAAAAATCCTGGTCAAACTATGATTCTATTTTCATCTTGACCTTCATAGCATGAAGATGATTAGGAGCAGGACTGTGGAATCAGCTGAATTAAATCCCACTCTACCACTTACTAGCTTTATAAATGTACACGAGACATTTGATTTCCTAACTCTCAGTTTTGTAATTTGTGGGTAGAATGGGTAGTTAGCCAATCCATCCAATCTATATAATCTATACAATCTTTGTCGGATCAAATAGGATAATTGTGTGTAGAGTGCTTTGCACATAATAAACTTTAAAAAATATGAGCATAAATCATATTATTCATTTCGAATTTAGTATGGCAGTATTTCTCAGAATATTAGTTTCCTATGGCTGTTTTAATAAAGTACTATACATTTGAAGGCTTTAAACAACCAAAATTTACTCTTGCAGAGCTTGTGAGGTGACCAGTCTGAAGGCTCTTAGGGGAGACAGCTTCCTGGTCTCTTCCTAGCTTCGGGTGGTTGTTGACAATCTTGGTATTCCTTGACTTACAGGCACATAACCACAATCTCCATCCTCACATAACATGCTCCCCAAGTTCAAATTTCCCTCTTCTTATGAAGACATCAATCACACTGAACTTAAGACTCACCTTTACCAGTATGACTCATTTTCCCCCTTTCTTTTGGGGTAACGCCTGGCAGTACTCAGAGATTACTCCTGATTATATGCTCAGGGATTCCCTCCTGGTTGTGCTCAGTGGATCATATAGGGTGCTGGGGATCAAACCTAGGTAGGCATCATATAGGCACACACCTAACCCTCTGTACTATTGCTCTGGTCTGGTATAGCTCAATCTTGATTACGTCTGCAAAGATCCTATTTCCAAAATACCAGGTATGAAAATGTATTAAGTCCTGAAAAGATCAAGAGGAGATTTTCAGAACTCACTCTCAACTAAGCAGACCCTGGGCCAAAAGGGATGCTATAGAAATAAGTCAGATGGCACTGTCCCACTCCATGGACCCTGACACTGAAGGGGAGCTGTGCCTACTAAGTGGGTAATTGCTTCATTTCATTGACTATAATTCTACCTAAGACTGAAGTCCCTGCTCAATTCTGGAGTTGGATATTGGCAGCCTCTATGAGCAGTATAAGACTAAGGGCGGGTGGGGTGAGTAGAAGGATAAAGTAGAGGCCAATACCTCAATGCTCAGGGAGAAGGGAGTTGGAAAAGAGAAGGTAATTGGAAATGATCACTCTGGATAAGAACTATGTGTTGAAAACAGGTAAAGGAACAAACATGCTAATCTCTCAATACCTGTATTGCAAACCATAATGCTTCAGAGAGGGAGAGAGAGGAAAAGGAAGAAGGAAGGAGAGGGAGAAGGAGAGCGAGAAGGAGATGGAGAGGGAGAGAAAGAAGAAGAGAGAGAGGGAAATAGAAAGGGAGAGAGAGAAGGAAAGTGCCTGCCATAGAGACAGACTGGAGGGAGGGTAGCAGGAGGGAAACTGGGGACATGGGTGCTGGGAAAGGTACACTGGTGGGGGGCTGGGTGTTGGAACACTGTATGAATGAGACCCGATCACGATCAGTTTTGTGTAACTGTATCTCATGGTGATTAAAAAAATAATTCAACATGAAATAAAAGTAGAGGCCAAGTCCTGTGGTCTCAAGAGCTAGGTCTCCATCTGGGAATGGAATGGGACATATTGGTACACTGGGAGCTGGAGACAGAAGCAAATGTCATCCTTGCCACAATATTCCTCAGTGTTTTCTCATGTACCAAGGTGCACACACACTAACCATGTGTTCATAGAAGAATCCCTAGAGATTTTGATGACACTGATGTAGAAGGTCTGGGGTGGTGACTGAGCCACTATTACTTTTTTCTCTTTTTTGATTTTGGGGCCACATCTGGCAGTGCTTGGGGCTTACTTCTGGCTCTGTGCTCAGGATTCACTCCTGGTGGGCTCAGGGAACTATATGGGGCACCTGGGATTGAACCCGGGTTGTCCATTGCAAGTCAAAAGCCCTACCTGCAGTACTATTAGCCCTGAGACACTATTTATAATATGTTCCCAGAGATATGACCCATGTTGCTGGATTCTGAACTGCACTTAATTCAAGATTTGGTTTATGCTGTGCAACACTCTACCTAATAAGTATGCATATCTGAATAAACATATTTATATATATTTAAATATACATAAGAACTAGTCAAAATACACATCCTGGGTAAAACAGCATTACTCACACTTAAAGTTAAAACAATGCTCACCTAATATGATCTAATATCAAATGGATATTAAAAATTTCCCCAGTCTTTTCCAAAATGGCTGGTAATAAATCAGAATTTATGTTAGGACCACCACTGCATGTGATTATTTCCTTCCAGTCTCCTTTCATCTGAAACAGTGTCTTTCATGACCCTGGCTTACTGATGGAAAACTTGCTAATAAAAAATTCACTTTGTGGATTTGTGTGGTTGCATCCTTGTGGTGTCACTTTGTAGTTTTAGCTATATTTCCTGCAAACTGAAAGTTGTCTCTAAAAACTTGAAGGTTACGTATTAAATATTTGTGGATAGAATGTGTCACCGGTGATAGGTATGCTGCAGTGTGTTAGTTCAGGTGATGTAATATCTGTTTGTTGTATATCCAATTAGTCATGCAATGACTGTCTCCTGGATTAGGGTGGTAAGAGCTTGATCCCTCTGCCATACACTTAAGCTTTGTCTGTTGAGACCAGAATTTGAGGATTGCTTGGGGTTTCTTTGACCCCATAAGTACCCGTGTCTCACTAACCATTTCCCCCAGTAGATGACTTATTTATCCATACTCGGTGATGCACAGGATTTCTTTCTGGCTCTATGCTCAGGAATTACTCCTGGCGTTGCTTGAGAGATATGTAGCGCAGGGGATAGAACCAGGGTTGGCTGCGTGTAAGGCAAGAACCTTAACCCCTGTACTACCTTCCTGGACCAAGGATTTTTTCATACCAATTACAATCCTTGTCAAACCAATGGTTTCTTTGGAAGAGGCAAACATGGTGACTGTATACTCTAGCATTCCTTTTGTGTGTATAAATTGACATTGTTTTAGACAATTAAGACTATTCGGCTACTTATATAGAAAAAACACATACTTCTTTTCATCACCTACATTCAAAAGAAAAATTTGGTTGAAGAACAGCCCTAAATGAGTTTAGATTTTTTATTTATTTATGGGTTTTAATAGATTCAACACATTTCAAATAACTACACTGAGGGTTTTTTGATCCATATTTATCAGAACTGTGACCAGTAGATGGGGTACTTTCTATCTACCTACTCTGTCCTTTTGATAAGATCCAATTAGTCTTCAAACACTCCCTTTCATTCTTCCCCACAAGGTATCTCAGGCTCCAACTGTACCTTCTCTGCCCTCGGCTTGGAATCAGTCATTTCTCCAAGGACTTCTCCTTCCTTTGAGTTAGCAGCGGGCATCAGTGGGGAAAAAAAGAGTTTTAAGATTTTATGTTGTGTGAGATGATTCTAAGGCATTTTAGTGTAGTTAGAAAAATATTTACATTAAGATTTATTTTACAAAAGACTTGAGAAGTTAATCTCCAATTAGCTTTAATATCACCCTTTAAAACTATTTTTTATGTATTATCTTACACTAAAATTTGATTTAGGCCACTCTGGCAATGCTAGGGCTTACTCCTGATTCTGTACTCAAGGATAACTCTTGGCAGGATGCAAGGAACCATATGCAGTGATGGGAGTCAAATCTGGGGTAGCTACGTGCAAGGCAAGTGCCCCACCCACTCTGAAGCACCCAAACTGTGATTCTTAACATAATTCCTTGCCCTCTTTACTTTACATGAAAATAGCTTCTAAATGATTATTAAACTAAAGTTACTGAATGTCTTACTCTTCCTCTTTCTGACCTTAGAACTTCCTCCTTAGATACTAAGTTCCTTAAAATTAAGAAACAAGTCTCAGATATTAGAAAACTCTAATATTAAAGTATTAGAAAAATATTACTTGAAGAAAACTTGTTATGTAAATAAAGTTTTATTACCAAATATTGCATACCAAAAAAAACCCCAAAGTATTTTTGGGACATAGGTGAGTTGTCAAGAGGATTTCTAAAGAGTCAAGCTCATTTGGTGAACAGAAACTCTTTGAAATCCGTGTATCTGTTTTCTAAATATTTTTAATCCATTTCAAATACCTTGATGTAACAAAGAGATACAGCTTATGTAAAATAATTTATACAGTTACGGATTTGGAGTCAATTTTTATTAATAGGATTATGGATTGGTATCTTTATCTTTTATCTTCCCATTCAAAGGTATGAAGAAGAGAGCAAGGATTCACAGAATACTGTGAAAGGTGTGAGGAAGAGAGCAAAGATTCAAGAAGACTGTGCTGGTTTTATACCAGCAAAGTATAAGTCATCATGAGTGATGCCCAGCCTGCATATACTTCAGTTATCTTGTCTGACTTCACAGATGAATGAATTCTTAAGACTCCTATGCAAAGGAGTTCCAGCACTTGGTCATTGGTCTTAGATAAAAGTTTAACTTTCATGTGACAAAGGAAAAGGAAGACAACATGTTCCCCAGAGAAACTGATCTCTAGGAGTCCTTCTGATATACCTGAGGTGTAAGAAATCTTCTTCCTATTCTATCAGGGGTCAATAATATACAAATAGTTTTCTACTTTACTCTGTTGTGAGTCACGAAGGACTTTCCTAGTCATATCACTCATGCTTCATTTAATAATAAGGTCTAAGAAAGGAATGCCAGTTAAAACATGCAATTTAACACTCTGTTCCTGACAAAAACCAATGGGGGCAATTTATTCATCACACATCAATACTCCCAGCTCATAACAGGAAGGTTACCAAAGACAGGCATATGAGAATAAGAATATATACATGCGGTAAGAATAGGAGCCTCGAAGCATTTTCTATCCATTTGTAATTGACCCAATGGTTCTTTTGAAACAGAAACTAGGGGTATATGAAAAAGAAACTGTGGATGCAGGATAGAAGGCCTTTCACATTGGGATGTTTTTAGTAGATTTGCTGGGCTTATGACATCCAGCCCTCTCTACAAATTTCAACTCTCTTCACTTCCTTTGTAAGCCTAACCTCAGGCCAGGAGCTGTGCAGTTAATTGGAGAATAGGAATTCATTTCATGTATCCCCGCATAAATGTCAGAGCATGACAAGGATAAAAATACCCACTGCTTTTTGTTTTTAAAATAAAACAATGTTTTTATTGTATCTCAAGGTTGTTTCTCTTTGTGAAAGTCAAGAACTCTGTTTCTCATGCCTTCAATCCTTAGCAAGATAAGTAATGTAGTGGACTTTCAGGGATAAGAGTCAGAAACATCTCTCAAAATGTAAGGATGGCACTGCCTCTTCTCCTTGAGATAATCATCCAGCTAATGTACAGCTTATCTCCAGAAATCTTTCTTGAACAAATTCCTTCTACCATGATATGAATATAGGTTACTGGAGAGAACCCAGAATTTCAGTCTCTGTCTTGTGACCATATTTTTTATACTAAAAATCAGCACCGGAACTGGCTAGATGATAAAATGTTTAAAATTGGACTACACTAGAAATTGTCCACATGTGGCTGCCATACCTTGATGTCTTCAATAAGCCCACATTTGATTTGTATTTGATGTCATATGGATATCATATTCTTTAAGTCTCTCAAAAGGAAATTAGTTTTTTTGAGCATCAACCACCATCACACAGGATTTTCAGGAAGTAGGATATAAACATTCACAGTGTCCTTAAATCACTCAGGTTTCTTTGCACATTTCTATTAGTATGTTTTTAGTTATACCTTAAATACCTCGAGGAAGGTAATTTCATCGGGGACTTGCCTAGTAGAACCTAGAATGAGAGATTGTTGAGCAGTGTATTTTTATTTTTTTAAAATTGTATTTATTTATTTGTGGATCACTGTGAGGTACAGTTACAGACTTACAAACTTTTGTGCTTGCATTTCAGTCATACAACGGTCGAGTACCCATCCCTCCACCAGTGCCCATTCTCTACCACCAATGGATCCAGCATCCCTCCCACCACCCCCACCCTATCCCCCACCATCCTGCACTGCCTCTGTGGCAGGGCATTCCCTTTTGCGCTCTCTCTCCCCTTTTGGGTATTGTGGTTTGCAATAGAGGTATTGAGCGTCCATCATGTTCGGTCTATAGTCTTCTTTCGGCATGCATCTTTCAACCTGAATGGGTCCTCCCAACATCCATAAAGAAGGTGTTCCCTTCTTTATCTGAGCTGCCTTTTCCCCCAGCATGTGAGACTGGTTTCAAGCCATAGAGTGTACCTCCTGGTCCTTATCTCTACTACTCTTGGGTGTTAGTTTCCCATTCTGTTATTTTATATTCCACAGATGAGTGCAATCTTTCTATGTCTGTCCCTCTCTTTTTTTAAGGACCACCTCTACATCCCACCCTCATCGGGCTCAAGTCTCTAGACAGAATTGTGTTTTAGGTGATTTTTTCTGCGGGTGGGGGCTACAATAAGAGGTACTCAGGGCGTACTCCCAGTTCTGTGTATTAGGATTGCTCCAAGCAATGCTTGGGTACGATCTGGTGCTAGAGATCAAACCTGGTTCAGCCACATGCAAGGCAAGTGCCTTATCCCCTGTCTTACCTCTCCAGACCACTGTCTTCTGAAGTAACCTTACCATTAATGCAAGAAGCTTATAGAACACTTTACTAAAAAGTGGATATTAAGTGCAGGCAAATATATGACTTGTCTTATAGGAAAGAACTATCTGTAGAAAATTAAGACTGTTAGGGCAGGTGGTCTTTGAACAAATATCCTTGTCATCCCAGTGAATGTGTTACTATAATAATAGCGCATACATGGAAGAAATGGGCTATAGCTGTTAGTCATCCATCTAGTGCTTTAGGCATTTTAGCAGTGGCAACAGATAGGGCCCTGTTAGCACATACTTTTTCTATTAGGTATTTGGAAATGTCAGACATGAGATGGAAGGCAAGGTGTGGCACACCCTGCTTCCATTTATACTCAACACCATTCATTACTATCTTAAAAAAAACTGAACAAGGAGTCAAGACAGCAGCAGCAGAATGTACCTTTGTACTGATGCTTTGAGCCTGGATGGTACAGGAGATGAAAGAGAGACAGTGTCAAATGTATGAAAGACCCAAGTCTGTGCTACAAGAAAGGTTTGGCATGTACAGGAAGAATTTGTTTGAGCACAAATGGCAACTTAATGCTTCTGTTAAACCTTCACTGAAAGAGCTCTGACTTGGATTTCCATCATATTACATCTTTCATATCTTGGAATATGCAGAGTTTCTCTGAGAATCAGATTAATAAGAATTCCTCATTGTCCAACTGAGGACATGGCAGGATGGGGCAAGGGAACTGAGGAGGACAAGAAAAGAGATCATGGTGATTTCATTGATGTGTTCAGATTCTGCTCTACAACTTCAAAAAGCAGAGTAGAAATTAATAGGTTTTTTCTTGGATATTACCTTAAAAAGAAAAAAATAGTCACGCTTTTTTCACCTTTGAGCAAGCATGCAAATTCTCATCATCTTAGCTGTCATTAGCCTTGGAAACAGGAACTGTGTCCTTCACAGAGGTGGCACATTTGCTCTGCTTTGCCCTCAGCTGGGTGGTGTTTCCATGGAGAACAATGATTGATCTTTGTGGGATCCCCAGAGAGCAGCATGCGTTTTTTTCTCCATTAAAAAAATACCAAATGTGGAAAATGTACTTAGCATATGTGGATGAGCATACAGCCTCAGAGTGCCTTGGTTAGCAAGTCAGAGCAACTGCATTTAGTTTGTAACTTCCTGTGGTGACCATCAGTGGCTTTATTTAGAAGTTGAGAAACCTAACCAGATCCATCCCTGTGCCCCCACCCCACCCCCCACAGCCACATCAAACACATGTTAAGGAACCTTTAATGGACTAAAGGTTATTCCGGGGAACAGTGGTATGTAAATGGAGTCATGGAAAAATTTCAAATATTATTATTACATTGAGGGCAGGAATTCTCATTCCTGCCTATGCTGACATTCAGGATCAGGTATTTCTTTGATTCAGAATTGACACAGAATATATGTATGCTCCCAAAGGCAAATTACTCACCTAAGAGACATCAAGTTCAGAAGGCTTGTTTAATTGATGAGCATTACTTGTCTTTGCCAAAACTAGTCTTTCACCAAAATGTAGATAAATAGATAATTCTCTTTCAAGGACTAAGAATTGACCAGAGGTTGCAAGGCTGTGTAGGCAGAGGTAGGACACCATTTGGTTAGGCATTAATAGGAATTAATTGGGCATATTAACTGGGCACTAGCTTTGAAGAACAGACATTTCTCTCTCTACCCTCCAGGTGAAAGCTCTATTCACTGTGGAAAACTCAAGTGAATAATTCTCTTTTAGCTTGTTCATCAACTCCCACCCTATGTATTCAGCTTGTTCTTTTCCCCAGTCTCTGTTTCTAGAACAAAAATTGAGGGTTGGGTAATTGGAGTTTAAAAGTATCATCTCACTTGCTTAACTTTTGGAATCAATGGTCTAATAGTTCTAAAGCTCAATGTTGTTCCTTGGACAAAATTCTGATGTAAGAAATCCCAACGGTTTTCTATCCCTCCCCCCTTTCGCTTCCCTCACCCACACCTTTCCCTCACTATGAGTTACATCCTCTGCAAATCCACCTCCAGATGCCCCAAATGCCTTCTTAATCTTCATTTCTCTTACTTTATATAAATCATATCTGAGGGAAGGAGTGGAATCTAATTACACTTAGATATTGTAGCTAAATACCCATTTTTCTGAGACTGATACATGTTTTCTTTAAAATTTAATTAATGTATCATTTAAAAATATGTAGTTGTATGCATTTTAATGGAAGCATACATACAAGTACAGGATGTATAACTACAACAATCAGAATTCAGTTTCAGCACTTAAATTAAAGAAAGTCCTTGGGCTGTTCTTTTACAAAACTCTGCTCCAAACTACTACACCCTGGCAACCACAGCTCTGTTCTTCCCTAAACTTTTCTCATTTCCAGAAGGACGTGTAATGGAATCAGACTGAATATCACCATTAAGAGTAATTTTTTTTAAAAAAATCCATCTGTGCTTTTTGTATTGTTAAGTTATTCCTTTATCTTGCTGGGTAATATTCCATGGTGCTTGGGTCGCTTGCTATGCTTGGCAGGTGAGAGAGGTGCTGCTATATATAAGTAGCCTTGTACAGGTCGTCATGAGAAATTAAGTTTTTCTTTCTCAGGCAGGGATGAGCATTGCTAGATCATTGAGTAAATAGATGGTTTCACAAGAAATTGTATTTTAATTTGGTCTAGAAAAGAATTTCACATTTAAGTTGTAATATTCTGCAAGTGTGAGATTTCAGGCTATGCTTCTGAGATCTAGAGTATACGTGATTGCATGTGTGTATGCGAAGGGTGGGGTGTATGCCTATGTTTGAGATATTAAATGTTGGGAGCCTTGAAATCACTATAGTTCAAACGGGTGGCCTCTTTGTTCCCACTGTGTGCTTGTGGGTTGACACACCAATTTTTCTCCCAGTGCTTTAATTTTGACCTATGGTATCAGTACAGGAAGAGCTATTTAAATTGGATGAGTGTTTGACAAACAACCGTCTGTTCCTGATGAGTGGATTTCCTTCCATCTCTAAATCCCATGACTATGACTGCGACTCTTATGCTTGAATCATTCTCTAGCTACATCAATTTTCTGGTTGTCAGCAATGAATAATCCATCTTCCATAGTCTGGAACTACTCAGGCACAGACTCCCTTGAGGTGGTGGTGCTCCTTGTAGTCACTAATGAAACTGCCATCCGTGGGGTACCTTAAGTTTATGGGTCCTAGAGAATTATTTAATTTAATTTTCACCATAAGAAATGCCTTTGGTGAAGAAAAAATGAAAAGTGCATCAATTCTATTGATATTTTTATTTTTTAAAAAATGGCTTTTATTGCCTGAGGTTTTGTTCTAAAATTGAAAAATTCTGATTTTGTATACACTATTTCTCATTTTAAATATATCTTAAATATCATTGCCATGCATGTAAGTGCTCAGTAAATGTTGAACTGAGGGAAGGGTGTGGAAATTTGGTGGAAAACAGTAAGATGCACATAATTTTCTTCTTTCTTTTATTACTATTTATATCAAGCCTGTTTTTCTGAACAAGACAACCTAAGCAAAAAGTACTTATTGCCAATGACTTTTTTTTTGTGCTCCAAAGTCTTTATTTTTTTTTAGATGTACCAAAGTTACTTTATTTATTTTTTTTATTAGACTTATAAATTTTTGTGCTTGGGTTTTAGTTATACAATGATCAAGTACCCATCCCTCCACCAGTGCCCATCCTCCACCACCACGGGTCCCAGCATCCCTCCCACCTCCCATCCCCCCGTCCCAAATAAGGCATTTATAGTAGAAGCTTTGGGTCTCATTTATTTTGGAAAATAGTGACCCCTGAATTTTGAATGATAATTTTATAAATTGGTATATTAATTTATTTACTTATCACATTTATCAGATAACACAACTCACCTTTTTGAATTCCAGATGAAATTGGGGGCCAGGAAAATAGCTCAGGTGTCAGGGGTGCAAGCCTTTATTCAGGTAAAGACCCTAGTTTTATCTCTGGAGTCACATGGCTCACCCAAGAACCACTGGATGTAGCCCTGGTAACCAGGAGCAGTACTTGGATCTAGAATTGAGCCACCTGGCTTAAGTGTTTGAGTACCATGGGGAGTAACTACCAGATCTTTGAACACTGATTAGGAGGCCCCCAAAATATCACCTTCTCAATGACATTTTCCCAAACCACCTACCACAAATTGTTATTTAAACACCACGGTAGGCTGTAACTTATTTGAATTCAAGTCCATGTTTCCCAGTGGTCTGTGAGCAACTTTAAGATAGGCCACGTGTCTCATTCTACTTTGAAATTTTAACATTTAGCACCATGCCTGGCATCTTTGTGTTAATTATTCATTGCATTGCATAAGATGCTTGAGGTACAATAGCCTTGGCCAACTATTAGCGTTTTGCATGTACTTACATATGAAGGTCTCTGTGTTTATTAGTTATATATATGCATCTGGGCTGGAGCGATAGCACAGCGGGTAGGGCGTCTGCCTTGCACGCAGCCAACATGGCCGACCCGAGTTCGATTCCTCCGCCCCTGTCGGAGAGCCCAGCAAGCTATCAAGAGTATTCGATATGCCAGACACAGTAACAACAAAGTCTCCAATGGAGACGTTACTGGGCCTGCTCGAGCAAATCGATGATCAACGGGAGGGCCTTTACTTTACTTTACTTACTTTATATATGCATATATATATACACAATTATTTCTATATTTTAGGAACTAATAGATGGTATAATTGAATGAAAAGAGAACTCTTACTTAGAGCTGTATAGACTGGTTAGATGGGCTTTTTCTTTTTTCCTTTCTTTTTGGGTCACACCTGGCGATGCTCAGGACTCACTCCTAACAGTGCTTGGGGGATCACATGGGATGCCGAGGATCAAATTCAGGTGAGACGCGCGCAAGGCAAATACCCTACCCGTTGTACTATTGCTTCAGCTCCAAGTGGGTTCTTCTTAAAGGAAGCTGATATGTCTTTGGTAAGGAAAAATGTGAGTACGGAATATTTTATTATTGCAGAAGGGATATAAGTAATCTTTGATCAATTTTAAAAGGCAAGGGCCCTGAAGCACAAAGTTAACTCAGTTGCAAGATCTCCTGAGCGTAACTTGAGCCAAAATTTCTTCATAAAATGAAATTTTAAATTACAAAACTAATTGTTGACAGAACTCAAAATCACTCTAGCAAGTGATGGAGAAGCTAGATATGTGGAAACCATCAAATAAAAACCTTGGGTACAAATGAGGTTTAGCTCTGCAAACAATCCTTACTTCAGTTTTGTATTGATCTTAGAGGCAACATTATTTTCCAACATGCATAGGTTTATATCTTGTACAGTGTTCCTATGCTAACTTTCCTTCATATTGCAAACCCTCCAGTTTTCTTTTGCAAATCAAATTCACAAAAATTTCTCATTAGTGAACTAAGAGCTACATTAAACTATTTCAGTTCAAATGAGGTGGGTGTGGTAACAATTTTAGCCAACACCTGCACAGAATTGTTTTTATTCTAGGTGGAGATTTAACTTTTAGCACTTGCTTTTCTTGGGTGGCACATCATGATGTCGACATCTGACAACTTCAGATGGGCAGTGAAGCTAATGGGACAGCAATACCAGGCAGCTGGCCAAACTTATCTTGGAGAGAAGTGATCTGTTTAGATTCCTTCTGAATGAGATAATGTGCATAAAAAGTAGATTCTTCTGGGGGCTGGAGCTGTAGCACAGTGGGTAGGGCATTTGCCTTGCACGCGGCTGACCCGGGTTCGATGCCCAACATTCCATATGGTCCCCCGAGCACCGCCAGGAGTAATTCCTGAGTGCACGAGCCAGGAGTAACCCCTGTGCATCGCTGGGTGTGACCCAAAAAGAAAAAAAAGTGGATTCTTCTGACAGGAGGATAACTCTTGATGGCAGTTTATAAGGAAGTAGAGGGTGTTCCACTTAGATGTTCTTTGCTGGATTGGGGCAGTATATTGTAAGAGGTGGCAACTTGGTCAATGATAGCTGCTTCCCCTACAAAATTATGTTGTATACTCTGAAATCTGCTCACAGCCAGTGATTGTCTGTTTTGGGTGGGTGGGGGAAATAAAAATTCGTGTTCCTTCCTGGCTTTACTGTAGGACAACTTCACAGAGCTGTTCATTTCAGAGCTCCTGCTGAGACTAGATTTTATCTGAAACAATAACTTACTTTTCCTTTCCTAGCTTGCTTTTCTTTCTGCCCTTCTTAGAGTATTTCTTATTGTATTTCACAAATTATAACTAATTTGTGCAAATGCCTCTACTTCAGGTTCCCTTTTCTGGAGAAACTGGCCTAAGCCAAGTATCTTTGGCGCAGTAGTCCTAGAAGGATCATCCACGTGGACAATGAATTTCTGAAAATGATGTCAGGAGAAATGTTAGGAAGAAACTTATTTGAGGGAGCCAGAATGATAACACAGCAGGTAGGGCATTTGCCTTGCATGCGGTCGACCTGGGTTCGATCCCTGGAATTCCATATGGTCCCTGGATCACAGCCAGGAGTAATTCCTGAGCACAGAGAGAGGAGTAAATCCTGGCATTGCTGGGTGTGACCTCCTCAAAATAAACATATTTTTTTAAAAATAAACTTATCTGGGTGTTCAAATCATTGAAGATGAGGCTAGGAGACATGGGATTCAAAATGTTACTTTACTTACTATACCTTCACACTGAGAAGCTTTAAATGATTGGGAGACAACCTCATCACTTTGCCTATAATTTTTCTTTGTGAGAGAGATCACAAAGCCAGTTGGGTTCTAGGTGCACCTACAGCTTTGGGTAGAATGTGTGGCTGGACTCCAGCCTTTACCATATCTTGGACTGGGTACTGCTATACAGGTGTAATCTGTGTAATCAATATTGTACAATAAATGCCTGGTTGTCCTGATATCAAAGCACTTGGTTCTGATAGTACAGTGGGTAGGGCGTTTGCCTTGCAGGCAGCCAACCCGGGTTTTATCCAGGCATCCCATATTGTTCCTTAAGCACTGCCAGGAGTCACTCCTGACTGCAGAGCCAGGAATAACTCCTGAATGTCACTGGGTGTGACCCAAAAAGAAAAAAATGCACTCAGTTCTGTTCCTCCCCTGTGGTAGAGCAAACTAACTAACCACCTTAATTTTTTTTAACTTCTTCCTGTGTCATACCCTTTGCTGTATGAATTTACAGTTCAAAGGAGTGTATTATATTTCTCAGCTGCTTGACTTGCATTTGACTGTGTTGAGCTTTGGCCAATAGAATGTTAGCAAATTTGAAATGATCCCAAAGAAAAATCACTTGCATGATTGGACTTGCCCTCTATACCTTTGCCTACACATTGAGAAGCACACGCCTAGGCTAGCCAACTGGTTCCAGAAACAGAAGGAAAGGCATGTTCAGTAGAGCTCAGTCACTCAAGTGAAGCCCAGACTGTATCTACTCATTTTAAGTCAGACCTAAAGATGATTAAATAAGCCCAGCAGAGATTATCAGAGCCCCTCATCCAAAGCTTAGTCTACATCATCAGGACTCCTGTTAACTCACTGACTCATAGGCCAAAGACATATTTATTGTTTGCCATTGAGATCCGGCAGTCATTTGTTACACAGCATAATGATGACTATAGTTAGGAGTATAGACTATATAGATTGTTGCTTCATCGTCTTATACTAGTGGAAACTTTCATTGCTTTTCAGCATCAATATTTTTCCATATTTGGATCAGAATAAACTAAAAACAATTTAGAAAATATATTAATGCTTGATTTAAATGTTCTGCTGAATTTCTTTCTTTTTGTGGAGTTCAAACATCCAAACCCATCAAAAAATGGGGCAATGGAATATACAGAAATTTTCTCAAAGAAGAAATCCGAATGGCTAAAAGGCACATGAGAAAATGCTCTACATCATTAATCATCAGGGAGATGCAGATCAAAACAACAATGAGATATCATTTTACAACACAGAGACTGGCCCACATCCAAAAGAACAAAAGCAACCAGTGTTGGCGTGGATGTGGCGAGAAAGGGACCCTCCTTCATTGCTGGTGGGAATGCCTAATGGTTCAGCCCTTTTGGAAAACAGTATGGAATTAGAAAAATTAGAAATTGAGCTCCCATTTGACCCAGCAATACCATTCCTGGGAATATATCCCAGAGAGGCAAAAAAAGTATAGTCAAAGTGACATCTGCACTTGTTTGTTCATTGCAGCACAGTTTACAATAGCTAGAATCTGAAAAAAAAAAAAAACCTGAGTGCCCGAGAACAGATGACTGGTTAAAGAAACTTTGGTACATCTACACAATGGAGTACTATGTAGCTGTTAGAAAATATAAAGTCATGAAATTTTCATATAAGTGGTACTACATGGAAAGTATCATGCTAAACGAAATGAGTCAGAAGGAGAGGGACATACATAGAAAGATTGCATTCATCTGGGGAACATAAAGTAATAAAATAAGAGACTAACACCCAAGAATAGCCGAGATAAGTACCAGGAATTTTGCTCCATGGCTTGCAGGCCAGCCACACACGTTAGGGGAAAAGGCAGCTCAGATAAAGAAGGGAGCACCAAATAAAGGGTATTGGGAGGATCCTCCCAGGATGAGAGATGCATGCTGAAAGTAGACTATAGACTGAACATGATTGCCACTCAATGCCTCTTTTGCAAACCTTAGCATCCAAAATGAGAAAGAACAAAAGGGAATGCCCTGCCACAGAGACAGGTTGGGACTGGGAGGGTGGAGGGTGGGAGGGATACTTGGATTAGTGGTGGTGGAGAATGGGCACTGGTGGAGGGATGGGTACTTGATCATCGCATAATTGAAACCCAAGCACGAAAATTTGTAAGTCTACAACTGTACCCTGTACCTCATGGTATTTCACTAATAAAAATTTAAAAAAATTTTCTGCTGAGAAATCATCAAAGCTGGCGCTCTCTCTCTCTCTCTCTCTCTCTCTCTCTCTCTCTCTCTCTCTCTCTCTCTGGTTTTTGGGCCATAACTGGCAGTGCTCAGGGTTTACTTCTGGCTCTGTCAGGTGCCAGGGATTGAATGAAGGTCGGTGACGTGCAAGGAAAATGTTCTATTTGCTGTGCTATTGCTCTAGTTCCCTGCCCCCATTCCTTCAGATGGTTCTGATCAAAGTATTCTGATCAAAGTGTGGCTGGGAGAGGGGAAACAGGTTAGATCTTTATTTTGGTGATAAAGATTTCCCTTTGCAGTAGCATGTCACTTCATAACTTGTCTTTCTAATTCCTTTCCTGTGGCATTTGGATTTATAATTTTAGCAAACCATGATTTTCTATTTATAGATGACATTTTTCATTTTTCACCTTGATAGAATATGTGAAATTAATCTTCTATATACATAAAAAATAAAGAGACTCAATAAGTCTTCATGTGATGCATTACAGTACTTTTATTTCCTATTTTCATTGCTGCCTACCTTTGCAAAAGAAACAGAAGACATTGTCACTGTTCACATTTAAATATTATATCTAGGATATGTCTTTTACTAGCTAAATATTTTATTTATCAGTAAAATTCTTCCATAAGCAGATCAGCTAGTTAGCTTGTTAGGTCAAAAGAGTACACTGTAAAAGCTGTCATCATTATGGAAAATTTTAAATAATGACTATTTTCTAAATCTTGAATGCTTTGGGGACCATGTAGCAAGTCCACCCACATCTATTGTCAAGCATATTTCTTTTTTCATCAGTAATGAGAAGCAATCCTTCTCTTGCCTAAATTTATCATCTTAGAAAAAATGATCTAGCTTTTTTGCTGTAATGTTGAACTCCCAACGTTTTGTTTTTTCTTTTTTTGAAGCCTCCACCTCTAGTCGGAACCTCAATCTTATTAAGCAGTATTGTCTAAATTTACTGAACCTAGAAGTTTACTATACAGGGCTTCCCTGCCTATTATATTTGACTTTTAACATGTCTGTGAAAATTAATTTTCCTATCCTTTATGGTTACCGATCAGTGCAGCTCATGAAAAGGGCCATGTTCTCTTCTTGGCTACTGGGTACTTTGAATTAAATCTCCCTGAGTCTAAGTTCTGACAATATTTAGATGGCATCACATTGAAGCTGAATGAACATAAGCATTTGAATTTCCTCAGCTAAGTGCTTTAATGCATAGCAACACTCTAGCAGGTTGGATTTCCCTGAAAGCAGATGCTGAAACAGAGTTTAGTGGGCAAGATATTTATTAAGCAGCACCCTTGGGATCATCACATTGCCATTCAATTTCTTCCTTCTGCCCAGTCCTGCTTCCTTCCCCTCTCTAGCACTCACATTTCATAGTTTGCATAATATTTACATATCCCCAATTACAACTGGAATAAACAGATTTGAGAGCAGAAACCAAACTGATACTCTTAAAGCATACAGCTTAAAAGATGGGAGCTGAGCTGTGTGGGTGGACCGGGAGTACGTCAGCTGTGAGCATTCCAAGTGAGGGCCTCAATCACTGTGCTTCACAGAGGGAAGGATAGGGTCAGTTAATTGAGGGGCAGACTCATAGGGAGACTTCCATTACACCTCTACTTTGGAGGTAACCTGTTATGTCTTCACCTAGACTCATGCTTGAACACAGTATAAGCAATTCAGGATACAATTGATAAATACATAAGACAATGTTTCAAAAGCCTTAGCAATTTGTTTTTACTGTAGAGCTGGAGGTCATGAATCAAGTATATTTAGCATCTGCGAAGGCTATGGAATGAAAGGAAAAGAGAAGGAGCAAGTACCGGGGTGTGGCTCAGTGGTAGAACACATGCCACCTATGTGTAAGGCCCGAGTCGAGAAGGGATGATGGGGAGGGAGATTTCTTACTATATTTCCCCTGTCACCTTTCCTGGTCTCACAACCCCTGAGAATTTTGGAATTTTTTGTTTTACTGCCACCATAGTTTTGTCTTTTTCTATCATGTCATATAGATGAAACTATACCTAAGTAATTTTTTTAGAGTGGTTTCTTTCACTGAGTAACAACTTAAGTTTCCTTCATGTCTTTTCAAGTCTTGAGAGCTCATTCTTTTTTGGTTAATGTGCATCGTCTGGATGGACTACCATGCATCCATTCACCTACATCTTGGCTGCTTCAGTTCTGGCAATTATGAATAAACTTGCTCTAGACACCTGTATTCAGATTTCCTTGTAAACAAGTTTTCAACTCTTTTGGATACATACCAAGGAGTGGACCATTTTAATTTAATTTACCTCTAAACTGCCTGAGAATTTTAATAATGATCTCCTCTAATGTTACAATTAAAGTTAACATTAGCCACACTGAATTAAACTGACTGAAAAATATATGCCAACTTATGAAAACATCCAATCATGAATGTGGGATAGGAGCATTTCTCTTGGTTTAGCCTGATAGCATCAGCCTATGCAAATGACCGGAAAGCACAGTGTCTAACAATGAACAGTATGGCATTATGAGCACACATGATTTAATTTCATAAATGTATTCTCTCAAACGCACACTTAAATTAAGTGATTATGGACGGAATCATTTTAGAACTAAGCTACTATCTCATAGATTAATTTCCAAAATAAAAAAAAAGCTCATGAAAGCACAACAGTTTATGAAAGGAACTTCCTAAAATCATGGCAATCTTCACTTTTTTTTTGCTTTTTGGGCTATACCCGGCAATGCACAGGGGTTATTCCTGGCTCTGAACTCAGGAATTACTCTTGGTGGCACTCAGGGGACCATACGGGATGCTGGGAATTGAATGCGGGTTGTCCGCGTGCAAGGCAAACACCCTACCCACTGTGCTATTGCTCCAGCCCTAGCAATCTTCACTTTTAACAGAAAAGTAAAGTCTTAATTCAGAAAGAGAACTAACTCAGAGACCAAATGCCATCCTCAAAGCCGAGCTCTGTTCAAACTACGTTCAGCCCAGTTAAGAGCTGGGGAGAAAAGAAGACCAAATAGCTCTATTCGATGGATGAGCACTTACTGCCTCTTTTTTGTGTGCATTGAAAAAAAAATCCTGAGAGCGGCTTTCAACAGCTCTTTCCCTCAGAGCTGTTCTTCTCACCTAGTGACCTCTGAGTCATTTTTGTTTTTTTTTTTTCCAGGTGGCAAAGTTGCAAGTATGTGCATACCATTTCCTCTACACTTAGTAAAGGTAAAGTTTTGATGAGTTCATTTGTTCTCCTGAGTTAAGAAGCAGTAAACCCTCCAGAGGCAAAATAGCATGGGTGCCAAGAGAAGCCGGGATAGGTGAGGGGAAATAAATCCTGGGTAAGAAGGCACAGAGGGAAAGTAATGTATGTTCGACTACATGTACTGGGCATTGCATTTAATTCATGTAAACTTACTCAGAACCCTGTTTTTTAAATATCACCATTTTACAAAGATATTCAGCACAGCGGTAGGGCGTTTGCCTTGCACGCAGCCAACATGGCCAACCCAAGTTCGATTCCTCCGCCCCTCTCGGAGAGTACGGCAAGCTACCGAGAGAATCTTGCCCACACAGCAATGCCTGGCAAGCTACCAGTGATGTATTCAAGATGCCAAACACAGTAACAACAAAGTTTCCAATGGAGACGTTACTGGGCCTGCTCGAGAAAATCGATGAACAACGGGAGGACCGTGACCATGACCATGACAAATATATTCAGAGCATTTAAGCAACTTGGCTAGGTGACCCAGAAAATTTACAGTAATCTGCTGCAGAGCTACAATTCTAATGCAGGTGGAAGTGGTCTCAGGCACATCCTCTTTCATTAATGCAGGATACACTAGGTAAGAATTTGGAGGCAGGGGCTGGAGCGATAGTACAGCGGGTAAGGCATTTGTCTTGCATGCTGCCAACCCAGGTTCGATTCCTAGAGTCCCATATTATCCCTCGAGCACCACCAGGAGTAATTCGTAATTCCTGAGTGCAAAGCCAGGAGTAACCACTGTGTATTGCGGGGTGTGACCCCCCCAAAAAAGCCAAAAAAATTTGGAGGCAGCCAACTTGGTGACCCTTGTATATGTGACTGGGCATTTGACAATGCCTCATCTAAAAGGTGTTTCCAGTTGAATGTTAAAAAACAAAACACCCAAACACCACCATTGTGGTGAAACAAAGCACAGCTGCAGAGCTGAATTTGCACCAAGAATTAGCAAGAAACTTCTGCAAATAATGTTAAAAGAGAAATTACACAAGTGTATGCCATATTCAATACTTCTTTTCTTAAAATTATTTAAGGAACAAGATGAGGGGTGTGAATAAATACCCTGGGAAATGAGAGAAGGCAGCTTTCACTTCTCAGAAGTTATTTAGAGCAGAATGATGTGTCATATATTGAACACACATTAAATGATATCATACAGATTTGTGGAAAAGGGGTGATGATTTCTAACTGTCAGTGGCACTCATTCAAGAACATTGAATAATACAATACAGTTTAGGCATAAGACAATAAAGTTTACATTTTGACCTATAGAACTTGGAGTCAATATGACTGATACTAACCAGCGTTAGTTGAAATGTGGCTCCAAGGTCATCCCTGGTGTGCAAACTGCTAACAGTTTGTGGTTAATTAGCACAGAGACTGAGAAAAAGCGCATAGAAACTTTTATAACAATTTGATTGTGTTGTAATATTGTGTGACTAATGAGCTTGCATTTTGTACATTCTTAAATGTTTTTATTTCCTAGTCATTGTCACTACACTTTATAAAATTACTGGTCTGTGTCAATAGCTTGAGAAGCATTGCTCTATGACGTGAAAATTAAGAGGATGTTAAGTTCTATTCTATTGAATATTAAATAATCTGAAGATATATGACTCCTGCCTATATTTTTTAATTCTCTGTCCTTTTGTTTTAATTCTTAAGAGAAAAATGAGTGCTGGTACACCCATATTAGGTCTTTTTATTGACGGATTTAGTCTGAGATGTACTAATACAAAGCACAGCCATGTTGGCCTATTATGGGCAAATATGTTGGGTAAATTGGTTCTCTATGGGATGCTCAGTATATTAAGAATAGGAAAATTAACACTATGCATATTCTGGAAAATATAATCATGATAGCCTTAATTAAAAATATAACACTCGAATATTTTGGCTCTTAAACAGTTCTTTGTTAAATGCCTCACACGTGTTCGTGTTTCCTGTAAGCATTTAAAGGGGATTTTATTTTTATCTTGAGTCTGTCTCAAATACATCATACTTACTTCTCTACTTTCATATAAACTAGTGAATTATTTCCATTAATAAAGCCCTTTGTTGATGAACTGTAACCCAGAACTTGGTAATTTCAAATGATTCTTTTAACCCATAGCTAATTGGTTCCAAATTATGCTTACAAAAGTCTCAGAAGTCATGTTAACATATGACTGTACAATTCAAGGTCTAGCATCAGCTATTTCTCCTCCCATAAGATTCGGGAGCTCATAGGAGTGATCCCTGAGTGCAGAGTCAGAGGTATGTCCTGACCACCACCGGGTATGGCCCCCAAACCAAAATTAATAAAGAAATAAATACTAGAGCTCTTGTTTGCTGGGCTGTTCTGGCAGCAAGAGGGCCAACTCAGAGCTGTGGCAGAGAAAGAGGGTTCACCCAGAAGCTTTGAATCATGGAATTGGTGCGGGTTCTTCTCCAATTAGAAACATGCTCAGAGATATCATGCATCAACTTCTAGTTTTAACTCTGAACCACTTTTTGTTTGTTTGCTTTTGGGCCACACCTGGTAGTGTTCAGGCAACCATATGGAGTACCAGGGATCAAACCAGAATGGATTGGCCACATGCAATACAAGCACGTTACTTGCTGGCTTTAACTGTCTCTCCAGCCCAAATCCAAATCATTTCTAAGGGACAATATGCATCAATCTTCTTTTTGTGTGAAAAGCTAGAAGTTTCTTGAAGGGTTTCTGCTGAACTGGTTGAGGGGTTGGATGTGTTGTCCTAAGCTTCCCATTTCTGTTGTTCTTGAAGCAAGTGGTCAGTTGTCTTTTCACCTTGAGGAATTCATTGTGGAGCAAAGTCCATGAGTGGCAGTGACCATTTTAAAAAAATTTTTATTAGTGAGACACCATGAGGTATAGTTGTAGACTTACAATTTTTTGTGCTTGGGTTTCAATTATACAATGATCAAGTACCCATTCCTCCACCAGTGCCCATTTCCCAACACCACAGATCCCAGTATCCCTCCGACCCTCCATCCCCCCCACCCCTCTACCTCTGTGGCAAGGCATTCCCTTTTGTTCTTTCTCTCTCTCTTATTGGGTGTTGTGGCTTGCAAAAGAGACAATGGGTGACAATCATGTGTGGTTTATAGTCTACTTTCAGCATGCTTCTCCCATCCTGGGAGGATCCTCCCAACACCCTTTATTTGGTGTTCCCTTCTCTATCTGAGCTCCCTTTCCCCCTAGCATGTGTGGTTGGCCTTCAAGCCATGGAGTAAAATTCCTGGTACTAATCTCAGCCATTCTTGGGTGTTAGTCTCCTATTTTGTTACTTTATGTTCCCCAGATGAATGCAATCTTTCTATGTCTATCCCTTTCTTTCTGAGTCATTTCACTTAACATGATACTTTCCATGTAGTACCACTTGTATGTAAATTTCATGACTTCGTCTTTTATAACAGCTACATAGTACTCCATTGTATAGATGTACCAAAGTTTCTTTAACCAGTCATCTGTTCTCGGGCATTCAGGCTTTTTCCAGAGTCTGGCTATTGTAAAGAGTGCTGCAATGAACAAACAATTGCAGATGTCACTTCGACTATACTTTTTTGCCTCTCTGGGATATGTTCCCAGGAGTGGTATTGCTGGGTCAAATGGGAGCTCAATTTCTAATTTTTTGAGAATTGTCCATAAGTCTTGGCTCACCTTGAGCACTTACTCCTAACTGATCTGGGTTGGGGGACTCCCTTTCTTTGTAAACCTTTATTTGCACCTTTAATATGTTTATTAAACATATTATGTTAGACATACTATGTGCGTTTTAAGGGCCAGAAAGATAGTCCAGGAGTTCTGTGCTTGCCTTGCATGGGGCTGGCCCCTGTCGAAGCACCACTGGGAATGAGCACCTACCCTTGAGCACAGAGCCAGAAGCCCAACCTCCTCTCCCAAAGAATCTGCTGTTCAATTACTACTGAATCATTTTTAAATGTGTCTTTTTTTAAAAAGATTTTTACTAGTGAAACACCATGAGGTACAGTTGTAGACTTACAAATTTTTGTGCTTGGGTTTCAATTATACAATGATCAAGTACCCATCCCCCCACCAGTGCCCATTCTCCACCACCACTGATCCCAGTATCCTTCCCACTCCCCATCCCCCCCCCCCCCATCCCACCCTGCCTCTGTGGCAGGGCATTCCCTTTTGTTCTTTCTCCTTTGGGATGCTAAGGTGTGCAAAAGAGGCATTGAGTGGCAATCATGTTCAGTCTATAGTCTACTTTCAGCATGCATCTCCCATCCTTGGAGGATCCTCCCAACACCCTTTATTTGATGCTCCCTTCTCTATCCAAGCTGCCTTTTCCCCTAGCATGTGTGACTGGCCTCCAAGCCATGGAGTAAACCTCCTGGTTCTTATCTCGGCTATTCTTGGGTGTTAGTCTCCTATATACTTATTTTATGCTGAATCATTTTTGATCAGTGATAATAGCATCATTTAAAATCGGATTATATTCTTCTGCAAGTAGCCCTGTTTTTGTTTTTGGTGAGCAATAACAGCATATTTAATTGTGCCTGATGTGTGTTTTCATGACATTCCTTTCTAACATGCTTTCTTATTAAACTCTTAATTATGCAATCATGGTAACTTTACAGAATATGAACAATGAAATATTGTGACACTTGAAGTTCTTTTAAAAACAGTTTGAACCACTACGAATCAATGGGTATATTTAAATGAATTCTCTGGAAGGCAGCCGATGAAATATGATTATACATTGAACTCTGGTGACTCATAAGAGTAAAGGACACAATTGCATGGCAGATGTGTGTCAATCATGGGTCCTAGTTTTAGCAATAGCACACCCCAGCAAAACAGTTTCTGACCTTCAGATTGTCATGTTTTATTTAGAAGATCAGAGTATGGCATACTTAGCTGATATTGCTTCAGGGACTCTGGGATCTCAACACATGAAGACATAACACAAAGAACCCTTTCTTTTAACCAATGATCTTTGTACTCAACTTTTCCCAGTGCTCAAAGCCACTGCAATTTCTATGGGATCTGTAAAAGAAGTCAATTTCAAAATTTAATTCCACGAAGAAGAAAAATATGTGTTTAACATGTAGTGATTCAGTTCAGATTAGAGCATCCATCTTTAGAGAAAACCTCAGAGTCGTGTTTTTTCCGCTTGTACTGAGACCCAAAACTTAAATATATAAATTCCTGAGTTTTCTTGAACAATCCTTATATATGGGTGTCAGTAATTGATTTTAAGGATTTACAGAGCCAATTAGCCTACATATTCCATGTGTTCAGCCACTGTTGATTATTCTAATATCTCAGCTCCTAAAAGCAGATGAAATGAAAGCTTTTATTTTAGAAGAGAAAATAACAGAGTTGTCATAAGTGTATTGAAGTAATCATAGGGTGATTAAAAAAAATTCCTGGCCTTTTCAAAGAGCTGCATTCAGCGATCATTCTTAAAAGCCTGTAACCCTGTCCATTGTTACTTTAAATGGTCTGCTTTCTATGTTTAGCCACATGATGCTTGACAAAGAACAGTGCACATGCTTGATAAACTCTTCATAAATTTATTATAAGGCAATATCTACTTGTCAGTCCTTGAGTCATTACTTTTGACATAAAGCTAAGATACAAATGGGAGGTGAACATAAAACTCTGCAATTATTTAAAATGACTAATATGTATCATACGGAGGGGCTGATAATGAGAAGAAAATAGCGTTTGCTGATAAAATAATGGCTACTTTCATAAAGCCAAGAAGTTAAAATTTGAAAGTTAATTAGAATCTAGTAAACCATAGGTGAGCAAGTGATATCAAAATTAATAATAAACCATATTTCCACGGAATTTTTTCAAAAAATAACATGATAGTTTACACAAAATTTTATCAAAATTCTAATTTGCAGTCAAAATTATATACTGAAATAGTCATTGATCACCACTGTTTTAGGTACACCGAAGATAAAAGATCTAATGCTTAGCAAACAATTTCAAATGTGATCATATGGCTAGTGACCTAGGGAAGGGACTGGAGTTCTATAAGTCCTATAATTCTTCAACACTTATGATCAGCTTTGTTGGTTTCATAAATAACATTTTAGATTATTGAAATAATATAGTCACAAATGATGTACTATCCACCTCCACTGGTTTCTGCCCTCCAGAATTATGAATATAATTGGGAAGACAAGATATAGAGACATGTAAAGTTAAATAATTGTCCTAGACAATGATATAAGAGCTATCAGAGAGAAGTACATTATTGTTTATCAAATGATGTCTCTTGCCTCTGAACTAGTGACACTTATTGTTATATATAGAGGAGATTAAGCCAAGAAGACTACTGATAGTTCAGAGAGAGAGAGGAATGTAGTCGAAAGTACACATACAAGATTCCATGGAAGGGGCAGGAAGTGGGGATACCCCTCTAGGATGGGTGAACTTTGCCAAGATGGAGATAAGGGCAAAATGTGTTCAAGAACTCTGTAATTTGTACCTGGGTTCTCAATTATATTTCCGATTCATTTTATTATTATCTTTGTACTATTCTGTGACTTCTGTGTCAGGATATGCAGATTGCTTAGCACAAGCCAGTTCTTGTTTTCATTTTGGACTAGACTACGTTTTCCAGTCCCTGCCGCAATTATGTGTGGCGAGCAACTGATTTCTAATCAGTGAAACAAGAAAATCTATGAATTATCGGTAAGAAATTAATCTGCAACTTAGAGGCTTAAAACAATAGAAATTGGTTAGCTCAGAGTTCCTGGGGATCAGACACTTTATGAACATAATAAATTGGTTGGCTCAAGTGTCTTCTGAGACCACATTCAAGATGTGCGCCAGAACTGATGTGAAAGCTAGCATAGGGTTGGAGTATCTACTTCCAACATGTCTCAAGATTCTGGCTGTTGGCTAGAGCCTAGTAGAATGTGGCATCTTGCTCCCTTTATAACAAGTGACTCACAGGAATAAAACTCAACCTTGGGAGTCATATACTGTCATTTCACACATATCAAACATCTTATTTGTTACTCAGGTCAGCCCAATTCTTTGCTATGAGAGAAGGCTGCTCCTGATCATGAATACTAGAAGGCAGAGCTCATTGGGACCATCTTGAAGACTGGCTAGCACAGAAATGATATATGCTCTTTCATATGTGGTCCAGAAGAAAACTATTATGCATATATTCAATCTTTGCCTTCAAGCTGACCTGAAATAACTCCAGGGCAACTTGAGATCCCCATATTGAAGGCGATAACAGCTACATAAACCTGGACCTTGTTGAGTGCATGGGTAGGATACCCCCTGCTGATATGGTTCGCTGGTGAATAGCAGGTGTGAGCAAGAAAATATTCCACTGTCGTTGAGTCATTATAGGTTTCAGGTGTGTTTGGTTGTTAGCCCACTGTAAGTAGTATAACTCCTAAGCAGCAAATGTCTACAATATCCTCTATTGAAGTAGAGTCAGCACCATAGAATGTTGGGAGGGGGGTGGTGAGTGATTATGTGTATGAAAAGGGTAGTTTTCTTTTCACAACAAGTATCAATTGAATGCCTGCTATGTGTCTGGCATTGTACTACTAGCTTCGGGGCCCAGCTGTAACAAGACAAAGTCCCTGCTTCATGAAGTCCATATTCTAATGGACCATCTAGTGGATGCCCCTTAACCAATGCATCATCCACGGTTGTTAATGTTCTATTCAGAGGTTCAGAAACTACAAAGGCATTCACTGAATCTCCTATTTCATTGGGGCCTGATTAACTTTTCCCCTTTTGCTCTAAGTCAGTATCAGTGCTGCTCCAATTAATGTACACATGGATCACCTATGGATCTTGTTTTATAAAATTGGATACAGTAGGTCTGGTGTGCTATCTGAGCCTCTGAATTTCTAATACTCTCCTAGGAGATGCTGGGTTATGGATCACCTATGTGTAGCAAGATTCTAAGGAATGCTAGCTACTGGACTTTAAAGATACCCTACGTAAAAAGGAAAACATGTTCAAATAAATGAGAAGCTGTATTTCCAAGGAGAGGCCAAGTGGAGCTGCTCTGGTTGCTGAACACATTCTCATCCCCTGGGCCAGTGCTGACAGGAGCCTAACTGCGCTCCCTACCACACAATCTGTAAGATAACCTTCTCTACCATTATGATGATGTCCCTTGGAAGTCTATACCAGTTTTATTTATTTATTTTTAATTAGTGAAACACCATGAGGTACAGTTGTAGACATAAACTTTCATGCTTGGGTTTCAGTTATACAATGATCTAGTACCCATCCCTCCACCAGTGCCTATTCTCCAGCACCAATGAACCCAGTAGCCCTCCAATCCTCCGCCCCCCACCCTGCCCCACCTCTGTGGCCAGGCATTCCCTTTTGCTCTCTCTTTCCTTTAGGGTGTTGAGGTTTGCAATAGAGGTATTGAGTGGCCATCCTGTTCGGTCTATAGTCTACTTTCAGCACGCTTCTCGCATCCCAAGCGAGTCCTCCCAACATCCTTTACTTGGTGTTCCCTTCTCTATCTGATCTGCCTTTTCCCCCAGCATGTGCTGCCGGCTTCCAAGCCGTGGAGCAGACCTCTTGGTACTTATCTCAGCTATTTTTGGGTGTTTTTTTCCCATTCTGTTACTTCATATTCCCCAGATAAGTGCAGTCTTTCTATGTCTGTCCCTTTCTTTCTGACTCATTTCACTTAGCATGATACTTTCCATGTAGAACCACTTGTTTGCAAACTTCATGACTTCATCATTTCTAACAGCTGCATAGTATTCCATTGTGTAGATGTACCAAGGTTTCTTTAACCAGAAATCTGTTCTCAGGCACTCATTTTTTTCCATCTACACCAGTTTTAGAGGGTTTCTGTAAATGTGGGTCATAAAGTCTTTGAGTGAAGCCTAAGAAACTCAGGCACATGGAAGGAGAAATGCTGCCAGGCTGGGACAGCTAATGATGTACTAAGAATAACCAAGCTACAAGGGTATCAGGCAGCAGATGCCCCAGAACCCTGAAACGTTCTACACTTTTTGCCCTCTCTGAGCCTCAGTTTCCTCACTAATAACAGGATTTTCTATGAGAGTTAAATGAGATAATGTATCAGGATCACATCACATTGACCCTATAAAATTCACCATCTTTTTTTTTCCTTTGGAAAATGTTTCCATTCTCCAGTTTGTGAGAATTAAATGGGACAATGTTAGCTACTGGAAACCCAGCTGGGTTCAAAATAAAAAGATGAAATAAATTCCTCTATCCCCAACAGAGGAGGCCTGCCATGTTGAAAATAAGAAGAGTTTGGGAAGACCACTGATGAAATAGGCAGGGAGAGTGGGGATAACAAGAAGGAATGAACAATCCTCATGCCGCCTTAAAGCCAGCAAGTTGAACGCACTGTAACAAAAACAACTCTGCAGCTTGAGAAATACTTCAGCAGGTAGGGTGCTTGCCTTGCACTGGGCCAATCCAGATTTGATCCCCACATCCCATATGGTCTCCTGAGCACTGCCAGGACTAATTCCTGAGTGCAGAGCAGGAGTTAACCCCTACCTAAAAGCAAACAAAACACAACCCTAAACCAATCAACCAAAAAAAAACAAACTCCAAACCAAACAGTTCTGAAGGAGAATGCATTGCAACTAAATATTAGTTGCATAACAAGAAAAACAGTTAAAGTTTTCTTCCCCCACCCCAAACTCCCTTTGGATTCTGCATCACTCCCAGCAGTGCTCAGGGCTTATTCCTGGCTCTGTGTTCAAGGATCATGTCTGGCAGTGCTCAGAGGACCTATATATAGTAACTGAGATGAAAATGGGGCTTACCATGTGCAAGGCAAGCACTTTTACACCCATACAATCTCTAGAGATACAGTTCAAATATCCTTAAAACATATTATGTGAGGAGTTGGAGAGAGAGTACAGCAGGTAGGGTGCTTGCCTTGCATGCGACTGACCCAAATCCAATCTCACTAGCCCATATGGTTCCTTGAGCCCTGCCCACTGTGATTCCTGAGTGCAGAGGCAGGAGTAAGCCCTAGAGTACTGCCAGGTGTGGTCCAAAATCCAGAAAGAAACCATTGAGTGAATGGTATTATATAATATAATAATTTATCATTCTTATATAGTTTAAACCTTCAGGTAAAGATTATAATTTTTAAATACTATTTTCTTTTAAAGTTTTAGAACATCAAATAGGTGCACAGTGACAATTATTATATAATAATCTTCATATTCACTATAGCTCAAACTCCCAGGCAAACACTCATTTTCAACCTTTAAACATTAACCTTTTCTTGGGGGGGGGCACACTTGTGTATCTTAGCATCGCTGACTCATCAGCAAAGAGAACAAAATGAATATAATTTGGATCTCAAGATGCATCCTTGGAGTGATGAAATATTTTGTGTCTTGATTGTGACAGAGGTATTGCAATTCATAAACTGGCATACTTGAAACGGCTGAATTTTACTTTACACAAAGGATCCCTCAATAAGACAGAAACCAAATCCAAACGAGGAAAAACACATCCCTGAAGACAAAGTCTGCTGTTGTGTAAGAGGGCACATGAACAGCTTAGTAAAACCTGATTTCGCCTGAACTAGCAAAGAGAAGCTCCAGTCTTAAAACCCAAAGTGTCATGAAGGAAAGCCTCCAGGACCACCACATTCCAGCTGTGTCATAGCAACACGTGCTCAGCATTCAACGCTGAGCAGCAAGGCAGAGCACTGGGAGGTCCCCAAGCACAGGTGCTCAGGAAAGGGGAGACACACAGCGAAAACACATCCCCCAGTCACAGAGGCAAGGGAACACTTGCTCAAAGACACTGCCATGACACCTGCTGTTTTAAAAATGGGCTGTATGATCTTTCCAGACTCGATTGTGACTGACAGAAAGAAATTCAACTCCTGCCTAGATCCCGGCCCAATCCACACCCTGACTTCCTTTGGATCTCGGCTTGACTGTTTCTTCGCAGAAAGGCTTCCCTTGTCAGCGCTTTTACTTTCACCTACCCCCTCCCTACCACCTTACGCCTATGCTTACTCTGATTTTATTTTCCTTGTCCTAGCCCTTGTCCCCATGAGACACCCACTAGCAAAGAAGGAGCTCACAAGCCAGCAGTGGAAAGATTTAATTCACACATGTGATTGACTCTCCCACTAGTCTCTGGGCTCCATGAAGGCAGAGGAATTTGTCTTTTGTTTTGTGTTATGGTTTTGGCTCACACACATTATTCAGGGATCACTCCTGGCAGGCTCAGGGTAGCATATGGGATGCTAAAGATGGGGCCTGGGCTGCTGCATGTAAGACAAGCACCTTACATGCTGTACTATCGCTTGGTCCCTGTCTTTTCTATGAACTTCCATAGCCTCTGCCTAGAGCAGTTCTTGACATGCACGGTAGTAGGTGTTCAGCAAACGTTTGTAGATCAGCACTCTTGACCAATCATAACAAGAGACAGCAGAAACAAGGATTAGGGACTCATTTTGATCTGCCATGACCTCTGATGGCCCCTCAATTCTGCCAACAAATCAGATAAGGCTCTTTTGATGCCCCAGGCTTACCTGATCCCATCGCTACAGCCAGAGGGTCTGGGGTTTCTGTCCAGTCTGCATGCAACAACCCGGGGAGTGCAGCACCAGGTTCGAGCATCTCTTTGCTCATTCTCTCATCCTGCTTGTTCCACTGGTTTTGGAGACATTGCCCCAGCATTATCTCCATGTACCAGAATTTCGCAGCAGAGCCTAAGAGGCTTGCCCTTCATTCTTTTAGGCCCCATCAGCACGTGCACACACACCTGCTCCCCGAGCACGTGCTCTTCACAGCAGCATCTTTATCTCCTGCACCTGCTGCCACCTGATTTCCCAGGCAGAGAGAGGGGCACACTTCTCTCTTAAATTAACGACTGTCAGTTTAGTCCCTGGGCTCTCTGGAAGAACAACTTGGAGGAATGACCTCCACTGTGCTCACACCTCCCTCAGGACCATGGTCCAGTCACCTCAGCAGGACGCTGCTGACTACCACACCCTTGGGGGGGTCTCCTTTCCTTCCTCAGTTGCCCACCCCACTCTCTATTTAGAAATGGCTACGAAAAACTTGCTTTCTCATGAACTCGCACCTGGTATCTCCCTCTAGGAAACCTAATCTACAACAAACTCCACCTGGGTCCCCAGCACTCCAGCTATTTGTGCCAAGAGGTTTTGAGATGAGGTGCCTTTTCATATTCCGGTCTGCCCTCCACACAGATGACTACCAAAATATTTGCACGTTTGCCCCTCGTCAGTTCCTGTCTTTGGAATGCTTTCCTCTCTTCTCCGTTAGAACTTGTTATTCTTCCATTGCTTCTCAAGTATGCTGCTAAATCCCCCATGTTGCTTATTACCTACGGCTTGTCTAGATACCCTCATTCATTCAATATACTATAGAAGAAACATTTCTCTTCTTATTTTTCCATAACTTCCTCTCTCTCACTATCTCTGTTTTTTTTTCTATATTAGGCGCTCTTTTACCTTTTATGACTTAAAGTTTTCTTGATTTAACCTTAAAGTAACAGGTCATAATTCACCATGCTACCTTTTCCTAGTCCCATATCTTTAAAACATAAAAAATGCTGGGGTTGGAGGAATACTACAGTGGGTAGCGTGCTTGCCTTGCATTCAGCCAACCGGGGTTCGATCTCTGGCATCCTATCTGGTCCCTGGAGCAACTCCAGGAGTAATTCCTGAGTGCAGGGCCAGAATTAACTCCTGAGCATCATTGAGTGTGCCCCAAAACCCAAAAGTAAAATAAAAATTTAAAAACATAAAGGAGGTGATACAATGGAGGCAGAACACCCATTGGCATCTTAACTATTCTATAAAACATTATTTCAGCACAATTCAGTAAAATGAATTTATATGAATTTGTGGTAATACAGAGTCCTGAGTATCTTTGATTCAGTCTCAATTGTGATAATTGTTAAAACCAGAGGCTACACATTTCAGTTAGTCGTATATGAGAAAATGCAGGGAGAAAATTTAAGATGCTTACACAAGCATTTTTACAATGAAAATCACTGGATTAACCATTACCCTTTGCTTAGACAGATAAGAAATTTAGCAACTATTTACATACCAGTTTTCACAACATTTAAGTTAAATCTTTACTTCTATATATCATTCCTATAAAGTTGGATTTCTAAGCCTGTTTACTCAAAAAGGGGCAAAGAACATTTCTATAATATTGCAAGGTTTGTTTTAGTAACTCTAAAGATTATTGACTTGAAACTCCAAGACTAGGAATGTTTATGGAAGGAAACTAAATGCTAGAATGTTTGGGGTAGAAAATTGTACTTGTTTGCTTAAACTTGTAAACTATGTTTGTCCTAAGGAGGCTGTTTTTACTCAACATCTCTTTGATAATTGATCTGCCAGTTTTGACCTTATGGATCCAGCTCTAATTAACTCAACAAGAGAGAATGTGCAGATTCATTTGGAATTATGGATGTAGCTGAAAGCATTTCTTGGGAAAGGTGATTTTACCAACAAAATAAGTGGCTCTAACACAAGAACTTTAAAATACAAATATGGATCACAGTCCTCTGTGAAATTCCCAAACCAGAAACTAATTAAATGCAGCCTGACAATAGTAAATTGGATAAATACACTGTGGTATATTTACACAATGGAGTACTATATAGAAATGAGAATGAACCAACTACAACCAGACACAACAGAGTTGAACCTCATAAACAAAATGTTGAGTGAAAGAAGCCAGGCACAAAAGAGAACATATCATGCACTTCCATTTATTTAAAGTTCAAAACCAGGCAAAACTAATTTATAATATCAGCATAGTGCTTATCTTGGGGCAGTAATGCCTTAAAGGGGGATAATGGGGACATTCTGGGGAGCCGATAATGTTCTGGTTCTTGCATTACAGGTTTATTTTTCTATAAGCTAGCCTTCAACAAATGTTTTTAAAACCCTCATACAATATGGAATTGCTACTTTCAATTGCACTCACTTCACAAAAGAATTTGATTAGGCTTTCAGATCCAGGAAGGATGCCAGACACCACGAACACTGAAGTGAGAAACAAATGCTGCTCTCAAAGGTGTGATGGAGTGGCTGACATAGCATGGATGTTGTAGGCAGAGGGCTCTATGGTGGTCCAGAGGTGGGTACCCTGCTCAGTCTGGGGATGGGAAGGGGCAGAGAAGGCTTCTGGGAAAAGGTTGTGTCTTAAAGATTGTAACATGCAGAAAGGAAGCAAAGGAAAATCTCAGAAGGAGGTGTGCAAATCACAAAAGAATATGCTCATAATTGGATATGGCATGAGTGCAGCTTAAAAAAGAGTAAATAAGGAGGCAAGCATGGGATAATGCAGAATGAAACTGCGCTCTTGACGTAAGAACTTTATTCTCAGATCAGTGGCTTTGAAAGGTTTATGAGCAGGGAAATGTGACGGTCCTATTGGTAATTTTTCATTTTTCTTGAGGCGTAATTGACAGATAAGGTTATGATATATTTAAAATGTATCACATAGTGATTTGACATACAGAAGCGTTGTGAAAGAATTCCCACAATCAAGTTAATTGTGGGACATCACCTCACAGTTTTACTCCCTCCCTCCCTGGCCTCCTTCCTTCCTCTCTCCTTTCTTCACTCTTTTTCCTTTCTTTTGGTGAGACTACTTAAGATCTTCCCTCTTAGAAATTTAAGATATACTTCAAAGTTACTAAGAGGTGGAGCCTGAGGTACAGCAACTAAGGCATTTGCCTTGCCTGTGGCTGACCTAGGTTTGATCCCCCGTACCCCGTAGGGTCCCCTGAGCATTGCCAGGAGTGAAACCTGAGTGCAGAGCCAAGAATAATCCCTGAGCATTGCCGCGTGTGGCCCAAAAACAAAAGAAAAAAACCATGGAACAAAGTTACTAAGATACTGGATTTTAATGTTCTCCCCACAAAAGAACGAAATGATAATTATGTGATATGAGAGAGGCGTTTGAGAACATTTCAGAGGTTAAGCATATTGTAATATACAAGTATATCTAATCAACATGCTGTATACTTTACACCTACACAATGTTATGTGTCAATTCTATCTTGATAAAATTATACATTATGGTATTATGAACTACTTTATGCTAGACATTAGATCTTTAGACCTTATGCATCTTATAAGAGGAAATGTATAACTTTTTACCAGCTTCGCATTTCTATGGACTCTCAAACCTGGGCAACCGCCATTCTACTCTCTCATTCTGAGTTCAATTTTTTTAAATTTTAGATTCCAGGCAGCGTTTGTCTTTCTCTGTCTGGTTTATTTCACTTAGCATAATACATCCCAAGGGATTTTTAAACTGCAACAAGAAGAATTTCTCTAAGGGACCTTTCTGCTAAGGCCAATTCATTAAAAAAAAAGAGGCTGATGAATTTAAAATGATGATTTTGGGATTGTTTTCTTTCTTCTCTTTGGCTTCTTATGATGCCAAAAAGATTCATCTCTCTGAATTCAAACCCTTCCCTCTGCTCTTTATTAGACCAACCAGGGTGAGTCTGATCAAACTACACCAGCAGATGTTATGGACATTCTCTCTGGGTTTGAGATCAATAGAAAGACAGCCCTACTGCTTTAATTATCATCCATCAGACACTCTCTATTCAGAACCAATTTTAAGAGCTAAGTTGAAAAGGAATGGAACAACAGGAGTTCAGTGTAGTGACTGCTTTGAGTTTATTTTCATAAAACCAATTTGAATGTTAACTTTCCTGACTAAACTCAACGCTGAAAAATATTATAGCTATTTTTACAAGAAAAAATAACAAGCTTGGGAAAAATGACCTTCATGGTTGACTCAAGGGTCATAGTGAAGATAAGATTAAATGGGAAAATGACAGTGAAGTCACCAGCCTCTGAGCTCCACCTAGAGGAGAGGCAAGAGGGTTGAAAAGCCAGAACACTGGTACTACAATTGGCCCACAGTCAGCCCATCCTTGGCTTCTATAATCTCTCAAGAAGGAGCTTGTTAAAAATCCATATTCCTTGGCGTCACCCTAGCAAGACGAGTTTAGAGTTCCCAGGGGAAAGACCTATTAATCTTCGGTCTGTCAAGTTTCCCAGGTAATTTTCCCTCTATCAAATTCGAGAATTATGGCACTAGAGTCACCACAACCATAAACAGAGCAGAACAGGTGGAAGGGGAAACGGACACTGGGTCAGGGCCCAGTGTTCAGCTTGGTATCAGGAGGTCCACTTTTCATGATTGCCATTTCTGCACTATGTGTGCCCAACCTGGACGTATTATGGCAAAATCAGGATTCGAGTTTAAATTGGGGTTAACAAAGTGTTAACTATCTAGCTGGAATTTCAACATCTGTACAACCATTTTGTCCTTCATAAACTCATATTTTTGAGTAGTTCCTCCTTGCAAAATGGTATAGTATTTAAATTTATGAAGTCCTCAAAAGGAAACGAGAGGAGTTAAAGTTCAAATTTTCTACAACTCCCTTAGTTTCAACACACTTTCCTCTGGAACAATGGAAAGCCAAAGGCATCTGTGATCCAAACTATCTGAGCAGAATCGTATCTCCCATGGTATGCCCAGGGTCTGGACAACAGGCTTATGCCACCTGATGTATGGTAGGCATAAAATATATAGTCTCCCAGCTTTTCTTATCCCCAAGTGACCAAAGCCATTCTTCAGGAAGTAATTATGGATTCTGGTTCCATAGATTCACCCAAGTTGACAGCAGTCTTACTTCCTGGATCACCTGCCTGGGAATAGTCCTGCCTCGGGTGTTAGGGCACAGAACTTTCATTCTCTTTGTTTACCAGCAAGCCATGGTTTGCATCCCATCTTTAACAAGTACAGTTGAAAATGGAAGCAATTCCAGTTTTTATAAGTAACAGAGGTTTTTTTTTTGTTTGTTTTCTTTTGCTGTTATTCCCCATCAGGAAAGAAGCGATGCTTAGGGCAACAAGCACTTATTTTTCTTGGGCACTTAAAGAAGCTGGAAGGACTGCTTAAGCTGCGAAGCATAAATTTGGAACCAAAAAGTGGTGCTTCAAGGTGGAGAAAAACTAGAAGCAGAAAGCTGGGAGGGGGGTGGGGTGGAATGGGGATTGGGGGTTGTATTACAAATGGGGAAACTGTAGGTAGTGATATTTACAAGACTTGGGGGTGAGGGAATCTGTTTCCATGGATGACTTGCAAATTCAATGTTTATGATATTGTTGTCTGTTAATTAAATCTCTCGAGCTTTGAGCTGAAGATGCATTTTCTAGGATTTGGGAACCTGCCTGAAGAAAGTGAAGCATAAGCTAGACTCCTCCGTAAAAATAACCCAGACCTTTGGTGCCAGAGGGTTGCTGAAGCCAACGGTTGTACTGGTAAGTAGTCTCAGCTCTTAAGTTATGATTTTCAATTAATTCTCAAAAACAGATGCAGTATTTTGAAAAGTCATTTCCCCCCAGATTTACTATTTTACCTAAATCAATCTTTGGGGGTGGGGGGGGCGAGAAATCTCAGCCATTTTCTTCATCTATATAACAGACTAACTGGCTCATCTTGGAGAGATGGCTGGATGAATAATTGCCTTGAAAAAACCAGAAGCGGTGACTCATCATTCTAAAAATCCATACTGCTTGGCATTTACAGCACTCCTACTCTGTATCAGAGGAGATGAAAAAAGAATTTGCTGCTTGTGCCCTCTGAAGGATGAGTTTTCTTCCCATCCCTGAGAGAGTAAGTGCATTATCAATGGAGTGGGTCACCTAGGACGAAACTTCTGGTCCTTTCAAGGATGTGAGGAGCAGGAAGCAAATATCACCCTAAGCTTGAGGTCTTGGTCTCATAAGAATCATGCCTCTATGCCTCCAGAGGGTGTTATGGATGTGGCAATTGGGCTAGGCCCCAGAAGGAGGGCTGTGATGTGGACCCACACCTTTGGCTTGCTGTTCCTCCCCATTGGACTGTCCTGAGAAACCAGAAAGGTTAGCAGGGCATAAAAAGCAAGAGGAAAGGAACAGAAATTAGAACTTGGATCTTCCAGGGTATCAGGAGATATATCACCCCACTGAGGAGGCTCCAAAGGGCTTCTTCACACTTCAGTTGTAGTAGAGAAATGTCACTGGGAAAGAGGGAAAAAGAGGGCCCTCAAATGGCATGTGTGGCAGAAACTGACTGGCTGTTCAACAAAAGATTTCCCCTTTCCCCTAGCACCTGACTAGAAGACATTTTCCAGCCTCCTTTGCAATGAGGTGTTAGCACATGACCGAGTTAGCACATGACTGAGTGTGATATGAGTATAAAGGCCCCACTTGTCCCTTTCAGGCCTGGTGATAAAAATCTCTAATGCAAGCAGTCTCCTTTACTTTCTGCTGCTTTCATCTCCTCTCCACCATTCTGCCAGCATTGCTTAAATCAAAGCTCCAAGTAGTTGTGAAAGTTACAAGTTGAATCTTTTGGGGGGATGGGGGCCACACCTAGCGATGATCAAGGGTTATTTTTGGTGGTGCTCAAGGGATCATATGGGATGCCCGGAATTGAACCCAAGTCAGCTGCATGCAAGATAAGTGCTCTACCCACTGTACTATCACTCCGGCCCACAAGGTGAATATTTTTGAGACTTCTTTTGCCTGAGGTCCCAAATATCTACAGAAGCAGAGCCTCCTGCCCCCGCCCCCAGCTCCAACTCCCTGTACCAACTGTCCTTCATATAATTAAGAAATAAATTTATAGTTTGTCAAGCCACTACGATTATGGAGTGTATCTGTTGTGACAGCTACTTTTACATGAACATGGAATGTAACGTAATAGAAGAAATATTTTGGTATGGCCGCAGAAATAATTATCCACGTCTATTTGCAGAGCTGTTTGCACATTTTTTCTTTGTAGTCTTCCATTACGATGAAATAGTTTTACAAGTTTATAACTCCCCAGAAGTGATTTCAGACTCTGGCTAGGCACAGAGTCTAAGTACCTAGAGAACAGGCAGAATTCCTTTCAGCACCATAACGTGCCAGAAAGAAAGCAAAGCGGTACCTTCATTCTCCTGATTATAGAAGTAAGGGAGGAAAGAGCAGTGATGCACTAAGTTAAAAAAAAAAGATTATTTCCAACTGAAATGACCTATATTTACATTTTAAAAGGTTTTTAAAAAGCCTGCCCATTTAGAAGCATGCTTTGGATTGATCTCCAAAAATAGGCAGATATTTAGCTTTCGTATTGAATAGACATTTTTGGTCTCTCATATACTTCTTCAGTTCACACCACCAATTACAAGCTGAGTAATGCTGCTCTGAAGGATCAGATTTATGCTCATCTGCCTACTGTGCTTCAGGGTGCCAGCAGGTACTAACAAGCTTGTCAGAAGAACTATAGCAGAAGCTACTGAAGGCATCTACAAGCCCAAGAAATTTCTTCTGGCCCTCAAGCTCATCCCTTTCAGCTTTCCTGGTTTCTTGACGTTTTAATGTAATTTCTCAGTTCCTAATTTCCGCTTACCCCTCTTAGTCTATTAATTTTATATTGTACTGGTCTCTGGCGTAATCCTAGAACAATGCCCGGTTGTTAACTAATTTTCATTTGTCACAGCCAGAACATGGATCTGGCCACGAGGAGTTCCAAATGTGGTCATGGCAGGATATTTGGAAGCAAAGCTTCCATGAGATGATGAGCAAGGTCAGGCAGTCCTACCTCTGGATTTCAAGCACAAGGACACTCACTTATAGAACAGGCCAGTCCTCTCTCTTTGAATTTGGGGGCCACACCTGGAAGTGCTCAGGGCTTACTGGCTCTGTGCTCAGGGATCACTCCTGATGGGGCTTCTTGGGCGACCTTAGTAGTGCCAGGGATTGAACCCAGTTTGGCTGCTTGCAAGGCAAAGGCCTTACACATCTTACTCCCAACCCTTAATTTTCATCATGAACTTCATCCAAGAGCCATCACCAGCCTTTTGCTATTACAGAGGAGCAGAGCTATAATTTGAGTTTCCTGGCCTTTCTGTACATTGCTGGAGCATAGGCGGTCAGTGTCCTGTTTTCCATAGCATTATTGTTTTCTGGGACTGCTTACAGTGAAAACCTATGACTCTTCCCGAGAGTGTATTTTATAGCTGTGAAAAAGTGCAGTCTGAAGAGTTAGTGCCCCCTCAGTAGTCCTCATCCAAAGATTAATTGGGAATTGGTGGATAAACAGAGTTTTGCTGTCCACGGTCTCCAAGACTCCCCCAGGAGAACTGAGTTCCAATTGCCTTTAGTGGCAGCTGGCTTGTTACACACCATCAGTGGGCATTCTTTCCCTTCTTAAAACAAAATAAAAATCTCCCCCCCGCCACTGCCCTATGATACTTTCTTGGATTGCTATCCAAATAAACCAGTCTTGGATTTGCTTACAGAAGTATCCAAGTTAAAGAAACTATTCTGATTGTATAATGAGGCAAATAACCCCTAAAATGTTAGAAAAAGAAGCAATAACATAGTTCTACATATTCCAAAGAGTTAACAACTAGAACTGCTTGGTAGAAATGACTTATTCTTCTGGCTTTTGCTATTCAATATGGTAGCCACTAGCTACATGGGATTATTGAGCGCTTAAAATGTAGTTAAATTTCATTTAGCTTGAATTATTTTAAGTGTAAATTACTGGGGGTCAGGGTAAAAGGTATGCTTTACATGTTTGAGGGCCTGGGCTCAATCCTTGGGACCTCTTCCCCACCAGGAATAAATATAAATTTCTACATGTGCCTAGAGATTGCTAGATTAGACAATACAGACCATGAAACACATATCAACAGAGAAACTTCTATTAAATAATAATGGTGTAAAGCAAGGTTAGGGCATTTTGTTCTGTCAAAAACTTTCAGGTCATTAATATTTTACCTGGAATATTTTACCTGACTCTGGGGTTCATGTGATCTCTCATCCCAATATTCAGCTCTGCTGCTGTCATGTGAAAGTTGTCACAGACAACAGATAAATTTTGACTATAGCTTAACACATTTGATGGCCACTAAACCTTGAATTTCATAAAATTGTCACAAAATGTATTATTCTTCTTTTGATTTTTATTCCAATCATTTCACAAGTCTACAACTGTTACAAATACATGAGTGGATCTGACCATTATCTTCTCAAGTGGAACTTGGGAAAACAATGAACATGGGCAAATACTGACTCGAACAAAACTTTTTTCTTTATGCTCCAGCAGAGAGGTAGATGGCAAGGAGACAAGCTGCTTCCTTTTATCTAACTGGGATTACACTTAAAAGCACAAGAGCAGTAAGATCCCTGCCTCCCCTCCAGTTTTTCATAGCACTTGAGGGTGGCCTCTTCCCTGTGCGTGCTCAGAGTGGAATCATACCCTAATATAGGGGCATTATAATCTTAAATGTTCCCCACTCACATGACTTTTAGTATTTAAGTCGGGGGAATGTCACCGAGTGGTCTGTATTAAGGTCTGTATTGGAACAAGATTTCTTTTTAATTGAATCACTGGTGAGATACAGAGTTACAAAGCAGATCATGGTCGGGCTTCAGTCATACAGTGTTCCAACACCCATCCCGCCACCAAAGTACGTTTCCCACCACCAATGTCCCCAGTTTTCCTCCTGCCACCCTCCCCCCAGCCTGTCTCTATGGCAGGCACTTTCCTTCTTTACCTTTCTTTGTCTCTGTTTCTCTTTGTCTCCCCTTTGGGGCATTATGGTTTGCAATACAGGTACTGAGAGGTTATCACGTTTGTTCCTTTACCTGTTTTCAGCATGCAGTTCTTATCCAGAGTAATCATTTCCAACTATCTTTGTCATGGTGGTCCCTTCTCTATCCCAATTGCCTTCTCCTCCAGCAGTTGAGGCATTTGAGATAGGGGAATATGTTGGTTTGATCTGTTTTCTTTCTCTCTGAGCTCTCCTCTCTGTATCATTCCTAACCTTCACAGTGCTTAGAGACAAACAGCTCAGACAGACTGCCCAGATAGCTTTGGACTTTTTTTTAATGAGGGTAAGCATAAAGCAGGAGCAGGGATGAGATGGAATATCCGGCTCCTGCATTTATCCTTAACTATCAATCTTGACTCCAAGGACTCCAAGCCACCAACCGGCCACATAATCACTCTTAGCTCCTAGTGTTGTAGGACCAAAGCTGTTATCCCTGCTCTGGGAGTCCAGGTGCTTGACTTCATCCCAGGAAAGATTTCAAGAGGGTTGGAAAAATTTATTAAGTGGTTATTTTCTCATTTATTTGGTGGGAAGGTTTGGGCTGGTACTTGGGGATGCATGGGGTTACTCTGTGCTTGGGGGTTACTGCTGGAGGTGCTCAGGTGACCATCTTGTGCTAGGACTAGAACTGGGGTGGGTAACGTGTAAGGCAAGCACCTTAACCTCTATACTATCACTTCAGCCCAATTAGCAGTTTATTCAACATGAGTATATACTCAAGAATCAGAGTCCAGACAATACCTAAAGGGAGCAGTATTATTTTGATGTAAGAAAATCAGTTTGTCTTGAGTATGAGCACACATTTGGAGGGTCACAGCTCAGTCATACTTGAGTACCACCATTTCTACAGAGTTCTAGGTTTTGTAGTTATAGAAGTAGGATAAATTAATAAGTGGTGGAATATGTATGGGTTATTCAGAAAGGAGTAGGTTTGGGGGGCAGTGATTACTTGGAGACAAAGTATCACTCAGAGTCTAACCATATTTGGTCACTTCCTAGGGTTGCCATGGCAATTGTAAGTGGTCTTTGCCTGGGCGTGGATTTTTTATAATGTAAATGTATTATAATGAAGTTGAAGGTTATCAGTCACTAGCTCTTTCATCTGGTTCTAACTTGCTTTATTGTTTTCAATAACTGTCTTAGGTCTTACCGGTTTCACCTTTTGATGCCCTGCATTTGTAACTCATTAACTCTGCTGGGAGGAACTCACCAGCTTTCTGGATTTTGTGTGCCGGCTTGCAAGAAAAATCTAATCACAGATGGAAAGGAGAAGTGATTGAAGTTGACATGTTAAAGGACAGGGTACAATAGCTCCTAGTCTTTGTCTAAGGACATAGATGTTTGCTTAAAGGAATAACAGAATGTCGTAGTTTTTAAGCTCAGCAGAGTCCACACAAGGGAATATTTTTCCAGGAGAGGCCAAGCTTTCTGATTTCTTCCCCATCTAGGTCAGCTGCCTACCCCATTCACACTGACCATTCTCCTGTCTCAACAGCGCTGCAGAACTGGACGGAATCATGCTGAGTGAAGACAGCCAGAAGGAAAGGAACAGATACTGAATGACCTTCACCATATGTGGGATATAAAGGAACATAGTAAGAGCACAATGCATGGGCAAAGACAACAGATCCTGAGAGTTGGTTTACAGAATTAAATTTATCAAGGGAGGGGGCAGGGGGCTGGATGGAAGAGGAACCTGAGGGAATGGTAGAAGGAAGCTGAACACTGGTGGAGGGTGTGTGATGTTGCAACATTTTATGCATGAAGCCTTATCATTAATTGCTGGTGCTTCCAATAAAATCAAATAAAACAAGTAAACAGAATAAAACAAGCTATGGCTCTTTATTATCTATTGGCCCCTGTTCTACCCGCATATCATTGTTTCTGGGGGAATTATTCACTGAGTTCAATGCAGACTGTGACACCAGTGACCAGCTTATCAATTCAGATGTGCACGCTAAACTAAATCCTTGAAGTAAAAAGCTTAGGTCAGAGTGTGGACTATTTACAATTAAAACTGGCAAGGCAAGATTTTTCCCCAGACCTCTATAAGGCTCTTTCCATGCTGATCACTGACAATCACTGCAGTTCAGGATGTTCTTGTATCCCTTTTCCTGGCACATTTCACTCCTTCTAATCGCTCTCTCCTCAGAGAGGAGCCTAATGCTGCCCTTGACCCTCTTGATTTCTCTTTGTTTGCCCTGTCTGCTACATTTTTTCTCTAACTCCTACCCTTGCCACAGAGATCAATACTTGGACCTGGCAAACATTCACTCAAAGCTTTCAAATAGCTCCCAGCATGATAAAGGGTTAGTTTTCAAAAACACAGAGTTCTCAGAACACAAAGCCATTAAAATGGCTAATTTAATCTTGAGATGCCAGGAATTAAAGAAGTGTTATCTAGACAACACAGACAAGTCTATTTCCAAGACCTTGTTTCAGAGCAAGCTCAAAGGGAAACGGGGAGAAGATGGGTGTGGGGCTGGGGGTGTTTCCAGCTGGACAATGCAACAGAACGATTTCCACTGTAACTCAATAGAGAATTGCCACATCAAACTAAAGGATCAAAAACCAGGTACCTGGCAGGGATCAATAAAGCAATAGGGGAGAACCATTTCTGGATAAGAGTGGGCTATCTGCTCAGTCAGCGATCAAGAGCTTCAAAAGGAAATGATGGGCACTGACACTTTGTCAGTTCTGCCACCAGAGCCCAGACCAGCTGTGCTTCTGATGATCGCTCTTGCCACAGCCACAGATCTTAAGGCATGGAGAAGCAGATGATTTTGTTTCCTGCTTAAAAACAAACAAACAAACAAACAAACAACAACACACGGTGTGTTTCAGGCAAAAAAAAAAAAAGCCAAGGTAACATTCTCTTCAACTGGGATTTAAAACAGTCACTGAAAGCTCCTTGTAATCAATAATGTAGATATCACTAGAAAGGCTGCATTAAAGAGGTAGGTGCTATTTAACGATACAACTTCCTTGTGGGAAAGACAAGCAGAAATTGCCTGCATGTTTTTTTTTCCTACAGATCATACTAAACACACACACTATTGCAGATGCATAGTACCTGGGGCTTACTTTACCTTTCTTATGCTATCATTCAATTCTCAGAACAACAGTAGGCTTCTTGCAGAGTTGGAGAAATATCTTGGAGGGGATGATTTGGCTAAGACTCTCCATAAATGTGTATTGGAATCAGGCTGCAATCCAAGTCTTACCTCTGATTGCAAAGCCATCCTTGCCCGTTCTTCCTACCATGTCTGGAATGTTCTTGTATCCCTTTTCCTGGCACATTTCACTCCTATATGGGAATCTATATATGGGTAAGGGTGCAGAATGCGCCTGATTTCAATGCAGGTGCTGGTGGAAGAGCATGGGCAGACCCAGAAAGTCTGGCACCCAGAGGGTACTCCTCATCGAAACTCTCAAAGCATTATGAAGAGTCCACAGACAATTGAAATAGCTTACTATGAAGCCCTGATAAGGCCAGAAGGCCATGGGGATTCCTCGCTTAGAAGCCAGTCAGTTTGCCCCGTGACTGTACAAATGAGATTCTGTCCCTATGTCCTCAACTGTCTTTAGTTTCCTTTCATCTCTCTCCAATCCATTAAAATTCTGACTTGGCTTTTTTCCTTTACTGTATCAACTGGTTGTTTCTCAAGCAGGGAAACAATTGGCATAGAGAAGCTTTTGCATACAAAATAACTAAGTATCCCTGAGTTGTTTTTTAATACACTGAAAGATGCTAAGGCGGGTAAGATTGCACACACACTTCCTTTTTTACATTGAACCCATATTTCCTACTTAAAAATTAAACTAATTATTTTCAAATAATTGCAGATTTACATGTATTGTAAGAAGCAGAGAAGTTCTTTGTGCCTTTTACCTAAGTATCCCACATAATACTGGTCGTCTTGCAAACCTATAGTAAATTGTGTATATTCTAAAATATAATTACAAATATCACTGTCACTGTCACTCTTCTCCCATTGTTCATCAATTTGCTCGAGCGGGTCCAGTAACATCTCCATTGTGACAATTGTTACTGTGTTTGGCATATCGAATACATCACGGGTATCTTGCCAGGCTCTGCTGTGCAGGCGAGATACTCTCAGTAGCTTGCCGGGCTCTCTGAGAGGGGCAGAGGAATCGAACTTGGGTCAGCCATGTTGGCTGCTTGCAAGGCAAACGCACTACCTGCTGTGCTATTGCTCCTCAACCTTAGCAGGGGATGTGGTTTAGTGGTAAGAGCACATGCCTTCCATGTGTGAGGTTTTGGGTTCAATCCCTGGAACCATAAAACTTATAAGATATTTAAAACGTGCAACATGATGATTTGATATGTGTGTACATTGTGGTAGGGTATACCATCTACTTATCACATCTATCACTTCATAAATTTATCATTTGGGGGCAAGAACCCTTTTCTTTTCTCTTTTTTTGAGTTCCATATATATATATATATATAATTTTTATTAATGAAACACCATGAGGTACAGTTGTAGACTTACAAATTTTTGTGCTTGGGTTTCAGTTATACAATGATCGGATACCCATCCCTCCACCAGTGCCCATTCTCCACCACCACCAGTCCCAGTATCCCTCCTACCCCCCATCCCCCTCATCCCACCCTACCGCTGTGGCAGGGCATTCCCTTTTGTTATCTCTCTCCTTTTGAGTGCTATGGTTTGCAAAAGAGACATTGAGTGGCAATCTTGTTTGGACTATAGTCTACTCTCGTCACACATTTCCCATCCTGAGAAGAACCTCCCAACACCCTTTATTTGGTGCTCCCTTCTCTATCTGAGCTGCCTTTTCCCCTAGCGTGTGTGGCTGTCCTCAAAGCCATGGAGTAATCCTCCTAGTACTTATCTCGCCTATTCTTGGGTGACTTATCTCGCCTATTCTTGGGTGTTAGTCTCCTATTTTGCAAGAACCCTTTTCAAAAGCTTTAAGGTAACAGTTTACAATACTGTTATGCTTCTGCTTTTAGCATACAAACTTACTACATTGTAACCACCACCAAACACCCTTTCTCCCACTGTTTTAAGGGTCCCTCTAAGGTCATTCTCTCCTTCCCCATCCCCTACAAACCCTATCTTGACATGATAATTTCAGTTCTATTGTCAGAGTTCAAGGCCATATTTTCACTGGGCACTGTCCATTTCCTTTCTTTTAGCACTGTGGCAATGTCCTCCCGTTGTTCACCGATTTGCTCAAGCAGGCACCAGTAAGGTCTCACAACAAAATGTGAGACTTGTTGTTACTGTTTTTGGCATATTGAGCACGTCACGGGTAGCTTGCCAGGCTTTGCTGTGCAGGCGAGATACTCTCGGTAGCTTGCCAGGCTCTCTGAGAGGGGCAGAAGAATCGAATCCGGGTTGGTATAAAAAATTATTTTTATTATAATTAAGGTAACACAGTTACAATAACATTATTGTTTATGGTTTCGATGTACAACACTACTACAATCAATGTGTCCAAGATCCTCCATTATTTTCCTTAGTTCCTTCTACTTCTCCTTTGCTCTCTCACCCTAACTTCCCTTGCCCTACTACTTGTAACATCTATTTTGTATTCAAAGTTCAAGGATTTGTCATTGTTCTAGGTACTTCCTATTCTACTGCTTTGTTTCTTTTTATACTGCAGATGGGATCATGTGGTATTTGGCTTTTTTTCTCTGACTTATTTCACTTAACATGAAGTGCTGCAGTTCAATACAAAAGGTAGCAAAATGACAGGATTTCACTTTTTTCTTACAGCTTCATAGTATTCCATTGTTCAAATATACTGCAACATCTTTATCCTCTTATTTTCTATTGAAAATTTGGTTTGTTTCCATATCTGGTACACTGTACTTGGTGCTACAATGAACATATGGGTAGCTATATCTTTTGAATTAATGTTTTTGTGTTCTTGGATAGATTCTAAGATGCAGTCACTGGGTCAAAATGTATATTTTATTCTTACTCTTTTGGGGGAGAAATCCCCACACTGTTTTCCACAGAGGCTGAGACAAATGACATCCACACCAATAGTGAATGAGGGATCCTACTTCACTCCATCTGTGCCACCAGTGGTGGTTGCTAGTATTTTTGATAGTTGCCATTCTCAGTGGTATGAGGTGATATCTTATTGTCATGTTGTGAAAACATTGATGTTTCAATCTATAAGTCTCTCAGTGAATTTTAATTATAGTATTGGATATAGGGTTGGCAACTATATAGTCATCATGCTATATATTAGGTCCTCAAATGTTTTTCTTTATAACTGAAAGTCTTGACCTTTTTTAACCAATCTCTTCTAGATCTTGGCAAGCACCTTTGTACTCTATTTCTATGAATTTTGGATTTTAGAGTCCACAAATACAAAACCAAGCAGTACTTGTCTTTCTCTCTCTAGCATATTACAATTTGCATAATGCCCTCAAAGTCCATCCATGTTACAATTGGGAAAGTTTTCTTTTTTCTGCACTTATTTTAATAATTTTTTTTTGCTTTTTGGGTCACATCCAGCGATTTTCAGGGATTACTCCTGGCTCTTCACTCAGGAATTACTCCTGGTGGTGCTGGGGGACCATATGGGATGCCAGGGATTGAACCTGGGTCAGCCGCGTGCAAGGCAAACACCCTACCCGCTGTGCTATTGCTCCAGCCCCAATAAGAATTTTTTTTTTAAAAAAAATAATGCTTATTGCTAAGGGAACTAAGGAGATGAGAGGGCATCTGGGAGTTAATGTGAAGTCATGGGAATGGGTGTATTTTAAAACAATAGTTTTTGAGAGTGGAGCAAGTTAAAATGATGGCAGGAAGATGAGAGGCCACAGTGGGGAATGAGTCCCCTAGGTCAGCTCACTGTGCTCTGTCATAGGCTTCTCCTGGGACTGTGTGTGCTTCTCAATAGCAGTGAAGAGTGAGATACTTTATTTTATTCCTTGGGGAAATGGAGACTTCGGAGACTTCCTTGGGGCTCTGTAAATCCCCACTGGATTAAACATGGATGGGAAAATAAGTTCTGTGTGCTCCCTTCATCATTTTTTTTCTGTCTTCCCTCTACATAAGCTCATGGCAGAATTCATTTAGGCACAACATGCCCCAATGGGTAACATATACCAGATCACTTTATGACACTGACTTTGTTCATTTCCCCTGTTTGTCTTCTAAACTTTATCTCAAAAGAAAACAGTAGTACCACTTCCTGTAATTTCCTTTTCCGTTTCATCTTCAGACAGAATATTTCATTGACTTCCCTTATCAATGTTGTGGTATAAGAACAACCAAGGATAGTACAGTAATTTTGATTTTCATTTTCAAAGATAACATGCTTCTGTGTTTCATTTGCTTTTTAGTCTGGAAGCAAGAAAGTATTTTAAAAGATCATTGCGAACAACTCTAACTTTCAGATACTACCTGAACTATTTTTCATTTATTATAGAGTTTTCTTGTTCATGAGGCATATAAAATTCCTTCTGGTTATATAAAATGTGCTGAATAAATAAATATTTCTTTCACAGTTTTTGTGGATTTATTCTACATAGTCTACATTCATTTCAATGTGATGATTCCTTTGTGATTTAAAATAGAATATACTTAGTCTTCCTAGAATCAAGGGACAAAAATACATTTGGCTTAAATAGTTCTACCTGAAAAAATGAATCAAAATACCGAGGGACAGTACATATGAATGAGGTTTTGAAGCAAATTATACTACATACTTTTTCCTTGCAAATTGCTATATAGGTGAAATATAGAAAAAAGTCTAGGCATTCTATCCTAGGTTTTATTTATTCATTTTTAATTTATTTATTTATTGAATCACTGTGGGAAAAGTTACAAAGCTTTCAGGTATAAGTCTCGGTCATGCAAATATCAAACACATTTCCCTTTACCAATACTTATTTTTCACCATGAAGAACCCCAATAACCCCCCCAACCCTCCCAATGCCTGTGAGGCAGATGAATTCTAGCTAACACTCTACCTACTTTGATTAGATTCATTGTTACGACAAAAGATGCACCATTATTATTTAGAATTTACACCCCAAAATCAGACATGCTGAAAAGGCATTGTGAAATAATTTGTTTTCTACAGCTGGTCACAAGGATCAAATGATGTCGCGCGGCCACAATAGCGGCCGTGCGATTTTGGATTTCTGGTATTTTACTTATTAAACCTGGAAGTATTTCTGCTGAGAGTCAAATAATTATGAGATTGGTTTCTGTGCTCTGGAGCCATGACCGTGCCGGAGAGCCGCTCGTGGGGGGCAACTCATGACCTCGGTAGGGTGTGAAGGACGAGCCAGGAACGCCCCCCTTCCCATGAGGTTTAAGTTGCCCCATCACGACTGACTCATACCTGGCTTTCCATAAAGCTCCCAAGTGGCTGCCATCTTTCTCTCCAGATGGAAAAAGGCGCAAGGGAGCAACACCCTTTCCTCTCCGGGCAGGCATGGTGGCATGGATTAATGCATAGTCCATTCACTTCTCTGCTGCAAGCTGCTGGGCTCTGCATTAAGTCCTTGTGCTTCTGGAGCCATGGCCGTGCCGGCTACCCTAGGTTTTAGAAGCAGGGTAATGAAAGAGGATTTCATTTTTTTCTTACAGCTGCTTTGGAAACCAGCTAAAAAACCTTGTTTGTTAGTTATGAGTGTAAGAACCTGTTTATCTCTCTTCATCCCCCCATTCCATTTTCTCTTTCCCCAGTTGAAGCACAGCACTGGAGGGGTCAGAAGCAGGATTTTTTTTAACAATCTTTTTTTTCTTTTTGGATCACACCCGGTGATGCACAGGGGTTACTCCTGGCTCTGCACTCAGGACTCACCCCTGGTGGTGCTCAGGGGACCATATGGGATGCTGGGAATCGAGCCTGGGTTGGCTGCTTGCAAGGCAAACGCCCTACCCGCTGTGCTATTGCTCCAGTCCCCGAAGTAGAATTAGATTCTAGGTTGAGGAGGGGTAAAAGAGAAGTACAGCTTCCATCCAAGGCAAGCATCTTAATTTACAGTATCCTACAAACAACTCTGATGTATATTCTCAAATAAACCCTTCAAATCCAGTTTTCTTAACCAGGATCTGGAGCTTATCAGACAAATTGGAGGCAAGTGAAAGAAACAGTTATTTCAGGTAGGTCTTTGTTGAACTGCCTGTAAGCTCCTGTAATGTAAGAGAAACAAGACATCTTGAGGTAGCAGGGAGAATGCCACCAAGGACACAGGTTCCTTTTGTCTTTCCATTCTGTCATCATGGGGGCTGTAGCTACATTACTGATAGCTATAAGATGGATGTTCCATCTCCAAACTTCATTCTAGGGAGGAAAAATTCTAAGAAAGGAGGGAAAGACACTGTGTTTATTCGCTTCTATTAAGAGAGTCAAATCTCTTGGGAAAGCTGCAACCAGCTAATTATCTGTTTACATTACACTGGACAAAATTGGGAAACATAGACACTAGCTGTGAGGGAGTCTGTGGAAGCAAGAAAGATTGCATCTCAGGTAGTAACAGGTTACTATAAGCATAAAAGCATGGAGAATAATTGGTAAACATCAGAGTTAGAATAAGCAGGGAGGACGGATAGATAACCATTGGTATCTGGTGAAACAACTGACACAGTATCTGTCCTAAAGACTTATGAATTTGTAGAGTTACAGGAGAGACTGTGAACATATTCTCTACCACATTTTGGGAGACATACAGAGCGTCATAATGCGTAGTTTCTAGAACTAAGGCTTTAGATCCCTGAACATCTGTATTTGAATCTTAGCTGTACTTGTTATCAACTGTGACCTTGAATAGACAGATCAGTTTGTTTCTGTTTTCACATGAACTCAGTTTTTCATGCCTACATGAGAGGGCTATTTAAGGATTAAACAAAATCATGTTTCTACAATGTTTTTCCTTCAATTTTCATACATTACAAATCTTAGCATAAAGAACTAACTCAGCAGGCATACTCTCATGGTTTCAAAGAGGAAAAAAATAGCAGCATCCCATAAACAAGGGATTTAGATAAAGCAAGGTAATTCGCCCTTTAGGGTATATTTTCATGCAGTGTGAAGTCAATCAAGTAATGAGACACAATGAACTAAAAACAGCATCTACTACCCAATGTCTGGTTTCTGGGTTCTTTTGTGCCATAAAGAAAATAAAGCTGAATATGATAAAGGTGCTGACCGCTAAATGGGTTCAGATACTATTAGGTTTGAATTTTTTTCTAGAAAAAAAGAGAGATATTTAATTTCTGTTAGAACTGTTTGTAACACACATATTAGGCCATAATGTGGCGCCAAGTTTAAGGGATCAAACATTTCCTATAAGCTTTCATGCATTTTTTAAGACTAACAATAAATTAATGGACAGAGGAACATTATCCAGAGAAACAAAAATATTAACACCAGCTTTGAAATGTCCTCATATGACTTTGATCCTCAGTTGCCCATTCTGACTGAAATACATGTGAAACCTTTCTTTACTTACAGACAATTCCACAATTTTTAAGTTTCTTATATCTTTACATCTCTATTCAAGTAGAAATTCTTTTTTACATCTTAGGAGATGTTCTCCTGTGTACTTTAAGGAACATTTCCTTGATGATATAACTGTTAAATGATTAAAATAGATTTATAATTTTGAATAGTCTTAGCAAAGTTTCCCATGACTAAAGAATTCCCTCCCTGGGTCATGAACTGCATAATCCTTCCACAGTAAAGAACAAATTATGCTAGAGCAGCTATTTGCAGTCAGCCATAAGCTAAACACTGTTAAGCTGCCCTAATGGAAATGTTGCATAGTGCTGAGTTCTGTGTGTCCCTCACACCAATAAGTAAACAGTGAGTTTAAGGATTGGATCAAACATCAAGGGCTTTATTGGTCGTTTTGAATATACTCAGGGCAGAATCTGGAGGCTATTTCAAGGAGCAGTGATTGGAACATTAGGGATGTTTAAATGAAAGCTGAAAGTAATGAGAAATCTGATCCCTGTTTTCCTATATTTAAATGGCTTTCAGACTAAAAAAGAACATGGTTTTATTCTATATTGTTTCAGAGGTTAAAAGTAAGACAAATGAATACAAACTCAAAGAGGCATTCAGTTCAAGTTAAAGAACGTCTGTTCCATGAAGAAAAGGAGTGGTCTAAAAAAATTGTTTTCCTGCCTGTTAAATATCCACCCAGAGGTGTGGTGATCATCTGACAGGGATATTGCATTAGGTGGAAGAATAGATTAGATTAAGAATAGATTAGATTAACCTTAACATGTATTCCAACCCTGAGTTGATTTTAACACCCACAGTCCTCAGAAATTCCTACTTTCCCAATTTGGAAAGAAAACACTTCTAACTCTGAGAGATGAACCACAATTCTCTTTTTCTACTTTTAGTACACTGAAAGTTTTTTGAATGTGAGAGAATTACTGTTATGGTTTTATTGTATCCTATTGTCATAAATAAATTCTCTTAGGAGTTTCTGCACCACAAAAGAAATGACAACCAAAATAAAAAGACACCCATAAACAGGCGGAGAATATTTACCCACCACTCATCTGATAAAGGGTCAATAATTAAAATATATAACGCATAATTTGAACTTTTCAAGAAAAAAAAACCAACCTTACCAAAAATGAGGGGAAAGAGATAAATATATTAAACTCCATCAAAGAAGACACATAGATGGCCAAAAGATATATGAAAAATGGTCTGCATTATATATCATTAGGGATATGCAAATCAAAATAATAATGTTATACCATCCCACATCACTGAGACTATCACACATTCCAAAGAACAAAAGAACCAGTGTTGGTATGAACATGGGGAAAAAGGGACCCTCATTTACTGCTGGTGGAAAAGTCAACTGGTGAAGCCTTTGAAGAAATAATATGGACATTCCTCAAAAAACTAAAAATTGACCTCCCATAGGACCTAGTAATTCCATTTCTTGGCATCTACCCTAAGGGCCCAAATGCCCTATTCAGAAAAGACATTTGTATACCTGTGTTCATTGCAGCACTATTCACAATAGCCAAAATTTGTGAACAATACAAGTGTTTATAAGAAACATGACTGGATGGAAGAAATCCGATTGGCAAAAAAGCACAGGAGAAAATGCTCTACATCATTAATCATCAGGGAGATGCAGATCAGAACCACAATGAGATACCATCTCACACCTCAGAGACTGGCCCACATTCAAAAGAACAAAAGCAACTGATGCTGGCGCGGATGTGGCGAGAAAGGGACACTCCTTCACTGTTGGTGGGAATGTCGACTGGTTCAGCCCTTCTGGAAAACAGTATGGACCATTCTCAAAAAATTAGAAATTGAGCTCCCATTTGACCCAGCAATACCACTCCTGGGAATATATCCCAGAGAGGCAAAAATGTATAGTCGAAGTGACATCTGCACTTGTTTGTTCATTGCAGCACTCTTTACAATAGCCAGAAACTGGAAGAAACCTGAATGCCCAAGAACAGATGACTGGTTAAAGAAACTTTGGTACATCTACACAATGGAGTACTATGTAGCTGTTAGAAAAGATGAAGTCATGAAATTTACATACAAGTGGTACAACATGGAAAGTATCATGCTAAGCGAAATGAGTCAGAAAGAGGGGGATAGACATAGAAAGATTGCATTCATCTGGGGGACATAAAGTAACAAAATATGAGATTAATACCCAAGAATAGCTGAGATCAGCACCAGGAGGATTACTCCATAGCTTAGTGGCCAGTCGGGCATTCTAGAGGAAAGGGCAGCTCAGATAGAGAAGGGAACACCAAATAAAGGGTGTTTGGAGGATCCCCCCAGGAGGGGAGATGCATGTCGAAAGTGGACTATGGACTGAACATGTTTGCCACTCAATGCCTCTTTTGCAGACCACAACACCCAAAAGGAGAGAGAGAACAGGGGGGGATGGGGACATGGGGGTGGGGGGGATATTATCCATGGTGGTGGAAAATGGGCACTGGTGGAGGGATGGGTATCTGATCATTGTATAATCAAACCCAAGCAAAAAAAATTGTAAATCTACAACTGTACCTCATGGTGTTTCACTAATAAAAAAAATAAAAAAAAGAAAGATGACTGGATAAAGAAACGATGATACACGTAAGCAGTGGAATACTACTTGGACAAAAGAAAATATGACATCATGCAGTTTGCTACTAGGTGGATGGATCTGGAGAGTATCATGCTGAGTGAAGTAAGTCAGGAAAGGGATAGACACAAGATGACCTCTTTCATAAGAGGGAACTAAAGAAACAGAGTAGAGGAATAACAAATGCCCACAGAGGAATAACAAATGCCCAAAGGCAACAAAAACTGAGAACTGGTCTTCAGTAGGACACTTACTATGGCTAGGGGAGACACTGGGGCAGTGGAGAAGGGAAAGAGAAACTCAGGTGGAGGGTGTGATGCTGGAATGATTTATGCAAGAAGCCCTACCTATAATAGTACTGTAAAAAAACAGTGCCTACAATAAAATAAAAAAGTAAGCACTTGTCAAAGGGAAGGAGATTGGTAAGGAACCTGGAGGACATTGATAAAGGGAGTTGATAGTGATGGTGGTGTTGGTGCTTGGACACTAACTACATCTATGTCTGAAACTCCACTATGAATAACTTTGTAAATTACAGTGTCTTAATAAAATCAATCAGTAAAAATTCTCTTTAAGCGGTACTTAGATTCCTTTAAGGTGGGCGGTTTATGTTTTTTTTCCTTCGCTTTTTTTTTGGGTCACACCTGGCAATACACAGGGGTTACTCCTGACTCTATACTCAGGAATTACTCCTGGCGGTGCTCAGGGGACCATATGGGATGTGGGAATCGAACCTGGGTTGGCCATCAGCAAGGCAAATGCCCTACCCACTGTGCTATTGCTCCAGCCCCAGGTGTTTGTGTTTTGATGGACTTTTGATAAGTGTTCTCTTTATCATGTGATCCATAGATATCAAGACAAAAGTCATGAGTGTTTCTGTGAAAGAACAAAGAATTTCTTCCATCCAGGACTATTTTTTTCCACACTCAATTTTCTGTTTGCTAAACGGTGTCATGAAAAGAGAGGGCAGAGAACACCCAACCTACCAGAATCCTCAAATATGACCCCTTGATTTGTAGTTCCCTGTTACAGGTATATGCCATTTCCTTCTGATCTACAGCTGTCCAGGGACAATCAGATGAAATAAAGGTTGTCAGTTCAGAATTCAAACTGTCATCTCACTCTCTGGACCCTTTCAGGCTCAAAATGTTTTTTGCAGAGACAGAGCAGATACATATTCTCATTAACATTAACATAGAATGGCAAGCATGACATGTATTATACATGCAGTTATTGCATGTCAGTATATGAAATTAGCACAATATAAAAGGCATAAGTAATCTCGTCTCCTGCCACCAAAGAAATAAAGGAGAGTGAAAATCCTTTAGTGGTTTGAGGCAGATCAATACTGAACTCTCAGGCAGGAAACTGTGGTACTCTTACACAGAAAGCTCCTCAGACATTGCCCACGTCAGACTCGGAGCCAGACATCCTGACAGAGGCTCACATAATGGCTCATAAGCAGCAAATGTCTCCTTAAATAGAGCCTAAATTCTCCCACAATATCTCCGTCTCAGAAGCCCCTTAGCAAAGGAAGCCCAAGATGAAAGAGCACTAAATATTTCCAAACAAATTTTAAATCTTCTGATTTGGATGAATTACATCCCAGGGAACTAAGAGAGCATGTGAGCAAGATGACAGAATCATTGTTTATTTCTCTTGGGAACTGGCACTATAAAACGTCTCAGAAAACTGAGACAGGAAAGTAGAATTCCCATTTCTAAAGGGTAACAGAAAAAAAGCTCTCACATAGTATGCCTGGGTGAGCTTGATATTGATTTTCAGAAACACTATAGAAAACATTATGAAAAGAATAACTTAAATATGCTTAGAGGAAATGATGCGTCAGTATAGGACACAGCAGGGGGTCTCAAAAGAAGTCAAGGGAGAAGAATTTAATTTTTATGCTAATAAAGTTATCAGATCAGTATGACAAACAAGTGAACTTATTAAGCAATATTATTTTTTAAAGAATCCTTATTGAAGCATAATTTTCATAAAATTAACCACACCTATTTAGTGTGTACCATCTAACAACTTTTCACAAACATGTACACAGCAGGACCAGGATGAAGAACACCTCATTGCCCCCCAATATTCCTTTGCTTCCCTTTTCAGTCAGCCCCCAAGTAACCCCCAACATCCTGGTCCTTAGTAATCCCTAGTTATTCTTGATTTTCATGGATTAGTTTTAATTTTTCAGCATTTCATAGTACATGTGTATAGTATGCATGTTTTTCTCTTGGGACCCTATCACTTGCCATATTGTTTTTGAAATTAATTTATGTTATTTTTATTATAAGTATTCAGGGGGCTACTCTCAGCTGTGTTCTTAGAGGCCTATGTTATGCCAGGGATCAAACCCAGACCTCCCATATAAAAAGCATGTACTCCAAACCTTTGATTTGAAAGTCCTTAAATTTATATTTTATTTTGTGGAGAAACCACAGTTTACATACCTATCCACCTACCTATAGACACGTGGGGTTGTTTTCCATTTTAAGGTATAAAGAATAAAGCTTCTACAAACATTTACATGTTTTGCTGTGGATATAGTTTACATTGTCTAAGTATGTAATGGTCTCAATGCTAAAGGCATTTAACAGGGTCTTACATGTAACTGTGAACAGGACAGAGCTTTCTGAGTAAAGTGAAATAATTATATATGTCTATCTATATACATAATTGCATCACATAATAAAGTACCATTGTCAGCAACTCTTCTTAGAGGATGCTAATTAATGAATCAGTGCAGAATGATGAAAGGTTTCTGTTGATATGTCACAGGTACAGATACTGTTCTGTACTCAGTTATCTTATAATTGCTGTTCTTATCATGACTCGGGAGACCCTGGTCATAAAATATATTCAGTCTGTGAAGCTAGAAGGATTAGCTAATTGGTAACAGGTTTTGGATCCAGAAAAATCTTTAAGTGATGAAATAATGCTTTTAAACAATTAAAATTAAATTTGACAAGGAAACATGAGAGGCATTAGGTATGAGTACCAAGAAACAACTAAGTTAAGGATGAAGGACATATGAGTTAGGAGCATATGTTGGAAAAAAATCTTCGGTGGATAGCAGCTTCAGTGTCAGCTGATAGTCATACTGGTAGGGTAGTGTGTTTGGGAGAGGTATACCAGGTAACCTAGTAAAGACAGTTGGTCCTTTTACTTGTTTTTGTTTTGGGGGCCACACCTAGTGATGCTCAGTGGTTACTCTTGGCTATGCACTCAGGAATTACTCCTGGCAATGCTCGGGAGAACATATGGGATGCTGGGGATCGAATCCTTGTCTGCTACCTGCAAGGAAAATGCCCTACCACTATACTATCACTCTGGCCCCCATTGGTCATTTTAAATCTTGCCAATATGAAGGCTAGCCAGTCAGATAATGGAAATGGTTGAGGGACCGAGACAACAAACCTACAAAAAAAAGTGGTCAGGCATCTTCCTCTCTTTGACCCCTCAAAAGCAGCAGTTCTTACCCACATGGCTTGAGAACAAAGGGCTCTGGGCCTTGAGAAACAGTCCATGGAATCCCAGTGACAGACTACTGAACAGCAGACCTCAGACCAGAAGGACAGTTAAGGACATACGGCCACTCAGAACAGCGTGGGACAGGATGAGTGACATCACACATACGAAAGGTTATCATGGGGATGGGATTAGTGATGTCAAAAATGGCTAAAAGAGAAAGGCCTGAACATTGGGGAAGGACCTAAAAGCACCAAATGTAGCTGTGCAATAAAAAAACTTTGATATCATAAGCACTGGGAGTTTTGTATTGTGCTGCATTCATTATGAAAAGTCCCTGCACATAGTGCTATTTCAGAAAGAGGGACCTCTCCTCTTGGAGTCTCAGTCATTCTGAGATAATTGTGCATGACAGTCTGAGTCTGACTCGGGTTAAGAGAATTTAGGAAAACTGGACATTACCCATTGAATCTTTGTTAGTTCATTTTTCATTTGGAGGAGTGGGACTCCCGAGCATTGCCCAAGGGGACCTTGGGCCACTCAGCCAGCTGGACTGAACCCTTGAATACCTGGAACTGCTGGGGGGTCTCCAAGCCAATTAACTCATTGTTAATTGACTGTCACTGTCCTCCCGTTGTTCATCGATTTTGCTCGAGTGGGCCCAGTAACGTCTCCATTGGAGACTTTGTTGTTACTGTGTTTCGCATATCGAATACATCACGAGTAGCTTGCCAGACTTTGCCGTGCGGGCGAGATACTCTCGGTAGCTTGCCGGGCTCTCCGAGAGGGGCGGAGGAATCGAACTCGGGTTGGCCATGTTGGCTGTGTGCAAGGCAAACGCCCTACCGCTGTGCTATCGCTCTAGCCCAATTTATCTTTACAATAATTTTTTTAAATTAAAATTTACTGACACTTATTTTAAGAACTTTTAATTTAAATTTTTTATTGTTATTTTGGGGGGGCTGTAGACATAGGGTGGAGTGATAGCACAGCGGACAGGGCATTTGCCTTGCACACGGCTGACCTGGGTTTTGCTCGAGGAAAACCCCTCTCAGAGAGCCCAGCAAGCTACCAAGAGTATCTTGCCCCCACGGAAGAGCCTAGTAAGCTACCGTGGAGTATTTGACATGCCAAAAACAGTAACAACAAGTCTCACAATGGAGACATTACTGGTGCCCGCCAAAGCAAATCGATGAACAACGGGAGGACAGTGACAGTGATAGTGACTTTCACATACAAAATTCAGGGAGCTACATAGGAGCCAAAGCAGTTTCACAATAATAATACTACCAAAGAAATTGGGCTGATTTGGGATGGTGTTAATAAATGTAATATGTAAATGGAAAAAAAACAACTTTTTCCCTTTACTCTTTTTATTGTCAAAACATGGATAGGGTATAGGGTGGGATTTTAAAATAACATGAACTGAGGTATTTACAGAGGTCAGGAGCCAAGATAGTAGTTATTTAGGGTTGTGCTGCATGAAAATTGATGGAAAAAACTGAAGAATTTTGTGTTGGTAAAAATGAGTCTCCCGGTGGACGATTCCACAACGAAATAGACCACATCATATTCAATCGACGGTTTTGCCTGACTGATGTCGCTGTTGTCCCAAAATTTCGAACGGGATCGGACCACCGTCTCCTTCGTGCAAAATTCTACTTCACAGAGCGGGGAGAAAGGGCTGCAAAGTTCAAAAAGAGAACTCCCAGAACGACCACCAACTGGGAACTCTTTGGTACTATTGCGGCAACATGGGAAGATGCCATTGTTGACAACATTGACGAGGAATACGATCGACTGGTTCAGCACCTCCATGAATGTGCGAGGAACGCCAAGAGAGAGATAGCCACAAAAAGTCGCCTATCTTCGAAAACTCTTGAGCTAATTCGCCAGCGTGGTTTGGCGCATGCCTCAGGCAACCGCAAGCTAACGTCCGAGCTTGCAAAGCAGTGCAGAGATGCGATCAAGGAAGACCTCAAAGAGAGAAGAGCAGAAGTACTGGTAGATGCGGCAGAAGCCGGGAAAAGTATTCGTAACGCCCGCCTGTCCTTCGCCAACTATAAGACCAAGATGACTGCCCTCCGACGTCCTGATGGATCCATCACATCCTCCAGAACGGCAATGGAGAAGATTATCCATGACTTCTACTCAAATCTCTTCGATAGCCATGTCCACTTGCCGACATACCAAATTCCACAGGATGGGTATGTCATTCCCAACGTTCTCCCCTCCGAAATCCGACACGCCATTTCGTTGGTAAAGAAACAAACAGCACCCGGCCCAGACAAGGTCAGACCTGAACACCTGAAGAACCTGCCGTCAGTACTCATCAATACACTGGCTCGGCTCTTCACTTGCTACCTGTCTGAATGCAAGGTTCCATCTCAATGGAAAACCAGCAGGACCGTACTACTGTTCAAGAAGGGAGACATCCATGACATTGGCAACTATCGCCCGATCTGCCTATTGTCTGTCATCTACAAGTTGTTCACTCGAGTCATCCTGAATAGGATTGGCAGAACACTAGATGAAGGACAACCATGTGAGCAAGCAGGGTTCCGCAAAGGATTCAGCACCATCGACCATATCCACACGATAACCAAACTCATTGAGGTTTCTCGGGAGTTCAAGATGCCGCTCTGCTTAACGTTCATTGATTTAAAGAAGGCCTTTGATTCTGTTGAGACGGAAGCGGTCATTGAAGCCCTAGCCAATCAGGGCATACAAGCCCAATACATCAGGATCCTCCGTGAGCTGTATTGCGGATTCACTACCAGGATCTCACCATTCTACAAAGAAGTGATCGTTGATGTCAAGAGAGGGGTGCGGCAGGGTGATACCCTTTCACCGAAACTCTTCAGTGCCACCCTCGAGAACATCATGCGACGACTGGAATGGGAAGGAATGGGAGTGAAGATAGATGGTCGGCAACTACACCACCTCCGCTTTGCTGATGACATTGTTTTAATAACACCAAACATCAGCCAAGTGGCACAAATGCTGGCCGACTTTGACCGTGAGTGTGGAAAGGTAGGACTACAGCTGAATCTTACGAAGACAATGTTTATGAGAAATAGCCTTGTTCCTGACGCCCCATTCGCTCTCAATGGAACGACCATCTCCGAATGCAACAGCTATGTGTACCTAGGTCGAGAGGTCAACATGACAAATGACCTGGCACCCGAGCTGCGCAGGAGGAAGAGAGCGGCTTGGAACGCCTTCAAGAACGTCGAAGCAATAGCTAAGAGGACGAAGAACCTCCGGCTCCGGGCACATCTCTTTGATTCCACTGTTCTTCCTGCATTAACATATGCCTCAGAGACCTGGGCCCTACGCAAACAAGATGAGAACGCCATTCAGGTCTCCCAAAGAAGAATAGAAAGAGCTATGCTTGGAATATCACGTTTCACTCAAATGAGAGAACGAATCCGGAGTTCTGACATCCGTTGACGATCAAGGATCAGGGACGCTGTCTCATTTGCCAAGGTGTCGAAAATCAGATGGGCTGGTCACGTAATGAGATTTAAAGACGACCGTTGGACTAGAGCTGTTACTGATTGGATTCCACGGGATGTCAAGAGACCGCGTGGCCGCCCACCTACCAGATGGTCAGACTTCTTTGTCAAGGTCATGAACGATCGGTTTGAGGCCCTCCATGTTCCCGGAGCGAAGAGATGCCATTGGGCTACACTAGCACGCGACAGGGACAAATGGAGACGTTACTGGCGCCCGCTCGAGCAAATCGACGACTAACGGGAAGTTAAGTGATTAAGTGAAGTGAAAAATGACTTAAGGTGGATGAATGGCATAATTATGAAAGTCTTCAAAATTCTGAAAAATGTGAAAGGAATAAGACTCATTATAGGCCTCTATAATTTAGTTTGGGAAAAGCTTCTGAAAGCCATCCTGTCACTGTCCTCCTGTTGTTCATCGATTTGCTCGAGCGGACCCAGTAACTTCTCCATTGGAAACTTTGTTGTTACTGTGTTTGGCATATCAAATACATCACGGGTAGCTTGCCAGGCTCTGCTGTGCAGGCGAGATACTCTTGGTAGCTTGCCGGGCTCTCTGAGAGGGGTGGAGGAATCGAACTCAGGTTGGCCATGTTGGCTGCATACAAGGCAAATGCCCTACCGCTGTGCTATCGCTCCAGCCCTGAAAGCCATAAGAAACAATAATCTATCTATTATACTCATCTAAAGATAACTGTATTTTTCTCAGATTATACTGTTACATGCGAGTCCCAGGGCTGAGATCTCCAAGCCTGCTCGGATCGGGACTGGGCCTTCTCCACCCAGATCCCCCATCTTCCAATAGGTAGGCGCCACACCCACCAGCTGCCGCTGGTGCCAGGTAGTCCCATCAACAGCCAAGACCCAGAGACTATAAAACCCAGCTCCTGGAAGCTCGCGACTGCATTTGCGGCCGCTCGACATCTTATTATCTCGTTCTTACTTTGGAGAACCCTGCAGGCTACCAAAAGTATCCTGCCCACACGGCAGAGTCTGGCAAACTTCCTGTGTTGTACTCAATATGCCAAATGCCAGTAACAATGATGGGTCTCATTCTCCTAACCCTGAAAGAGCATTGAATATGGATCTTTTAAAATCTCAGGGCTAGGAAGGAGATGTGACTGGTGCCTGCTCGAGGCAATCAACAAACAACAGGATGATCGTGATCGTGATCGTGATCGTGCTACTGTTATTGGCTATTGGAGGTGTTTAAATATGGAACCAGTGACCTTCACTGCTATAACGACACCAGCATAAGTGGAACAACCAGCATAAGTGGAACATGAGTGACTATACCTTTACTAAAACAGTTGTCACATTTTATTAGACTTCATAGTTGACATATCTTCTAATTAACTAAAGAATTCTCCAGCTCCAGGATCACATCAGATTTATCTTTTTATCTATAGCACTAACTATTGTATCTAGCTCACAAAGGCATTCAGTAAATGCTCGTAATGTTGAGTGGGCAAATAAATTACTGGAAGTAAGAGAGAAAAGAGTACTTTAGAAATTAAGAAAGCACACCTCCAATGAAATATTGTACTCCAATGATTAAAATCAATAATTAGTATGTCACCTGTCAAGTGAGATTATCTATTCACAATTGTAACAAAAATTTATCCTCGCTATATGACTCTACTGGTGAGGTTTTTTTTAAACTACCAAGAAACATAATTTTTATGCTACACAAACTGTTCAAGAACCTAAAAGCAGAGCAAAATCTTTTTCCATTATATTATCAAGTTTATTTTATGAAGGTAGCACTAAAATAATTCTGAAACCTGACAAAAACTTAAAAACAATTTGTAGTCTAATCTCAGTATGAATAAAATGCAATAAAATGATATAGCCAAAATCAAATTTAATTGTATAGTAAGAGAATAATTCACCAAATAACATTATCCAAGGGAAATAAGAATGATATAGAATTATCAAATATATTAATATAATGCATCACATCAGGATGACGAATAAGAAAAATCACTGTTATTGGTATGAATGCTGAATAGGGAGTAGATAATTCAATAGCCATCTTTGACTTAAAAATAGTTTTAAGCAAGCAAGAAAAACTAGCACAGTGTTAATAGCAAAATTAATCTCAGAACAGTAGTAAATGTCAAATTTACTGTGATACCCTAAAAGAAATGTTATTTAACATAGTTACAGAAATTCTGGAAAGTCAAAATCAAATCCCCAAACAATAATAGCAAAAAGAGATAGTAGAAAGAGATATGGAAAAAAAGGAAGAAGCCCAGAAAATCAACTAGAAATTATTGTATTTTATGAGATCTCGGTAAGGTGGCTAGATAATAAACAAAACATACAAAAATAAATATATTGACTCTAAGCCAGAAATTACAACCAGTCAGGAGAATGTATGGAACAAAACAATCCAGTTGAAATAGGAACAATAATTTGCATTTAAGCTCTTATGTGAGATATAAAAGAATAGATTGTTGAATTAAAAAACATTATCTTAATGGATGGAAGCACAATATATTTCAATCTAGGCACACTTCTCCAATGAATATTTAAATGTGATATAATTATAATAAACACATATTATACAGTTTTTGGTAGCCTTCCAAAAGTATTCTAAAATTTATGTGGAATAATCGATGAGAAAATATTGGACGGTTGAAGACAGGGTTATATTACTGTTCCTATGACAGATAGTAAAACCTTCTCAAAGCTTCAATAATCGAAATACGATCAGTTACCAAAGAGATATTATATAACAATGGGGATAAGAATTAAGGAAAGGAGAAACTGGCTAGTAGGCATTATATTTAGGAGAGTGGGAAATCAGTTACCTGTCAAACTTTACTAAATTTCAGAGAAGTGCAATGCATAAATACAAACCAGAAAACAATAGAAGAAAAGAAAAAAAATGAATATTTACCTAGTATCTGGACAGGAAAAGACTTTCCAAGCTCAAATGTAACAGTAATAACCTCAAAGTGATAAAGGTTAGATTTGGCTTCAGAAAACAAGCTGCTTTACTTTAAAAAAAAAAAAACCCTGGTGGCTGACTTGCAATAGATCACAGTGGGGGAACCACTCTGCTATGTCATTTAAACTGTTTTATGTCAAAAATGGAAAGGGCAAATGGCAAGATGGTAATTTCCCCTCCCATAAATATTATAGAAATTACTAATTTGTAAAAATGGTTAGAAATAGCTTAAGAATCACTAGAACATTTAGGAAATGGAGTGGACAATTTAAAAAAAGAAAAGATAAGTGGTTGACAAATAGGTGAACAAAATTTAATCTCACTGCAAATTGAGGTAAAGTGGAGCCAACAAGTACAATTTTTTTCTTACAGATTTAGCAGGTTTCTACCAAAGGAAAGTAGTCATTGCCAGCTGGGGTGTGGTGGAAGACACACACACACACACACACACACACACACACATTCTCTAGGGATTGGTATGAATTGGTATAGCTGTTCTACAAAGCAAGATACATTAAAACCATAAAAATGTTATTGCCTTTTAAAAGAGTGATTCCTCTTCTGGAAATAATCCAAAAGGCAGATAAGAACTTAGGTACAGAAATATTGATTTCAACATCTGTTATAGGAGCGAAGAAAGGAAGCAATATAAATGTTCAATAAGAAGGGAAGAGTTAAGCAAATTTTGGTAGATCCATATGTCAGGAACATTATGTAGCCTTTAAAATGTGTTTATAAAGATTTTTTAATGGCATAGGGAAATGCATATAATGTAAAAAGCAAGATGCAAATTTATATATGTACAAAGCATATTCTTAAACATCTGAAAATATTTAGATGACTGGGTAAAAGGAGATTCCACAGTGTCATCTCTGCAGAGCTATAGATAAATTTACTGTACTCTAGATATTTCCCCATATTCTCCAAAATCTTTGTAAAGAGTGCCCATATTTATTATTACAGGAGAAATGATGTTAAGGTACAAATGAATCTCAAAATGAAGTCCCAAAAAACTGTCAAAAAAGAGAAAATGATACAAAAATAAGAGATGCAAGATTTCATCAAACTATCTAATAGGTTCCTTCTGAAGGTTGGGTCTGAGATGACAATAGCAAACATCCAGCTGGCAAATGGTAATTCTAGTTAGAGCTTGGAGGAGCAATGCGGGTGAAAATAAGCACTGAGATATCAGCATACCCTTATTAGCTAAAGTTATTAGTGTTGTAATCTTGAACAATTTAGATTCACCTTTGCCACCATTTTCCATATAATGGGAATGATGATGATACTTCCTGGGGATGTTAAAGATTAAATGAGTCAAATTTACCCGTATCGAATTGAAAATAGGTTTGAAAAAACTAACCTAGTACATAAATCTTATCTATTAACATTGCTAATGTTATTGTCACTGATGAGAAAAATAAGGAACGATGGTTAAGGAGAGGATGAAGAAAGGCAAATGTTCGTGACTCACCCATAGCCTTCCATTCTTAAAAGTTCTGCTCATACACGAGCCTGCCTTCTAACTATTGGCACCAAGTTCCAGCAGGTCTGAGGGCAGGAGAAAAGTCCTAGGGACAGACTAGGGGAGGGTGGCCGGAGGAAAACTGGGGACATTGGTGGTGGGAAATGTACACAGGTGGAGGGATGGGTGTTAGAACACTGTAGGACTGAAACCTGACCATAAACAACTTTGTAACTGCATTTCATGATTCAATTAAAAAAAAAAGAAAAAGGGCTAATGCCCTCCTCTGGCAAAAAGAAAAAAAGAAGTGCTAGGGAATTACTACAAGCTCCAACCAGTAACTGATGATGCTGATGGATATTAAGCTTTCTTGCTCCCTGAGCAGGATAATTCTGACATGTGTTCTATAGCTGGATTATTTTCCAGTTTCAGTGGAAACTGGCTTGATATCACACTATTGGCTGCCATCCCTTCCCTGTCTCACTTCCCAAGACCCTACTGGGACCATGTTCACCAGCACACGGTTTACTCATAAATCCTTGTTTCAGAGTCTGTTTTTGGGAGAAACAAAATTCAGACAGGCTAGAATGAAATCTGGTCTGCAATAATATTCAAGAGATGGTTGGGGAAAGAAGAATAGAGCGAGGTAATAAGAAACTGTGGAAAGTGTGATTTAATTCATTAAAGGAAAGGATAGCTTTCTAAATGAGGGGGGAGGAAACAGCATCAAATGCTATGGAGATGAGATGCAAAAAGAACTGGAAACTGTCCATCTGAGTTGGCATCTATGAGGTGCGAGGTGACCTCTGCCAGCAGATTTTTGGTATAGTGGTGGAAGAAGCCAGATGGCAGTGGGTTGAGGAAGTGAATGGGAGGTGAAAAAGTGGAGGCAGCAAATGTAGGCTATTCATTTAGTAAGTCTAACTGTGAGAAGGGAGGGAAGAGAAGGGAAAAGAAGAGAAAAGAGGAGAAGAGGAGAGAGAGAAAAGAGAGGGAGAGAGGAGAGAGAATATATTGGAGGGTCACAGGAAATCTTAAGGATGGAGAGATTTGAGGATATTCTGATAAATACAGAAAAAGAATCAGTAGAAATAAGATTGAAAAAACATAACTCTTGGTACAATGCTCTGACCAGCACCATATTCCCAGAGTATTCCAATGTTCTCATCATTGTTAACAGTCTTACTGAACACCTCCAATATGGAAAGCACTGCTAAGTATTGAGAAAGCAAAAATTCTTGATATTTTATATATTATACTATTATTTCAGTGGAAGATATCAACGTATTTAGAACAAACAAACGAACAGCACTGTCCTCCTGTTGTTCATCGATTTTCTCGAGCAGGCCCAGTAACGTCTCCATTTTTTGAGACTTGTTGTTACTGTGTTTGGCGTGTTGAATACGTCACGGGTAGCTTGCCAGGCTTTGCCGTGCAGGCGAGATACTCTCGGTAGCTTGCTGGGCTCTCTGAGGGGGGCAGAGGAATCAAACCTGGCTCAGCCGTGCTGGCTGCGCGCAAGGCAAATGCCCTACCGCTGTGCTATCGCTCCAGCCATATCTAAAAAGTTATTTAAATATCAAATCAGACATGATGATAAAATGAGATGTACAGGTAATTTGAGATTCAAGGGAAAATGGAACAGGTGGGGAAAGCTCCATGGGTTGGGGTGTAGATAATTTGACAGAAAAATAGGGATCACTGTATCACTGTCATCCTGTTGATCGTTGAATTACTTGAGTGGGCGCCAGTAACGTCTTTATTACTCCCAGCCCTGAGATTTTAGCAGCCTCTTCCTACTCTTTTCCCAATGACTGGAGGCTCTTTCAGGGTCAGGGGAATGAGATCTATTGTTGTTATTGTATCTGGCATATCGAATCCACCACGGGGAACTTGCCAGGCTCTGCCCTGTAGGTGGGATACTCTCAGTAGCTTGCTGGACTCTCCAAGAGGCATAAATGGGTAGGAAATGTCTTATAATGTGTCATGTGACCACTTTGCGGCCGCACGGTCCAGAAAGTGGCCTGGAGCATGGCAGTGGTTGGGCAGTGGAGGTCGGCTGCCAGGGTTGGGTCCCTTGGAGTGGGGCAGGCTCTCACCCACCCCACATCCTGGCTCAGAGTCCGATGGCATGGTTCTGGGCCTTTTTATACTCCCATCTGGAAGGAGCATCCATGAGTTCTGGAGGGTGGCTGATGAGGAAATTATCTGGTGCCGGCAGGGTGTGGCTTTTGGGTGTGATCCCTTAGTCACCAGAGACTGGGGAAGCAGGCAGAGGATCTCTGTTCCAGGTCTTGTTGAGTCCAGAGTCTAAGGTCACAAAGTTCCGCATTATCTGGGTTCTGTGGGACTTCATTCAAATGTGAGGCTCAGCCAGAGCATTTGGAAAACAGCCTGGAGCATGGTTGTTGTTGGGCAGTGGAGGTCCGCTGCTTGGGCTGGGCCCCTTGGGGTAGGGAGGGCTCTCACCCACCCCACAGCCTGGCGTGGAGTCCCAGGGGGAAATTTAAGAGAGATAGATGTTGGTAACACATATATCTAGAAGGTGTTTGAATGCTAAACTAAATTAACAGAAACTTGGATTTCATTTAGCACGCAAATAGGAGTCATTTAGAATTTTGTGAATACTGAAAAAGCAGTATTTTAGAAAAAGTTATTTGGAAAAAGATGCATAACTTTATTTGGAAAAGGAAACAATGGCAGGTGGTTAGGTGAATAGGGAAGAAAATCTATCTTGGATTGGGACAGGGGAGGATGTAGAAAAAAGAACAGAAAAGAAACTTTAATATTTTTGATGCTAGATTTGCCTTTTTCCATATTCCAGATTATAATCTACTTGTGCTATGCCTTGTGCTATGTTTATAGCTGCAACCTATGTAATACCTCATAAATGTCTATCAAATAAATATTCCTGGGTAAACGGAGTAACATATGAATAAAAAGTGCACATTGAATGAACAATATAAGATTTAAACCATTTATATTAAGATATAAATGTATCTTGGAGGAAAAAATCAAGAAGGCTTGACATTTTCCAAGTGCAGCTGATTAGGGAAAATATTAGCATTATTGATTGAATAGCCTGGTACCTAGTGAGCACTCAAGGAAGGTAAGCTAATATATTTATATATTATATTCTTACATATATCAATCTGATAGAAATAATAAAATCCTTAATGTCTCTTTCTTGCCCAATTTCTGTGCCCAAGAGCAGAGAAGTGGATACAGAAACTGTGGTTTATATACACAATAGAATGCTATGCAGCCATACAAAAGATGAAATCATGCAATTTGTCATTACATGAATAGAACTAGAGGGTATCTTGCTAAGTGAAGTCAGTCAGAAGGAGATGAACAAACACAGAGTGCTTTGTACTTTATGGGGGGATATAAATAAATGTAGGTGATTTAAAAAATAGACAATGGCAACAAACCCTGAAAGTTGGCCAACATAACTTGATCTTCCAAGCAGGGGTGGGCATGGGGGAAGGGAAATAGGGGACCTTGGATCATTAGTTGTGTAGGAACATTGACATGCTGGTGGTTGGTGAGGTGTTGGAACATTTTGTGCATGAAACTATCACTAATAGTATTATAAATCTTATTGTCTCAATAAAAATTGGAAAAAGGGTCAGAGAGATAGCACAGAGATTAAATCACTTGTTTTTCATGTGGCCAACCATGATTCAATCCCTGGCACCACAACTGGACCCTCCAGTAACACAGGCTCAGGAATGACCCTTGAGCATAGAGCTAGGAGTAATCCCTGAGAACAGCTGGGGGTGGTCCCCAAACAAATAAGAATAACAGAACCCATAGAATACAAAGAAACAGCAACATCCCTTTTAAATTCACTTGTAAATAACGTTAATAGAGAAACTGCACACGGCCTTTTGATGAAGTCATCAAGCATGAATTTCAGATCAAATCAACTGATGACATCTACTGAGAGCAAACTAATCTTTAGTATGCTTCATAACTAATACATGCAGAACAATTGAATTAGATGACCAATTTAAAAATTCTAATAAACTAATATAGAGGAAATGATAATCAGTGGTCACTAGGACTAAGGCTATCAACTTTGGCTGCTCCTTGAAAAGCTAATGCATATGTCATGCCCCCAATGACTCTGATCTAAATGATTATGGTTTGACATTGGAATTTTGAATTAAAAAATACAGATGATTCTAATGTGCAGTCAAGGGTAGGTGAAAGGTTGATGGAAACCAGACAATAAAGGTTCATGGGGGCTGGAGCGATAGTACAGCTGGTAGGGTGTTTGCCTTGCATGCCAGCCGACCCAAGTTCGATCCCTAGAATCCCATATGAACCTCAAGCACTGCCAGAGTATTTCCTGAGTGTAAAGTCAGGAGTAATCCCTGAGGATCGCTGGGTGTGACCCAAAAAGCAAAAAAAAAAAAAAAAAAAAAGCAAAAAAAGAAAAGGTTCATGAAGTGATGCAATGAGATGTTCCCATCACCACCTAGGAAGATTTCTTGCCTAAAACATATTTAAACTAAATCAATCAAGCCTCTATATATTTCCACTGGTTTATAAGAAGTTGCAGTCTTATAGAAATAAATAACACTTTAAGGCATCTGTAGTTATGTATTACTCAGAAATTAAACAGGGATAGAAATAAATAACACTTTAAGGCATCTGTAGATATGTTTTACTCAGAAATTAAATAGGGATAAAGAAATAACTTCAATAGCATCATTAGGAAGCAATTAACAAAATCTCAAATATGAGACCTTCTCTGATACAATGATTACTCAGTTTCTCTATTAGTGGCATGTTAAAATAAATAAAAAGGAAGTTGGGAATTGGTGTGTAGGTCTTGTTGGATTCCATGCCAAAGCTTTCTTTTCCCCTCCACATATTCTTTCTACCTTTTCCTCATTCCTGGGAAGTTGAACTTCTTGGATTGTCCCGTTGAACTGTCTTGCCCTTTGGCTTTTGTTTGTGCTACATCTGGTGATGCTCAGGGCTTACTCCTGGACCTATGCATAGATCACTCCTGGTGGTGCTTGGGAAAACTTATGCATTGCTTGGGATCAAACTTGAGTGACAGTATGCAGGGCAAGCATTTTATCTTACCTGCTGTACTATCTCTCTGGCTGCATTCTGGTTGGATTTGAACAGTGAAATCAGGGGGAGGAAGAAAGGATGGTCTGGGAATTTATACCCCTAGTTTCTTTTCTCTAAGATCAGCTGTGGTGACTGGATCTCTGATGGAAGGAGACACTGCAGCCCTCAATCAGGTTTCTCCACACCATTTTCTTCTAGGATGAGAAACCTAGACCTAGTGTTCCTTACTCCTTCACACTTAGGGTCAGTAACAATGCTGCTGCTTCGAGCCAAAGATCACTGCACTCTGTTCTGTGATTACCCACAACTGAGTGCAAGTAAAGCAAAAGATTTATAAACTTGCTTCTTACCAAAAATAGCTTTCCTGGTTATTTGTTTTATAGTATTCCTAAATATCTGAACCCCTAGTTAGTTACTGTCAGCCTTATTTCTTTGTTTCATAGAGTCTAGAGATTTTGAACCTGGTCATCGGGGAAAAATTTTTTTGTAGGGAGTCTAAATCATGAAATTTTTTTTTGGTAGGGAGTCTAAATCATGAAATTGAAAAATACCAAACATTAAAACTCGCTGTGGATAATATGTCTTTGGAATTTGTCCCAGGCTTCAGTCAAAGGTCATGAATATAGGAATTCATATGTTTAGAAATTGTTTTAAACATGCTATATTGCAGAGCTGGGTGATAGGTAAGAATTAGTAATGTGTGGGATGGGATGAAACAGATTATTATTTTAAAAAAATTTTAGTGAATCACCATGAGAAAGTTACAAGCTTTCATAGATTATCAAAATTTTAATAATTCAATCAGGATGATGTGTATATAAGGGTTAATTATACTCTTCCGAATTGCGTGATATCGGAAACTTCTACAATAGAGAGTTAAATCTCTGTGACATTTTTGAGATGAGAACTAATTTGTGATTTTTCAGTAGACACACACATACAACCTGAATTTACAGCAAATAAAGATTTTAAGGGATGTGTTTAAAGCATAGTAACAAAAATATTTTTCTACACTTCCTTTTCTGCAGTGACAAATTGATGAGAAAGCTGCATATGCATACTGGATGTAATTGTCCACCTTTACATATTCAAATATACACCAAATTAATTCTGTAAACCTGCCGGTGAACACCTGCAAGGAGAGGCCCAGATGGAGCTGGATTTCTATTGTCTGCAGCTTGTGTGCTATTCAGAGTCAATCTGTACCCTCAGTGACAAACCTGTTCCTGCCTGGGGCTTCCTTTTTGTTTTGTTTTGGCTTTTACCGGTAATAGATACTAGTAATGGAGCAAATTTATGCATAAAAATTGTCATTATAATCCTTGCAGGAGATTTAGTTGCTCCTGGGGCATATCAGGAAGCAAACATAATTTCTTTTGCAGCAAACTGTGCCCTAACCAAAGGAAACAAGGTGCTGGATTGGTTCTGCTTCACTGGCATTTGTGCTTCTCAAACACCATAGATGAGAGACTTTTGCAGGTATTTGAGAGGAATGAATATAAATCGAAAGACATACATATCTTGCCACTAAAATAATCTTTGTTTCATACAATAAGGAAATAAGGAAAGGAAAATCTGAGTGTAAAGAATTCTATAATAGTCTCAAAATAAAACAAAATAAAAATAGAAGTCCAAGTATAATGTCTACCCGTGAAGGTTTCTTTCTCTTTTTTGCCCTTTCTTTTCTTATAATAACAGAAGCGCCACTGACATTAAAGTATTTCTTGGCATAATGTTCTTTCTCCACCCCCACTTCTCTAAGCTTGTTTTATTGACATTACTATTAATTAATGGTTACTAGGTATTACCACAAGGCAGGCACATTAAGAAGGAAAAGTTGAAGCTTGTTTATGAAATAGAAAAATGCTGCTTCTAAATTGTAGTATTAGGTTGAAGTTGTATTCCCAAAATTTAAGTAGTGTTGTCAACTAATGGTAAATTAATAAAATTTTATGTGAAATAAATAGTAGAAATAATATAGAAATTTCAATTTATCAAAAACAAATTCATCATTACAAGAATTTCAATTCACAGAGATAAAAGTTGTACTTACTACAACTACAATGTAAATCACAGTAAATGATGATAATACAGGTTAAAACAAGTTGATTCAACGGTGTATGAAATTGCTTACTCTCCTGGAGTGTATCTGTAAACCTCTGTATCAAATTATCAAATTATTCTTGTATTACCACTCAAAAAGGTTATTTAGGATATAGGACTGGTGAAGTTAATAGCACTAAAGTTAGAAGCAAGGATTTGAACTCTGACTTTTACTCTTATTGAGTTCTTGGATTTCCCTAAAACGCTGACTCAAATCCTATGAGAATTAGGGATGGTAATAGGATATTACTGAGAGGATTAAATAACTAAGATGATGTGACTTCAGACCTGCACAAAAGGGCATAATCCAGAAACAAAAGAAGAACAACAAACTACTTTACAGAAGTGGCTGCTTAGCTCTTCACAGGATAAATCTATCATTTTTGTCATTCTAAATAATGTATGGGACAAATTGGGAGTATCCACATAGCAGACAAACTAATAGGCAAGAGAGATCAATCAGAGCTATCAATATGTCAGACCTAGGAATGGTTCCAGAGACTGATCCTATGAAAAGATCTGCTTTTCTCTCCAAAAGAAATGGACAATAGCACTGATTTGGGAGTTGCTTTGGCATCAGAGAGTAAGAACTCTCATCAATTCACTTAGTCATTATTTGGAATCAGCAGCTAATTTGAAATTAAGGTTCAATATAAAAATGATGGACATTCGGGTTGACTCTGAATCAGGAATGAAGTCATCAGAATGACTTTGAATGTCCTGCTGTCATTATTAAATTCAAAGGAAAGTTACTATTGAGTCAAATTACACTAAGATTTTAAGTACACACTTGAAATGAATTCCAATTCACATTCATTTCCAACTGCTGTATTCACTCTGCTGTTTCACATCAGGACCAAGCCATGATTCAGAACCAGCCCACTGATGAATCATCACCCTCTGCTGATGTTTGAATTGAAACGCCCTGCGTGGGTCGATGAGGAGGAGGCAGAGAGGCCAAAACTTCCTTTGGTGTAACACGGAAGAGCCCCAGGGGCCTCAATCTAAGTTCCAGGACCCAAGAGAATCACCTGACCATCATGTCTCCGATTCTCAGAGAACTCAAATTCAATGGTCCCCTGAATGAGTTGTCCTTCTACACAAAGGATGAATGAGTCCTTTGCCAAAGAGGATGCATCCTGGGCAGAGAAAGTTACCACTCCTAAGCTTGATGAATACTGTCCTAGGTGATTACGGTCCTTGGTGATGAAGAAAGAGAACTGCAGAAGAAAGAACACTTCATGCTACATAGCTGAACGCCCCCACAAGATGATATTCCTTGGTGCTAAAACACATCTAAACAAGAAACTAATTTAAGGTCCCTGTAGAATGATTCAAGTTGTCACAGATTCCACATTGACATTCCACTTTTCCCTTTCCTTCCTTTGCTCTCTTTTCTATTAAACTCTGGTTCTTGTACCCCTGACCCGTGACCCTGCTCTCCGGGATCATATCTATTATAATGGTGAGCACCTCCAAATTCTATTCCCATTCTTATTACATTCTTCACATCTTTATATACTGAGAGGCATGTGGCCCATGAGAAATTTCCATTATTTCACGGGTGCCACACTGATGTTAAGACAATTACCTCCACAGAATATCAGGATGAGAGGTACTCCCTGAATCTCTACTGGCAAGAGTGTTTTTGCCATATTGGAGTTTGTGTTCACACAAAGGCCAGGACATAATATCTGTTTATAGGAAATTGAACCCTGGAAAGAGAGTTTTCTAGCTTCTAGCATGAATGGATTTTTATGGTTGAGGTTCCAGTCTTTAATTAGTAGAGGGCACATATTGATATTTGGAGCTTTGGTGGATCACTATGTATTTTATCCTCTGTTCAAGCACACAGCAGGGTATTAAGTTCACACAGATAGCTGATAGATTATTTCTCTATGTACAATCGAAACACAGTTCATCATTGAGGTGATAATAGAAAAGCAACTTCCCCATTACAGAAACTAAACCAGCGCTACGGTATATTTATAGATCAAAAAATAAAGAAGCCTGAGTCAATAATTTGTTATAGTTTCATAAGAACTGCCTGATGCTGCATCACAAGCAACCCTGGAATTTGGTCTATATTATTTACTGTTGTTCACAAGACAGTTACTGAGTGGGGGGTTGGCTTAACTAGGCTGGACTCTGCACGGGAGACTCAGCTCCATGTGTCTCTCATCCTCACACATGTTCTTATGAGAAGGCAGCAAGCAAAAACATGCAAGCCTCTTAAGGTTGATACTTTATCTGGCACCTGGATACTTCTTCCACATTCCTTTAACCAAAATACATCACATGGTCTAACTCAAAGCAGGGGTGACATTATAAACTATGTCTTTTCTGAGAAATTGCAAATTCACATGACAGAAATATGATACTAGAAAGGTGAAAAACTTGAACACATAATGTACATTATCACAATCACAAAGTCCGAGGCAATTTGACTATAGAGGAGTTGATGTTAGAATAAGGGCAAATTTTGGATGACATCAGTGGCAAGGTAATTTATCCAAATGCTGACTCATTATTAGGAACTTACTGCTTCCCAAAGGGTCAAGATGATTCAACTAAAACTTATCTTGCTCAAGCAAATGTGTTTTGAAGGAGAGTGATGAGGTATTTGGTTTTGTTATACACACAGTGTATATATTTACAAAATAAATTAACTTACTTGTCCAGAGAGGTGGGTTTAGTTTAAAATCTCAAAATTTGTTTAAATTCCAACTGGAAAATTAATTATAATGGCTTTTTATGAGTTCTAATTTTTTTTTATTTAATCATTAACCCATGATAATAAAAAAGACATTGGAATGTCTTTGTTGATTTTTTCTAAGTTTAATGAGGCCAATTTACAAATTAACAAAAAAATTATTTGTTTCTTGAATCTAAAATTCTCCTGAACCTATACTTGATGACATACAGAACTTTCTGCTGAAGCAAGTAACAAAACCTAAAGAAAAATACTATATTTGGTATTTTTCAAGTTCATAAGATGCAATATGAAACAAACTCAGCCCTTTCAGGAACACCTTGTGTTGGCTTTGGCAATTTTATAGTTACATTTTTTCAGGTGGAAATGATCTCTTTTGTTTTTATCTTTTTGGGTCACACCTGACGATGCACAGGGGTTACTCCTGGCTTTGCACTCAGGAATTACTCCTGGCAGTATTCAGGGGACCATATAGGATGCTGGGAATCAAACTCAGGTCGGCTGCGTGCAAGGCAAATGCCTTACCCACTGTACTATCGCTCCAGTCCCGTCTCTTTTATAAATATCAAAGATAAATTTTTTCCTAATTCTCAAATTTAAAAGTGTTAGGCTCTATGTGAAACAAATGAAACATGGTCTATAATGGCTTGGGTTTGGATATTTATAAATACAAGACAAATTACCAGGGAAACTTTTCTGTCAGAGCATGTTTATAAAGCATTTGCCTCATTTGTACACATTACACAAAATATTTTTTAGTTCCAGCAGTATCTGTGTTCTTCCCTCGAGAAGGATGCTTTCTGCAATAGCACACAAATTTCAGGTAATAGTAAAGGAACATCAAAGTCAGCTTTTAACAGAAAAACAAGCCAAAATACCCACCTACTCAAGCTCTTCCCAGAGCTCTTTAGTTCAGGAAGATACACATGACTGCAATAAGAAATTGTTGTACTAAATATCCTACTCATTTTACGTTTAGAGTCAAACCCAGGGAGACAGCTAATGGTGCTCTAAAAACGGTCATTTTTTTCAGAGCTTTGGTGTCGATTACTGATTATACACAGGAAACGGTGACATCAAAGACCCAGTGACAGCACAAACAGCACCTGGCCAGGGCCTGTGCATGAGCACGGATGTTTATTACAGTTATATTTGGTTCATTTGATTAAAAATTCTGGTATCATCAGCCAGCAGGGAGAATTAAAAGCAGCCAGGTTTTTTTTTTTCAGTTCAATATCTAAAGATCTATTCCCATGAATGTATCCATGAGCGATGAGGCAAACAATGATTAAAATTCATGAGAGGTTCATACAACCTTGTGGAGATACAGAAAGAATGGTGGTCTTGGAACTGGAAGCACCGCTAATAACAGCTAGCATTTAATTACTGTGCGTGATGGTCCCTGGAACTGTGCTGAGCAGTCTTGAATATTAATATGCTTCATTCTCCCAATAACCCTAAGATGTAGGTTCTGATGTCACCCCCACCCCCATGTTATAGATGAGACAGAGAAATGTCGAGAAACTGATTCATAAACACAGTTAGTAAATGGCATGCCAGCATCCACCTCCAGAGTACAGCTCCTTCTCCATTACATTCCAATGTGAAACACACTGGATTCTAGTCTTAATATTTTCCAAGCTAGAAATGTGTCCTTTAAAAAAAGACATTTATCTTCTTCAACAGGGAATGCCCTGCCACAGAGGCAGGGTGGGATGGGGAGGATGGGGGTGGGAGGGATACTGGGATCCGTGGTGGTGGGAAATGGGCACTGGTGGAGGGATGGGTATTTGATCATTGTATAATTGAAACCCAAGCACAAAAATTTGTAAGTCTACAACTGTACCTCATGGTGTCTAATACAAACTTTTAAAAAAGACATTTATCTTCTCTGCACACCTTGGTTTTCAAAGAAATGAAGTAGTTGGACTAGATTGGCAGTACACGAGCTTGGTTGCAAGTTTGATCTCTTTAAGGCAATGTGTTGAATTTATCCAAGTACTCTACATACAGCATGCCATTTGATTCTTTTAACAATAGCCTGATATCACTAAGGAGATGAAGAATGCCTGAGGAGGGAAATTAAGGTTTAAAACATTTAGTAACTGACTTAGATTATAAAGCTCACTGGTATCAGTGAGATTTGAGCTCAAGCATATCTATCTGCCAGTCCTGGGTTGTGCATCCTGGGATAACTTATTCTCATCCTTTATTGATCTAGGATAGCTTTCCACGTTTCTAGTTTTATTTTTCCTCTAATTTTTCCTGCACATTATATCTTATGCATATTTTCTAGAATGTACATCTAACTTCCAGCTTGGAATGTGACATTATGTCTTCAGAGCTTTCTAGATATTTCATACTCATCACTGAAGCACCTGAGACACATGACCAACTACTTGTCTAATCTTATTTCTTGGTGCAGCAACATGTGTAATAGGGGTTCTCACGCCTGCAGTTTCATAAATACTGGTGTTTCTTCCCAGAATTTTCATTTCCGATTTTGTTCCTCTCACTTGACTCCTACTCCTGCTCTTTATAAGCTTGGCTCAAGCAACTTTTCTGTCTTAAAGACTCCTCTGGCTTCTTTGGGAACTGTAGTAGGACACCCATGTTTGTTCACACAGACTCAGGGTCCTCTTTACGAAAGCTGATTTGATAGTTCACTTCCCTCTGAAGTGTTTTCTAACCCCCCAATATATAATTGATCTGTCTGAATGGAGAGGGAACTGGAGAGGAGAAGGTAGACTGGAGAGGCAGAACTGTGTGTTTAGGATTCACGAAGTATGCCTGTTGTACGGGGATCCCAGCCCCATTCTTTAAACTCGAGATCACAGTAATAGCTTCCTGCCTGCTCCCTCAATATATAACCTACATGCTCTTTCTGACCCAAAGACCACAGTGATTCTTTTTCAGACCACGTGACTCCTCTGTTCAAAGCCCTGCTTTGAACTCAACACCTTCACTGTCAAAAATCATGTCAGCACTTCTCAGACTTTTATGTGAATGCCAATTACATGTAGTTAGTTAAAATGCAGAATGTGACCAAGTAGATTTGGAGCAGAGCCTGAGATTCTGTATTTTTTATGAGTCTGCAGGTGAAGCTGACACTGCTGATCCTTTGAGTCCTCTCTGGGTAGTAAGACTCACCAGGACTCGTCTTTTTTTCTTTAAGCCTTTGATCACCTATCTTCCTATTCTCCTTCTTGCTCTCTCTACTACGGGTCTACTGGCTTCCCTGCTGTTCAAAGAACACACCAGAAATTTTATCTTGCTCTAGGGCTTGAGAACTAGCTATTCCTTTTCTCTGAAAAGCTCTTGTCCCAGATATCCACCTAACCATGTGCTTTTTTCTACGTCTTTGCTCAAAACTCACCTTTTCAATGAGCTCCACCCTGACTAATATCACAATTTGCCTTATGCATCTCTCTACAGTGCCCTAACGCTTGACACTCTTTTGTCTTGCTTTTCCATTTTTATTTTGCATAGCTTTCATACCTTTTAACATACATTATAATTTACTTATGTCTTATATTCATTATTTTATTATCTAGCTCCTCCCTAATTCCACAAAGCCGGTTCCCTGAGAAGCTTTCTTTCCGTGTTGTGTTTACTGATATACTTTAAACATCTAGAAGAGCTGCCAAAAATTACTATTTGAATTTTGATTTGGAATGTGGTATATAAGTGAAAAGAAGAAATTAAGAAAATGTGTCCTGAATCTCCCATGTCTGGGTTAAGAACTCTGGGATCTTGTCATAATGGAGGTGAACAGATTTTCTCTCATATCCCCTATCCCAAATACAACCACCAGAAGGATTACCAACTCCTGCCCACACCTGACATTTTCCAAGATCAAAACATCCCAGCTCCACAACTGAACCTTATCAAGCTGCCAAGTCACCAAATAGTTCCAGCGCCTGGAGTGCACAGCTGCATATGACACCACCAAATTTTATAGTACTGAATGCCCAATAGAAGCACAGCAAATTTGATAAGAAAGCTACATAGAAGACCACCAAGTTCAATGAGTGAAAACAACATAGCATCAGCAAGCTCAGAGGATTTCTCAGATAATAACTTTAGTAAAAAAAAAATTGTGAGATATGACAATTATCACAAACTGCCTTTTATTGAATTGTTTTCTGATAACTCCTTGCTGTAACAAGCAATATGAATTATTTTGTGCCTACTAGGGGTCAGGTGGGGGTGATGCCAGTATGTGCAACCAAAATAGTGAGCAATGCACTGAAGTGTGTGACACCACAGCTAATGTGTTGATACCTCAGAGAGCCAGCATGTGTGTACAACCTCACAGATTCAGCATGCATATATAATCCCATCCATCCCAGCAATAACCCCCATTATAAAGGGAATTATTAAGGCAAGAGTAATTTCTGGTTTAGTTTTTGTTGTAACAACGAGTACAAAATAAACTATTTTGTTTCTGCTAAGTGGGCAGGTAGGGGTGGATAGGTGGTAAACCGGGGACATTGGCGGAGGGAAGATCAAGCTGGCAGTGGAATTGGTGTTGGAACATTGAATGACCGAAACAACTGTATCATGAACAACCCTGTAAATCCAAGCACTTAAACAAAGTTTAAAATAAACATCACAAGATCACAAGCATCCTGTTGTTCGTCGATTTCCTCGAGCAGGCATCAGTAATGTCTCCTTCTTCCTAGCCCTGAGATTTTAAAAGAGCCATTTCAATGTTCTTTCAGGATTAGGAGAATGAGACCCATCATTGATACTGGTATTTGGCATATTGAGTACGACACGGGAAGTTTGCCAGACTCTGCCGTGCGGGCAGGATACTTTTGGTAGCCTGCCAGGTTCTCCAAAGGAAAAAATAAGATAATAGGATGTCGCGTGGCCGCAAATGCGGCCTTGTGCTTTCGGGAGCTGAATTTTATAGTCTCTGCGTCTTGGCCATTGATGAGAACAACCTGGCGTTGGCAGCAGCTGGTGGGTATGACGCCTACCTACTGTAAGATGGGGGGTCTGGTTGGAGAAGGCCCAGTCCCAATCCGAGTAGGCTTGGAGACCTCAGCCCCGGGACCTGCATGCCTGGGTTCCTCTGCCAGTGGCTGGTTACGGAGGTCCTCAGCTGCTGGGGCTCTGCTCGGGGTGGAGGGGGGAGAGAAACTCAACCCTCCCCCCTCCAAGGGGCCCTGGTGAGGACAGCCAGGTGCAGGGGCAGGAAATTCTGCCAAAAAATATACTAAAATAATCATATAAAGTGAAAATGTACTTCAATGGGTATAGTTTTACAAATGCATTTTGTTTGACGCTTGGCATACTGTTGTAGTTGCTTAGCATATTCCAAGAAATTTTCTTGGTCAAGATGCACCAAAGCACACTGCTCTTGATGCATTTAATGTCTCATTTTATTCAAATGACTTGAAGAATGTTATCTGCTAATAAAACTGTCATCATCTTTAGAGATACATTTTGGGAAAAGGAAAAAATTATGTTTGCAATTTCTGTCTTCCATCTTACCCATGACTCAGACAGGTAAATGCTGTTTCTGAATCCCATGGTTCTCAATTTAGTAAAGCAATCAGGTATGTCTCTGATGATGGCAGAAGTTGAATCCCTTTTAATTCTACCACTTTATCTTCCTGCTCTCTTGATTTTCCTCATTACTCCTACATTACTAAGCTGTACCAGGCATTGTGTGATTGACAGTACAGTCAGCGTTTTTTATAAAAGTAAGAAGATTATATCATGGAATAATGACACAAGCTAACTTCACCACTAATTTAGCTCTTGAATTGATCTTGTACACTATGCATGGAGATCAATAAATTGCTTGGATCTTAATTGGAATTTCTACTTGTTCATTCTCAAATATCTTAAAGATTTGGTTGAACAATAAGATACTGATGATAGTCAATCATTTCTATGTACAAAAATAGAACCTTCATACGACTCGATTTAAATATAATAATTCCTATGTACCTCCACTTAGAGAACAATAATTCCTTTAAAAAGAAGCAGACTTGTCGGTTTCAAAACAAAAAATCTTTCTGGAAAATAGGGCACTTAACTGGTGAAAAGCAATAACTCTTGCTGTTATTTGCACACATAGGCTCCATTCTAATCATCATGGGACCTCTGAGCAAGCTAGGGCTGGAAAAGAAGTCTAGCAGACAGCAATGTAAGGTCCTGGGGAGCTTCTGATGAAAATGCATATTGGAAAGAAAACTATCTCCTTAAGCTACTCGGAGAAATTAATCCATATATTGGTTTCCCCAAACTGTTAACAATCTTCCAGATTTCCTCACTTTTGGTTCACGTTTGCCTATTCAGATCTTTAGCTCCCTACCAAGGAATCCATGGTAATGTTGACCTCGGGCCATTTTCCTTTCCAAGCAAGTAGACAAGGAGTTATAGTGCTTAGGATTATGTTTTGAGGGGATTTATCTCCTCACCACCCTTTTTAAACCAACTTTGAATGAAATAATATTCTGTTTATCTACCACTGTTTCAAAATCTTCTCAAATGCAGCAGTATAAAACAACCATTCTGCTTATGAATTAGTCAAGAATTCAGATGGGTATAGGTGACATGGCACCACATCATGGTCTCAGCTGGAACACCCAAGAAATGGGGTTGACTTCACAGTTGGGGTTGGGAACCATATGAGGACCTCATTACTTAACTTGCCTGGTGTTTACTCTTGGTGGGAACTAATTTTAAACTTCATTACAGGACTTTGATTTACAAAGTTATTGATAGTATAGTTTTAGAAATACAATGTTCTAGGCACTGGCTACTGGTACAGTGGGAAGGGTGCTTGCTTTGCATGCAGCCAAGGTGGGTTTGAACCTGGCACTTCATATGTTCTTCCAGTAGTGATCCCTGAACACAGAGCTAGGAATAAGTCCCGAGCACCACTGTGTGTGGTCCAAAAAACTCCCAAGATGTAGAAACATAATGTTTTATCACCAGTCCTTCTGCCAGTGTCAACTTCCCTCTATCAGTGTTTCCAAGTTTCCTCTCATCTAGTCAGGACTTAATTTTGGTTTTCATTGGAGCATCTACATATGGCCCCTCCTTGTGGCCATATGTAAGCAAGACTGAGATTATATACAACATGAATAACTTAAGAAAATTAGGTCGAAATGGTTTCAGCTTTTAAGACCTAGCATCAGAGGTCACAAAGCATCATTACTGATGCAGTAACCTAAAGGAACATAATTTCCTTATCTCTCAATGGAAGGACTGTCATAAGAATATTATAAGAGAACTATGTATGATGGTGATATTGTTGCTCATAAATGCTAACTTATTGTTAGCCAGCTGCGTTCTAGTGATAGTAAATTGTTTAAATAATTATTAAAATTTTTTTAAAATTTTGTTTTATTTGGGTGACACCTGGTTCTGTGCTCAGGGATGACTCCTAGTGGAGTTTTGGGGACCCTAAGGGGTGTCAGGGATTGAATGCCCATCTGGTGCATGGAAGGCAAGTACTCTACCCACTACACTATCTTTTCAGCCCTGTAGTGAATGATTTTTAATGTTCTGAACACTTTTAGATACCATGAAATGAATTCATAACCTTTTATTGAAACTTCGGGCATTTGAGTTCATTTTTAAAAACTGGAGTGATTTTTACTCTTTTTTTACAATTTATAGTTCTTTCATAGTAGTGTGTAGAATGTAGAGCTGTCAGCTATAAAAGTGGCCTTCTGTCAAAGAAAATTGGATTTTATTTCCACTGAACTTACCACAACTAGCTACAATGATTACTGATGTGTAACATCCATGAAAATCACATGATGACCAATGTTTACATATAGTTTTTTTATTTTTCTTAAATCCAGAAAGGGATTTCTATTTACTGTGTAGCAGTAAGGAAAACATCAGATGGAACTGCCTTCAGGCCAGCAATATAAGCAACCCTAGCTTGTCCTTGCATTCGCATTGAAGTTACACATGCTTTGTGTTACAACTATAACCCAGATGGCAAACATCATAAAATACTGGCCACAGAATGTCAAACACAGCTAAAAAGTCTTTATTTTTATTGATTTGATTTTTTCTAAAAAAATCTTTAAATATAAAATAATGTTGTGCAGAGATAGCAAGAACATATTAAATGAGCACTGAGAGTTGAAAATTAAAAGGATAAAGAAGAAAATGCAGACAAAATCACTTTTTAAGTATGTTTAAGATTTTTGCAATTATCCTACATTGTGAAGAAATTATAAAAACATGAATCAGATATTGCAAATATTAATTCCTACCCTAATTTGCGTTTTTGACAATTTAGAGCTAGAGGCAACTGTAACAGAGCATTTTCGAACTAGCAGAGCAGGAATAAGTGAGTGAGGATGAATTATACATAAACCAAAATAAAAGCAGTGTGTGAAGACTCACTTGCTCAAATTTTGGGAGAGAAAATGGATAAAGATGCTATAAGACACTTAAAGGGTTCAGGAGATGGATCAAAGAGCCAGAGCACATGCTCTGTATGCAGGATTCCTGGGTTCCTTCCACCAAATGACCCTCTAATACTCCCTTTGCCCTATGATCTGTGACCTCAAAACAAGAAACATAATATGGGACTAATACCCAAGAACAGCAGAAACAAGGACCAGGACGATTGGTCCATACCTGGAAGCCTGCCTCAAGTGCTGGGGGAGAAGGCAGTTGGGATAGAGAAGGGACTGCTATGACAAAGATAGAAATGATCACACTGGGTAAGAACTGCATACTGAAAGGAGGTAAAGGAGCAAACATGGTAAGGTTACCTGAATAATGTCAGGCAAAATTACACCACAACAAATGTTGTGAGATGCAATTCATGATTTTATTATTTTTTTTCATACTGCATTTGAGGAGAAAACGTGTGAAAAATTTTTCTTAAGACTTAAATAATAGATCAAGGTAACAATGAGAGATCTGTCAAAAGCTGTTTTTTATAATTAATATTGAATTAATTGTAGCATGATATATTGGGTAATGCTAACTTTTCCAATGTAAAACATCAAAATACGGATTTTTAAACATAATAAATATCTTTTTGAAAATACAAACAAATTGTAAGGCTTGTAGGAAACCTAGGGATTTTTGCCCTAAGAACCAAACATGAAGAGGAAAAAACGAGAAAGATTTATAGGGAGGATTGCAAATTCTTTCTTGCTACTTAGGCTTGCTGGCATAGGTTTTTGGGGATTCTTAGGGGACTCGATTTTAACTGCTGAATTGGACAAACATCTATGCTTCAGGCCAGAGAAAAGCAGAGAGGCACTACTAAATAGAATTCTAATCCTCAAAAGGCACAGTAAAAGGGCAGAACAAAATCAAATTTTTACCCACTGCCAACCAAGACAACCATCCTGTTCTCCGGGTACTCTATTTGAAAAGTTGGAACTTAAAGTTTTGCTTTCAGGTGCATTTTCAGGTCAAAAATATACTCCATTTACAGTTCAATAAACCTCAAATCCATGAAATGAACACAAAATGTATTTTCTACCCAGTGATTCTCCTCCTGTTAGAAGCAAATGATGATCTTATCTTGAGAGTCACATCCTCAACCCAGGACATAAGAAATCCAAGTAGATAAAGCCCCACAAGCAATACGCAGACCCACACTGCCACGACTAAGAGTGAACCAACCAGAAGTTCAATGGGATCCTCAAGTCCTTTGGATAACACAATTATTATGTACTATGAGTTACGATTAAACATGTGCTTAAAAAGAAAATATGATAAAATAGCGTTTATCCAGAAAATCTTGCAAAAGAACCAATTGATTTGCTTTGAAATTAAAAAAATATATAGTCATTAGAACACAAAATCAGTAGATTAAAGCACAGATAAGACAGTTCTGAAGAAAAACTGAGTATAATGGCTGAGCTGAAGAATTACTTAAAGGACCGAAGTGATAATGCAGCAGGTAGGGCGTTTGCCTTGCATGCAGCTGACCTGGGTTTGATCCCCAGCATCCCATATGGTGCCAGAGCACCGCCAGGAGTAATTCCTGAGTGCAAAGCTAGGAGTAACCCCTGAGCATCACAGGTATGACCAAAAAAGACAAAATAAATTATAAATTAAAAAACAGTCCATGTGAATTGCTATCAACAGATAATTTCTTTAAAAAAGAATTACTTAGCCTATAACATATTCTGAGGTATGAGAGCAGTCAACTAAGAGTGACACAATCTGAAGATGCCTTGTAAAAGAGGTAGGATTTTAATTGAATCTTAAAGCCAGATTGTAGGAATGGGTAAGTGAAGGGATTTGGAAGTAGTATGATGTAAGCAATTGTTTCACATACTAAATAAAAAACCTGTTCAGATAACAGTTGCGATCTCTGATGGACTGGAGAGTCTGCATAGAAAACAGAGATGAGCTGGAGCGATAGCATAGCAGGTAAGGCATTTGCCTTGCATACAGCCTACCAAGGTTCGATTCCCAGCATCCCATATGGTCCCCCGAGCACTGTCAGGAGGAATTCCTGAGTGCATGAGTCAGGAGTAACCCCTGTAAATCGCCAGGTGTGACACAAAAAGCAAAAAAAAAAAAACCACCCCAGAGATAACCTCTGATTATGAGAGGTAGAGTTTGTGCCTGAGTCACATATAAAATGCGATAAATTAATTACCACATGAACACATAAAATTAAAGACACAAAGAGAAGAATATTTTCAATTCTGCTTGAAAACAGGCACAGAGAAATATTTGAGATAATCTTAATATATACAGAAGTGAAAAGATGAAGAGAACAGATGATAGACGCAAAAGTTAGATGAAATAGTACAACATACTAGACAATTGGGTTCCTGACGTGCAAAATGGTAGAGTGAGAATACAGGAAAATTTCCTTGAAATGAATGTAAAAGGAAATATTAAGATCAAGAGTTAGCTCTTCATATCAGGGGAAAAGATACAAAACTGATGATATCCAATACTGAACTTGACATTAAAAGAAAAAAATTTAGATGTGCAGTTTCATTTTGAAAAAGCAATTTATGGGGCTGGAGCAATAGCACAGTGGATAGGGCATTTGCCTTACACGCCGCCGACCTGGGTTCGATTCCCAGCATCCCATATGGTCCCCTGAGCACCACTAGCAGTAATTTTGAGTGTAGAGCCAGGAGTATCCCCTATGCATCGCCAGGTGTGATCCAAAAAGAAAAAAAAAAAAGAAAAAGCACTTTACTTATAAACTGGAAGAAGACTGTTCCTTCAACTTTGCCACAACTGTATTGGAGTTGCCCAAAATAGCAAATAAAAATACAAGCTTCCCCTTAAAGAAAAAAAATTTAGGTACAACATTTGATCAGGATTATTTTAAAAATGTCATCGGTTATCTATAATTCAAATTTACCTGCATGTCATGTATATTATGTATATTATCTGGTCGTCTTTCATGTCACAGAACAATGTCTGCAAAGTTCGGGAGGAAGAAGAACATGACTCCACAGTATTGTTCCTAGACAACTTATAGCAAATTATTAAGGACAACAGAAAGGTGAGGTGCGGTACCCTTGTATTTCAAAATCATAAGCATGTACACTATTGTAACCATGTTGTTTAAACCACACACATACACACAGTTCAAAAGGCAAACAAGGCTTCTCAATGAGGAAATTCTGTGAACGAAGTGGATGATGAGAAGGGGGAAGGAGAGCAGTGACAGAGATAGAGAGATGGAGAGACAGAGAGAGAGGGAGACATAGGGACAGAGGGAGAGATGGAGAGACAGAGAGAGTTATGGAGAGACAGAGATGGGGAGGGAGAGGGACACAGGGAGACAGAGGGACAGAGGGACAGAGGGAGAGACAGAGAGAGATGGAGAGACAGAGAGGGAGAGAGACAGAGGGAGAGGGAGACAGAGAGGGAGGGAGGGAAATTATTAAGTGCAGGATAATTAGCATAAGTTTAAAACACAACATGCATAAAAGATTTAAATCACTAGTTCTCTGTGTAGTATAAGAGTATTTAAAAAAATTCTAGCCCATGGGCTGGAGTGATAGTACAGCAGGTAGGGCTGTACTATCTGCCTTGCACGCAGCCAACCTGGGTTCCATCTCCAGCATCCCATATGGTCCCCCAGAGAACCTCCAGGAATCATTCCTGAGTGCAGAGGCAGGAGCAATCCCTGAAAATCGCCAGGTATGACCAAAAAGAAAAAAAAAATCCAGTCCGATGAATTTCATGTTAGAACAAGATACTTCTACACAACAACCACTAGATGGAAGCAAAACCTTTAACAAAATCAATTTTTACCAGAAACTACTGCAGTGTACAGAAGATCTATCTGCTGTCTCCATATTTGTACTACCTCATGGTCATTATCAAATGTCCTCCTTTTTTTCTCATCAATAACGAGTTACAACGAAGCAGTTTATAATAGGTTACAAACCGCATACTAAGCACAGTCCGAAATAAAAAAATTCGCAAGACTATTGCTGCAGAATGTAGGAATTATTCATTTAAAATTCTGAAATATTTTCATGGAATCAAAAGCTTGCGACCACCCATCCGATTTACATACAATGATTTCTGAAAGTTTGTCATGAAAAGATGTAGCTTCCAGCTCCATACTGAGGGACAGTTTCTGTCAATGACATACATCTATTATTAGTGGAGAATTGATCTTTTCCTCTGCATTGTTTGGGGGGGGGTACCTGAGGTATTCAGTGACTTAATTACTAGGTTTATTCTCTGAGAGTTTCTGTAGCTCGGCTTCAGACATAATGTTATTCATCACAGGAAAGGGATTCATTTCTTTTGTCTGTTTCCAGGGGTCTCAGGGAGAACGACCTCACATCACTGACACTTCCTATGACATCACCATCATTCTTTCCAAGACATTATTGTCAGTAAATATTCTCAATGTGTGGATGTATGTAGTTGGAACCCCCTCAAGCCTCAGATTCTGAGGAGCTACTTACCTGGCGTCCTTACTTTTTTCCCTGACAGACTCTCAGCAGCAAGAAATGGACTCTCTTGGAGTGACTTGCTCTCTCTTACCCCTTTAAGTATTTCCCCGACTCTCACATTTCTACATTTTCCACATTTCTCCCCTCTCTTATGTTCTTCTTTTTCTCCCTCCTTTCCGCTGTTAGAAAATTCAAATCAACTTTTTCCACAGTGCATTGCCATTTTAAACATATAACAAAAGAACATCCATATAATACAAATTGATCTCAAAAAAGAGCCTCTCTCTTGCATACTAAATATGTATCTGATGTCCAGTAGGAAAAAATATTGTTTCCACCTCAAAAAAAGGAATCACTGATCATTGCTGTCATCTGCCTAAAATGGAACGGGCACCCACTGAAAACATAGCAGAGAAAAGCACAGCGACCTACTTAGGATCAATTCAAAGGATGTAGATGAAAAATGACTGATTACAGTCTCTCTCTTTCTTTTTCTCATCACAATCCTTTCCCAAGAGGAGAGTGTTCCTACTTCTCCGTTCGTTTCCAAAACAAAATCTCCCTCTGAGAGTTTTGAACTTCTTGAAATGTACTCCGGAACCTCAGCAGCTATGATTTGGGTTATCACGGCAATTCGATTTCCACAGATGCCCTCTTTCCCCTCCCATAGCACAGGCAGCTAAAAATGCTCACACAGGGAGCAGAGAGGACGCATTTGGATCCCACTCCTGTGATCGCTGCTACTCTTCGCACAAGTCGCGGAACACGTGCTAGAAGGGGGAGTCAAACAAATGAGCTCAAGCCATCCCCAGCCCCGGAATACCCTTAATCCAAAATTGAGGGGATTTCCGAGAAGAGAAGCATGCGAGTGTATTCCCCCCAGGGCAACATGAATTCTGCTAAGTACTTCAACTTCAGAACACACGAAAGTAGAGAGATTCTGTTCTATTACCCGAGTATTTGCTGGCTGCACAAAATGTACACAGTTACAGACGTCTGGCCTTGTTGCTCACGAGGGGCTGGTGGACATTCTCCAAGCTCGTGGGTGGAGCTGCGGCCCAGTGATCTTCCTTCCCAGTCTCCTTGCTGGCCTCACAGCTGCCTTATGTAATGTGGTCTGTTTGCTGATGGGCTTGATTGGTTCAAGTGTGGGAACTGCATCCCCCGTGATGCAGCCCCGTGAGGACACCAAGGACACAGGCAGCTGATTTGATTTTTGTATTTCTCTGGACTGGGAGGTTAAACTAAGCATCACCAAGGAAATAAACGTGGGTGCTTGAGCACAGCACAGAATGATCTGGATGAGTAATGGAGGCAGTTCAGGTGGTCTGTATTAGGAATGGGTGGGTGGGGAAAGTGAAAAGAAGGAAGGCAACTGCCAGGAAAATTTCCTGGCTCCTGGCAGCTAGCCGGAGTTTGCAGGAATTCGTTCCTTCTGAAATGTGAGTGGGAACCGGCGAATGGAGTAGCGCTGTGAGGGATGCCTAATAAAGGAGTGGCATTCTCTCTCTGCCCCTGCATTTAAATCCCGAAGCGAAGCTAAGTAGCATTTTGCCGAACATTTTAGCAGGAGACAAAAAAGTCAAAAGATCAGGCTCATCACCGAGGCCTTGCCACCGAAAGCAGGTCTTGTTATGCTGTATTAAAAAGAAAACCACCCACCCTCGTTTGGTTCGATTCAAATCTTTAAAAATATCTCTTTGGGCTCTGGAATTTCTTTTGTTCATTTTCCCAAATCGAAGTCACCTCACGCTGGTTTTGATCTGTTAGGTTGAGTTTAACATTAAACCTTCATCATCTTGATCCACCTGCCCCTAGGGGGCGCTGTATTGTATGCCCAGCAATGAGGGATTTGAAGAGCTCCTCAAATCGGTGTTTTGAATTTCTGTTGTGTAGAAGTCCATGATCTGAAAAGAAACCAGAGCAAACACAGTAACAAGTCTCACCATGGAGACGTTACTGGGCCGGCTCAAGCAAATCGATGAACAACGGGAGGGCAGTGCTACAGTGCAGAGATGTCCACGAGAACTAACCCGACTCCCAGTGAGTCCTCTAGAGCTGCAAAGATATTTGTTAAAAGTTCCATATTAATGAGTTCTCTGTAGATCTTCCCCCACAATTAAAAGTCTTTCACAGAGGAAGAAAGACAAGCACCGATGATCTCACTCAGCTGTAGTCTATAGGAAAACAGAAAAAGGGACGAGATAATATAAAAGGATCAGCTAATGCTGGATATTCGAGTACAATACCCGAGAAATTCAGATCATGTGGGAGTAGGGGCACTGAGAGAAAAAGGGGTCCAATAGGGGGCCTTGGGCAATTTAGTGGCGGCGAGGTGAGGTAACTGTGTAAGCCATAAATATAAACACCCCTGTAAACACATTACCTCACCTATGATGAACGTTTCTTAAAAAAATTTTTTTCTTCTGATAATTTTGTTCACTTTGCCTAAAAGTCGATCATTACCGAAACTTATCAGCAGAGGGCGCGCTTTCACAGAAAATACACCAGTTCCCTGCCCTGGCAAGATCACTCCCCCCCCTCCCGTTTGCTGGATGGAAGAAACAGGTTTTATTGGGAGGTATTTTCAGTTCAAATTCAAGTTCTAGAACTTTGGTTTATTATTAGACTGTTCTCTTACTTGGGTGGAAGGAAAGAGAAAAACAGATCTGTCTGCAACCATTGTGTTTTACCCTAATTCAGGGACTGCTTCAAAAATGGTAAGTTTTCAAAGATAATCAAAATGAGCCCGCTTGCTGTTTGATCTGAGAGAATAGGCTCCAGCCTCTCTAAAATGACAGATCACCTCATGTTACTCAAGAAATCACCAAACATTCACACCCACCCTCGCCTCCCCCAGGCCCTGTCCTTTTGCAAGTGATTTGCAATCCCAGACAAGTATTATATAACGATGAAGCAGAAGCCTTGGAGCTTGGCTTGTTATTTCTTTCAGAGAAAAGACATTAAAAACTGTTATTATAGCACTATACTAACCGCCTGTGAGAAAAACATTTCCGGGAAACACGGGGCAGTGGAACTGATTTAAAATTTGCATCAGTGCTCCAAAGTGCTACCAACCGCAATTGCCCAAGGGGGCAGATTGAATGAAAAGACACAAGCTGATGAGATGAATACACTGGCTTCAGTTTCTGGAAATCTGAGGTCTAATCTACCTCACTGTTAACTAGCTGGCTGGGTGTCCTTAAAACTCTTCCTTAAACTATGCTCTGGGCCTCAGATCTGCAAGTTGGCAATTAGATGATCTCAGAATTCCTTCCATTCTGTCTACAAGTTATCCTTTTCTCCAAAAGACAAGTAGATGACATTATTAATTAGACATATGAGAGACACAACAACACACTTTTAATAAGTCAACCATTTTGCAAGATATTATGATATTTCAAACTTTCTAAAGTGCCTAATAGTTTGTGTTTATGAAAATAGCCCATAATTTATTTTTTGTTTTCCTGCCATATCCTGCCTTGCTCAAGGCTTACTCCTGGCTCAGGGATCCCTGCTCAGGGATCAACCCTGGCATGACGCAGATATGTGGCTCTGGGGATGTAACCAGGGTCATCTACCTGTAAGGCCTTACATATTATATTATCTATCTGGCCTAGAAAATAGTCCATTATTCAGTAACAATGTATTTAATCATTTATGAAAATGGTCCCTGAGGTATTTCACTCCAGAACATGCCAGAAAGGCACTGTGATATGATCGAAAAAAGAAACAGGCTTTGATTTGGATCCTAGATCTGTCTTTTATTTTCCATGTGACCTTGAACTGTTTTATTTTTAACTACCAAGGTTTTGCTTTTGAAACTGAAAGAATCTTTTAGGATTATAGTGAGCATAAGACTAGGCACATCATGATCTATCAATATATTTCGCAAGTCTTTAGTATTATAAATAGCCGTTGCTATGCCTATAATGTCCAATCTATAAAATCATCTAAGAGAATTATTTAACCCCTAAACTTTGCAATATTTAGTCATCTTGGTTCTTTTAAAGTAGGAATTTAGAATTGCAAAGGTTTGAATTTTAAAAATAGTGGGTTTAAAGAGGTAGAATCCAGTCTTGTTATAAAAATAATTCGCGTCTTTGTCTCCACAAGTTAGGATCTGGAAACTCTTAGGATATCCAGTTTTTACAGCCTAAGAAGACAGGATAAGAAATCTTTTATTGTGGATATATGGGTTTTCACTGTATAAAAGACAATATGGGCCTCTGGAAAGTACTGGTGTGTAAAGGTGGGAGGGTTGGTGGGGGCCCGACTATTTCTGTGTATCCTTGAAGGTACAAATTGTCTGTCTGGAGACAGAACAGGGAGACTTACTGGGGAAAAATAGGTTCAAAGCCTGTGATAAGAAATTCCAATGGGTTAAATAAACTAAGTGCAGAGGATGGTGTTTGAGGAGGCCTAATTCAGTGTGTGTGCCCAGAGAGTGTAGGGATTTCTCTTTTCTTTTTTAAGTTCCTAGGGTCACACTGCATATACAGAAGACTCTCTTTGGTACCCTGACCGCATCCCTCACTACTCACCTTGACATGCTTGTGGGCAGCTTTCGGTTGAAAATCTGTGGCTCTCTGTGTGAGGTCTTTTTTTCTGATCGGAAAACATGCTTAGTCCATGCTCAAAATGAGCTGAGGGTGTCTCCAACAGCAGCTGCCAAGTGAAGATGGATGTGAGAATTGGTAGGAAAATGGCAATTTCCTAGCCTGGTGAGTTGATGAACTCTTAGATATGCTCTAGGATTCTTCCAGGGTTTCTCAGAGGATACACGTCTTTTATTGGCTTCATTCCTTCCCCCTGTTGTCTATACAGCTCTGCCACTCTTACCCTTGATTGTGAGCGAAGCCAGCCTAAGATACCAGATAAAAATTTATATTTCAACAGTTAGGGTTTTCTGCCTACAAGAAATGAGTTACAGTGGCATGCAGATGTAAGCCTGCAAATGGGGCTGCCATTTACATTTGAGACCTGGGGTCAAATTCTTCAGGCCCTCCAATTTTAATTTGTTTGTGTAAGGTCTCAGGAGTGTAATAATAGCTAGTCAGTGGAATGATGTGATTACTAAATGTGACCACACACATGAAGTGCCTGGCGCAATGTCCAGCTCATAGTCTTAGTTTTCAAGTAAATATTGTCAAACATTGACTATTATTGTTCTTATTTTTCCTGCTGACCTACATAGGAGAGCTCTTACATTGAATGCAACTGATGTATTTTGGGTTTCCTATGGAAATCCCAAGAGGAAAAAAATGATGATTTGTAGCCTTTTCATTGCCAAGGAAGAGCATAGTTTCCTCAGGAGCTTTAAGATTCATTTAAAAAAATGCTCGATGAGCAGGAAGAAATGGAGACAGTAAAAAGAAACATCCCTGAAAAGTAATCCATCCCAGTTGGGCACTGAACATGATAGGTGAGCAAGTAGGAGGTAGAACAGTGAACAAAGTCAGAGTCTGATGTGTTATTTTTAGAAGCTGGAGGAATGCTGGGGAAGAAGAGGGGAAATATGTAGCATTTATGTAACACATTTCCAAGGATCTCTGAAAGGAAGTTTTATATTTAATGGAGTTGTTAACAATTGGGATGGAAAGCCTAAAATAGAAGTAGGAATACTAAGCCAACACGAGAGGATTTTGTTGGGTCTGCTAGAGATTTTGGAGAAGGTGTTTGCAGGGTTAGGTAATATACGTAGAAATTAATATAGCCCAGTTATGAAGTTCATGTTTGATTTTGTTTGAAACCTCTCACTGATGATTTTTTCTCCAGCCTATGGGAATGAACCATCTCTCTGTCAGACAACACCAGCCTTCCTTGGCCATTAGTGTATCTCTTTGGAGTTTTCCCTTTAATAAAGTTGTATTTTCAACTTAGTATTTTTGCTGATGTTGCTTTTCTATGTGAGTTTGCCTTGCTCCTTATTTTCCTTCCACATAGGTTCTTTCTTCAAGTTTCTTCCACGAAGGGGAGACCCAGAGATTCTTTGACCGATGGGGCTAGAAAGACAAATTCATGTCCATGTCATGAGTGCTTTGGATGCGTTGTCTTCAGCCATTAGAAATTGAAGCTGCAAAATCCCATGAAAACCAGAGCAAGGGTAGGACATTTTGAACTATTTGCATGAAGAGAGCCAATTTCTCTTGCTGATGTCATCCTTGTCCATTTCCTGCTTCCCCCCACTGCTTGCTTTTGTAGAGTTATGTACTGTGGCTATTAAAACTTTGAACCAATCATGCTAAAAAAAGAAATTGAAGCTGCTGGGGCCAGAGCGATAGTCCAGTGGGTAGGGCACCTGCCTTGTACTCAGCCGATCTGGGTTTGATCTTGGATATCCCATCGAGTCCCCTGAGCACCACCAGGAGTAATTCCTGAGTGCAGAGCCAGGAGGAAGCCCTGAAATTGCTCGATGTGGCCCCCAAACAACATCAATAACAACAAAAAGAAGGCTTTCAGGAGGACATTTAGCCACTGGTGCCACAGGAAGATACTAAGGTTCATGGCAGTAGTGTGACTGACAGCTTCCGAGAGGAAGAGACAGGGATAATGTTGGGTGGCTACTGGGATGGATCAGGCGCAAGGAGTTCAGGACACAAAGTGGGCAGCAGAATGCAAAGGAAGAGAAGGGATGACTGTGAGACACCTGTAGAACTTATCAGAAACATCAGGTGACCAACTGGATGTGGCAATTGGGGACAATAGACAGTACGGGTTACTGCAGAAAGCACGAGTCTACCAGGTCTGTGTCAGGCAGTGAAAAAGGACAAGAAACAAGGGTAGAAGAGATAATCACTATATTTGTATTGTATAATTTACAACTCCACCAGTGCATAACCAGCACTATGAACCTGGATTCCCAGACAGGGCAGAGAAACTCATGTGGATTTGGTAGTTTATTTCAAAACCTGGTAATAAAACTGCTGGAAAAGAGAGGTGAGTAGAAAAAGAAGAGGCCCTCCGTGAAAACAATAGGAAAGCCCATTATTACAAATACTGAATGAGGGGCCAGAGTGATGGTAGGGTGCTAGTCATGCACTTAGTATTTTAATTTGTTTGTGTAAGGTCTCAATATTTAGCACCCATAGGTGCTCCTGTTATGAGTGACTTCTCAGGGCAGAGCCAGGAGTATGCTCTGAGCACTACCGGGTGTGGCCCAAATTAAAAATAAAATGAAAACACTGAATCAGGGAAGAAAAAACAGTAAATGAGAATGAGAAGTAGGTTGAGGGAATGTGAGTCTTAGATTTCAAAGGTGCTGCTGAATAGCATGAAGACTGCAACACCATCGTGTGAGATGATAACCAAGGAAAATCAACTTGATTTGAACACTGATGGCCAAAAAAGTCACTAGGTCCGTGTAGATATAGATATAGGATTCCAGGAGATTATAGAATAAGGCAGGAGAAGGACAGAAATCGGAAGGACAGAAATCGGAGTTGCATAACCTTCAAGACTGACAATAAAGGTTCGCAGCTGAATCAAGGCCATTAAGAGTAACCAGAACCATTTCTATATGTCAAACAAATTTCTGTGTTGACCCCAGGCACATGCTGATTTGGTCCTATTGTCTAAATCTGTCAAAATTAAAAGAGGCTGGAGTGTAGCAAAACAAGATCAGGAACACTTAGGGCAATGCGTCCTGTGAAGTACTGTTACAATTGAATTGCTTAAAAAGTAGAACAAGAGACTCCAAAGGTGTCTTGTACATTGTGTGAACCAAATTTTCTTTTATTCATCATCACAGAGGGGAGGAAAATATAATCATGCCCCAAATGCTCAATTGTGTAAGCAGGGATATAATTTGCATACACAGCCTAGGTAATGCTATTGGGAAAATTGTACCTGAAGTCTTAATGAGGAAATTTAAGCAGATGTGATGGAAGAATTAAAACTAATGTTAGCCTTTGCAGCCACTAAATTTCAGGCATAGCAATTTATTCTTTTATGAATGTGAGGAGAATTTGATGACTAAATTAAAAGGAATAGGCAGCTCAGGTGTTGGGGTAGTGGTGAACTCCTTGACTTTACAAGAACTATTGATAAAAATATAGAAGCACGTACTTCTTTGAGTAAATTACATTTTAGAGAAATTATTGGTTTCAATTCGATTTGACCACCAATTTTGAAGCGCTCATGACGTCACAAGCACCATACTCTTAGCACTGGGGATATAATTAATGAGATACAATCTCTTTCCTAATGTAGTCAGGTCTCTGCTCTGGATATTTAGCTTTAGTCAAGTCAAATATAGCTTCTAAAAAGTACTGGTGGAAACCACAATTAGATATTATCTTAAAAATATCAAATCTGGGCAATGATCATTAATGGCCATCATATCGAAGAGAGGCAACCAGATGCATGTCTCTTCATAGAAGTACAAAATACCATCTATATTTTCTTGTTAAAATATCAAGTCTAAATCTTTTCAAGACTCTAAACTTTCTTTTTTGCTTTTTTTGGGTAATACCCGGCAATGCTCAGGGGTTACTCCTGGCTTTGCACTCAGGAATCAGTCTAGGTGGTGCTCGGGGGGAACATATGGGATGCCGGGAATCGAACCCAGGTAGGCCATGTGCAAAGTAAACACCCTACCCACTGTACTATCACTCCAGCGCCCAAGACTCTAAACTTAAATGCTGACAGAGGAACATGTTAAGCTGTACCATAGGGATGCAATTAGAAAAATGCTGGTCATCGAAAAACTAAAGGACAAATATGGTTTTTTTTTGTTGTTGTTTGTTTTGGGGCCACACCTGGAGATGCTCAGGGATTACTCCTGGCTCTACACTCGGGGATCACTGGAAGTGCTTGTGGGACCATAAGGGGTGCTGGGATAGAACTTACGTTGACCCTCTTCAAGGCAAGTGCCCTACCTGACGTATTATCACTCGGGCCGCACAAATATGCTTTTTTTTTTAACCACAAAGCTGCATTGAAAATGAAGGAGGTCAGAGGGATCACTCCACAGTTTAGAAGCCGGCCTCACATGCTGGGGGGAAAAGCAGCTCAGATGGAGAAGGCACCACTAAGTAAAGGGTGCTAGGAGGACCCACTCGGGATGGGAGATGTGTGCCGAAAGTAGACTACAGACTGACACTTAATACCTCTATTGCAAACCACAAAACCCGAGAGAGAGAGAGCGAGAGAGAGAGAGAGAGAGAGAGAGAGAGAGAGAGAGAGAGAGAGAGAGAAAAAGAAAATGTCCTACCAGAGAGGTGGGGTGTGGTGGAGGGGATGGTGTGGGGACGGTGGGAGGAATTCTGGGACCATTGGTGGTGAGAAATGGGCACTGGCGGAGGGATGGGTACTCGATCATTGTATGACTGAAATGCAAGCACTGTACCACACGGTGATTCACTAATAAAATAAAATAAAATAAAAAGAAAATGAAGGAGGGAAGAATCTGAGATGAGAGTTGTACAAAATGAATCTACTAATTGCTACAAATTAAAAACTGTGCACTTTATTTTGATTATATATCAAATTGTAAAAAAATATAAGTTTAGGAGGAATTTGAATACCAAATGGATATTTTCTCAGTGATTTACGGACTATTTATTATTTTATTGATGATGATGATGATGATGACATTATGATAATATTTTAGAAAAAAGTCAGTCACCGTGTTACTGTTAAGGCTAAAATAATATAAAGTGTGGAATTTATTTCAAAATAATCTAACAGGTGAGACTAAGTGGTTAAGGGTATGTAAGAAACATATTTGGCCATGAGCTGATAAGTTAAAACTGGGTGATGGGTACATGGATTTTTCCCTTCTTTTGTGGGAAGTTAAAATTCTTTATAATAAAAAAAATGTTTAGAGGTTGACAAAATAGATCTGGCATTCAAGATAACAAAGCATTTCATTTCTTTTTTTTCCTAATCAGTGTTTCAGAGCTACTATGTGGCAAGTACAAGTGCTTTTTTTTTTTTTTTGCTTTTTGGGTCACACCTGGCGATGCACAGGGGTTACTCCTGGCTCTGCACTCAGGAATTCCTCCTTGCAGTGCTCGGGGGACCATATGGGATGCTGGGGATCGAACCCAGGTCGGTCACGTGCAAGGCAAGCGTCCTACCTGCTGTGCTATTGCTTCAGCCCCACTACAAGTACTTTTGTTTATATGAAATGGGAGTAATGGAAAAAAAGAGCTGTGTTTTCCATTGTTTGAATGGAGACATCATTGTGATCCCTGTTCTCTGTTTTTCTTTTGATATTAAAGATGTTGCTTCAGATGATGATATAAATTTGAACATTGAGTGGGCTGAGAGCCATTCTTTTGTGTGGCAAAGCAAACTGAGAAACAGGGAGTATGTGAAAAAGAGAGGGGTGCTTCAGGTCTCTTTACCTCTTGTTTTCCTGGGAGACAATTAGATCCTTTAAATACTTAGAAGGGTTACTACAATCCCTTATTCACGGGTTTCAGATGTTTATAAACTGGAATGAAATAGTAATAAAACTAGTGTAATATTAGCAATGGGACCTTTTCTTAAATGATCCCCTTGTTAGAATAATAAATTATGCCATCACAGGTAGAGTCTAGTTTATTCATCACAAGTCTTTGAATTATCATAGAGATTTTTTACATCTATTAGACTTATTAGTTATACTCTGTTGCCACAGAGCTAGTGGCAATGGCAGTTTTTCTCTTGAATTTTTCTGACTCCAAAGCTTGTACCGTTTCCTACAATACCAAATGTCCTTTAGCCTTCCTTTTTCTATCTCTGAAGAGATTTGATGAGGACAACCAACAGATTTAGAAGGCTACTGTTTTCTTAATTTATCTTTTTTTAAATATTATCTTCAAATTTCCTATATGCTATTTCAATAGACATCCTGGGCACTTTGAACAGAAACTCCTGGAAATTATGTACATACTCTTGTACATTGGGCTGGAACGATAGCGTAGCGGGTAAGGCATTTGCCTTGTATGTGGCCAACCCGGGTTCGATTCCTCCCACCCCGTGGAGAGCCCGGCAAGCTACTGAGAGTATTTTGAAGGCATGGCAAAGCCTGGCAAGCTCCCCGTGACGTATTGGATATGCCAAAAAAAAAAAAGAACAAACAAACCAGTAACAACAAATCTCACAATTTGTTGTGAGATGTTACTGGTGCCCGCTTGAGCAAATGGATGAACAATGGGAGGACAGTGCTACAGTGCTACTCTTGTACTTTGGATATGATTTTTTCTAAACTTTTAGTCCAGCAAGGAAAACACTGTTCAGGAGAAACTTGTTAGGATATAGTATGCTCATAGTGCCAGGGCTGTGAGAATCTGCTGTTATTTAACTGGGCACAGAATAACAAAGACAGTACTTACCTTGGAAAAATTGTTCTACATCATCTGCATTTGAATGTATTTTGCACACCAACATTTACATAATGAATCTGGTATGTTATCATTGAGTTATTCTGCCTAAATCTGTAAGAAGAGAGATGATAGGGTTTAGAATGTAGGCTTTGGAATAAGCCATATCTGATTAATACATCCAATTAAATAGGCATATCACCTTGTGAATGTATATGAAACTATGTAACTTTTCTGAGATTTAGTAATTCAATATGAAAATGGAGATGAATAACCTTGTGTGTTATTGTGAGGAGTAAAGGGCATTTAATGGCACCTAACACATGTGATGAACTTGATAAATGATTGTCTTTGTTGGTTTTAGTATTAGTTTTTGTTATTTTTGACTCATTTCCTTGGCTTCTGGACAATGATTTTAAAGCTGATGAACTCTCTTTGCTAATACTCACATACCAGGTGTGGGGATGGAGGAGGGTTGGGGGCGGAGGAGAGAAGGATGAAGATAAATATAAGAGAAAGGTTAGTTTTAAAAGTGTAATTCGGGGACTTGAGAGATAGTAGAGCAGGTAAAGAACTTGCTTTGCATGAAGCTGATCTGTTTAATCCCTGGCATCCCATGTGGTCTCCAGTGTACTTCCAGGAGTAATTCCTGAGTGAAGATCCAGGAGTAACCCTTGAGCATTGCTGAGTGTGACCCAAAATTTTAAAAAAAGTGAAAGTAACTTCATAAATTCTAATTTAGCCAGAGGAAAGTAAATTCAGAGGTGAAATTCCCCTCTATCCTTTAAAAAGAAAGTCGAAAATGTCCCACTTTATGTGGGCCTTTATAAGGTCTGAATTAGTTTACTTTGAATTTGGGATGGAATGTTAAAATACCTTCTATAACATCCAATCAGGGCATTTTGTACAGATCTAGTTATAGCTTAGATCAAATTAAAGGAATAAAATAGAATGCAGATTTAGTAATTATTACTAGAGTCCTGGCTTCATGGAAACCACATTATATTATAGCAAACAAATCTCTAGCCCCCACTTCATAGAGATATATTAAGATGCGACATTGAAGAGGTAGTGACAGTTATTGAGGGCATGAATGTTTCAGAAAAATAAAGACAGCAACATATGCGGTCAAGGGCATGGACAAGAGACCTATCTCGCCTGGATTAGGAGCTCTCTTTCATCACTTGCCAGTTCTATAAAGTTGGCTCTGTTACTTCATTTTGCTGTATCTCATATCTTCTCACCTGGAAAATTAGGAGAATAATATTTATCTCATATGCTTTAGAGGAATTGGATGAATTAATATTTATAATGAATTTAGAACAGGTTCTGGCACACAGTAAGAATGTATGTATCAGACAGAGAAATAGTTGGATAGATATATAGGCCCTGTGTCTTTCCTCCATGCAATTGTCTTTATCCAGGAAGAGCTTGTATCTAGGCTACTTGGTCTCACTTTCTGCTCAAGGATATACACTTTGACTTCTTTTTAAATTTGCTTTAGGGCAGTTTAAGCAACTGGTTTTATAGTGGAGAAGGTTGCCTATGTGATACATGTGGTTGATGACTGAATGGAAATTGAGGTACTGGGGATAAGGAGAGCAACTATGCTTTGGGGTCTACCCTGAGCCCTCACAGTTGTAGAGTGCCCTCTTTGATGTCTGAGATCTTTCAGACACCTTGTGTCTGTGCCCCAAATCCCTGTTAACCTCTGCTCAAAGCCATGCTCTACTTACTCTATCAGTGTGTTGTCAAAGGTTGTCTCGTGGCAAACACTGAAAGCTGGCAAACACTGGAGGGTGGCCGGAATGCTCATGAACCGTGGGTGTGAGTGTCAAATTGCAAAGCCTGTTTGGAAAATCTATTTGGCAGCATCTGTTAATGCTGAGAGTATGCCTCCTCTATACTTTAGCAATTCTATCCTGGGGTATATACCCAACTGTAATCTATACATATATTCATCTAAACTATAATACACATTACATATAATACATATAAATACATATAATACAAATACATATATTATATAAATATAAGCACACATAATACATATAATACATATAAATCTATACATATATTTACTTGACTGTTCATCACAACACCATGTAGAATATCCAGATACCCCTCAATCAGGGATTAATACATATTTTTTCGTGTTTTCACCAGGGAATTCTATACAGTGACAAGAATTAAAAACTGCACAACAGTATATCTGATATTCTCAAAGATAATGGTGAGCAAAGGAAGTTAGCCACAAAAGAATGTATGCTGCAGGATTGCATTTACACTTAAGTATAAAAACAAGCAAAAACAATCTATGGTGTTACAGGTCAAGATAGGAGTAACTGCTCAGAGGCAGGGGGTGAGAAGGGGTGCGGGTGGCGGGAGGGATACTGGGAACATTGGTGATGGAGAATGGGCACTGGTGGAGGAATGGGTAGTCAACATTGTATGACTGAAACGGAATCAAGAAAGACTGTACCTCATGGTGATTCATTAAAATAAAATTAAAAAAAGAGTAACGTTGAGAGGAAACAGTGCTTAGAAAGGTGGGGTAAAAGAGGGGTTTCTGATATACTGGTCAGGAGTTCTGCTTTAATCCCTGTGTTGGTTACCAGCATGTGTTTCATTTATGAAAATGCATTGAGCTATGTAGTTATGGTAAGTGAATACTCCGCATGTATGCTAGAGTTCAAACACGTTTTAAAGAGGATACTCTGGTAACTTTCTCACTTTATGAAAACTGCTTTGTGTATGTTGAGTTATTAATGCTGCTGAAATTTAAACCTTGTATTTTAATTTTGTAAATGATTTTGTTTTTATGTGGTTTATTTTGTTTCTCTAATTAAATTTTAAGCTCTTTGATGGGGATGGCTGTCTTATTTTTCTGTTTTCCCACAGCAGAAGAGTGCGCATGCTCATGAGATATGTGTTCATTTATCAGGAGGAGAGATAGTCTTGCCTAGCCACCTCACGGAAGGGTACGGTTTGCATGTCCAATCGCAGCAGAATCTTTTTAATAATTATGTTTCTCAATTTAGGACAGTCTTGGAATAGGGTGACTATTTTGAGCTCTTAACCTTGTGTTTTAGACAATCGGATGTGCCAAATGCTTTGAACTAAATTCTCCTGAGGTAAAGTGCCAGCATTGGAATAGATTTTCTGAGAAGCCAAGTTTGAGTGCTGGCAGAACGAAGTGGCTGACTGCCAGCTGGGGGCGGGAACACTTGTGCTGAAGTTTGGTTGATTACCTCCTAACTTACTGTGCATGGATGAATTCTATGGGGCGGAGGAGAGGGAGCCTCTGTGTATGTGGGGGGAGGGGAAGAGAAGAGGGTAGGAGAGAGAGGGAGGGCCAGAGAGAGAAGGAGTGGGGGAGGGACAGAGAGAGAGAGGAACTTTGGGCCTCAACCACAGTAGGAAATGGTGCTGGCTTAAGAAATCATTGTTGAAATGAGTCAGCATGTCAGCTCAGCTATAGAACCAAGTCTCCACAAGTTAGCTATAATTGGAGAGAAAATTTACATTAAACTGAGTGCAAGCGCTCATCCTCCCTCTTAAAGTAAAAATAGCCCTTGGTGGAAAAATTTCATACCATAAATAATGCACATGAAGTTATATTTGTAAAACCATGGGGACCTATAGGTAGGATTTTTAAAATAATATTTCATTTTCTTTTTCTTTCAATTTGGCTTTGTTCTCAAAATAAAATGGTTGACTCTTTTTAAAGAGGCATAAAAGAATCTCTTTAGACCCTAGGTTACTAAATATTTATGCTGAGAAAAAATTTAGACAAACGCAGATCTTTCTGAAATCTGTAACTCTTTTAACTGATTCCAATTTGAAATGCTATTGTGATTCTCTAGCACAATATTTTTTCCATTTGGAAACTCAGAGCTAGCTCTGCCTGTCTTTGTAGTCAGCTAACAGGAGCAGCACAAGGAAAAAGAGTGGTGTCCGGATTCATTTTATAAAATGTTGCATTGATTTCCTAGTTCTGTGAACTTAGGGAACATGAAGCTTCTACCACAATTTGCTATTTTCTTTTCCTTTCTTGAAAATACACACGTACTCTGAACGTGTAATTAGACTCAGCAAAAATTTAGTTCAAGTTGGATTTCTATTACCTGTGATCTGGGGGGATTTTTCAGAGTGCTAAAGTCTTGAACAAACTTCTATAAGTCTGGAAAAAACTTGGAAGCCATTAGAGAGGGCATAGGAGCCTTGAGAATGTGGTTTATCCTAAGTATGCAGTAAATTGACCTTGCCATCTCATTTCCTTCCCATTCTAACACACGCAGAAAGTGTGAAAGTCATTGGGTCAAGGGTTCAGTGCTAATAAAAAGGTAACTGCTCAATTCAGATAAAGGGAAACTTCAGATGATTTGGAAACACTAATGAATTCCTATAGTTGTGTTAGGTGATTGATTAGGTAACTGAATACTCCTTCCACCCTAAAACCTCCAAAGGTTACCAGATTTCTGCTCTAATGTATGTATAGCTTGGAGTTTGTTGTTATCCAGAATAATATGCTTAAAGATCTATAATTTTGAAAACCATTTTTCAAAATAGCCTATTGTCACCCCCTGTAGTCTCAAAGACTAATGAGTAAGGGAAGTTGTGTGTTATGATTAAGAGTTATTTTAAGAGCATTTTTACAGAGAGTGAAAAAACATGACAAATATACCAATTTAGGCAGCTTAGGGCTCTGAATCTTGAGGAATTAGTAATGAAATTCTGGCTTCATGAGTTTCACTGTAAGTGAGAAAAGGAGATGAAAGCAGTCAGAGCCAACACATAAGAGGTGTGGCTGTGCTCTAATGAAACTTTATTAAAAAAAACAAGCTGAATTTATCATCAAGGCTATAGTTTATAGTATCCACTTACATTTTATTTTCATTATTAACTTCGCACTATAAGTACTTTGATACTACATATCACTTGACTTTTATCTTACAGTTTCCCTTTCCTTTCTTCTTTCCCGTTGTTTTGTTGCAAAATAACACTCCAATCTGATTTCTAGTCAGTAATTTGATTTCTGGCTGGGTTCCTCTTGCTACATATACTATCTATTGAGATCTTTATTGCTATGAGTACATTTTTGATACTAAACACTTTCACAAGGTAATTTTTAAAGTCGTCTGCTAGCAGCCTCACAATTCAAATAGCCATCCTTATCTACTTGAGCGTATTTAATGAGCTGTCTAGCGACTCTGATTCATGTGGTATTCATTGTTTAATTTACTGTCTTTCTTTTGTAGGTGTTGTGTTAGTCAGAGACAAAATTATTTTGGCCAGCATGGACATGTTCCTAGGATACCAACTACTCTCTTTAGCCAATATATTAGGAACAGATGAAGCCCAAGTTCCAGTTGACGATTATAAGGAAAGAAGAGTGGCATGAGCCCAACCAAGTTTTGGACATCTCAGAATCCTCAGGACTCTTGTTGACCACCTCTATTTCTTGCTCCTCATCAAGGAAGTTCTTCTAATCCTTCTAAATCCTTCTTTAAATACTTAGAGAAGGTGAACTTTACTCAGAGGTGGTGAACTTCTTAATTTGTAGTGGAACAGCTCTGGGAATTTAGAGAGAATGAGGGGCAGAGAGACTTCCTGAGTGGTCCTTGTTAATTCACAACTATTGATCAACTCCTTACTTGGAGAGAACCACTTTAGGTTGTAACGTTTAACTGTTTTGTGTGAAGGGACATGATCATAGTAAGTGATTGAATGTGGGGAGAATAAAAAGAGACCAAGAAGGCTCTCCCTCAGTCTAATCGCTGTTGTTTTGACCTGTATGCAAGTCAGGCTGCCATTTACAGACAAGCAATTTTAAGGTTGTCAAATCCAAGAAGTTCCGTAGAGCGCTTCAATATTTCAGTTCTGTATTTTCCTCTTACTTCTGAAGTTTCCTCATATTTGATTTTGGGGGAGGAAAATTTGTGTTAATTCTTCATTTGGTCAAAAAATCCCCAAAGCTATCTTGATCTCCATTCCAAAACCCGTGTCCAAATAATTAAAGGAATATGTAACAGTTACCTCAGTCTTTTTTCCAAAAATAGACTTGATCTATCATCGGTAAGAAAGGAGAAAATAGGAAAAAAAGAAAATGAAGATATTAGATTACTTAAGATATGATAGCAGAAATAGATCTTAATTCAAAAGTAAATACAATACAAATATGTTCTAAATATACTATTAAAAGTCAGAAAACATTTGAATGAAACGTTATTGAATTAATTTAGCATAATTGAATTTAAAATAAGATAACATATTATTGACCTAAAACAACAAAAACAGAAATCTTGAAAAAGTGCTGAAAAGATATGTCAAGTAGGTATGAGTTAGCAGAATCTGGGGCAAAAATCTTAATATTTGATAAAATAGAATCAAAGCAAAAAGATTCATAAGGGAAAAATGTTTTTGTAAAAATATAAAAGTTATAAAAGAGTTAAAAGGTAAAAGAAATAAGCAATATGTATCTAAATATACCCTCAAACTGTATTACATAACTACTCATAATGTTATGAAGAAAAATAAATTATTCAAAATATTTTATTTAGATGTTTAAAGATACCCATTTTAAAAATTGATAGATCAAGTTGAGAGCTGGGGTGTCTAGATATACAAATTAATATTTTTATCCATTATATATTAGTTAAATTATATAGAATTTAAAACAAACTCATTTTCATTCATTCATTTCATTTCATCATCCTGTTATTCGTCGATTGCCTCGAGCAGGCCCCAGTAACGTCTCTTTCATCCTAGCCCTGAGATTATATTCAAGGCTCTTTAGGAGAATGAGACCCATCATTGTTACTGGTTTGGCATATTTGGTACACCACGGGGAGTTTGCCAGACTCTGCCCTGTGGGCAGGCTACATTCGATAGCCTGCAAGTTTGTCCAAAGTAGGAATGAGATAATAAGATGTCATAAAATTTAAAACAAACTCAAAACATTCTTTTTGAGCACATTATTAAAAACTGGCAATGTAATACACCAAAAGGAAAGTCTCAATAAATTTCAAAGTAACAATATTAAACACTTATGCCCTCCTACATAATGTAATAAAACTAGAAAATAAAATTAAAGAATTGCTAAAAATTCCTATGAGACCAGAAACTGAATAGCATACTAAAACTAACATCTTTGGTTAATAAGTAAAGCAAGCATTAAAATGAAATTCAAGAGAGTTACAATGAAAATAAGTAAAGTAAAGTAAAGGCCCTCCCGTTGATCGTCGATTTGCTCGAGCGGGCCCAGTAACGTCTCCTTTGGAGACCTTGTTGTTACTGTGTCTGGCATATCGAATACTCTCGGTAGCTTGCCGGGCTCTCCGAACAATGAAAATACTACTTGTCAAATTTTGTGGGATATGGAGCAATGTCCTTACTTAGATGGAAATTTATAGCTTCTAATGTATTCACCCAGAAACAAGAAATGTTGAAATGAAGTGAGCTATACCTTTCAAGTCAAGAAGTTTTAAAACTACTGATAAAATAGACTAAAAATAATAGAAGAGAATAATGAACAACTAAGCAATTAGATTTGAAAACCTAGGTGACTAGATTTTTTCTGATAGAGTTTTTTTTAAATGCTAAAATTCACCTAAGAAGTTTGTGGAAAAGAAGAAGCAATAAAAAGTTGATTATGATCGGGCTAGAGTGATGTACAGAGGGTATGGCACTTGCCTTGCATGCAACCAACCTGGGTTCCCAGAACCCATGAGGAATGATTCCTGATTGCAGATCTAACAGTAAACCCTGTGCACCTCTGGGTACCACTGTCTGAAGCACTGTCCTCGTGTTGTTCATCGATTTGCTTGAGCGGGTAATGTCTCACAACAAATTGTGAGTCTTGTTGTTACTGTTTTTGGCATATTGAATATGTCACAGGGAGCTTGCCAGGCTTTGCCATGCAGGCGAGATACTCTTGGTAGCTTGCCGGGCTCTCCAAGAGGGGCAGAGGAATCGAACCCAGGTCGGCTATGTCGGCCACATGCAAGGCAAATGCTTTACACACTGTATGATGAAAAACAAAATGAAACACAAAAATGTTGATTGTGATGAAAAACTTTCTTTCCTTTCTTCCTTTCCAGGACCACAGTTTCTAAAGTCAATTTTTACTAGACCTTGGAGGAAAAGTTAACTTCTATCATGGATAATTGGTTTTAGAACACAGAAAATATGTTCATCTATTATTATGAGGCTAATAAATTATGGTCTCTAAATTTGGACATAGATAATAAAGGAAAAAAACTATTTATAAGTCTGTCTCATGTGTAACTATAGATGTCAAAATCCTAATAGAGGAACATATTCTTTCAATTGATACAAATAATATATTTGAGAAATAAAATTTATATTTTTATGATATAAGGAAATATTCACAAATTGGGAATAAAAAGTTACTCTCCTTAGAAGAGAAAATTTTTGCATTAAATCCCTGAAGCAGATATTACATGCATTTGAAAAGTCTCAGAGAAACTTTTGAAATCAGAAAAAAGGCCATGGTGTCTCTATCAAAGCTACTGTTGAACAAAGTGTAGGGATTTTCAAAGTTCTAAGGAAAATAAAGTTTTCTAAATAGTAATGTAAGCAATTTCTGTAGATGATATAAATATCAACTAGAAAAAAGAAGTCAAGTCAAGGAAAAAACTTGCCAAATATAGATCAGCTTATAAAATAAATAGCATTTTCTACATTAGCAATAACTGCCTAGAAATGTTTTTTTAAAAGATAACACTTATAATAGTGAACAACAACAACAACAACAAAACTCAGAGATAAAATACCAACAAAGCTATAAAGCTAACCAACCACCACCACCAAGACCCTTGTAAATCTGGAGTTGGAAACTATGGCCAGTGTACTTATCTAGTCAGGCATATTTTCAGAAATAAAATTCTACTGTAGCACAAACACACCCTTTATTTTTATTTATTTATTTATTTTTATTTTTCTTAGTGAAACACCATGAGGTACAGTTGCAGACTTACAGTTTTGTGCTAGGGTTTCAGTTGTACAATGATTGAGTACCCATCCCTCCACCAGTGCCCATTCTCCACCACCAATGATCCCAGTAGACCTCGCACCCCCCACCCCATCTCCCCACCACACCCTGCCTCTGGGGCAGGGCATTCCCTTTTGTTCTCTATCTCCTTTTGGGTGCTGACAAACACACCCTTTAGATCTTATCATTAGATTACTTTTATGCAATAATGACAGTGCTGGGTACATTTAAGAGACTTTATGTGACTATGAAACCTAAAATGTTTACTGTTTTGCCTCTTAACAGAAAGCTTGCTGATAACTGCTCCAACGTATCTAGGAATTAACACAACTTAACATGCAATACCTGTACGGGGAAAGTCTTTTCTTGTCTTGGGGTCACATCCAGCTGTACTCAGGGCTTCCCTGGGGATGCAGTCAATATGCATTACTTAGGATCTAGCCTCAGTTGGCCCTACTGTTGTACTAACTGTCTGGTCTTGGAAAAAATGTAAAACTCTATTTAAGGAACTTTGAAAACTGTCTCATTCCCCTGACCCTGAAAGAGCCTCCAATTGTTGGGAAAGACGAGTAAGGAGAGGCTGCTAAAAATCTCAGGGCTGGGAGGAATGGAGACGTTACTGATGCCTGCTCAAGTAAATTGACGAACAACGGGCTGACAGTGATACAGTGATTTAAAGAATAGAAGAGAAGATCTGAATAAATGGACCTGCATACCTTAACTTTTGTCTGTTTGAATTTTGGGTCACACCTGGCAGTGCTCAGAGCTTACTTGTGGCTCTATGCTCAGGGATCATTCCTGGCTGGGCTTGAGGGATCATATGAAGTGCTTGGGATCGAACCCAGGTCAGCAAGCACCCTATTTGCTATATTATCTTTCCAGACCTGTATACTTAATTTTTATTAAAGTGTTCTGTTACTCCAAATTGGGCTGGAGCGATAGCACAGTGGGTAGGGCATTTGCCTTGCATGCAGCCGACCCGGATTCGATTCCTCCGCCCCTCTCAGAGAGCCGGCAAGCTATCGAGAGTATCCGCCCTCATGGCAAAGCCTGGCAAACTCCCCGTGACGTATTTGATATGCCAAAAACAGTAATGACAAGTCTTACAATGGAGACATTACTGGTGCCCGTTCGAGCAAACCGATGAACAACGGGAGGACATTGCTACAGTGCTACAGTGTTACTCCAAATTAATAGAAAAGTGTTTTCTGTTATTAAATAACTGGTAATTACAAAATCCCAAGTCCAAAATCAATCTAGACTTTTTTTCAGACATTAATAATTTTACTCAAAATTTAATGTGGAAGAATAAAATTCTCTAAATACATAAATTAATTTTGAAAAGGAAAATAATAGAGTTAATTATTTAAATGTTTAGATACACTACAAAGCTATAGCAAGAAAATATATGTAGTACCAGTATGAGAACAGATCAATGTAATGGAGAACTCAGAATAATATTATATTTAATAAGCATATATAACATATAAAATAAGACTAAAACTGAGACCAGAGAAATTATTGAGAAAAGCATCAAATATTTGTTAGATGGTGCTTACTGCATGGAGGAAAAGAAAACCAAGAACGTGAATCAATACCATCTTCAAAAGTGGAATCTAGATGCAGGAAAGTATTAAACATGAAAGATAGAACTATAAATAGAATATGATGCTAGGGATTTCTTTCTAAACAAAGAAATGGGATTTACTAAAGCTCCAGAGCACAATAAAATAGGAATTTCATTACATAACATTTCTCTTCAATGAAGAAAATTATGGACAAAGTCAATGTTTAGACGCTACACTATGAAAAATATTTGTACTGTCAGAGTAATGAGAAACCACTGCAACTCAATAAGCAAATGACACCCTTACAGAAAATTTGGCAACAGAAAAATAGCAATTAATAGAAGAGGAAAGAAAATAACCCGATTAGGTATATGGGTGCATAAATCATTAGCAATTTATAGCTAAAGAAATGCAAATTAAAACAAGGGGTATCATTTTGCACTGCTCTGACTGGCAAACACGAGAAAGGTGATCCCACTAAATCTGTGGGGAACTAGGAACCACTGTACATGGCTGCAGGGCGTGTCTGCTGTTGTAGTTCATCTGCAGTCTCGCAGCTTTCAGCTATATTAGAAATCTGCATATACCAGAAAATTATCATAGAGGCCTGCAAGGCAACTGCATTGAAAGGTACTCATTATACTGTTATTTATTTGTGGTGGTGGGAGGTGGGAGTTATTCAGACGTGCATCACCGGGCCACTGAGTTAGTTAAGAGTCAAGGGTGCCACTCATAGAACACAGCTAATTAGATCTAACCAGTTGCACACACACAGCCACATGAATACATGTTTGTTCAGTGAAAAGAGTCTCTTTCTTCTCCTTTCTAGTTGTTTTTTGCAACGACTGGAGCACGGGGAGGGGGTGGGGGGGTACAGCCTTGGTTGTGGCGCTCACACACTTGGTTGCTGAGCTTGCACACTTCTTAGTTGCTAGGTTTGCCAGAACACACACACTGTTAGGGGGCTGCATACTGGGCTGTGGTGTTTGCACACTCTTAATTGCAGTGCTCACTATGTTCTGGGGATCCCAAGCAGCAGGGCTCCATGGGATCACACTTGAGCATGTGGGGTGCTACTAGGATTTGAACTTTTAGGCTTCCTGCCGGTGAGGCGGGTGCTAGATCACTGAGTTTTCTCTGGGCCCTTCACACGAATATATTTTAAAATTTAGGGTCACTGTCACTGTCACTGTCCTCCCGTTGTTCATCGATTTGCTCGAGCGGGCTCAGTAATGTCTCCATTTTGAGACTTGTTGTTATTGTGTTTGGCATAATGAATATGTCACGGGTAGCTTGCCAGGCTTTGCTGTGCTGGCGAGATACTCTCAGCAAGGCTCTCTGAGAGGGGCGGAGGAATAGAACCCAGCTAGGCTGGGCTGGTTGTGTGCAAGGCAAACGCCCTACTGCTGTGCTATCGCTCCAGCCCTAAAATTTAGGGTCAATGGAGAAAATTAAGAGAGGGCATGTACACGGGAGTGAGGAAAGAGACTAAAGGAATAAAGAACAGTAAGAGCTGGGCCTTGTATGGATGGCTGCTGGTAGGATGCCACAGACAAAGGAATACATATAACTCAACCCTCTCCCTCCATGCACTTAGCTGATGGATCACTGGCCAAATCTTACGGCCCCACTGCCTATTTGTGGCTCTGCAGAACTTTTCTAGAGAAATGTCTTCTAGAAGAGCTATTTTTTGCCGCTACTGTAAAAGACTAGGATTGCCTTGGCCTCCAAGTTCTCCTGGGTATCGCCGTCAGTCTGATACCATTGAATTTATAGCTACCAGATACTCCCCTTTTCTGCTCCATTGCAGACACTCATCACAGACTCTCAACAGACTGTGGAATGATTATTTTTGTATTTCTTCCTCAATGGTTTTATAAGAAGGAGAGGTAAATATCTGTGTTCACTCAATTATCTTGAATCAGAAGTCTGAAAGATTTATTATTTACTTTTTAATTTTGTGCTTCAACACTCCTAATCTAAATTTCAAACCCAAGGTTGTTGAAAGAGCTTTCTTAAATATCTCAAGCTTGGCTTCTGAGAAAATTGCTTTAAACTCAGAACTCCAACAAGTTTCAACAGATCTACTATTTGTGCGTTTATGATATGTCCTCACACTCAACATCCAGGGTGCAAATTTGGGAAAACCAAGCTGTCTTTAAATTGCTTTAGTATCTGAAGTGAAATTAAATTCATAACTCAATAAAGAAAATAGAATACACACAAGCAAGGAGCTGTTTGGGCATGAATTGGTGCATAGTTTTTAAAGTTCTAAAAATTTCTAAAACTAGATAATTTTAATCTTATTACTAATATGATCATAGAGTAGTTAAAAAACTAACTTATTAAAATATATCACTTAAAAAGTACATTGCTTGATGAATTTTCAGAGTAAACATACCCATGTATAATGAAGTAGGTCAAGAAACAGTCTTTACAGAGTACTCTAGAAGGCCCCCTCAGGAGAACTACAGGTTACTTCTTTTGCACTATAAATTATTTTTTTGTAATTAGAATAGAATAAAACAATACTTTCTTCTGTGCCTGGTTCTTTTCATTCAGCATTATGTGTGTGAAATTCATCCATTCCACTGTGAGCAGATAGAGTTTATTAATTCTCTCTTGTTGTAAAGTAGTCTACTATATGAGTGCACCACGATTTACTTATCCTTCTAATGTTGATGAATATTTGGGTTATTTCCAGTGTGGGTTATTGCAAACAGTACTGCTGCAAATATTCTTTTTCTTTGTTCAATTTTCTACTTTTATTGTGGTATCTCTGGTTTATAAGAGTATAAATGTTTATATGTTTTAGGGATACGATGTTCCTGAGATTTGTTTTTGTGCATATATATGCTCAGTTCTGTTGTTTATATATGTACTTAAAAGTAAAAGTTCTGGGTCCTAGGGAATGCATTTGTTTAGCAACTGTAGATGACAATTTCCCAAAGAAACTGATTTACATTCCTACAAGCAGTACATGAGTTAGCTGGTTGTTCAAATATTTCCTGATATGTGATTATTAAAAAATCTTCTAAATTTTAGAACTTTTTGGGCTATTATTAGAGCTTAATACATCTTGCTCCAAAGAAGACATACTGACGGCCAACAGGAACAGGAGGAACTTCATCACTTACAAATAAGGAAATGCAAATCAAAACCACAATGAACTACCACCTCACTCCTCAGAGTGGTCTATATATGAAGGACTAGAAGCAAGAGTCGGGAAGGTTGTGGAGAAAAAGACAGTCTCATGCATTGTTTGTAGAAATGTAAACAGGTCCATTTTCTATGGAAAATATCATGGAGGTTTCTTAAGATGCTAGAAAGAGACTTACTATACAATCCAAGATTCCAACTCTAGCTATGCGTCAAGGAATTTAAAAACACTGATTTGAAAAGCACCTGCCAAAGAGGCAGGCAGTAGGTTTAGGGTGATGGGAGGGAACCTAGGGACATTGGTGCTGGGAAATGGACACTGGTGGAGGGATGGGTTTTGGAATACTATATAACTGAAATCCAATCACGAACAGCTTTGTAAGGGTCTATTTCACAGTGATTCAATAAAAAAGTTTTAAAAAAGTACTTATTCATGTCTATTTTCATTGCTTGGCTTCTTAAAATAGCCAAGACATGGAGATAATCCAAACGCCCGATAACAGATGAGTGGGAGAAGAAAATGTGGCACAGATTCACAATGGGATATTGTTGAGCTGCAACAAAAGATGACTTCTGTGATGCCATGGATAGGGTTGGAGTGAGTTTTGCTAAGTCAAATAAGTTGGAAAGAGAAAGACAAATACTGGCTGATACCACTTGTATGTGGGTTATGAAAAAACAGAGTGAGGAAACAGACAAAGCCAATCCCAGACTAACCTCGAATCTGTTCACAGAACAGAGGGTATCAGAGCTCGAGGGAGAAGGGGGCACACAAGGGTGTAGGATATTTTAGTGTTTAGCTGTGGTGTGACAACTTCTTTTTGACGAGACATAAAAATGCACGACGGAAACATAAAATTATGCAAATCATTACCTAAATAAAATTGTGGAATAAATTAAAATGTAAAATATTTATGGGTATAGGATTTTTTTAAAAAAACAATTTCAAAGACTGGGATTTGTAGTGATTTTCTCCTTTCAGTTCCTCATACTTTCTCTCCTTTGCTCTCTGGATCAGTCTTTCCCGGGGGTTATATGTTATTTTTAGTGTTTTAAAGCATGAACTTTGGGGGTTTGATCTTCTGTTTGAATAGGTGCCTGTAGCCCCTGCTGTTTCTGTCTCTCCGACTGCTGCTAAGGTATTGTCTGGGAGCCAGAGGGCAAGACAACAGAGAGAAAAGGAGGTAGCAGATTGTCTCTTTCTCACTCAGGTTTAGGAATATTCCTTTTCTTTCCTTAAACCAGAGCTAACAGGTTTCTCCTAGATCTCTGCCTGTCCACGCCTGGATGTGTACTCTTGGTTTCAGGTCACTTCGGGTCTATGTCAGGGGTGACCAGAGGATAAAGAGGAGAAAACTCACTGCTGTTTCAAGTAATACTCTCAACTCTGATTTCCTACCCCACCCATCTTCTGGAATTTATTTCTCAGACTTTTCAAACAGCTGCTGAATGCATTCTGTCCAGATTTCAGGGCTGCATGGAGTGGGTGGGATGGGGTGAGTATGCATACTCCATCTTTCCCAGAACCAGAAGTGCCTTTGTTTATTTACTCTGTTCAAACCTTCCCTCCCCCTTTGTAATTTAATCTGTTGAACATATACTATCAGGGATGTTTGAAAATCTGTACTTTGCAAACTCAGTTCTCTGGATTTCCTGTGGGCAATTTCCTATTGCCTTTTTTTTTAATTTATAAAACCAGGGTTTTCAGTTATGTCTAGGCTCCTTAAATGTCTTATCTCTGACTGAGTGTCAGATATTGCACTAAAATTTTATAGATGTTTTGATGTCCTATATAATAAAACCTTCTCCAGACAAGATTGATTTTTTTCATTTGTTAGGTAACTAGGTTTGCGGATGACCACCTATTACCAATCAGGAAATGAGACATCTTAGAGCTGTGCTGACTGCTGTTGAGGGCAGCTTTATGTCCAGCTCATCCTTTCTTCTCCAAGGTGTTGTCTAAGGTCTTGGCTGTAGTAGGGGCTCTTTACCAGGACCCCTTTCTCCTAGGCAGCCTTGTACCTCAGTTTTGCTTCTCTCAGACTCTCCTGTGCCTAGCCTTTTCAGCCTCTTCTGCTATTTTTGCTTTTGTAATAGGCTATCTCTTCAATGGTGAAAGCATTCCCTGATGCCAGGGTTGTCTCCCATCTTTTTCTGGATCTTGACTCAAAATTCTCACCACTTTGATAGTTCTCAGATTCATTCATGCTAAGGTGTCGCTGTTTAATAAATCATTCCCTGCTTCCAACTCGCAGCTTTTCTAATTGTTCTCAGCAGGGTTATTTGTCTGAAATGATCATGTCATTTATTACTTTAGAAGAAAACTTGAAAAGTAAAACTCTGATGATGTGATTATCCTACTTTATCTGTGTTAATTTCTGTCTATTCTGACATTTACTTTTCCACTTCTTTTCCAAAACCAAACATTTATATTTCCATGCCTTCCCATATTTTGCCCCCAATCTGAATTTTTCTTCTGTCCTTTTGCTACCTGAAAAACAAAGTCTACATCTTCACAAATCTTATTCTGTTTTATTTCCTTCCTCACACTCCCTTTGTATTTTATTTCTCATTTCATGCGTACTATTTTAGTGGTAGCCTCCACGAAACCTTATAATTATTGTTTTTATGTCTGTCCCCATGAGAATGCATGCTCTCTTTGGGCCCAGACCATAGATTATTCATCTTTTAATTCCCAGGTGCCAAGTGCAGTATTTAACACCAAAGATGTGTCAAAGAAACCTTTTTTAGACTGGAATAAATTGAGTTACAAAAACCATATAAAAACATTGTTGTTCTGTGGTTACCTTTCCTCTCAGTCATTCTTCTTTCAGACAAGATGTTGGTGAAGGCTCATCCAAGGAATTACCAATCAGAATGAAATGTCTAGGGCTTCTCCCTGTGTGGTTCATTGTTTTCTTTATGGAACTGGTTAACTACCCCTCATGGTCAATTATGTTAATGATACTGCAACCTGGTCAACATCTTATACCAGACCCAGTGTTAATTTTAGCAAAATCTATGTCTAAATTTTTCAAAGTTAAAACTTTATAAAGTCCTTAATTTTATGTCTGTTTTAAGACATTTGTCATTATTGGATTACCACAGTTCTTTAAACACATTTTTAAGTACATCATATGTTTTCAGCAGAGAATGAACATTTAGGTTGAGTGCTGATGGTGCCATTGGAAATATCTTTTCTATTTTGAGCAAGTCCCCTCTATGATTATCCCCAGGGTTTTGTTAAATGTAGGGCCTCAAGCAACCATTGGCTGTGACCCCTAAAATAATGGTTTGTAGGTTATGAAGGTGATATTATTAAACACTGACCACAAGATAAAAAATAAGATATTTTTCAAAGTAAGGAAAAGGAGAAAAACTCTAGTAAGAAGTCCTTGTTCCAAAATGCTATTATATTTCACATACCTCTGTACCTTCTGAAGGCTTGGGGTGGGGTTGGGAAGAGAGAAACTCAATAAGTTGTATGACTTGTAACCTTAACAGGGAACTAATTCATATTCTTCAGAGCAACTTAATAATAATTTAATGAGGATACATGACAGAAATTTATCACTGGGCTCTTCGTGTTATTTTGAGGGGTAACATTACAAAAGTTTAGCCATTTTACCTTAAAAAGTTGCTAGAATTTAAAAAAAATATTTATTCCTTAGTTATTGCATTGAAAGTCAATGTTTACTGTTAAAATAGTGTTCTATAAAGACGGTTCTAGAGGAAGAGAAAGGTAGGCCAAGATTTCTGACGTTTTAGCTTTATCATAAAGTTGTTTACTTCAATCAACAATACTTATTAACTTATAGTTCTCTATGTTGAAAGTCCAAAATGGATTTTCAGTGGATATAATAAAGTTGTTGGTTGAGATGCATTCCTTTTGGAAGTTCTAAGGAAGAATCAGTTTCCCTTGCCTTTTCTAGCCTTTAGAGGTTTCCTTGTTGTGTTTCCCTTACAGCAATTGTATCTTTGCTGTTTCTCCCTTCATCACATTTCTCCTTCTCTGAGAGGCTCATATGCTTTCTTATTATATTCGGACTCTCAGAGTCCGCCTGGGATTAGCCAGGATACTCTATTTAGTTCTATCTGCAAAGTCATTTTTACCACCCAGGCTACACATTCACAGGTTCTAAGGATGAGATTTGGTTGCTTGGATGGTGGAGTTGGGTATTATTGTTTACCATATGTTGTAACCATATAAAAATGGCCATATTATTTATTATTTATTTGCTTATCTACCTACCAGGGCTCTATTAACATAGTCAAGTTACATGAAATTGAACTTTCAAATTTTCAACTCTATAATGAGGCAGTAATTTCCATCAGAGGATACTTGATGGAAATGGTGTGAGCATGAAAGTGTTTATCACTATACCTGGTACATAGTAGGTACTAATTAAATGTTAGCTAAATGAATCTTTAAATCGAGTACTTAGAAATGGCATACTGTAGAGAGTTTGAATACAAATTTTCAGAAAATGAAAGAGGAAATGGTTCCATTCTTCTTTAGTTTGGTGAACATTTTCAAAAGAAAACAGAAATATCAAAAGTTTCAAAAGAAAACAAAACAGAAATATTTTCAAAAGAAAAAACATTTTCAAAAGAAAACAGAAATATCAAAAATTTCAAAAGAAAACAGAAAACAGAAATATATGGTGAAATATCACATGCTTTGGCATTATATTCCATAAAGCATAAGGGTGAAAACATAAAAATAGAAAAATAGAAACTCTTAACAATAATTCTTGTAGAAAAGACTTGTAACTACTTAGCACCTTATTTTTATTTCTGGAACACTTTCTATCTGAATAGCTTAAATTACCTGGGACACATTAGCTAATCCTTCTGGTACCAGATGTATCTGGTGCAATGAAGGAGTAGGTAGTAGCAAAAAAGGGAAAGGGGGGAAATGGGGCAGGTGTGACAAGCTGAAGTTTCTGTTTGGAAGCAGTTCTTGGCAAAGGTGAAAATATTTTTAGGTAATCCTTTCTTTTCCTGTGAAAGTCTGTGATACTCTAAAATTTGCTCCATTCTTACAGCCTAGAAATAGAACCCTAGAAATAGAACAACTGCACTTTGGTGGTTATTGTGGGCTGGGAAGTGAAAACCAAGTGTGGTGGTTCTAAAACTTTGACTTTGTGATTTCTATGCCGCATACCCACCAGCACTTCTGAGCCCCAGTGACACATGCAACATTTTTATGCTGTTTTCCGCTCTTTCCAGATGCCTCTCCTCCACACCAAAACAGCTCTAATTAAACTTTTATTCGGACCACTTCTGACTCACAGTAGCTCAGAGTTCTGTTGTGCTGTTCTATCTTTGCAGATTTCAAGCCTCGATCAGAAGACAATATTGATGAAAGATTTAGATGGCAAATGCGACCCATTTACTCCGTTCTTATCGTTTGCAAATTGCTACTGCCCTCAAATCATTCATTTAAGTAATTTTTTTGTGAACAATTTCAATAAACGATTGTGCTAGACATTAAAGACATAGCACAAATAACCTATACATAGTTTCTACACTCATGAACTTATAGTTCAGCGAGAAACATATAACAAATGTTGAAACTGACATGAAAGCTACATATTAATGCTGCTATAATAAATTATAAGAAGGAAATAAATGTGGGTAATATGACAGAATGCTTTAGGAAATAAGGTTTGGAAGAGGTGAAGTCAGTCAGATTGAGGAATGCAGAGAAAGTGTGGCTGAAATACAAAGTTGTATAAGATTTTATGAAATGAGTTTGGTAGGTAGACTTTTCATTGATGCTTAGGAGTTTGGATTGTAAGAACTCTAGGAAGTTGTGGGAGAATTTTAGAAGGGTGTAATAATAACATCTCATTTGTGGTTTCAATATCACTGACTTCTGAATGGAAAACAGTTTATGAAGGGGCAAGAGTTGAAGCAGAAAGATACATTAGGAATTGACGATGATAGGTGGTGGTCATATGGACAGGAGAACCAATGTCAACGGTGAGATTTTAGAAGATATTTTTAGAAGTAGAGCTGGAAAAAATTGTTAGATTGGTTGTGTCGGGGGTGAAGGAAAGAAAGTAATATTGGGTGTTCCTAGGGTTTTGCTTGAACAGTCGGTGATTTGCTGTGCCATCTACAGAAAGGCCAGTGGAGAAATAAATTTTATGGAGGGAAGGGACTGAACTTTTGGTCTAAGTCATTTATTTATTTATTTATTTATCTATTTTATTTTTTAGCCACATTGATGGGTCTCAGGGTATATACCTGGCACCGAGATCTGTATCATACCTTTCCTACAATTTCTCTGCCCCCTAGAGGTCTTCTCTGAGCAGTTTACCTAATTACCAAGAGATGTCAAGTCAGCAGAGGTTACAGTTTGGGAGTATTGAAAAATCAATGGTATTTAAAGTGATAAGACTGCATGGGTCCTTCCAGGTGGAGCAGAAAAGAAGACTCCAGGGCTTATGCATATGCAGAGAGTACTAAGCTGGAAAAAGTGTAATATTACTGAAATGGTGAAAGGAAATTATTTCAAAGAGGAACTAGTGCTGTCTTGAGTGTACCTGAGAAGACATTTTTTAAGTTTGAGGATAGAGATGGCCAATATATTTGGTAATATTGAGCTCACTGGTGACCTTGATTAAAGTGGTTTAATTGATTTGGTGAGGAGAGAACAATGGCTGAGTGAATGGGAGAAGAATGAAGTAAATAAAGACCTGTTTTGACTTTTTTTGAAATTTACGTGTAGATTATGGTTTTGAAATTTGATAGCTTTGGGAAATCCTGTGAGGAAGTGATGGTATGGGAAAAATAATTACTATTTCCTTTCGTGTAATAAAACAAACACTAATTTAGGTGACTTTCTTAATCATTTGTATTTGAAGCTCTCATTAACTTATTTTTAGGGTGATTACATTATTTTACCTTTAACTATCTCACCTCTCTCCTAACTTCCCACTTTTCTATGAAACAAAATGTCTTATAGTGTCGATCTTTTGAGCTCTACACTTATTATAAATACTCTTTATTAAATTTTTAAAATTTTCTCTTTTAATAAAGCTAAGTTTTCTTTCTTTTTTTAAAAGAAACTTTCTTTTTTAATTTTTTTTCTTTTTTTCTTCCTTTTGGGTCACACCCGGCGATGCTCAGGGCTGATTCCTGGCTCTGCACTCAGGAATCACTCCTGGCTGTGTTCAGGGGACCATATGAAATGCTGGGAATCGAACCCGGGTCGGCCGCATGCAGGGCAAACGCCCTACCCACTGTGCTATTGCTCAGCCCCTAAATTTTCTTTCTTAATTAAGGTGTCATATGTCTATTTTTTTTTGTATTTTCCTTTATGTTCTATACAGAGTTTCATCGAACGAATACTTTTGTTTGTCCATTTTATTGCTGGAGTAAGTTATGTTTTCATAAATAAGAGCACAATACTGGAAGAAGACATAGATATTCAAGGGACAGATTTAAGGTGGTTGCTAATTTTAGTGTCCTGTTTGATTTCTAGCCCTTCAGTCAACTGCATCATGTTCAGTTATAGATGAATGACTCTTAAAATCAGATCTGAACTCTAAGAGAGAAATAATATAAAATAAATAATGATGTTTTATAATTTTATAAAGGAAATGTGGTATATTATGTGGTACAACTCACCACCAGCAGGATGAGTTGCAGAATCACATCATAAACATATTTTTGAGAGACTCCCAAGCAGTGCTTAGGAGGACAGAGCCCTATAGGTGATTCTTGGCCAACCTGGCAGAAAGTTTAGTGCAAGGGTCAAATGATGCGATGCTGCTTGGACCCTAGAATTCTGGGGATACCTGAGCCACCCTCATGGTGCTAGAGGTCTCCAAGGTCTCCCTATGTCTCTTGAATAGGTACTCCCTCAAAAGCTGTACCTGGTAATACTTCAGGGACCATGTGATCTGAGGAACTGAACCCAACTCCTGCATATGTTAGGCTGTGCCCTAACCACTGTACTATTTCTTGCCCCCAAACATACTGTAACAAGAGGAGTGAATTACATCAGTTCACACTAAATGGGAAAAATATCTCAGGTCGACTCATGGAAGCTCACAAGCAGATCCCTGCAAAATGAGTTAGCTATAAATCTTTGATTTTTGGAAAGAGTGGTCTTAAAAATTCACTGATTTTGCATTTAGGGCTAAAGGATTGTGGCTCTCTGCTCCATTTAGATATGATCTTTCCATTAGACAGTAGAGATTTTTATAATCAAAATTTGTCTACAATGTGAAAAGTTGTAGGATTTAGAAGCCTTTTAGTTATAGATTACTGCTTGCACTTTCCTTCACTTTCTAAACCTGTGGTTATTAGAAACAAATCTAATTGTAGGATTGGCAATTGGGAATAAAGTAAAAAACACTGAAATAAAAACATTCTGTCTTATTTTTAAACACACCTAGCAATGCTCCAGGGCTATTTCTGGCTCTGTGCTCAGAAATGACTCCTGGAAGTGCACTGGGGAACTTGATGCAGTGCCAGGGATTTGAACAGGGTCAGTTTCAGTCAATGAAGTGACTTAACTCCTGTACTTTTAACATTTTTGCAATAAATATGTAACTTATATTATTTGTTATATAATTTACAATACATAACTTGATGAGAGTTGGGATGGTACACATATTATCCTTTTTCATGTCACGGTCACTGTCATGGTCCTCCTGTTGTTCATCGATTTGCGTGAGTGGGCCCAGTAACACTGTGAGACTTGTTACTGTGTTTGGCATAGCCAATACGTCACGGGTAGCTTGCCAGGCTCTGCCGTGCAGGCGAGATACTCTCGGTAGCTTGCTGGGCTCTCCGAGGGGGCGGAGGAATCGAACTCAGGTCGGCCATGTTGGCTGCATGCAAGGCAAACGCTCTACCCGCTGTGCTATCGCTCCAGCCCCTTTTTCATGTATATATAATTAAGTTATAGTTTAGGCAGCATGTTCATAATAGTGGCAACTCTAATGCTCCTGGTGTATAGTTGTTGTGCCTTCCCCACCATTAAAATTTCTGAAACCCTCCAACGCTGTACTTGTGTCACATCTAGCCCATGTTGTCTCCCCTCCCTTAATTGCTTGGCAATCTGTCTACAATTAAAGACCAAGGATTTGACGTCATCTGATATTGCCTACCCCTTTGTTTCTCTAAAAATCACAGATAACGGAGGTCATCTGTTATGTGTCCTTTCTCTGACTTCTTTCACTTAACATGATGCCTTTCATTTCCATCCAAATCACAGATTTTATCTTTTCAATAGCTGCATAATATCCCACTGTGTATATATACACACAACTTCTTTATCCATACGTCATTAGATTTGTTTCCCCATATACTGTATATTGTACTTAGTGCTGCAGTGAACATGTGTGTGCATTTATCTTTCAAATTAAAGTCTTTGTGTTCTTGGATAGATACTAAGAATGGAATCTTTGGGTCATATGGAAGCTACTCTTAATCTGTTGAGCAGTTTCTATAGTGTTTTCCATAGAGGCTGAGGCAGAAGGTCTTCTGACTAACAGTGAGAGAGTGTTACTTTTTCACCACATCTCTGTCAACACTGGTTGTTTCCAGTCATTCTGATGCATGCCGATCTCAGTGGTGTGAAATATCTCTTTATCATTTTGACTGGCATTCATTTGATAGTAACTACAAGCAATTTTTCACATGGTTACTGGCCAACCACATGTCCTTTCAGAGAAGTATCTGTTCATTTTCTTTTGCCATTTTTAACTGAGTTATTGGTTTGTTTTAGTAGTTGTGCTATGTGAGTATTAGTGAGTGAATATTAGTCTTTTATGTTATGTATAGTATACAAATATTTTCTTCTATTCAGTAGGGAGCCTTTATTTTAACTTTGAATTAATTTTGTCATGCAAAAAGTTCTTAGTTTAATGTAGTCCCATTTGTTTCTTTTTTTGGTCAATGGAGTTAGATCCAGCACAGCACAGCGGTAGAGCGTTTGCCTTGCGTGCAGCCAGCCTGGCCAAGCTGGGTTTGATTCCTCTGCCCCTCTTGGAGAGCCCGACAAGCTACCGAGAGTATATTCAATATGCCAAACACAGTAACACCAAGTCTCAAAACGGAGGCGTTACTGGGCCCGCTCGAGCAAATGGATGAACAATGGGAGGACAGTGTTTGACAGTGGAGTTAGATCATTGAATACACTTCTAAGGTCTATATCCTGAAGAGTAATGCCTAGGATTACTTTGATATATTTTATGGTTCCTAGTATCATCTTAAGGTGCTATTCACTTTAAATTAACTTTTGTGAATGATGTGAGGTATGAATTCAGTTTCATTACTTTGCATGTGGCAATCCAGTTTTCCCAACACCATTTGTTTAAGAGATTTTCTTGCGCTACATCAGGTATCAAGCTCCTTTATCATAGAAAATTAACTGTCTTTGAAGAATGTCACTGGCTTTTGATAGAGGTGTGCATTAAATATGTGTAATATTTTCGGTAGAATGGTCATTTTGATGATGTTAATTCTTCCATTCCAAAAACATTGAATATTTTTCCATTTACTGCTGTCCACTCCTATTTCTTTCAATAACAATTTAGAGTTTTCAATGTATAAGTATTTTACATCCCTTATAAAGCTGTTTTCTAGGTATGTGGTACTTTTGAACACTTTTAAAATTGAGTTACCTTTTAAATTTCTTTTCCTTCTAGTTTTCTACATATAAAAATGCAAAAGATTTTTGTGTATTGATTTTGTAGTCTGTTACTTTGCTGTATTGATTCATTATTTCTAAGTTACTTTTAGTGAAGTCTTTCGGTTTTCTATGTGAATTATCATGTCATCTGTGAGTAGTGATAGTTTAACTTCTTTTCCAACTTGAAAGGTTTTCATTTTTTTTGCCTGATTATTGTGACAAGGACTTCCAAACTATACTGAATCACAATGGATAAAATAAACATCCTTGTCCTAATCACAGGGGGAATACTTTTGTTTTTTAACCAATGAGAAGAATGTTGGCTGTGATTTGTTGTATGTGATTATTACTATCTTGTGGTTCATTTCTCTTACATTTTGTTGTGTGTTTTTAGTATGAATGGAGGTTAAATCTTCCTAAAATATTGATTAGTATTAATTGATTTTCATGTATTAAATCATTCTTATATCCCCGGAACAAATCCTACTTGATCACTCTGTATAGTCCTTTTGATACATGGTTGAATTTAGTTGCTAAGATATCGTTGAGCATCACTGTAACAATTTCCATCATAGATATTAGTCTGAAAATTTTTAGTAATATCTCTTCCTTTTGGGGGTATTAGTGCATATGTGCTTTATAGAAGCTATTAGTAAGGATTTCTGTTTCTTCAGTTGTGGTGATTTACCACAATTTACCACAGTGAAGTCAATCAGATGGGCACATTCAACCTCTCCTCAGCAGAGTCGGTTGCAAAGAAAGAGACAGGCAGTGATAGTCCAGGCAGCAAGCCAGCCACGACAGGCCTAGAAAAGGGGATAGTTTGGCCATTTATTCAATATAATTCATGCTCCTCCGCTTGAATCCCTGGCTCTAGACACAAGAGCCATGGTTTACATTAACAGGTACATTAAAACATTTGACAGCTACATTAAGAGCAAGTTCTGGTATATTTACATAGCTGTGGCCAAAGGGTGGTAAACAATTAGCAATCACCTTTAATGTATAGCATTGAAGTCATGGTAATCCACTATTCTTTTCTTTCGGGATATTTGTATGTAGCTGTGATGGCTATAATTTTCTTTTCTTCCCCAGCACACTGACACATTACATTTTCAAGCCTTTCTTGCAGCTGTACATGGCCAAAACATTCAGTTCAGTCCAGTGGAATAAAGGTAGAGATGAATGAGTAACTTCCAGGTTTCATGTATATAAAATTCTAAATTGGTCCCCCCATAATTTCTTTCCCCTTGTCTTTCATCGACGTAGAGTGTCAAAGAATATACACAAAGACTCTGGAAATGGTTAAAACCACAGATGGAAAGCGAATGAGTATCAGAAGACATGTAGAAGGCAATTTTATTTATACACAGGAACATATGTTTTGGACTCCACATGGACAATAAATCAATTTTAGAAGCCACTGAAATTTGGGGGACTGTGTTACAGTGTTGAAGTTACTGATCCAGACTAATACACATTCCCTGTTTATATTTTTCTCTTTGAATGTGGTCATTTCTTCTCACCCTCTTGGAGTGCCCTCTTCTCACTTTATCAATTTTGACAGCTACTTCGTTGACCTATTTTCTATTGTTTTGGCATGAAATATTTTCTGGCCACCTCAGCTTGAGGCAATTTCTCTCACCAAGTTTCTAAGTGACTATTAGTTTTATGGCCGGCTGGGTGAGTAATAAAAAGATCACAGCTCTTAACACCTGTTACCTTCAACAAGTTACTTAACAAGCCTTGGGTCACTGTACTTTTTCTTAAAAATAAGAGACAAAATAAGAGTGAATACCTTATCAAATTATCATAAAATTTAGATAAAGTAGTGTGTGGAGAGGCTTAGAATAGAAACTGGAATGTATCGATTATTAGAGTCATTATCCCATCAGTTTAGTTATTCCTATACACTGAACTAGCTCTATCAAGTATTGTGCTAGTACACTAGATATCACATTGAATAATAATATGCTATGAAAAAAGTTTCCTCAACTGTAATATTTATTAATATATTAGTGAAACTTTTCATCAATGACATTATTTACTTTACACCAACAATTGGGTAGTGTGGAAAAATATTTATAAGATGTTAATTTTAAACCCTTTTAAAATCTTAAGTGAGTTTTCAATGCTGGATTATTTTCCCATCTTGTCTCCAAATTGAATATAAGCTTGTTGAGGTTGAGTTATAATGATTTTTTTCTCTATAAATCCAGAGCAAACTCTCTCAGGGATAAGAGTGAAACTTGATGGACTTTCATGGTTCAAATTTTGCGTAATGTTTACCATAAAAATCCTCAACTCTTTTCTGTTCTGGTGAATTTCTGCAAAGTACCCACTTACCATGTAGGGGATTTGGCTAGACTTGTTTCAAAAGAATAAACCTGTTTGAGGCCTGCTGCTATGTGGGAAAATATACTCTTAAAGTATATACTTAATTTTATGAGGAAAACTAGCTTTAGTTTCAAGCACCAATTTTCAATAAAGAATCTGACAGGCATGGAATGAATATGGAGGTTTTGGTTTGCTCTGTGTCTCTGTACACACAGTGTTGAATAAGCTGTTAATCCAGCCATCTTCACAGGATATTTTAGAGATGCTTATGGTGAGGTCATGCATATCCATTTCTGTAGTGTTCTCCCACTCTGCCCACTCACCATGTGTTCTTGCACTGTGAGATTTTGTCCACTCTCATAGTACTCTCTCTTACCTTGTTTTCTTTCCTCCATGCCCACGAAAAAGAAAGCTGATTCTTAATTTCCCCCAAATTGATAATGTGACTGAGGTTAGGAAGGAAGGCATTGCTATTTATTTCTTGCCCCTCTTCAGGTTCCTGTTAAAATGACTCAGAGTAAACAGCTTGATATTCTGTAGAAACATTTCTTCTATTGAAGATATTAAGTATATATCAATGATGAGAAATAATTTTTTTTCTGAAAGAGATTTTCTTGTAATTCCAATTTTCACTTTTAGTACTTTCTGTGGTTATGCCTTCCTTTAGTAGTTATGCCTTCCTTTAATGAAATTTCAGGTCTGTAGGAAGATTTTTTATAAAGGAAAAATGAATAAGTAGTGCTTTTTACAATAATTCAAACTGTAAATTCATTTACATTTGTAGTAGATTGTATTGACAATTTCTTCTGTCAGTCCAGCACCATGGACAGAGAAATAACTCCAGTCCATTTCTCTTCCCAGTTCTTGGTTAATTACAATAACAGTCACTTGTAAAGAATAACTTGTTAAGGGGTTGGAGAGATAGTACAAAAATTAAGGCACTTTTTAAAAAGCATCCAATCCAAATTTGATCTCCAGTATTGCATATAGACCTTTGAGTGCCAAACCAGGAATAAGCACCGAGCATCACCAGGTTAAGTTCTTAATTCACTTACCCTTAAATTAAATAATCTCATGTAATTTCTTATCCAAGTACTTCTGCCTCTTTGAATTTGCTATTAAAAATTTCTGGCATTCCCTTTTGTTCTCTCTCTCCTTTTGGCTGCTGTGGTTTGCAAAAGAGGCACTGAGTGGCAATCGTGTTCGGTCTATAGTCTACTTTCAGCTTGCATTTGAAACGCAAGCACATAAATTTGTAAGTCTACAACTGTACCTCATGGTGTTTCCCTAATAAAAATTTAAAAAAGCAAGACAAATAAAAAAAATTCTGGGTACCATTTTCCTTTCTCAATTCTAAGTGTCAGTAGATGATTTAATCACAAATTTCACAAATCAAATACTTTTAAAACTAAGTTAATATATTTTGAGATTATTATAGATTCACAGGAAATTGTAAAAGTTACACAGAGAAGTCCTATAATCTTTTGTGAAGCTTCTTTCTATGTGGGGTTGCCAGATAAAAATCAAAATCCCCAGTTGAATTGCATTAATGATGGGTATATTTTTAGTACAAGTATTTTAGTATAAGAATGTCTTGTCCAATATTTTATGCAAAATTATACTAAATTTTAAAAATATTGTATAATATTAAAAATTAAATGGGCTTTATATTAGGCTATATAAAACTTGATATGTAAAATTATTGAATTTTAAATCACTTGGGATAGTTACTCTTTAAAAGTTATGATAACTAGATAACCAATTATGTTCACTAATGCCATTTTATGACAATTTTAAAAGAATTTATTTAAATATCTTTTTAAAAATTTTTAAATGGTTCGCATTTAAAAAAATTATTAGTTAAACATCATGAGGTACCATTGTAGACTTACAAATTTTTGTGCTTGAGTTTCAGTTATACAATGATCAAGTACCCATCCCTCCACCAGTGCCCATTTTCCACCACCACAGGTAGTTAAATATTCTTAAAATTCTTAAAATATTCTTAAAATTTTTTTTTGCTTTTTGGGTCACACCTGGTGATGCATAGGGGTTACTCCTGACTCTGAACTCAGGAATTACTCCTGGCAGTTCTCAGGGGACCATATGGGATACTGGGAATCGAACCCGTGTTGGCCGCTTGCAAGGCAAATGCCCTACCCATTGTGCTATTGCTCCAGCCTCTCTTAAAATATTGTTAAATATTTTTATTAACATTAATATTAACATTAATATTTTAATATTAACAATTAAATATTGTTAAATATTTTAAGAATTTATTTTCCCTTATTTTTATTGAGGTATAATTGATATATAATTAGCTTCAGGTGTATAACCAAATGTATGAACATTTGTATATATTTAAAAATGACTACCGCATAGTCAATATTTGTCATCATAGTTACACTTTTCCTTTTGATAAGAATGTTTTGAGGTAAAACTGATTTACAATGTTGAATATTTCAGATATGTAGTTTCATGTCTGACTTATCCAGTTGTCCATCAATAGGCACCTAGGTTGTTTCCAAATCTTTTCTATTGCTGATAGTGCTACAATAAGCATAGAAAGAATATATCTTTTTAAGGTAGAGTTTTTCATATTCTTTGGATAAATACCCAGAAGTTGAATTGCTGGATCATATGACAGCACTATTTTAAATATTTTTTTTGTTCTTTTAGAAATTTCCACGCTGCTTTCCATAGTGGCTGCACCATACTCTTACCAAGACTGCACAAAGATTTATAGGTATCTTTTTCTTCACATCCTCCAAATATTTTTACTTTCTCATTGTTTTTTGATAATAGTCATTATAACAGGTGTGATGTAATATCTTACTTTAATTCCAATTTGTATGCCCCAAATTATAAGTGATGTGATGATGAATATCTTTTCTTTCTTTTTTAATTGAATCACCATGAGATACAGTTACAAATTTTCATAACTAATTTTCAGTCAGACAATGTTTTATTCCTGGAGCAAGCAGACAGGGATGAATGGAGACTTTATTGCTTCCCGCTCGAGCAAACTGATGAACAACGGGACGACAGCGCTACAGTGCAGTGCCACAGTGATTGAGCACCCATCCTTCCACCAGTGCACATTTTCTACACCAATGTTCCAGTATCCCTCCTGCCACCCCCATCCCATTCCACCCCCTGCCTCTGTGGCAGGTACATTTCTTTTTACTCTCTCTCTCTACTTTTGGGCATCATGGTTTGCAATACAGATACTAAGAGGCCATCATGTTTGGTTCTTAGTCTACTTTCATCACACATCTCCCGTCCGAGTGATACCCCCAACCATCATTTACTTAGTGAATCCCATCCCAACTGCCTTTTCCCCCAGTAAGTGAGTTCAGCTTCCAAAAATGGAGTGATCCTCCTGGCCCTTATCTCTACTGTATTAGTCTCATATTATGTTGCTTTATATTCCACAATTGAGTGAAGTCATTCTGTGTCTATCCCTCTCTTTCTGACTAACTTCACTTAGCATGATACTCTCCATGTCCATCAACTTATATACTAATTGATAAATATCATTTCATGTGTCCATTCTACACGTGTCTCCTTTGGTTAAAGCCTCATTAAATCTTCTGCTCAATTATTAATTTAGTGGTATTTTTTGTTGTGATATCTGAATTGATCATGTAGTAAGTCCTTGTCTGATATTGGTTTGCAAACAACTTCTTCACATTCAGCATACTGCCTTTTTGGTTTTAATTGTGGTCACTTTCTTTGTACAGAAGCTTTGTAAGTTTGTAGTAACTCTGTTTATATTTTCCTTTGCTTTCCTTGTGTTTTCCTTGTGTTTGGAGACAAATCCACAAAGTCACCACTCCAGAGAGATGTGGAAGAACTTACCACCCATATTTTCTTCTGTGAATTCAATTATTTAATATCTTATATTAAAATCTTTGATATTTGAATTGATTCCATTTTGAATTAATTTTTGTATACGGTATACGATAGTGGTCTATGGTCATCTTTGACATGTAGCTGTCCAATTTCCCCAGCACAATTTATTGAAAACTTTCCTAGAAGTTGGTGAGATAGCTCAAATGGCTGGGGTGGAAGCTTTGCATCTGGGTAGCCTGGTCTTGATCCCCATTCACAGTCCTCTGAGCACTGCTGGCAATGCTTAGCAACATTCAGCCAGATATAGCCTGAATCTCCCTCAGCCTCCCTCCAAATGTAGTGGAAAAAAAAGAATTTTCTTTCTCCATTGTATTTTCTAGTATCTTCTATTACACATTAGTTGTCCATATATATATATATATATATATATCGGTTCATTTCTGGGTGTTTTGTTCTACTCCATGAATCTGAATCTCTGTCTATTCCTATGCCATGCTGCTCTGATCATATATCTTTGCGGTATAGTTTGAAGTCTGAGATATGCTATTTTGTTTCATAACATTGGTTTGTCCTTGCTCCTCCTGCAGGGAGTTTGGGTTTACTAAGTTATTCCCACAACAGTGCTCCTGATTGGAATTGGCACACCCAATTCCATCAGGCACTAATAATCCTATATTGCTTTTCTCTTTCCTTTATGTTTTTTGCATAGTTTAGCAATCTCCTTTTACTATAGACACAGGAAGACAGCTGATGCTATGCTTTTGTAACATGGGAGTTAATTGACTGAATAATATTTTACTCCTGGGCATCCATCATATTTACTTAACCATCAGTTTCCTTTACTTCCTAACACCCTCAAAAGGAGGGTCCCAGCAAGGGACAAGGATGGACCCAGGGCAAGATGTAAGATACCCTGGCATTGAAAAGGGACAAGTTAAGTGCCATAAGAAGCATAATAAGTTAAGACCATGGACATGGAACAAACTATGTCATGACCTAAAATGAAATAACTGAATAAGGACCCTTTTGAGATTAGGAAAGACTAACCTGGTCTTCTGGGATATACAGCGTGATGTCCCCAGGAAGAGCCGCCATTTAAGCTTAATATATCTTACTGCGTTCATATAAAATGATTAGAAATATTAGTATTCAATGATTGTTTAAATGGATTACTAGCTGAGGAAAGGAGAAAGCAATACGCCTGTAGGTGGAATCCCACCCTTGAGTGGATCTCCTAGTCATCTAGAGTGCTGAACCCCCAGATGAGATTTTAACCTTGAGTTAATCTCCTAGAAGAACTTCCCCTGGAGGGGATTTACATCTGTTTATTGTTATGATAATGTTCAACCCCACCTACTTGTATCCCCACCCTTCACGATTTCTATATGACTACTCTGTAAGGGAGAAGAAAGGAGAAATAAATATGCTGTAAGAGAGAAGTAGGAGAGAGAAATAAATCACTGATTACCAACCAGTCTGTAACTCCTGTTCCTCTGTTCTCCCATTCCTTCCTTCCATTATTTGCCTGTGACCATTGGCTAGCCTGGGGAGGCAACTCTTGGGCACCGAATGCACACGTTGTGCACCTAAACTTTATGAACTCACACTATTTTGGGAGGTTTGATTTTGTTTTTATTCAAGATTGCTCTGGCTATTCTGGGTGTTTCTGCAAATTTTTGTATCTACTCTTTTTAGGCTGGGGTACAGTTCAGTGTAGAGTATATGTCTTGCTTGTGTGAGGCCTCTCAGTAGCTTTCAAACATGCAATACATCATTATTAACCAAAGTTTCTATGCTGTATATTATGTCATATATATACATATATATTCTGTATGCACAGCATAATTATGTAGATGAATATGTTTCTTTGTAAATAAATATAAATAATTTGGGACCAGAGTGATAGTACAGTGGGTAGAGTGTTTGTCTTGCATGTGGCTGACCTGGGTTTGATCCCCAGAATCTCATATGGTCCCCCAAGCATCTCCAGGAGTAATTTCAGAGTGTAGAGCCAGGAGTAATCCCTAAGCATCACCAGTGTGACCCCATAAGTGAAAAGAAATAAATATAGAAAGCTCATAAATTAATAAAAAAAATTTCATAACTGAAAATTTGTAGCAGGGATTACTTTTAAATTTATTTAGTTATTATTTATTTATTTATTTATTGCTTTTTGGGTCACACTCGACGATGCTCAGGGGTTACTCCTGGCTCATGCACTCAGGAATTACTCCTGGCGGTGCTCGGGGGACCATATGGGATGCTGGGAATCGAACCCGGGTCGGCCATGTTGGCTGCGTGCAAGGCAAATGCCCTACCGGCTGTGCTATCACTCCAGCCCCTACTTTTAAATTTAATTTAGACTTTTAGACTATTGCTTCCAAAGTCAAATTTACATGACTATAGCATCAATGTATTTGTTACACAAACTAATTTCAATTAGTTTTAACATATTTAAAAACAGATGCAATATTGTTTCCCTAAAGTACTACTCTTTTATGATTATTTTATAAAACACATTTGTGAAATAAAATGACATCATAAAAACAACCTGTATAACATTGGATAGCAGTGTCTGTATTGCAAACCATAATGCCCCAAAGTAGAGACAGAGTATGGGGAATATTGTCTGCCATGGAGGTGGGGGGAGGGTGGGAAAGGGGTATACTGGGGAGATTGGTGGTAGGGAATGTGCACTGGTGGAGGGATGGGTGTTTGATCATTGTGTGATTGTAACCCAAATATGAAAGCTTGTAACTTTCTCATGGTGATTCAATAAAATTAAAAAAAAACCAACCAAACAAAAAACCAAGTCACCTTGTATTTAACCTACAGAGGAATTGGAATTTCATGCTAATTAACTTCTCAGTTCCTTTCATTTTGTACCTGACTAAAAATATTTTCAGAGTCCTTAAGTGGAAAACCAACAGGGGAGTTTTGCCAATTTAATACTAATTAAAGTGTTTGAATTTTATTTATTATTTCTAATTTTTTCTATACAGGCATTTTAAAATCCAAATCTTATGAGGCCCTGCATTTCTTCAAGACGGTAAGATACCTCCCTGATGACAGAAAAGCCACACAGCCAGACCTTAGAAACATCTTAAATTTGTCCCGATGTGTTTTTGTTATTTTTAGCAACTCCATATGTAGTTTTTATGTTTTGGAATGATAGAAGAAAGCAATGAATGAACATTTCTTTGAACAAACCAATTTGGGGGAATGGCAATGAGCTGTCATTCAATGTCAATTCAATTAAAAATTAAACATCAGTTGTTAGCATAAATTTGCTGAATATCTATGAATATTTTAATTTTAATAAGAGAATGATGACAGTTTAGGTCACTTTTAATACTACTATCATTTTGGGGTAGTTTTATGTCTCTATTTTCTTCCATCTTTGCCTCTCTATATTTCTGAAAAGATAAATATTAATTTTAGAAAAGAAAATGAAAGTATGGCTTTACTTTTCTGGTTATTAAAGCAATATATCTTATTGTAGAAAAATTTGAAAGTCATAAAATGTAAAATAAAACCTGTCGTAATAATTTTATTATCTAAAGAGAATCAGTTGCCACTAATGTAATTATTTCTTAATTTTTCTGTTTGTTTTAGATCATTGAGATGAAGCTTGCATAGATTGAATTTTACTCTCTTTTTATACTTAACATTAAAGTATAAGCATTTTAGCAGGTTACTAAAACCTTTGGAAATAATGTATGGTTCTTCTTTAGTTGTCCATCATGCAACTTGGAGTAAAGACTAAATCATTAATTAAAAATATCTAATTCATAAACCCCTATGTTAAAAATTTAGTGGTGATTATAAATATGATTGTATAAATATATGACGGTTATATAAAATATGATTATAATCTGTGGGGTTCATGATAGGGAGTCCGGCTTTTGTCCGATACTAACAGTCAGACCTTGGGCCCGGAGGGTCTACATGCCTGAAGGCCTTTTGGAGGGCCGGATGATGAGTCCTTAACTATATCTGATGCCCCTCAAGTGTTTAGATGGATCCAGGAAAACAAGGTGTTCTTGGCTTAGGTAAAAAGGAGAATTTATTGTCTGGGAAAAGCAGCCGTCTTTGGGGCCCAGATGTTACATACTTGTTTGTGTAAGTGCCTAGCCTGAAGGTTTATAGAAAGGCCTTGGCTTTTGTGTTAGCTTTGTGTTTCCTGCCTACAAGGGCTCCTTAAGGCTGAGGGAGGAATCCTCAGTGGACAAGCTTTCAGGGTGCAGCTAGCCCACGCAGCAACTGCTCCCTGGCTACTGTGGCGAGCTCAGAGTGCAGGGGGAAAGTGGGGAGGATTGCCACTGGTCCTGACCACGGACAAGTTGAAACCAAGAGCTACAGCAGCGCGCTCCAAAGGCCACTGTTTCCAGAGAGCTGGGAGTCACTGCCTGCAGGAAGGGGGTGGGGGTGGAGCCAAGGCTACTACTGCTAAGAGCCCCTTGAGAGCCTTGGGAAGAGCCAGAGTCCGCTCCAGACCCCGGAGGGAGCAGGGAGCTCCCCCAGACTGTGAGAGGGACCAAAAACATAAAGGGTATTTGCATTGCACGGCAGTCGACCTGGGTTCCATGCCCAGCACCCCATATGGTCCCCAGGCCCACCAGGAGTGAGATGTGAGTGCAAAGCCAGGAGTCAGCCCCGAGCACCCACGTGTGTGGCCCCCCAACCAAGATGTGAGCCTGAAAAACAGCACACGGGCTGTAGGAGAGCACAGGGTGCGTTTTAAGACTGCTAAAAACAAAGACTGCTGCAGATGATGCAGCTAAAACCTGCACGGCTCCAGTAAAGAACGCTTCATTCCTCCCCTAAGTCTGATCTGGTCTTCTTTGGCTGCTTAGACTTTATTTTATTTATTTATTTATTTGCTGTTTGGGTCACACCTGGTGATGCACAGGGGTTACTCCTGTCCCTGCACTCAGGAATTACTCCTGGCAGTGCTTGGGGACCACATGAAATGCTGGGAGTTGAACCTGGGTTGGCCGCGTGCAAGGCAAATGCCATACCCGCTGTGCTATTGCTCCAGCCCCAGCTGCTTGGACTTAGAACCCATGAACCCACTGCACAGTCCCCAAAGGCCGAACCCTACACACACTTTCAAAGAAAACAAATCTGGAGAATATGTTTGTTTATTATTTCCACCTAGAAGTTGTATGTAATGTGAAATTCATTTCAATTCTTACTTCACCAATATAGCTTCAAACCAACAGTTCTCAGTTTGGTCCCTGGACCAGACACAGAATCAGTACCCAGGAGCTTGTGAGAAATGCAAAATGTTGGGAACAGTCCCAGACCTACTGATTTAGAAACTCTGAGGGGGTCAGTGATCTGTGTTTGAACAAGCCCTCCAGGTGGATCAGATGCACTACTTCCAACTTTTGTGATTTGTTAAAATAAGTTTTCTTTGTTGCACCTTTCAAATCTATGAATTAGCTAGTAAGTTAATCAATTCACGAAGTAAGCATTTACTGCCTGTATAACACAAATCTTTCTAATACACCCAGCAGCAAACATGACAAAGTAACTTCCCTAGTACTCCAGTTAGAAATGTGTCGGACAATAAAGAGGTAGCTAACAAAAGATGTCAGAGAGTGAGAAATGCAATAGAGAAAAATAAACCAGGAGGACAGACGCCACAGCACTGAGGGTGGTTTTTAATCTAAGCAGAGTGGCCAGGATAGGTGATGTAAGGGACAAATGCCAAGGCACGGTGGAAGACATTGCAAAATAAGGAAACAGTAGTTGGAAATGCTTGGAGGTGGGACCATGCTGGCCTGTTTGAGGAACTGCCAGGAGGTGAGTGTAGTTGAAGCTGATGAAGATACTAGGAAATGAAGTCGGAAGGAAAAAGGGAGTGATGGAGGAGCAGGTCATGCATGGAGGTTTCCAGTCAGATGCGCATGGGCTGGAGCGATAGCACAGCGGGTGTGGCGTTTGCCTTGCATGAGACTGACATGGCCGACCCGGGTTCGATTCCTCTGCCCCTCTCGGAGAGCCTGGCAAGCTACCGAGAATATCTCGCCTGCACGGCAAAGTCTCGCAAGATCCCCGTGACATATGCCCGGTTGAGCAAATCGATGAACAACGAGAGGACAGTGCTACAGTGCTCAGCGCTGAGGTGGAAGAGAGGGTGGATCGTGGGTGCTGTGCTGTCCTCTCCCACACCTTCTTTGCCAGCTGTTGTATCTCTCTTCCAGGAGCTGTGAATTTTGCCTGCTAACCGCAGCTCACAGTTGCTGCATCTGTGGAAAATTGGCTTGAACAAGATACACGTTTCTGGGGTAGTCATTCTATCCCTCTCCCCTATTAGGTACAATATGACTATTCAATGTCCGTGATGGACACAGGAATACAAAGAGCTGGCTCCTTGCTTTGAGGGGGGAATCTCTGTAAAATTAGAGATCTGTGAAGCTGAAGCAAATTTCCAACTGGGACTACATCGTTATTTTGTTCTTTCTCCTTTTTTCTAGCTCATTTTCCTCCTCCCCCTCATCCCCAAGAGCACTTCCCTAACAAATCCCATGAAGAACAATTTCTGTCGTAGCTTTTGCTTCTAGGAATACCAACCTAAAACAGTTGGCACTAGGAGTGGTCCTCGAAAGCAGAATCTAAGGATGGGGTTTAAGAGTTGGATCATTCACTGGCTCAATGGTAATGAGGTGGAAGGTGGTATATTGACATGCTTGAACAGTCTGATTGTAACAGTATGATGCCCACCTGAAGTGGATAAGGATAAAATATCTCTGATACTTTAGAGGTAAGAAAAATAGAAACTAGAACCGTCAGGTTGAGTGGCTGTTACTAAGTGCCAGTGATAATGGAAGAGAAATCTGATCAACTAAGATGCTCTAATTGTTGGTTTGTTTTGGGGTCACACCCAGCGGTGCTCAGGGGTTACTCCTGGCTCTGCGCTCAGGGATCACTCGTGACCATGCTTGGGGACCATATGGGGTGAAGAATAAATAGACTGAAGAGTGGGTCCTTATGAGGAAGAACACTTCCACACCCTGGAAATATACAGCTGCAATGACCTAAATTCTTTCCAAAGGGAAGAACATTATCAACATTTCCTTGCATATTTATGCATGGTGAAAAGGGGAATAATACTCACCTCTTTGTCCTAGTTGGCACTGATACAGAGGGACTGCAAGCGCCATTAGGACCTCATGTTGGTGCAGGACTGCATGAGTTCAGGAAATAAATGGATGACTAGCTCCCGGTACACCCACAAAAAGTATAACCAGTATGGATATACCTAGTAGTCAGCAACCCTAACATTAGATCCTTGCCCATAGAGAAGGCCTGAAACTATCTGCTACAACTGCATTTCCCAGGCAAGACAGTCAATCGGAGACCACATTGGATCTTGTGCAGACAGGATGAGATTTAAGATGGCCCCTGCAATTTCTACTCTGTGTATGTACACACACAGATATACACACATCTACACAAACACCTTGTACAATGCCCTATATTTAAAGTAGGCAAAACTTGTGAATATGATGACATTTCACTGGGATGATTAGTTATGTTTTTTTGACAAAGGTGAAGGCATTTTAAAGAATGATTAGAGTCACTTACCTGTTGATTTTTCAGTAATATATATATATATATATATATATATATATATATATCCTTCCAGAAGGTGGCGCCTTTATTTTTGCTTTTTGGGTCACACCTGGCGATGCACAGGGGTTACTCCTGGCTTTGCACTCAGGAATTACTCCTGGCAGTGCTCAGGGGACCATAGGGCATCCTGGAAATCGAACCTAGGTCGGTCGTGTGCAAGGCAAATGCCCTACCCATTGTACTATTCGCTCCAGCCCCAAGGTGGGACATTTTGATTGTGTGAGGAAAGTATGGATAGGGAAGAAGTTGCCTTTTTCTTCTTTGTCCTCATAACCCATCTGTTTTGTACATAGCTGCAACACTAAGGGCTCTGCCAAATTTAGTTTTCTCTGGTGTGTATGTGTGTGTGTGTTTATGTCTTCATAGACATTTTCATGGGAATCTGAGGGATGGTGTCTTCAGGCAGATTAGCTAAATGCAGTTTAAAAATATGTGAGTCAAATCATTTTCAAAAATATTTTAAATTTAAAGACAGAATTTTGGCAAGCAGGTATATAAATGGCTATAAATTATACTCTTGACACGCCATAAACAAATCTTCTGGGAATTTAATTCATCATAGAAAAGTTGCAGTTGAATTCCTTGAGCCTGGATTAGCCTGAAGCTTCTCCAAGGTTTCAACAAAATGTCTTAGAAGTATATTCTAAAAATCTATGATTGCCTGATAATATACCAACATATGGGGAATATATGAACATTACATTGCTACCTTGATTATGACTTCTACTTGACAACAGTTTGTGCCTTGGGTCATTCTGAGATGATAACTGGGCAGATAGTAAGGAGTTCTGAAGATTTCAAGGGAAGTCTATTGTGTGTGTAGGTGGTGACCAGACCAGAAAGTATAAGAAATAGAATCTCACAATTCCTGTGTAGACATATGATAAATATTTCCAGTTTGGGAAAAGCCTCCCTTGACTCACTAAGTTAATGCAACTCACTGGTGAGGAGTAAAATAGGCATTATTATTATTTTTTAGGATTGCTTTAACAAGGTATCACAAACTGAGGCTTGGGTAACAAAAGTCAACTCTCAGTTTGAGGACTTTAGTCCAAGATCAAGATATAGGGTGTCTGCAGGGTGGGTTTCCTTTTGAGACCACTAGGTAGGTTCTCTTCTTTGGTTCTCTCTTAACTTTAGTACTTCCTTGGTGGAGCACTACTTCCTTATTGGAGTATTATTCCAATCTTTTTGGTTTGTTTAGTTTCTCTGGGCCACATCTGGCAGTGCTGATGCCTTACTCCTGGTGGTGCTTAAGGGGACCATATCGGTTATGGGGATCTAATCCAGGTCAACATCATGCAAGGTCCTACTTGCTGTATTGCTGTAGCCTTCACTCCAATGTTTATATATTCTTCCTATGTGAATTTGTGTTCGTTTTCCTACTTTTAATGAACTTTCATCAGTCACACTGACATACCCCACTCAGTGTGACCTGGTATTAACTAAGTATATTTTCAACTATTTTATTCCCCCCCGTCCCAGGCTGGAGTGATAGCACAGCGGTAGGGCATTTACCTTACAAGCAGCCAACATGGCTGACCCGAGTTCGATTCCTCCGCCCCTCTCGGAGAGCCCAGCAAGCTACTGAGAGTATCTCGCCCGCACGGCAGAGCCTGGCAAGCTACCCGTGACGTATTCGATATGCCAAACACAGTAACAACAAGTCTCACAATGGAGACGTTACTGGGCCCGCTCGAGCAAATCGATGAACAACGGGAGGACTGTGACCACTTTATTTCCCCATAAAAGGTCACATTTTGAGGCAATAGGATTTAGCACATCAATATGTGAATCAGGTGGGGGTAAAAATTAACCCATTCAGAAAAATCATTTTCCTTATAATCCAGGAGCTAGTTGTGGCCTAGAATTTGGAAACTTTGGTGTACTCTCTGAGTTGTTGGTTACTCAAAATTATTGTTTTTTATTTTTTTTATTGAATCACCATGAGATACAGTCACAAAACTTTCGTGTTCGAGTTTCAGTCACAAATGATCAAACACCCATCCCTCCACCACTGCACATTTTCCAACACCAATATTCTTGGTATCTCCCACCCCATCCCACCTCTCTCCCTGCGTCGATTTCCACCATGCTCTCTCTCAACTTTGGGGCATTATGGTTTGCAATACAGTTAATGAGAAGCTATCATGTTTGGTTCTTTATCTACTTTCAGCACACATCTCCCATCCTGAAGGATCTCTTTAACAATCATTGAATTAAAGATCCCTTCTCTATTCCAGCTGCCTTCTCCCCCAGCTCACAAGAGAGGATTCCAACCGTGGAGCAATGTTCCTGGTCCTTGTCCCCTATTGTCCTTGAGTGTCAGTCTCCTATTATGTTATTTTATATATTCCACATATGAGTGCAGTCCTTCTATGTCTGTCCCTCTCTTTCTGACTCATTTCATTTAGCATGATACTCTCCATGACCATCCACTAATAAGCAAAATTTCATGACTTCATCTTTCCTAACAGCTGCATAGTATTCCATTGTGTAGATGAACCCAGATTTCTTTAACCAGCCATCTGTTCTAGGGCACTTGGGTTGTTTCCAGATTTTGGCTACTGTGAACAGTGCTGCAATGAACATACAGGTGCAGATGTGCCATTTCTACTGTGTTTTTTGCACCCTTGAGATATATTCCTAGAAGTGGTATTGTGGGGTCATATGGAAGCTCAATTTCTAATTTTTTTTAAGGAATGCCCATATCATTTTCCAGAAAGTCTGGACCAGTCAGTATTCCCACCAACAATGAAGGAGAGTCCCTTTTTCCCCACAGCAGCGCCATCACTGGTTGTTCTTGGTCTTTTTGATGTGTGCCAGTCTCTGTGGTGTGAGATGATATCTCATTGTTGTTTAGATTTGCATCTCCCTGATGATTAGTGATATGGAGCATTTTTTATGTGCCTTTTGGCCATTTGTATTTCTTTTTTCAGAAAGCCTCTGTTCATTTCTTCTCCCCATTTTCTGATGGGGTTGGAGGATTTTTTCTTGCACAATTCTACTAGTGTCTTGGATATCCTGGATATTAACCCCTTATCAGATGGGTATTGGGTAAATATTCTTTCCCATTCCATGGGATCTCTCTGTATTTTGGCCACTGTTTCTTTTGAGGTACAGAAACTTCTTAGTTTAATGTAGCCCCAATTGTTTATGTTTGCTTACACTTGCTGGGTCAGTGGTGTTTCATCCTTAAAGATGCTTTTAGCTTCAATGCCATGGAGGGTTCTGCCTACATTTTTCTCCAAGTACCTTATGGATTCAGGTCTTTAATCCTCTTTCGACCGACTTTTGTGCCTGGCTTAGACAGAGGTCAGAGTTTATTTATTTTTTTTGTAGGTAGCTGTCCCGTTTTCCCAGCAACACTTGTTGAAGAGGTTTAACTTGTTCCACTTCACATTTCTTGCTCCTTTATCAAAGATTAACTGATCATATATTTGAGAGTCTGTGACAGAATATTCAACTCTGTTCCATTGGTTTGTGGGTCTGTTTTTAGTCCAATACCATTCTGTTTTAATTATTACTGCTTTGTAGTACAGTTTGAATTTGGGGAAAGTGATGCCACCCATCTTTTTACTCCTAAGAATTGCTTCAACTGTTGGTGAGGGTTTATTGTTTCATAGGAATTTCAGGAGTGTTTTGTCTATTTCTTTGAAGGATGTCAGTGGTATCATTATAGGGACCGCATTAAATCTGTATAGTGCTTTGGGGAGTATTGCCATTTTGATGATGTTAATTCTCCCTATCCATGAGTAGGGGATATGTCTCCATTCCCTAGAGTTCTCTCTTATTTCTTGAAGTAGTGTTTTGTGATTTTCTTTGTATAGGTCCTTCACCTTTTTACTTAAACTGATTTGGAAGTACTTGATTTTCTGAGGCACTATTGTGAACGAGATTGTTTTTTAATATCCCTTTCTTCCAGCACCAAAAACTTACAAGGAGAAAGGATCTCCAGTTCGCTGTCATTTAACATTTACCTAAAAGTTGGCCAGAATTCTGGCAAATAATTGCACATGTGGAATGGCATTATGTTCAAGATTACAACATTTTTCTGATAATAGAAAATATTGGAAACTGATTTATCATTTTTTTCTTTGTGGTTTTATACTTCTGGCTGTGCACACATACACAAAATTTTTAGATGCTATTTTGTTTTATTAACTTATATGTCCATCTTGAAACCAAACCTCATTGTCTTGATTACTGAGGGTTTGTAATAAATCTTGGTTCTTATCAAAATAAAAAAAAATCCTGCCCTTTCAAATACACTGTTAGAGAATGAAAACTAAAGTCCCCAATGTGCTTAACACTGGCCCTGCACCAAATAATAACTCAAAAAATATTAACTGGTGGTGGGTTGAGGACACTGCTGCTTCGTGAAAACCCAGGGGAGAAACTTCTTCCTCATTGTCTACCAGAAAAATCGGAAAATTCCCCCAGAGGCTCCACGTCTGTTTTTGTCTCATGGTCACTGAGTATCAAGTTGAACTAGCTGTATTGTTTCTCTGCATCTATATAATGAGAGTCGAATTTATGGCCCACCTCCCACCACAGTACTCTGTGTACTTATCTCATTATTGGATTAAACCTTTACCTGCCCTGTGAATCTAGTTCCTTGAGATTCCTTCTTTTCTTTCTTTTTTTTTGTTTTTTTTTTGGGGGGGGGTTATACCCGGTGATGCTCAGGGGTTCCTCCTGATCTTTCCCTTCGGAGTTACTTCTGGCAGTGCTTGTGGGAATATATGGGATGCCGGGGATTGCACCTGGTTGGCCACACGTGAGGCAAATGCCCTACCCACTGTACTATCTCTCTGGCCCAAGATTCCTTCTTTTCAGATTCGAGGAGAGGTATAAATAAATAAGACACACTAAGGCATTCATGTAATAAGAGTCTGAGCTTTCAGAATTTACATAGTCCCACTGCACGTCTTACTGTGTCAAGGAAGGGAAGTTGAGCAAAAAGTATTGAGAAATGTTGGAGGAATCTCCAAAGCAGAGCTAAGAAGGTTTGGGGTCCCTACTGATGATACTCATTATTGTTACTCCAGAGGCTCCCAGCGCTACACAGAGCAGAGCTTGGGTACTGATGTCGCGATGGGATTCAACATGCCACATACCAGGCATGTCTTCCAGCCCTTTGAGTTACTACCCCGGCCTGAGGCATCAGAAAAGGTTGAAAACAGCCTTCTCATGGTATATATAAAACAAAAGATCTCTGACACTTTGCATTCGTTAATTTAGGTTAGAGAAATATACGGGCTTTCTGTAAAAAGAAAGTCGAGCAACAAGTTATAGAAGTTCACATTTATGCGGAATAAAAGAAGGTTGAAATGAATTGAAAAGGGTTTTAAAATTTTCTCTTTTTTGGTATGTGACAAGGCTTGTTCCTCTACCTGACAAAACTTATTGGCATATCTCTATTTATTGGCTTGCCTCTAGATGTCTATGACAAGAGTTAGTTGACATTTCTATCATTTATTCACAAGGTGGGAAGTTGTAGAAAACGGTATACAATCAGAATTAGATAACCTAGAAGCAAATGCTATAGATCTGGGGTTGACAGTTTGGCCCCAGAATCAAAGTCAGTCAGAGTCAGGTATTGTATGGCTCTAAGTCATACAATGGTTTTAAAGATTTTTTAAAGGATCATGCCTCCCAAGAATCAAAAGAAGATTCTGCGGTGAAAAATCCACATTTTGGTGTCCATAAACAACATGGAGTTGGCACACAGCCCATTCATTTATATATGGTATGTGTATGATGGTTTTCACTCCAGAGGCTGAGGTGAACAAATGCTACAGACTTCACGGCCTGAAGAGCCAACAGAATTTATTACTTGTCCTGCTAGAAAAGAGTCTGTTCCTGCTCCAGACAATGTGTAGTTTTAAAAGCTTATTTTCCCTATAAGATATAAAAGTGCTCAAATCTAGTTTCTCCTTCTTCCCGGCCTTCTTTCTTCTCCTTTCTTCAAACACAATGCATGCCAAAATGCTAATAGAAATATGCAATTTGAAGGAGAGAGAACACACAGATCCAGTGCTAATATAACTGATAGTCTAGGAGAAGATAAACACTGATCAAATATTGACTTACAAGAATCAAATTATACTGTAAAATTACCAAAAGGGAAAGAACAGGGAGTTATGAAATACATGAGACTTGATTCCTATGTACTTGATGTTTCTGGATACTCTAAAGTTGAATAACCTCATCCAAAAATTGGCGAGAGGAGATGAACAGATACTTCCCTGAAGAATACATATGGACGGCCAGTAGGGAAAGTGTTTATTGTCACTTGTTATCAGGGAGATGAAAATAAAAATGAGATCTTTTACACCAGTGAAAATGGGCTATATCAAAAAGATGGAAGAGAAGCAGTGCTGGCAGGGATGGGGTGAGAAAGGCACTCTCACTGCTGAAGGGAGTGTCTTCTGATATAATCTCTGTGGAAAACGTTATGGAGACTTCTTATAAAACTAAGAGCTTCAATATGAAATGATGGTTTCTCTTCTTGGTATTTATCCAAAGAACACAAACGCATTAATTCAAAGGGCTATGCGTACACCTATGTTTATTGCAGCACTAAATACAATAGCCAGGATATGGAAAACTCCAAATGTCCATCAAAAGATGAATGGATAAAGGTGTGGTTACAGATACACAATAAATACTACACAGACAAAAGAAAAGATTAAATCCTGCTGTTTGCTGTAACTTGGAAGGATCTGGAGGGCATTGTATTAAGAGAAATTAGTCTGAGGGAGGGGAACAAATACCAAATGATGTCACTAATTAGCGGTAGCACTGTTGCACTGTCCACCTGTTGTTCATCGATTTGCTCCAGCGGGCCCAGTAACGACTCCATTATGAGACTTGTTGTTACTGTGTTTGGCATATTGATACGCCACAGGGAGCTTGCCAGGCTCTGCCGTGCAGGCGAGATACTCTCGGTAGTTTGCTGGGCTCTTTGAGAGGTGTATAAGAGTATAGACAAAAGAACAGATAATATTTAATGATGACAAATTCTTGGGCCTTTGATAGCAAAACTGATATTATTCAGCAGTGGTGGGAAGAAATAAGTAAACTATAAGAGACCTAAGCACAAGCAAGGAAGGAGGGTCTTGAGCACTTGGGTGGTGGTGAAGGTGTGTAGCTTTGTTCATCAAAGTCATGAAAGTTAACATAATTATAACCACGTTACCCAAGCTACAATAAAATATGTATGCTATATCCAGCTATGATGAGGTTGATGGGGCAAGAAGAGCCTCCTGAAGATAAGGCTGAAAGATTACAACTGTGTGGGTCCAGCCATGTTGTTGAGTACACAAAAGAGTGAAGTAGGAGAGGAGGCTGGAGAGGAGGATATAGGAGAGTACGCAGAGGGCTCTATGAGCTCTGTGTGTGGGGGGTCTAGTCTTTATCTTGAGGGCAATAGATACCCACTTGAGGGTTTTTGGCAAGAGGATAATGATATGTCACTTGGACCTACATAGTAGACAATAGATAAAAGGAGGTTGAGTGAGAGTTCATGGGGCCGGAGCGATAGTAGGGCAGGGCATTTGCCTTGCATGCTGGTGGCCTGCATTAGTTTCACTGCATCTCATTAAGTTCCCTGAGTCCTGCCAGGAGTGATCCTGGAGTGAAGAGCCAGTAGTAACCCTGAGCACTGCCAGGTGGGTTCCCAAAAAACAGAAAGAAAAAAAAACAACAGAAAAAATGAGACTGAGCTCATGAGATGAGTTGGAAGGATAGTAACGGTCCAAGCAAAGCCAAGATTTTCGCTTTACAATTTAAAGCCTGGCCTTGTTTCTGAGAGGTAACAGACAACTATGTTCCTTAGCAGTGACACTGGATCATTTTTATAGAGTAGGTGTGGACATTTTTTTTTGGAAAAAAATTTTATTGGAAATCTTAGCATGGGTCTTTCTCATAATGATTTACCTAAAGTCATGTTTTCTTTGCGGTTGCAAGGATCTAATGCCTTCCTACCCTTACTCCCATTATCATCATAATCACATATTTGATGCCTTTCTGATCATGATCTTATTTCATTGTATATATGCTTGAAATAAATGTGAAACTTGTGACTTCTTTGGCTGCAGTATGAGAAAATTTCTGTAGTGTTTCTACTTTTAATACTTCATAATTTCCTGCTTGCTAATGGTGCTTATGGCAGCAGGGGATGCTATATATCACTAACTTCCTTATCTACCAGGATCGCATATCATTTAAAACATGGTCTTTGCCTTCTAGTTTGGATCCGACTCTGTTACAGCCGATATGGCTAAACAGACTTTGAAAGACTCCCAGTTACATTTTTCTCTTTCCAGAGGATTTACCAAAGTCCTAGTACAGGAGTCATTGGAATATTCTCAGCTGCACTCATGGGATCTGATTTAGACTTGATTATTTTCATTTTAACCTTTCCATAGCAAGGCATGTCTTGTAACCCAAGCACAATCTTTATACTAGAAAAGTCCTCTAGGTAGGTCTTAGTGATTCACATCAGTAGTTTCTCTCAAGGGGACCCACACTGTTTTGTTCATTACTGAGAGGTGTTCTGGGGTAAGGTCTTGGAGGGCTAAACCTGGGACACTTGGTCATCACATTCCAATTCCCCTTTATCATATAATCACCTTGGAGGCAAATAAGGGTGGTATGATCATGTTTGAAAACCCAGGCTCAGAGAGGATGACTTATTCAAGTCACCCAGAACATTCTGGGTAAAACCATTAGGACATAACTTTTGGTTCTATCTATTGAGAAAATATAATGAGATGATGTGCAGAGACAAGGTGCAGCTCACACCCATGTGGTTCCTTAAGAAAAGTTACCTTAATGAGTTAACTTATGTTTTGGGGCCACATTTGGCCTTGCTCAGGGCCACTCCTAGCTTGGTGATGGGGTTTCTTCCAGTTATGCTGGGGAACCATGCAGTGCTGGGGATTGAAATAGGGGCTCCTGTCTTTGAGTCATTTCCTTGGCCCCCAAACACATTACTTTTAAACTGTGAATTTAATTAACAGACTTATGATGATGTTGGGACCAAGGACAAGCTATCCCAGGATGTGCTGAAGCAGCATGCTGATTATTTTGAATTGAAAGAGATTTGAGACAAAAGATCCAATTTTTTTGGCTTAATTATATCTCCCCCCAAATAGGAAATAAATATTCTCTGTGGTGGTCAGGGAGGTGTGAGACAGTCTTGTTACCCTGGATGAGGGCTAGCTAGATCTGCTTACCAGGCATCTGCAGACAAACCTTGCCAGATTCATTTTCCTATAAATTGCAAAGGTTTTTGTTCTGTTTCACCCTCCTAAATTTATTTCCCTTTTCTAGAGTTAACATAATCTGACTGGAATGACCAAAGGACAAGGTCCATAATTTCATGTATGGTCTTTCATGGGCAAGTCGAGTTTCTTTTTCTCTTGTTAATCTCTCTTGTGTAAACATCATTTTCCAGACAAAAGAACCTCCAAGGATAAAGAAAGAATAGTTTCCTCAGCAATGCCAATATGCCAGAGATGAAAAGAGGGAGAGAAGTGAGGAGAAAGAGAATATGGTAGAGATAGTGTATGAGAGATCCTGAACCATAACTGCTTTCTTATGCCACACAACTGGACAACAATGTCAAAACGGGTAGTCCATAATCTGAAAACTTTTGAAACCTGTGTTTATTAGCCATACTCAGCGATGCACAGAAATTTACTCCTGGCTCTGCCACTCTAAAGACTGCTCTAATGAGTTTGGGGTGGGGCAAAGATACCCCAAAGGCTGAGAACCTCCCCAGGTAATTCAAGTGCACAGCAAGGATTAATAGCCATGTTCGGAGTCATCCATGCTTCTTAAAAGTCCAGGAGCATTTGAGTCATGCTGTAAGGATTTTGGCAAAATGCAGATTCTGATTCTGTGGGTCTGGGATGGGGTTTAGAGTCTGCATTTCCAAGAAGCTCCCCTAAAATGCCCGTGCTAATATAATGGCATTATTGTTGCTGTGAAAAGTTTGAATTCATAATAACTGCTGAGTGCCTAAGCGAGGGGCTAGTTTAAAATATTTCTTTCTCAGATATATTTAACTTGATGGGCTCAAACTCTAATGTGTGGCCACTAAGTGGGATTTTTAAAGCATCCAGAATTCAAGTTGTCACTGCTAATGGATCCAAGAATCCTTGGATTCTTGTATATATGCATTGACTCTGCATTTACTCCTTGTGAGATCCATGTGAAATTATACAGTTGCTGTATAATTCAGAATGTTGTTTTCTTATTAGACTGTTTCAGAGTTGGCCTTTCCCCTTGGATACCATGGAGAAACCGAAGAACATGGAATGAATGTTAACTTCCTGAGATTGGAGCCCAGGGTAACTGAATTTGTACCCTTGACCTAGAAGGAGGTCTCTCCTGAAGACCAAATTGGTTGGAATGATTAAGTTCTACAGGCATCTCTTTCCCTCCTCTTGATTCCTTAGAGAACAACTGATACTACGTGCCTTTATGGCATCTTTTAGAATAAAGCCACGAGAAGAGGGATTTAGAGCACTGCTACTTATTCTCCCCATACCATACATTTGGGTAATGGGGTGCAATTCTGAGAAAGTCCAAATAGGGAAGGAATGAATGGACTGCGTAGTAATGCAGGTGTAGTTCAGACATTTGGAGGAATTTTTCTATTCTGACTTCTGGGAATAAAACAAAGGAACTAAAGCACATTAATCATTATGAAACTAAGTAAAGGTCATTGCCATTTTCCGTGTCAGCTCTCATTTTGGTATCTTTAGTCCCCATGTCCTGCGTTGGACAGAGAAGCACTTGCTAATTTGTCCACTGATATACATACATTTAAGTTGGGCTTCACTGCAGCCTCAATCATGCTATTTCTTTGAGTTGCATACACTCATGTTTTTCATTTTCCAGAGGACAGGTCCTTTCTTAAAAATCTTAATGCTCCTGGATAAGTTTAATACTAGTTATTAGATTCTGCCAGCCATTTCCGGGAAGCACACCAGCAACAACCCTCCACCGGGTCTATTTTCCCTTTGGCTGATTCATAGCCAGATGTATATCCGCAGCTGACATTTAATAACGCCAGAATGTTATGAGTAGGAGGAGTAGGTGACTCCTTCTGGGACATGACTCAGAGGACTGGGGAAACCCTCCTTTTACCAAAATGCTTTCCTACCTTCTGTCCAATTCCTAAAATTCTTGTAAAACAAGTCTTTTGGATAAGGTTATGGTTCTTGTTAAATGCTCGGGGAGGCATAATGCCCTTAAACTAAAGCTTCTGAACTTTAACGTGGGTATGAATCACCGAGGGGATCTTGTTAAGCTGCAGATTTGGCTTGAGTTGGCCTAGGGCAGGACCAGGAGTCTGTTATCCTAATAAACTTCTAGAAGGCACTGATGTGGCTGATTAGGGGTAGAACATTCCGAATTGCAAGGTCTGACCAATGGTCCTCAAATTTGGATGCACATTATAATCTGTTGAGGAAATTCAGACTGTGCCCCAGATCAATAAAACGAGACTCTCTGGAGGTGGGTCACCGATGTACATATTTTAAAAGCTTCCTAGCTGATCCCAACGTGCAGCCACATTTGAAAACAAATGCTTCAAACTAATGGTTCTTGACCTTCAATTAAAAGCATCAAGGGAGCTTTTGAATCATCATTTAAAAGCTATCAATGCCTGGATTTGCCTGAGATCAATGAAATCTGAATGCCAGTCTGTGGAGTTCATGTATTACTGCTTTTAAAAAGCTGCCTGAATGTTTCTAATGTGAAGTGGGGGTTGAGAACCGCCTTTCTGCTCAACAGTAACTTCACATGGATGAAATCTCTTTGGGGCAAGACTTGGTTGGGAGAAGTAAAAGAAGCCAGAGGTGGAAGGCTAAAAATAAAGGTCCCCACAAAAGGCAGTGATATGAAGAAAACTGTCAAATGTGGAAGGTGGGGGAGCTGAACTTTTTGCACACAGTACAACTTTGCGCAGGGCTCCCTGGAGGGAACTGATTTTGTGAGATTTGGGAAGGAAAGTTGTGGTCTTTATTGGGGATTGCATCCTATTTGTGATGCTTGACCACACCGGGCTGGGTGCTGCTGGAAATCATTTGAGGTCCTGGTATCACAAACAGTAGATGACACCAACCTCATGCTTGTTGCATGTGGCACAAGGGATTGAACTTCTCACTACAAAGCAGAAGCTTTAACCACTTAATGTTTTTCCCTGCACCTGTCTCTGTATTGTCTTATTGACTAGTTGTTCTGAGTAGTGGGCAGGATATAATGTGGGAGCTGAAACTACTGACTCTATAATTGTTCTTTGAATTAGATTCCTCAGGGAAGGCAATGACCTGGTTTATGCAGAACTATTCTGTTTTTAGCCCTAAAAGTCCTGTGAACCAGAGTCGTTGGTCACTCTCACCTAGTTCTCAGCCTGTGGCCAACATAGACAATGGATTTCTCATCTGACGAGTCAGAAGAAAAATCAGCCTCTTCCAAGTTTATAAGTGTATTTATTCATTATTGATGAGGAGGGTCAAGCTTTGTGAGGACTGTGGGAAATTCAGAGAAACCTAAACAAACTGGGATTAAAGGTTTAAAAACTACTTGAATGGTTTGTCTTACTTTTTTAAAAACTTGAGGTACTGGGGCTGGAGCAATAGCACAGCGAGCGGGTAGGGCATTTGCCTTGCACGTGGCAGACCCAGGTTTGATTCCCAGCATCCCATATGGTGCCCTGAGCTCCACTAGGGGTAATTCCTGAGTGCAGAGGCAGGAGTCACCCCTGTGCATCGCCAGGTGTGACCCAAAAAGCACAAACAAACAAAAAAACTTGTGGTACTAAGACACATCTATGTATTTCACTGGTTGGCACAGTATTGACCTACATAAGTATGGAGGACAGATGAACTTCATAAAGATGAAGAAGTCATGGTGTGCAGTCATTCATGAGTATCCACCTCACAGGTGTTTATAACCTACTCAGTCTTTCAAAGCATGTGACTTGAATGCAGTAGATGAATGCCATACAAATAAATAAATGCTGGGCTGGAGTGATAGCACAGCGGGGAGGGTGTTTGCCTTGCATGCTGTCGACTGGGTTCATTTCCTAGCGTCAGGTTCGATTCCCAGCATCCCATATGATCCCCTGAGCATCGTCTGGGGTAGTTCCTGAGTGCAGAACTAGGAGTAACCTCTGTGCTTCGCCAGATGTGACCCCAAAAAAGCATAGAAAAAAATAGACAAATGTTATCAGGGCACCATATAACAGAGTAAAACAATATCAACATCAAAGGAGGATGGGGTGAATTTGGAATGATTTTTTAAAGATGTAAATACCACTTTATGCAATGAAGCTCTTGTCACCTTTCTAAAATACAAAAAAGGCACAGACACCAAAACTGAAAACACTGAAAAGAGGATGTAAAAACTTATGATTCAATGGCCCATTGTCTAGTTTACAGATGTCAGGTTATTGTCTCTTGGGTAATCCACCCTCAGTACTAAACCTGGTCTTAAACTACTTGAATGTATATGAATAGGCTACTGGTAGCTGACTTCCATGACTTAGAAACCAACACTGGAAATGAGACTCTCGGACAGACTCTAGAAGGGTTTCACATTTGACCATGTGTTAGAATCCTCTGAATAGCTTATCAGAAAGAGGCAAAGTCTATCCCCAGAGTGCCTGATTCAGTATGTCTAGGTGTGGGGTCTGAGAATCTCTGTTTCAGGTGATTCTTATGCTTCTGGCTCAGAGATCACACTTTTCATTGTACCATAGTTCTTTCTTTCATCTTTCTCTACAGATAAAGAAATAGATACAGGGGCTGGAGCAACAGCACAGCGGGTAGGGAGTTTGCCTTGCATTTGGCTGACCCAGCTTTGATTCCCAGCATCCCATATGGTTCCCCGAGCACCGCCAGGGTTAATTCCTGAGTGCAGAGCCAGTAGTAACCCCTGAGCATTGCCAGGTGTGACCCAAAAGGCAAAAAAAAATAGATACATTTTTCTCATTAGGCGATGATTCATCTTAGGTATTGCATTGGTTTGTGACTTTTCATTTTATTTCATAAACAATTTCTTTTTAGTGTTAGGGATAAAACCCAGGGCTTCATACCTGTGAAGTATGTGCTCTACCACTGAACTACATCTCCAACCCCAAATTTTATCTTTGGCATTGAGAAATCTTATGTATTCAATGAGCTGATATAATACGACTATGAAATAATTTAGTCTTAATTTAATGTAAACATCACTTAGCTGAAGTCAAAATCAGTTTGTAATTCATCAGTAAGCTCTGTTAATTCAAGTTCAAGTATTTAGCTACTATATTTTTGAGAATCACTCTAGTCCAAGTTACCTTCTTAGAGTTAAAAAGTCTAGAAATTAGTATTATGTACATGGAAACAGAAAAATTCCAATTATGACAAAGTTTTCATTTCTCTCTAAGTGAATCCTATGCTTTTATTGCCATGTTGCCATATCTTATTTCTACAAAGTGGAAGATTATGTCCCAAGAGCAATCTCCATTTATGATGCTAATGGTTCATAAATAAATCTCTTCTCCTAAATTCCTAAATACTGAAAGAGCCCTTTGAGATTAAATCCACCATGATTTATCTTAGCTCCATGTGAGAGCATTGAGAATTGCTGGCAAAATAATCCAGTTATTTTGGAGCAAAGTATGGAGATGAAAGTAAATAATGTCTACATTTTGAAAGCTAGATAGGTGTTGAATTTCTCTCTTCTAAACATTTCCCAAGATATTTAAAAACAATGTGGAAATTCAAATGGAAAAAATTCTCTCTATAAATATGCTTAGTGCAGGGATTTTGGATTTTTACATGAAAGGCTTCTAGATAACAAAGAATTTCTGCAAGTGTTTTTCCCTGTATGCTTTTCTTAGGGTGACTAAATGTCAGTGCTACTTAGAAAAAAAATTCAGAATAAAATTCAAGCTTTAAAATGAAACCATTACTGCATTTATCTGGTCAGCTACCTATTTTTTCAAAATCACATTTTCATTGTGTCTAACAAGTGGCAATATGGCTAGGTCTATTAGTTTAGAAAAACTGATTTACTTAATGCATAAAAATAAAGTCATAAATTTGTGGCAGATTCCAGAGTTCTTCTGGTGAATATATTTACAGTAGGCAGGCATTAAATTTTGTTTTAAAAATTCATCTTCAAAATGTCTGTGTTTGATCTGTCATTTTTAGCAGTGTTGAGGCAGGGGCCTGAAGGTGACAGAGATGACAGGAATTAAGCAGTCCGCTTATGTCACTATATTTAACAATTATTTAGAAATGCCAATGGGATTTGGTCGAAATCTACATCTATAAAAAAGGTTAATAATCTATGCTGTGAAGTGAAGTGATGTAATAAAGGTCAAAGCTTCCTTGGGAAACTGAAAGGTCATAGACACCCTTCAAGGAGACCATTTTCCTCAGATTTCCCAGGTTTTAGAAAGGTCAGATTGTGCTTACTTGGGAGCCCCAGGCTAACTCCAGAGGTCCTGCAGTTATTGTCATTCTTATTTTCTCTTATTTACAGAAGGGATACTAACTTTGCCTTCTATTTGTGGGGCTTACAACTGTTCTGAAAAGCTGAGAAGCCACAAAGAAAAGGCAAGCATTAAAGATAAAGGTCTTACTTTGTGATTCAAAGTCAAATTTGGGCAAGGAGAGCCACTAACACAGGGTGTGGGCCACAGGAAGAGCAATTTTAGGTGACATCTTGGGATCCCTGTGTAAAATATCTGAGAGAACCATCAGTTCAGAAGAGGCGGAATTGGGACCTGGGGGCCAGCCAGAGAAGTTCTGCCTTCAGAGGCGGTGCCCTTCTCTGTGAAACACAGTTAATTCTAAATAAAGCTGGAAACTGACCAAAGGCCAACAACAGGGGCTGCAGGAAAAGCTAGTGGATTCAGTCAGAGCTGGCTGTTCAGGGTCATTTAATTGACTGGAGCGGTGGAAACGCCTTTATCTGTCTGGCCCATGTACCACATCCGTATAGGTAATTGCCTAGTGCTTTAGAATTCTGAAATTGAATGTATCTTGAAATGAGCTTGTTGTCCCAAATTAACATTTTTTTCTGGATTCTTTAACTCTTTTGCTGCTGCTTTAGCTATCTGTCTACCTTTCTATTAATTCTTGCATCGAAACAAATTCAATCTTTCCACCCCTGTCCCCTACTGACCCCAATGCCACAGATCGGCTGTACCACCTTTGCCTAAACTCCACAGAGCTACAGCATTTCTGGATGCACAATGCAAATTTGGCGATATCATTCCACTGCTAAAAGGTCGGTCACCTCCCCGCGGTTGCCTAGTGGGGAAAAAGCAAACTTTTCTGCATGGCAAAATGGTTTTACATTCAAAAGGCCTGATCTGTACTGTTTGCCAGTCTCCATGGTGTAAATCTCCACTGCCCCTATGGCCGATTTCAAGTTAACACAGCTTAATAACCAGCTCACAAATTTGCTGAATATTTAAAAAGTGGCTGCTAGCTATCTCCAGCACAGCCCCTGCATCAGGGCCTTGAAGATGTCACGCTTGTCTACTTATTACTGGCGAATCTTCCCGTCAAATTTTATGCTCGAGGATATGGTTATAGTTCCCTACGTATTCCAGACTGATTTTTCACTTGCACGTTCTTGGCCATTCTGTCTGAAATCCGTTTCCAAAGCTGCTTTCTACCTTCGCTTGGCTTGAAATTCTCAACTTTTTCATATTGTTGACTTCTTCCATTCCTCAGGATTTGACTTACCTTACATAGCCCCTCAAGAAAGACTTCTCTCCTTGAGAGAGAACAAAAGAGAATGCCCTGCCACAGAGGCAGGGTGGGATGGGGGGATGGAGGGTGGGAAGGATACTGGGATCTGTGGTGGAGGGAAATAGGCACTGGTGGAGGGATGGGTATTTGATCATTGTATAATTGAAACCCAAGCACAAAAATTTGTAAGTCTACAACTGTACCTCATGGTGTCTCACTAATAAAAATTTTAAAAAAGACTTCTCTCCTTGACTCTTCCTATCTTCAACTTGGGTAGTGCAAAGGCAGGTCCTAAGAGGACTCATGTCCATCTATGAGTAGTGTTTCTGGAAAAAACTAATAGGGACAGAGGAACTGGGAAGAAGGAGGGAAGCCAGAGTATGACAGCATCACGGAGAGTATCTTTGCTTCTATCTCATGGGGACATTTTGGAGACAGTAGAGGGCACATTTCAGAATTATCTTGATCAGGTAAAGGGGCAGATATACGTGTATCCCCGTATCCCCATACATGTCACTCATTAGGTTGCCCCTGCAAAAAGAAATTTTCAGAAACTTCAACTCTATGTGCACGTACACAGATCAAGCAAGTTTCTGCAGCCTAATTGCTATCATCCAACAGAGACACCGTTGGCTGCTAAGAGTGAAAGCAACCTAAAGTTAACGGGCATGAAAAGAACAAAGGAGTGCATATGCTGCCCTAGCCCATGTGCTGCTTGTGCCCACGTGGTCCAGCACATGTGTTGCCCGCATCTTCCATCTTGAGATGTGTACTTTCATGCTTTCATGCCCAATGCTGGGGTGTGTGTAGGAGCTCTCTCTGCCCTTGGAGAAGCCCACGTTCTCTCTTGAACACGTTACTCTCTGTCTTTCTCCCTCCCCCCATCTCTTCCCCTCCACACCTTCAAAATCTCCAAATAAAATCTGTTTTACTTAAAAAAAGGAACAAAGGAGTTACTGGAGATAAGAGGGGGGCTGCAGGAGGACCTGTCAAATCCCACACGTGCTGGATTGGGTCTCCATCCTTGGTACTTCTATAACATACTGGCTCAATAACCATCATTGCCTTCATCCTATGTTTTAGAATAATTTCTCTGTAGATATCCTTGAGGATAAGTATAAATTGCCTTCATAGTACAGTGTCAGGTACATACAGGTGGTAGGTAGTTAAACATAAATTAAATACACAGGAAGGAGAGCACATTGGCAGTACAAAAGGAAGTCACTGAAACTGGGGTGGAGCAGAGCTTCGGAAAGGTTGCGTGGGAAATTGAGGCATAGAAACCTTAGAGCATATATTAAATCTAAGAGGCCCTCCCGTGTTAGGTGTGACCAAGAAAGACAGTGTTAACACGGGGCCAGAGCATTATTATAGCAGGTAGGGCATCTGCCTTGCATGTGGCTCACCCAAGTTCAATGCCTGGCATCCCGTATGGCAATCAGAGCCCACTGGAAGTGATCCTTGAGCACAGAACCAGCAGTAAGCCCCAAGCATTGCCAGGTGTGGCACCTCTCCAACAAGACAGCATTAACACAGCATAAATTTGGTAAAGCTGGAAAGGTTTCTCCAGGTCTCCTGGAGATTAGTGTTCTACTACGTTTTCTTCAAAAAAATATTCTAACTTATTGGGCACAATTAGAGATTGTGGGTAGCATGCTGACATTAAAAAGGATCCTGTGCCTGGTCTACAAGTCAGAGGTTCCAGAAGGCCTGAATGCATTGTTTGCGGGGATTTATTTCCCTGAAGTCTGATTAGTATCTGAGTACAGTTCATTGCAGCTTGGCTACTTATAACATGTAATCATGGGTACTACTAGCATGTCTAATTTGACAACTAATGTAGAAGGCACACAAGAAATGGGAGCTGTACTATTTGGCTGATAGACACTGCACAGTATTGCCACTGGCACTACTCTCATCTTGAGTTCCTTATTAAGTCCACTCTGCTTCATGCCTCTCTGGTCCCAGGGACCTGGCAATATATCACCTTCCTCTCCTGTGTTTCTTGTTGGTGCCCTTGTTTTTTGCTGGTACTTTGTAGCTTGACACCCCTTTTTCAGTTGCAGTTTTGCTCAAGCTTTTCCTCAGAAGTGCTGCTCTAGTCTCCCATGCCCACATCTTCAAGAAAAAAAAGATGTTCTTGTCTAATTCCTACTGCAAATCTGGGACCTACTGCTGCCAAAAGGACCATGTGGCATTTTAGTGACAGACAGCATGAAGAGGAAGGGTGTAGTGTTCAGTGGCTGGCCGTGTTCAGATGCCCATCTTCCTGCTGGAGCTAGTCTCCCGTGCTACAGAGCTCCTGTCTTTTGACCTTAGTGTAGAGTACATTTGCTGTTGTAAAGACTGATTTGCTGACTTGTTTTCATTTTTTGCACTAAAAGCTTCATGGATTTTTTCCAGGGCAGTATTAGTAGCCCCTTCAAACATTTTTCCTTCTCAACCTGCTTCCTATTAAGCATAGACTGCAGAGATAAAATCCTGCAATTCTTTGCCATGTGGATGGAAATGGAGTGTACCATGCTGAGCTAAGTGAGTTAAAGGTAGAAGGACAAATACTGAAGAGCCCTCTCATGTGGAGTATAAAGAAACATGGAAAGGGACTTAAAATGGCCATGGTTAACAGTCCCTGAAAGTCCACCTGTGGAAATGAGTTTGCATTGTGGGGGTGGGCATAAGAAGAGACCCCAAGACAGTGGTAGAGCAATGCTGGCACTCTACTGGGGGTTAGGGGTAGTAGCATAGTATTCCTGGAACATTTGTAGTATTATCAAACACAGACCCTAAATTAAAACACACAGAAAAGAATAGAAGCTGATGGAAGTTCCATTCCCCAACCCTTAAAGAGAGAGAGGGAGAGAGAGAAAAAAAACGAGAACTGGGGTGGTTCTTCTGCAAAAAGGGAAGCCACACTAATCATCTGGGTCCAACTGCATTGTCTGAGTGAGCAGGTCAGGAGTGTGCTGTGAGGTACTGCATTTTCAACAAGCTCCCAGATGCAGTTGCTGCTGGTAGTCCAGAAATTATCATTTGGGTAGCCAAGGTCTAACTGTCTCTTGATATTAAACTTTTCTGCCATGATTAATAAATAATACTTGGATTAATAGAGGGCTTGAATTTTACACATTTTTGCTAAGCCCATATATATTATATGTACCTTATTTTGGTGACACTTTCAACCTGAATACATAAATGGCAACTTGAAATTTCTTTATGTATCATCTCAGAAAGACCTTCTGGAACGTCTAGAAAAGAGGAGAAAAATCATAGGCTTGAGTCAGAGACTTATCTAGGTGTAGGAATCTTTTTGGCATTTTTGGGGGAGACAGGGAGCACATTTGGTGATGTTCAGGAGTGACTCCTAGCTCTACACGCAGGAATCACTCCTGGCGATGCTTGGGGGACCATATGGAATGCCGGGGATCAAACCTGGGTTGGACCCGTGTCATGGCAAGCACCTTACCCTCTCTACTTTCTTTCTGGCCCCTACCTGTAAGAATCTTTTGGGTTGCTGTTGCTCAGAGAGTTAGAGCTGAACTAGAAGCTTCCCTAGGAGAAGTGTTCAAGTGTTTTAGATCTGAAACCTTTAGAGACACAGGAATGTTCAGCACCAGTCAAATCTTCCAAAATACAGCATCTAAAAGCACTCATGTGTAATTAACGTTGGGAGCAAAACAAGTCAGTGACTATTTCTAATCTATTTTTTGATCATTCTTTCCTCCCATTGAGATATTTCTTTTGATTTCAGCTATTGATGCTTTATCACATATATTTTCAAAGTCACCAGAAAGAGTCTAAGAAGCATACCTTTTTATCTCACAGCAAAATTAGTCTTAGGTATAGTAACTGCCCTTGCAATACCCAACCCGCTGCATATCCAGATGAAAGCAATAGGGAAAGGCAATGGCCCAGAGCTGGCCACGGAACTCATTGGCACGATGCATTATAATCTGTTGTCTCCATGTTGACCCCCCTCTCCTCCCTCATCTCATTCCCGTATCACAGAAATAATTCTCTTTAATCTCTTTTTTTAGCCTTAGCAGACAGCACAGTGGCTGGAAACCCAGCGAAAGTGTGATAATGAAGTCCGGCTTTTCCTTCTGAAGGTGTCTGAGATTGTGCACCAAGTCCCAAACATCCTCACCCTTTCTGCCTCACTCACCACTACTGAGAAAGACATTTTGTTTTCATATTTAGGTTTATAGTTATCATTTCATGAACTTGTGTTCCATGTAAAAGTTTGAAATGATAGAAAGCTTGTAACTGTCAGAATTTCAGAAACTTAGCTTCCAAATCCTAGGGATGATTTAATTTGTTGACCTTCCCCCCCTCCAGGATGTTTATTTTTTTATTTTTTTAATGTTTTTTTTTTACTTTTATGGATTTATTTTTGAATAATTTTGCCACTTTAAAAATATTTTTATATATTTTTAATGAATCACCATGAGATACAGTGACAGACTTACAAGCTTTTGTGATTACTTTTTTAAAAATTAATTTATTAGAAAGTTGTATGTTAAAGATAACGTATATGCAATATAGTGTGCTCTTAATTTCTTAAAGAAGTAACTAGAGAGGCTGGAGCGATAGCATGGCAGGTAGTGCATTTGCCTTGCATGTGGCTGACCCAGGTTTGATTCCTGGCATCCCATATGGTTCCCCAGCACCACCAGGAGTAATTCCTGAGTGAAGAGCCAGGAGTAACCCCTGAGCATCGCTGAGTGTGACCCAAAAAGAAGAAAAAGAAGTAACTAGAGAAACTGGGGGGATAAATCTGATCCAGACCACATACCTTGCATGTGCAAGGCCCCAAGTCTGTTTTCTGACTTTTTCCTTTCTTTTCTTGTTTTCTAGAGGGTTCTTGAATCTCATATTGCAGTTCCTTGATCTTTTACTCAGTCTACAGGGTGTTTTATCTGTTTTTATCTTCCCCACCCCATCCAATGCCTTCAGCAATAAATGAAGGTGATATGGAGAGACTAATACTTATTTTATTTTCAGTGATTATAGCGAAAGTCAATGGGAGATGCCCCAGATCTACAACATTAATGAAATTCCCAAGTAAGTAGATCCTGTTTAACCTGAATTCTTCCCCTCATAAGCTCATCTTCTGTGTGAGGTACAAAGTTCCACAAAACTTGTGAAACCATCACTCTACTCACAGTTCCCATTTAATTCATTTACACTGTGCAATTCTATTTTATTATCAAAGACTGGTAGGGTAGATAGGTTCAGAGATGACCAGGAGTGGTTCACAGTTGATGAAGTCTCATAGTTGATGTGCTTACTCTCCAGATGAGCTCTTGGCTCATCTCATTGATACATCCATCAGAATGCTAACTTACTGGAGCATTACAGAGTCCTTTAGTCGTATCCTCTAAGCCATGCATTCCTCTCCACAGCTACTTTAGTCAAACAAATTGACCGTGCTAATATTTCCTTCTTTAATGTACTAAACACTTCAGATTTGCTCTCAATAATATACGTTTAGACTCCATCTCAGAATTTTGGACCAAATACTACTCTCTGCAGGCAAATTGAGTTCTGGCATACATCACAGGGCCAAATATCTGCATACCTCTGCAAGTCAGAAAGCATTCACAGTTCTGACTCACATGCTGAGTTTATGGGTTTCTCAAAGGTAGGGCCAAAATCCTGCCCTCACTATGTTCCTTAGTATATTTAGGGAATATTTGTGTTTGTTACCTCAAAAGAGAAATGGATTAGAAAAACCCCATTATTATACATGTTTTATCTATATGATAAAGATAGCCCATGCCTAATGTAAAATATTCAAACAGTACAGAGATATCAAAGTAACAAACCAGTACTTTAAATTCTACCATGTGGATAGTTACGTGCAGTCTTCCAGATACTTTTTTAACACATAGACACAATTTTATGCAATTAGAATGCAAGACTTTGTCTGAATAATGATGCTGTTATCATTTCGGCAAGTTCAGATATCAAAACAGGTACTTATTTGCATTGGATTGAATTGCAATTTGAACAGATGCTTGAAGCTGTTTATTATAACTCCCAAACCTTCACCTTATTTTATAGCCTCCCCTTTCCTTTTACTTATCTCCTTCCTGTCTACCCATGCCCCCTGGCAGCCCCTGAGGGGAAGCTTTGGTTGCCCAAATTGCTGGGGAGAGGAAGAGAAGGCAGGAGGGGCAGGTGGTCAGGCAGCAGGAGGCATGTTCCATCCTGTCACCTCCAGGAGAATTGGCCTTCTCTTCTCCTGCCAGGTGGGAGTTGAAGTGACGTCAATCTTCACTCTTTCCTATGGGCTCCTTATTTTTTTCCACTCTCTCCTCCCTTTGCCTCCATCCAGGGCAGCGGAAGGGAGGTATCTGAGCTCCTTCACAATCATCCAACTCCTTAGGTGGTTTTGATATCGGGAGTGCAGTCATTCTTTGAGACAAGCTGCTCTGGCCATTGCAGACCTGGTGCAGTTTATAGCTGAATAGGAGTCACTGGGGGAGCTGGTTAATAATACAAACCCTTGCATCCCATTCCTGGAGATTTGGATTCTGTGGAGCTTGGATGTGACCCAAGATTGTGTGTGTGTGTGTGTGTGTGTGTGTGTGTGTGTGTAAACAAGATCCCTACATGGTTCTGATGAGCCTGGCTCCTCAAAGTATGGTTCACGGGCCAGTTATAACATCATAGACACCATCTGAGAACTTGCTAGAATGCAGAATCTGAGACTTCTCTCTGGTTCTACTGAATCAGATCCTGTACTTGAATAAGAGCCCTAGATGATTCATCTTATACATCATAGTTTGAGAAATAATGCAGTGTTCTACCCCAGAGCTATAGAATAGGCAAACTCTTTTTTGTGGGGTTAAACAAAAAATCTGTGTGACTTGCTTCATTTCCACCTACTGATCTGTAGGTGGGATTTCACAAAATGTACCTACAATTTATGACAACATTTTCCCTAAAAGAGGTGATTAAAAAGTACAGATGATTCCAAGTTAAAGAAATTCTGTACCATTCTGAACCTTGCCCTGGCTTTCAGTTAATGCAAAGACTTTTCATAAAAGAAATCAAGGTTGCATAAATATTTTAGATTAAAGGCTAACACTGAAACACATTTTTCATTTTAGAGTGATTTTTACATCTCGGCTCTTAACAAAGCGCTTGTTAAAACACTCAAGTGGTCTTAGGTAATGTTTGTACCAACGTATATAATGCGGGTGTCCAGTCAATAGCAATGACATTTCAAGAGAACAAAAACACCAATTCAATATTCATTTTAATCAGTGAGCTCATAGTCCTCACCTGTTCCTGTGGAACCATTATTTAGGGAACGCTTTGGCCTTCTATAATGTTCATTAATGTCTTTTGATGAGAATTGTGACTCACCAAGCTTTATCTCAGAAGAGTCATGCTTAAGCAGCAGCATGTAGAATATTTTAATCATAAAGAATTGCAATGAAATATTCCTTTTCTCTTACTTATGGAAGGTTATGGAAATTTCTCTCCATTTATTTACTTTGGATTCCAAGTAGTCTTATTTTGTTTCTGATAAACTAATCTTCAGAGTCCTGACTCTTCTAATTCACAGTTTTCTCCTTTAGGGAACACTTTCTTCTGTACAGTTGTTTCCTTTGGGGAGCAATTGGGCCACATCTGACAGTTTTTACTCTTGATTAAGTGCTCAGAGATCACTCCTGGCAGTGCTCAGGGGACCATATGATGTTGGGATCAAATCAGGGCATATCACATGCAAAGCACGCACCTTGCCTCAACCCCTGTACTAACTCTCCTATTATCTTTTGCACAACTCTTAAATTTTCTTCTAAATTACCATGAATTACAAATTTACAACATATTTATGACTGAATTTCAGGCGTACAATATTCCAACACCAATCCCTTCACCATGTCCACTACTTTATAACAATGTCCCCAGTTTCTCTCCACCCCAGCCTGTCTCTTTTGTACAATTCATTTTTTATATTTGTTTTCATTCACTGCCTCAACTATATTATTTACACCCTACTTCAAGATACTTAAGTAATTTTTAAAAATGTATTATCTCCTTATCCGATAAAATTATAGAATGTAAGCTTCTGTTCATCACCCATATGGCTACTTCAGTTTTGCTAAAATTTGGGCCAAAGTCCTTGATTCCTGCTCCCTATAACTTCAAGGGATCTGAGTACAGTCATCAGGGCTCCATGAACCTGTGAAAGACTTTGTGGGATTATGAGACATAATCAATGCACTGAGTTCAAAATAGTGGGGATGGGGAGAGTTTCCTTGTACTATTTGCAGTGTTCCTTATTTTCCCCAAGTTGGTGGTAGAAACTAGTGTTTCTCAACTGTATTTTTTTCAACCATGGCTTCCTTCTGACTTCTTACTTTGTTTCATTCCTGTGGCATCTCTGTCCTATAGGTTGGTTCCCTAGTCTTGTGTGTGGCATCCCAGAGGACCACATGCCCCCTGTTTGAGAAACTCTGGTGTAAATTACCACCACCATCTTACAATTTTCAGTTTCTGGGTATCAGAAATCCAGACAAGTCACATTGGTATTAGTTTTTTGGACCAAGATGTATGGATTTGAAGCTGGTTTGAGGTCACTGACTGAGGGGGTTGGGCTCACCTGCAGACCTCTTTCCTCATATGCACAGGGGCTGAGCTGGGCTGACTCAGAGAGCGATAATAACAAGACTGTTGATCAGAGGACTTATTCATGATATCTCCATTTATTGTGAACTTCTCACAGGATGTGACTGAGCTCTGAGACAGGAAGTTCCAATACGGCATCTCTGGATGATGAAAATGCTTCAGAAAGGCAGAACAAACTGCATGTCCTTTGCTAATTGAGACTCAGAAGCCACATGGTTGCACTTTCATCTCTGTTTTGTAGCCGATGCACTTAGAAGGCTGCTTTAAAGCAAGGCGTGATGTCTTAAAGTAGCTGCCTCTTGATAGGAGGATTGTCAAAGAATTTGAGGCCCTAAACCAACAAAACAACTAATGCCTAGAATGGTCTTGCAGTTGGAATTTGGACTGTGTATTTTCTGGCATAGTATGTGATTTTGGGCAGACTCAACTTTTTTTTTTTTTAATTAGTGAGACACCATAAGGTACAGTTATAGACCTACAAATTTTTGTGCTTGGGTTTCTCAACTTTTTTGACCTTAACTTTTACCATCGACCAAACATAAAGTTTCCATCTCATGAGGTTTAGGTGAGGACTAAACAGAAAAACTTCCATCAAATCACCCTTCCTAGAACAAAGTATTCTATTTTGAGGTTAAATCTGAAGAATGCTCAGGGAAGCCTCATATAAAGTAGAGGTCGTTTTCTTGGGTAGAAAGTCAGGGATTAAGTCAGGGAAAATATGTATGTGCTTTTAAGAAGTATATACTATTAGTACTGCTATTAAATACCTACCTACTATATGCTTGATATGTCCTGGTCAGGGACTTCTTTATTCAGGAGTTAATCATATTCAATATACTAGATATGAAACATGGTGTGGAGAGTTCTCAAAAGAGTAAGAGTGAGGTGTCCCCCGGACGACGGAAGACAAAGCAGCTCCAAGCCTATGTGCCTCTCCCTTTCCTTCGCCCAAGCTGAGCTGGTCTCTTCTCCCCACCCAGTCTTTACTCCCCTGACACACACCAGGTACCCATGGGGGTGTGGCCACTTTAGAAGCGGGCGTGGCTTTTAAGAAGTGGGCCTGGCCTAATTTCCCGCGGGCAAACCCTCACGCGGTCGCAAGTAGTTTACTCATACCGAGAAATCTACGCCCTACACCTACACACCAACATGAAGAAACAACACAAATCTCTGGCACAGGGAGAGGATGAGGAAACAACTCCAGAAGCCTCAGTAGGTGCTAGCCACCTAAGGGACCTCTCTGACAAAGAATTCAGATATGAAGTCATCAAGATGTTCAATCAACTCAATGAAACAGTCAGACAGATATCCAGTAAATTGAAAGAGGACATAAAAGAAACAATTGATCGCACAATCGACAAAATACAGGAAGAAATGAGAGCAGAAATTGGAAAGCTGCACAGAAATGGCAAGGATCAGAGATTCCATAGATGAAATAAAAAACTCAGTCTGTTCCCTCAAAAATAGAATGACCACAGCTGAGGAAAGAATCAGTGAGCTGGAAGATCAGCTGCACCAAGCCAACATGCAACAACAAACAGTGGCAAAGGACCTCAAAATAGCTCTACAGAGAATCAGAGTCCTAGGAGACGATTCCAAAAGAAACAACATTAGAATCATCGGACTACCAGAAGCTCAGGGAAACAATCCCAATGAAAAAGCCATGGTTAAACAAATCATTGCCGAAAAATTCCCAGAGCTCAACAATGCAGCCACTCAGATTCAAGAAACCCGAAGGGTGCCATCTAAAAGAGACCCGAACAAAAACACTCCAAGACATAGCATAGTTAGAAAGATTGATGCTGCCGATAGAGACACAATACTGCAAGCAGCAAGGTCAAAGAAGGAAATCACATACAAAGGAGCACCCCTTAGATTCACAGCAGACCTATCAGAGGAAACCCTCCAAGCCCGAAGGCAGTGGCGAGATATAGTGAAAAAACTCACTGAAATGAATGCTTCACCAAGAATACTCTATGCAGCTAAACTCTCACTCAAAATCGAAGGGACGGTACACTTTTTTCTAGATAAACAGCAGCTCAGGAACTTCATAGACTCAAAACCAAACCTAAAACAAAGGCTAAAGGGGCTACTATAAGACAAGACAAACCCTACAACCACAACACACCCTTACAGAAAGATGACACAAAACCCCATAACAATAATCTCTCTCAATGTCAATGGTCTAAATTCACCATTTAAGAGACACAGAGTGGAAAAATGGATACAGAGGCAGAACCCAACATTCTGCTGCCTACAAGAAACTCATCTCAACAGTCAGAGCAAACACAGACTCAAAGTCAAAGGATGGAAAACAATCCTGCAAGCAAACAGCTCCTGCAAAAAAGCTGGGGTGGCCATACTAGTATCCGACAACATTAATTTCACCTTGATAAAGATTAGAAGGGACAGTGAAGGCTATTTTCTCTTCATCAAGGGATACGTACAACAGGAAGAAATCACACTCTTAAATGTATATGCACCTAATGAGGGAACAGCTAAATATTTAAAACAACTGCTAACAGATTTTAAGGAGGACATTGCTAGCAACACAATAGTAGCCGGAGACTTCAACATCACCTTATCACCTCTGGATAGATCAACAAGAACAAAACCCAGCAAGGAATCATTGGCTTTGAAAGAAGAAATAGAAGAGAAAGGGCTTACAGACCTATACAGGGCTTTACACCCCCAAAAGAAAGAATACACATTCTTTTCCAGTGCACACGGAACATTTTCCAAAATTGACCATGTGCTAGGACACAAAACATACCTCAACAGAATCAGGAAGATAGAAATAGTATCAACCATCTTTTCAGACCATGATGCACTGAGGACAGAAGTGAATCACACATAGACACGGAGAACGAAATCAAACACCTGGAAATTAAACAACTCAATGCTGAACAACGAGTGGGTCAGGAACGAAGTCAAGGACAAAATCAAAAGTTACCTGGAAACAAATGAGAATGAAGACATGAGCTACCAGAACCTATGGGATGCAGCGAAAGCCGTATTAAGGGGAAAATTTATAGCTCTGCAAGTATATCTTAGGTCTGTAGAAAGGATGCACATAAAAAACTTGACCTCACAGCTCAAGACCTTAGAAAAGGATCAACAGAAAGAGCCTAAATCAGGCAGAAGGAAAGATATCATAAAACTAAGAGCAGAAATCAATGACATGGAAACCAAAGAAACAGTCCGAAAGATCAATGAAACCAAGAGTTGGTTTTTCGAGAAAATGAACAAGATAGATAAACCACTAGCAACACTCACAAAGAAATGGAAAGAGAGAACCCTAATAAACTGAATCAGAAATGAGAAGGGGGATATCACAACAGAAACCAAAGAAATCCAAAAGATCATCAGAGACTACTTTGAAAGTCTGTATGCCACGAAACAAGAAAACCTAGAAGAAATGGACTCCTGGACTCCTATAATCTCCCAAAGCTGAATCAAGAAGAACTGGAGTATCTGAATAGACCTATTAACATCAATGAAATCGAAACTGTAAGTCTTCCCAAAAACAAAAGCCCAGGTCCAGATGGATTCACGAGCGAATTTTTCTAAACATTTAAAGAGGACCTACTTCCAGTCCTTCTCAAGCTTTTCCAGGAAATTGAAAAAACGGAAACTCTCCCAAACAGTTTCTATGAAGCCCATATCTCTCTAATACCAAAAGGAAACAAAGACACCATGAGAAAAGAAAACTACAGGCCGATATCCCTGATGAACACAGATGCGAAGATTCTCAACAAAATACTAGCAAATAGAATTCAACTACTCATCAAAAAGATCATACACCATGACCAAGTAGGATTCATCCCAGGGATGCAAGGATGGTTTAACACCCGGAAATCAATCAACATAATCCACCATATCAACGAAAGAAAAGATAAAAATCATATGATCATATCAACAGATGCAGAGAAAGCATTTGACAAGATCCAGCACCCATTTATGATGAAAATCGTAGCCAAAATGGGGATAGAGGGGACTTTCCTCAATATAGTTAAAGCCATCTACCACAAGTCTACAGCAAGCATCGTCCTCAGTGGGGAAAAACTGAGAGCCTTCCCTCTAAGATCAGGGACGAGACAAGGATGTTCACTCTCTCCACTGCTGTTCAATATAGTACTGGAAGTACTTGCAATAGCGATTAGGCAAGAAAAAGATATTAGGGGCATTTGGGTAGGAAAGGAAGAAATCAAGCTCTCACTATTCGCAGATGATATGATACTATATTAGAGAACCCTAAAACCTCTACCAAGAAACTTCTAGAAACAAAAGGCTTGTATAGTAAAGTTGCAGGCTACAAAATCCATACACAAAAGTCCATGGCTTTCCTATATGCAAATAGTGAAAGAGAAGAAAGTGACATGAAGAAAACAATCCCGTTTACAATTGTGCCCCAGAAAATCAAGTACCTATGAATCACCTTAACTAAGGAAGTAAAGGACCTGTACAAAGAAAACTACAAAACGCTACTTCAGGAACTAAAAGAGGATACGAGGAAATGGAAAAATATCCCCTGTTCATGGATCGGAGAATTAACATTGTCAAAATGGCAATACTTCCCAAAGCACTGTATAAATTCAACGCAATCCCTATTAGGATACCCATGACATTCTTCAAAGAAATGGATCAAACACTCCTGAAATTTATATGGAACAATAAATAGCTAAAGCAATTCTTGGGAAAAAAGAAAATGGGAGGAATCAACCTCCCTAACTTCAAACTCTACTAAAAAGCAGTAATAATTAAAACAGCATGGTACTGGAACAAAGGCAGAGCTGTAGACCAATGGAACAGGGTTGAATATACTGACATCTCCCCCCAAGCATACGAGCATCTAATCTTCGATAAGGGGGCAAGAAAAGTGAAGTGGAGCAGGGAAAGCCTCTTTAACAAATTGTGCTGGCAAAACTGGACGGCTACATGCAAAAAAGTGGGCTCAGATCTCTGCCTAACTCCATGTACAAAAGTAAGATCAAAGTGAATTAAAGATCTCAACATCAGACCGGAATCCATAAGGTACATTGAGGAAAAAGTTGGCAAAACCCTCCATGACATAGAAGCTAATGGTGTCTTCAAAGATGTCACGCCGTTGGCCAAGCAAGTGAAAACAGATATAGACAAATGGGACTATCTTAAACTAAGAAGCTTCTGCACCTCAAAAGAAACAGTTACCAAAATACAAAGACAGTCCACAGAATGGGAAAGGATATTCGCCAAATACACATCCGATAAGGTATTGATATCAAGGATATACAAAGTACTGGTTGAACTCCACAAAAAGAAAACATCCAACCCCATAAAAAAATAGGGAGATGAAATGAATAGAAACTTTCACAAAGAAGAAATCCGAATGGCTAAAAGGCACATGAGAAAATGCTCCACATCATTAATCATCAGGGAGATGCAGATCAAAACCACAATGAGATATCATTTCACACCACAGAGACTGGCCCATATCCACAAGAACAAAAGCAACCGGTGCTGGTGTGGATGTGGTGAGAAAGGGACACTACTGTTGGTGGGAATGCCGACTGGTTCAGCCCTTTTGGAAAACAGTATGGACGATTCTCAAAATATTAGAAATTGAGCTCCCATTTGATCCAGCAATACCACTCCTGGGAATATATCCCAGAGAGGCAAAAAAGTATAGTCAAAGTGGCATCTGCAATTGTTTGTTCATAGCAGCACTCTTTACAATAGCCAGAATCTGGAAGAAACCTGAGTGCCCGAGAACAGATGACTGGTTTAAGAAACTTTGGTACATTTACACAATAGAGTACTATGTAGCTGTTAGAAAAGACGAAATCATGCAATTTACATACAAGTGGTACTACATAGAAAGTATCATGTTAAGCGAAATGACTCAGAAAGAAAGGGATAGACATAGAAAGATTGCAGTCATCTGGGGAACATAAAGTAACAAAACAGAATGGCCGAGATTAGTACCAGGAATTTTACTCCATGGCTTGGAGGCCAATCACACATGCTAGGGGCAAAGGGAGCTCAGATAGAGAACACCAAATAAAGGTGTTGGGAGGATCCTCCCAGGATGGGAGAAGCATGCTGAAAGTAGACTATGGACCGAACATGACTGCCACTCATTGCCTCTTTTGCAAACCACAACACCCAAAATGAGAAAGAGAACAAAAGGGAATGCCCTGCCACAGAGGCAGGGTGGGATGGGGGCGATGCGGGGTGGGAGGGATACTGGGATCCGTGGTGGTGGGAAATGGGCACTGGTGGAGGGATGGGTATTTGATCATTGTATAATTGAAACCCAAGCACAAAAATTTGTAAGTCTATAACTGTACCTCATGATGTCTCACTAATAAAAAAATAGTAAGAGCCATGCTCCAATATGATACAGAAAAAAAAGAGTAAGAGTAAGAATAGAGCTTCTATATGATCCAGCATCTCACTTATTGGCATCTCCTCCAAGATACAAAAACATTCATTCAAAATGGTATATGCACATTTCTGTTCATTGCAGCACTTAGTACAATAGCCAGGCTATGGAAGCAGCCCATATTCCCAGTGACAGATGAATAAGTAAAGAAGCTATGCACTCTATGCACAATAAAAACACTCTATGCAGCCGTACGAAAAGATGAACTCCATGTAGTTCGCTGCAATGTGGATGGGACTGGAAGGTATCATAGTAAGCGAAATAGGTCAGTGGGAGAAGAAAAAGTATCAGATGATCTCATACATCTGTGGAACACAGAGAGACAAACAAGACAATAGACTATGACTACCCTTGGCTTTGAGTTACAAAACTTATTACCAAGCAGAAGCAGAGAGGGGGGCAGGATGGGGGAATGAAGACTGGACTAGAAGGGACATACAGACAATGATTGGAGGGTAACAGGCATTTTGTTGGTGCTGGGGTTGAGTAACTTTGCATATCAACACCATATACAGCAACTCTATTGTAGTCAGCTTACCTAAAAATACAATAAAACAAAGCACAACACAAGTAACAAAAACCAAATGCCAGACATTTCTAGTGATCACAGACATTGCGGTTTTTTTTGCTTTTCTAATTTTAGTTTTTATTGGTTAGCAGTGTTTCTTAATGTTATGGAATTTTTGGGGCTTAGATTTACACTCTCATATGTATATAACTGTCACTATTCACACTGATGAAGTTCCACTGCCATTTCACTACTAAAATAACACATATGCCCACCTTTTCCTTTATTTCTGGTACAGGCCATATTTATCACTGAATCTGGGTTAAATTTATTGCTTCTTGCCAGTTCATTTGCCTGACTTAATTCATATTCCAACTATGAATGGAATAATTCATTAATTTTCTCTTCCTTATTTCTCACAGCATAAATTCTTCCAAAAGGAAGAATGTAATATTTTTGATGGCAGACTAGTGTTTCATTGAGTATATATAGCATTGATTCTTTATCTAGTAATCTGTCTTAGGGCATTTAGATTGATTCCATCTTGGGAACCCATACTTTTGCAGAAACTTCTTCACCCCCCCATTCATAGATATATTCCGAAATGAAACTTTAGAAAAAATCTTTTTTTCCATGCTTGAGCTCCTCTTCTCTCCGAAAAATGCTTTTGTAGGCATTTTTCATTTCTTGCTTATAATAATCCACTAGTATCCATAAATATATTTATTTAGATATGATTTCAGGAAAATAACAAACATTGTACTTATATAAGTGTTCCTTTCGAAATGTATTTTTCTGAGTAAAGCATAGGGGTTCCTGGATACTGTATCACTTTAGTGACTTGGTGTAATGGATTTAATTTAAAAATGAGAGGGATAAAGTCTTCTGAGGAGGCTCTCTGGAGAGAGGTTATATATATATATCAGTGCATGACAAAATATCACACACATTTCTCTGTAAAGATCAGGGATCATGGATAATATGATCTTATATACTGAAATTAGTAGGACAGAGAGCTAGGTGGACGAGGGAGAATTCTCACAAACTGAAAAGTGAAATTGCAGAGAAGTAAGGTGGGCTGAGAACAAAAAGCTAGCTTTCTGTTCACAGAGTGATTATGTTCTTCTTCAATTTATGGATCTAGTGTGTAATTATTATGGAGCACATCGTTCTAGCAAGGTTAGCTACATACTTGAAAGGTGAAAACTGTATCAGAATAAATAGAAACAGAAATACTTTAATCATGAAATAGGAAAGCCATTCTTAAAGTGTAATTTATTGTAATCAAATAGAGCTGATACTTCTAGGTTCCAAATTTCCTTCCTTCTGCTTTCCTGTGGCTGCTGTGATAGCGGTAGTGGTCTTTTCCTGTGCATGCAGAAGGGTCCTTTCCAGTTGCTGCTGAAGAGGGCTCAGTCTGCATATATATTGACCTGACAGTAAATGGAAGACAGGGACATGGAAGTTAGCACACCCAGTGCTACTCTTTCTTAAAATTGATTTCTTTTTGGGTCACATCTGGCGATGCACAGGGCTTACTCCTGGCTCATGCACTCAGGAATTACTCCTGGCGGTGCTTGGGAGACCATATGGGATGCTGGGAATCGAACTTGGGTCAGCCACATGCAAGACAAACGCCCTACCCGCTGTGCTATCACTCCAGCCTCGCCAGTGATACTCTTAAACGGAAACAGGGAGTGGGCTCACAAAGGCCCCCTATTTGGCCGAGGCGTAATTGTGAAGCACATTCTAACATTTTACACCATTTCCCGGTGGCACCCTGGCAGGAGTGAGTTCCAGTTGCCCACTGTTATAGAATCAGTGTCATAACATACACTATTGGACTTCCTTCATGCCAAATTCAGTTTCCACGTTCTTTCTTCATGATCCCTGGGATCACCTCCAAGTGAGTGATCAGCATCCACAGCTTTGTTTCAGGTTCTTGTTCCGGGGAACCCCAAATTAATTATGTCAAGTGCTCCAGCTGAGTTGGACTTGAAATTCAAATATGCTTCAGGAAAGAAGTCTTCTAATTCCAACTCTAATATCAATTGCCTTGCACTGATTGCCAGTCTTGTCTTTGAGGATCCACTTGAACAATTTTCAAATAGTATCCTCGAGGTGTTTGGATTTACAAAGACACTGCTTGATAAACTAGAGTAGGGAATCGGGATTCTGAGAAATAATTCACATAAAGGAAAAAGGAGTCTTCTGTGATTACTTTATTCAACTTATATTTATTTAATGTTTTCTGTGTCCCAGTACAGCACTATAGGCTGAGGAGATACTAATGAATAAAAGCAACAGAAATCCCTGAGTTTATAGAGTTCATATTCTCCTGGAGGAAGGCAGATAACCAACAATTAAACATTAAAATGAAGGTTTTAGATTATTTTAGAATAGATTAAAGGCTATAGTTGAATAAATAAAGAATATTAGCATTACACGTAGAGGGGGAATGGTGCTAACGTACGATTAGGATAGTATCTTAATATGGTTGTACTGTTCAAACAGGAATGTGATTTAAGCAATAGGTTAGGTGACTTAAGCAACTTAATGGGGCTGGAGAAACAGTACAGTGGGAAGGGTGTTTGCCTTGCATGAGGCTGACCTGGGTGTGATCCCTGGCACCACATGTGATCCGGAGCCCCAGTAAGAGTGATCCCTGAGTGCAAAGTCAGGAGTCAGCCCTAAGCACTGCTGGGCTTTTTTGTAAGCCCAAGCAAACAAAAATAGATAATTATTTCCTCCTAATCTGGAGGCCAGTTGTCCATGCTCAAGGTGCTAGATAATTCAGATTCTGGCAAAAGCTCTCCTCCAGCCGTTGGATGATGACTGCCTTTTGGTCCTGTCCTACCTTGGCCTTACCTCTGCGCACACATGTGGGAAAATAGAGTTGTGATGGAGTGCTTCCTCTTTTAAAAGAATGTCTGCCGTATTGTATTTATGAACTCACTTAATCTCTATTACCTCTTTGGAGGCTCTCTCTCCAGTTAGTCACAGTGGGGATAAGGGTTTAAGCATGTGCATTTAGGCTGGTAGAGTAGTCCATAAGAGGTCATTTGAGTAGACACCTTTACAAAGTGACACTCAAGAACAAATGTGAAGGATGTAATCAACTAATTCTGAGAGATATCTGAGATAAGACAATTTCAGGGAAGGACCAAGACAACATTCAGAGGACAGACCTGCTCTTGCTTTTTCTTTCTGTTTTTTTTTTTAAAGAAAAGATATTTTTATCATTCATGATAATTGTTCAGTCAAGTCAGAACTAAGGGGATCAGTAGGAGAAAAAGAGTCAGAATGTTAATCTATGAATCTTGTGCATTTTAAATGGCATGAATGCTAAAAGAAGTTTCATGTATAAAATATGAAAAATTATTTGAATGTGAAATATAGTTGCCATGTACTTTTGAAGAAGGGGAATAACCCCAGGATTTTATCCAAGTGTTGGTTTCATCCAGAGGCTCTCAAATGTTAGCGGACATGAGGAATGACTGGAAGGGTTTGTAAAGAGAAGAATGCTGGTTAATATTTCTCGGCCTGTCAATAACATTTCTTAACTAGTTTCCTTCTCTATCAATAGGAAACAGTACCACATTTCACATATCACTTTTGCTCAGTGTTGTTAGGAAAAAGCATGAAAAGCACGTAGTATAGGGCCTGACACACAGTAAATATTAAGTTAATAACACACAATTCTTTCTACTAAAGAAAATTTTAAAAAATTAAAAAATTTTAAAGTCAGGAGTAGCCCTGAGCATTGCTAGATGTGGTCCCCAAACTACATGTGGCTGGGAGATGGCTCAAAAGGGTGGAGCATTTGCTTTCCATGCTGGAGCCCTGGGTTTGATCCCCAGTGCCACATGGTAAACTGTTTTTGCTGAGCACAATGTTCAAGAAATATTGAATGTATTTGTATGGTTGAACTGGAAGTTGTAGAGAGCTGTAAGAAACAATATTGAGAGGGAAAGTTTGGACAGATCACATAGGATCTTCTAGAGCAGTAGTTTTCAACTTTTTACATCTTTGGATCAGCCCAGGGTCTGCAGACTCAAGGAGGAAAATAACTATCCTGGGATATTTTAAGAATATTGCCTTCTACAATGTACAAAGCAATACTTGATAACAAGGTTTGTCAGTTGGATGAGGAACAACAGTGATTTTAGGGATAAAAGGCATGCTGACCCTTGTATGAAAATATTGTAATTAAGATGAATTTTTATTCTTTTGTTGAATGAATGAATAAAGTAACCAACCATGAAGAAGAATAAAGGACAATGATTACTGTCTAAACAAAATCAAACACAGTCCTTAAGCTGGAGTGCCATGAACAAGACTCTATCCACCATGTAAGAAAGCAAAACTTACTAAAAGAAAGCCATTCCTTTCTTTCCGGGAAAATTGGTGGGGTCTTTGGGTACTGCAGCTATTGCTGAGACCCCTCAGCAGAAGAGAGGCCCAGTGTTGGTGGCGACCAGGTCAGAGCAAGCCAGGACCTTGTGGCAGAAAGAATTAGATAAACCAGGGGAGAAACATAAGTAACAACATAAACAAACAACTGTATATATAGTGATCAGAATGCTGAGAAACTTTGGGTCTCGAATATTTGGTTTAAGAAGAAATAATTTAACCAATGATGCTAAAACAGTTGGTTAATGATGTAGAAAAATGGATCTGAAGTGTTATTAAAGTATAGGTGGGTTAAATGTTTGAATATATGGTGGGGTCAGAGAAATAGTACAATGAGTACGCCTGAGCTAGTTTCTTTTAAAATTTTATTTTAATGAAGCACCGTGATATACAGTTACAGACTTACAAACTTTCTTGATGACGTTTCAGTCAAGCAATGTTCAAGTACCCATCCCTCCACTGATGCCATTCTCCACCACCAGTGTTCCCAGTATCCCTCCTGCCACCCCCACCCCTTTCTATCCCCTGCCTCTGTGGCAGGCATGTTCTATCTTACTCTTTCTCCTCTTTCTCACTCTCTCTCTCTCTCTCTCTTTCTCTCTCTCTCCTTCTTGGTGTTATAGTTTGCAATACAGGTACTAAGCGGCCATCATGTTTGATCCATAGTCTACATTCAGCATGCATCTACCATCCCGAGCAAGCCATCATTTATTTAGTGATCCCTTTTCTATCCCAGCTGCCTTTTCCCCCAGCATGTGAGACCAGCTTTCAAGTCAGGGAGCGACCCTCCTGACCCTGATTTCTACTATCCTTAGGTGTTAGTTTCCTGTTATCTTACTTTATATTCCACAAATGAGTGCAGTCATTGGAGAGTATCATGCTAAGTGAAATGAGACTGACCTAATTTTGATCCCTAAATGCAGAACCAGGAGTGATCCCTGAGCACTCCCAGGCCTGACTCCCAAACAAAACAAAACAAAATCCTTAAATAGTCCAAGAATATTGTTGACAAAATATAACTACACTTCTCAGGTTGGAAAAGACTTTCTAAGCATTACTCCAGTGACAGAAGGAAGAAATGTGACTGAAACATTTTACTTTAAAGGGATTTAGAGTTTTGATACAGCAAGTACTGTGACTGTATCTATGAAATGAAAAAAAGTCACATCTGAGAAAGAAAAAAAGAATAGCATCCTTAGCATCTGAAGAGCCTTTAGAAATTAAAAAAAAAACTAATAAAAGTGGAGTAAGGTTATAAATAGAAAATTTATTAATGTTAAATAAAACATTCCAACCTGCAAACAATTCAAATTAAAACAATGAGAGGGACTGGAGTGATAGCACAGCGAGTAGGGTGTTTGCCTTACACGGGGCTGACCTGGGTTCGATTTCCAGCATCCCATATTGTCCCTCGAGCACCGCCAGGAGTAATTCCTGAGTGAAGAGCCAGGAGTAACCCCTGTGCATTGCCAGGTGTGACCCAAAAATAAAAATAAAAAACAACAAGATACCTTTTTTAGATTAGTAAGGATAAAAAATATTGCAGATAAATTGTCTTGGTTTATGTGTGAGAAAGCAGTTGCTTTTTCCACATAGTTTGAGTTCTTACTGATAGATGTAATTAGTTGAGAATTTGGCATTATATGTCATGTTCATGTATATATTACACTTCACTTCTAATTGCTTATCCCAAGGTAATTATGAAATATATAGGTAAAGTGAAAAAAATCTGAAAAAAGAAGAAGAAAATGCCTGTCACAGAGACAGACGGGGTCAGGGGCAGGAGGGAAACTGGGGACATTGGTGGTGGGAAGTGGACAACAGTGAAGCGATTGGTGTTGGAACTTTGCCTGAAAATCATGAGTAACTTTGTAACCTTATAATTCACAATGATTCAATAGAAATGGGTAAATGATAAAATTATTTTTTTTGCTATCCCCCCAAAATACAGAGTATCTATTTTAATTGCATTTTATTGTAGCTCAGTTAACATGGCTTTAATAGGTTAACTTTAATTTTACTTTATTTAGTTTTTTCAAAATAGCTTTATTCAAAGAAATTTACTTAGAGAATATGAGGGGGTAGATAGAGATAAAGATAGATTGATAGATAGAGTGATAAGTTTTCAAGAGAGATCATGGGCTTTTCCATAATGAAAAAAGCCACAATAGTGTTAAGTTGTATGGTTTCCATGCACAGTTACTACAGCTTCATCATAACCAAAAGGTCCAAGAACCTCTACTTCCTATATCATTTCTGATCTACCTCTTTCTTCCCAGTTTTCTGTGCCTCCTTCATTGAAAAGCAGAATACTCTACATATCTAATGATAAGATGGCTTAAATAATTTTAGGTGTGTATAAAATACTAAGCAGCAGTTAAAATTAGTTATAACGTAATATAATAATGTGATAAATTTTATATGAATTTAGTAAGGAAAAGATACATCTCACAAATTTTTAGGTACTTTGGAGTATAATCTCAGATCCTTGCATGTGTATATGCAATTAGAAAAGTGGTAAAATAATACTAGTATTTTCCTGGGTGATGTTCCTATGTGGTTTTAAAAATTGTTTTATTATAGTTTGGAGGCTTTTAAAATATTAAAAATAAATCTACCTTATGAATCAGCAATTGCACTAATAGGTATCTATGTAAAGGATAAAAATACACTATTTGAAATGATTTATGCACTCTTCTATTCATTGCACCTTTATTTGCAACAACCTAAGGGCCCAGTGATGGATGATTGCATTATAAAGGGAAAGAAAAAAAGATGCTCAAGATTGTATGGCAACCTGAGATCCAAACTAATGCCTGAAGTTTTAGTAAATGAACTCAAAATCTTGAGTGTGAGTCCATTTTATGATAAATAGCTATAACAACGATAACCAAAACCAGAATCAAACCAACTAAATGGGATCAAGGTAAATTTATATTGAGCCAAATTATCAAGAATGCCTTTGCCATATATTTCTGGATTCAAGCAGCTGGTTCTGTTTGCTCAGTTGTTTATAATTTGTGCTCACCGGTGGCCTATGTAGTGATGCCAGAAACGTCTTGGTCTGGTATAAAAGAACAAATTCAAGAACTTAGAGATGAAAATATTGGCCTAGATTTAAAGTACCTAGAATACATTTTCCTCACAGTGGTAATAAAGAATAAATTGGTGAAGGTTAAATCAGCTTCTTTGAACCACACTGTGTTGGTGTTTCTTTGTAGGAAGGGGACCACGAGAGGAAGTTCAACCATTTCTGTGTGTGGCCGAAGCAGAGACTGAGTAATAACACTGAGTCACTTGACACCAGTGGGTATGTTACAATAATAGGCAACAAACTTAAATGCTTATTCTAGTGGCTGACCCCCAGAGATGTTTGGTGGTGGCTAATTATGTTGTTTCTAGTATTAAAATAAATGACAGCTCTCTAAAATTGTTCTTTATCTGTGTACTGGGAAATCTTTGGTGAACAGAAACTGAGCCATAACGTTAGAGAATAGGGTTCCCTTACACTTTCAGGCTTTTAATAAATCCTCAGATGTAGAATCCCTTCAACACTCCAGTTGGACTAGTTCATTTGAACGCAACTCGAGCTCTGGTTGTTATATGAAAATATTTAAGAGCAAACACCCTCTTTATTCAGCTGTAATTCCAGCATAGGATCTGTCATAAAAACTTGTGGGCCAAAGACTTCTTCAGAATCATTAAGACACACTAACCCCACTCCCACACAAGTGGCATGTATGTCTGCCAAATAGATTGTTAAAATCTGCTCAGATGGGAGAAACTTGTCTTTGCCATATCCCCCGATTATAATGGCAGTTGTTTAGTTTATCTGCAGCCCCCCTGTTTTCGTCTGTTTGTTTTGTTTTGGGGCCAAACCCAGTGGTCTTTGGGGCATACTCCTGGCTCTGTACTCAGTGACTACTCCTGGCCAGCTCAGAAGACCATACAGGGTGCCCGGGTTTGAACCTGGGTTGGCCACGTGCAAGGTAAAAACTCTACCTGTTGTATTAACACTCTGGCTCCTCACCTGGTTGTTTTCTAAACTAGTGAAATAAATCATTTTAGGTAGGTCACATTTTGGAGCTGTGTCAATGATAGGCTTGTAGTGGCATCAAAACCCCTTTAAATAAGCCACATCAACAATTAAGACAGTGATTTGCACATAATAGATCCGAAATTAAATTGTATTAGTACATTAACTCTTTAGGAATATTTTCATTTAATTATTTGGAATTTAAAAAGATTGAAGAACCATGTTTTACAAAGATATCCATAAGTGTTTCAGGGAAATGTTGTTTCTATGCCAATCTTATTACCAATGTCAACCTTCCTCCACCAATGACCCTATGTTTCTTCCCACCATACTGGCAGCTTGCCTCCTTGACAGGTCCATTTTCTTTAAACACTGCAGTTAACAGTACTGGTAAAGGTAAGGCTTCATGCATAACACAATCCAGCACCACTCCATCTCCCAGACTGTTGTTCTTTAGGGGGATTTCTAAATCTTGTACAACCTAAATGTGCTTTAGTTTCAATACAAAAGAATGAATTATTTTCTTGAGAATTTTGGAGAAAAAGGAAACTGAGAGAATAAAATAATAATGACTCATATTGCATAGTCAGATATAAGCACTATTAAGTCTTCAGTTTCTGTTGCAGCCTTTGCTATGGCCCCTCCTGAAACACTGGCTGACAAAGATTATTTAGGAGTGGAGCCATAATTTCAGGCACCAGGGAGCAGACTTTATGAAATAGCAGTGTATGTCATGAGTATATTCCTTTTTAAAAAAATATTTTACTATTGAATAGATATTTGCCATGATTGAAAAAATACGTCTTTGGCCAGACATTGTACCCATACTGTAGGATGAAATTCTAGGAGAATTACCTGATCACATGGTATTAAGATAAGAACTTGATGGATGTTGCAACAGCATTTCCCAGAAAGAATGAACGATCTGTACTCCTAGGACTATAGTGTTTTACTAACCATCCCTTCATTAGTAATTAGCATCTTTTTCTCTTATAATTCATTTTCAATTTTCTATATAACATAGAAATATTGTATCAGTTATCTATTATGGTATGAAAAACTAACTGATGATTATTAGTAATGATTTACTATGTCTCCTCATTTTACGGGCCGACAGTCTTGGGTTAGGTGATTCATGTGGCCTTGGTTCATTTATGCATCTCCAGTCTCTTGACAGCTTGACAGGACTCAAGGAGTTAAGATGGTTTCAGTAAAATGTCTGGAAATTACTTCGAGCTGTTATTGTGTCTATGACCTCATCTCCAGCTTCTCTCTGCGTGTTCACTCTGGCTGGTTCAGTCACTCTGGAGCACTCAAAGCTCTGTGACTCACAGAATTTAATCTTGCTGTGCTTTGTGTCTTGAATGCGTGCTTTCCTTCAGATCCTGACAGAGCTTATTCCTTCACTTCTTTCAGTGACTGCTCAAATTTCCCCTTCTTTTTTAAGGGGATTCGGACCATACCTGACAGGTCTCAGGGGCTATTCCTGGCTCTGGGCTCAGCATTTATCCCTGGAGATGCTAGGGAGAACTATATTGTGGCACTCAGGATTTGAGCCAGGTCGGTCACATGCTAGGCAAACTCATTAACTTCTGGATTCTCTCTCCAGCCCTCAAATGGTCACTTCACTTGTTGGTTTGTTTGTAAGCCACACCTGACGATGCTCAGTGATTACTCGTGGTTCTTCACTCAGTAATCACTTCTGGTGGTGTTCAGGGAACCATAAGTGATACCAATGATTGAACCCGGGTTGGCAGCATGCAAAGCCAATGCCTTCCTAACCCACTGTACTCTCTCTCCAGCTCTTAATATTCACTTCCTATAGGGCCTTCTCTGACCAAGCTGTATGAAATAGTTCCTTTCTCTCAATTACCCTATGTCCTTACCCTCTGTTGTTTTCTTCACACACACACACATACACACACCACTAGTATAATATTTTTAGTTGCTTATCAGTGTCTCATTCACCTGCACATAGTTTCCGAGGACAAGGTCTTGAATTAACTGTGTGTCTCTAGCATCCTGAATAGAAACCAACAGAAAATTGCCCTGTTATATTTGTAAAATGAGCAATAGGTTACATGTTTTCTGTTCTCATTTATAATTCTTTTCCATCTCACTCTGAGCAGAAAATGCATTTCCATTTTTTTGGGGGGGGGAGGAGGGAAGAGGTTTTTTTTATTTAACAGCTGGTGGCTCATTATCAACTGGCAGACTCTACCTGATATTTTTATCTATTAAAATTTTGAACAAATACTAAGTCTGACCAGCAGAGTCCATTTCTCTGGGTTTTATTTACATTTTGGTTAGTGCTCTTTTTGTTTGTTTTTTTTTTCCGCTTCATTGCTAAGCTTGGGGTAGATAATAGCTTCATGTTTTCTATATGCCACAATAAGAACCTGAAAATGATGACAAAATTCCACCAGGAACATATTTACAAAAATAAAAAAAATTATTGAAATTGCTTACATAAGACTGTATTAGTCATAGTTAAGTTGCCAAAGGCTCTCTTATGGCATGTGTTCTGTTACCTGAAGAATCCTTAGAAAGGGGACTGGAGAGATAGTACAGGGTATAAGGCATGAGGTCTAACCCACTTTGATCTTTGGAAGTGCATATTGTCCCCTGAGCAGAACTAGAGTTCTCCATCAGCAAAGAGCCAGGAGTAAGAGCTTTGAGAATTACTGGGTATGACCCCAAAAATAAAATGAAATTCCCTGAAAGAATGTCTTTACTTACATACTACTTCATCAAAGAAAAAGGATTTTAGGAAATTGAAGAACATTAGTAAATAGGGATAAGTAGTTTCTAAAAATGAAATAAATATTAATCTTTTTGAAATATGCCAGTTACTACATTAAAATGTGAAAAAGGGATGTTTAAAATGAAAATTGTTTTGAAATTATAAAAGTTCAACTGTTTGTTTTAATCATAGGGGAGGGACAGTGGTAGAAATAATATGTGCTAGTTTAGATTAAGTCATGATTAAAGTAGACTAATTTTTAAAAGAAAGTCTTGAGAAATATTGGAGATACAAAACTCATATTCAATGTAATTTTAGGTATGTACTTATTTTATACAGAACAATTGACAATATATTAGTTTTCTGGGAATTAGCATTTTGACAATTCTGAATGCTATCTCTGGATTCAATATCATTTTATTGCTTGGTATCAAATTTGCAAGATCGTTGTATAAGTACTTAATGCCTTTTTGGCTATTGTTCTATTTACAGATTAAGGCAATTTAGGATTCAAAATAAAATTCATCGAACAAACAATAATGTCTGGAGTGTTTGTGACACATTCTGTTCATTTGCTGGATTTTTACTGTATGAGTCATGAGCTCTAGTGCATCTACAGATAAAGCAGGTAAATTAGCGGAGCAGAGAAAGTGTATGGAATAAATTGCTAGAAAAGTGATCAAGATTTCTTTGTTTTTACTGAAATACAGTGTAATGAGATAACATAATAAACACAGATATACGAATGTATCTTGATTACAGATATAGCTAGTTATTATTTTAATCTCACATTAACTTTTTGAGTAGGAGCTAGAATTCAGGGGCCTAATCTCTGGCAAAATCATGAAGCATCAGGTCTTATATTTCACATTGTGAAGTACTGGAAAAATTGTTTTTAAAATCATCTATAGGACTTTGATATTTAATTGAATTCAGTTCCATAACAAAAAGATGCTTGTTATAAACTGACAGTTCATTTTTAACATTGATAGGGTCATTTCACAATGTTTTCATACTTAGGATGAATCACAATATCATTATTTTAATTACAGTATTATATGTGCTGTAGTTCAATAACTTCTATTTGGAGCTTCCACATCACACTATTAATGCTTTTTAAATTAAAAAAATTGGTTTACAATACTATTAACAATCGTATAGCGCTTGTTGAAGAAAATAAACTTAATAATGTCAGTTCATTCCTAAGAAATCTCAAATAAAGAAAAGATATTTAGAATTTGGGATTCAATTTCACACTTTTGAGATTGTAAACCCAACTATGGTTTGCACTTAATACAATAAAGTCTATTAGAATATTTCTCTGACAAATGAACCTCCAGAAGGTCCATTTGTATGTGATTATCAGAAAAAAAATATCTGTTTGTTACTGCTCCTGGGCTGGAGCGATAGCATAGCGGGTAGGGCATTTGCCTTGCATGCGGCTGACCTGGGTTCGATTCCTCCATCCCTCTTGGAGAGCCCGGCAGGCTACCAAGAGTATCCCGCCTGCATGGCAGAGCCTGGCAAGCTCCCTGTGGCTAATTCGATATGCCAAAAACAGTAACAAGTCTCACAATGGAGACGTTACTGGCGCCTGCTCCAGCAAATTGATGAACAGCAGGAAGATAGTGCTGGTGTTAGTGCTACTGCTCCTGATGATACGTATTCAAAATATTGAGAAGTATCATAATGTCAAGTGTTTCATCTATTTTTTCCTGCTAAAATGAGATGGCATTTTTCTCGAATATTATTACCTAGATAATTTATAGTGTTAAAGCGAATCATTTAGTGCTTGCTTCGGCAGCACATATACTAAAATTGGAACGATACAGAGATTAGCATGGCCCCTGCGCAAGGATGACACGCAAATTTGTGAAGTGTTCCATATTTTTGGGATGGGTATTTGATCATTGTATAACTGAAACCCAAGCACAAAAATTTGTAAGTCTATAACTGTACCTCGTGGTGTTTCACTAATAAAATATAAATAAAATAAATAAAATGCAATTAAAAAATAAAACGAATCATTTAACACCCATTTATTATTTAATGAAACCTGGGGGAATTAGGAGACTATTGAAACTATACAGAATTTCTCATGCCTTCAGTGCCCTAATTTCATTTACATAATGCTGGTAACATCATTATATTAAGGTTGCATCACACAACTTGCTGCATATGATGCTTTCAGATGTGATGTGATGCTTTGTTGATGACTGTCACACATTCAAGTCTTGCAGTATAAACAAAAAATGCGAATAGGCTATATTTTGGGCCATGTTAATTTCGGTCTAGTATTTTAAAGTCCGGAGGTAGAATCAACCAATTGTGTCTTCTCTTAAATTCTCTTTGTACACGAATGGCAAGTCCCTTTCCCCACATGGATTGGTAGTGATTTAGGAGAGCACAGTTACTGTATCTATAAGAGACAAGAGAAGCATGGATTATTGGTATCAAGAATCAATAGCCTCTGGTGTGGATGTGGGGATAAAGGGACTCTCTTTCATTGTTGGTGGGAATGCTGACTTGTCCAACCTTTATGGAAAACAATATGGGTATTCCTTAAAAAACTAGAAATTTAGCTTCCATTGACCCAGCAATACCACTTCTGGGAATATATCCCGGAAGTGCAGAAAAGCACAGTAGAAATGACATCTGCACCTGTATATTTATTGTAGCACTGTTCACAATAGCCAGAATCTGGAAACAGCCTGAGTGCCCGAGAACAGACAACTGGTTAAAGAAACTTTGGTATATCTACACAATGAAATACTATGCAGCTGTGAGGAAAGATGAAGTAATAAAATTTGCTTATAAGTGGATGGTCATGGAGAGTATCATGCAAGTGAAATGAGTCAGAAAGAGAGGGACAGACATAGAATCACTGCACTCATTTGTAGAATTCTACAATTTGTAGAAAATAACATAATATGAGACTGACACCCAAGGGCAGTAGAAACAAGGACCAGGAAGATTGATCCATGATTGGAAGCCTGCCTTATTAGCTGGGGGAGAAGGCAACTGGGATAGAGAAGGGATCATTAAGCCAATGATGGCTGGAGGGATCGCTCAGGGTGGGAGATGTGTGCTGAAAGTAGACTAAGGACCAAACATGATGGCCTTTTAGTATCTGTACTGCTGACCATAATGCCCCAAAGTAGAGAGAGAGAGAGAGTAAGAAGAAAATCGTCGATCATAGAGGCAAGGGGTGGGGTCAGGTAGGGGTGGCGAGAGGGATACTGGAGACATTGGTGGTGGAAAATGTGCACTGGTGGAGGGTGTTCGATCATTTTATAACTAAAACTCTATCATGAAAGCTTTGTAACTGTGTCTCACAGTGACTCAATTAAAAAAAAAGAATTGATAGCCTCTAAAGTTCTCAGGAACACAAGCACAGACTGTCTTTGTGTAGTTCCAACAATTCTGGGAATTAGAGTGGCCACTAGTTGCAGCAGAGGGGCACACAGGGTAATAGATGACTTTTGCAACTCCTGCCACTTTCAGGAAGGAACCTTAGGCAGCTCAGAGCGACTGGAGTCTAGTTAGTCTTTGAGTTAATCTTCTTGGCTTCATGCAAGGGACTAAGTTCTGGACCTAACAGTAGCTACAAGGGAGTGACAACAACCAGTGACCAGCTTACACTCTGGTTTCATTCTAAGCAAGATGCGCATTGCCTTGGAAGCAATAACAAATAACTAACAATATGTCCATGAAGGTAGATCTGAGATCAGAGCTTCTTACATTTAATTCATAGTTTTTCTTAAAATCCCTGAATATTGATGGTTTTGTGTGAGACAACTAAATTAATATGTAACTCCATTTCTTAGCAGCATTACTATTTTATTCACTTTCAAAATAAATCCTATGAAAATTGGAGAGAGATTACAGGTATTACAGCATTTTCCTTCCCTGTTGCCAATTTCTAGCACCACATATGATCCCCTGAGCACATAGTCAGGAGTAAACTCTGACTAGTGCTGAGTAATATTTAATCACCCTGCTACTGCTACCAGGAAAAGGAGTTTTGGAACCAACAATATATTTGGAATCAAAGACTTAGATAGCAATACAAGATCTTCAACCTACTGGCTCAGAACTTGGGTAAGTTACTTACCCAATCTCCCTGTGTTCCACCTTCTGTATTTATGTAATAGGAAAGACAATCATACCTATCTCACAAGGTGCTATTGTGCTATGGAATACTAAATGTGCGGATACCTGATTACATGCAATGCCATAGGCATGATAAGCTCTTTGTAAGTGTGTGCTAGTATTGTGTGCTAGTGATTGTCAAAAGGGTGAGGTTGCCTTTCAGCTACATTAGCAACATCTATGGAATATTCTGCTCTCTCTGTGTGTCTATCTGTTTCTCTGTCTGTCTCCCTCTTTCTCTGTCTCTGTTTCTCTCTCTCTCTTTGTGTGTGATTCAGGGCATTCTACTGGCATCTATTAAAGACCAGGATGTTGCTAAATACCCTAAATGTCCAAAAATTGCTCAGCTCCAAGTATCAGTAGCACTCTGGTTGGGAAACCCTGTTGAACACTATTGACAGTTCTACAAAGATTTGTTTCATAACAGGTTTTTTTCAGTTGTATACTTGGTAGCTTCGTTTGAAAAATATTACAACCTTCATTTCCACAGGTAAAATGGTTTCACTTATTTATCTTGAAGCACTCTACTCTTTTAATCTGTCACAAAGATAGTGGTTACAAAAAATATTTCCTGGAACTCCTTACTTTATTACAAGTGCAGCAGAACAAATAAAGTAACAATTGCAAGTAAACACTTGACTTTATGACAGAGAGAAAATAGGCAATAGGGTGGCAGAGAACTGGTTTGAGGTACTTAAAGTACTCAAATATAGAAAGAAACCGCTTATTTGTTTCTTACCCATTTCCCTTTTGTGCCAAAGAGCACAGTGTCAGTTATTGTTTGAATAGGGATGGAAGTGGTAGAACGAATAGGTGAACTAATGGACACAAGCTCCATGGGATATTTCAAATACATTTTCTCCAGTTCACGAAATTGCCAAAACAGTAATGGGAATGAATCATAACAACAACCAAAAAATTATGTGTGTCCAAAAACTGAGAACATTTCTGGGAACACTTGGTCCTGAATAAAACCTCCCCGGAGGGGGGTAGAATCTCTATGTTCTTGCTTTTGAATATATGGTCCACAGGTCAGAATCACTATCTAGAGCTTGTTAGAACGGCAGAATCGAAGGGGCAGGGATGTGCCTTGCACACGGCCAACTGGGTTCTATTCCCATCATCCCATGTAGTCCTCCGAGCAACACCAGGAGTGATTCCTGAGCGCAGAGCTAGGAGTAAGCTCTGAGTATTGCGGGTTGTGGCGCAAAAGACAGAAAAGGAAAATGAAAGGAAGAATCTCAGGCCTTGCCCTAAACCTGAAGAATCGGAATCTGCATTTGAACAAGAGCTCTGGGTATTTTACATATACATTAAATTTTAGAAGCACTGGAATATTCTCTTTCCCTGACACACAAGGGGTGCAGCTCAGCTTTTAAGTTAGGCATGGGCCTATTAAAAGGAGAAAGGTGACAGGAGGAATCATTTTAATCAATAAGAAAGCTATTTCCCTTTCCAGTAATTAATTTACATACCATTCAGCTTATTTCTAGATTCTTAAATGATAGGATTTTATCAAATATATTCCATTAAAGTAATGTTATGGTTAATGATTTGTTTCATGTTTGCATGTTTAAAGGGAAGAAGGAAGAGTATTAGCACTTCGAAAAAGCAACAAAGTATAGACTTCTGTGTAATTTCCGGACAGGGGAAAAGTCACATTTGAAACTCAGGTATGACAGTCTATATTCTGACCTTTACTTGAGCAAATAGAGCTATGATAACTCTAATCTCCTTCACACTTAGATAACTGTCACAGGCTGAAAGGGAAAGGGAAGTTACATTAAAAACTGAACAGCACTAGAAGGGGACACATTAACTTTTATAAAGCATATTTCTTTGTTAAATAAATTGGCCTGTAGATGATTGTGAGTAGCAAAGGCGAGGGCTGCTTCCACACTGTCTCAGGAGCACCCATCACTGGATGCCTGCCTCTGACTCTAATTCCTCTTATTTTTTTTTTAATCCTGTTCCCAAACTGAGAAGGAGAAAAGGGTAAGTATCTCATTCTCCAGCTGGGGGGGGGGGGGAGGGAGGATGAGCGATGAGTGTGCAAATGATTCAAAGCTCTAGAGGCTGCACATTTGTAATTCCTTCCCCAGCCCACTATCAATGTCACTATTTTCCTCAGAGCTGCTGCTAAGGCTCAGAAGCCTTTCACTTATGTCGCCTACTGAAACTATAGTAGATTCCACAGTGCTTGAAATGACCGTAAAACTTGAGGCATATAGAGAACGTGGATTTTTTAGCCCACCCCCCCCCCAAACAAAAACCTTCCAGTGCCTTTCTGCATTGGGCGATTTCCAAAGTACTGTAATCTGTGTGTCTTGGAAATGGTCGGCTGCTTTGGGCTGCGAGCCACCGGCAGAAATAAATTTCAACTTGATCTGCTGCTGGTGAAGGATAATGAGCATTTTCTTATGAAATTTGGAGCTTCTTTCTCCCAAGCAGCTTATGTGCTTCTATTGTGCCAGCTTCCATATACTGTCATTATCATTATTAGACACAACATCTAAAACACCATCAGAATAAATCTCATACCAAATTGCCTTCCTGAAGTGACTAGAGGAAATGCTGGCATCGATAAATGTAGAAATGGATATGGCAATGGGCTATGTTTTGTATCAGATAAAAAAAATGAAATGAGAAACATATTAAGCTTGAAGGTTCATCAAGAGCTTCTAGATAATTCTGCCATGGTTTCAATTTAAATAGTCTCACATGAAACATTGGTTCTCATTAGGCTTTCAGCTCTTGAGCCCCAGGACGCATTGTATTTAATTAACTCTTCCCGACATAAAATTTCTCAGCTCTGAGCATTGGTATCCAAACATTAATTTTTTCAGAGGTATTCTCAGAAATCCTTGACATATTATATAATATACATATATTACATATCATTTATATTTCAATATGCAAACTTAGACCTTGGTGGAAGTGTGGAGATGGAAATAACTATATACATCTGTTTCAGTGTCAGTATGAAATATGATTTAGAAAGGTTATCCTTATTGGTACTGAGTGGTTGTGAACAAGATTTAGTCTTCTCGGAGAGCCCGGCAAGCTACCGAGAGTATTCGATATGCCAGACACAGTAACAACAAAGTCTCCAAAGGAGACGTTACTGGGCCCGCTCGAGCAAATCGACGATCAACGGGAGGGCCTTTACCTTTTTTAAAAAATTGTATTTTATTTTTGGCCTACAATACCTCAAATAATGGTTCCTCACAGACATTATTCTGACATCACACCCATCACCAGACTACCTTTCTCTGTCCGCCACTCAACCACTCTCCCTCTCACCTGTACCCCAACTCAACTTTGTGTGTTCCTTCTACCATTATGTTGCTTTGGGATCTTTGTTGCTGCTTCACTGTGTAGAACAAGATTAAGTCTTATCTTTAGATGAGGTAGGTGGTTTGGCTAAAGTTTCTTGAACGCTTTATGAATAATAGAAGGATGAGTTAAATACGCTCCAGTTGTGGCATATCAATTCTTCATAGGATTATATTCACCTATGTGCTAGGGGTTCTTCATTTATCATTGCTACAGACTGAACTGCTACTTAATATGGTGCTTTTACCAAATAATAATAGTGACAATAATAATAACAGAAAAAGCTTCTATCATTTGAACCTGATTTATAAGATGCAAGAGATGATATTATACCTTTTCAGTAAGGGTCTAGAAGTTCAAGGAATTGTTACAAAATACCCCATGTCAAATGATATTGTATGAACATATGAATCAATCGGAAATTAGAGGGAAGAAAGGGGGAAATAGGCGGCGGAGATTCTTAGTGAAGTTATTGACAGGAAAGAGCACGTCAGCGGCTTTTGAGAAGCCATTAATCTTCTCTTTCTTGAACTGTCGTGTTCAGTTTTCAAAAACTTATCATGCTATGCATTTATTATCCGTTCAGTGTTCTTGATGAGCTTTTCAATATGAAACAACAAACAGACCCCTTATATTTTGTGATAGTGGTCCAGACCATGGCAAAGGACAGAATAGAATAATGTTACCTGAAATGAAGACGGGTTATGTTAAAGGGCCTAAACAGACCAGAAGCCAGAATTTCTAGAAGAAAGTGTAAGAGAACTAGAGGGGAAGACAGCTAATGATGGGGAGAAGGATAGTGAACCAGGACGCTAAAACCCAAAGGGAGTTGAAACAGGAAACCTGCTTAGGAATCTAGTGTGCATTGAACATTGCTCAAAGAAATTCAACTGGAAATAGCCAGATAAGTGCAATAGCGGAAGTAAAGGTTGGTCTCTCCCTAGCTCAGAAAGTGGTAGAGATTAAAGCAGGCTCTTGGAAGGGAGCCATACCCAGTTTGAAGATGAAATTGTCAACTACACAGAAAACATTGGTTCTCTACATCAAACATCCTCAGACACTTCAGCTTGCTTATCTTGGCATCACCTCAAGTGCTTCCAAATGAGAAAGGACACCATTTTGGGTACAGTTTGATTCTCTATCCAAGTCAAGGATCTACTTTTTGTGACTATTCATAGCAAACCTGATGGTTGGATGGAACTGCCAGCAATTCAGTTCAGAAACACTTGTTGAACACCTGTGTGCCAATAGCTGTTTTAGATATTATAGAGATGAGGAACAAACCGTTTACTTGATAAAGCTATACAATGTTGCAAGCACATAATAAACCAAACATGAAGTTCTTATTTAATTTAGCATTTTATAAGATAAGAAGCTATTGAGACACATCAAAATACCATAATGTCTAAAATATATACAGGTATGTTACATGATTAATCTAGACACTTACACATATAGAATATACATATCTATGCTACTTGGTCCCTGTCTATTCATGGAGAGCATGTTCATGGCATAAAATATTCATATTTAATGTTTAACATCTCTCCCTCTTTTATGCTGCATGAGGATGAATAATTTGATTAGTATCTCTAGTTCTCAATTTTCTCACTTACAGGAGGAACCAATACTCCCAATTCTTGTGAGAACTGAGTACCTAGATTCCAGGGCTACTGGGAGGGTTGATATGTTTATTTTAGTTCCTAAGTGATAATATTTATGAATATATTAGTGATAGTATTTATCATTAATAGTTACTCAATTAATGATAAAGAATTCTGAATTCCTAAATAATTTCAAATCTTCTAGCCAAGTTCCTCATTTTTGAGTCCCCTCTAAACTTTCTCCATGCTCTTAAGTTCTCACCTCTGTGACTTGAGACACTCAGGGTATGTCACAGAACTGATAAGAATTATTAAAAATTTCTGTGCATCTTTATTTATAGGCCATGATTTTCCCTTTTTCAACTTGTTCTAAGCACAGGAATCTCCATTTAGACTTCATTCCCTCCATGTACACTAATACAAGGCTCTTGGGAACATTAGACTTGGAAGATTTGGAGACAACCAAGGGAGCACAAGGTATTTAGCAGAGCAGAAGTTCCCTTTTCATAGAAAATTCCTTACTGACCATCATTCCCTTCTGAAAGTGTGATTTCACCCTTGAGTTCTCTTTATAACACTCTTCTTTATCCAGCATATCAGAGAATCCGGTTGACTTTGCTTTCACAATACACAAAGCAGAAACCTTTTTTTCCTTAAACTGATGTTTTCCAAATGCCAAGGACAGAGTCTAGCATAAAGCAGGTGCCCAGTAATTATCTTTGAGAGAACAAAGAAGTGCTTATAACAGTGCCTGGCACGAAGAAAAACATACCATTTAAAACTTTGATGAATATGATTTTTAGGATCTGTAATTTGGTCTTTCTGTGGTTATTGTCGGGACCATGTGATCTTTGTAGAAAACTGACTGTCCTAAACCTCGCACTTCAAGTCAGTTAATTAGCACTTGGTTGTGCTCTCTCTGGCTTGCTTCCCCAGGATTCATTATCTTGAGTGTTTGGTAAAATCAGTTTCCAAGGTTTGCAAAACTGTAGAGGGGAAATCAAGCCCTTAGTGTCCCCCCATAAAGGGCAGGTCCCTTGTGAGGATCAGCTTGAGACCAGATGAAAAGCCTCTCTCCTCACCACATGCGTCATATCCGTAGTTTTAAATAGCATCAGGTTGATTGAGGAAAGGAACCATCTGAACTGTCAGGTGTTTGCAATTAAAAATAAAATTGCACAGCCAAGAAGCCATTATCACAAGTCCTGCACGTGTTAGACATTTCAGGTGGTACCAAATACATCACAAGAGGTATCAAGAATATGAGAAATGTGCACATTGGACTCTCAGTTCAGTGAGACAGCTTTTCTTATTGCTGTCTCAATAAAAATGTTTAGATACATATTAACATATCCCTGATCTGATAAAAATGTATTTAAAGAATTTGTTTTATAAAATACAAGGAAAATTCTCCCTTAGTTTAAAATTCCAGAAACCCTATGTCTACCATGACCACAACCACGACCATCCTGTTATTCGTCGATTGTCTCGAGCAGGCCCCAGTAATGTCTCCTTCATCCTAGCCCTGGGATTTTTAAGAAAGTGCTATATTCAAGGCTCTTTAGGAGAACGAGACCCATCATTGTTACTGGTATTTGGCATATTGGGTACGCCACGGGGAGTTTGCCAGACTCTGCCATGTGGGCAGGTTACATTCGGTAGCCTGCCAGTTTGTCCAAACAAAATTAATAGAGGCTTCCAAAAATACTAAAATGATTTAAATGGTGATTGGTATACATTCATATTACCAGAATTTTGAAATTTATTACTAAGTAACTATATGTCTACCATAGGGGTGGAAATCAGTGGCTCCCCCAAAAGACCAATTATGTTTTTGTTCCCCTCACACCCACGGTGAATTTGATCTCAACAGCCTTCTCCATGTGCCATTTCAAACAGTTGTTTCTGACCTATCCTTTGCTTCCCTATCACCTGCTTTCAAAATGACAGCCAGAGGGAGACCTTCACATGTAAGGCAGATCACCTTCTTTCTCTGGTCCATGTCCTCACCCAAACGCATCACCCCAAATGATCTGGTTCTCCCTGTCTCTTACATTACCTCTTTGGCATTCTCCCTGATTCACTCCATGTCAGTTATTCTAGTCAACCTGTCCTTCACTGGCTACCTTCTTGTCTCAGTGTCTTGACATTGACTAGTATCTCTTCCCAGAATATTCTCCATCAGTGTAACTTCAGATTTAATGCCCTCAAGTTCTTTTACAAATGTTACCATTTTAATGAGGCCTATGAGAAATATCGATTTAAAATGGTAACCTCCAGATGGTGGATCGAACAATGCACATCGACCCACCCTCTCCCTAATTTACTCCCTAGTCCGTGGAACCTGTATGTTACTTTACATGCAAAAAGGGATTTTGCAGGTATGAGTTAATTAAAGTTCTTGAGATGGACACTATAGTGGAGTATCTTTGAACTGGATAAATTCATGAAGTTCCTTATAAAAGGGAGGCACAGAAATCAGAAACAGAGATGTGACAGGAAAAAAGGTCAAAGAGATGATAAACTTGAAGATGCTCCAAGCTTTAAACCTGGAAGAAGATACCATGAACCAAGGTATTGCAAATATTTCTAGAAATTGGAAAGAGAAATTAATCTCTGCCAAAGCCTCCAAAAGAAATGTAGTCACACCAATATCTTGATTTTAGTACTTCTAACCATAAGACAATTTGTGTGGTTTTAGCCATCTTTTAGTGGTAATTGATTATAGCAGTAGGGAAAAAAGTAACACAGCCTTTCCAGTCTACATTTTGCTTTCTTCCTATCACTCATTTACCTTAATGCACCAGGCGGTCTGTTTATTATGTCTATTGTTCATTGTCCCCTGTCTTACACACTGCCTTCTCTAGAATTGCAAGGGCAGTCATTAATGGTTTTGTTTGCTGCTGGAAATCTATAATGATAAAACGACACGCAGTACGTGGTCTAATGTACCGAATTAATTAGTTGGTTCGTTGACCTTTAGTCTACTTTTACATCTGAAATTCTTTCTCAGCACTTTAAACGAATCGTCCATTCTGTCTCTTGATCCTATCTTTTCCTTTCTTTCTCTGTCTCTGTCAGTTTGTCTGTTCTGCTCTGTTACACATACCCCTCTGAATTTAGAATTTTCTTCTATCAGTGTGCCAGTTCAGGTTATAGCTTGCCTACGCAGCATTCCCTTGACTCAACAATATTCACACTGATCTCTACATTTTCTTTATTTACTTGTAAATTAGGCACCGTGATTGACAATGCTGTTAATAATTATGTTTTACACATACAATTCCGCTACTCCACACTCACACCAGAATATCAGCATCCTTTCATCACTATATCTAGGTCTTCTCTTTCCCCCATGGTGACCCCTCCCCACTTAGCAAAGTCACTTTGAGAGGATAACTTCGAGGGTCTATTATCATTAGCCATTGTTAATTCCCTTACTATGTTTATTTATACTACACATATGAGGGATAATTTGTTTTCTGAACTCCGAGCATCTCTTATTACTATTCCATCAATTGGTGCTTATATTATCTTATTTTTATAACAGCTATATTTTAGTCAGTAGTTAGAAACTGCACAAAAATTACAATGGGGGTTTAAGTATAAATATTATCAACTAATAAGTGAATCAATTACTACAGGAAACAGCAATTAGCAAAAAACCTCTCTCACCTGTTATGGACCTTTTGCACCTTTTATTGATTAATAATGTAGCATCTGGCAAAGAGAAATTCTAACAGTGTAACGCAGAGAAGATCAAAGAAGAGTAGACTGAGAGATGGAGAATATATTTGTAATTGGCATATCTTTGCATTTGGAATTTGTCTTGAATGTTAGCAATATTTTAAGTCCCTTCAGACCAAGGCCAATGTCACACTTCACTCCATGACCCAATCTGGCCCTTCATGGTTTATACAGCATTTATATAGTACTGGTTACATGTTGTAAATACTTGGTTGACTGTAAACATTTTTCTGAACTCTTAAATTTGTTCAAGAGCCAAGGAAGATGATGGTATCCTTGACTCTCTTTGTGATACCCTTTTCTGAAATCTAATGACAGAGCAGTTCAACCATGAACCATGAACAACAGCTGCCACCAAGCTAGCAATTTCCAACAGCAAACCAGGCAGTGATTTTCTCCTCAGCGATAATGCCATCTTGGATGTCATTTTCAAAAATGCTGAAGCCAAGCTGGGGCCAATTGTGATTTTGTTTATTAAAAATCTCACTTGGTAGAAAACAGCTCTGTCAGCTGCTGGTTCTCCCAAATCCGAGTTACATGGAGGCTTCTAATGCCACCCTTTTAAGGAAGTATGTTCCAGTATGCCCGACTTTCATCTTATAAGAATTTAGACAAGTCCTTTCAGAATCAGAGTGACTCAAACCACATAAAACCTTCTTTGTGCCCAAAGGAGGAAAGTGAAATTTAGCAGTTAGATTCATTTTTATACATTTCTTGGCCTCTACTGGCTTTCAAAAATCTTATTTTGTGCGAACTCAAGAATCTTATCTTTAAGGAGCAAAATTAAGATTGGCTAACACCAAATTTAACACCCATATTAGTCCCCTCCAGAAGTCCTTTGCCTATGATTGATATGTCAGTATTTTTCCTATCATATACGAGTTCATAATATAATAATTAACTGAAATATCATTGCAATATCAATAATTGTGGCCAATATAGTTTCTTTGGAAGCAAAATGGCTCTAGATCTTGAGTCAGACAAATTCAAAAGAGCTTAGAGCCTGTCATTTATTACTTGTGTAACCTTGGATAAATTTCAGATTTCTCCCCATCAATTGGAGCTAATCAATAGAAATGGGGACAACCTATCAACTTTAAATGGCAATTTGATCGTTAGTAAACTGGGGTTAATAATGATACTTAAGGGGGCGGAGCAATAGTACAGTGGGTGGGGTCTTATAAGACCTTGTGATTTGGGCTTGGCCAATTTCTCCAGTTCCTTCTCACTGATTTCTTTTATCCCTCATTCCATCGAATCATGGTTTTCCTGGAACATTTTGACAATACAGACATGTTAAAATTCACTTAACTCATTTCACCAGGTGCCTCCTCTAAAAGCAGCTTCTAACCCCTGTCTGGGTTTCTAGCCCCTACTTCAACTTATTTAACTCATGACGTTTATTGGTACCTAACATAAATGTTTATTTGTTTATGATCTTTTGTTTCATGAAAATGGAACTTCAGTGTCAGGGGGATATTGCAAAGTGCTGGAGAACATGCCTTGCACGCAGGAGGCCTGGCACCACATGGTCTCCCAAGCACCTCTAGAATCAACTGCAGAGCACAGAGCCAGGAGTAGCACCTGAGAACCACTGGGTGTGGACAAAATCTACCACCCCAAAATGGAACATTAAAAAATATAGGCTTTGATTAATCTGTTGTGGTCTAGTACTTGGCATATATTAGGTATAGAATATTTTTTTTGTTGACACAAGGCATACTAGTTTTTCCATGACTTTGAGTCTTATGGAATTTTGGACCTTTAGTGAATCTCTTGGAGTGTTTAATGCTTCTAATATTGATCACTTGATCACTTGACTTCCCGTTAATCGCCGATTTGCTAGAGCGGGCGCCAGTAACGTCTCCATTTGTCCCTGTTGCGTGCTAGTGTAGCCCAATGGCATCTGTTCACTCTAGGAACACGAAGAGCCTCAAACCGATCGTTCATGATCTTGATGAAGAATTCTGACCATCTGGTAGGTGGGATTCTAATATTTATCAACTCAATCCCTTTTGTACATTGGTGTAAATCCTAGCTGAGATTCATAGAAATCAGGTATGTGGCTTGATTCTAAGTTTTTGGGATCAGAGAGAAGAAGTAAGAAAAAGAAATAGAAACTCATAGGAAAAATAGGATTATCTCAAATAAAAATCACCATATGATTTATTATCTTGCCTAGAGCTACCCATGAGTACTTTCTCAAACCAGGATTTTATATGAGAGAAAATTCCTTTCTCTGCCTTCCTTTCCTATTTAAAGGCTGCCTACACAACATAAATGCAATGAAAATTGCTAAAGAGAAACCAATTATAACATTTTTCAAGTTGTATGGAAACAAAATGGAAGAATTCAGTTTCTGCTTTTCTCTTAGCAATGGAAATCATGCCATGTGTTTATCATCAAACTTAAAAACAAATCTTAAATTCAAAGTTATAGTGAAAGTATACACCTGGAATTCCATAAATTGCTCCTTAGAATGCTATGGTGACTGGATGAAACTGAGAGAACAAATCGGCTCCAAACTCTCTTGTTTTCCCTATAAGTTTAATCAGGTTCATTCAGTAAGCTATTATTGTTTCTCCATGTGGCTAGAAGATTCTTCAATCATTCTACATTTTTCAGTATAGAATGATTCCATTGAAAACACTGGCCTTTCACTGTCAGGCTTTGAACTCTGAATCCCAAGTTTGTTACATCCTTCAAAAACCTACTTCTTAAATTAAAAGCACTTTGCTTTTAAAGGCCATTTCCTCTGCTAATGACTTTGAAGCTTTTATTTGAAAATTAAGCTTAATAGTGACTATTTGTTCTAAGCTAGTTCCATCGTACTTGGGGGGGGGGAGTATAATTGACAATGATTAAATGGGTAAAAAGCAAAACATAGAAATACTAAGAACTACTGAAAATTACTGGGAAAATACAACAAACGTCCTGACATCAAGACCTATAATTACTTGAATTTGAATTAATTACTGGCATTTATCCTCCTCCAAGTTTTGTTTGTCACCCAGAATCAGGCTAAATTTCTTATTCTCAGGAAATCGGGGTAGGTCATGGGAGATGTCATGAAGAGTCAGAACTGGAGAGAAATAGCAATCTACTCTTTTTTGGGGGAAACTATGAAGTGCTGGTGGGTGTTAAATTTCCATTATTTCCCTGGGCCTTTTATCTATGTTGGACTGACAAAATTGGCATCAACAACCAGATAAATGCGTAGAAATGCTACCATTAGGTACTCATTATACCCAGAATCATTCTCATGAGCTATCAGGTAGACAATAACCTTAGGAAATGCCAAAGCAAGATATGAATCAGGACAGATTTGTATCACATTGATGACTTCCTGGAATTTGTGGGAGGCTGGCTGCAGAGGCTTAGCCACCAGATTCATTAGTCCTATATTAATACAACTCTTCATTTATACAAAGGATGTGATTACCTTATTCATTTATTTATTATATACTTAGTGAAAAATTTTTCCCATTTAGGGATTCAAGCTTATGATGGCAGTCTTTGTGCATTTTTAATGTCCAACACAGACAGAACATTGGTGTTCAATCAATATTTGTTGAACAAATGAATATGAATACACCAGTGTAAGTAGACAACTGAACCAGTTTTCTTTACACTGACTACACAGGCCTAAAATGAAGACCAATGAACTAATAAATAACACTGTTGTCATACTGGGACAAAAGTGAGCAAATAGTTACAGCAGGAAGGAGTGGTACTCCCTGCAACGTTAAGTGGAGTCTGAATTCTCCAGTTTGTCACAATTTTCTTCACTGATATTTTATCTGCTTTTAGTGCCTGATAGTCTCAAACTTGCTATGTTTTCAGGATACATGCACTACAGGAATAAGGAGAAAAAGTTATATTACAAGACATATTCTTATTACAATGAACACGATTCAACTAACAATTGCAAGTAAAGAGCAATTTCATGAAAAGAATGCTGTTGATAATTTAAACAATTTAAAATTAGAGTCCTTTCATTTCTCTGCTGCTTCTATAACTATTTCATTTCCTAGAATTTTCCTGTTGTGTATCACCTCCTCTTCACCTAAATGGGATCACTTCTTCTGTCTGGAGATCTTTGGAAAACAAATGAAATCTAAGAGATGAACAAATCATTGACTCTCTCCAGATCCCAGTGACGTCATCTGTAAAATAAAGGAAGCTAACTAACAAGCACTTTTCAATCTTTAATGCACTCACCGGAGGGATCTTATTAAAAGGAAGACTGATTTAGTAGGTCTGGGGTGGACTTGAGATTATGTATTTATAACAAGTTCCCAGGTAATCAGGGAGTAGCAAGGACCCTAGTAGGCCTCTAATGTTCTTTTTCTTTGTACATCTAGATTATTTACAAGATAGAATTGAATTTATCATATGTATAATATATATTTTAATGAAATGTATCTATTTTAGTAAACTATTAAAATAGCTTTTATTGAACGAAATTTAAAGAGAAGTATGAGGGTAGAGAAAGAGAGTACTATGTGTTCAAAAGAGGATACAGGCTACTCCTACATATATTTTTTTCAAATGAGATCTTCTGTCTCAGGAATAATGCCAACTGGAGGGTATTACTGTAGCCTTTAGTCCCCGAACTTAATTATATATTAAATTTTATTTTAATATTTAATTTAATATGGTGGTAGATTTATCTGTCCTAGTATAATAGATTATTTATATTGGAATCAAATATATTGAAATCCTATATTTTCCTATTAACACCCCATGCGAAAGGAGGTGATGTGTTTACAATGGTGGAATTAATTATCCAGAGGGATGAGTAGTTGTGACTTAGCTAAGTAAATAATGTGAAGTTGATAAAATATAAAGAATGATGTAGATATTATTGCTGTGTTATCTGGGCTTACTACTGGAGGAAAAATAAGGCTGAACTGTTGATCTGTGCTATATTAGCTATTGGCAAATGAGTCATAAAATTTGGAGTCATTTTGATGAATTAATATTTCTAATGTTTTCTTGACCAGGGCACAAGTGACAGCTTCTATCACCAAGATTAAGCAGTCATATCTGCATATTTAAGACACAGTTACAGTTTGTAGACAAGATGAATGCGACCCTTATGAATGAATGCTAGACTTAGTTTTTTGGTTCCTCCTGGTGGCATTGAGATGAATTCTTAAAGCTTCTGGAAATCCTCAAGAAAGTCTCTTGGGTTTGTACTGAGAACTAAAACTTTACTGGTATCTTTTATTTTCTTTTTGGGTCACACCCAGCGATGCACAGAAGTTACTCCTGGCTCATGTACTCAGGAATTACTCCTGGCAGTGCTTGGGGACCGTATTGGATGCTGGGAATCGAATCCAGGTCAGCTGCGTGCAAGGCAAATGCTCTACCCGCTTTGCTATCACTCCAGCCCTACTGGTATCTTTTATTGCTCTTCACTTCCATTCTGGCTTTCTGTGGTGGGTCTATTGTCCTTGATGTTACTCAAAGTAGTAGCAAGCCACAGATGAATTAGTAGATGCCATATTGTGCACTTTCCCAATCTCCTTAATTTACCTCAAAATATTAAGAAGTTAATATAACATGAGGCTGATTCCTAAGGAGAGTAGATACACGGGACAGATAGATTGCTCCATAACTGGAAGCCTGCCTCATGAGCAAAGGGGAGAAGACAGCTGGAATAGAGAAGGGATCACTAAGACAAAGATGGCTGGAAGAACAGGTCGGGATGGGAGATGTGTGCAGAAAGTAGATAAAGGAGAAAACATGATAACCTCTCAGGGTCTGTATTGCAAACCATAATGCCCAAAAGTAGAGAGAGATTATGGGGAATCATATCTGCCATGGAGGCAGAGGGAGGGTGGGAAAGGGGGTTTGTACCGGGGATATTGGTGGTGGGGAATGTGCATTGGTGGAGGGATGGATGTTTGATCATTGTGTGATTGTAACCCAAAAATGAAAACTTATAACTATCTCACAATGATTCAATAAAATTAATAAGAAAAAAGAAAAAAATGGAGTAAGCACTCCTGAAATTCATATGGAACAATAAGCCCCCACAAATAGCTAAAACAATTCTTGGGAAAAAGAAAATGGGAGGAATTAACCTCCCTAACTTCAAACGTTACTACAAAGCAGTAATAATTAAAACAGCATGGTACTGGAACAAAGGCAGAGCTGCAGACCAATGGAACAGAGTTGAATATACTGACATTTCCTCCCAAACATATAATCATCTAATCTTTGATAAGGGAGCAAGAAATGTGGAGCAAGGAAAGTCTCTTTAACAAATTGTGCTGGCAAAACTGGACAACAGCTACATGCAAGAAAATGGGCTCAGATCTCTTCCTAACACCATGTACAAAAGTAAGATCAAAATGGATTAAAGACCTCAACATCAAACCGGATCCATAAGGTACATTGAAGACAAAGTTGGCAAAACCCTCCATGCCATTGAAGCTAATGGTATCTTCAAAGATGACACGTACTGGCCAAGCAAGTGAAAACAGAGATATAAAAATGGGACTATCTTAAACTAAGAAGCTTCTGCACCTTAAAAGACACAGTGACCAAAATACAACGACAGTCTACAGAATGGGAAAGGATATTCGACCAATACACATCTGACAAGGGGTTGATATCAAGATATAAAGTACTGGTTGAATTCCACAAGAAGAAAACATCCAACCCCATCAAAAAATGGGGCGACAAAATGAACAGAAACTTTATCAAAGAAGAAATCCGAAAGGCTACAAGGCACATGCTCTACATCATTAATCATCAGGGAGATGCAGATCAAAACAACAATGAAATATCATCTCACACCACATAGACTTGCCCACATACAAAAGAACAAAAGCAACCGGTGTGGGCACGTATGTGACGAGAAATAGACCCTCCTTCACTGCTGGTGGGAATGCCAACTGGTTCAGCCCTTTTGGAAAACAGTATGGATGATTCTCCAAAAATTAGAAATTGAGCTCCTATTTGACCCAGCAATACCACTCCTGAGCATATATCCCAGAGAAGCAACAAAATATAGTCGAAGTGACATCTGCACTTGTGTGTTCATTGCAGCACTCTTTACAATAGCTAGAGTCTGGAAAAAACCTGAGTGCCCAAGAACAGATGACTGGTTAAAGAAACTTTAGTATATCTGCACAATGGAGTACTATGTAGCTGTTAGAAAAGATGAAGTCATGAAATTTACATACAAGTGGTACTACATGGAAAGTATCATGCTAAGCAAAATGAGTCAGAAAGAGAGGGACAGACTTAAAAAGATTGCTTTTATCTGGGGGACATAAAGTAACAAAATAGGAGACTAACACCCAAGAATAGCCTAGATAAGTACCAGAAGGTTTACTACATGACTTGGAGGCCAGCTGCACATGCTAGGGGAAAAGGCAGGTCACATAGAGAAGGGAGCACCAAATAAAGGGTGTTGGGAGGATCCTCCCAGGTTGGGAGATGCATGCTGAAAGTAGACTATAGACCAAACATGATTACCACTCAATGCCTATTTAGCAAACCACAGCACCCAAAAGGAGAGAGAGAACAAAAAGGAATGCCCTGGTACTGAGGCAGTGTGGGATGGAGGGGTGGGGGGCGGGAAGGATTCTGGGATCAGTGGTGGTGGAGAATGGGCACTGTGGAGGGACGGGTACTCGATCATTGTATAATTGGAACCCAAGTACAAAAATTTGTAAGTCTACAACTGTACCTCATGGTGTTTCATTAATAGAAATTAAAAAAAAAATATATATATATGTTAAGTAATTAATGATCCATGAGTGACTACTAAACAATGAAGGGTGGATTTGATTACTAAATATGCTGACTTCCTCAGTCTTCAGAGAGATAATTCTGAAATAGGTTACATGCAATTTCTCTGAGAATGCGCACGTGTGTGTATGCATGTGTGTTTTTTTGGGGAGGGGAATGAAGAAGTAGCTACTCATACTGATAAACTCTTATAGAGATTTGTTTTTCTATTTTCTCTTATTCCTTTTTCACTCTACCTAATTTTTTACTCATGCTTTTAGGGATCATCTACAATTCAAACTACTTGCACCCAAATCCTTGCTTCAGCACATGATTCTGGGGGAACACAACTAAGGCAGTTATCATCAAATTCTTAGCTGCCCGGGAAGGTTGCTTGCTCTGGAATTCCAATGTACATTCAGAAAGGCAGAGTTGGTCTGATGAACTAACTTATCTTGTGCTCAGAAGCAACAATTGAAACACTTACAAAAACTATTGCCTTCAATACTGTTCCCCTGGAGACTCTTGTCTTCCTTGCATACCAGCCTTTGTGTGCATTTGCAATTGCTCTACCATTATTAGCCTTCATAGCACATTTCTGTCTATCGTATCCATGGTATTGACCCTTTTAGTTCTATGAAACAGTACTTGCTTTACATACTTGTATAACTTTCCATTCAGAGGTGAGATGGTTGACTCTGACCATATACAGAACATGTTCTCTGAAAAAAACATCTGGGAGCGATAGCACAGCGGTAGGGCATTTGCCTTGCACCCAGCCAACCTGGCCGACCGGAGTTCGATTCCTCCGCCCCTCTCGGAGAGCCCGGCAAGCTACCGAGAGTATCTCGCCCACACGGCAGAGCCTGGCAAGCTACCCGTGATGTATTCGATATGCCAAACACAGTAACAACAAGGTCTCCAATGGAGATGTTACTGGGCCCGCTCGAGCAAATCGATGAAAAATGGGAGGACAGTGACAGTGACAGTGATGGTTCTGAATAAACACTTTGTTTCCCACCCCATAACATAGGATAGTAATTACAAACATAGCTTTCCTGGGTTCAAACATGAATTATTCCACTTGCTGGCTATACAAGTGTGGGAAAAATATTTAAACTTCTGTGTGACCTTTGTTTCCTCCACGATAATATGGGGATGAAATATTACCACATTAAAGTACTGAAAATGATATGTATTAAGACATATAAAGCATTTGAAATAGTGCATGACATGTGATAATCTCTCCAGAAATACTAATAATTATCTACTAGCTTGTGTTTTCCCCGAATGAATCTTGAAATAAGGGTCTCAAACGTAGATTACTTATTTTGTATGTATTTGTGAGAAACACTGAAAGAAAATTAAGAAAAACAAGGGAAAGGGCGTATAAAGTACATTCAATTAAGTTATCATTGGGGGCAACTGAAACTTAGTTATGCCGGGGGACTGAGGAAACAATTTAGACCATGCTTCAGAGTTATCCCAAGTAGGGGTGACCAACTCTTAAAATTTTCTTAGAGCTGAGGCATTTTCTGAGATAGAGAGCTTCGAGCACAAGAAGCAGGAGAGTCCTGAAAAAAGTGCGATGTACTGGGATGAACCTTACAAAAGAGGAAAATTTATGTACAAACCTGCTATACTTCATTCGGTGGAAACCTGATTCAGGGGTGTTAACTTTCTGGTACCTCGAGGTTACCATCCATGTGCACTAACTAAATGTCTGTGACCAGAGATTTACAGGTTACATGGAGTAACTGGCCTTTATAGGTGTGTGCCAGAAGAAGGCAGGGGTGGAATACCAACAAAATCTGCCTTTTATTATCCATCTCTTCTGGAAACACCCCTTCCTTAGCTTGTCTGTGAGTATTTGGGAGAAGGTGATGGAAGCATGACATAAAAATGTCATCTTTCCAAATTTCCTTCATTTTGGTAGCTTAGAGAACATGAAAGTACTTGCATTTCTCAATAATCAATGTTACAATTCCTGGGGCCTCAGTTTCTTCAGTGGTAAATCAAGAATAGGGTTGGGGGAATCTCTCAAGGGCCCCTTCTATCTCTGTACACGTTTATTACTTGAGAACTAATAAAAAATTATTTGATTCTTTCATAAAGATATTTTCAGGTTTAAAATGTTAAAAAAACCCCATAGAGTTTATTCATTGTTTAATCAGAATGTGTGTCCGTTGTTGAGAAATTCAAACAATTCTGTCACCCTTGAGAAGTAAATCACAGTCATCAGAAGCTTCTATAATTAAGTTTATTATAGAGAATACAGTATAATTTACATCTGAAAACTCTGAACTAACTAAAGTAATGGAATGTCAACGTTCATAAAGTACCCAGAGAAGGCAATTTTGTTGAAATAGTAGTGGTACTAAATGAGGGCCTATAAGTTCTTTGTATCAGATAACAAGAACTGTAAAGTTGCTATTGACACTGAACTAGACAAGAGAGGATTAAAAGAAATCTCATGAAGTAAATGTTGTTATTTTGAGAAATGGTTCAGATATATTATTTCTGAAATGGGACAAGGAATTCCTGAGTAATATGTCATTTACCTTTATTTTGTCCATATGATCACTAATTTTCACACTGCTTCCAGTCTAGTAGATCCATGTATACTACATATTTCCTTTTTTTTTTCCTTTTTTTCTCTCTTGTGGTGCCAAGTACTAAATCAACGATCTGACACATGCAAAGCAAGTGCTTTACCACGGAGCCATGCCCCCTTTCTTATCTCTAAATTTTCTTATTATTTGGAGTAGCATTAAGTTAAAAACAAGTAATGCTGGAATCTCTTTATGTTATTTTTATGATTTTCTAGTTTTCTCGATAGCATCTGTTGAAAAGACTTTCTTTTTTCCTGTATTTTCTTGAATATTCTTTCATGAATTAACTGTATGGGTTCATTTCTGGAATCTTTATTCTGTTCCATGCATCCATGTGTCTGTTTTTATTCCATTACCACACTATTTGATTACTATAACTCTGTAGTATAGTTTGACATAGGAATGTGTGATACCTCCATTTTGTTTTTGCTTCTCCTTAGAATTTCTTTGACAATGTCTGGTCTTTGGTGGTCCCACACACATTTTAGTATTGTTTATTCTATATCCACAAAAATGCTATGAAGCTACTAAGGACCCAATATATATTTGTATTTGTTTTTTCCTGCTAGTTTCTATAGTAGTTACAAATACTTTTAGCTGCAAGTGATAGCACATACATCCAGTGATAAATAATTTAATCAACATGATGTGAGCAAAAGCTAGGGACAAGGCTTTGAGGAAGCCATAAAAGTCCTGTAAAGCTGATTCAAAGTTGGTTATTAGAGGGATCGCAGAGATAGAACAGGAGGTAAGGCATTTGCCTTGCAGGAGACCTGTCCAGATTCAATCTGCAGCACCAGCTATGGTGCAAACACTGCTAGGAGTGATCCTTGAGGAGTGATCCCTGCAAGGAGTAAGCCCTGAATATAGCTGAGCATCACACAACGTCCCCCAACCCCACAAACACACACACACACACACACACACACAAACAAACCCAAAGTTGGTTAAGAGAAAGTGATATATATAAGATCAAGGGAAGAATGAATGCTGAAATGAATTGCTGAATTAACCAGAACATTTATTAACACCTTAGAAGAAATCAGTGGAGAAAATCAGCAGAGTCTCCGCCCCCGTGCCTGGCTGTCCTCACCAGGGCCCCTTGGAGGAGAGCGGGTAGAGTTTCCCTCCCCGCCCCGACCAGGGCGCCGGCAGCCGAAGACCTCAAGAACCAACCACCACCATGATGAGACCACTCTCCACATGCATGAAGGTACTGGCAGAGGAACAAAGGCATGCGGGTCCCGGGGCTGAGATCTCCAAGCCTGCTCCGATCGGGGCTGAGCATACTCCACCCAGATCCTCCATATTCCAGTAGGCAGGGGTCACACCCACCAACTGGCCCCCTGGCACCGTGTAATCCCATCAACGGCCAAGACTCAGAGACTATAAAACCCGGCTCCCAGAAGCACGTGGCTGCATTCGCGGCCGTGCAACATCTTATTATCTCATTCTTACTTTGGACAAACTGGCAGGCTACTGAATGTAACCTGCCCACACGGCAGAGTCTGGCAAACTCCCCGTGGCGTACCCAATATGCCAAATACCAGTAACAATGATGGGTCTCATTCTCCTAACCCTGAAAGAGCCTTGAATATGGCACTTTAAAAAAATCTCAGGGCTAGGACGAAGGAGACATTACTAGGGCCTGCTCGAGGCAATTGACGAACAACAGGATGGTCGTGATAGTGATTTATTAACACCAGCCTACAAGACATTAAAATATAACTCCATAGGTTATATTTTAACTATGTTCCTTGAAACTTTTAAATATTTATTTTTACAGATTTAAGAGTAAATTGTACGTCAAATATATGCATGCATTTCTAGAGAATTAATTAAACTCCAATTTAAGCTTATTAGACACTGACATACTGGAAGTCATTATTGTGCTTTATTTTTAAAATTTGGAACACCATCTCTTAACAACATGCAAATAAAGGGATCTAACTGAAATTTTCTCAGAACAGATAAAGAAAATGTTTGTTGGTCTTCAACAGTGCCTGTTACAGACATCTTATTATTTCACCTTACTAAATACCATCACATGACTTAACTTTTCCCAGAACACTGTACTAAATATACACCGACATTTCAAACCCTTTTAAAATGTTAACAATTTTCAGTAGTATTAAACTATATTTTGAGTTGGACTTCAGTGTCCCCTGAACTGTTTTATTGACATTACAACTAGGGTCTAATTTTAGATTTCTTAGCTTTCTTAAAAGTGAACCATTGTTATTGACAAAATGATTATGACAGCAGGAGGAATTTTCTTGAATTTTTTTGTTTGCAGATGGTATTTCCCACTTGTGACTTGTTTTCTTTGAGGGTGACCTAAGAAGAAAACATTGTTTCTTTTCACAAACTCATTGATGGGTAACTCAATCTCAAGACACTGAAGTTTCTGAGTATTCTAGTCTAAGCAGACTCATGCTTTTTTGTCTGAAGTTATTTATTTTCATTACTATTATCATTAATCTTTGGGTGGTTTCCCAAGTAGCAGGGGACTGGGGGCCTCTCCTTGGTGATACTTAGCCAGCTAGCCAGATGGATCAGAGGTAGGGTCTAAGGATGCAGTGTAGCTTGGGCCTTGTGATGGAGAGGACCATCCATGTCATCTCAATGGTGCAACGTGGCTTTGAGAGCCACACCTGGCAGTGTGAGAGACCACTAGGGTCACTCCCGTGGTGCTAAGGAGGTCAGGCAGTGTCAGAATCGAACCAACATAAAAAGCATGTGCCCTTGACTCTGGTGCAGTTTTCCTGGCTCTACTCTTATTATTTTTTCATATTGACTCAGTCAATTCAAATAAAGACTTCCAGCACAGGATGATCTGTGAATTCCAAAGTGAACATTTTAATCTTAGGTTAAAGCGAAGCTTTTCTCCAACCCCAAATGTCACAAACAGAACTGGGATCCGAGCTGTTAGAAGCCAATGCTGTCTTACATTTCCCCCTGGGAAAGGATTTACTGTTAAGGTTTATTTTTCTTGAGGTAGCAGCTGTTTATAATTAAACAGATGACGCTCTTTAGTAATTTCACTTGCAAGTTAGGCCACATGGGTTCTTTGGAAACAAGCAAGAAGCAAGTCTGAGCTCACTGTTTTCTCTATGGCACCTACTGGGTATGGAATTCTTTCATGGTGGCTTGATAAAGAAAATTCTAATGAATGAATATTAAAATCGTATTTAAAATTTAGAGTCAGTTGGACAACATATTGGGAAGGATAATATGGATAGTGATTCTATCGTAAAAGAATTTACTATATTTGAAAGTTAGGTAGCATTTTGTAATTATAGAAACTGTGAAAAATATTCTGCTTTTAATTGAGCACGAGTAATAATATTTAAAATATAAAATCTTTTAATTTTAATTTTTGGTTATTTTGTTTGGCACACATCCAATGGCGCTCAGGGTATACTCCTGGCTCAGTGCTCAGGGATCACTCCTGGCAGGGTTCAGTGAACCATACGAAGTGCTGGGGATTGAACCTGTGTTGGCTGCATGCAAGACAAATACCTTATCTACTAAACTCTCTGACTCCAAAACATAAAAAATATTTTGAAATGATGGATTCCCAATAAGGATTGGGACATTTAGATTTTTTAGTATAACCTATTGATAAAATGACATATTTTCCCTTCAGAAGCTGGGGTGGAAAACCAATGGAAAGAATTTATATAAGGTTGAGGCTGCATGTAGTATATGCAACCAAAAGTCAGATTAATTGCTTAACATAGACATCTGATGAGGACAAAACTGAGGTTATTGACCATAACATACAAGTTGTGTACAATCCTTTAAAACTGTCACATAATAGAGATTTCCTGTACCAGATGTCCTATTTTTGAAATTTGATCTATTCTGTCCTCTTTTTAATTTAAGGTTTTGGTTACCACCCTGTCTTTGTAACTGATTTCTTTGTTCTCACTAACATTTTAGTATATTGGATGTAATAGAAAATTCTCACCGAATTGGATAAAAATATGAAGTTTATTACTACATATGAAAGGAAATATATCATCACTTAAGAAGAAAAGTGCTACCTCACATTCCTCAAAAGTCCCAAGACAGCAAAGCTCTTCAGATAATTGATTGGATGTCTTTGTCTTAATTAACCTAAGTTCTTAATGTTTCCTGATCCTGAGTCTTAAGTTTTGACTTAGGCTGAGAAAAATTAGAGAACAGAGTTTATCCCTTTTTGTGACTATCTGCAAAGTGTGAGGAAGTTTTTCAGTGCTGTATGAGCATAGGCTTCCTCAATAATAATTGGCCAAAATTAAGTAACATGCTTCTTTCTGAACCACTGCATATCATTCGGGTATTTCCTTGGTGCTCAATGCCCCTGAAGATCATGGATGCATGAGGAGAGGAGTTATTTTGTTAACTCTAAAAAATTAAAATTCTACCATGAAAGAAGCAGGAGTAGATTTTTGTCTTGGACAGCAGTACTTACTACTTTTCCATCTTCAAATATCAAACATTTACTATTGCCTGTGTGAATCAAAAGTAGACCCTGACATCTGGATGTTGGCATGGTACCATCACCTGGGTGGTGGTATTACTACAAGGTAGCTAGACACAGCTTCACTGTGACATTTTCTCTTTTAATGTAAACTGTTTACCAAAGCATCAGCATTACATGAGCCTGTTCTTTGGACATAATGGATCAAAACAAAAACTACAACCACATTTTATCAAAGACAAAACATGATCATCGTCAAGTAACAAAAATGATCCCGCTTGTTCCTCTCCCAGATAATATGAGTTATTATTATTTATTTTTTTATCAATCACACTTTAGCCTCATTCTAGTCTTTCAATACTTCTTGATAAGATTTATTACAAAGATTTATTATGATATGATTTATTATGACAACCAAACAGAATTATTCCACTTCTTAACAGCATCCAATCCAGAGCAAAACCTTGCTTTCTTAAACCCTCCTCTAAAGCACGTGACAGAAACTCCAATCCTAGAAGCTTATGTCATCACTGGTTTACAATAATACAGAATTTCAGGGGTTTTGCTCTACACCTCTCTATATAAAAAAGACTCACTTATCCCACCACAAACATTCTATAGTCATCTTATTGCCAAAATAACTCCTACCCATTTCTTCCACTCCTTCCCCTTTCCTCCAACAAACATTAGAGTTTTTGCCAAATATGAGTTGTTTTTGCATGATTTTGCCAGTTTGTTTGATTTAGTTATTTATATTCCATATTTATATGAGTGAAACTATCTAGTAATTGTATTTATTTTCCTTCTTTATTTTACTTATTATATCACATTGGGGTTCATCTTTGGTCCGAAAGGCACTATTTCATCCTTTGTACAATAAAATAATATTCTTTTGAGTATTTATACCACAGCTTCTAAGATGAGTCTTTTCTAAAATCCTTTCACTGATATTCTCCACAAGTACCTCATAGTATGTGTTCGTTTTCCCACTGCAATAAGTAATCAACACAGCTCATTCAACTACATGTGTGTTTCTGGTGGTTTTTGGCTTGAATGAAGTACCAGACTCTTTTTGGACTTTTCTCATTTAATTTACAATTCTCGTGTAATTCTCAGTTGTGTTACCCTATGCTACTTTGGAGAAACATCATCCTGAATTATGGACCCTAGGTTTAGCCTTTCATTTTGTTTCCTTTGTCATCAGGAAATGACAATGAAAGTCAGGGTACATTTGAATATGGGTGAAGCATGAACAAAATGAAGTGCAAAAGATGCTTGACTTAATTCGTATGATTCTTAAAACTGTATCTAGTGCAAATGCTCTATAAATCTTATACTTTATCATTGTGTTTGTCACTGTTATCACCACTAAAACATATACTGGTAATATAATATATAATATCATATATTTGCTAATATAATAATTAAAAATATTGACAAAGTTTTCATTCAAGTGTGGGAGAAGTTGACTGAAGATGGTTTTGAACATAGATGAGATTTTAGATGTAGTGGGTTTCCCAGTTCCAGATGATGAGATATAGACTGCTTTTATGCTTGTGTTGCTAAACTGGAGTTGAAAACTAGATCAAAGAATATATGAGTGTCTAAATTTAGGTTCCCTCAGAAGCAGACGCTGGAAAGAAATTTAGTATAGTTAAACTACTATACTAAATAGTTATGCCACCTTAGAAGATCTAGCTGGACTATTTTAATCAAATCCTATTTTTCCTCAGTTGAGGATTGATTCCAGAGAGGCACTAACTGTCCAACACTTCAATACTAGCATGTTTTTGTAACCATGGAAATCCCTCAGACAGAATCACATACTTGTACTTTATGTGGAAGATAGGGCTGGAGCCATAGCACAGCAGTAGGGCGTTTGCCTTGCGTGCAGCCGGCCCAGCCGGGTTCGATTCCTCCTCCACTCTCGGAGAGCCCGGCAAGCTACCGAGAGTATCTTGCCCTCACGGCAAAGCCTGCCATGCTACCCGTGACGTATTCAATATGCCAAACACAGTAACAACAAGTCTCACGATGGAGATGTTACTGGGCCTGCTTGAGCAAATCAATTAACAATGGGAGGACAGTGGAAGATAATCCCAGGAAACACTGGATATGGAAATAAGACAGAGAAGGAAGCCAATAAAAGGGTAAATAAATAAGTGCGGTACTGCTGTGGAAAAGGGGCTCAATCCTGCTGGAGGTCTCTGGGAGACTGCTCAGAGCATGCCTCATAGTTATGCCACCTTAGAAGATCTAGCTGGACTATTTTAATCAAATCCTATTTTTCCTCAGTTGAGGATTGATTCCAGAGAGGCACTAACTGTCCAACACTTCAATACTAGCATGTTTTTGTAACCATGGAAATCCCTCAGACAGAATCACATACTTGTACTTTTATTAAAGGTTAGTAGAGTATCATCAGGTTCCCTTTTCTTTGGGAGGCGGGACCTACCCCTTGGTGCTAAAAATTCCAAACTATGATGAAGAGCGCTTGGGAGTATGTATTCAAAAAATAAATCTGAAGCCACAGTGCTCTCTCGCTGCCTGTGTTTGGTGGTCTCAGGCACTTTTCACACCCTGGACGGCTGATGGCAATGGGCAGAGGAAGTAGGAAACAAGGAGAAAGTAGGAAATTAGTTGCAGCTTATTCCAATCTCGTCTCCCTCTGCCTCCTTCCAGTCTCACCCACTCCTGTATTCCTCCTCTATCCCCCTTGATTCTCCTTCTGGTGCCCACTCTTACAGACTTAGTTATATTCCCAAATCATGAGGGCTTGGGGTAGCAATTACACATAAGTGTGGTCATATAATCAACAAATGTAAAGTCCTTCCTTCAGGGGAAGCTTCTAGGACAAATATTCATCCAGCAAGATGACCCTCCTAAGGGAGAAATACCATCCAGGGGTAACCTCTCTCCTTCCCTTAGTCCAACAACCATTTAAATGTTTATCTTAATTCCACTTCTTAATAATATCAGTCATTTTGAGTAAGAGATACATTAAGCTTATAGGGTGGCTCTCCTGGGGACATCTCACTATAGATCTCAGACTACAGTGGTCAGGCCTGATGAGCCCTTCCTAATCCTAAGCAGGGTCCTTGTTCAGTTGTTTTTGGATCTGACAGATTTTGCCTGTGACCGTGCTCTTAACTTATATTTACGTATTATGGCACTTGGCCTAGCCCATTTTGATGCCATAGCTTGCCCTTGGTCCCTCCAGTCCCTTCGTCGGGACCCTGCTTTTGGGGTGCTAGGAACTCAGGGCAATTGAGGCTTCAGTCGAGAAAATATGAAAGATGCCCAGGAGTAAATATTATTCAGAGTCAGTTAACTCCCAAGTTACAGAGGCATAGCATTAACTGTCTCCCTGAGTATATACAAAAAAGAGATTGCTCTAAAGTAAATATGCAAAGAACATAAGATGAAGAAAAAAACAATATTTCACTTACAAATACAAATCCACAGTCCTTAGAAAGATCTGACCTTACAAGTCAACAGAATCTGATTTGGGGATAAAGGTGATTGACCGATTGGGGAAGCAGAGCACAGAAAAGAGGTTAAAGATAAACACAGAGAGGAATGGGAGTATCTTGGGAGAACTGTGATGGGAGTAACCCAATAAACCCTAAGCTCCCTGTGGCAAGGGAGAAAGGACGTACCAATGTTAAACCTGAAATATTTGGAGCTATATTCCAATAAACACAGAGGAATGGAAGTGCCTCGGGAGCACTGTGATGAGTGCAATCCAACAATCCCAAGCTCCCTGCAGTCAGGGAGAAAGGATAAACCAATATTATCTTACAGGGAGTAGTAGATGTGTTCTTTAGGGCAAGGGGTCCATGGAGAAAATGGTGGATTGTCTAGCCAGAATCTGGAAAAAACCTGAGTGCCCGAGGACAGATGACTGGTTAAAGAAACTTTGGTACATTTACACAATGGAGTACTATGTAGCTGTTAGAAAAGATGAAGTCACGAAATTCACATGCAAGTGGTACTAGATGGAAAATATCATGTTAAGCGAAATGACTCAGAAAGAAAGGAATAGACATAGAAAGATTGCATTCATCTGGGGAACATAAAGTAACAAAATAGGAAACTAACACTCAAGAATGGCCGAGATTAGTACCAGGAATTCTACTCCATGACTTGGAGGCCAACCACACATACTAGGGAAAAGGGAGCTCAGATAAAGAGGGGAACACCAAATAAAGGTGTTGGGAGGACCCTCCCAGAATGGGAGAAGCATGCTGAAAGTAGACTATAGACCAAACATGATTGCCACTCAATGTTTCTTTTGCAAATCACAACACCCAAAAGGAGAGAGAGAACAGAGGGGAATGTCCTGCCACAGAGCCAGGGTGGGATGGGGGGATGGGGGGTGGGAGGGATACTGGGATGCATGGTGGTGGGAAGTGGGCACTGGTGGAGGGATGGTATTTGATCATTATATAATTGAAACCCAAGCACAAAAATGTGTAAGTCTGCAACTGTACCTCATGATGTCTCACTATTAAAAAAATTTTTTTAATAAAAAAAAGAAAATGGTGGATTGTCAAGAATTTGTTTACTTGGGAAGAGAGGAATCTAGAACACATAGGGTAGAGATCTTAGAAGGGAAGGGGATAGTGGGAAAGCATTGTTCGGAGAAGTGGACAACAATGCTGAGTTTAGATGGCTGGAAAGGCTACTGTTTTGGGTGAAGACTACATATAAGAGGAATGTGAATTCAGAGTAGTGCCCGAGTACCAGCTGGGACATCAAAGACATTGTGCTTATCCCTAGGAGCCAGAATACCTGCAGATATTCTTTTTTTTTTTTGACTGAGGCCTGCTCCAGGCAAGCAGCCTTCAGCCTTGTGCCCTGTAATGAACTGATTAATTAATTCACTGAACATTTAGAGAATGTCAGTTATATGTAAAACTGGGTTAAGAACTACCATTTTATCAACGGCCAATGGGTGACCCTTTTAAAGGAAAGGATTTGATGACATGTGGAAATAAAATCCAACCCTTGCGCAGTGAAGAATTCTTTATTTAGGAGAACAGGTATGTGACACGGTCCCTTTAACACTTTAAAGCTAACTTTTGTATCAAATATGCTTTAATTTTCCAAGACTGTTTTGGAAGATGTTTTGAACCTATCTATTGTAAAGAGATGCCTTCAAATAAATTAGTCTCTAACATTACTCTATTTTTTTCTTGACAGTCTTCCAATGGGCATATATTAAAACAGAATTGGCAACAGAAGTTTGCATGGTGCTTGTAAGCACAGACTGGAGTTGGGTGGAGCCTGGCTTCAGTTGTTATCAGCTATTGATCAGGGGCAGGTTGTTTGGCTTTTCTATGGCTCAGTTCCTTTATCTATGAAATGGTCACCATATAACCTATTTAGTCACATTATGGGGATAAATTAGCCTTCAAGTTATTTGTAAACTCAAAATTGTTTGTAAATAATTACTTAAAATTCTTTGCAAAATGCTAACAGCAGTAAATGCTACATGTCCACATTGGAGCATACACAAATTTTGCAGGCAAGGACACCAAACTCGCTCATATTCAAATTTTAAAAGGAGGTTTCTACATTCATTTTTTAAATCAACTCTTTGACAGACTTTGAAGCCAACAGTGGGTAGATAGTGGGGAACAAAATAGGCATAGAATCTGACCACAGAGGATAGGTGCCGATTGGAGGAGGCGATGGGCGTTCTTTTCTTTTTATCTTTCTTTTAAGAAGAATCCATCATCTTTCTATTGTACTGTTTGAATGTCAGGTCAGGCATTGTGCTTTGTGGAGAGTCTCATTTCAGGGGTGATGTGAGGACACCAGACAGACATGACAGTGTCCATCAGGAACATTCCCTGGGGCCTGTTGTGTCTCCACTCACAGACACTGATGTACAGTGACTGCCCTCTGTTCTCCTTTCTAACCACTGGTAACCATCTAGGTCTGAGTGTTTCAGGGCCGATAATGGCTTTGACGTCATTACCTCCACACAAAGAATCCAACTACCAGAAGAAAAAAAGAAAGAAAAAGCAACCCAACAATAAAAAGATAAATATCCCAATTTAAAAATGGCAATAAATGGACATTTCCCCCAAAGAATATAAACAAAGGGTCAACGAGTACTAGACAAGATGCTCAACATCAGTAGTCAGAAAGGAATGCCAACCAGGCTACAATATGATAATAGTTCACATCCATTTGGATGGTAAGAGTCAAGAAGACAGACAGTAGCTAGTGTTAGTGAGGAGGTGGAGAAATTGAAATCCTTATACACTGATGGTAGAAATGTAAAAGGGCACAGTAATTTAGAAAACATTTTGAAGCATACCCAATACATCAAACATAAAAATACCACTTGTCCCAGCTTTCTATTCATACTATACTTTCAAGAGAAAGACAATGTGTCCCCAAAATGTTGATAGAATTGTTCAACAAATAACCGTATTTTATCATAGCTGAACATTATTTTGTAAGAAAAAGGAAAGAACAGCTATGCAGACTGAACATGATTGCCACTCAATGCCTCTTTTGCAAACCACAGTGCCCCAAAGGAGAGAGAGAACAAAGGGGAGTTCCCTGCCACAGAGGCAGGGTGGGCTGGGGGGATGAAGGGGTGGGAGGGATACTGGGATCCGTGGTGGTGGAGAATGGGCACTGGTGGAGGGATGGGTACTCGATCATTGTATAACTGAAACCCAAGCACAAAAATCTGCAAGTCTACAACTGTACCTCATGGTGTTTCACTAATAAAAATTTTAAAAAAGAACAGCTATGCACTATACCATGGATTATCCTTAAAAACATTATGCTAAATAAAAGGAGCCAAACACAGAAGACCACATAGTATACAGTCCCATTTATATAAAATGTTCATAATATTCACATATGTGGATAAAAAAGAATAATGACTGCCCTTGGTTAAGGGGAAGGATTGGAGAGAAATGAGGGATGATTAGAAATGACTACAGAGCTTCTTTTTGAGGTGATGAAAAGATTAGAAAATTGATTAGGATGATGACTACATCACTCTGCATATACTAAAGATAACATTAAAAGGATGTGTTGCATAGTAAATTATCATTATATCTCAAAAATCCTAATAGCATAAAAGGGAACCTTACACTATTTGGAGACAGGCCAAGCTATGTTTAACCCATAAAGATTAGAAATCAAGTTTCTCATTAATTTCCTTCTTTGTTTTCTCTATTTGGGGTATATTTGAGACTAGAAGAAATCTAGAGAATCCTCTGGCTCCATTCTTTTTTTCCCAGGATGAAGGAAAAAATCCAGGGATGTGGATTTTGAAAAGCAGTCCTCCAAAATTTAATATTACCACACTATTAGGCTATGAAAATTTCCCAAAGTAGTTGGAAATGAGAATAGGGCAATACGAGTATGGGGTGCATTTAAGGTAGGGGATTCCTCATGGGATGTTTCATAGGTTGTTGCTACTGGGAAATTTCACTGCAGAAAAGTTATCCTGTTGCTAGGCAACACTGCGGCTTGAATTGAATTCTTGGTGATCAGAATGCGTCACATAAACTCACGATTCATATTCCTATCTCCAGTAAAAGAGAGTGCAGGTAGAAAGCATTTTATAAATTAAAAAAGGATGTAATCCCCATGTTGAAGAAAATAAAAACCAGGATGCACTCATATACCTACCTCTCATTAAAAGAAATATTAAATTTTCCGTGTATTTTATTAGATTTCAATTGTTCACAGCATTTTTTCATAATTATAATTATAATGCACAAACCACCGAACAATCTGCCTTTTCCCTTAATGTATTATAAGAAGGCTCCCATATAGTCATAAAGTTTCCCTGGTGTTCTTTAAATGATTACACAGCATTTCTTTTGGTTCATATCTCATAGTTTTCTAAACCTTTTGCTTTATCATTGGACATTTATGCTGTTCTTCATTTCCCCCATTTAGCGCATAACTTTTTTGAGAAGAATGTATAATACAGGAGCCTGACGAGTTAAGTACTGCTCTTCAATGACTATATTTAATTAGCTTCCTTTTTTTATAGCCATTTGGAAATCACTTCGGAAGCACATTTAATCCACCCAATCAGTCATTTCTCCCGAGTGGGAACACTGTCTCGATGCTTCATTGAGCCTTAAAGCTGCCTGTGTGCCTGGCAAAGGACTCTAAGGGAAGCTTTACATTTTTTTTTTGTGATTGCCAGTTGCGTGGAATGAGGCTGGGGGAATTAGCAATATCACTGAAAAACAAAATCATTGTGCAAAGCATTTCATGGGAATGAAAGGGAAGTCTCTCCTCTGAAGGAAATGGTGTTCCCTCACCACATGAAATCAGCATGCAGAAAAGTGGTAAAACATATTCTAAGAATATTTAAGCAACTAAAAATGGATTAAGATAATAAGAGGAATTTTATTGCCATCACTTTCAAGATTGTCACAACCACTAATCAGAGGACTCGAAAGGTTTATTTAAGATTGGTGTTTTTCATGTAGATATTTTTTATCATCTAACTGCCTCATTTCCTTGCTGTACTTGAGAAAGGTATAGATAAGAAATCTAATAGAAATATAGACTCTTTCATTTAACAATGTTTGATGGCTGGGGATTTCAAGTATCTAACTTCAATTAGTGCCATTATCAAGGCTTTCAAAAACAAACACTGAAAAATCTGATTGGAAAAAAAAACGAAAGTTTCTCCCAAGTTAAAAAAAAAAAAAACTTCAATCAGAATGTGTATGTGTTATTTCTGAAAAATCTACTTTAGATCAGAAGGTAATGTAGTTCTGTTGTCAGAAAACCAAGCTCTTATCCCTTTGGCCTTTACCTTTCCAAACTGAAATGTTGCAAATTGATTTTGAGATGGGAAGCCCGGCTAATGTCAGTTGAACGCTTACCCTAGAAAATTTTGCCATTTCAAATAGAAAAATCTCTATAGGCTTTATTCTGATTCAGCAGCAGCCTGCTTAGCATTAAGAAAGGGCAAGCCAGACACTGGAGTCTGGTAATTATGGCTGAGCTCTTGGATATTCTCTTTGGGAGATAACAAGGTCGGGTCTTCCCATATTACAAGATGCCAGGAGGAGTTTTCGGGCTGGCTGCATTCTGCATTTTGAAAGCAGTTCAGCTTGGAACACTTTTGAAGTGTCAAGTTAAGGTACAACTCTTGCCAAATGGAGATTGCTTTAGAAAGAAGCTGACCAGGGATATGGCTTTCAGCAAAGGATCTGCAGAGATCTTTGTCTAGGAGGCCATATTAATCATTCATGATCATGAAGATGCTCTATAACTCAGACCAAACATCTGTTCTGAAAGAACTAAAGCATCTTATATATTGGGAAACAAGTGCTGCCAAAGTAATAAGAATCTAAATTTTAGAGCTAGTTAGAATCAAGAATCTTGTACTTAAATGGAAAAATTATTACCTTCAATTTAAGTTTACTGAGGTCTAATTTATTTTTTATCTGTAAAAGTATGTATTTTGACAATCACATATAGTCATTATTAGAATGATCAGGATATAGGATAATTTCATCACTCCAGAAAAAGTTTCCCCGACTGCTTTGTAGTCAGCCTCTTCCTCTTGTTTCTGGAAGCCTGCTTATTCACTGCTTTAAGTTATTTTTTTTTTTGCAGTAGAGTGTCATAATAAAGGATTTCTGCAGAATTTAGGCTTTTGTGTGTTGCTCTTTTCACTTAGCATAGTGCATCTGAGATTCATCCATGTTATTCCTATGTAGCAGCAGTTTTGTTCCTTTTAATTAGCAGTACATCATTATGTGGATATACCACAGTTTGTTTATTCACTTATTAGTTTGTACACATTTAAGTTCATTCCCTCATTTTTCTCTAATATAATTTCCCTTTTGCCTGATGGTGTACAGCTTACAAAGCTCATTTACCTTCACTTACATCCTGTTATAGAAATACTCTTATTTCAGCTTTCTGGTAATCAGAGCCAAACTGGTGTAAATGGCTTTGATATTCATGAGCTAGAGGCAACAACTTAAAAATTCTCTCTCCCACACGAACCCTCTTTATCTATACAATGCCCCTCTGCGCTGAGAAGATTATTGTCTATTGAAGATCTTTACGGGGGCAGCACAAAAATGCACTATATGTTTAACAGCTTTGGGAAAACATAGGCTCTAATTTCCTAGAGAAATAAAGATCCTAATGATGTCAGTGTGGTGTGGTAGGAGGAAAATCAACGTTGGAGTCAGCCTTGGATACATATCTTAGCTCTGTCAGTGATTGTACTTCTGTACCTGGAGAACATTTCATAACCTCTCTGGGTCTCAATTTTAGAAGAATAAAGCAATGGTTTTCACCATAGTGGCCTCTGAACCTCATGATAATAAAGTGCAGTTACATAATATGGTGCGTCTCTCACCATGGTTGGGATATGCTAGGCAACTTTTATATGCTGGTTTCCTTTTCTTTCTTCCATGTGCAATGCACTCACATGTGCACACACATCTCCACTCATGTAAAAATACTGGCAGCCTGTAGTGCTGTAAAGGGAAAGTATTAAGAGGGAGAAAGCCTATAATGGGGACAGGAAAGAATGAACCTGGGGTCGGACCCTGTCACTGACCCCAAGCTGCAGTTCTGATGTAAAAGCCTTTTCGGCATCTCCAGCTGCTGATCTCATCTGGGAGGAGAATCCACAAAGCCACCGATGACTCTGTCCCATTTCCAACCCAAAGTCCTTGTTCTCTAGAGATGGAATGTTATTTTCTGTCTAAAGTGGTCATATAGTATGCATCCTACTTCTATACTAGTTCTTTTTGGAGCATTTCCCATCATGCTATGTGTCTGCCATACATTCAACCTGTTTCTGGACCTATGTATTCATTCAGATACCCAATTATTCTCGGGATGTCATATTTATTTATTACTTCTTTCCAGGCTCTCTGTGCTGTAAGTGCAGCCTGACTATATGTGTCACCATTGCCACAGATTTTCTTCTCTCTCCTAAACAGCATTCCTGGTGGCCAATCTACAGTTATTGGCTCCAGCAAAAAGCCACCTTTTTTGTGCTGTTAGCTGTCAGCTGTGACTCAGCTGTGTTCCAAGTTTCTCTCTGGAGGGATTTCTACCTCCCACGAAGCCAAAGGAGCAAGGATTTTGTGCAACAAAGAGTAATGACTTGTTGAAAAAAGAAAATAAAATCGTGAAATTGACAAACCAGAACAACTTTGATTTTTAAGTGGGGGGTAATAGGAATAAATTTTCTCACAAATGTGTAATAATAGTTTTAAGATTTGTGTTAGAAAAATAGACTTTGGAAGAAAGATCAGTGTACCCTAAGTACATTTTTTATCTATAATAAATCCTGTCCTTTTGAATAGAATGTAATCTAATACACTAGAAAAAAGTTCTGAGGCTTTTATTTTAAAGGCACTGATATTGCTGCAGGCAAAATAATTATAACCATTAACGTTTCAAAATGTCAGTGGAGGCTTTGGCATAAAATCCCAGAGGAATCCCAAATTGCTTAACCAGTTTTAAATTTTTTAAGAATTGCATTCTTGGAGGGAAAAAGTACTTACAAGAGAAGGTACTAAAAATGTATATAGAGAGAAGGTCCTCAGAAATCGACATTATTTAATGCAAAAAAGTCACAATAATTCAAACTTCTTTTGAAAATTCATTCTTACATTTCTTTGGGGTTTTGCCTTTAGAATAAGTTATATGTAGTTTTCAAACAATTAACACAACCCTTGAACATTAGCGGCAAGTAACCATTTAAGCCGCATGATTGAGAATACCACCTTTCATTAATCTTTTGTCACAAAAGATTTATACCTTTAGTAAAATGAAGTAAATATATTATGAATAAAATGGAATCTTTAATAGAAAGTTACTTAATACAATTTGATTTCTACCATGATTATGCTTCTCTATGATTCTCTGTTCTATTTAAATAATGAAAAAGTAAACTAAATGCTACGATTAAAATTGTGGTGGGAAACCAATGTTCCATTTATTTGATTTATATTCATTAATTTATGATATATGTTACTATTTAGGAAGGAAAATGTATAACAAGATAAACGACCCTTTTTCTTGAGGGAGGATAATTTTGGGCCACACTGGTGATACTCAAGGCTTACTCCTGGCTCTGTTCAAGGGTCATTCCTGATTCTGTTCAAGGGACCACATGTGGTGATGGGGATTGAACTTGGGTCAGCAGCATGCAAGACAAGTAAGTGTCTTAGCCCTTGTACTATGTCTCTGGTTCCCCAACTCATTACTCACCTAGGAATTTTCTCTTTCTGGTATTAAAAGTACCATATTTTGGCCTTTCCTCTGTCTGTCCTAGGTAAGATGAGATTGCTGGACATTGTAAAAATCCCTCTAAAAATTCTATCTTCAAGAAATGTAGCTTGCTAGAAGAGATGAGATATGTTCAATGAAAAGTTTAATACTGAAGTGATAAAGAATAATACTGAAGGAGCTGGAGGGATAGTACAGCTGTCAGGGCACTTGCCTTGCTTGCAGTCAACCCCAGATTGATTCTCAGTATCCCATATGGTCCTTCAAGCACGCATCACCAGGAGTAATTCCTTGGGGCCAATCCAGTGGTAATCACTGAGAATCACTTAGTGTGTCCCCAAAACAAGATGAAACAAAAGATAATAAATAGTAGCGAAAAAATCCCCAAATAGTATAATTTATTGTTATAGAAAATGAATCATATAGTAAAAAAGCGCTAAATCTTGGGGAAGCAATTCAAGAACTGGGCACCTACCATGCAATAAACTAGTTCCTATTGCCTAAGAATAATGTTTTCTCTCTCATATATATGTTTTGGCCCACACCCAGTTATATTTAAGGCTTATACTTGGATCTGTGCTCAGGATCACTCCAGGTGGGGCTCAAGAGATGATTTGGCACGTCGTGAATTAAACCCGGGTCTGCCGCATGCAAAGCAAACACCCTATCCACTTTATGATCGCTTCAGCCCCAAGAATAATGATATATTCCCTAGAAAACTAGACTTCAGATAGAAATTTCATAACTCACACAAAGTTACTCTGGCAGTGAAGGGCTGAATGGAATTCAGATCTTGTGGTATTTGAAATTTACATGCTTCTCACTATCCCAGAAAATGTGGAGACAGCAATTTTACTTATTTTTTTGTGTTTCAGCACATTAGTACGTAGACTGAGTAGCTCAGAGCATTGCAGTGACAGAACTTGGATAAAAATTTGTATTTCTTGGCTTATAGTCCAGGACTGATGACACGAAGGAGTGACAGATCAAAGGGACTGGAGCACACAGTGAAGGCTGGAGTGAATGAACAATAGTTGGACAGTAGCATCTTAGTGTTCTTCCTACTCTAAATCTCTTGGATGACATCCTCATTTGAAGTCAGATCAAATGAGGACCTGGGTCGGTCCACTTGGAACCCGAGGATGCTCTGGTTCTAACCTATCATCTCATGTAGAGCCCAGTTCCTGCTTTTAGGCTAGTGTTGGCCAAATTTGAAATCTGAGACATCCTGAATTAGTGATACATGGGGTAGATATTTCAAGTGCTTAATTTTGGACCTCATCTCTAGACTTAAAAGTAGGTCAAGGATATGTACCCTATTTTCACATTGCCTTTAAGCTACTCTGCTTTACGACTAAGCATTTTTTCTTGATTTGTGTACTAAGCATTGGAGAATATGCCCTGTTGAAGCCCTCAATTTGACATCAGCTCAGTCACTAGCACACTGCCAGCTTTGAACAAGTTTATTTATCATCTGTTTATTCCCTTAATTGGTCAACAACAGTTTATTTTATGCTTCCTACGAACCACTTTGTTTACAGATATATGTTCCTTAATTAAGGTTTTCATCATTTTTCATTGCCTGAATTCTTCATGTGGTGCTTCTTCCACTCCATAAATTGAATGAAGAGACTTTCTGCTTCTAAATCCAAGACTTTCTGTTTCAAGACTTTCTTTTGCTATATCCAAAACTTGGACTTGCTTTTCAGTTGGTCTTTTTGGACATTACTTTGATTATATGCACAGGTTCAGGTTGAGGTCTTAGAGTCCTGATGCTCTAGTAAAACCTAAATGAGTTTGCCTATTCATCTGAAATCCCTCCTTGTGCCCTTTCCTCAACACCCATGCTTTACTAGGTGACATGTACTTCATTAAGTGTAAAGAGGATAGTATGCTAATGAAGGACAAGAGAAGAAGAAAGTGTGTGTGTGTTTGTGTATGTGTGTGTGCATGCGTGTGGGAGAGGTGGGAGAATGAGCAGCATGAACATATCCTTAGAGACAGAGAACAATCCATAAAGCTTTGTCCAAGGCAACAGAACCTACAGACCTGATATTCCCAAGCAATGGAGGGAGGCAAGGGGTGAGTGAGAAAGAATACTGAGATAATGGTGAAGGGAAGTGGACATTCTGGTGGAAGGTGTGGTGTTAGGGTGTTGTATTCATGAAACCCTGTTATTAATAGCATTGTTAAACATAGTGCTTTTAAAAACAGCTTTAAATGAGAGAAACAGGATTACTTGATTTTGATAAAGGGCATAATCCACAATGAAGATAGTTATGAATCATTATGTAATGAATAACAGTAGCAGTGCATAGAAATTTGAAATTATAAATATCGAGATAACTTGACAAGAATCACTGTCACTGTCCTCCCATTCATGGATTTGCTCGGGCGGGCCCAGTAACATTGTGAGACTTGTTACTGTGTTTGGCATATCGAATACGTAACGGGTAGCTTGCCAGGCTTTGCCGCGGGTGAGATACTCTTAGTAGCTTGCTCTAAGAGGGGCAAAGGAATCGAACTTGGGTTGGGCATGTTGGCTGCATGCAAGGCAAACGGCCTACCCACTGTGCTATCGCTCCAGCCCCAACTTGACAAGAATACAATGCACTAATATTATTATCAATATATGGAAATGTCAAATAAATAAGCATATAAAATTTAAACCATAATAAAGAAAAATGGGTCATTAAGGAGTTTTTGTCTTTGTAGTCTACAATTATAACATATATCTATTGATATGCCTACCCCACTCTCTGTTATCTATGAAGAATTTATAAAAACTGAATGTCTATAAAAGAAATTTCCATGAATATTCCATATAAATTAGAAATTGAATAGTCAATATTCTTTGAACATGAGCTCATAAAATAAAACATTAATCAAAGTGTAAAGGGAAAATCAATACCAAAAAGAGATTTGGAACCTTTCCTAAATCTTTTTGGATCAAAGGTAATCTTTAAAGAAAGTTATAGACTGTTAGAAAATAATAAAAATCTAATGCTTCCTAAAACTTATGAGATACTCATTATTTACCTATCCAAATTATAACTACAATAACAAAAGGCCCTCCCGTTGATTGTCGATTTGCTCGAGCGGGCCCAGTAACGTCTCCATTGGAGACTTTGTTGTTACTGTGTCTGGCATATCAATACTCTCGGTAGCTTGCCGGGCTCTCCGAGAGGGGCGGAGGAATCGAACTCGGGTTGGCCATGTTGGTCGCTTATAAGGCGAACGCCCTACCCGCTGTGCTATCGCTCCAGACAATATCGACAATAACAAATAACAAGCTAAAAATAAAAATGTTGAACAACAACCCAATGAATCCATTAATTTGAAAATTAACGTCATCTCATCAATTTCAGTTAATAATTTCATCAAATTGTAACTGATGAAAAATCTAAAAATACAAGAATAAAGAAAATAGCATTACTTACACCAGAGCCTATTCCTTCAGAAGTCAGGTCTTAGAATGTCAAGGAAATTATTTGATTTGAAGAAACCTGAAAGATTTTACAGTCCATCTCATGGTCACTTACTGAAGAAAATTATTCCCAAGTCTTTAAGTGGCCTAGACAGTGAATGGTTTAGGAAAATTTCATTCCAATCACCTTGACAATCCCCCTAACAAAAATGACTGCAGAAGAATAAATGCTGATGTTTACCCTTTTAAAGGGTTCTTCATTCCTGTTTCTTAGACTGTAGGTCAGGAAAACTGAAACCACTCTGGGTATGACAAGTTAGAGGGATTTGCATAGAGAATCACTTTGCAAAGAGTGGGAAGGTGGGCTAATTAGATGCTAATTAGATGTTCTCCATCTACACTCCTGAGCCCCACTGCGGTCACGGACCCACCTCAGGAGACACTGGGAATTTGCTGCCTGCCACATTTCTATTAATCTCCACTGTCATTGTCAGAAGCCTCTTATATGCTGTTATTACTGCTATCATGGGACGAAACAGGCTATAACATGAAGCCATCACTGCAGAAAAAGTTCCACATTTTGTCCACTTACTATTACAGTAAAAGCGTCTCCTTTTGGTAGAATCTAACCAGAAACCAAATGGCAGTGATGTTTATAATAAACTTCCCCTTTACATTTGTGTTTCATTAAGAAAAACTTTCACATAGATTGACACAGATTTGTCTTATTAATCCTTTTAAAGGACAAGTATTTTTTAAATTTATCAATCCCGGCTCTTTGATTTGGAGCTTATTGTTACAACGTGTTTTCTACTGGTTTGTTTTCTACTAGTTCATGTGTTTCTAATTTTCCTTGTATATGTTTGTGCAGCTAAAAAGTACAGCTGTAATTCACTTTATCTGTATACCACATATTTTGGTCTATAGTGGTCTATATATTGTCATGCTTAGGGCTTCCTGATTTCCGGATGCATGGCCTATTAAGATGTTACTTAATAAATAGTATTTTAAATTCCTCGATATATGGGGTCTGTTGTACCATCTTTTTATTATAGGTGAATAATTTCCTAGTTATACTTAGAGAAAGGAAATTATAGGATGCTGATTATTTGGAATTTGTTAAAGTTTCCTCCTTTTTGCCTTCCATAGAGGCAGCGGAGGGGTGGTGGTGGGAGGGAAAATGGGGACATTGGTGGTGGGAAATATATACTGGTGAAGGAACAGCTATTGGAACATTGTATGACTGAAACCCAATCAGGAACAACTTTGTAACCGTCTGTCTCATGGTGATTCAATTTTTAAAAAGTTTCCTTTTGACCTAGAACATAGTTGACTTTCAGTCCATGTGTGACAAAAATTGTATTTCTTCTGCTTGGGCTGGAGTGATAGCACGTGGCCAGCTGGCCAAGCTGGGTTTGATTCCTCTGCCCCTCTCAGAGAGCCCGGCAAGCTACCGAGAGTATCTCACCCACACGCAAAGCCTGGCAAGCTACCTGTGACGTATTCGACATGCCAAACACAGTAACAAGTCTCACAATGGAGATGTTACTGGGCCCGCTCAAGCAAATCTATGAACAACGGGAGGACAGTGCTACAGTGCCATGCTACTTCATGTAAAGTTAACTAGAGTTCAACTTCTGCCATAATCATTTACTCACTTTCACCTTTAGACAGCATTTAGGCTCAAATATATCTGTTTAAACATAATTTCTGTAGATCTTGGTTTTTGAGATAAATGATTAACAACATGGGTTACTAGAAAATCTAATCAATATAACAGCCCATATAATATAAATTTGGCATAGCATTCAGGCCAAATTTTAATTTATTCATTTAAAAATAAAACTCAAATGATTGGCCACAGAATTGAGGTTACCAATGGGACAGTGGGCAAGCAGTGGCCTGTGGTGGAGTGATATTGACATTTTTGTGGTGGTCTTGGCATGGTAACATTATACCACTAAAATAAATAAACCTGTACAAAATTGTTACTAGAAATGAGTTTTAAAATGTAAAAATGATAAAGGTCATACACTGCTGTGAACTTGGAGATAAAAATATCCTTCTGTGCTTCATATATTGAAATTCTAGCAGTTACTTGAGCTTGAGATGTAATTATATATTTATTGTTATAAAAATAAATGCTGTGATAATAATTGATGAAAGTGAAAGCTATTAATTTTATTGTTCTGTTCAGAAATAATTAAGACCTTTCAAATAGTTAAATAAATAGGGAAGTAGATTGGGAGTTCATACATTTAAACATTAGCTTAGAAAATAATATAAATATTGTAAGCTCATTATTGATATAATTTTAAGAAGACCATATCCTTTTTGAGCTTACTTGCTTCAAAGTTCAGACAATAAAACAAGGCAGAATAATGTTGCTGAAAGTAGGTTAACTCCTTTATGATTCAGTTACTAACAGAGAAGAAGAGTTTAAGACTCTGGGGTCAACATCACCAGCAATGCTCTATAAAGAATGAACTACCCAAACCTTTTCTACACAAAAAATTATGGTGATTAGATGTATAAGATTATATAGTGATCCTATGCAGGTCTATTCAGAAATGGGAAGTTACTGGGAATATATTTGCAATATAACAAGGTTAAAATGAGATTATAATGGATTGAGATGCTTCCTTTTTTGTTTGTTTTGGGCAACACCAGGTGATGCTCAGGGGTTACTCCTGGGTCTGCACTTAGGAATAACTCCTGAAAGTTCTCAGGGGACCATATGGGATGCCAGGAATTGAACCTGGGTAGGCTGCATGCAAGGCAAGCGTCCTACCCGCTGTACTATTTTTCTTTTTTTAATTTTTTTGGTAGGAGTACTTCTATTTATTCAGCCACTGATTAGCCCACTGTAATATTTTTCTGACCCCCTACATTCAATGACTAGCATCCTTATAAGAAGCTTATGTGAGAAATAAATGCCTTTAGAAAAATGGGAAATTAAGACAATTAGAACAATGCAACTGCAAGTCAAGGAATATCAACAATTGCTGGCAACAAGTAGAAACTGAGAGAGGTAAAGAAAGATGCTTACCCCAAGCCTTCAGATAGAGCATGAACTTGCTGACTTGACCTGCTGGCATGGTATTTGGTTTCAGATTTCTAGCTTCTAGAACTTTAATAGAAAATTGCAAAACTAAAGCAACATTTTTCTCTATCTATTTAGGAAGAAGGGCACACCAGGCTATGTTCAGGGGCCATTTCTGGCTCTGTACTTAGAAGTGATCCCTAGCAATGCTCAGGGGACAAACCATATGTGGTGTCCTGGATTTGAACCAGGATTACTGGTGAATGCAGGCTCATGCAAGGCCTGCAAATATCTTTCCCCTTGTACTATCTCCCCAGCACCTGATGGATGCACCACCAAGTACAGACAGCTACATTCTTTGTAAAATGTGGCACCAGGGTCATATCCAGCAGGGCTGCCAGGATCACAGTCAACATGTAAGAGTCAGCAGGTACACTCATTCTCTGGGCCCACAATAAATCTGTTGTTTCAAGTCACCTAGTTCGTGGAATTTTGTTGTAGGGCCTCAAAAACAAATACTCTGAAGACTATTTTATCTCAGGAATGTGCAGAATATTGACTGGAAGAGTAATTTAGAAGTTCAAAGGGTTAAGAAGTTATTATTTCTGCACCCAACTTCAGATACTAGAAATCAGACTATGACTTTTTATAAGTAAAGTAGAATACTAATTACATCTCATTTAAACAATTAAGATTTAATTATTGTGTTCCAGGAGTCCCTTCTATGATGACCATTTTGGGGTTTTGCCCAAATACCAGTTTAAACATTTAGTCCTTTAGTGTAATATGCTGTAACTGTGGAAGCTGAAAGAATGTGAAATTATGAGTTCCAGTGCTCTTGGTCATTAGTGTAACTTCTGGAGAAGAATATTTTGCAGAAGGGAATAAAAGTTATTCAACAAATCCATTGAGCATAGCACTGCTGGAAGAATGTTGCATAGGTGATAGGCTGACATCAGGACAGTTTTAGTACAAAATATAACCTTTGAGACTTGGGGGAACTTGATTATCTGCATTTATTTCTAGTGAGTAGGTATCAGCTCAAATAGCTTCCCTAAATGCTTCTGATGTGAGTATGCTAGGAAAGGAATAGAAACATAAAACATGTCACTTCTGTAGTTTCTGAGCATGCCTAGGTTGAGTCCATAGTCATTGCTCTGGGCTACTACTATTCTCAGAGGGCGCAGTGGGAGGGAGTCATACTGTGACACCCACAAACAATAGCCTCTCCTCAGAAATAATGATGTCCACAGAGGGTGCTTACTTTAAACAACTTAGTGTCCATTGGGCCCTTGACAGCTTCTCAATCTCTGGACTCAGATTTGATGCTGCAGCCCTCATTTCTTAATACCACACTGACTTTCATGCAGTCCTTACTCTTTTCATAGCTGCCACTAAAATCCAGCTTAGCAAAATGTGATGCTGCGATTCAAAGGGATATAGCAATTTAATGGTGAAATTAAGGTATCTCAAACTAGTAGTTGACAGTATATACAACATTTGTCATAAAGGTTGTCTTAAAAATTTCAAGTGCACATGGTGGTAATGTAAATTTTCCATGCTGACTTGGGACATCTTGGCATTGTTACAACCCCTTAGGATATTAACAAGAAACTATTTAGGTCATCTATTGGGACAAAGTCATGGTTTGAGCACAGTTTTGTCTTCTGTATTAGAGACTATCGCCTTCTCCCAAAGAAAAAAATATATACTATTTCATGATCTCAGGAGATTATATGGTGTACTTGTGCAATTTTGTCAATGTCTGCCTGATGGTAAGGTCTCAGAAGATGGAAGCTGTCATTACTCTTTGACAATATTAGCACAGAAGCATGAAATGAGTCAAGTCCTGATTACATGTATCCTTATCATGTACAGGGGCTTTTTTTGTTTCCTGCTCAGTGGTTAAGTAAAATGATTCACTGGGGTTTGGGGAATGTGATTCACATGGATTGTTTGAATATAAGAACATATTCACTCCTACTTGGTGATGCACATTTGAAGAGTCATCACTGGTCTCTTTCTACCATCTCTCTTGTGAGCTATGCCAGGGGCAGTTACACAGAGAGAGAGACAGAGAGAGAGTTGTGTGTAAGCCTATCGAGAATAATGGCAGAGGCAGACAGGCGATCAATAGTACCAAGTAGGAGCAGGAAATCAGTGTCATAACTGAGACTATCAGGTAGAATGTGATGAGACTATGATGGCAAGGAACAGAGGAATTTATGGATAAGATATTTTGGGGAGTAGATGGATTTTTTAAATTATGTATAACTATATAAAATGTATAATATAATGATTAAATGGCTATATTAAATGCTAATACCATAATAATTGTTTATGAAGATGTAAATTGATCTTTTATAATTTTCTTCGTAGGACTGGTCTGGGAATTGATGAGATTTCAGTTTTTTTCCCTGAACCTATGCATAGCGAATGACATGATATTAAATAAAATACTCATATTCAAAGAATACAGTTCATTTCTCAGTAAAGTGAGAAAATTTATAGATAATATCCAATATTTTGCCAAACTCTAAATATAAGATTTTAGATCCTAAAAAATCTCGTGTCATTTAGTCATTTACTCATTTATTTAAAAATGCCAAAGGAATGATTCTTTGTTCTCAAAACAAGGTTGATTTTAGGGATGTAACGGTTAGCAAAAAAGAGCTCCTTGCTTTGAAGGAGACCTAGAATGGGACATTCTTATCTTTCTGTTTCAGGAAGCTATTTTAGTCTATGGAGAAATTGGGCATGATGGATAAGAAATGTCAGCAAGATCTGGCAATGTGGTGAATGACCCTCAGAACTCTTTTGGGATTCTACTTCTGATTAAATTCCAAGACTGAAAACTTGTTGTGGAAAGAAGCAATTTGGGGACCCATTTGGCCAGTGTCTTCAGATAACATTGGTTTGGCAATGGACTTCACAATGATGGGAGAGTAAAAATCCATTTGAAAGGCGGTAACAAGCAAGGCAGTGCTTTTTGAATTTGTCTCCTTTTCTTCCTCAGCACATGACTAGATTGCATTTTCCAGCTCCTTTGCAGGTATAAGTAGATACGCAACTAACTCTAGTTGATGAATGTGAGTAGAATGGCTTATGAACTAATCCTATACATATTTCTCATGGGCTTTAAGTCATGGTAGAAGTGACCACAGTATATGGCTTAAAAGCCATATACTGAAGATCCAAATTATGCATGTCTTGGAGGATATTTTTGGAGTGTGCATGGATGTGTTAAGGGGGAGAAGAGGATGGGGGTCAGACAGAGATGCAGACAGAGAGGCACAGATGTATGTGTGTGTGTGTGTGTGTGTGTGTGTGTGTGTGTGTGTGTGTATGAATGTATGTGTATGGGTATATGTGGAAAAAGAGGAGAGAGGAGATAGAGAGGAGAGGGAGAATTTAATGATAGGCTTATGCAATTGTGGGGCTTGCAAGTCCAAAATCTTCAGCATAGGCAGGCAGGCTGGAGACCCAGAGAAGAATTCATGCTGCAGCACAAATCTAAAAGCCGTCTAATGGGGCCAGGGATATGGCTCAGTGGCAAAGTGTATGTCTTTCTTATATGAGTCCTGGGTTCAATGTTTATATGAGTTCTGGGTTCAATCTCTGGTACCATAAAACAACACTCCCAAAGAAAAACAAAAAGAAATTAACAGCACTCTATTGACAAAATTCTAGTTTCCTTTTCTTGCCAAAGGGTGTTAGTCTGTCTTAGGGCCTTCCACTGATTGGAGAGGGCCATTCACATTCTGGAGGGTACTCTGCTTTGCACTGTGTGATGATTAAAATATTTATCTCATCTATGAAACACTTCTAGAACAACAGTCAAAGTAGTGTTTAAGCAAATATCTGAGTATTGTGACCCAGCTAAGTTGACACATAAAATTAGCCTTTATAGAGGACAAACACTAGCTGATTAGGGACAGTTCTTTCATAACATTTGGGCTATTATAGTTATTACTGTTACTAGCAGCTAGCATTACCTTAATTAATAGACTACAAAAAACCACCAATTACTTTTTGAAATTGCAATTTATTTATTTGCAAATGCTTTCAGTTTTGTACTGGCTTCCTGATGTGGAGGGTTAGGAAAAGGGAAATTTTGTATCTCTAATAAATAACAATGATGATGAATTATTGGACCTTGTCCTGGGAATGTATTAATCACCTTGGGGTGGCATTATCTGCCATGGGTCACCAGTAAGCACAAAGAGGTAGTCCATTTACCAATTGATAGTCTAATGGTTCAAGGAAGTCAATGCAAGTTCTAAAGTGATTTGCTCCTATAGAGTGATTGATTTATTGGCATTCCATGTCTGAACATTTGTGAAGCCCTTGGTGCTAATCAGAATAAATGTGCTAAATTAATCTTTACAAAACTGCCGGTGACATTTTACATGCCTCTGTTTAAATTCAGGGATTCAAATATGGTCATTTTTAGCATGTTTCACAGAGAATGGAAATATTTACTTTTCTAACGTGAGCTGCTGTTCAAGGTAGCATTTTCCATAGGAAGGTGATGAAACATATAACAAAATATCAGTAACCAAATATCTCATAACTCAAGGAGAAATGAGGGTATAATGAGGGTAAAAGGAAAAAGAAGGGCTAAGACAGATACATATTTGTAACAAAATATATTTTTTAATTTTTGTGAATACATGTGCACATGTAGGGTCGTGTGTGTGTATGTGTATGTGCGTGCATATGTAGAGCTGCAACACCAACAGTGATGCTTTATCTCATTTGAATTAAGTTGTCAGTTCACTCTTTATTGCAGGATCCCTCAGAATCACTTAGTGCACTGTAATGATTTCTCAGAGATTTCCTTAGTGACATGGGAACCACTAGTTGCCAGCCATTCAATTTCTGTGAACACATGTCACTCCTAGAATACACCCCCAACCCTTTTTTTCTCTGGGTCTCTTGGGTCAAGGTATCACTCTTGGGCCTGGCATTTGGTTTTTCTGTGTATCTCATAAGTGACCATGCAGAAACAGAAGAGATTTGGAGCTAGAATCTGCTTCCAGGTGGGGCTATTATTTAAATGAGAAGTAGGTAAGTCAAAGAATCATCCTTGGTGTCTGTGTAGGTATAAGTGGAAAAACCAAGTAGACATTTCTCTTCTAAATCGCCCCAAAGACAATAACCAAAGTACTATGAACAAAACATATGATAATTAAAAAGAATTCATTTTCCAAATTGTTGGCCTAAAAATGGGGATTTGGGGGTAGTATGTGTTCTCTCAGGGTGATTAGTGGAGCAGTAGTTTCACCATTACCTAGGAACGATTTGAAATGCAAGTTCCTGGGCGCCATCCTGAATCTACTGATTCAGAAACTCAGGGATTAAGGCCCAGCTAGCTGTATTTTTGCAGGCCCTCCAGGGCTTGTGAAGTGAGCTCAAGTTTGAGAATCAGACGCTGTACTTAAGAGAATGAATCTAAGCTAGGATGCAGCTTTATCACCTAACAGTTGTATGATTTTGAGCAAGTTATTCCCTCTCCCATCTTCTACTTCCATTTTTTACCTTTTCTATGTTATTTTTAAAAATTAACTGTGTGGTTAAAGAAAACAAAACCACACAAGAAGATTTAATATTAAAAAAAAATCCCCTTCGGCCAGAGCCCTTCTCTAAAGGTAAAACTTGAAATGAATTACTTCTTGAATATAGACATTTTATTTCTTTGTTTTGGTTTTGGTTTGGGGGTCACTTCCAGGAGTGCTTAGGGTTTACTCCTGGCTTGGCACTTAGGGGTGACTCTTGAAGGTACTCTAGGAACCGTGTTGGTTGCTGGAAACTGAAACCCTATCTGCTTAATGCTAGACAAATGCTTTACCTGCTATACTATCTCTCCAGCTTATTAATGTAAAAGTTTTAATCTTTATTACATTTTAGATAATAAGATTTTGATGTACAAAGTAACAGCACCATGACCTCTACCAATATGCCCCAAATCCCCCACCACTATCCCTATGTCACTTCTCGTCCTCTTCATTTCCAATCCATCTTTTTCTGTTACCAAATCTCAAATTTGTAATCAAAGTCCAAGGGTTTGCCATCATTAAATGTCATTTTCCTTGTTTTGTTTCTCTGTATACCACAGATGAGTGACATCATTCTGTATTTTTCCTTCTCTCTCTGACTTAAGTCACTTAACATGATACCTTTCAATTACATCTGAATTGCAACTGACTGCAAACTTTCATCTTTTCTTAGAGTTGCATTATATACCACTTTATCCATTCCTGTCATTTGGCATTTAAATTGTTTCCATAGCTGGCTATTGCACTAAGTGCTGCTATAAATTTGTGTGTATATATATTTTCAAGTTAATATTTTTGTGTTCTTTGGGGTAGATGTTAATGAGTGGAATCACTGTATTGTGTGGAATCTCTATTTTTACTTTTTGTAGAAGTATCTATACTATTTTTCATAGAGACTGAAGAATATAGCCCCCACAGTGAATGAGGGTTTCTTTTTCACTATAACCCTGACAATACTGGTTGCTTCCAATCTTTTTGGTATGTGTAATTCTCACTGGTATGAGCTCATTGTCATTTTGATTTTCATTTTCCTGATACTAAATTGATGATGAGCACTTTTCCTATGTGTTCATCATATGTTCTAGCTGTCCATATGTCTTCCTTGAGTAAGAGTCTGTTCATCAGTTCTTGACATTTTTGATGGGGCTCATATTTTTATTGTTGTAACACTTGGTGAATGTTTCATATATCACATTATCACATTATTTTATGTACGATGCATAAAGATTTTTCTCCCATTAAATAATCCCATCAAAGTGGGGAGAGGAGGTAAGAAAATACTACATTGAAAAAGACATATGACAGCGAGTAGGTAGCATTAAAAAGCCCTTATCTTCATTCATTATTGGGCAAATGCAAATAAAGGTGACAATAAAATATCATACCTTCATCCTAATGAGAATGGCATATGTCAAAAAGCTGGGAATAACAACTATTGTTGATTGGTACAGATGTGTGAAAATAGAAATCATATTCACTGCTGGTAGAACTACTGTACAGCTGAATCTTTTAGAAAAATTTTGGAGAAATTATATAACTGAAACCCAAGCACGAAAGTTTGTAAGTCTACAACTGTACCTCATGGTGTTTCACTAATAAAAAATATTAAAAATAGTTTTCAAATAGTCCCCTGCCCCCGCACCTGGCTGTCCTCGCTGGGGCCCCTTGGAGGGGGGCGGGTTGAGTTTCCCTCCCCGCCCCGACCAGGGCGCCGGCAGCCGAAGACCTCCAGAACCAGCCACCACCATGCTGAGACCACTCTCCACACGCATGAAGGTACTGGCAGAGGAACAAAGGCATGCGGGTCCCGGGGCTGAGATCTCCAAGCCTGCTCCGATCGGGGCTGAGCATCCTCCACCCAGATCCTCCAAATTCCAGTAGGCAGGGGTCACACCCACCAACTGGCCCCCTGGAGCCGTGTAATCCCATCAATGGCCAAGACTCAGAGACTATAAAACCCAGCTCCCGGAAGCGTGCGGCCGCATTCACGGCCACGTGACATCTTATTATCTCATTCCTACTATGGACAAACTGGCAGGCTACCGAATGTAACCTGCCCACATGGCAGAGTCTGGCAAACTCCCCGTGGCGTAACCAATATGCCAAATACCAGTAACAATGATGGGTCTCATTCTCCTAACCCTGAAAGAGCCTCGAATATGGCACTTTTAAAAAATCTCAGGGCTAGGATGAAGGAGATGTTACTTGTGCCTGCTCGAGGCAATCGATGAACAACAGGATGGTCTTGATCGTGATCGTGAAAAATAGTTTACATATTACCCTGTGATGCCACTTCTGGGAATCTATTCCCTAAACATGAAAACATTCATCTGAAAGGCCATATACACAGCTATTTTCATTGCAGCATTATCTACAATCATCAAGATCTGGACACAACCTAAGTACTCAAAAATATATGAGTGGGTTAAGAAACAATATGGTTCAATCCTTCTCAGAAAATACTTCTAAGCATCTATCCTAAGTACCAATATCTCTATTCAGAAAATACATTTGCATATGACCACTGCAGCATTATTCTTAGTAGAAAAATCTGGAAACAACCCAAGTGTCCAAGAACACATGTGTGGGTAAAGAAACTGGGTTACACACACATACACACACAAATGTGTATATATACACTAATCTATGAGAAAAGATGAAATTGTGCAATTTGCTGCTACGTGGATGTGTCTGGAAGGTATCATACTCAGCAAAGTTAGCTAGAAGGAGAGGACAAGATACCAAATAAGCCCTCTCATACATGGAATAGAAAGAGGCACAGTAAGGGAACAACAAATGATCCAAATCAAAGAACCTAAGAACCAGTGTACAGAAAGGAGCTAGCTTCCATGGTAGTGAGATAAGGAGAGTGAGTATTGAGAAAGGGGAGCTTAGAGCGAAATGTACACATTGGTGGAGGGGGGTATGGTGTTGAAATGTATGCATCAAACTCTACTATGATTACAGGGAAATTGTAAAGAACGGAAACTAAAAGAATAAGAAAGAAACTATGATGTTTCCACAATGGAATATATTCAACTATGTGAAAAGACGAACTCTTGCACTTTTCTGCAACTTGGATGGAATTGGAAGGTATCAAACTAAGGGAAATAAATCAAAGGGAGAAATACAGTACAAATACTAAGGGTCTGGAGAGATAGTACAGTGGGTATGGCACTTGCCTTGCACTTGATTGACCTGAGTTCCAATCCCTGGTACTGCATATGTTCACCTGAGCTCTGCCAGGGGTGATCCCTGAGCACAGAGCCATAAGTAAGCCCTAAACACAGTTGAGTGAAGCATCCCAAAGAAAAAAATTAAAAAGACACATATCAGAGGATCTCATTCATTGATAAAGAATCAAAACAAGAGAAATAAACAGTATTCTTTTAAGAGTGACGTGCAAAAAAAAAAAAGAAAGAAAAGAAAAGAAACTGGCTATATATCTCATGTCATAAAAGTTAATTCAAAGTGGATAAAAAACTTTGAGATTTGACCAGAATCTATAAACATTGAGGAAAACATGGGCAGAACTCACCAGCATATGGACTTCAGGAGTGCCTTCGGTGATTTGACTTCACTGGCAAAGATAACAAAAACAAACAAAAATTGGTACTGCATCAAACTGAAAAAGACTTTACATGGCAAAAAACTGGCTAAAATAAAAAAGACATGCTACTGAATACAAGAAGTCCCTTTTTAAATATGTTTTTTTCTGGTGTTTTTCCATAATTGCATCACTTGGTTTATTACCCTCATATCTAATCTACTAACATCCCACTGTGAAAATGAATAATTTGGATCATATATACCAAATTTTATTTTATTTTTATTTCTACATAATCTGGGTACATATAATTTCATTCTATAAATATCATTGCTTTTGATTCTGCTTCAAATTTATTCTAAAATTTTAAAGAAAATAGAATAGTGCTTCTATTATTAGATAAATGTAAGTGTTAAATACAGAAGATGTTTCCTATAGAAAAATAAATGCCAACCAAACTTGAGAGAGCACTTTAAGAATATAGAATTCTAGTGCTTTTTCAGAACACAGTCAACTGCTTTTGTTTCTTCTTCTGGAGATTTTATGTATATAATATTACATTTTTAGTTATAATAACTTTTATAAAGTATTTTCATACAGATGTGTAGGTGGCAAATCATCTGCATTTTCGCATGCCTGAAAATGCATTTTATTCTTACACTGGTAGTATGACTAAGAATAAATATAAGATCCTTATCATCTTCCCTCAGAATTTTAAAAGCATCATTCTACAGTTTCTCAAAATTAGTTTCTTAGAGTCCTAAAATTATGATCATTTGCCTGTCTCTCTGTAGTTCTTCCCAATTCTTCCCAACAAGTGATGGTTACTTGTCTCATAAGTATTCTTCTGAAGTTATAGTGTGAATATATTACTAAAGTCACATGAACCAGTAAATTATACCTTCTGTATTATTCTGCCGTTTTTATGTTGTACAAATGATAGTGTACATTTTTCTTTCTTGTCATTATATTTAGGTCACCTTTTCAGATCATTACTTGAAAGAATTCCACCTTTTTGACAACTGGATAGTATTTTTGTATGATTGTGCCTAAATCGACTTAATCAATGCCTCTTCAAATATTTCCTGTGTTTTCAAGCTCTTGTAATCACAAACAACACCATAGCCAATAAGCATGCACAAGTGTTTGTAGAATAAAATTCCAAAAGCCAAGTCATTTATTCAGCAATTATGTACATTTGTAATTTTGATAAATAACTTCGGGTCATCTTATAAAGGCTTACTAATCTGTACTCTAAGAAGTGCAACATGAAAGAGTTCTTTTTCTCTCATCAATCCAACACAGCATGTTACAAATTTCTCAATATTGCAGTGTCATAGAATTATTGTATCAGCATAGTTTTGCTTTCCATTTGAGTAAATTTGAGAATTTAACATATGTTTAAGAGCAAATTTTATTTTAAACTGTATGTTCATAGTCATGTGGGTTGTTGATTTTGAATGATGGGAACACTTTTAATTTTAGGGGAACCATCATTTTGTGGAATAAATAAGAAATAATTCTAAGTTTGTGATTTTCTTTTTGCTGTTATCAATGGTTTCTGGTTTTTTGTTTTTTTTGCTTTTTAGGTCACACCCGGCAATGCACAGAGGTTACTCCTGGCTATGCGCTCAGGAATTACCCCTGGCGGTGCTCAGGGGACCATATGGGATGCTGGTAATTGAACCCGGGTCAGCCGCATGCAAGGCAAACGCCCTACCCGCTGTGCTATCTCTCCAGCCCCTATCAATGGTTTTTGATAAGAGAACTTATCACTAAAGTAAATAAGGTCAATTTTTCTCAAGTATTTTCTTTTATGATTTTAGGATATTTTATTTCATTCCCTGCCCCCCACCTGCATCCCCTCACCCCCTGGTGATTCTTAGCCAAAAGGTCTGGTTGGTCAATGCAATGGCAAGAAGAGGCAGAGCTTTTTCTGGAAGGGCCCTGTGATGCTTGGGATTGTGTTATCCTGGTGGTGCTCAGAGGCTTCTGGTATGTGGCTGTACTCAGGGCACCATGTGGTGCTGGAGAACAAAATGGGGTAGGCCATAAGCATGGTATGTGTCTTAAACCCTGGACTATATATCCAGTCCTAGAATTGGCGGTGAGGAGTGCAGTCATTCAGCAGTATACACACCCTGACTTACTCCTGGCTCTCTGCTCAGGGATCACTCATGCCTGGGAATCATATGTAGTGTTTAGGATCAACAATGGTCAGAAGTATGTGAGTAAGTGCCTTCCTGTGCTATTCATCCAGCTTGCGTGTCAGAATTTTGAATCTTTAGAATAGACATTTCATAAGGGTCTGAAAGCATCCTCCCATATTTCTCCAGATTTGTTTAATTTAGGAATACATTTTTTTCAACTTGTATGTTTCCTAGGTTTCAGATTTTGTGTATGGAGGAAATTTTATATTTTAGATGACTATTCATTTTTAAATTACCATTCAGATAAATGCATTTTTTCACTGATAAGAGGTATTGCTTTTATCAAAAAGAAATTTTCATACATACTTGGTTTATTTCTGTTGCAGGCCATTAGCCTTTTGAATTGTTTTTATGTTTATAGTTTAATGTCTGATAGTGTTACCTCCTTATATGTGTATATTTTTCGAGTTTTCATGTAGAATCTTGATTTATTTTCCACAGTGAACTTTAGAATTTGCTTATATGTTTTGCAACAAAATTTCTGCTAACATTCCTAATGAGATCACATTAATTAAGGAAAATTGTCATTTTTATTATAACAAACATACTAATATTAGAATATGGTTTGTCTTTCCATTTTTCACACTTTTGTTTGCACTTTCCACTGTACATTTTAATTTATTCAGATACATATACCACACACAAATAGTAGCCAAGAAGAAGCTAACTCCCTATGGAGCCTGAATTTTATCAAGTGTCTTTTCAGCTTTTATGGAAATATTTCCCTTAGTCCTTTAGCAAGAGGCGATACATAACACAGTGCACAGACTGAGTCATCTTTCCTCTGTGTGCTCAAGTCCCAGCTCTGCTGTTCTATTACCATGAAACCTGCAGAAGCCACCTAAGCCGTGTGCCTTGTCTCTGTTTGCTTCTCTAAATCATGACAATAATAGTGCCTACCTCATAGGGTTTTCCTGTGGATGAATCAATTGAACATTCTGAACAGTACTAAGCAACTAGAAACCATTACATAGTTATAAATATAAGTTTATTTATTTTAATGTCTCTTAAATGTTTTGGTCACACCTAATGACTTTTAGGGAATACTACTCAAGGCTTACTCCTGGTTCTATGCTTGGGCATCACTCCAGGCAGTGCTTGAGGTATCATATATGGTGACAGTGATTGGACCCAGATTTTTCACCTACAAGGCCTTACTTCCTGTACTATTTGGCTCCCTAAGATATATATATATATATATATATATATATATATATATATATATATACTATATATATATATTTTTATTCCAGGAGTAAACCCCTCTATCACCAGTGGAGAACTGTTATGATGGTGTCTATATTCTAATATTTCATTAAGAATTTTTAATTAGTAAACCATATGTAAAATTGATCTCTAGTGTTTTTTATGCATTAGCACAGCGGGTAGGGCATTCGCCTTACAAGCAGCCAACATGGCCGACCCGAGTTCGATTCCTCCGCCCCTCTCGGAGAGCCCGGCAAGCTACCGAGAGTATTCGATATGCCAGACACAGTAACAACAAAGTCTCCAATGGAGACGTTACTGGGCCCGCTCGAGCAAATCGACGATCAACGGGAGGGCCTTTACCTTTATCTATCCTTACAAGATATTGTTGTATAATGGATTTATACTTATTAAAATATAAGCATAAACATACGACTGTTTATAAAATTATGGAAAATATTCTTGGTTTTCTATGCTGTGGGATATTTAATATTGAATAATCCGATATTTATGTCTATATTGCTCTACAAAATCAGCTAATTTTAACTTACAATTTAAAACATTTTCTCTCTTTAGTTTCCTAGTGTCAGGTTGGGAAGGTTGCATTACCTTAGAAAGCCATTACTTACAACCATTTTGAAATATACTTGTGGACATTGAACAGGTGGTTTGAACTACAGGGAACCTTTCAACTTCCTAAATTAGGGAGGAATTACGTGGGTCACAGTGAAGAGATTTTGTTACTTCCTTTCTGGCTTGGTTGGCTTTATGTTTACTTGGGGAAAACTGGAGTTTGCACTAATCTGCTTTTCTCTTAGGTTCCCATACCTAAATTAGGGACCATGAGAGATTAATGGATTCCTATTTTTAAATTTTGGTTGGTAGTGTTGTCTGGGCACAGACGTCTCTGATGTTTCTTTCCTGGGCTACTATTATTGACCATCCTTCAATGTTCATACCTGATTTCCTCTCTATGAGATCTCCACATAGGTTTGAGTTCCTCGATGTTTCTTATAGAGAGTGGTTTGTATGCTCTGTTGGTCTGAACTCTGGCTGCTCCAGTTCAGTTTTCTTCCATTTGGGCTGGTTTTAGCTCTCTTCAATTTTCTACTATTGCCCCAAAGTTTCTGATTCAATCTTGGTTTCTCCTCTTGTTTATTTCATATCTGTGATGTGTTCTTTCCTTTCCCTACTTTCTTCAAAATAACAGACAATGATAATTATAACTAACGTTTATGGGCTGGAGCGATAGCACAGTGGGTGTTTGCCTCGCACGCAGCTGACCCGGGTTCGATTCCTCTGTCCCTCTCGGAGAGACTGGCAAGCTGCCGAGAGTATCCCGCCTCCACGGCAGAGCCTGGCAAGCTCCCCATGGCGTAGTCTATATGTCAAAAACTGTATCAACAAGTCTCAATGGAGACGTTGCTGGTGCCCACTCGAGCAAATCAATGAACAACGGGAGGACAGTGCTACAGTGCTACAGTGCAACTAACATTTATAATGTTATGCACCCTCTTCTATGCTTTAGCATTCTTGGTCTTATAAGTGTTTTAACTAATTTAATCCTTACAAAACTCTATGATAGAGAAACTATCATAGCTTCTATTTCATAGATCAGTACACCGAGGCAAGGGAAGTACACAATAATGAAAATATACTATGAACATTTGGACATTTTATTCACAATCAGGAAAATACACTGTGAGTTTGGACATTTGGACATTCTAAGCCCATACTTTTTTTTATTAGTGAAACACCATGAGGTACAGTTGTAGATTTACAATTTTTTGTGCTTGGGTTTGATTATACAATGATCAGATACCCATCCCTCCACCAGTGCCCATTTTCCACCACCATGGATAATATCCCCCCCACCCCCGTCCCCCCATCCCCCCCTGCCTCTGTGGCAGGGCAATCCCCTGTGTTCTCTCCTTTTGGGTGTTGTGGTCTGCAAAAGAGGCTTTGAGTGGCAAACATGTTCAGTCCATAGTCTACTTTCGACATGCATCTCCCCTCCTGGGAGGATCCTCCAAACACCCTTTATTTGGTGCTCCCTTCTCTATCTGAGCTGCCCTTTCCTCTAGAATGCCCGTAAGCCCATACTTTTAACCACGGGACTATACTTTATCTCACTATCAAAATGTGACAAAATTTGCTCCCTTAAGTATACAGGATCTCCGTTTTCTTATTTGAAAATTGGAATTATAAATATATTTATAGATCCATTGTGAGTGTAAAAATATTTTGCAAAAAACTTTGCACACACTGCATTCTAAAATTTAGCTCTTCTACTCTAAGTTTTAACTTTGCCTTACAATCTTTCTATACATAGAATTCCTAAACTCTTTCATGCCTCCTTGGAATACTCTTCTTATTGGGTATTCAATCATTTGAACAGAATTTTCACTAATATCATGTGATCACAAGTATTTTCCCTCAATTTTATCATTCTCACTAATTTTAGGCTATACTTAATGCCAACTTTTTCTGTCATAATACGTTTACATATTTTGTTATTTAATTTTAGAATTTTACATACCCTTGCCTTATTGCTATGGTATATCTCCAGTGATATTTTTTCTTTCAAAATGTCAATGACTAATTTATCTAAGATAAAGGAGTTCGCTCCATTACACTTTTAATGTATGGTGAGAAAAGTACTGAGACCTTTTTTGGTGTTACAAAACGTGCCCATTTCACTTACAGATGATCTCTTTCTGGTTGGGGAAAACTACTTGTTTCATGTCTGTGTCCTTAGCTTAAAACTAAGATACCAAGGAGCTGAGAAGGAGGTTATCTGTAAAAGACTAGGTGATAAGTAAAAGGCCCTCCCGTTGATCGTCGATTTGCTCGAGCGGGCCCAGTAACGTCTCCATTGGAGACTTTGTTGTTACTGTGTCTGGCATATCCAATACTCTCGGTAGCTTGCCGGGCTCTCCGAGAGGGGCGGAGGAATCGAACTCGGGTCGGCCATGTTGGCCGCTTGTAAGGCGAATGCCCTACCCGCTGTGCTATTTCCAGTATTTTTCTTGCTGTTTGTATATGAAAAAAAGGTGAGTTCCACCCTATACTCAGATTCCACAGGATTTCTGGGGAATAGATAAAAGAATGCTCTCTACTCTTGTGTAGCCAGGACCATTTTGGGGCTAGTATCCCATGCAGACACTTTCAACCCTACCTGTACATCAAAATCACCCAATAAATTTTAAAAAATCCTTAAAAATATTCACACACCATACATCTGACACAGAACTAAATGTTCATAATATAGAAGATATTTACAAAATGCAGAAAAGCAGTCCCACCAAAAATGAAGAGAATAACTGAACTGACACTTCTTCCAAAGAGACATACAGATAGCCCACAGGCACATGAAAAAAATGTTTATCATCACTATTACCGGTATATGAAACTCAGAGCAGTAACAACAGTGTCCAATGAGAACAGTCTATCTATAAAAAAAGGAAGAACCAAGAGCTGGCAGAGGTATGAGGAAAAAGTAACTCCCATTCAATATTGGTGGAAATGTAAATTTCTCTGGCTTTTATGGTAAACAGAGTAGAAATTTATCAAAATATTAAAAACAGATCGACCATGCAGCAAAACAGATGCAGCAATACAACTCTTAGGTATCTATCTGGAGAACACACGAAGAACTAGTTCCAAAGGATCTCTATGTTCACTTTGTTCACTGTGGCAGTACTTAAAATGGACAAGTTACAAAAGCAATCCAAGTACTCAACATAAATAGGTGGATAAAGGGCAATCCAATTACCCAACATAGATGAGTGGATAAAGGTGTGGTGTGTATATATAGGTGTAGATACATATATATATATATATAGATAGATATATACATGTATATATGTGTATATATGTAGCACTGTAGCACTGTTGTCCTGTTGTTCATCGATTTGCTCGAGTGGGCACTAGTAACATCTCCATTGTGAGACTTGTTGTTACTGTTTTTGGCATATCTAATAAGCCATGGGTAGGTAGCTTGCCAGGCTCTGCCGTGTGGGAAGGATGCTCTCAGTAGCTTGCTGGGCTCTCCTAGAAGGATGGAGGAATAAAAATCTGGTGGGCCACATGCAAGGCAAACTTGCTGTGCTATCGCTCCAGTCCGTGTATATATGTATATATGTGTATATATCTATATATCTATAGATCTGTATATGTATATATGTATATATGTACATATCTGTCTATCTGTATCTATATCTATGTATACACATACCATGGGATATGACTTAGCTATGAGAAATGATGGAATATTACTTTTTATGAAAAAAATGGATAGAACTGAAGAGTGTCATGCTAAATTAAGTCAGAAAGAAAAAATGATGATCTCATTCATATGTGATATGCAAAGAAAAAATAACAATGATTAGTGGTTGAGTGATATTAATACTTGGGAGTTGGGCATGATGAAATATTATTTGAAAATGTGTGAAATTGCAGCCCTGAAATACAGTCTTGTAAACTGTTACACTGATAAAAAATAATTCTAATAACCAAAGTCGCAGATCATTTAAATTGAATCTCTTTGGGCTACAGCAATCAGTATTACTAGTTTTTGATCTTCAGGTGTTTTCAATATTCTGTGAAGGGTAAGAATCACTGCCTTCACTCCTTGGATTATGTCTGAGTTAGCTTGACATTAAGATGCTACAAGAAAATATCATCACTGATGCCTAAGAGGCAGAGATAAAGGAATTGATGAATCCCCTGCAGAATACTGCAAGATACCTGCATGCTTAGGATTGAGGGATGGGTTAGTGAAGTATCTTCCTCATGCCTTCAAGTTTGAAAGCAATCTGATTGCTCTGAAAAATATTCAACTTATATGAGCCTTTTATATAAGGTCATTCAATGTGCAAATAAAAGAGGAGTAATTTAGGGGGTTTTCATTTTTTATTATAACTTGTCACTTTCCCCAATCTTCTTGGAACTTGAATTCATTTCATATCAGTTCAGTTGCCTTGAACTTACTATTTATTGTGGTTTTTTCCAGGCCACTTCCCCCGCCCCCCAACACCCCAGCAGGTGAGTGGGAGTCTGCTTACAAATCTGACCCCGAATATCATGTTTCCTAAAACCTGTTCTGGACTGTGCTTCTAGATTCATCATCTGTCAATGCAAGCCTTTAGATCTCCCAAGTTTTCAGTACATTCTCTGTACTGTTCAGGATGCAAGTCCAAGAGCCAATGTAGGCAGATCCACTGTGAAAACATATGCTTCCTACATATCACATATTTTGAGGTAAACCATTCTACCTTCCAGATATAATGAATTTTATTTCTAAATATTTATATTTTTGTTGAGATGTCATTTACATATGTTGTATAAATTTAAATTTAAAACATAGAGATATGTGTCTATTTGATACATTTATTTATTAAAATATAATTACCACTATAACACTAGCACTTTCACCACATCACAAAATTATGAGTTCTTGTTTATTGTAAGAACATTTAATATCTAATCTCCAAGTAATTTTAAATATACCCCATTCCACTATCAAAAAGACCATTCTACCTATTTCTCCCTTTTGCTTTTTTTCCTGATAACCACCAAGTTTTACTTAGTTTTTTAGATTAAGAAACGAAGTCAAAGCTCCTTAGACTCTTAGACTGAGAGACTAAGAGTTAATTTTGTTGTGTTTTTCAAGTTAATTTGCTTTGGTTATTAATGTTATACATACAAATGAAATTACCTAATAATTGTCTTTTACTTTCTGATTTATTTTATTTAGCATGTTTACTCAGATTGCACTCATGTAACAAAAAGCAAAATTTCATAGTTTTTAAAACAGAGCAATATTTATTTTGTTGAGTTAATATCCCACTGAGTTTTGATAGACCACCCCAATGATGCCCAGGTATTTTAAACATAACATTGAAGACCCTGTGTTACTTCCTATAGTCTAGATTTCTTCCCTCATTTCTTCCCATCCCTTACCTTGTACTTGGATCTCAAGATAGTTTAAATTACTTGGCCTTTTCTTTGATCTTTCTGTCTGCAGTGACTTTGCCTGGAAAACTCTTATTTTTTCAGATTCATTATAAATCTACAATGTATATAGTATATTATGGTCTCCATCAAAAATCTAGTTTTACTCTTTCAGGCCACAGTTAATCTCTTTTACTGGTTTACCCATCCCTCTACCCCTTTCCTTTGAATAATCATCATTCATTTTGTTCTTAGTGTATAAGAGGTATTTTTATTTTATCTTTGTCATATGTATGAAATTATGTGCTTCTTGCATTCTTCCTTCTGACTCATTTTAGATAGCATAATCCCCTAATGATTCCTATATGTGGTAACAAATGCCACAGTTTCATTCTTTTGTTTTGTTTGGGGATATACCTGATCAGGGATTGCTCTTGTTTTTGTGTTCAAGGCTTACTCCTAGGGGTACTCAGGGATGTTAGGGATATAACCCAGGTCTGCCACATGTGAGTGCCCTACCCACTGTACTATCTCTTCAGCCTTGGTTTCATCTTTTTTAGCAGCTAAGGAATCTCTTTCTTTTTTATTTATTCACAGTGATATGCACAGTTACAAAGTTGTTCATGATTGGGTTTATCATACTATGTTCCAACACCCGTCCCTTCACCAGTGTATATGTAGCATTTCTTGTGTGTGCATATGTATACATATGCATTGTACTGTCTTTAGAAATTCATCTGTAGATGGGAATTTCCATGTTTCTAAACCTTGGCTATTGAATGTAGAGGTGAATCTCAATTCTCTAAATAGAGTTTTTGCACTTTCAGATGAAAATCCAGAAAGAGGAATATCTGGATCATATGATATTTCTATTTTATTTTTGATAAATATCCATTGTTTTCTATACTGACTGTAAGTATACAGTATACTAATGTTTTAGACAGTAATAGAAGAGTTGAACTTACTTTTGAAATAGACTTCTTTTTGTCTTATTTATAATAATGTAATATACTTAGCCATAAATTTTATTAGAATTTTTATAGAAGCTAACTCCAGAAGCTTCTATAAAAATTTAAGTTAAAGGATTAATGTATTCTCTCATAGAAGAAAAGCTCTGACTTAGAGTAAGAAGAAGATGTGGCACACATAATTCTGTTAGGAATTCCTTGGGTATGTGAAAAATCAATACTTAACTTGCTGTGGTCAATTTTACTTTACAAGGTATATGAGTAATCTTGGTAAGTTAAAATGCAGATTCTGTTTTTGACACCGTGGGATGTGGTTCAAGATTCTGTATTTCCACAACCTCTGAAATAATACTGATATTTCTTGTTCAAAGATAGCTCTTGGAATATCAAGAGATTATGGTGCAATTATAAATAAAAACGCAACATGGCAAAAACATACACAAAACTTGAATATGTGACTTGATGTTTAGAACGGACTTCAAAGGAGACCGGTATTACCTTTTCTTCTAGCTTGAACTCAATGTTCCAGGAACTGCTAATTTGTCTCCCAGAATAGGAACTTTAAGATGTTCTCAGGCAACCATTAGTATATGAATTTAAAAGCCACTTAGTGGACCATCTGTTAATTTGTCCCCAGCCAGGATGAGAAAATTGAGTTATTAAGGTAATAGTTTAGAAATTGTGTTTTATAGTCTCCATGTTACCCAGCTGCATGGCCTCAAAGATGAGAGTGATGTAAAAGATGCTTTGGGCCTTGCCTTTGTCAAAGTGGATAAAAGATTATGTGGATGAAAGTATTAAAGTTATAAGAGCTAATATTTCTCTCTATGGTACTAGAGTAAATTCTGCATCATAGCTAGTACCTTTGTAGGCTATGTTTGGATTTTAGGTATACATTATCCCTTGCAATGAATCAGAAATGGAGGAAAAATTACCATATATCATATTATTATAAGTTTCTCTAAATTCTCCCACACTGAAGGCCAGTTTCTGGGTTTTGCTTTTTTTCTATAAGCATCAATCAAAGTGAGTTGAGTCACATCTATTGTATATGAAGAGGATAGGCGAGTCTATTTTTGCCGGAAGCTTTACTCAGAAACAATGACAGGTAGAGAACAGAGGGCACTGTAGTCACTCAAACAGGGGACAGAAAAATAAGACAAACTATGACTCATAGCAGACGAACGTAATGATTTTGTTTGGGAGGTTTTCTGCTTTGTCTATATCAAACGGCCTTGCCAACACTCCTGTATTATATGGGGTCTATATTTCCCAGAATTTTCCTCCTTTATGATTCTGGTTGGAGCAGTTACTAAGGAGAGGTACACTTCTGAAATGTGGAAGGTAGAAAAGAAATAGAAGAGATAGTTTGGAGGATGTTGCAGGGTGTAGACATAACAGTGTTGTGAAATGAAGTTTATTTTACTGATTTAGCAGCTTCATTTTCTGTTTCTTACTGACATTAACAATTTAAGTGAATTCCTCAGATTATCCTCTCAACACAATCCCTCTGGATTCCTCATATTTCTCACTTTCCATGTTAAACTCCCTGTTCTTGCAATTAAATATGTGTGGTTACTCTCCATCTCCACCATGACTTAGAACTATATTACATAGCAGTAGGAGTAAAGATTTATGGAAGTAGAACACGGACAGGCACAGAGACCAATGACATAGAAAAGAGAGCCTAGAAATAAATCCACATACATGGACATCTAATTGATGAGAGCAGATTCAAGTCCATCTTGTGGAGAAAAGAAAGCTTCTCCAACAAATGGTGCTAGAAAAATTGGAAAGCCAAATGAAAAGAATAAAAAAATTAATGATGAAATAGGATTACTATCTAACACCACAGGCATAATACAAAATGGATTAAAGACTCGGCGAGAGATGCTAAATAATAAAATACATAGCTGAAAACATGATGCACTCTGAGTCCTCAACATCAGAGATGTATTTGGACATTCAGCTCCGCAATAAAGTCCCCAACAATCACTCAACTTCAAATAGAAGCAAAAGTAAATAAATGTGATTATGTCAAATAAGAAGCGTCTAAACCGGAAGTTGCTACTTATCGCCTTTCAGGGAAAAAAAGTCACTCAGCACATTCCTGGAAATACTTTTTTTTAGTAGACAAACATAAAGTGCCCTCCAATTATACTCAAGGCTACTATCACACCCTGAGAATTGTTCCAGTGCCACCTGGGGTGCAGCGTTGCCCACAATGGGAAACACTATTCTAAATAGTGAAAGACATTACCACACACAAAAAAGAAGATAATTAGCAGTTGGAAGAAGAGATTTACATATCATACAGATGACAAAAGGTTGATATTGAAATTGTATAAAGAACTCATATAACTTAGAAACAACAACAAAAATCTTATGCAACACAATGAATAAAGGGACAAAATATCTGAATAATCACTTTTTTCAAATAATACATAGAGATAGTCAAAACACATTAGAAATGCTTATCATCATATATAATTATGTAAATGAAAATCAAAACCATAACGTATATAAAATCAAAACCACAGGTGACAAAGACAACTTGTAATGACTTAAATTCAAAGACTGGAACCAACAATGATTGGTGAGGATGTGGGGCAAAAAGAACCCTAGTACACTGTTGATGTCAACGGAAAGTGGTACATTCTCCATGGGAAATGGTATGGAGACTTCTTTAGCACTGTAGCACTGTCCTCCCATTGTTCATCGATTTGTTCAAGCAGGCCCAGGAACGTCTCCATTGTGAGACTTGTCGTTACTGTGTTTGGCATATTGGATACCTCACAAGTAGCTTGCCAGGCTTTGCCGTGCTGGCGAGATACTCTCAGAAGCTTGCCGGGAATAGCATATAGTTAAGTGATATCACTCCACAGCATTTATCTGAAGGATAGGAAAATAATAATTCTAAAGAATATTTCCACTTCTATACTCATAAAGTATAATTTACAATAGTAAAATTATGGGATCAATCTAAATTCTCATATTGACAAGATAAAGAAGCTATGCAATACATACTCAATGTAATGCTACACTATCCATAAAAAGTTGAAATTGTGTCATTAAGGACAAAATAGTTGGAACTTGAAGTAATTATATTTTGTGAAATAAGTAAGGAAAATAAGGAATAACTGGTTGGGTTCACTCATGAGGATTATAAATAATTGAAGTAAACAAACAGGCAACAAAGAACAAAACTAGCTCCTAGAATCAGTTATACAAGTTTCCTATAAATACCAGTGGGGGAAGGGAATGGTTGGGAAGAAAGGTTAGAAGAGTACTTTTTGGTTTTGGTTTTGGGATGGTGCTGGAACTTTGGTGGTGGGTTCAGTGAATCCTCTGGATTCATAGAGGTGAAACAAAACTCATGTTGCAAACTACTTAAAGAGCACCCAGAACAATATTTTGATGAGGAAAAACAACAAGAAAACAAGGTGCCTCTGTTTTCTTGACTAAATCTAATCTTGAATTTATTTGATTTTTATTGACTAGTAGTGTAACTAAATATTTCAATAGCTCTTCTCCCTTCTTTTATCACTTACTCCATTTTCTGTTGAACCAGAAATTTCACAGATTGTATTCCTGCAGTAGCAGAACCTGAGATGGATTTTAATGTGTAGGATATTTTCTCATGCTCTAAATGTCCATGACAATTCTCCGAGAAAGAGCAGTGGATGACCAACAGGCTTATAAAAATGATCATCATCATTTATTATTAGGAGAATCCAAATCAAGACAACAATGAAGTTTTTTCTTACATCAGTGAGATTGGCACATACCAAAAATACTAAAAATAATGCTGGGAACAATCTGTGTTGGCAGGGATGTGGTGAAAAAGGAACTCTCATACACTGCTAGAAGGAATGTTGTATGGTCCAACACCTATGGAAAACAGCATAGAGGGTTCTCAGTAAACTCAGAATTGAGCTCCTATTTGACCCAGCAATTCCACCTTTGAATACTATCCCCAGGGCTGAAAAACATTCATCAAAAGAATATATGCAAACCATTATTGATTGAAATTTTCAGAACAATAGATAAGGTTTGGAATCAACTTAGATGCCCAATGAAAGATAAGTGAATCATGAAGATGTGATATATATTCACAATGGGATATTACACAGCTGTAAGGAATGACAAATCATGCAATTTGCTGCAACATGGATGGAACTAGAAGACACTATGACACTATATTAAATGAAGTAAGCCAGAGGAAGGAGGATAAACACAGAATGATATCACTTATATGTGGTATTTAGAAAAACCGGATGAGGTAATACAATGTTTCAAAGGGAGGATGGATGCCCAGATAAACCTTGGCTTCAGAGTACAGGGAGGAGAAGAAAGGAAAAAGTGGAGGGGAGGGCGAGAAAAGACATATGAGAAACAAGAACCAGGTCAAGGGATTGAGGTACAAGGGTGATGTTAATGACAGCACCAAATATCCAAACCACTGAGTCAACAACACTGAAATCTAGAGACCCAAACACTGACCGCCAAATTTAGAAAGTTTCCTTCCGAAGTGCAGGCTAGAGAGGGTGGGCATGGGAGGGAACCTAGAGACATTGGTGGAGGGAAGTTGGCACTAGTGGTGGCATAGTTGGTGCAATACTATTCGTCTAAAACTCAACTATGAATAACTTTAGAAATCATGGTAGTTTAATAAAAAATTAAATTAAAAATAGGAAAAAGAAAAGAAGATGGAAGCAGACATGGGTAAAAAAGTGAACTTTATGCATGCTCAAAAACAGGTATAGTATGAGGAGATGTGGGGACATGAGACCTTTCAAAGTTGTTCCAATTTGTAAGAAGACTAACCAGAATTAGTATTCAGGCACTCACTAGTCTTTGGATATGGGTCACCTTAGGAAGGTGCATGAACCTTTTCGGGTAAGGTGGTTCTGGATTGCACACAAGAGTTTATCCTCCCTGCCTCCTTGCCCTCACCCACCACACAAACACCAAAGTAAGTTGGGTTGTGTTATGAATCGGTATCACAGCTAAAGTATGGGACTTGCAGTAAATAAAACAATATATCAAAATAAAAAACAAGAGTTGACATGGTGAAATAATATGTAATGCTATTGACTAGAGCATGAAGTAGCATTTCGTCTCATTACAGAAGGACAAGGGATAATTATTTGAAATTATGGATCCATGTCTTGCTTTTAAACATGGCTTTGGTCAACTTGTTCCTAGAATACTGAATAAATGCACAGTCTTTCTAGAGAACAGACCAACTATCAGCTCTACTTTTGTCAACTATATAACATTATTTTTCTCACTTCTCATAGCAAGCACAGAAACACTACCCATGATAAATTCCTCCAAATTCCATGTTTCTTCATTTGCATTATCAGCTGCAAAAATCCTGTGGTTGTCAGTAGACACTACCACAAGATGCAGTTCTTTTTTTTTCCTTTTTGGGTCACACCGGGCAATGCACAGGGGTTACTCCTGGCTCTGCACTCAATAATTACTCCTGGTGGTGCTTGGGGGAACCATATGGGATGCTGGGAATTGAACCGGGGTCCCCGCGTGCAAGGTAAACGCCCTACCTGCTGTACTATTGCTCCAGCCCAAGATGCAGTTTTTATGGGGAAATACTAAGTATTTTCTGGGCTTCTCCTTCCTTCATGTGTTCCTTCTCTTTTTAACCCCTTTGGACTCTCTTTTTTATGGTAATCAACCTTATCTTTAAATAGATTGTTTTCCCTAATGCAATGAAAAGGACCTCAAACCTTGTTTGCTCTCAGCTTTTTTTTTCATTTTCCCTTTAGCTCATTCATTTCCACAGGCATATAGTGCTATTCCATGTGCTGTTGTAGTTTAAAAAAAAACCATAGGCTTTGGATTCAGACAGAGTTGGACCAGGAAGAGGCTTGCTTTCTTCTGATATGATCTTGTATGATTTCTTAAGCTCTCTCAGTATTTTCTACTTATCTTCAACTTAGGAGGCATTTTGTAAAAGTGAAATAAATTCTTGTGTGAAGCACTTGGCATCAGACAGATATGGGGTAGGTAGGTAAATGTTCCTTCAGTTTGTAATTGGGAAGTTAGTTTCTAAAAGAAAATAATCCTGAACTTGATCTAATTCAGAAGGGTTATCCTTTTATTTTTTAAAAGAATTATTAGCCCAGCTGCCTTTCTATTGTTTATTTTTCTTCTCCCTGTGGCCACTGGCAGAGTGCATCTCTGATTTGCCACTAGAGCTCATATTACAAGTTCTCTGACATTAATCTAAGCTTCATCTCTGGGCTGGCTTTATTCTCCACTCCAGTTCTTTGCTCTGCTAACAGGATTACTTGAGGCATTTTCTAATCTTGATGTGTGATCAGTACCTCTAGACACAAACAGCACTAACCCTCCAAATGAGATAGGCACTACCCCAGTAGTTCTTCAGGGCTTGTGGAAGGAGAGGGAACATGTTTGCATTCTATAGCCAGATAGGTCATGATGGTTCTAATTGGCCCTCCTGAGTGTTCTTGCAAGCTAATGTTCTTCAGAGTGCTGCAGAGTTACAGTCTAATTTAATTTCCCCTCTGATCAGCTTACAGATCTTTATAAATGCAGTCTGGACAAATCAATGTTAATAGCCGCTGGTGTTTTGAAGCTAAACAAGTGGGAAAAACAAACTGGAGCTTTACTTTTCATGCACCTGGCTTTAGTTTCCTGAGTGCCTTTCAGAAGCTGCTAAAGACCCAAAGAAATCTTGTGGACTCTTGTGGCCTCTTTAGATGGGGGTTTTCAGAGAAAAAGACTAGGAGGATAGAAAGGGTAACTATCTATCTGCCTCTATCTATCTATCTATCTATCTATCTATCTATCTATCTATCTATCTATCTGTCTATCTAATTATTTGACCATGTATTATGTAGGCCCAGTGGTCTGAGAAGTCCTAAAGTCTACATTTGGCAAGATGGAAGCCTGGAAAAGCTGATACTATAAGTTCCAATATAAATTATAGATAGACCCAAGATCCTAGAAAACTCAATTTTTTAGTTTGATATTTAAGGCAGGAAAAGATCTTTATCCCAAGTTTTCAGAAAGAAAGAATTGTCTCTGACTCTTTTTTGTTTTATTAGGGGTTTTCAATGGGTAGTATGTGATTTACTCAATCTGCTTTGCTTATTCTACCCAGTCCAGAAATACCCTCACAGTCACACCCCAAATACTGTTTGTTCAAATGTCTGAGCATGCTATTGTCAATTTGATACACAAAATTAACAATCACACCACCCATTCTTTTGTAATGACAATTACTAATGGAAACTTTTGTACAAAGAAAAAAAGCCTTTTCAATCCGTTGTGCATTGCTTAAAAGACTATGTATCAAATGTTTTTTTTCAATTATAATTGAACAAGAAACATAATTTGCATAATTATTTATAGTAGCTGAGAAGACCAATGATTGTCAACAGGTACACAGCTTTGACTCCCCAAAAGCCAATGTTACTTCTCTGTTTGCATTTCCACTGTGGAAACTGCATATTGGGAATGATTAGAGATCAATTTGTACAATAGAATCAGAAATAAAATAGAAGTACAGTTCAAGCAAATGATAAAAATGTAGGTATAGTTATTTTTATTGTATGAAGTAGAGTTTAAACTAAAAGGGAAAAAAGACAAAAATGTTCATTATATAATGATAAAGGAAGGATTAAGTCCACCAAGATGATATATTAATTATAATTATGCTCCCAATATTTAAGTATTTAAATGTAGAAATAAATAATTGCTAGAGGTAGAAGGAGACATAAACAGTAATACAACAAAAGTTGGAGACTTAAATACCCTAGTCACAACAATGGAAAGATCATCTAAACAGAGAATCAATAAGAATACAACAAATTTGTATCAAACTTTAGACAAAATGTCCATGCCAGACATATACAGAACATTTATCTGTCAACAGAAAAATATGCATTCTTCTCAAGCACAGATAGAACATTTTCTAGAATAGACCACATGTTAAGATTAAAATCAAGACAGCAAATTCAAGAAGATTAAAATAATACCAAGTATCTTCTCTGACCACAGTAATATGAAGCTAGAAATCAATAACAAGAGGAATACAGGAAAATTTATGACTACATGAATGTTATACCACACATTTGAAAAGACAAATAATCCCTGATAAAGAAAAGCACATTGGGAGGAGAAATCACATAGCATGATTTCATGCTACATTATAAAGCTACGATAAATAAAACAGTATGGCGATGGCATAAAACTATACACACACACCAATAAAACATGACTGAAAAAGTCCAAAAATCATTCAGATATGGTCAAATAATATTTGGTAAAGGATGAAAAAATTCCAGTGGTGAATAATACTGTTTCATTAACAAATTCTGCTGGGAAAATTGAACATTCACCAAGTAAAATAATGAAACCATATCTGCATCTTTTTACTACCCACAAACAGTAATTCAAGATAGACTTTAAGTATAAGACCAGAAATCATAAAAATGCTAAGGAAAACATGGAGAAAGTTGTTTGGCTGTTTTTTGCACTGTTTTTTGCACTGTTTTTTTTTTATATGACACCTAAAGTACAAGCAACAGAATAAAAAACAAACAAGTAGAATTAGAAATATAAGCCTTTTTCACAGCAACAGAAACAATCAACAAAATCAGAAAATATAGAAATATTGGATGAGAAAATATTTGTAAACCTGATAAGGGATTAACATACAAAAGATGACAAACGCACTAGCAAAAAAGCAAATATCCCATTAAAAATGATCAAAGAACCAGGATAGACATTTTCCAAAAGATAATAGACAAATGACCAACAGATAAATGTAAAGATGCTTTAATCATGACGTAAATTCAAATTAAAACCACAGTGAGGTGTTGCCTTCCATCTGTTAGAACGTCTTTCATAAAAAAGACAAAGGATGACATGTTGATGCAAAATGGAGAAAGTGGAACACTTGTGCACTGTTGACGGGGAATGTAAATTGGTATAGGCACAATGTAAAACATTATGGAAGTCCCTCAAACATTTTAAAAAAGAACTGCCATCTGACCTTGTAATTCTACTTCTGGAAGTATATCAGAATGGAACAAAAACACTATGCCAAAGAGCTATCTCTTTTGACATTATTTATAATAACCAAGACAAACAACAAAAGCACCCATCAATGAATGAATGAATGCATAAATTAATAAATGAAATAAATTCTTGTGTGTTTATACAATAGACTACTATTCAGCTATAAAAATGGAATCCTGTCATCTTAGAGAAACAATACGGGTGAACCTTTAGGACATTATACTGAGAGACATAAGTGGGAAAAGACAAAAATTGCATGATCTTATATGTGAAATCTGTCACTGTCCTCCCGTTGTTCATTGATTTGCTCGAGCAGGCCCAATAACGTCTCCATTGTGACACTTGTTAGTGTGTTTGACATATTGAATATGTCACGGGTACCTTGCCAGGCTTTGCCATGAGGGTTAGATACTATGGGTAGCTTGCTGGGCTCTCTGAGAGGGGCGAAAGAATCGAACCAGGGTCGGCCAGGTCGGCTGCAGGCAAGGCAAATGCCCTACCTGATGTGCTATTGCTCCAACCCATGTGAAATCTAAAAAACCATAATAAAACCAAACTGAATAAAGTGGTCATTTTTGTGGGCAACAAAAGTGGTAGTGGGGACATAAAGAATATAGTTGAAGCTATAAAAGGTAAAATATTACTTACAAGATAAATACTAGGTATATAGCATATAACATTGGAGCAATAGCACAGTGGGTAGGGTGTTTGCCATGCATGCTTCCAACCCAAGTTCGATTCCTCTGTCCCTCTCGGAGAGCCTGGCAAGCTACCAGGAGTAACCCGCCTGCATGGCAGAGCCTGGCAAGCTCCCCGTGGCATATTGGATATGCCAAAAATGGTAAGAACAAGTCTCACAATGGAGACGTTGCTGGTGCCTGCTCGAGCAAAATGATGAACAGCGGGAGGACAGTGCTACAGTGCTACAGTATATAACATGAAGGTCATAATTAACACTACTCAAAGGAATAGTTGAAAGTTCTTTGGTAGAATATGTCCTAAGAGTTCTCATTATATGTTTGTTCATTGCAGCACTCTTTACAATAGCCAGAATCTGGAAAAAACCTGAGTGCCCGAGAACAGAGGACTGGTTAAAGAAACTTTGGTACATTTACACAATGGACTACTATGTAGCTGTTAGAAAAGATGAAGTTATGAAATTTACATACAAGTGGTACTACATGGAAAGTATCATGTTAAGCGAAATGAGTCAGAAAGAGCGGGATAGACATAGAAAGATTGCATTCATCTGGGGAAAATAAAGCAACAGAATGGGAGACTAACACCCAGGAATGGCTGAGATTAGTACCAGGAATTTTGCTCCATGACCTGGAGGCCAGCCACACGTGCTAGGGGAAAAGGAAGCTCAGATAGAGAAGAGAGCACCAAATAAAGGGTGTTGAGAGGATCCTCCCAGGGTGGGAGAAGCATGCTGAAAGTAGACTATAGACCAAACATGATTGCCACTCAATGCCTCTCTTGCAAAACACAGGACCCAAAAGAAGAGAGAAAGAACAAGGGGGAATCCTCTGCCACAGAGGCAGTGTGGGATGGGAGGGATGGGGGGTGGGAGGGAAGCTGGGACCCATGGTGGTGGAGGGTGGGCGCTGGTGGAGGGATGGGTACTCGATCATTGTATAACTGAAACCCAAGCACAAAAATTTGTAAGTCTGTAACTGTACCTCATGGTGTTTCACTAATAAAAAATAAATAAATAAATAAATAAATAGTAAAAAAAATAAGTAGAAGTGCTTTTTAAATCTATAATATAACATGTTCTCAAATTTGCATTTAAATAAAGATGTCTTCTAATAGAAAAAAGAAGAGTTCTCATTATATGTTAACACATTGTTCTTCTGGTACACATATGAGATTATGAATGTTAACCAAACATATTGCAGTAATCATTTCACAACATCTGTAAGCCAAATCACAAAGAATTATACCTTAAAGTTATACAGTGATATCTATCAATTATATCACCAAAACTCGGGGGTAAGAACTATAACCATCAACATTTCTCTGAGCATAATCTCTATTAATGTCGCTTTAGCTGGAATCAGATGTGGCAGATTATATGAATAGCTCCTTTTTATACCCCCTTCTGTCTGTCACATGCCCTTGCTGTACCTTGTTCTTTAAGACAATAGCAATAAGCTTTTCTATGTTGTACATTACTAGCCAGCCTGGATTCTCTTTTCTCAGCACTCTGAAAGACCTCAAAGTAACTCTCAAAAGGGCTTCTCTTTCCAGTTAAATACCAAATAGCTTCAACATTCACTGGTTTGTCATAAAACAGGTGCATTTGGAAGATAAACCCAGTAGTAGTTAATTGTTTTCTCTCTTATTTGGATGCTGTTCATTGGTTGCTCAATGAAAATGGAAAACTTCCTCTGCCTTTATTAACAAAAGGTCTGTTTTCTCTGCCTTCTCTTTGTGTTAGAAAATACCAGATGTGTAAGAGGCAGTAGGAGGCCCAATTCATTTCTAGACTGGCTGGTCATTGAAAGCAGTGAAATCAAGTCTAAAAACCCAGCTTTCCAAAGAATACAAAACAAAGCTTTTGTTCTTTTTTAGTACAAAGCTAATTCTTATCAAGTACAGTTGCTGTGATTTCCAACTATAACTATAAACTAGGACACTTAAGTTATTTCTATTAATGTTGGATACAGCAGTGGGGGAGCCAACAGACTTTGTAAGTATAGTAACTACCCCATTGAAAGTGAAAATATGAATCTGTTATACGAGTCCAGATTAATGCATATAAAACTTTCATATCATTTAAAATTTATAATCTTCCCTAACAGAATAATTGATAGAACTTTCACTTTGTTATGTTCTTTATGAGTCAGATATAGTTCAAATGATAGTTTTCAGGGCCAGAGAGATAATATAGGGGTTAGGGCAAAGTTTTCACTGCATTGTACACATAAGGGAATTTAGACAGGGGTTAACATAATAATCCTGGTTAGAGCCAAGGTTTGAAAATCACAACTCCTATGTCTATATCTAGGGTTCAAAATATAAGTTTTTATTAGGCATGAGGAACAAAGTAATTAAGTTCTAGACTGTACATGTGTATGTGTGTGTGGTGGTGTGTTTGACAAGCAACTCTTGTCAAAGAAGTACTGGTATCACCAATATAATCCTCACTTATCACCACTCTCATATTGAGTAACATGTGAAAAGATGGTCAAATATTCTGTTAGTCATGCTTTAAAGTCAGGTAACATTTCCTTTTTTTTCTCATCCATAAAAAATGAATATATTCATTTGTTAGGGTTGCCTTAACAAAGTACCAGACTAAATCAGCAAAAGTTTGTTATTTAACCATTCTGGAGGCTGGAAGTCCAAAAGTAAGGTCATAACAGGCCATGCTTCCTCTGAAAAATGATAAAGAAGGATTTGTTCCAGTGCTCTCGCCTAGCTTCTGTGAGTTCCTTCCCTTGTGGTAGCTTAGCTCCAATATTTACATGGTATTATCCCTGTGTGTGCCAGTTTCTTCGTATGGTGTTCTATTTATAATGACAAAAGTCATATTGGATTAGGAGCCTTCCACACACTGGCATGACTAATTGAAACTAATCATATCTGGAACAATCTTAATCCCCAATAATGTCACATTATGAAGTACTGGGAGTTAGAAATTCTACAGAATTTTTAAAGAGGGCCGCAACTCAAGCTACAATAGTCTCTTTCTCATTTGAGTTATTATGATGATTAAATAATGTCTGAGGATTCCTTATAAAAACGTCACAGAGTGCCATAGATCTAAACTGTTTGCTTTTATCATTTCTGTTTGTGAATTTGCATTTCCTTTATTAAAGATGGCAGAAAGTATAGAAAGTTCAATCATATTGAGAAAAGTCTCTTTTCTCAAATTTAACTGTGCACCTGTTCTGCTCCTTGCATTGTTGGGACAATAATAGATTGCAAGGGACAGTTAAATCTAGGTCCTTATGGTAGAACTGCCAGACAACCAAGAGACAATCACTGTCACTGTCCTCCCGTTGTTCATCGATTTGCTCATGTGGGCCCAGTAACGTCTCCATTTTGAGACTTGTTGTTACTGTGTTTGGCGTATTGAATATGTCATGGCTAGCTTGCCAGGCTTTGCCGTGCAGGTGAGATACTCTCGGTAGCTTGCCAGGCTCTCCGAGAGGGGTGTAGGAATCGAACCTGGCTTGGACAGGCTGGCTGCGTGCAAGTTAAATGCCCTACCACTGTGCTATTGCTCCAGTTCAAGAGGCAATGGGTTTCAATTTATTACTTCTTTGAAGGAGATATGATGTGGCAATCTGAGATGAAACTAACTTTAAACTCGGAAAAATTAATTTATATTTGACTCCATTTTTTGGCTTATGTGACCTTGAGTGAATTAACCAATAACTAAAAGTACTTCTAGAAAATCATAAGGCTAGAAGGAAAATTAAGCAATAATTTGTATTCTAATAGATTTATGGAGGTATATAGTCATATTACCCAGACAAACAAGAATCAAATTCTTTTATAAGATGTCTACAGAAGGTTTTGTAGTTTAAATCCCCCAAGCTCTAGACTTAACCTATTATAAAACTTGTTCATAGACTAAAAGAAGAATAAGTGGTAACTATAAATTATATCAACGCCCCCCCCCAGGTGCATGAATCAATTCTTCTTCCTTTAGAAGTGTCTATTTTTTTCTACACAGTGAACTACCATTCAGTGCATATCTGAGTTGCACATCTTAATTTCCAGACCAGAAATCTTCTCATTTCTTTTAGTATAGTTTCCCCCTAAGCCCACAAGATATCTCCATTTGTACATTGCACCAACATGTTGAAAACTGGGTTTGGTTAACACTATTAGTTTCCTAATTCCTATGCTGTTCTCCCTTCTCGGATTCTTAACATGGGACTGATGATTTTTTTCTCTTCTAATTTGTCCTTCAATTGATCTTCAAGTACTGCAGATTATACATTTTTGATTTCTCTTCCATTTCTTTACCATTTCTATGCTCAGTGTTTATGGCTAGGGGCTGTTTCTGCACTCAGGCCATGACTATTGCCAATCTCCAAACTTCCCATTCTACCACCATTTCTACCACCATGTTTTTCAGGTATTTACTTCCAGAATCTTTGCTTCTAGCATTAAAAACTTGTAATAATTCTGAATTTCCAGGCACAAGTAAGACGTTCAAGGGCCATATTAACAAAGTTAATCAACTAATTCTTTGTTCTTAATAAGAAAATATTTATTGATAATATCTCAATTTCAGGATGTGTGATAAGTGCTGGAGAGGAGGTTGATGGCGAAGGCACTGCTTTAGTTTTTTTACATATGTGAATTTTTTCCCAACTGAGTCTGTGAAAATACTACGGTTGATACCAAAATCACCTCCCTTTTAATCTGATACATGTATCATTTATCTCTATAATTCAATTTCTTGAAGTTTTATAACTATATGGCTTAGATTTCTCTAACTATAATGAACTCTTAGTCTTTGATTGTCTCTCTAGCTGCCCTTAGAAATATGGGTGCATTATGCACACACATTGCTTCACTTATTTCTTTTGTCTACAGACTTACAAGTTCAAATGTTAGACCAGAAGAAATTTGCCTAATATGTGTGATTAATAAAGTTCCCTTCACTTCCTGAAACAATTCTTTGACTATATGCCAGATCCAGTGAGAAGACAGAAACCACATTAGCTGTTTCAAGAGAGGCTTTAGTAGGTAATTAGGTATTGGAGACCTAGAATGGCAACTGGACTTAGAGATACTATAAGATTGTAACTACAGAAAGTTGATAATACCCTAGGACTAGGAAACACATAGAAGAGCTAGAATCATTACCATTTAGTACTTAGGAAAAGGGACATCTATATAGTTGGTGTTGATATCTCTGCAGGAGCAAATATCTCTGCCAGTGTCAAGAAACTAGTCTGTGAGGAATACTACAAGAAGCAGGCTCAGGTAGCCATGGGATGGGGTCCCAGAGCAAGAAGCAGACTAGAGTGCTGCCTAGCTTAATGTTATAGGGAGAAGGTGACATACTATGTTGTTGTTTACATGTATGGATGCAAACAATTTTGTGCATTAATTTTGTAGCCTTCTACATTACTGTTGAGAACTATCATTTCTAGGAGTTTTTGTGTGGAATGGATTGTTTCGTGTTTTCTAGGTACCATATCATGTCATCTGCAAACAGAGATAGTTTGATGTCTTTGTTACCAACATAAATTACTTGAATTTTCCTTTCGTGCCTTATTTTTGTGGCTAAGACTTCCCCCACTTGATGTTAAATAATAGTGAACGTGTACAGCCTTCCCTTCGGCCTTATCTTAAAAAAAAAGATTTTCAATTTTCCTCACTAAGTAAAATGTTTGCTATAGGTATATCTTATATGGCCTTTAACATATTGTACATTCCTTCAATTATCATTTCGTTGAGGATTTTTATGTTGAATGAGTGTTGACTGTCCCTGGATCTATAGAAATGATCACATGGTTTTAATATTTACTTTTATCAAACCACCGTCTCCTTCGTGCAAAATTCTACTTCACAGAGCAGGGAGAAAGGGCTGCAAAGTTCAAAAAGAGAACTCCCAGAATGACCACCAACTGGGAACTCTTTGGTACTATTGCAGCAACATGGGAAGATGCCATTGTTGACAACATTGACGAGGAATACGATCGACTGGTTCAGCACCTCCATGAAAGTGCGAGGAACGCCAAGAGAGAGATAGCCACAAAAAATCGCCTATCTTCGAAAACTCTTGAGCTAATTCGCCAGCGTGGTTTGGTGCATGCCTCAGGCAACCACAAGCTAACGTCCAAGCTCGCAAAGCAGTGCAGAGATGCGATCAAGGAAGACCTCAAAGAGAGAAGAGCAGAAGTACTGGTAGATGCAGCAGAAGCCGGGAAAAGTATTCGTAACGCCCGCCTGTCCTTCGCCAACTACAAGACCAAGATGACTGCCCTCCAACGTCCTGATGGATCCATCACATCCTCCAGAACGGCAATGGAGAAGATTATCCATGACTTCTACTCAAATCTCTTCGATAGCCATGTCGACTTGCCGACATACCAAATTCCACAGGATGGATACGTCGTTCCCAATGTTCTCCCTTCCGAAATCCGACACGCCATTTCGTCGGTAAAGAAACAAACAACACCCGGCCCAGACAAGGTCAGACCTGAACACCTGAAGAACCTGCCATCAGTACTCATCAATACACTGGCTCGGCTCTTCACTCGCTACCTGTCTGAATGCAAGGTTCCGTCCCAATGGAAAACCAGCAGGACCGTACTACTGTTCAAGAAGGGAGACATCCATGACATTGGCAACTATCGCCCGATCTGCCTATTGTCTGTCATCTACAAGTTGTTCACTCGAGTCATCCTAAATAGGATTGGCAGAACACTAGATGAAGGACAACCATGCGAGCAAGCCGGGTTCTGCAAAGGATTCAGCACCATGGACAATATCCACATGATAACCAAGCTCATTGAGGTTTCTCGGGAGTTCAAGATGCCGCTCTGTTTAACGTTCATTGATTTAAAGAAGGCCTTTGATTCTGTTGAGACGGAAGCGGTCATTGAAGCCCTAGGCAATCAGGGCATTCAAGCCCAATACATCAGGATCCTCCGTGAACTGTATTGCGGATTCACTACCAGGATCTCACCATTCTACAAAGAAGTGATCGTTGATGTCAAGAGAGGGGTGCGGCAGGGTGATACCATTTCACCGAAACTCTTCAGTGCCACCCTCGAGAACATCATGCGACGACTGGAATGGGAAAGAATGGGAGTGAATATAGATGGTCGGCAACTACACCACCTCCGCTTTGCTGATGACATTGTTTTAATAACACCAAACATCAGCCAGGCGGCACAAATGCTGGCCGACTTTGACCGTGAGTGTGGAAAGGTAGGACTACAGCTGAATCTTACGAAGACAATGTTTATGAGAAACAGCCTCGTTCCTGACGCCCCATTCGCTCTCAACGGAACGACCATCTCCGAATGCAACAGCTATGTGTACCTAGGTCGAGAGGTCAACATGACAAATGACCTGGCACCCGAGCTGCGCAGGAGGAAGAGAGCGGCTTGGAACGCCTTCAAGAACGTCGAAGAAATAGCTAAGAGGACGAAGAACCTCCGGCTCCGGGCACATCTCTTTGATTCCACTGTTCTTCCTGCATTAACATATGCCTCAGAGACCTGGGCCCTACGCAAACAAGATGAGAACGCTATTCAGGTCTCCCAAAGAAGAATAGAAAGAGCTATGCTTGGAATGTCACGTTTCACTCAAATGAGAGAAAGAATCCGGAGTTCTGACATCCGTCGACGATCAAGGATCAGGGATGCTGTCTCATTTGCCAAGGTGTCGAAAATCAGATGGGCTGGTCACGTAATGAGATTTAAAGACGACCGCTGGACTAGAGCTGTTACCGACTGGATTCCACGGGATGTCAAAAGACCGCGTGGCCGCCCACCTACCAGATGGTCAGACTTCTTCGTCAAGATCATGAACGATCGGTTTGAGGCCCTTCATGTTCCCGGAGCGAACAGATGCCATTGGGCTACACTAGCACGCGACAGGGACAAATGCAGACGTTACTGGCACCCGCTCAAGCAAATCGACGACTAATGGGAAGTTAAGTGATTAAGTGATTAAGTGAGTGTTGACTGTCCCTGGATCTATAGAAATGATCACATGGTTTTAATATTTACTTTTATCAAAGTGGCGGACTGCATTAATTGATTTTGTATATACTGGACTATCCTTGAGTCCCTGGGATAATTCCCACTTCATTGTGGTATATGAGCTATTTAATATATTGTTGTATTCAACTGAAGTTTTGTTAGGATTGAGGATGTCTGCATTTAAGTTTATAAGGTAAACTGGTTTGTAATTTTCTTTTTTGGTGGATTTTCTGTCTGTGTTTTAGAATCAAGGTTATTTTGGTCTCATTGAAATTGTTCAGGAGGTTTATCATTTCTTCCATTTGTTGGAAGAGTTTGGGAAAGATACATAACAGGTCACTTTAAGGGTTTGGGAGAACTCACTAGTGAACCTCTCTGGACATGGGCTTTTGTTCTTTCTATATTATGACAGCTTCAACTTAATCATAATCTTCATAAAATTTTATACTTTATATAAATATCAAGATATACTACCAAATATACTATCACCAGAGCAATAGTACAGTGGGCAAGAAGGGCATTTGCCTTGCACGTGGACGACTCAGGTTCAATCCCTAGTACAACATATGGCCTCTTGAGCTCACCAGGAGTAATCCTTGAGCACAGAGCATGGAGGTGTTGTAAAAAGAATTTTAAAAATGTACATTGCAAATACTGTAGCACAGCGGGTAGGGCGTTCGCCTTACAAGCGGCCAACATGGCCGACCCGAGTTCGATTCCTCCGCCCCTCTCGGAGAGCCCGGCAAGCTACCGAGAGTATTCGATATGCCAGACACAGTAACAACAAAGTCTCCAATGGAGACGTTACTGGGCCCGCTCAAGCAAATCGACGATCAACGGGAGGGCCTTTACCTTTACCTTACATTGCAAATACAGTGGGCCTAACTGAACAATAAATCAGGAGATAACTTCCAGTTTGGGTTACTTTCACTCTTGATGAAAGCATTGTGCTCTCCTATCTTAGTTCATTGTAGTTCTTTTTTTTTCCTTTTAGGTCATACCTGGCGATGCACAGGGGTTATTCCTGGCTCATGCACTCAGTAATTACTCCTGGCGGTGCTCAAGGGACCATATGGGATGCTAGGAATCGAACTCAGTTCAGCCTCGTGCAGGATAAACGTCCTACCCACTGTGTTATCACTCCCGCCCCTCACTGTAGTTATTTATAGACATCATTTGGCTTACACTATTCTTAACAATAGAGATCAAACACTTTAGTAATAATTATAAAGATGAAATGAAAACAGATTCAAATGATATGACTTAATATATGAAAATATTATCATCTAAACTATAGTCAAAATGGAAAATAATATTGAGATAGTTTATTTATTTTCATATTAAATCCTTAAAAGTTGGCATGTGCAGTGCATCTCAATTTCCATGCCAAGTTTTCACTGAGAATTCTTGATCGGAGCTTATATTTCATATAATTTTCACTTAACAAAAGCTATACTAATATGCCCATGTTGATTCAATTATGTTTAAAAGTTTTCTAATAACTAAAATCAAGCAAGTGCTAAAACCCATGTGTATTTATTGCTTACATTCACACTAGCAAACCTGGCTTATTATTTTCAGAAGAATAGATATGACTTTGAATAAAAAGGGTATCAGTTTCAAAATTCTATCTATTCAACTTAATTCACTAAATATTGTGAAACTCAATATGATTAAGAAGTTCCAAACGATCATATGTAAATTTAAAATCATACCAGAATGTAGCTCAGTGATAGAGCTCATGTCTTGCATGTAGAGGACTTTGGCTTGACGCAGAGCACTGAAAAATTAAAACAAATAAATAAATTGAAGTAAAAAAACCCTTAATTTATCATAATAAAAATTTAATTTTCTATGTCTTTTGTAGCCAGTTTATATAACACTGTCAATTAAAATTAAATCCCCTGAATATTAATTTTCATTAGAAATAGGTAAGAAATTATTAGTAGTAATTTATATTATAAAAGTATAAGTTTCGGCATTAATTATTTTCATATATATTTTGAAGGGAATTGGGCTGTACGATTGTGCTCAGGACTTACTGTGAGCTATGTGTTCAGGAATTACTCTTGGTGATGCTCAGGGGACCCTTTGCAGTGCCGATGTTCAAACCAGGGTTAGCAGTATACACGGAAAGCATCTTAACCCCTTTACTATCTCTCAGATCCTCAGCATACATTCTTACACTTACCTAGCTTACAAATACACTCTCACTTCGTCTAGAGTTTCAAAACGAGCTCGCTCCTCAATATCATTATCCATCAGAGAAATTCAAATCAGGCCCGCAATAAGGCTTCACATTCACATGTATGAGTGTAATAAAAAAGATGGATAATAATAGTGTTGGCAAGGAGGTAGAAAAATTGTATTGTTCATACACTTAATGAGAATTTAAAATGGAGCAGAAACTGGGAAAAAAATTTGCAGGGCTTCACAAAATGTAATGTAATTATATGACCCATAATTTCTACTCATTGGTACATATACAAGAAATATTAAAATATATGTCCACAGAAAACTCGTACATGAATGCTCACAGCAAAATTATCTATGGTAGCCCAAAATATGAAAACACTACCAAAATTACCAACTGAGGAATGGAAGAGTAAAATGTTGCATACTTACAGAGTGGAATATTGTCTGGTAATAAAAAGGAATAAAATACTGGCCCATGACGTTACAAGAGTTTGTTACAAAGGTCCACAAATTGCCAGATTATGTATATATGAAGTGCTTAAAACAGGCAAATTCATAGAGATAGAAAGTAACATGGTGGCTTCCAGGAACAAGGGAAAGGGGGAATGCTGGGGAAAAGGGGAAAGGATGACTAATGGATATGGGATTTCTTTTGGGGTGATGAAAATATTTTAAAATTATTTGTGGTAATAGACACATAAATCTGTGTATATGCTAAGAAATCATTGAGTTGTACTCTTTAAGTGGGTGGATTTTATGGTATGTAAATTATATCTCAGTAAATCTTTATTAAAAGTTTAATTTATTCATGTGCAGTAGGATATTGGTAGAAAGAAATAAATCCGCTGCCATTTTGACTTTGCTATTGACTATTTGGCAAGCATTCCATTTGCTTTAGGAAAATCTTGAATTTGATTTAAAAGTACTTTACAATAAATCTTTGCAAAGCGTTTCCATAACTCAGCCAATAATCATTGGCAAAGAACAGATGATCATTGTCCTCTATTTCTGTCAACAGTTTCATAAACTGGCAATGATTCATAACATTTGCATGTGTTCTGAACAATTTTAATAACTGTATCCATGACACTTTTCTTAGGTTTGCTTCAAAAAACTGAGCACAAATATTTTCAATATGTATTATACAGTGGAACAAAGCAATAAGAAAAACATCAGTCTTTTGTTTAAAAATTCAGTAAGCCCATATTTTTTAAACTAGAATAGCTGAAGCATCATCTGTTACAATAGTATATTTTCATATCTAGCTGAAATTCTTCTGTGGCAGATGTAAAAAGATTCAAAAGTATCTACATCATGTATTTGATTTTTAGGTCACTAATTGACATAATTTCCTCATACATTTGTCAGTGTTCTGAGACAGAATGTAGCCAAAGCATTATTGGGTGGTCTCACATTTCATGACTAATAGAAAGCTATAGAAAAGTACATGCAATTTTCACATTTTGAATCAATTTGTTAGACAGATCTTGTACTCCACAGGTCATAACAGGCAGTCAATTTTTGCAAAGCATCCGTTTTAATACTTCCTTAAAATTTTATAACACAATTTCCACAAATTAAAGGACAATTTTATGCTTCTAGATTTAAAAATGGTTTTTCAGTCAATAATGTAACCCACCATGTTACTAACAAAAGTTAAAAAGCATTAAAATATAGGATATCTCATTCTAATTTCAAGTGACCCCTTTCATTAATTTTTTATACTATTGATAGAAAATTTTGTACAAAATTACCTATGTACTTGCTGACAATGTCTTAATATTTTATACTTTATTTTCTTCAGAGGGTTTTTACATCAAATAGCTGCTACAAATCACAATTGCATTGTAAGTTTTGTGGGATACCTTATTCAAATTTATTTCTGTCCCATTGTTTTCCTAGCACTAGCTTATACATCTCCTCTCATTTTTGTACTGGCTATTTGCCATCATTTGAAATAGAAAAAGTGTCTCTACCTTTTCTTTGAAACCCCACAAGTAATTTAATCATATTGTAATTAAAATAACCATTTCAAGTGAGTCACCAATTAAGGTTTTTACAGGGCATCACAGCAATTCATTCAGTCTACACAAAATGTTCAAATAAGCATCACAGTGATACATTGGAGCATTCAGATTTTACTAATCCACTAACACTGACTAAGTAAATGATGTGTTAATATGTAACACTACAAATGGGACAAACACCCACCAAGTGTACTACATGACAATGGTAATAATTCAAATGATGCAATGTTAAAGTGAAATGTAGTCCATTGGTTTATTCTATCTAATCACTAGCTTTACTATTCCTCATTTGTACTTGAAAAGCTATTATTCATCTTTTAGCCTGAAGCCTGCATGTGATGTCCTATAGGGTGCTTTATTTGTTCTACTTTCTTTTCACCTGGGGGATTTGCTTAAAGTTATGAGTATGAAAATTCCAGCTTGAGCTTTATAGAGATGCCTGATCATAACTTCCAAGTTGGTGAGCCCTTGAGGGAGCCAGAACACCCAGAATGAATAGAGACAGGTTCGACAAAGGTGGTCCATAAGAGCTGAGAAGTTCTAAGAAAATGGAGACTTTGATTATAAGCATGTTAGTTTTCAGTCATACTTGTCCCTTATACAGGTCCATAAAGATAAGAGGATCCTAGCTACTAGATTATTTCTTGGACGGGATAGTTTACTGAGCAGCTTTCATAAAAATGCCAGTCCACTTAACCTAGACATAGAGTTTCTTGGTTAGAGTGCATATGTTTATGAATATATGTGAAATAACCCATAGGAACTTTCAGATATCTTTAATACATTCTTAAGGAGTCTGAGACTTTCACTGTGTATGTAGGATTCTGTAGCATAGCTCATGTGGAATCATTTAACATTGACTTCACTCTTCAATAACAGAGTCTCATTATATGTTTCTGATTAGACATGGGGCCATCTAAGCTTTGAACTATTTATGTTTTTCTTTATTGAATAATTATACCTTCATTGATTGACCATTGAAATACCATCTCAAGGGCATTGAGATCTTTAAAATTCTGAATTGTTAGCAGTTGCCCCTTGGTGTAAAATTACAAATCATATCAGTACTCAGATAATTGGGATTATAACGCTCAACTCTCAGTGCCCACAAAACTCTAAGGGAAACAGGAGAAAGAAGGAATTCACCTGTACTGTCACATAGGGACAAAAGTACAGGAAAATCCTTGAGCTCATCAAAAGTTTAAAGCCTTGGGGCTGGAGCGATAGCACAGCAGGTAGGGCGTTTGCCTTGCACGCGGCCGACCCGGGTTCGATTCCCAGCATCCCATATGGTCCCCTGAGCACCGCCAGGAGTAATTCCTGAGTGCAGAGCCAGGAGTAACCCCTGTGCATCACCGGGTGTGACCCAAAAAAGCAAAAGAAAAAGTTTAAAGCCTTGTCAAGGAGGATCTCAAGTCAACACTCTATTCAATGTCAATGGAAACAAAGCAATCACTGAACTAGAAGTTCATTCAGCTCAAGGAAGAATTGATGAAGGTATTAAAGAATCCACACAAATGTAATTGAAGTAGTTACTTAAAAAATAAAAAGTCATAGCAACAAAATTCTGTATACAGAGGACCGTTAACAGTGATGCTGAAGACAAAATACAAGTCATCAAGAATAATGAAGTAGCAAAACAAAAAGAGAAGGAAATGAATGGAAGAGAATGTAAGATTATTGATGGATAAAAGCAAGAGGAATAATCTATGAATTATAGAATACCAGAAAGAGATGGAAAGTAGGAAGAGAAAGAATGATTTGTGGAAGGACAGTTCAAAATAGTAAAGTAAAGTAAGTAAAGTAAAGGCCCTCCCGTTGATCATCGATTTGCTCGAGCGGGCCCAGTAACGTCTCCATTGGAGACTTTGTTGTTACTGTGTTTGGCATATCGAATAAGTCACGGGGAGCTTGCCAGGCTCCGCCGTGCGGGCGAGATACTCTCGGTAGCTTGCTGGGCTCTCCGAGAGGGGCGGAGGAATCGAACTCGGGTCGGCCATGTTGGCTGCGTGCAAGGCAAACGCCCTACCACTGTGCTATCAATTAACATAATACACCACATCAGCAAAAAAGAAAGATAAAATCTGTGATCACATCAAATCAATGCGGAGAAAGCTTTTGACAAGATCCAACTTTCATTCATGATTAAAAAATACCCTCAAAAATTTGGGGTGGAGGGGCTGGAGCAATAGCACAGCAGGTAGGGCGTTTCCCTTGCATGTGAACTGTGCCTTGCACAGGTTGGATTCCCAGCATTCCATGTGGTCCCCTGAGCACTGCCAGGATTAATTCCTCAATGAAGAGCCAGGAATAACCCCTGTGCATTGCCGGGTGTGACCCAAAAAGCAAAAAAAAAATGGGGGTGCAAGGAACCTTTCTCAAGACAGTAGCAGTTATCTTTAACAAGTCCATAGCAATGACCTAACTGTAGTGATCATCCCTACCTACTGCCTTCATGTAAAATAATCAAATAGACCCAAATTGGTAAAGAAAAAGCCAAGTCACCATAATTTTCAGGTGACATTATCATATACATTGAAGACCTTAAAAACTCCACAAATTAGAATCTAGAAACAGTAAACCAATACAGAATTGAGGCCAGCTACAAACTCAATGCAAAAAAATTGGTCGCATTCTTATATGAAAATAATTAATCAGTGGAGAAAGTGATGAGTCTATAGCACTCAAAACAGCATCCAAAAAGGTCAAGTATCTAGAAATAAACTTAACAAAATATGTGGGATATTTATAAAAAGAAATTTTTAACCATTTAAGAAGGAAAATTACTTTAGTAAATGGAAAAATATTCCACGTTTAAGGACTAGAAAAATCTATTGTCACAATGACCATCCTATCTAAATCATTACATAGATTCAAAACAATCTCTATCCAATTTGATATGACATTTTTTCAGAACTTAGAAAAATCAGTAATAAGGTTCGTATGGAATCAGAAGAAAACCTGAATAGCCAAAGTCATACTGTAGCACTGTATCACTGTCCTCCCGTTGTTCATCGATTTTCTCGAGCGGGTCCAGTAATGTCTCTTTTGTGAGACTTGTTGTTACTTGTTACGCCACGGGTAGCTTACCATGCTTTGCTGTGTGGCGAGATAATCTTGGTAGCTTGCTGGGCTCGCCAAGAGGGGTGGAGGAATCGAACTCAGGTCAGCCGAGTCAGTGGTGTGCAAGGCAAATGCCCTACCCACTGTGCTATCGCTCCAGCCACACCAAGTCATACTGACAAATTAAAAAATAGGAGGTATCTCGTTACTTTACTTGAACCTATACTTACAAATCCACAGAGATCAAAACAACATGGTACTAGAATAAGAAGAGGCTCTCTCTAATCAGTTTGTCAAAATTGAACTCTAAAGGACAAATCCCCATATTTATGGTCAGCTAATTTTCAACAAAGGAACTGAGGACATGGAGAAAAATAACCTTTTCAACAAAGGGAAAACTGCATAACCACATGTAAAAATTAATCCCGGATCCCTGTCTCACACCCTACACAAAAGTCAAATAAAAGTGCATCAAAAGACTTTGAGATCTGACCAGAAATTAGAAAGTACACTGGGAAGACAGGCAGAACACTGCAAGATTTGGACCTCAAAGGGGTTTTCAGTGATATTGATACCACTGTAAAATACAACAGAATAAAAAATAAACCCATGGGATTACATCAAATTTATGACTTCTGCACGGCAAAAGAAATGTGGGCTACAAGGATAGTAGAAACACAGACCGTTTGAAAGCCTGCCTTGGGTGCTAGGGGAGATGGCAGTTGGGATAGAGAAGGGACCACTATGGCAATGATAGTTGGAAATGATTACTCTGCATAAGAACTGCTTGCCAAAAGTAAAGGAACAAACATGATAATCTTACAAACCATAAATGCCAAAAGGAGAGAGGAAGAAGAAAAGGAGGATCAGGAGGTTGAGGAGGAAGAGGAGGAGAAGGAGGTGGAAGAGGAGGAGGAGGACGACAAAAAGTGCCTGCCACTGAGGCAAGCTGGGGTTGGCGGGAGATAAATTGGAAACATTGGTGGTGGGAAATGTACACTGGTGGAGGGATGGGTGTTGGAACACTGTATGACTGAAACCCAATCATGAACAGCTTTGTAACTGTGCATCTCACTGTGATTCAATTAAGCATAAATAAATAAAATGATATATGTATAGAATATAAAATAATATATAATTGTGTGAGTATATACACATAAACACACCCAGGATAAAGAATGAAACATGGGCTAAAACTAACACAGCTAATTGAATGGGAAAAACTATTTGCATTAAACAATCAGATAATGGGGTGATATACAGAACATAGAAGTACTCACAAAAGTCAACAGAAAAATTAAAAAAACATATAAAATGGGGAGACGAAATAAACAGACTCTTCTCAGAGGAAGACAGGCAGGCGACCACTAGGCACATGAAAAAGTGCTCAGCATTAATTATCATAAGGGAAATCCAAATCAAGATGATGATGTGATATCATCTCACATCATGACAATATCAGAAATGGTGGGAACAATCTATGATGTTGGAGGTATGGTGAAAAAGGAACTCTTATCCACTGCTGGTGGAAATGTAATCTGGTTCAAGCCCTGTGGAAACCCATATGGAGAGTCCTCAGTAAACTTAGAATAGAGCTGCCATATGATACAGCAACTCCACTGTTGGGCATCTACACCCAGAACACAGAAACATTCACTCAGAAGAACATATGCACAGAATTATTCATTGTAGCACTTAGCACAAAAGCTAAAATATGGAATCAACCTAGGTTTTCAATGACAGATGACTTATGAAGATGTGGTATATATACATAATGGGGTACTATGCAGCTGCAAGGGACAATGAAACCATGCAATTTGCTGCAAACTGGATGGAACTGGAAGATAACACATTGAGTGAAGTAAGCTAGAAGAAGAAAGACAAAAGATGGGCTGACTTCTCTGTGGTACATAGGATAGCTGAATGGGGGACTGTAATGTAGTAAAGGAGGGTGCATACATCAGTCTTGACCCTAGAGTATAGGGAGCAGGACAGAGAAGGAAAGAAATCAAGGCAGGGATAATTCACTTTCTTCTAATGAGAAAGGAAAGTAACAGGGAGCAGGGCTCAGGGGTCTTGTATGTATTGATAATGAGGGGCTGTATATCCAAACCACAGGTACAGCACTAAAATACATGTGATGCAGGAAGAAGATGGCGGTGGCACAACAGTAGGTGTGGGACTCGTGAAGATGGCAGTGGTGCTCCACATGGGCTCTGAAGCTGTCGGAGCTACTGCAGTTCTGGGCTATTGGCACGGAGCTGGCTGCTGTGGCAGTTTAGCGTGAATGAGTGTGGTTCTTTGGGTTCAATTTGGCACTACCACAGAGTGTGGGTCCTGAAGTTGAGGGGGTATTCGGGTTCCCACCATGGGAGGCTAGCTCAGGTAACTTGCTGAAGGCAGAGCATCCCCAACATCATTTATTCTTTGTACCAGCCCGTGCTGCTAGTGCCAGCTGCAGCATATTATGGAGGAAGGCCTCCCTGAGCACCAACTCTGGAGCCGGAGGATGGGGGACGTGTGCCCCCTGGGCAGGTTCTGCCGGACTGGTGGCTACAGCCCACCCAGAGTGTCTGAGCCTCAAATTGTAGCAGTCTTGGCTTCGTCTTGGTCCTGGTCTTGGTCCTGGTCCCTGCCTGGGTTGTGGCTGCCACAGAACCACTGGTGGTTCAATCTGGACATGGGAGGTGAGAGTATCAGTAACCTGATGGTGCCCTTGATCTTCCTGACACCACAAAATCACTACTTTGCCTCTGGATGGACTCCAACAACTCAGAACCAAGTTTTCCAAGAAACCTCCAAAAGTGAGGTATGTGAAAGTCACGCCCACAAATCATCTCTGGCTCAGCCATACAAGCTCATTTATCACCCCTGCTCTAGAGACCCACAAATAAATCTTAAAGAGATCAAATTCTGCAGTTAATCTTGGACCTGTGCAAGACTGAACAGACTGGGGTACATCAGAGGGGGAGGGTTTGCCTGGTGCCCACCCAAGCAGAGTCCCTGGCAGCTGCTTGCTCTCACAATCCAAATCACCACCATGTCCCTGGTTGAACTCCAACATATTGGGACAGACATCACCAAGATATTAATCTTTTAAAAATTCAGGAATGCGGGTTTTGTGACTTAAATCTCCAGGTTTCCTTGGAGTTGGAATAAGCTACCTCCCTCCACTTCTCTGTACTTCTGGAAGCATGGGCAGTCATCCCCTTAAACCAAATCTGGCATCACCATGTAAGCTCTTCTAATGAACTCGCTTCAGAGACACATAAATAAATCTTGAAAGAGATGAAAAGCCATAGTTTATCTTGGACCTGCACAAGGCTGAATAGACTGGGGTAGGTCAGAGTTGGGAACAGGTTTGCCTGGTGCTCACCCAAACAGAGTGCCCAGCAGCTGCTTGCTCCCACAATACAAAATCACCACCACACCCCTTGACAGACTCAACCATCTTGGGACTGACCTCACTGAGATATCAATCTGCTGAAGATTCAGGTTTGTGGGTTTTGTGGCTGAAATCTCCAGGCTTTCTGGCAGTTAGGATAGTCTACCTTCCCCCTACCTACCTGTATCTCTGGAAGCCCCGGCAGTCATGTCCACAGTCCAAAGCTTCCACACAGTTAAAAAAAATCTACTCCAGATGAACCTTCCCATTAAGAGTGCTTAATGCTCTGAACAAACACGATGACCTCTTGGCACCTGTACTGCCAACCACATGCACAAAAGGAGAGAGAGAAAAGAAGAAGCAAAAGGAGAAGGAGAAGAAAAGAAGAAGGAGGAGAGAGAGAGGGAGAGGGAGAGGGAGGGGAGGGGAAAAGTAAGGAGAGGGGAAGGAGGAGGAGGAGAAGGAGGAGGAGGAGAAGGAGAAGAAGGAGAAGGAGAAGGAGAAGGAGAAGAAGGAGAAGGAGAAGGAGAAGGAGAAGGAGAAGGAGAAGGAGAAGGTGAAGGAGAAGGAGAAGGAGAAGGAGAAGGAGAAGGAGAAGGAGAAGGAGAAGGAGAAGGAGAAGGAGAAGGAGAAGAGGAGCAAGAAGAGGAGGAGGTGGCAGCAGGTGGGGGAGGTGGGGTTGTGGTGGTGGTGGGAGGGGGGAAACTGGGAACACTGGTGGTGAAAAATGTATATTGGTGGAGGGATGAATGTTGGAACATTGTATGACTGATACCCAATCATGAACAGCTTTTTGGTGGTCTATCTCATGGTGATTCACTGAAAGAAATATGAGATCAAACTACAAAAACTACAACAACGAAACTTGAAAATGTTTCTGTCAAGGTGGAAAGTTTGGGCAGGAGAAAGTGGAGCAGGATAGAACTGGAGAAGACAGGTAGAGGGAATTTGTTACTGATGATGTGACAAGTTTACATAGAGTTGGGGATTGGCGACCTCCCCACCATTCCCCTCTTCTCCCGGGAGCCTGGCAGTCAGACTCATGAAATGTATTCAGTGCTCACCAATTAAGGTCATTAACTAGCCATGATACAGAGAGTCATAAATAAATCTCGAAAAGATCAGTGAATTGCAGAGATGCTTCCAGAGTCCAAACTCACCATCCAGTTAATAATAATTCAACCCCAGTTGTATCACCCCATCAAAATTTTAGAATTCCTAGAGTGACATTTCAAACTCTATACCACTGATATATCATGGATTGGGATTTAAAGTAGAAGGCAACCATAAGGCTTAATCTGTAAACAACATGTTAGTAATCTTTCATACAAGAGCTTAATGGCTCTTGGTTTGGATGCAACAATCTTCACACTTTCTTTAAGGAAAATTTGTTTTGATCATTTTTAGTGAATTAATCATAACAAGCAATAAAAATTAAGTCATTTAGGACTTACTATTGAGGCAGGCTTCGGTGGTTGTTGGAAAAATAGGAAATAATGGTGGTGGGAAACTGTAATGGTGCTGGGATTGGTGTTGGATTAACTGAATGCAATAAATCAATGTCAACATATTTATAAAAATAAAACCAGGACTTATTAAAATAAACAAATAAAATTAAATGAAAACAGTATTCTAAATCACAATGCCAAAAAAATTTAAAACAATATAAATTAAAGTCATATTTTAAATTTTTGTTATCTTATTTTTATACAGTAAGGCTTTGGGTCTATACTGGGCAGTGCTGAAGGCACTTCCTATCTTTGTGCTCAGGAGTGACACCTAATAGTCCCCAGGGGATAAGTGCCTTAACCCAAGTATCATCTTTCTGGCTCTTATTTTTAATTTTATAAATTACAATATGGAATTATCATGTTGCTTTGACAGTTTCTTATACTACTATGTTTGATTCATAAACTCTAAGTTTCCTTAGTAACTTTCTCTATTCAAACCAGACTTCATCTCTGCTTTGCACTAAAGTTGAAAGAGAATCTCCTTCTCAGTGATTTGATAACAGGATTGAAAGAAAACCAGTCTGGATCTACCAATTTAAATTACCAGGTCTTCACAGCTGCCAGGTTTAACAGCTGGTAAAAGATGTGGCTTCCTCTTGACAACAAAAATGTACACTGGTGGAGGAATGGGTGTTGGAAAACTGTATGACTGAAATCTAATCATGAAGAGCTTTGGGAGGGTCTTTCTCACAGTGATTCAATAAAATAGTAAAAAATGGAGGATTTCTGCAATACTTCTATGGACTATGGAGGAGACTCATTCTCTACCTCTTCAGTCATTGAGGGCTTCCAAATTCTCTGTGGGTGTTGTTATAACTTCTGTTTCCTAATGGTGGGAAAGAAAATGTTTTTTTGGTCAGAATTAGCTTTTGTGGGGACTTCTAAATACTCAGCTCTAAATAGTTCAGGAAGAAAAAGCTCCTTGTTCATGTACATGCTCATAATTCTTGTGTTCTCTGGCATTAGGCACTTGTCCTCAAATTTCTCAGTTGGTCTCTTTTTTCGGATTTATTTGTTCTACCAGAATATCACCTACCCAATTAAGACTAATTACTCTTTTATTCTTTTGTTTCTACTGCATGCATGTATCCATGAATATTCATTTTTTCATCTCCTAGCTAGGTACTAATAACTTATTATGTGTAAAAAACTTCAGAATCTCAAGTAGAGACAGTCTCTACGTTCTAGTGCCAGATATCCAAAGTGTGCTGACCTGCTTGCTGCTCCACTGTCCTAGGTGAGACTTGCCTCCAGCTGACAGCACTGGGCCTATTCTTTTTTGAAAAGTTTTAAATTTTATTTTCATAAATTTGTTCACAATAATTGATTACATTCAATGTTTCAACACCAACCCCACCACCATTACATCTTCCAACCAACATTATTTTGAATTTTCCCATGAGCACCCAAGCCTGCCCCACAGGCAGATACCAAATAATTTATTTTGTATTGCTTGTTATAAATAGTATGAGATGTCACAGCTGCACACTCCTGGAATTCTAAAATTTTAAATATTTGGGGTCCGGAGGCATCTCTGTGCCATGATGGTCTCTTCCAAGATTCATTTGTTAATCAATGGATGATGGCTGTTAATAAGCTTAAATGGCACCCAGAGGCAGTTTGTGGGCATGGCTGCCAGGAAACTGGAAGGGCAGGGAGATGAGAGAAGGCACCCATTTCTGACTCTGTGAAGCATGGGGTTTTCAGTCATAAGTCCCACATACTTGGGCTTCAGCAGATTCATTCTCATATGTGAGGGGTTTGGGACGAGCCTGTGAAGGTCACCTGTAAGCATGGCAGTGATTGGGTTCTGTAAGTCTGCGGCTGCCAGGGATCATTTGGGGCAGGTGGAGGAGCAAATCTACTTACCTCCAAGGTGCCCGGATGAAATCAGCCTGGCACTGGGTGGGGAAACATCTCTGTGGTGTGCTGCTCTCTTCCAAGATTCATTTGTGAGTCCTAGACCTATTTGTGAATGTGAGGCAGAGCCTCTCCCAACTGAGTGGGTCTCAGCAACCTCACACTGAGCCCGTGCCATATAAAGGACCCGCAACACAGCTTCTGGAATGTGTGACCCCATAAGCAGCCACATGACAGATTTACTCAAAAACTTACATGCTGCTCACAGTTATTCTTTCTGTCATTCTGTGAGGATGTTCAGAAAAGACAGAAAGCAATCTCCAGCTTAATATCTCAGCATTTTCCAGGGGGTTAACTATAAAGACTCTATAAAGACTCAGCCCCAGCACAGCACGGATACTAGAAAATCAATGAAGAAAACACATAGAAGCCTACCAAGCTCAATAAATGAAAACCATATCACAAAGACATAAACAACAACAATAAATCCTCAGATAGTGTCTTTAGTTACACTATGATGATATTTAGTGAGTTCAAGGAAATGATAGCATAGTCAGCAAAGCCCAAGAAAATAGAATTGAAATAAAAAAATACTACTACAGTCACAAATGACAGAAATGAACAATGTGGGAGTTGACATTAAAAAGTCAACAGAAACTCTGAAATGCAGAATAAAAGAAAGTGAGCAATAGTTTGAGGAGCTCCACGATAAGAAGGAGGAAACCTCTAGCAAACAACAAAAGACAGAAATGGTCTGAAGAGAAATGAATAGCATACCAGTGAACTATAGGATGAGTTCAGGAGGAACAATGTAACAATCATCAGAGGCATTCAAGAACATGAAGGTAAATGTGATGAAGAAACAATAGTTAGAGAAATCATTGATACCAACTTCCCAGAGTGGAGGATTATAGCCACAAAGATTTAAGAGATCTGAAGGGTCCAAGCAAATATAGATCAAATAGGAAAACTCAAAGACACATTATATTCAAAATAACAAAATCCAAAAATAGACACAGAATAGAAAAAGCAGCAAGATAACAAAGGAACTTACAATAAAGGACACAAAGGAAAGCCCATAAGATGTACAGAAGGTCTGTCAAATGACACTCTTTGAGCAGAAGAATCTGAAAGCAACACGGTCACACTCCCTGTCCTCCCGTTATTCATGGATTTGCTCAAGCGGGCTCAGTAACATCTCCATCGTGAGACTTGTTGTTATTGTGTTTGGCATATTGAATATGTCACCGGGAGCTTGCCAAGCTTTGCCATGCGGGCGAGATACTCTCGGTAACTTGTCAGGCTCTCCGAGAGGGGCAGAGAAATCGAACCCGGCTTGGCCGGGCCGGCTGTGCACAAGGCAAACGCCCTACCGCTGTGCTATCGCTCCAGTCAATATGAAAGCATATAGTATGAAAATTCAACAAAATGAATACCTCACCAAGCAAACTCTATCCAGCTAGATTATAATTCAGATTTGAAGGAACTATATAGAGCATCGTAGACAAAAAACATCTTAGAGAACATATATCCTTGAAACCAGTTTTATAATACCCAACAAAAGAGCTCCATTAAAGAAACTTCCCAAGATGTGGCACTGAGTATGGCATTCACTAATGGTGCTTATGTTTGTCCTCTACTAGACTAAGAAAGGTTAAAAACATATAGCAATTTATCACCACAAATGTACTTTTACTGATTTATTGTCTTATTCCTTTTTATATTCTTTTAAGTTTTATTGGACTGATTAATAGGAAATAAATTTGTTATATGCCTGCCAAGGGGTCCGGTTGGGGAGTGGGAGGGTACCTGAGGATACTGGTGGAGGTAAGGGGACACTGATGGTGGGACTGGTGTTACAACATAGTATGCCTGAAACAACTAAATCATGAACAACTTTGTAAGTCATGGTGTCTCAGAAAAAATAACATTACATCAAAAAAGAGAAAAGAATTCAAAGGGCAAGAAATATATTAAATATTTCAGAAAAATGGATGATAAAATACCCACAAGGAAGTGCTATAAAAATATCAAAGAGGGAAACATTAATTTCAGCTAGGAAAGCAGAGAACCTTTGTACAAAAATTTGCATTTGAAAGGTGAGAGAATTTTAAGATAGAATGAGATGAGACACCTTTCTGAGAAAAAATGTATAGTAACTGGTTTGATCAATTTGTTGATTCAAAGCTATGCTGAAATTGATTGGTACCAGCTATGAATGAATCTATCATATATATCTTTTGCAAAATTTGAGTTCAGTGATACTGTGCTGGTAAGTCAAAATCAACCGTGTTGGGAATATTTCTACTATGGAATTTAGCAAGGGCTATGAATTATAGTAGTGTTTTGTTTTGTTTTTTGAAAGCTGGCATGCCAAATACAATTAGTATTATTATTCACATAACTTTAACCTCCAAATCTGTAGCATTTGTCCTGAGATCTGAGCTTCTTCATTGGTGCTAGAAGACGTTTCATGGCCTAGGTGATATAAAGTTTGGCTAGGTAAACTTCTGTGACCAATGGAATGTCAGCAGATGTGATAGGACCAAATGGTTGAAATATAGTTGCCCAGTGTGATTTATGATCTGCCATCTTTTCCTTTCAACAAGAGAAAAATATTTTTGGAAACTTGTTATTTCCAGAAGAATAAAAGATATATGGAATATAGATAGACCTAACTAATACTGTGAGGAGTCAAAAGAACATATTAGAAAGCCCAGCTGAACTGCAGAACTATGAAGCAAAAGTAAATGTTCATGTTTATATGCAATTGAAACTTTGTAATCTTAAATATATGGCTAACTTTGTTAGATCTCTCTTATGGTTTCAATGAATCATAATGACTTTTGTAGCTTAAAATGCAAATATATCCTTTCTCAATTCTTTATATTACAACATAAACAGTCTTACAGGGCTAAAACCAAAAATTCAGTACGACTCCTTCATTCCTTAAGACCAAAATACTTCAGTTTGATAATCAGTGCCATTAGCTTTTGTTTAAACAGTGTCTGGTAGAGTAATTTGTATTTGTTATATTCATAATACATGAAATTCAGAATGGAGGAAAGCAAGTAGAAGAAAAGAGGAAGGGAGGAATGGGTTTAATATATTTTCTTCCACTCTGGTTGAGCCAATACTATGGATGGTTTTCAGAAAAATCTGAGAAGTTTATGCATAAATTTCTTTAATCCTAGTCTGGAAGAGAACTAAAAAAAGCAAAGCAAAACAAAACAGAAAACAAGTTTGCGACTCCTTAAGTAGATAGGCCATAAAAATATGCAAGCAGATAATACTTTCCAACAATTATTTTATCAACACAGAAAGAGCAAAAACAGGTACTGATATTATGCTTGTACAGTTATAAAATAATCTTTTGCACTTAACTCTGATATTTGTCTCATAATATTTGTATCATTTTTCTATTTATATCTTTGTCTGAGGCACACACTATTGCCAGAGTATTCCAGAATACAAAAGGTTTTACCATTAATTATTTGTGCTGATATTTTTCAAATGTTACCACCATAATACTACTGAGAGATGTCTCTAATGTCAAGGCATATGGCATATACAGTTCAGCTTCTACTGGAATTTGAACTCCTCTTTGTCAGAGTCCCACTCTATTTTTCTTTCTGTGGTTTGTCTACCCACATTCAAGAACTCACTAAGACAAAATATTCCACCTAAATGTATTATTTTATCTTATTTTCTTTCCAACTAATATTGATGTTTTCCCTATAGGTTTCTATACTCTGATCAGTAGTGCTGTGGATGCAGTAAGAAAAAGGGTTCAGGATAGTTTTATATTCTGTCCTCCCTTCTGATAAAGGAGGATATTACTGTCAATAGACATCAAGTGTTGTGGGGAAATGGCAGTAAAACAAAAACAGGCCCAAAAGAATTGACTAGGGGCAAAGGAAGAAAAGCTATTCATTAGGGCTGGAGCGATAGCACAGCGGGTAGGGCGTTCGCCTTACAAGCGGCCAACATGGCCGACCCGAGTTCGATTCCTCCGCCCCTCTCGGAGAGCCCAGCAAGCTACCGAGAGTATTCGATATGCCAAACACAGTAACAACAAAGTCTCCAATGGAGACGTTACTGGGCCCGCTCGAGCAAATCGACGGTCAACGGGAGGGCCTTTACCTTTACCTTTACCTTAGTGACTTTTAAGAGTAAAGTTTCAATGGAGATAGCTGTGAAAATTTGATTGGCAAAAAAGTGGAAGCCAAAGGCAGGGGGCACTCTCAAGATATCTGACATTCTAAAACAAATGAGACAGGATGACGGTCTAAGGTTCTGGTAAGATAGCAGGAATATTTTTGGAAATTAAAATCATGTTTCATAAATACCTAACTAAACTATATAACTGAAAATTTGAACTTAATTGATAAAAAAAGAATAAGGGAAAAGAGTGACAAAAGTCAAGATTAAATAATTCATATCATAGATGATTTATTTCTTATACAATCAAAACATCAGCACTTAAAACCAGATGTGAGGGAATGGAGTGCTTGTACAGAGGAAAGTGCATTTACCTTGCACATGGTTGACCTGGCTTCAATTCCCAGTATCCTATGGTCCCCCAAGCACACTAGGAGTCAACCCTGAGTGTAGAACCAGGAGCAACCCCTGAGCACTACTGGGTGTGCCCCCAAACCAAAGCCAATAACAGTAACAACAAAAAAAAACCCCAGATGTGATAATTCCTTAGTTTTGATATGTAAGAAGTCTTGAATTAGAGCATTTATATTTATTAATCTTTACAGAACTCCATTTCTGCTTCTCACAATGAAGTACTTGGGTGACAACGGGTATTTATTTGAAAACACTGGGTTGATGTAATTTCTTTTCAGAAGTTTTAAACAAAACCAATTATAATTAATTTTAATATTTCCTTTGTTGACTTTATATTTGAAAATATAACAAATAGACTACTTGTTTATTATTTTCTATTTGTTGATGGAAAGTTTTCTGATTTAAACCTGAGTGAAGTTTAATTGTAATTGCATCCTAAGAGGGAATGTGCGAGGTTTTCAACAAATTAGCTGTTTAACCACAGACAAGTCTCTCTTAGTACAATATAATTGTGAAAATAAGTTATAGTTGGTTTCATAGTATGAGAGAAGACCACTGAGTTAACAATAATGTCTAAAAAATTTGAAAACTGATATTAAAAGACATGATAATTAAATAAACCATTGTTTTATCTATCTCTACTAGCTTTTGAGAAATTCTATAAGTAAGTCCTGAAACCCATCAAAACTTAAAGGAATGTGATAGAGAGATCAGAAGCATGTCATCATAAAGCTGAGTTCTTCTTGTGACTTTGTCATACAATTTTGGATCAGTAATTTCTATTTCAAAATAGTGAAAAAAATGAGCTAAACTTCAGATTTTATTCAAAGAGTCTTTGCCTGAATCAATTGTTTTATGGTAAAGTCATGTTTTTATGAGGTATCATTGACTTTTGTTCTTTAAAACTCTTAATAAGTAATGACAATATAAGGCCAGCACAATAAAATTAAATATGAAAATGGAGGCATTTTGGAAATACAATAGTATTTTGAACTTATAGGTACAGACTTGTGTTCATATAGAATGAGAGCCAAAATTAGAATTTTGGAAAGGATAAAAAAACACAGTCTCCAGTTTGATTAAAATAATAGAAGAAAAACCTTAATTTGAATGAGTATTGTCTTAAGCAATTTACTTGATCAATGTCAGATGTATGTAAAATAAAGAAAAAAACTATATGCTGGCTAAAAGAACTTGTCCTGACTTCAATTATCTACAAGGAAAATCAGAGCACGTTAAACAATTACCGTAAAGAGATTTACATACCTACCCCCAAATGTTATTGCTGCAGTTGTAACAGAATCAAATGGTATCTAATAGTAGTTCAGAAGAAAAATATTAATTCAGAAGGAAAACTACATTGGGAATGTTTCTTGTTTTCCACTTTTATTAAGGAAGAAAATAGATGTCCCAAGCATTAAAGGAAAAGAAGTTTGGAAAGATTCTTTTTTAAATAATTAATTAACTTTATTTCCATTAAACCCTATTCATGTTTGTCTTTCCTTTCCATTACATATATGAAGAAGCAAAGGTTGATAAATGTTAAGTTATGTCTGAAATCAGGTAATAAATTCTTAAGCACAGAGCCAGGATGAAGTCCTGAGCATTGCTGGCTATAGTACAACTCCCCAGTCCCATCTTAACTTATTTTTTAAACTTCTTCCTTTTCTGATATCTCTAACCTATATTTCTTTTCCAATAGAAATTCCTTTCTATTCTTCCCAATATCATTTTCGATACTCATTTCCTGCCTAAAATCATATTGCCATCTTTGAATATATCTTCCTGTTCCTTTAACTTAATTATAGGTGTTTCAACTATACTTGCATCTTCTAACTGTACACACGTGCTCAGATAAAAGATTTGGTTTTTATCCATGAGTCATGGTGGAGAACACGAGTGCTATGAAAAGTTGTACCCAAAATTAGGATGGCAGGATTTCATCTTTACTGGGGATGAGGTACACCTGGTGATGCTCAAGGGTTATGCCTGGCTCTGTACTCAGGAGTCATTTCTGCCGGAGGTCAAGGCCCATATGGGATGCTGGGGATAGAACCAATGTTGACTTCACACAAAGCATGTGGTTAACTGCTGAACTATCTTTCCAGCCCTAGGATGGCAGGATTTGAAATCACTTCAAGTTCATTCTCTGATATCAGTTGATCATAACAGTTGTTTATTTGATATTTTCTCTCATTCTTTATTTGGACATTTCTCCCTTTTCTCTTAACCCCATTAAACAGATTCTAGTTTCAAATCGAATTAAGTCTCTAAATTGTGTTGATTTAATAAGCACCATATTTTTCTTTCCATCTTTATTACTTCATTTTTGGGCCATACCCAGAGATGCTCAGGACTTACTCCTAACTCTATGCTCAAGGATCACTCTTGGTGCGTTTCTGGAGACCATATGTGGTGTCAGGGAGGGAACCTGGGTCTGCTGCATTTAAGTAAAGTGTGTTACCTGCTGTGTTACTGCTCTGGCTAATCTTCATTACTTTCATTGTGGCCCAAAGTGATATAATTTCTAATCTGGACTGATATTATAATGTACACACTTATATATGTGAATTCACTATTGCATTATTTTATACTATCCCTATTCCAGCTACAATGTCATTAAAATAATTATAATAAAATATGATAGTATAACTCCGTGCCCCTCATTTAAAATAATTCAATGAATTCCTGTTATTTTTAGGATCACTTAATCACTTAATCACTTAATCCCCGTTATTCATCGATTTACTTGAGTGGGTGCCAGTAACGTCTCCATTCATCCCGGTTGCGTGCTAGCGTAGCCCAATGGTATCTGTTCGTTCTAGGAACATGCAGAGCCTCAAACCGATCATTCAGGGTCTTGACGAAGAAGTCTGACCATCTTGTAGGTGGGCGTCCACATGATCTTTTAATGTCCCGTGGAATCCAATCAGTAATGGCTCTAGTCCAGCGGTTGTCTGTAAACCTCATTACGTGTCCAGCCCATCTGATTTTTGATTTTTAGGATAGAGAACACAATTTTTACAAGGGGGCTGGAGAGATAATACAGGGGTAAGATGCTTGCCTTACATGTAGCCAATTCTGGTTCAATCATAGAACTGCATATGGTCCCCACAGCTCTGCCAGTAGTGACCCTAACACAGACAGATGTGGGCATAACCCTATCCCTGACACCCAATGTTTACAAGGCCTGGATTTTATATATATGTGTGTATATGTATGTGTGTTTGAATAGAACTTTGGGGCCATACCCAGTGATGCTAAGGGGTTACTCCTTGCTCTGTGGTTAGTAATCACTCCTGGCAGTGGTCAGGATACTAGGGGTGAAACCTGGGTCAGCCACGTACAAGGGAAGCACCCTACCTGTTATGCCATTTATCTAGCCTCTGCAAAGCTGAGGTTATAGTAATCATCTAAGTTTACTCAATTCAATACCTGTTTAAGCTTGTTTCCTGGATTATTGTCAGTACATACCCTGACAATGGCGTCTGCTAAGTGATCAAGTGACATACACTGAACTTTGAAAATTATCCTGATAAGCTGAATTTTCATGACTCTTCCTACCACCTATATCCCACTATCTGAACTTTCCTTCATACCGAGACTCCACATTCATTGGTCTTTCTTGATGTCTTATATTTTATTTATTTCACTTCAGAGCCTTGGTACGTGCGTACCCGAAATGTGTTTTCCTTTTCTCTTCACCACAATAATATTGCTTATCTTTCATATTTCATTTGATCTCATTTTAAATGTCAATTCCTCTTATTATATGTTCTTATACTCTCAGTACTCTCCCTCACAGCATGTACCACTTTACAATCTTATAAATCTGTGTCATTATTCATATAATGTCTGACACCCCCTTTTTCTCCACAAGACAGCAGAGGAGGTATGTGTTTTGCTCTCAATAAGCTCCCAGTAATCCCCTGCCCCCCGCCACAGAACCTGGCACAGCACAGGCAGCCACTGTCTATTTATGAACTGAACAGGCTTATGAACATGCTCAGAACACTCTACATAACTCCTCCTACCAGATCTAGATAATGATTAAAATTATGCAATTGCGAAATATGATTACTGTATTATATAAGGTCCTCTTTTTTTAATCAGATATAAAATCTATTAAATGTAACAGTAAACTAATAGGGGTTTTTGCCACCTGGGAGAGAGCACATTGTAGGGTTCAAGTCCCAATTTGGGCACTGGCCGTTTGTACATTCTTGGGTAAGTCAATTAGCCTAGGTTTTCATCTCTAGGAGGGGGGGGGGGGTGACAAACGTTCCTATCTCTTAGGCATGCTGTGTGAATATTAAAATGTAGAATGGTGCCTAAAATGTGGTCACTTTACACAAGAAACCAATGAGCTGACAGGATGTGGTTTCACGCCAGTTTCTCATCATGTAGCAGACCAACTGCAATAGATTTTAGAATGCGGTTTTTGCACCTGACAATACCAACAGAATCCAAGATGGCATTTAGACACAAGTGCATATTGAGTTCTTTTTCCCTTAGAAGACCCACTTTTCCTTAACTGTAATATAAGCATGGCAAATGACAGATCTGCCCAAGCCATGACAGTTTACAATTGCTATGACAACCAGCAGATAGAGCCTTATAAGGAGCTGAAAAGAGTAGAAACTCAGTTCAAGAAAAATCCCTCCAATTTCTCAGAAAACTCATGAATTAACCTCCCCCTCCTTCACACAAAATCAAAGATGTTCACAAAAGACTCAGCATGACTCTCCTTGGGGAGTCCACTTGGGTCCTATTTCCTTAGCTGTCTCCCCTTTGCTGGGTAAAAGCTCCTTCCAATAAAGTCCCATTCTTGCACTACGTTGCCTCTTTGTAATTTCCATCTGAAGCAAGCACAACAACCCCCTGTTTCTCTGTAACATAAGCACTATGTGAGACTTCATTCTTCTTTATTACTGAACACTATATCTTTGGTATTTAGCACAGTGTTCTGCTATCATATTTTTATGTTCAACAATTACTTATTGAATTACTTGAGAAGCTAAATCTTCTGACATCTGATAGGACCATATTCACTCTTGCATTTACTAACTCATTGAGCTGAAATGGGAACAATTATTGCCCTCTTCCAAGGTTATGTTTTTATTATGCCTTAAGATAATTGAATTGTTCTCTGAACTTTTAAAATAACAACAGAGATAAACTCTGCTGTTTTATTTGTTTTATTCACTATCCTTTAAGACATCAGCCTCCTTTACATGCAATCTCAAATTGGACCACTGGCCTGCTCTACAATGGAGGATCCAATCCAGAACCGTACCCACATACTGAGAGTTAGTTGTTTATAAAATACTCAACCTGTCTACAATTCCTTTTCTTGGGCCAAAGACATCAACATTTTTTTTAATCGAGCTAAAATTTGTTTCCCTTCTAGAAAACCCTCGGTCTGGTGGATAGAGAGTTCTTGGCCCAAGTAGAAAATGTGTGTGACATCAGTTTTTGAAAAAGCCCTCCCAATTCTTCAGAAAACTCATGAATTAGCCTCCCTTTTCTATTCAACTGTTTTCTGTTCAACTGTTTAATTGAACAAATATTGATTAAGTGCTTACTGTGTGCCAGGAATTGAAGTAGTCACCCTCACAATGATCTGTTCCTAGAGTTATCTGCTCAGAAATGGAACCGAGAGAAGACACATTGAAGTAACCACCTCACAAAATGGGAGTGTGGGTAAGGGTCGAGGGAATACAAGTCAGACACTTTCTAGGGGATACAAGTCAGACACTTACCAGAAAATGTACCTGTAAGAAATATTTTCTTGCTCCGGGTACATCTCTGATAAGCAGTTAATTTAAGCATCTCAGTATTTACTAAGATGGAAACTCTGCCCTCCTGTCTGACCCATGTTAATACCCCGTGGGCATTCAAATAATCTCCACACTATATTTAAAAAGGAGGTGTGAAGTATTTTGCTATTAAGATTTTAAAAATCCTTCCCTCCCACACCAGTTCATGTGGTTGTTACAGCCTATACACACATATATGTATATATATCACTATCCTGGCTGTGTGAAAGTTAAGGTATACCTGCTTCTTGGTTTCTGGGTCAGAATTGCTGCACTATCCACATGTGAATAGGTGTGAGAAAGACGAGCATGAACTGCAAAAATGGCTTGGAAATACAACAAACTGCACCACCATTTATAGAAGTGATGCCAATGGGAGCACATCTTAGAAGTATGTCTTGACAGGTTTTTCCCAGAGGAAAATGATCAGACAAAATTGAATGCATAGAGTGTACTGGCTGAGAATGTAGGCAGAAGTGATACAGGGTATGATATATAGTTGATAAAAGGTGCTTTTTAAAGCCAACAATGACAGTGGCCAATTAAAATTTATTCTCTTTGTGAATATCTGGAAATGGGGTAAAACATCCTCCTATTTAAGGATCTAGGGATACAAGGCATAGTCATTAGCCATTTGTTCTATGCTGCCACTGCAAGAATATTGATTCCCAGGCCTCGTGTGTTTGGGGGGTGGAGAGGGGCAAAGTTGGTTCCAAGGGCTCCATGTTAGCCCCATGACAAGGATGTATGCACCAGTTATTGGACATCAGGTTGTACACAGTAAGGAGGAATTGGACAAAGCATCTGCTATATAATTGAAATATAATTGAATATATTCTCAAAGAAATATATTAACTAATGAACACTTTAGAGAGTGGGTTTAATGTGACTGTGGCAGTAAAACCTATTTCCTTCTGTGAACATTGATGAAACACTTCTGTTAGATCTAGATCCATTTATAAGGTCTTATTATGTTACTTGCTTCAGAGCCACTTCTCTTTCATCCCTTTATTTCATTATCAATTAAATATGCCCTATTCTTTTTCACCTCTTCCAGCATACCTACCCTGCTGACATCAACTTTTTCTTCTTGGTTTTCCCTAACCGAAAACCACAAGACTTTCAAGTCTTTTGTCAGAACAAACACCATTATAATGGGTGATAACATGATTATTATGGCAGTGATGATAACATTTGTTGACTGAATGCTCCACTGGTCACTGTTTCTGGCTGTCAGAAAGATGACTAAGGAGCCACCAAGTCAGGATAATTAGTAATAAAAACTGAAGGACTCCTTTCAGCCTGGCTTCCCTGATGCCCAGGCGACTATTGGCCCCATGTGGCTATGTTCTGACTCTGTGCCATGCAGCCTCATCTATTAGGAATTGCCTGGAGGAACAATTCTTTCATGTCAGACGAAACTGATGAGTTTAGGCTAGGAAAGTAAGACTCCCGAATCATTAGGACACAGTAGCTCAAGTTCATATCTAATACTTCTTTATCCAGACTTCTGATTCTCGTTCTACTTTAGGTTCTATGACTTATTAAAATCCCCCTAGGTTTAATTTTCATCATTGAATCATGTAATAGCTGGTTGGCCTTGTTTAGAAATAACAGTTGCAATGTTGGAAGATGCACATATCAATAGTCTACAGGGCCAGCCTTCATGTATGAGGAATGTTGTGATGTAATTCCAGTGATACTGGGTTTACCACAAACATCTAATTCTCACATTCATTTCAAAGTCTGAATTTTGGCAACAAGAAATAAATCTTTGCATGCTATATTGAAAAGAGAAAATGAGCAAGAGATAGAATTAGTGCAAGAAGAGACATGGATAGATAGAATTCAATTATAGAATAATTAAATTTTATAGTTATCCTTTATTGTATTTTTTTACCAAAATAAGATATGCATTTAGTTTTATAAACATAGTTAGAACTGCAAATCTGTAAGAAAATCTGTAATGTTCTATTCCTCTATACTACAGAAACATACCTCAAAAAACTACTTTTAATTCTTTTTTTTATAATTTTTATTAGTGAAACACTATGAGATACAGTTGTAGACTTACAAATTTTTGTGCTTGGGTTTCGATTATACAATGATCAAATACCCATCCCTCAACCAGTGCCCATTTTCCACCACCATGGATCCCAGTATCCCTCCCACACCCATCCCCCCCTGCCTCTGTGGCAGGGCATTCCCTTTTGTTCTCTCTCTCCTTTTGGGTGTTGTGGTCTGCAAAAGAGGCATTGAGAGACAATCATGTTCGGTCCATAGTCTACTTTCAACATGCATCTCCCATCCTGGGAGGATCCTCCAAACACCATTTATTTGGTGCTCTCTTTTCTATCTGAGCTATCCTCTCCCCTAAAATGCCTGGCTGGCTTTAAGCCATGGAGTAATCCTCCTGGTACTGATCTCGGCTATTCTTGGGTATTAATCTCCTATTTTGTTACTTTATGTGCCCCAGATGAATGCAATCTTTTTATGTCTATCCCTCTCTTTCTGACGCATTTTGCTTAGCATGATACTTTCCATGTAGTACCACTTGTATGTAAATTTCATGACATCATCTTTTCTAACAGCTACATAGTACTCCATTGTGTAGATGTACAGTGTTTCTTTAATCAGTCATCTGTTATTGGGCACTCAGGTTTTTTACAGATTCTGGCTATTGTAAAGAGTACAGCAATGAACAAACAAGTGCAGATGTAACTTCGACTATACAGTTTTGCCTCTCTGGGATATATTCCCAGGAGTAGTATTGCTGGGTCAAATGGGAGCTCAATTTCTAATTTTTTGAGAATCGTCCATACTGTTTTCCAAAACAGCTGAACCAGTCAGCATTCCCACCAATAGTGAAGGAGTGTCCCTTTCTCGCGACATCTGCGCCAGCATCGGTTGCTTTTGTTCTTTTGGATGTGGGCCAGTTTCTGAGGTGTGAGATGGTATCTCATTTTGGTTTTGATCTGCATCTCCCTGATGATTAATGAGGTAGGGCATTTTCTCATGTGCTTTTTTTCCCATTCGGATTTCTTCTTTGAGAAAGTTTCTGTTCATTTCATTGCCCCATTTTTATGGGGTTGGATATTTTCTTCTTGTGGAGTTCAACCAGTACTTTATATATCCTTGATATCAAACCCTTGTCAGATGTGTATTTAGCGAATATCCTTTCCCATTCTGTAGACTGTCTTTGTATTTTGTTCACTGTTTCTTTTGAGGTGCAGAAGCTTCTTAGTTTAAGATAGTCCCATTTATCTATCTATGTTTTCACTTGCTCGGCCAGTGGTGTGACATCTTTGAAGATACCATTAGCTTCAATATCATGAAGGGTTTTGCCAACTTTGTCTTCAATGTACCTTATGGTTTCTGTTCTGATGTTGAGGTCTTTAATCCATTTTGATCTTACTTTTGTACATGGTGTTAGGCAGAGTTCTGAGCCCATTTTTTTGTATGTAGCCATCCAGTAAAAAACTACTTTTAATTCTTTTAAATATTTTCTTACACAATTATTTTAAAAACCTATAGTGTATTTTCTACATATTCTACCAATTTCCTACAATGACAGTATTTTTTAAACTAATTTTACATACACGAGATAGTCACTCTCTGACACATCTCTAGAGGTAAAGGTAAAGGTAAAGGCCCTCCCGTTGATCGTCGATTTGCTCGAGCGGGCCCAGTAACGTCTCCATTGGAGACTTTGTTGTTACTGTGTCTGGCATATCGAATACTCTCGGTAGCTTGCCGGGCTCTCCGAGAGGGGTGGAGGAATCGAACTCGGGTCGGCAATGTTGGCCGCTTGTAAGGCGAACGCCCTACCCGCTGTGCTATCGCTCCAACCCTAAAGTAATTTGTGTTAAAACCCTGTCTTCTAGACTCTTAATACTTCCCCATTTGCAGGTTTCTTTCCTTGAGTAAGTGAAGCACATACTAGAGTAGCTTTCTGAAAATATATTTTAGAATTACTTCAAAATTGAAAATGTCCTTCTCTCACTCTTGAATGTTTAACGTAGAATTCCAGAATGTAAACAATATTCATTTATTATGTTCTGAGCCTTGCTCCAGTTTCCAGTGTTGTTTCTGGGAAGTCTGATTGTAAATTGATTACTGATTCTTTGAAAGAACCTTTTTTCCTGGGATTCTTAAAGGTTTTCTATTTGTTCCCATTATTCTAGCACTTTAAATGATGAGTTTTGTTGATATGCAGATCGTATTTTATATTTTTTACTTGGCATTCTGATGACTTCTCACACTGTGGAAACTTATTTCCTTAATTTCCAGGAAATGTTCTGCTATTACCTCTTTAATAATTCATTTAGATTCCTGTACCCATTTTTTAGGAGTTCTAATCATTCAACTTGCTTTACTTCTCTTCCCTACCTCCTATGCCTTTTACTTTTTCCTCTAAGAAACATTTGCTCATGTTTGCCTTTCAATATATTTATATATACATATGTATATATTTTGATTATTCCCATTTAATAATTTTGACTTCCAAAACCCTTTTAGTATTTTACAATTATTTCTTTGTTATGATATCCAATTATTGATTCATGGGTATCAGCTTTTCTCTTATACATTCCTAGTTTCACTATTGTTTCTTTTTTATTAGGTTATTTCAAGTATAGAATATTTTGTTGTTTTTCATTTATTAACATGGTTTACGACAATTTGCACATTAATGTTTTATATTGGCGATGATACACGACCACCCCCACCAAAGAATGTCAATAATACACCACCATTGTTGTTCCAAGATCTTCTCTCCCTCCCCACTTTTGTTGTCACCTATCATTCTGTTGGCACTATATCTCAGAACTAGTTTCTTTGGGGATTATTTTATACCTTGCTCTGTATCTTTATATTCTACACACAAGAGAGATCATTCAGTGATTGCATTTTTCCTAATGCAACTCACTTCACTTAGCATGATACATACCAACTCCATCCAAGGTACAACAAATTGTAAGCTTTCATATTTTCTCATATCTGAGTAATAGAAATATCTCACTACATAGATGTGTCTTTCTATATTCACTTGCTGTTGAATATTTATGTTGCTTCCAGACCTTGACTACTGTGAATATAAGAACATAAGAGTGCAAAATCTATGCAGATTAATTATTTCATGTTCTTGGGGTAGATTCAGAGGACAGGAACCATCAGGTTATATGACAGTCCATTCTTAATTTTATGAGTCCCACATAATTTCCATAACGACTGGATGAGACTTGCAGTTCCATCAACAGTGAATGAAGGTCCCTTTTTCACACTGGTAGTTTTCACTATTTTTGGTGAAGGCCATTCTCACCAATCTCACAGGTGTGAGATGATACTTTATTATCATTCTGATTTACAATTTCCTGATAATAATAGTGCACAGTTTTTTATGTCTGTTATTTTAGCTTTTATTTTATTACATTTATTTTCTCTGTATTTGGGTCTCTAATAGTGATGTTAGAAGGTATCCAGAATGGTTCTCTCAGGTTATTAAAATTTTATGATAAAACACTGAAATAAACTAATGAAAACATTTCTATGATGTATAGGAGTCTAGCTGTTTTGTTAGGTAACTCCTAAGTATATGTATTTATAAGTTTTATTTTCTCTTGAGATTTGTTTTCTGAAAATAGCTTTTCAATGTTGTCTGAGGAATCAGAGACCAGACTCTCAGGATTCTACAATTTGAGAAACAAAAGTAAAGGAGCTTTTAACTTTTGCCTGCTTCTCTTCTATGCTCGCTCTATACTGCACTAAGTTCCGGAGCTTATTGGGCTAAATTTTCTGGGGAAAAAACTCTTTTGTTATTATTTTTTTAATTATTTTTAATTTTTTATTATAATATTATTAGTAGTGGTGTCTTATGGACTAAATTCCAATACCATATCCATCACCTGTGTATCCATCTCCCTCCCCAACTAACCCAAACTTCCTCCCTGTAGCCTCCTCAACTCAATTGGGTGGGTATGTTCCCCCATTACTTAAGAGTTTTGTTAGCTTTGGGTCTCTGTTTCTACCTCACTGTGTATCTTTAAGTACCACATATGAATAAGAGAGATCATTCTGCATCAGAGAAATAAAATCGTTTTTTGTGTTCTATTGAAATTCTGTAGTGCTGGGTAGAAAAGATGATAGAGAAAACTAGGAGTCAGGGCTAAAATTTGCTTTAAATACTTTCTATCAGTTTTTCTGCAATTCAGTCTATCTTCTGAAGTACTTCTGTCACTGATTTCTCCATCTTTCTGGGTAAATTATACTAATTGTAGTTGGCATTTGTCTTTGCCAATATTAATTTTATTTGCTTTCTCTTCTAGGGTATTGCCATTATTGAGATGGCCAGAGTTCTTTTTAGCACCACATCTACATTTCTTCTTCCTTCAGCAAAGAGTAAACGTTTTTTAAAGGAAATAATGTAAAGGTATATCTATCTCCTTGTTCATGTCTCACTGGAATAATTTAATATCATGAGCATGTTTACCTGCAAGATAGAATAAGAAATGTGGTTTCTGAAATATAGATAACTATTAGCCCTGATAAAACTCCATGTTTATGTGGTAATTATTATCTAAGAGAAGAAAGGGAGAATAGATATTGGTGGCTAATTTTTTTCACCTGTAGGAACAGTGTCATACACTCAGCAAGATGGTGGTTTCCTTTCTCAAAATCAAGTGAAGATTTTCCACAGATTTGTAGCATGCATAAGTCTATCCATATGTTGATTAACAGTGGAATATATTGACCATAACATTATCTATGTTTCCCAACACTCTTAGTTTCCCTGTAGGTATTTTGTCCTTATGGCAAAAAGGTTAGTCTAAAGACTTCCAACCCCGTGGATAATTTTAATAGGCTACTTCTACTTAGAGTGTATCACATGCAGGAGCTTATTTATGATTAGAGAAAGATTGAAAGCTTGCAATATCAAAATTGATGTGTATTTTATACGCTTTAAGAAAGAACATGCTGGGAATATGGTGTCTCCCACCAGGTCAACCTGCACATGCAGGGTGAGTGTATCAGCAGCCTGATGATGCCTTCAGGCTTCTTGATACCCCCAAATTGCAGTCGTGCTCTGGCTGGACTCCAACAACTTGAGACCAAGTTTTCCGAGAAATTAAACTCCCAAAAATTCTGTATGTGGGAGTCACACTGAAACTACCTCTTGCTCAGCTATACAAGCTCATTTATCGTCCTTGCTTCAGAGACCCATAGATAAATCTCAAAAGAGATCAAAAGTAGGGCATTTAAGCACATTAACGGCCATGATTCAGAGAATCACAAATGAATCTCAAAGGAGAGCAGAGGCTGCAGAGATGTCTCTACACCCCGCGCCAGGCTGATTTTACCGGGGCACCTCAGAGAGGGGCAGGTGTGTCCTTCCACCTAGCAAAATGAACCACAGGTTTGCAGGAGCAAAACTCCAGAATCCAATCGCCGCCACGCTTACAGCTGACCTTCACAGACTCATCCCGAGCCACCCACACATGAGAATGAACCCTCTGAAAAGTCAAGGTATTTAGGACTAGTTTTTGAAAACTCCAGGTTTTACAGAGTCAGGGATGGCGACCTCTCCCCATCTCCCTGCTCTTCCGGTTCCCTGGCGGTCACACCCAAGTACTGCCCCTGGTCATCATTTAAGTGCATTGTTGGCCATGATTCAGAGATTCACACATAAATCTCGGAAGAGAGCAGCATGCCACAGATATGCCACTGGACCCGAAATATTAAAAAAAATTAGAAAAAAAATAAATTTAGAATTCCAGCAGTGTGTGGCCACTTTTGCGGCCCTGTGACACCTCATACTACCCATGATAAGCAATTCAAAATAAACTAGCATCTCCCTAAGGGTCAGGCTGGAGTGATGGTGGGAATATTCAAAGTAATGGTGGTGGGAAGGTGCAATGGTAGTGAGATTGGCATTGAAATATTGAATGTAAACAATTACTGTGAACAACTTTATAAAAAACTTTTTAAAAATTAAAAATATATTTTAAAAAGTAATGCACAGTTCATGCCTGCTTCAATTAGCTTAATCAGTGGCTGAATAAATAGCAGTACTCCTACATAAAAAAGAAAGAACATGCTGTATTTAATACAAAATGGCTTATATCAAGAATATTGGAAACAAACAGTGTTGGTGGGAACATCATCTGGTTTAACCTCTATGGGAAACAGTATGAGTATTACCAAAAAAAAGTAAAAACAGAGCACTAATAAGTCCACCATTTCCACTCCTTGATATCTATCCCCAGTCGAATAATTATTCATTAGAAAAGATACATGTGCACCTATGTTCACTGCAACAGTTTCATGGTTAAGCAAGGTAGTTTTATTGAAGCTTATTTATATAGAGGTGAGGGGAGAGAAATGGAGAAGTATGTGTGCAAGAGAATACACAGGCTTCTCCAGTGTGCAAATAAGAAGCAAAGAAACATACAGATCAGCAAGTGAGATATGTGTTCAAGGGAGAACATGGGCTTGAAGAACAAGCCTCACTACAATATTTAATACAATAGCTAAGATATGGGAAAAAACAAATATCCAACAGATGAATGAAGAATGAATAAAGAATACAAAATATGTATGTAGATATGCATGTGTGCAATGGAAATCCATTAAGCCAAAAGAAAAACTGCAATTTTTTAGTTCCCTGAAAAATTATCTCACTCATGTTTGAGAGAGAGAGACAAAATAAGGGAATAAAGAGTAGCAAATTATGACAAAACCTTGGCCTTGGATTACAAAACTCCAGATTATCAAGCAGTGGAGGGGGAGAGGAAAAGAAAGGAAGAGGTATACTAGACATTGAAACTGTGGTGCATAGTCTTAAATAATGATGGTAGGATACAATAACTCTATTCATCAACAGCATAAACATTAACACTATTGTAACCATGTTACCTAAAGTATTACATTAAAAACTCTTTAAAAAACCCTCAAGAAAATAATGGGGAAAATGCTGTCTACCACTCAAAGTCAGATTTTCTCTATACCATGCAGAGAAAATCTGTGAAATTATTGAATTTTTAAACTTGTAGATATAGAGGCTTTATCTAGGGATCTGGTTAAAATGCATATTTAATTCAACACATATGGGTGGAGAATACACATTTACAATACTGTCCCAAGCAATGCAAAGTATAATATCTAAAAACCATGTTCTTAGCTAAGAACTAGGTATTTCCTCTCTTAATAGTCACTCACGGGGCTGGAGCGATAACACTGCGGGTAGGGTGTTTGCTTTGCACACAGCCAACATGGCCGACGCAGGTTCGATTCCCAGCATCCCATATCGTCCCCTGAGCACCGCCAGGAGCAATTCCTGAGTGCATGAGCCAGGAGTAACCCCTGAGCATTGCCAGGTGTGATCCAAAAAGAAAAAAAAATAGTCACTCACTCTCTGCTTTGAGATAAGACAGCACATATTAAATACCTGATTCATATGTGTTTAACGGAGACAATAAATAATGGTTCAGCTTTTGTGAAAGAAGTATGGAAACTTTGTGAAAAAGTTAGAACTCCCAGAAATTCCACTTCAGGGTATCTGCCCCAAATATAAAAACATTAATTATAAAATTAATATTCACACTTATGTTCATTTCTGGGTTGGAGCGATAGCACAGCAGGTAGGGTGTTTGCTTTGCACGCGGCCGATCTGGCCGACCCAGGTTCTATTCCTTTGCCCCTCTCAGAGAGCCTGGCAAGGTACTGAGAGTCTATTGCCCGCACAACAAAGCCTGGCAAGCTACTACACATGACGTATTCGATATGCCAAACACAGTAACAAGTGTCACAATGGAGACTTTACTGGGCCCGCTCAAACAAATCCATAAACAACAGGAGGACAGGGACATTGACAGTGACAGTGACAATGATGTTCATTTCTGCACTTAGAACAATAGCCAGGATATATAAACAATTCAAATGTTCAACAACAGATTAACGGATAAAGAAGCTATGGTACATATGGAGTGGGATACTATGTAGCCACTAGGAGTGATGCAGTTCACTGAAACCTGGATGAAACTGGAGGATATCACTGTCACTGTCACTGTCCTCCCGCTATTCACCGATTTGCTCGAGCGGGCTCAGCAACGTCTCCATGGTGAGACTTGTTACTATGTTTGGCTTATAGAATACGTCACAGGTAGCTTGCCAGGCTTTGCCGCAAGGGCGAGATACTCTCGGTAGCTTGCTGGACTCTCCGAGAGGGGCAGAGGAATAGAACTTGGGTCAGCCGGGTCAGCCGGGTGCAAGACAAACACCCTACTCACTGTGCTATTGCTCCAGTCCAGGAGGATATCATTTCAAAATATTTTTAAATGTCTAAATTTATCTGTTTCTTTGCTTTCGGCTGCTTTTATTACTTAGTGACTCATTCGCCAGGAATGTTCCTATGGATTAACTTGCCAGAACTACTCATTTGTACCTAAAAACAATTGGATACATAAATTGCATCTTTATTCAGTCCTCATATTGAACAAGAGATAGAAAGAGTGAAACACACTTGGTTATAGAATGAGAAATTATGCTGAATTATTATTGCTGAAAAAGTGTATTTTCCCACTTTCATATTCTAGTAATCTTTTAAGTAGATATTTGGGAGAACAGTCAGTGAAAGAAAGCTGCACCATGAACAGCATTGAAATAGGTTTTAAATCGGGGAATGAAGGGAAACTGTGTAAGGTGCCAAATTATTTCAATGTTTTAACTGAAATATATAACATAACATAACAAAGTACAAAAATAAGTATTCAGCTTGATGAAATTTCACTATTTTAACACCAGTAAAATAACCAACATCCATGTAAATAAGGTATGCCAACATTCTCAGAGAGACCTTGCTTATGTCCCTATAAGTTACTTGAACATCACAATACAACTACTACCTTCATCACCAATGCTAACCCATTCTATGCTTTTAAATACCAGAGATCTTTTTAATCTGTTTTTGAAATTTATATAAATAGAATCACGTTACACTTAATCTTTTAGTTAGGATTGTGTTTACATTATCTTTCACATGTGTGTTATGCATATTTACATATAGTTGCAATTTGTAATTTCCTTTGTATACTATATTTGTATGAAACCCACATAATGTACTTATATACTGTTGATAATCTTTTAAAAACATTTTTCACTCTTACAAGTCCTACTGCAGTGACTATTCTACATACATTTCCTTAGGCACTCAGGAATAAAATTACTGGGCCATGGGACAGATCTATATTCAGTTTTAGTAGGTAATCTGAGATAGTTTTCTAATATAATAGACCTACCTTTTCAAGGAACGTTTTAAGTAGATGGCTTTTCTGGAGAAGGTTTCAACAGAAGAGTGGAGTAATCAACTGTTTGAGCAATTTCTGAATGGAAAAAGAGAAGATATATGAGACACTGGGTATAAGGAGTTAATTTTCTCCATGATTTTTATTTAGAATATACAAATTCACAAAGCAGAATGTGACTCAAGCAGGTGAAATACAGGACAAAGAGCAAGTGCTATCTGTTGTGTGACCTACTAAAGAGCAAGAAATAAAGTATTGGGATAGCTTGGATGGATATATAATAAGAATAAACTTATATTCACTGTTAATTGTTGGAATGCAAGAGCAGCCAATGTAATGCTTAAAAGCTTGGGATCCTGTAATCATGTTGCCTGGGAATAGATTCAAGATAATTACCCACTTGATATGTGATTTTTGAGCAAATAATTTAATCTCTCTGAAGTTCAGTTTCTTCATATGCAAAATATACTAAACAAGTACCTTTATCTATAAGATGACAAAGGAAAAAATTCCTTTGTAAAGGTACTAGAAAGATATTTATATCTGTATCTCACTTGAGCATCAAAATAATTCTGTGAGGTAAATTCCATTCTTAGTCTTATTTTAGATGCAGAAACAGATTTAGAAAGAATAAATACAGTGCTCAATGTCAAACATTCCTATACACACACATATACAAACATATAATGTATGTTTATCTTCTGAGTTAATTTCTTTAAGAAAATAAAATGAACATCGTGAATATGACCCAAACTAAAACTTTCCCACAATATTGGTGGACTATAATATAAAACCATTTTGGAAGTTGTTTTTATCAGTTTCTTATAAAGTTAAACATATACCTACCATATGGTTCAACCATTCTATAGTTAGGTATTTATCCAAGATAAATAAAAGCACTTATTTCCAAAGATATTGGTGTGAAAATTTTCATAGCAGGTTATGTATAATAAGAAAAAATAGAAATATTGCAAATGTTCATCAAAGTGAAAAGATAAATTATAGTATGTCTATATAATAAAATAGTACTCAGCAGATAAAATAAATACTGATGCATGCAACAATATGATGAACTTCAAACATTATGATGAATAATAGACACTAGACAAAGAATTATACTGAATAATTATATTAATAAAAAGTCTAGAAATTGCAAATTAATATTGAACTAAAATTGATCTATAGCAATAGAAAGCAATTATTGGGTTCCTGGGACTATAGATGTGGACTGCAAAGGATACAAAGATTCTGTGTATCAGGATGTGAAATTGTTTTATAACTTCATTATGGTGGTGGTCTCACACACATTTATCATAAAAATTCATGAAAATATGTACTTCAAATGGGTGTACTTTAGTGCACTTATATATCAAAGGAGGGCTTTTGGAAAAAGTGCTTCTAGGAGCTCAACATTGACCTTGTATCCCAACCCATAATGGCAGCAAAATTGTGCCAGGTGATTGTTATTATCTTCTTTTATTTTAGTTTGGAGCCATATTTGGTGTTAGTCGGGGACTACACCTGATTCTGTGCTTAGAGATCATTCTTAGAAATGCTCAATACTTTCAGGATCGTATGGGGTGATAGGGATAGAATCAGGATTGGCTATATGCAAGGCAAGTGCCCTTACCTCTGTAATATCTCTCCAGCCTAGAGTCATTACTATTCTCATATACACTGACATACTCAATTTAACTGTTTCAAAGGTTAGTAATTTGCATTATGAGATTTCTTTCCCACTAGCTTTTATTTAGACATTATCATTTGCAATACTATTAATAAATAGGGTCTCATGCATATGATGTTCCAACTCAGATACTTGCCACAAAGAATTCTCCAGCTTCTGTAAGGGAGAAATGCTTATATTTCAAGTTGACTGAGAAAAAAAAAACATACGTATTCTTTTTGGAATGGTGGAATCCATGGTCCTGTAAAGTAATGCCCAGTGTTTACATTTTTATATCCTTCTCTGTGCATGCAGAGGAGAAGTGATTACAAGTGTCCCCCAGCCCATGTGTGTTTTTTGGCCTCTAATAATATTTATGTATATGCTACACAAATTTATTTTTTAAATGGTAAGCAACATGTAAGAATTCTTTCTCATATGAAATTCAAATTAGCTCATAAATATTGCATTCTGAATTAGGTACTTTATGCTAATAACTTGTGCTTTTTTATGGCTTGTTGCAGAAAAAAATGAGCTGAACCATGATGCTATATTCCACATACAAGCTAGTCATAAGGTACTTGTGCTGCAGTTGCTGTGAAAGGCAGTTGAAATAATACTTTGCTTCCCTTTGAATCCTGTTTTGAACAACCACCATATGGCTGTCATTGTAGTTTCTCCATGCACATTTTGAGATGAAGGGTTAGAGCCACAAATGTGAAAGAAAAAATGATGTTTCTGGGACTGGAAAAATGATGCAGACTTGCATAATGCCAACCTTGGTTTGGTCCACAACACTATACGGTCCCCTCAAGATTCACTTGGGGCCCCTGAACACTGCCAGAATAAAATGACCCTACTGATCCAGTATTGCAGTGTCCTAGTAGTATTAAAATATTGCGTCCTTACAGAGAACTGCTCACCTAGACAAGAGGGGCTCTTGGGTACCCCTGAGCCCTGATTGGGAAGCTTCCCCCAAAAGGAAAAGGAAAATTATATGTAGCAAGAATCAAGTGTCAACTACTGTGAAATTTGTTTGACAAAGTTTGTTTTACTTAAGTATTCCAACAAATGGAAAGGTCTGTAGAATTAACCTCATTTTTACAGGCACAGAAACTTATTCAGAAAGGTAAAGGTACCTGTCAAAATTCCTGAAGCATGTTCCAGTTTAAAGGCAGCAGTTGAGAGGCTGAGAAATTGGACAGAAAAATAATAGGAATCCCTTGGTTTGGGTGAATAAAAGTTAGAGTTCTGAGCTTTATGGGGATAAGGAGATAAGTTTCACTCGGGACACTTTCACCTAATGTATTCACCTAATGTTAATGGGCACATCAGAAAATTGGTAGAACAGGACGTGACAAACTGTCCCTCTTCCTATACATATGATAAACATATAATTCAACCCAAGTTTACTCTGAGTAATTAACGAGTTAGTTGAGTGAGTCCTATACATCAAAGGACTGAAAAAATACCCCAATTGAAATTTATAGGAAAAAAGAGAAACACTACAAACTCTACTCTTGCCCAGGAAATGCCAAACTTCCAGTTTCTCTCTGAGTACAAAGGAGTTTGGCATCCAAACTTTCATAGCTGTCGTTGGCTCCCAAAGAAACTAACTTAAAGAGCTGAAGATGTCTGACATTGAGAAGTCCCCCAAGACCACCAAAAACCAGGAAGCAGTCTCTAATTGCTTAATTAAACACTTACTATGGGTATATCCTACCTCCTGTTACCCCAAGCTCTGCACAGAGGATATATGCGAAAAAAAAATTGACCTCCCAGTTTCTACTTGGGAAGTATTTGACTGAAGATTTTTCCCAACTGCTACTCAAGAGTCAGGCTTCTCATCAACTATGTGTGGGATCCCCCTGGATCCCCCAGGCATGCAAGTCCTGACCCATCCTTTTTTTCTGTAGCTTGTTCTGACAATAATACAAGTCTCACTCTTCTCCCTAGAAGGAGTTGTTCCCTGATTTTTTCCAGTTGTCACCTAGATGAGAGGGACAAAGAAGCTTGGAATTTGCATGTCACCTAGAAGCATAGAAAACAGAGACAGTTTTTAGACAAGTGCATTAATTCTAACTACAAGTCTCCATAGACTCTGCAGAGAGAGCAACAAAAAATGCCAGCTCCCATTTTCTCCCTGGAAAAAGGTTTGACCGCCTAGTTTCAGAGCTGCTATTTGAGGGTCAGGCGTTTAATCAGCTGGTGTCTGGATGCTTAAAGGGTTTGTGCTGGAACCTGAAAGGGCCTGTCGGCACTACCTTCGTCTTAGCTCCTCGGTTTGCTCTAACAATAAAACCATCTCTCCAGCTTTTCTCTGAAAGGCACTTTTCTGCCCATTAAGTTCCTCACCTTATACAGCTACCAGTTGAGGAACTGGCTTCTAAATTACTTAGCTCTGGCTGCTGAATGGAGTTCAGCATTCAGAACCGACCAAGACCACAAAGGACATAGACCTGGTTTTTGATGGGGGCACAACTACTCCTAGCAGCTATTCCCCACCCCCGGATTAGTACAGAGAAAATAGGTAAGACCACTGTGCTACTGCTAAATCCTTATCTTCCTCACAGGGACTAGATTTTATAGATAACATCTGCATCTTCTCAGCTGTTGTCTGAAAATCAAGCCCCCAATTAACCTGCATTAGAAACTGATATGCAAAAACAATTATTGGTCCTCCAAGAGCTTGAACAGTCAGAAATGTGAGCCTTTCTCCCACATCCCGTATATGGAACACTGATGGAACTTAGCACACTCTAATATACTGGGAGCTTTTTGAACAAAGAGACAAGATCATTTGACAGGCACCCAGAATTTGGAGCCAGGTTGATGGGAAAGGTTTATTTTCTACACAAGTTCAACCTGTCAAGATTGGGAGATATTACTGTTTTATTTAATGTGCAGAAATCAACACGGACAGTCAAGTAAAATGTAGAAGTAGAAAATGTCCTAAATAAAAGCACAAGATAAATCTACACATACTGACTGTACTTAAACAGAGTTCATGATTTCTCCAACAGAGAATGCAAAACAATGGCAAAATCACCAGATCATTTAGTCACTGTAAAATTACAAAGTTATTCACAACTAGGTTTCAGGCATACAATGTTTCAACATTGATCCTTTCACCAACAGTTCTCTTCTCTACACCAATGTCCATACTCCAACCTCATTTGTTTCTCACCCATCTGTTAGCTTCAATGGGAGACTCTTTTTTTAATATAAGCTTTTTTACAAAGAGAAATATACTGAGATCAGGAAGACAATTCTTGAGAAATGACATTTTTAACCAAAGGAAATATTTTTAAATTACCAAAAAGAAGTAGTAGATATAAATAATGTAATACCTAAACTGAAAAATGCAATAAAGAAGTTCAACAGTGGACTGGACCAAGTTTTTTGAAAAGGGCCATCACATTGAAGAGTGATCAGGGGAAAATATAATCAGAGGAGAAAAAACATAGTAAATGGAATAAATGGGATACTATATCACGTACTTCAATCAGAATCAATACTAATATAAATCATTCTAAAATAATTCCCCCAAATTGAATAGATCACACTCCTATGAGGTAAGGAATACCCCGATACTAATGCTAAAAAAGTGTAGTACAAAAAGTTGATTAATATTAATGATGAACATAAATAAAAATTTCTTAACAAATGTTAGTAAACATACACATGGAATACTACTCAGTCATAAGAAAAGATGAAATCATGCAGTTTGTTGATACGTGGATAAACATGGACAGTATCCTACCAAGAGTAAAATGAATCAGAGGGAGAGAGACAATGAATGATTCCACTCATATGTGGGATATAAGAAACATAGTAGGGTAAAGAGTCCTAACTAATGCCTGAAGGCAATAAAAACAAAGAGCAGGACAATTTTGGTCCTTAGTAAGAAGCCCGCTCTATAGGGTATAGGAGTGTGGGTAAGGGAAGGAGCCACTATGACAATGATAGAGGGAAGTGGTCACTCTGGAGGAGGACTAGGTGCTGAAAGGAGGTAAAGTGATATACAAGACACCCTATCAGTAACAGTATTGTAAACTACAATGCTTAAAAGGAAAAAAGAAAAAGTACCTGCCATTGGGGGGTGGGAGGAAAACTGGGGACATTGGTGGAAGGAAGTGGACACTGTTGAAGGGTTAGTGTTGGAACATTGTACTACTGAAACTCAATTATGAATAACTTTGTAACTTCTTGATTTATCATGGCTCAATTAAAAATTCTTAAAAACATATAAGCAAACAAAATAAAACATCATATTCAAAGAATGATATTTCATTATTCATCACTGAGAATTGAGAATCGCTCAACATATGCTAAATCAGTCAACGTGATACACCACATTAATAGAACAATGGATAAAATTCAATATTCTTTCAATATAATATCTCCCCCCAAAAAACTAAAATTAAAGAAAATGTATCCAACATAAAATGGAAATGCATGACAAGCACACAGTTGACATTATAGTGGTAAAAAAAAACTGAAAGTTTATTCTACAAGTCCAGGAATAAGATAAGGGATGCAGTTTCTCATCATTATTATTTAAAATGGTATTAGAAATTTTACCCTGAACAATGATACAAGAAAAAGAAGGAAAGAAAGAAAAATGCCCCCAAGTTGAAAAAAAAGGAGTAAAACTCTCTTCTTTCTGAAGATCCACTCGTATATATAAAATTCTAAAAATCTGACCAAAAAGTAGGAGCAGATACACAAATCTGTAAAGTTACAAGAAACAAAGTCAGTTGAAGCCCTATACATTAACAATAAGCAATAAAAAGTAATCAAGAAAAACAATCATAAATTCAATAGAATAAAAAAATGAAATATCTCGCCCACACGGCAAAGCCTGGCAAGCTCCCCGTGATGTATTCAATATGCCAAACACAGTAACAAAAAAGTCTCAAAACGGAGACGTTACTGGGCCCGCTTGAGCAAATTTAGCCAAGGAAGTGAAAGACTTATTCACTGAAAACTATAAAACACCAATAACAGAAATTGAAGAAGACATGAAGATATTGAAGGATATCCTCTGTTCATAAGTTGAAAGAATTATCTTATTAAAACGTCCCTCTTTTCAAGTGAGGTACAGATTCAGTGAAGCTCTTCTCAAAATTCCGATGTAATTTTTTACAGAACAAGAAAAAATAACCTTGAACTCTATACAGAATCATAAACTCTCCCTGTTAGATAAAAAAAAATTTGATAAAGAGCAAAGCTGAAGCCATCACACTGATTTCAAAGTATACTACAAAACTGTAATAATCCAGAGGATATGGTATTGGTATCAAAGAGAAATATAGATCAATGAAACAAAATAAGAGACCCCCCAAAAAAACATACATAAAGAGTCAAAAAGTACCTGACAAGGGAGCCAAGATTTTATTCAGTGGAGGAAAGATAGTCTTTTTAAGCAACAAAAGCAAAAGCAAAAAATAGTAGGTAGTATAATATTGAACTAGAAAATTTTTGTAAAAAAGCCTACAGCAAGCATCATCCTCAATGGGGAAAAACTGAGATTCTTCCCTCTAAGATCAGGGATGAGACAAGGATGCCCACTCTCTCCTCTGCTGTTCAATATAGTAGTGACGGTACTTGAATAGCAGTTAAGCAAGAAAAAAATAATAAGGGCATCAAGGTAGAAAGGAAGAAATAAAGCTCTCACTATTTGCAGATGATATGATACTATACTTAGAGAACCCTCAAACCTCTACCAAGAAACTTCTAGAAACAATAGACTTGTATAGTAAAGTTGAAGGCTATAAAATCAATACACAAAAGTCCTTGGCTTTCCTATATGCAAATAATGAGAGAGAAAAAAGTGACATTAAAAAAATAATCCCATTCACAATTGTGCCCCAGAAAATCAAGTACCTAGGAATCAGCTTAACTAAGGAAGTAAAGGACCTATGCAAAGAAAACTACAAAACGCTACTTCAGGAAATAAAAGAGGACACGAGGAAATGGAAAGATATCCCCTGTTCATGAATCGGGAGAATTAACATTGTCAAAATGGCAATACTTCCCAAAGCATTATACAAATTTAATGCTATCCCTGTAACAGTACCCATGACATTCTTCAAAGAAATGGAGCAAACACTCCTGAAATTCATATGGAACAATAAACCCCCACGAATAGCTAAAGCAATTCTTGGGAAAAAGAAAATGGGAGAAATCAATCTCCCTAACTTCAAACTCTCCTAAAAAGCAGCAATAATTAAATCAGCATGGTACTGGAACAAAAACAGAGCTGCAGACCAATGGAACAGGGTTGAATTACTGACATCTTCCCTCAAACATTTGATCATCTAATCTTTGGTAAAGGAGCAAGAAATGTGAAGTGGAGTAAGGAGAGTCTTTTTAACAAATGGTGTTGGCAAAACTGAATGGCTACATGCAAAAAACTGGGCTCACATCTGTGCCTAACACCATGTACAAAAGTAAGATCAAAATGGATTAAAGACCTCAACATCAGACCAGCATCTATAAGGTACATTGAAGACAAAGTTGGCAAAACCCTCCATGACATTGAAGCTAATGGTATCTTCAAAGATGTCACGCCACTTGCCAAGCAAGTGAAAACAGAGATATACAAATGGGACTATCTTAAACTAAGAAGCTTCTGCACCTCAAAAGAAACAGTGACCAAAATACAAAGACAGTCAGAGTGGAAAAGGATATTCGTCTAACACCCATCCAACAAGGGGTTGATATCAAGGTTATATAAAGTACTGGTTGAACTCCACAAGAAGAAAACATCCAACCCCATCCAAAAATGGAGTGATGAAACGAACAGGAAGTTTCTCAAAGAAGAAATCTGAATGGCAAAAAGGCACATGAGAAAATGCTCTACATCATGAATCATCAGATAGATGCAGATCAAAACAACAGTGAGATATCATCTCACAACACAGAGACTGGCCGACATCCAAAAAAACAAAAGCAACCTGTGTTGGCACGGATGTGGTGAGAAAGGGACCCTCCTTCACTGCTGGTGGGAATGCCAACTGGTTGTGCCCTTTTGGAAAACAGTATGGATGATCCTACAAAAATTAGAAACTGAGTTCCCATTTGACCCAGCAAGACATCATGCTAAGTTAGATAAGGCAGAGACATAAAGATGAATATTGTATGATCACACGTATATGTGGAATGCATTTTAAAAAGTTAATAGTAATTGACAAGAGAATAGTGTTAGAAGGGCCTGAGGTATGTGGGAAGAAAAGATTTTAAATAATAAAATAGAAGTGGGATGGTGATTGTCAAGAGCTAAAGAAAAGAGATTTTGAGTAATTACTATTTAGTGGGTACAGATTTACTTCTGTGTTATGAAAAAGATTTTTGGAGGTGGATGTTGGTGATATTTGGACACTATAAATGTACCATTGATCTAGGAAAGTTAGACTTTTATTACCTGCATTTTCTGCAATAAAAAGAATGAACTGATGATGGAGCAAACTTTAAACAAATCTTTAAATCAGTTTAATTTCATGGAGATTAAAACAATATGCCCTTATTCAAATTTACCATCAGAACAAAAATGGACCATCTCTAGAATGAGTTAACACAAATTAAATAATCTTATATACCATTTCAAATCTACAATGACCAGTCTGCAATAGTAAAACTTCAAACATGACAAAAGGCAAAAATTGATCAAAAATAAAAAAGGAAAAAAATAAAATAGAAATGGCTAGAGATACTGATATAGTTATTATCCTAATGCTTTAAAATAATATATCAATGTGCTCAACAAATTATATGACAAGGTGATCAATTTCAGCACAAAACTCAAAGTTATGGAAATCACTCATAAATTCTAAAACTATAAACACAGAAATTAAGAACTTAATAGATGGAATTTAGAAAACAGGTTTAGAATTTGTCAAATTTCATGTATTCATTCCAACTCATAAATGCTAATATACATAGAGATTAAAATAACTTTTATTGTTTTATTGTTTTATTGTTTTAGTTCAACTGAGAGTATCCTATTTTATAGTGAGGCATGTGAGTGCTAATTTTCCATCTTTTGAACACTGGAACTAATTACATTAATGCAGCTCTTCTTGAGTGGAATAATAAACTGTATAATCATAAATGCTTTTTTAAATGTCTACATTTTCATCAAGGCTTCAGAGATTTCTCTTCTCTGTTTAATGTTTTGCAGTTGGTTTCAGCCCAGAAATTGAATTATTTCACACAATGCCACTGCAATGATAAGTCTTCATGATAACTGGATTCATTTCCATTATCACTGGCAAGAAGAGAGAAATTGGTCTTGCAAATATTAATTGATAAAAAAGGAAAGCGTAACATTGAAACCAGATTTTTTTTGAAATCAGATTTTTAAGGAAGTACTTATAAACCTTAAAGAAATACAGTTTTCTACAATTACTTTCAAAATCCACTATTCTATTAATCTTTTTCAAAATTTAAAAACTAAAACCCAAGAATGATTTTAAATCAAAGGTTTGTCCAATTCCTGAAATTTTCTGATTCTGAATAAATTTCTTATATATGAAATCAGTTCTGCAAATATAATATCACAATCACACAATCAACTCCAATTTCCCCAATATAAAGTCTCTAGCTTACAGTTTCTAAACTAGCTGAAATAGGTGATTTCAGATGACATACTCTATTGGTGGCATATAATCTGACTGAATATTATGTACTGTTTGAAGAACATTTTATTTAATCCTCAAAGGAAAGCTGAACATTATATAATGTTGTCCTCATTTTGAGGATGGGAAATTGGAAGAATTCCAGATATTTTCATCATTCTTAAAACATCTTAAAACATTAACTAATAAGAGATAAAATGGGGTTCAAATCTGGAAGGAATAATTAAATTCTACTTCAGTGTTTGAGTGACCAGTTTTTACTCTGCTGTCAATCACTGGAAATATTTTTCCTCTTGAAGTCTATGTTTCTTTACAGAATTTTAGGTTAAAATGATGAATGACTAAATGGAAGTAGACAAATGCCATCCTCAAGAATATAGTTTTACAGGACATGCTTTCATTTTCAAAAACATTCTTTTTTGTCTAGAAAGTTAATTTGAATGTATTGCTTTTCTAAGAGTTTACAATAATTGTAGTGAATGCATTCAGTTCAGAGCTGGCCAAGCTACATTGCCTCAGGAGTATAACTGTGCATTAGGCGACTATGAGGTTGACAGGCAGGACAAGAACCTGCTAGTTGAAGAATAAATTCAACAACTGTCTTCAAGGAAATTGCAATCCAGTAGACAGAATATATATATATATATATATATGTATATATATACATATATAACCTAGGATCATTTTAAAGTCAAGTTTATGTCTTCACTTTGGAACAATCCTAGAGGTTTTGAAGTTAACTATTATAACATAGAGGCACAATTTGCATAACATTTCCTAAGCATTAAAGTCACTTGGGGTTTTCATTTGCCACTTTTCTACCCACACCCCACATATACTTAGATCAGGAAATTCCCTGGGAGGTAATAATTGCCAAGTTGTTCCTGCAGAGATTCTCTTGGGACTGTCTGGGGAATCTGTTCTACTGAGAATGCCCAGGTATTTGCTGCCCAGGGGCACTGCTGGTTTCTTTCTTTGCAGGGCTGTTGTTGAAAGCATCTTCAACATTAAACTATGCATTTTTTAATTTATGCAGACAAAGAGCCTGTAAAAAAATGAAAGTGTGACTTGGACATGACAATTTTAATTGAAAGAACAGTAACAGACTTGGCAACATTGCCCAGGGGCAATGACCTGGAATGCTTTCTGAGAGGTTAGCCCGGTAACACAGCTATGAGGGAGGCATGTGGGATTTGTTAAAAAAAAAAGTGTGAAAGACAAGGTCTGCAAGATTAGGACTTTGGTAAATCTAGGAGGCAAGATTGAACAGAATAAAAACGTTTAGTGTTCATATACAGATTTTTCTGCAGGAGGCTAAGGGAGGCTTATTGGTTAATATATAGAATTTTTTCAGAGAAAAATTCTTTCATCACACATACTGACCTTCAAGTATGATACTGCTAAGGGGGAGGGGGCACCAGGTAAACTAGTTAATTTAGTTGGTCACTTTATATCTTGCCTGCTAAAAAGGAATCCAGTCAAAATAGGTAATGGAATGGCCAGGGGTAGAACATAATAGATAAAAGAAGCCCCCGGCAGGTAACCTCCTTTGTCCAATTGTCTAGGCCTAAATGGAGCATAGGACAACAGATGTACTTGTCTATGTAGCCATAGCTATTGTCCAAGAAAAGCCACGGGGACAGGGAGTAGCTGGGGTCTGGCCCTAGAGAGGCCCAGTGACAGATTACAGAGACCTACCAAGGGGACACAGGTTATAGGATTCCTGCTGCAAATTTCAGACCAGAAAAGTGTCTACTGAATGGACAACGGTGTAGGGAGAAGACCAAGCCATTGTATACTGGAAGTGGGCAGATGGCATAGGTATTGGACCAGGATTTTGTAATGTGGACCAGGCACTGGGGGACAGGACAAATGACATTGTACCTGGGTAAAATGAGAGGCCTGGGCATTGGGAAAGGACCTAGACCCATTTACTTATACTGTGCAGTAAACTGAAAATTCATAAGCATCTGAGTTTTGAGTGCAAATCTTTTCATACAATACTGAAGAACTCATGAACTCATGAATAAATCCACTTTTGTGGTACAACATGGCATGCAAAAAAAGAGCCCAGACTTTAATTACTTAGATTCTGTTCAGAAATTCAGAGAAAAGAGAGAACTAGAAGTTGGGAAAGAGAAAGAAGTCTTTTTTGCAGTAAAAATCAGCCAGTAAATGAAGCAATTTCACAGATACAGGTTGAATATTACTACCTGAAGCTTGGAAACGTTCAGAGAGATTCCAAGAAACTACAAGATGATATTGGAAGCATTTGAATTTTCCAGGTCAGAATTGCTTTTATCTATTAAACCAGCCTTGCCAACATAATTTCAAATCACACCATTACATCCATTTTTCCCTCATAAAATTATTTTCCTTCAATTACTGATGCTAAGAGAGAAATCCTGTTTTCATCTAAACAGTAAAACCCAAAAAACTTCCTTTTCTGGTTATTCAGAGAAACTGACTACTGACTTAGTTCTGTAAACAATAAATAAAAAATTGTACAAAATATACAGCTATTCTCTTTGGTCAGTGAATAATAAGCAGTGCAATCCGGGGGGGGTAGAAAATACACAGTTAAACCCACAATCAGTCAGTTTATTAATTTTTTTTGAATACTCTATTGCCTAACGCAGGGAAGTTATAAACTTAGAATACATTTAGAACACCTGTCATAAAGAAACAAATTGGAGTTCTAGGATGGTGAAGAGACTGAAAACCTGATAAAATGGAGCTGTAATGAAGGGTGGCTTCAGAAATTTGCACGGTCCTAAGCTAATTGCTGGGCTGTGCAGAACTGGAGCTTGATTTAACAGAGATTGAACAGAGCTAGGTTTAACAGAGATATATGTTACTGGACTGGTTACAAAACAGAGATACCAGAAGTTAAAGAGTGCTAAAAGATAGTGATATTCTGGCACAGCCCCTGGAGAAGATCTCAAGGAGTACCTCAGATATTCAAGTGAGCAGCCCAAATCACAGGCATAAGGATCTAATCCTGCAGTAAGGAAATGGAGTTCAAGAACCACTCTAATAACCACTTAAAATTAAGCTCAAGACTTACATCCTACCAGTAACTGATGAGTTTTAAAAATTCAAAACTCAATGACCTTTAAAGGAAGATATCATCTAGATCCTATGCAATTGATTATTAATAATATCTAGCACACAAAAAAGTATGAAAAAGGTAGGGAAATGAGTTTAATGGGCAAGAAAGCAGCAGTCAATTATGGGAATGTATAGCTGTTAAAATGATGATACGGAGAATTTAAAGCAGATGTTATTCCTTAAAAAATCCAAAGGAAATATGGTAGTAATAAGTTAATAAATGGTAAATTTAGCATATAAGTAGAAATTATTAAAGTAACCCAAGCTACTGCTTCATAATTAAAAAGTTCAATATGTAACATAAAAATCACTGGTTAACAGTTAAATGTACTTTTTACAGTTGTACTTCAGGAAAGAAGATTGTTGACAATTGGTAATGGAAGTCTTTTATCTAAAAGAAAAGGGAAAAGATTAATTTAAATGAAAGTTAGTGACAAGTGAGAAAATATCAAATGATCTAACATGATTGCAATCAGAGACAAAGGAGACGGGCAAATGGAAGAAAAAAATAGTTGAAGAAAATATATCTGAAATTTCTCAAATTTGTTCAAAAGCAATTACCTTTCTGGTCAAAGAACCTGAGTGAATTCTTGGAAAAAGAGTAAACACAAAAAGACATATACCTGTGCACATCACAGTCAAACCAATGGTTTCTTGAATGGAAAAAATAGAGATCATAATTCAATGCCATGCCATCTTAAAGATTATGAAGTAATTAAATAAGCAAACTATTCAACATTCTGAGAAAACAACCAGCAAAAAATCAAGTCATTTTTAGATTAAAAAAAATTTGGAGGAATAATTTGGAACTAGGAAACAAGAACTGAAGGAAATATTAAAGGAAATTATTTCATGTGGAGTGAAATAACATCAAACAGAAACTCATGTTTACAAGAAGGATTTATTAAAAATGACAACTAAGTGGGAAAATATTAAAATTCATAAATTTTATGCTCTAAATTTCTTAGAAAGACAACTGGCAAAAGTAATAACATGTATGGTTGGTTGTATTATTTTTATATAATTGAAAGTTCATGATAGGCCATTTTTACAGCATACAGCCGAAGAGAAGGGCCACATGGAGGGTGGGATCCACAGCTCCCGGAGGAAAAAAAAAAAACAACAGGTTCCAAAAAGAGCCGAGATCATCGGGAAGTCCTAGATGGGGTAGGTACCGCATCCCGCCTCCCCCAGATGGAACCCCGGTGACCAGAAACCTCTACAAGCACAGCTCGAGTATGCGGGAACTAGGACTTTTCCTCAAAACTGCGTGGCCACGCGACATCTCTCTATATACAAAGTGATCAATGGGAAGTAAACCACCCAACGTTTCGCCCTGAAAATCAGAGTTAAGTTTGGAGCACGGCCACAGCCCCAGAAACACAAGGACTTAATGCAGAACCCAGCAGCTTGGAGCAGAAAAGTGAACGGAGTATGCGTTAATCCAGGCCATCATGTCTGCCCGGAGGGGAAAGGGTGTTGCCCCATTCGCCCTCTCCTCTCTGGAAAGAAAGATGGCGGCCACATGGGAGCCTTGTGGACAGCAGGTATGAGCCGGGGGTGTGGGGGCGACTAAAACCTCATGGGAAGGGGGGCGTTTCGGTCCGCCCTTCATGCCCTACCGAGGCCACCAGTTGCCCCCCACGAGCGGCTCTCCAGCATGGCCACGACTCCAGAGCACAGAAACCAATTTCTTAACTATCTGACTTTCAGTAGAAATACTTCCAGGGTCAATAAGTAAAATAGCAGAAATCCAAAACCAACATTTAATTCTTGAACCCAGCTGTAGAAAGCAAATCACTTCACAATGCTTTTTCAGCATGTCTGATTGGGAGGGGGGTAAACTCTAAATAATAGTGGTGAATCTTTTATTGAAACAATGAATCTAATCAAAGCAGATAGAGTGTTAACTAGAATTCATCTGCCTCACAGGGACTGGGAAGGGTGGGGATGGGGTTTTATTGGGGTTCTTCATGGTAAAAAATAAGTATTGGTAAAGGGAAATTTGTTTGATATTTGCATGACTGAGACCTAAACCTGAAAGCTTTGTAACCTTTCCCACAGTGATTCAATAAATAAAAAAATAAGAAAGTTCATGATAATAATTTTATAATAATGGGGAAGATGAAATTTTTGCTGTTGAAAAGTTTTTCTAATTACTAAAATGTTATTCTGAATATACTGATTTTGTTGTTATAAGTATGCATGTCAAATTCCTTAATCAGTGGTTCACATACAGGATTGATTTTGCCTCCTGGAGGACATTAAACAATGTATGCAGACATGTTGGCCGTCAGAATTGGAAGGAGACACTACCAGTAAGGACTGAATACTGCTAAGTATCCTGAAATGCATAGGAGACCTCCTACAACATAAAATTATATCATATAAAAGGTCTACAGTACCATGGTTGAGAACTCTTTTCCTAAAGCAGGCATCAAAAATTGCAAAGAGATATTATATAGGACTTAAAATGGAATAGTAATTTTCTTATTTTATTTTGAGGAGGTGGGGTGGGGTTGTTGTGAGAAGATATTGGGTCATTGCTGGAGGAAGCTGAAATTGGTGTTGGGTGAGTTTGGAGTTGGAACATTGTAATACTATTGAAACTCTATTAAGATGATAGTAAATCAAAGGTACTTAAATGGAAAAAAAGGAAAGAAAAGAAATGTCAATAAAAATACCGACAGAAGAAGAAATAGAAAATCTGGGTTGTGCTATCTCTGTAGCACTGTAGCACTGTCCTCCCACTGTTCATCGATTTGGTCCAGTAACTTCTCCATTGTGAGACTTGTTACTGTGTTTGGCATATCAAATACGTCACAGGTAGCTTGCCAGGCTTTGCCGTGCAGGCGAGATACTCTCGGTAGCCTGCCAGACTCTCCGAGTTGGGCGGAGGACTCGAACCTGCTCGGCCAGGCCAGCCTCTTGCAAGGCAAATGCCCTACCCGCTCTTCTATCACTCCACCCTGTGCTATCTCTATTGAAAAGAAAAGTGTGAGGGCTATGGAGATAGTACAGAGGGTAAGGTGCTTTTCTTGCACATAGCTGACCTAACTCTGATCCCCAGAACCCCATCTGGTCCTCAGACCCCACCATGAGTGATCCCTAAGAACAGAACCAGGAATAAGTCCTGAGCACGACTGGGTGTGACCCTAACGCCTGGGCAGTCAATGTGCATCTGCCTTCTGTCTCATTCTCGGAGACTGATACCCTTTGGATGGATCAAAGATTGGCATTAGAGACTATTTTTTGTGATTTGCCAGTTTGTCTTGGTGACTTATAATCTGTATATGAATGACTCCATCTGATAATTCTCTTTCTTTCTTTTACCTATTTTTCTAAGCATAATGACCTCATGTTAAGTTCATCTTTTTCTTTTTTCTGTTCCGAGGGGAGTGTGGGAAGTTGGGCCACACACAGACAGCTCAGGACTTAGTCCTAGCTCTGTGCATAAGGGTCACCCTTCCTCCTGATGCTTGGGAGACTATATGCATATCTGGGGATCAGAGGACCAGTCATATGCAAATTTCATTCATATTATCCTGAAAGGCAAATTTTTTATATGGCAGAATAAAATACCATTGAGTACATACAAACTGAAAAATTTCTTCATCCAGTCATCTGTTGATTGGCAATTTGGTTGATTCCATATTCTGCCATAAATTTAGAGGTGGAAGCACCTTTTGAAATTTCATATTTTTCAAATAAATACCTAGGAATGGCATCACCAAATCATATGGCAGACATTTATTTTCTTTACTAAATAGGCCTCTACATTGAATGTATAAAATATCGCTGGAAGAATTAATAAAAACCTAAATAAATGGATCAGTATATCATCTTAATTGGATTGAAAAAATGTATACTGTTAGGATGTTAATTTTCTCCATTTTAATCATAGATTTGTTAGAATTCTAATCATAATTCTGGCAAGCTTTTAAAAATAAGATTTGCCAAGCTTGTTCTAAAATGTGTACATAAATGCAAGAGAATGGGAATAGTCAAAACAGTCTTGGAAAAGACCTGAAAGTTTGACTACTTGTACCATGCAACTCAGGACTTAGTGAAACAGGCAGGGAGGTAGAGGAGCCCTCTGGCAATGAATTCTTGGACAAAATACAACCAAGAGATGGGACTGAAAGAAGCTAAGCGGTCACTAGCCCAAAGCTGCTTTAAACATTACTGCAGGAACTGACCTTGTGAGCATAGGAACTAAGGCCTGATGAGACCTTTATTTGGATCCAGCACAAACCCCCTCTGAGAGATACTCCAGTTCGAACAAAGGCCAAGAAAGGAATATCAAAGAAAACCATCAACTGCTCCCAACTCCTCTCCTTGGCAACAACACTAGCAATGGACTCTCACCTTGGTAGAAAGCCCCACATGGGTAGGTTGGAACAAATCCTTTAAAAGCCAACTTGAAGAAAGGAAATTTGTCCATGTGCTGCCCATGCCCAACTGCTGCCTCACACATGGTGCCAGTGCACATGTTGCCTGCATCTTTTCTTCTGAGATGTGGATTTTAATACTTTCCTTCTTTAATGCTGAGGTGTGTACTGGGGCTCCCTCCACTCTGGAGAAGACCATGTTCTCTCTTGAAAATGTAGCTTACCTTACCTCTTTTCTTACCTTCCTTTATTTCCCAAAAAAACTTGCTTTACTTCACTGTTCATCTCCTCCTGAAATTTCTTGCTGAGATAAAGGCAATGTGTGTTTTCATAAAATAAATTGCAGCGCTCTCTCACCACGTGCAATCGGTGGTCATGAGTAGCTGCTCCACCCCGGCCTGACTCTCCCGCCAAAAGATGCATGAAAGAGGGAACGGGGCTGCCAAGCTGGTTGGTGATCAGATGAAATTTATTCCAATCTCTTTCCTGCCATTTTTTCCATTCTCCCCACATGCCTTTTCCAATCTCATTGAGAGTCCCATTTCAGTCTCACACTGCCCCTACTGTCTCATCTCCTACTGTGCCTCATGCTAGTCTCATTGCGCCCAGTCCCACAGCCTTCATCAAGAGAACAACATCCCAGGTTGGGGGCAACAACTACACATAGGTCAAATAACACAATCGACATATGAAAGTCCTTCCTTCCAGGAAAGCTCTTCTAAAACAAAGATCTCCCCCTGCTAAAAGATACGCTCAAGGTCAGAATTTCATCTAAGGACATACTTCTCTCCTTAGTCCATAAGCAGTCCTCTTAGATTTACTTCTTAATAATCCTTCTAGGCATGTTTTATGGACACAGTAAGAAATATATTATTAAGCTTTCAGCATGGCTTTCCTGGAGACATCTCGCTAGAGATCCCAAACTATAGTCCTCAGGTCAGATTGCTAACCCTAGCAGGGTCCTTGTACAGTCTCTTCTCTTTGAGTCATGACAGAATTTGTCTAGGACCGTGCTCTTAACTTGTAAGTTGTATGGCACTTGGCCTGTCCCGTTTTAATGCCAGGGTAGCTCACAGCTTGCCCTGAGTCAATCCAGTCCCTTCGTTGAGACCTTGTTTTTGTGGTGCTAGGAACTAAGGACAACTGAAGCTTAAGTCCAGTAAATATGACAGATGCCTAGGAGTAAATATAATTTGGAGTCAAGTTACTCCCAAGTTACAAAAGCATAGCATTAATTGTCTTCTTGTGTCTATACAAAAAGGACATTGCTCTAAAGTAAACTAGGCAAAGGACATAAGGGAAAGAGAAAAGCAGTATTTCGTTTACAGGTACAAAATTCAGAGTCCTTAGAAGAATCTGACCTTACAAGTCATAGGGTCTGATTTGGGGATATAGGGGATGAGCAGATAGGGAAAGCATAGCACAGAGGAGAGTTTAGATATAAACACAGATGAATGGGAGTGCCTCTGGAGAACTGTGATGGGTGTAACTCAATACACCTAAGATTCCTGCAGCAAGGGAGAAAGGAAAAACCAATGTTATCCTATAGCAATGGACCCAAAAAGCCTGGATAAGGTCTAGGTTTGACTTTCCTTTCCATCAAAGAGCAATTCTTTGCTCCAACTCAGTCCATGCTTCCCAAGAAAATGGGTAGTAGGATTAACTTCCAAGCCGTGCAGAAAGAGTAGTCATCAGGTATGGCTTGATGGCTGCCTAGTGGGGGGTGGCAGGATGAGAAGTTCCATGCCATGTAGGGGCTCACCACAGACTTTGTCAATCCTAAATTTCCAGACATTCTTGGGTAACAGATGTGGGATTAGAGAAAGCTGTGGATTTCCTTCTTGAGGCTGAGGTCTCTCTCCTTCCCACATCTCATCAATCACCCAGAGACCTCAATGGGTGGTATTAAAATAAACCTATATAAATTGTAATGTCAAATTGGAATGAAAGTAGATAAATATATTAAGGGAGGAAAATAATAAGCACAAAGGTCCACACCTCTAAGGTTGACCGGTCTTCAATAACGGCACTAAAGCAAATCCGTGAGGACAGAGAATTTATTTTGAAGTATGATTTTTTTGAGGTGAGAGCCTCTATATGGTACTCAGGAGATCTGGAGAGTTATTTCCGGTGATTTTCTGCCTATTGGGTCATTGGGTTATTGCTAGGACCCAAGGATATAATGTTGCTCAGGTTCTACTCTGCTGGGGACCTCCAGTGCCACCACAACAGTGCTTTGGGGCACTGTTGATGCCAGGAGGATTGAAACTGGGTCTGCAGCAACTGGGTCTGCATGCTAACCCATACACTGTCTCCCTGGACACTTATGTATGATTCTTGAAAACTAGATAGCCACATGAAAAATAATGAACACTATTATCACTTTCAAACATTAACTCAAATTGTGTCATGGATGTCATAAACCAAATCTGAAACTATAAATCTTCTAGAAAAACAGAACAATTACTAGAGGATATACTTTCTGTAAATGGGTAAGCTAAAATTTTTTAAAAGGTCACAGGAATCAATAAACCTAATAATTGACAAATTAGGTAATAATTTAAAACCTCTGCTTATTAGACAGTTGATAAAATATAAAGGTAAGTGATAGACTGGTAGAATATAATCTGACAAATAACTTGGGGAAAATAATGCTTTTAATGTGATGATACAAAACAACCAACTTTGGTAAAATTTGCAAAAAAATATTTGTTGGAGAGATAGTACAGGGGTTAAGGGGCTTGTTTTGTACATGTCCATCTCTAGTTTTATTCCTGGCACCACATATGGTCTCCTGAGCTCCTCCAGCAGTGCTCTCTGAACAGAGAGACAGGAATAATTTCTGAGCAACACAAGAAGTGGGCCCAACTGCTCATCATGCGAAAAGAAACTGAAAAACTTGAAAAATCACTTAAGAAAGCATGTTACACTAATGATCAATAATCATATAGAAAAGTTCTCAAGTTTATTGTAATAACGGAAATAGGAATAAAACCACAAAATATATTTCATTCTTTATACAACCACAAGACCCGTTAAAATTAAAGTGATTGACAACAAGAGCAATTGTTTTGAGGCTATGAAGCAACTCATCATTGGTGTTTAAGTGGAAAATTATATAATTACTTTTAAAAAAATCAACAAATGTTGATATAGTTAATTGTATATCTCTCATATATTTAGTTGACAGAAATGAAAGCATAATGCCACAGAAACATGTGTACAGGAATTTTATATCATAGTACCACACTGAAAGCAACTCAAGTTGTTGGTATCATCATTAAGTCTAATTAACACCTTAGAAATCAAAATTAGTGAACTACTGATATGCAAAACGGCATGAATGATTCTTGATACTATTGTGTTATTTAAAAAAACATACACTCTTTGTTGAGAGTAGATAAACTTAATTAGTAAACTTAATCAATAAAAATCAAAATGAAAATGTGGGAATTGATTGAAAAATGGTAAGAGGAAATTATCTAAAGCCAGGGAAAACTTCTATATTTTGATTGAGGCATTGGTTACATGAGTATATATACTTGTCAAAACTAATCAAAGTATATTCTTATTGTCCGTGCATTTCACTATATGTAAATTTTATCCCAGTTGTTTAAATCTCTAAGGAAAAAATATTTCGGGGCCAGATAATGACCAACCCTGCAAACCAGGTTAATAAGTTTGGACTTTATCCTGCAACAGTCCTTCAATAGAAATTTTTAGCCAGCTTTGGAATATATTTATGTTTTAAGGAACACATCTCTGACAGAGAGTAAAATACATATTGGAGAGGGGGAAATCTAAAGGGTATTACCAGTGTAGGCAATAACTGATAAGACATGAAACTAGGTCAGTGGGAGTGGGTGTCAGGCAATTGACAATTGGGAGATAACATCAGAGTCAATATCACTGGAAATATAGGGTAGGGTTAGAAAGATGAAGAGGATTTTAGGGTGATTATGTGTTTTTGGTTTTGTAAGAAAAAAGGGGACATGAGGGCAAGGAATAAGTTCAGTTATAGATGAGGTCAGACCTCTTATAGGAATTTCATGTGGAGTTATAAATATAAAATATAGGAGAGTGACCAGGACTGGAATCAAGGATGAAAATAAAGTTGAGGTGACTTTGAGAAAAACAAAGTGTGAAAGGACTAAAGGCAGTACTACACCAGAGTTCTTGGACCTGGTAGCTTTCACCAAGCTTAGGAGTTCAGAAAAAATGTCTAAGATGTCTACACACTAAAATATTGCTTTCTCTTTCCATACAGTACTAAATTCTCTAAGGTCTTGATCCTATAGACTTATCTAGTTTTGACCCTTATCTCCCATTGAAAATGCATAACTGGGACAAAGGATGTTTGATGATTACTAATTTGTACCAAATCTCAGTACTCTGCCAGGATTCTGTTTAGTAGAAGTCCTAACACAAGTTGCATGTTTAACCAGCCTTGAAAGTGGAAAGCTACAAACTGTTAAGTGGCAGGTAGCATTCTGTGACATGTTATTAGTCATTTGGGTATCAGGTGAAATGCACATAAAAGCCATTCTGTTTCTTTTTTCTTGCTGGAGGTTGTGGCAACAAGTGGTGGTAGGAAGTTCTTAATGTGGCATTAAGTGTGGAAATTGGTAAATATGGTCCTGAGTTCCCAAGTCTTCCAGCTAGCACAACCTCTTTTTCTGCAGCTTTGGGATGAAGGAACAAACAATAACTGAACATATGTAAAGTTAACTTTAAAGTGAAACCAGGAAAGAGGATGCAAAGAAGCTCACAGATAAGGGGTGGGAGAAAATTAGGAAAGAAGAGTAGTCAAGGGCTAGGAAAGAGCATCAGTGAGGAGTAAATTCAACATTGAGTGCTGCCAAAAAGTCAGCAGGAAGTATACTTGGAATTGGCTATTAGATTCAGAAATTAGGGTGTTGTTAGAAAGAATTAAGGACCATTTCCCAGAGGCTTATGAAAGCCAGATTTCAGCGAATTGAAGAGTGGAAGGATAAATAAAGCGTGGGTATAAAAACACCTCTTATTCGCTTACTTTGAAAAGGTCAGAGGCAAGAAAAATGTGTGTGGGGAGGAGGCAGTAACTTGAGGAACTAGAAGTTGAGAATATTTATTTGGGGAAAAACTTATGCTTGATGGATAAGGGCAAGAGTCAAGTGGAAAAGGATTTAAAAAAATGGAAGAAAAATAAAGGATAAGTAAAATGTGTTTGAAGCTCTGGCAGGAGAAACAATCTAACAGCCAATATACAACTGCTTCCCAACATTCCAGGAACACCGTATCAAGAGAGAATGAAATTCTATTCCTTGGAAAGTTTCTCAACTCTCTTACCTTTCTTATTTTATTCTAGGTTAAACTTAAAAAAAAACATTTCTTTTGTTAAGGAGCCATGATTTACAAAGCTACTGATAGTTGTGTTTTGGGCATTAAAGAATTCAACAACAATCCCTCCACCAGTGTAAACATCCCTACACTAGTGTTCCCAGATTCCACCCCACCCCCCCTTCCTAACCAACTCCACTCCAGCCTCCAGGCTAAACTTTCTTTAAAAAAAAACAATTTTAATAAGTTACTAGTAAAAATTTAGCTATAGAATGGGAGAAGTATGCTGAAAGTAGATTATAGACCAAACATGATAGCCACTCAATGCCCCTTTTGCAAACCACAACACCCAAAAGGAGAGAGAGAACAAAAGGGAATGCCCTGCCACAGAGGCAGGGTGGAATGGGGGGATGGAGGGTGGGAGGGATACTGGGACCCGAGGTGGTGGAAAATGGGCACTGGTGGAGGGACGGGTATTTGATCATTGTATAACTGAAACCCAAGCACAAAAATTTGTAAGTCTACAACTGTACCTCATGGTGTTTCACTAATAAAAATTAAATAAAAAAAGGTAAAAAATCCCATTCACATTAGCACCTCAGAAAATCAAGCTCCACAAATCAGCCACAAATAACCACAAATTAATTAAAGAGGTGAAGGACCTATACAAGGAAAATTACAAAACACACAAATAAATAAATAAATTTATAAATAATTGGGTTTTAGGAATACAATGCTTCACCACCAATCCTTTCACCCCTGTCTACTTCCTTCCAACAATGTCTCTTGTTTCCCTCCCACCAAATCTCTTGCCTCTAAGTAGCATTTTTTATAAAAAACTTCAGAGACTGGGGTTTACAGTACTGTTGCAGATGGGGTTTCAAATGTTACACATTTAGCTACCTATCTTCTTGTTGAGCACGCCATCCACCATTGTTGTAATGCTTTCTTCTCTGACGTAAGTCCTTACATTCCCAAGTGGCATTCTCCCTACTGAAGACCAGTTCTCATATATTTGTTTCTGTAGAATTTGGATGTTTATTATTCCACTATTATGTTTCTTCATAATCTCTATATGAGAGAGATCGTTCTGTGTCAGACTCTTCACTCAGCATGATACTCTCCACATCCATTAGCATATGTCTCCTACGTTCTTTATCTACTCAAATATGTGACATCATTTAATTATGGAAGATTAAAAATCATCCTGTAACTGTTGTCTGCTCAGTTAGTTATACCTGAGTGATCCCCATGTACTACTAAACTCTGTCACTGTCCTCCCGTTGTTCATCGATTTGCTCGAGCGGGCCCAGTAACGTCTCCATTGGAGACTTTGTTGTTACTGTGTTTGGCATATCGAATACATCACGAGTAGCTTGCCAGGCTCTGCCCTACGGGCGAGATACTCTCGGTAGCTTGCCGGGCTCTCTGAGAGGGGTGAAGGAATCGAACTGGGGTCGGCCATGTTGGCTGCATGCAAGGCAAACGCCCTACCGCTGTGCTATTGCTCCAGCCCTGCTATTCCTCAGCCCACACGGCTAAAATACTAAACTCAACATTCTAATAAATCAACAACTCAATTCTTCCAAAACTGTATCTCACCTGTTTTGTATTTCATTAAACTTTTTAAAATATATACGGGATACACAAGGTGTGTTTAAGGTTGATCATAGGATACCAAATTGATTCATTTCCCATTGAGATTTATAGTCAATGCATACTTCAGTTTAACCCATCACCCTACCTGCTGTGCTATTGCTCCAGCCCGACATTTCAATACTAATTGGAAAATATATATGCACACATATGTCCACTACAGGCCAATTTTCAACAATTAAGATCTGGAAACAACCCAAGGACCCAACAACAGATGAGTGGATAAAAGCATTGTGGTGTATATACTGGATGATTTCAAAAAGCAAAGGCCAGAAAATGTCCATTTAAAACAAACCCTTAAATTCTGATTTGATTTTCCATGTGAACCCACATATGGAGGGTTCTTCTTGTTCACCACTCTTTTGGGGGGCTTTTGGGGTCACACCTGGCAATGTACAGGAGTTACTCCTGATTCATGTACTCAGGATTTTTTTCTGGTGGTGCTCGAGGGACCATATGGGATGCTGGTAATCGAATCCAAGTCGGCCATGTGCAAGGCAAATGCCCTACCCACTGTGCTATGCTCTAGCCCCTTGTTCACACTCAAATTATTTTTTGTCTCTTTCAGGACAGTTTTCCATCTTCTTTGAGAAAAACACCTCTACTCAGATACATGCATCACTTAATTATGGAAGATTTAAAATCAGCCTTATTTTCAGTTATTCTATATACTCATTATGCTAAATGGAAAATAACTTTTCCATAGGAAGCCTTTAGACATTCCTGGTTATAAAAGAAACTGAATTGGCTTTTATACAGACTAGATAATTACAACTATATCTGTGCAGTCATAGTGGTCAGGTTAATTATTCTTAGAATGATGAATAAATTCCACCTCCACTGATTATTCGATGTGAAATACAACTTCTATATTTCACAGAAGTTTGACCTTTATAGTTATCATCTTTAAATGAACAAATCTACTTTCTATGAAAATATCTTAACAAATGTAGATTCTGATAATACTGATAATTTCTAAGTTAAGATAAATGTATGTATCTAAATCACTGAGCCATCAAAACTATAAGCACAGTACACAAACCACAATAATTAAAGTTAAAGAAAAAACCATGTCTGTTAAGAAGGTAGTCTAGGGTGCTGGAAGGGCACCAATGGGGACACTGGTGGAGGGAAGATGACACTGGTAGCGGGATTGGGGTTGGAACATGGTATGCCCAAAACCGGTATAGGTACATTTGTAAATTTAAAAAATCCTCAATGTTATAGGAAACTTCTCTGCTATTTTCACAAATTTAGAAAATTAGAAATTTAACAGTGGAAACAACATTGAATGACTATATATTTAATTTAACTTTTATCATGAATTTTATATAACTCTTATCCAAACATCTATTCTTCGGTACTGATTTTTATAGTGATCACTGTTTAGTGCTAAAGATACAGAAGTATAATTACGTACCTGAAATTATGTTTTGAATCACTGTTCCCTCAATAAGAATTGTTTTCAGGGCCAGAGAGTTAGAACAGGAAGCAAAGCTCTTCCTTGCATGCAGCCAACCCTGATTTAATCCCTGGCACTGCAAAGGTACCCCAAGTACTACACCTGAGCACAAAGCCAGGAGTAAGTCCTGAGCACTGCTGGATGTGGCCCAAAATCCAAAAAATGCCCCATAAAAGCCACACAAGAGATAATGACTAATCCAGTATATTGCATGCACAAGCTACTTGGGTTCTCAGTTTCTTTACTCAAAATTTTCCATTAAGAGCTTCTAAGGCCTTAGAGTACATGAATAATTTATATAGGCTGAATCAAGTAAATGTAATAATTATTCATTTTAGTTGCTACATGCTCAATATCTTTTTCTAACTCTTTATTTCTGTCATCTACCAAACTTCTGGTTCTCTCCTTAATCCATGTAATCATTAATATAAGTATCGCAGATTTCCTGTATACCCAAATACTTTCCATTATCTTTAGTATTATATTAGTCCTACATATGCCATTTTATTGGCTAAATTGTGTCCATCAAAAATTCATATGTTGAAGTCATAATGCTCCAATAATATCGTATGTACCTTATTTGAAGTGAGTTTTTGTTAAAAAGAGATAATTAAGGTGAAATAAAGTTATTAAGCAGAGCCTGAATTCAACATGACTGGTATCCTTTAAAAGGGGATATTACTATGCATAAAAAGATAACTGTGACAAGACATAGAAAGAATATGGTCATTGACAATATACGAAGAGAAATCATAGAAGAAACCAGTCCTGCTGAAGACTTGATAGCAGACTTTCAGCCTCCAGGACTATGAGAAAATATATTGTGTCAATTAAACTACCCAGTTTTTGAACTTTGTTTTGGAAGCCTCATAAACCTAATGCACATAGTATTCAGGTAGACAATCAGATAAGTGGCCCCTGAAAAGTAAATTTCAGGAATCCATAAAACTAAGAAGTGTTTCAAGAGACACATATAATGAGAAAAGGAACCATCCTGCTGCAGATCAGTCAGCTCAATAAGGTCAACTTCCCTCAAGATTATAAACAAATACTCTTATATGAAGAGACCAATAATGCTGAAAACCAAAACCATTCTCCTTGGCAATGCCTGAATAATGACTCTTTGTGGCATACGGTTGAGTTCAGGCAGCTTGAGAAAAAAAAATAACAGCTATAACTATCTTCCCAAAGAAACTCAAAGCACTCCATTTGGAGATGCCCACATCATTTATTTACTTTACAGAGCGCTCTCCCTCCCTCCCTCCCTCCCTCCCTCCCTCCCTCCCTCCCTCCCTCCCTCCCTCCCTCCCTCCCTTCCTCCCTCTCTCCTCCCTTCCTCCCTCCCTCCCTCCCACTCTCTCTTTCTCATCTCTCTCATTCTCTCTTGAAATTGTATCCTGTCTTAATACAAATCATTTGCCTCACTGTTTGTCACTGTCACTGTCACTGTCATCCCGTTGTTCATCAATTGGTCAAGTATTCTTCTGAAATTATTTTCTGTGAAAAACACAAGGACATGGACCCTGGGTGAAGAACTGACTTCTTTTTCTCCTTTTCTTGCTACGAGCAGAACCTCATATCAGCCTGAGACCCTCAAAAACCCAAGTAGGAGGGATATACTTCTAGGCTGTGTGGATCAAATGGGTCTCAGAGAAGCCTGGCAGGCTGCTTCTACAGTGAGGAGCACATAATATTAGTCTTTACATTGTGCAGGAGTTTGTGCGCTTTTTATTTGTTCTGATCTCCATGGTTACACACCCCACTAGTAACATCAAGGAAACTCAGCTAATAGTAAAGTAACTATGTATTACAGCTACCTCAACCTGCTCTAAGGCTCACCCTTTCATTCTCCCTGAAGATCTCACTGAAACTGTGGCAAGTCATTCAGGAGTGAGGTAACTCGACCCAAAATTGCAGGCATGTTTTCTAATTTCCTTTGGTTTTCAAGATATTCTTTTCTCAGGGCTGGAGTGATAGTACAGAGGGTAGGGTGTTGCACGCGGCTGACCTGGGATCGATCTCCAGGATCTCATATGGTGCCCAGAGCACGGCCAGGGGTAATTCCTGAGTGCAAAGCCAGGAATAACTGCTGTGCATCGCTGGGTGTGACCCAAAAAGAAAAAAAAAGATATTATTTTCTCTGTTCTCATTGTTTCTGTCTTACTGTTACTCTTTCAAATCCTCTAATTTTCTGGGAAAATTTCTTTCTCACAACAATCTTTACAGAAGAGATCAGTCGCTGTTATGTACTAGGCATGATTCTAGGTGATTTAACTTTACTAACTCATGTAATACTCATATAGAAGATGTATGTATGACATATATATATAAATTGAGCATATGAGGGAAGTTTGGTACATGGAAATGAAATAACTTCTGATACTTACGCAGCTTAGCATAGACCAATGCCAAGTTTTCTAATACCAATAAAGAATCTACTGACAATGATTTTTGGATTGTTCAAAGAACTTGGTATACTGTTAACTTTATTTATGTGGAGAAGGATAAAAGGGACTCTTTTATAGTTCCTCACTACATTATCCTGAATTGGGTAACCTCAATATATATGTGGATGTTTAGCCTCTCACTTTCACGATTTAAACATATCTTTGGCTACTTTCCTATTAGTTTTATCTTATCTAGGGTCAATTAATTTTTAGGGTCATTATTTTAAATTGTAGTTTGCATAATTATTTCTATGTGTACATATATATAGATGATAATTTTAGGTTTTATATATTATATACAAATAGTGATAGTTTGATTTCTTTTTCAATTCTAATTACTCTGATTTTCTTTCCTTGTTTAATTGTGGCAGCAAAGTCTTTCAAGACTATGTTGAATAATGTAGTGAAAGTGGTCATCTTTACCGTGTGCCTGAGTTCAGAAGGAAGACTTCCAATTTCTCTCCACTGAATATGATTTTGGATGTGGGTTTGTTATAAATGACCATTAATAATTTGAAGAAAATTCCTTTTATAACCTGTTTTGCTGAACTTATTTTTCCATGAATGGATGTTGAATTTTCTCAAACATTTTCTTTGCACAAATTGGTAGTATTTTTATATTTTGTTTTGTTGATATGGTATATTCTATTAACTGTTTCATATATATTGAATCATATTTGCATCCCTGGAATAAATATCACTTTATTATGGTTTGATGTAGAGTTGGACTTGATCTGCTAAGATTTTGATGAGGATTTTTTTGTTTTGTTTCTTTTTTGTCTGACACCTGACAGTGCTCAAGTTTTATTCCTGGCTCTAAACTCAGGGATCACTCCTATTGGTGCTGAGAGGACAAACAGATGACTGAAAAATACGAAGATGTATTCATCATCAGTATCAGGGAAATATAAGATCATCTCATATCAGTGAGAATGGTATATATTTTTAAAAAACTCTGCAAACAACTGAGAGATTTGAGAATATGTCAGGTGCAGACAGAGTGACAGAGATGAATAAAGTGAAGGCAATAGAAGTTTACTCTGGTGTATTCCTGGATGGAACTTTATGAACCTCTGATAAGGCTGGGGTGGTGCCCATCCCTGGGAGAGACTAAGGGGGGGTTTAAATTGTCTTGAGTGGGAAAACGGGAAGAGGAAACAAAGAGCAGTGGGACTGGTATGCTTGGTCTGGCCTGTTATCTGTAGAGAATGGATGTGAGGAAGCATGGAATGTAGCCTGGTGGTTTTCTGTCACTGAATGGGCCCTAAGTCCTGTCTTCCACTCTGGGGGCAGGGTGACCTTTGATTCTAGGAAAGTCACTATTTCATCCGCAGGCTGCTATTTGGTCCTGAGAAAACCTTATAACAATCAGTGGAGTTGTGGCAAAAAAAAAGAACCCTCATTCACAGTTGGTGGGAAAGTCATCTGATTCAGTCTCTTTAGAAAACAATATAGTGATTTCTCAAATAAAGCAATAATGGAGAGCCCATGTGACCGAGCAATACCACTTCTAGGTGTCAACTCCCCAAACACAAACACATTCATTTAAAAAGGCATATGCACACCTATATTCATTACTGCACTTAGTATAATAGCCAGGATATGGAAATAACCCCAAATATTCAACAAGAAACAAATTAATTACAAAGCTTTGATATATATATATATATATATATATACATATATACATATATATATAATGGAACACTACAGTCACAAGAAAAGAATAAAGGCATGCAGTTTGAGGCAACTTAAATGGACATCTGTCACTGTCACTGTCCTCCCGTTCATCGATTTGCTCGAGCGGGCCCAGTAACGTCTCCATTGGAGACTTTGTTGTTACTGTGTTTGGCATATCGAATACATCACGAGTAGCTTGCCAGGCTCTGCCCTATGGGCGAGATACTCTCGGTAGCTTGCCGGGCTCTCCGAGAGGGGCGGAGGAATCGAACTCAGGTCGGCCATGTTGGCCGCTTGTAAGGCTAACGCCCTACCGCTGTGCTATCGCTCCAGCCCCCTGAATGGACGTGGAGGCAATTATATTGTGTGAAATAAGCCACAAACAGAAAGACATATACAGAATGATCTCACGCATTTGTTGTATGTGGACAAACTGATGCCAGCGAGGTCCCTGAGTGACTTATGAGAAGTGGACAGGAGAGAGGTGGCAGTCTTGAGAAGGGAATCTGCTGATCTGCCATTTTCGCTCTATACACCACTGCCACCTGGGAAGAGCTGGGGAAGATCTAGGACTGTGATCCTTGCTCCTTGCGTTAAAGGAAAGTCAAACCTAGGCCTTACACAGGCCTTTTGGATTCTTGCCTTTCTCTCAGAGAATAATTTCAGAAGATGTCCAGTGAAGTAAAAAGACAGGTTTTATTTGAAAGTTTTGAGCAAGGAGGGGAAGAGAGAGAGAGAGAGAGGAGACTCAAGACGGAACATGGGCTTCTCCAGAGTGGATTTGGAGCCCCAGTACGTATCCAGGAGTTAGATTTCAAAGTATGAAAGTCCACATCTCAAGAGGCGAGGTGCACGATATACATGTGCTTAAGCACCGCATGCATTAGCCAGCAACACGTGGGAACAAGCAGCACATGGGCTTACGAAACACATGCACACAATTCCTTTGTTTAATTTAGCTTTTATAAGGTTTCTCCCAAACTGCTCCACATGGGGCTTTCTATCTAGGTAAGAGTCAATTGGTTGTCAAGGGAGTAGAGTTGGGTGGTTGCCAAGTGGGTAGAGTTGATGGTCTTTGAAATTCTTTTCCTGGTCTCAGCAGGAACTGAGAGTTTGTTCCTGTGTCCACAAGGTGGGTTTTGACAGGCTTAGGGGTAGTTGGTTTTGTTATCTCCCAGGAATTCATTGCCATGGTGAGTTCTTCTCTATCTACCTACCTGCCAGCATCAAAACAAATAAAGGACAATATAAATTGGTGATAAATCTTGGGCACTGGATTATACACCCAAGTATACCAGTTTGGGATAGGAACACGGACTAGATGTACTGAATGTAACACAAGAGCTTAGATAGTGGGTTTAGGGCACAATGGTGGTTGTAAAAAGAGGTAAAAAAGTCATAACTGACAATCAACAGAGCTGGGATCAGTGAGAGAGAAGGTAGAAGAAGATGTGATTCATGAACAGGAATAGAGAGTCATAAGCACTTCAGTAGTGACACTGTGCAGTAATTTTATTCATAATTTCTATAAACTAAAATACTATTGTAGTGTTCTTAATTTAACGATAATAAAAGTTTTTGAAAGTTGTTCTCATTTGGATGTCTTCATTTACTACAGTGTTACTCTTTAATCCACAAAAATATATTTCCTATGCCTTCCATGTCTCTGAAGCAGTCACTTCTAAGGTTATTTATAATCTCCTTCTTGCTGAAGACAAAATTTTTAATTAAATATCAAATATGTAGTATAGGCACATGAAAAAAATATTTTAAAAGTTCATAAGGGTATCGTGAAATGCAAGTCTCTCCATCCATGTTTCCCAACTTAGTTTGTTTCTTAAGAAACAACAGCCATAGTAAGTTTTTGTTTCCCTCTATATAAATTTTATGCAAAAAATGAGTAAAACTTGCGTCAAATTAAAAAAATATATAGGGAATACTAAAACCTTTGCTCTGCTTCTGAGTGTTTTTATGTAATGACAGAATTTACACATATGTCAGGTATATGTTGGATTGTATGCAGTAATGAAATTGTTGGTTCAAAGCAATATTTTTTTGTTATTTCTTTATTCTTTTTAAAAAATTTTTATTAGTGAAACACCATGAGGTACAGTTGTAGACTTACAAATTTTTGTGCTTGGATTTCAATTATACAATGATCAAATACCCATCCCTCCACCAGTGCCCATTTTCCACCACCAAGGGTCCCAATCAAAGCAATTTTTTTTTGTTTCTTCTGCCACACCCAGTTTATCCCACACTCGGGGATCAATCAATGCAGTGCTGGGGGATCCTATGTGTCTTAAGTCTGTATTAGTCTCTTTGGCCCACTGATGCATTTTTTGATAGATGTGCCACATGAAGTACTATAGTGAGAGTAATAATTTACATTCCAGTGAGCAATGATAGTGATATAATTTCTTATTGCTATTTCCAGCCAGGTGTCAATTGTCTCTTCTTGAAGTTTTAATATAAATTTTGAACATTTTTTTATGAAAGATGAAGCATCGATTTTTATCTTTAAGAATCATACATTTCCTTTGAGCTGGGAAATTTCTAAGCAATAGATATTTTTAAAAAACATTATTATCTTAATCTGACTCCTGTTAAGAGTTGGCTAATAATGACTTCTCTTTGATCTGAATGTGCTCTCTTTTCTTGACTAACGCTACAGATGCAGTTTTCTTTTTTTACCTCTAACTCCTTCCCCATGTCCCCTGGAGCAATCTCCATTTGCTATCTCTCCAATGCTTTTTCATCTGGGCTCCCTCCTACACAGAGCAGAGAATAGGAAGAGACAAGGAAGATGCCTAGGGCACAGAGTAACAAGGAGCTCACTTTCATAGTCATGCAAATGCAGGGTTAACATTTATATGACCCCAGGTCTGATTGCAAGGAAGGAAAGACAAGCAAAACAGTACGCACTCCTGGGAGTTGTTTATATTTTTCCTCTTACTGCTTGCTGTCTTCAAGGTTTCTTTCAAACTTTTTTTTTTGCTTTAAGGAATAAGCACTTTGGAGATTAAGAAGAAAATGAGATATCCTAGGAATTGAGTGTTATGTAACTCTAGGTGAGTCATTGTTCTGTAGTATAGGAGGAGAGACTGGAAGCTTATTATAGGCTGTCCAGGGTGGCAGTAGATGAAGATGATAACACAATTCCTGTTCCCTTTACCATGTGTGAGAAAAGAAACATATTGTGATATAATATGGTGCATAAATTTGAAAGAGTTTAGTCCTGGAGCATGTGTTTGCTAAACAGCTTAGGCTATATATTTAATAATTATATTATTTCATGTGGTTTTGCAATATTCTATCTTAAGAGTGTTTTTCACTCTTACGGGTTTGCCTGCATTGTTTCTGAACACTACAGGTTCAATGATTTATTGTCAAAGCAAAACTAGAAAAGGAAAACATTGTTCTTAAAGTCACTTAGGGATCTAAGGACCAAGAGACTTATAGTTTGCTTGTCTGTACTTAAAACAATATAATGTATAAAACTATATAGTTGAATACAGATCACTAGCACATATTGGAATTTGTTTTTTGATTTTCAGACTTGAATATAAATGTTAGAATATACTGCTGTTAAAATGTCTTAGATACTAGAAGATCTGAAATTATTATAAGAAGCAATAGATATCTCCAACAATGAGAACAAATTTAGATGATTAGTTACTTAATCATCTTGATAGCTAGACTGTCAGATTGGAGAATGTATTTAATATATTTATCTTTTAAAAACAAAATGTCTAAATAGTAAGTGATTAATATGTAATAAGTATTATCTGCCATAGAGGATTCACTATCATAATTTTATGTTTAAAATATTTTATATTTTCATCACCAATCAGCTACTAAAATCTATTGCTTATTTTTTATTCAGCTTTTCCCTCCAAGAATGCAGAACATAATACAATGTGAATATTTTATTTTAAAAATTGATTGTGATTCTTGGATTCATAATACTGTAATGATGGTTTCTTATGCCCATAATTTGATTTTTTGTTTCCTTTTTGTTTTAGGTCATAACTGTGTAGTTCAGTTCTCACTCCTGACTGTTCAGGGGACCACAGGGAATTAAATCTGGTTGATCATGAGCAAGGCAATACTTTCTCTTTGGCGCCAGCTAATAATTTTTTTTAATCCGATGACTTTTTAAGGAGATAAGTGCTTTTAAAAATGTTTTCCACGTTGTTTCATTTGAAGAACTATTACAAGTGGGTTTACTTTCTATAATTCTCTCCCTCTGTAAACTGGCCTTTTATAGTCTAAGAACTCTGGTATAAATAAATTCTACATCATTCTGTTTTATCACTTACTTAATCACTTAATCCCCGTTATTCATCGATTTACTCGAGCGGGTGCCAGTAACGTCTCCATTCATCCCGGTTGTGTGCTAGCGTAGCCCAATGGCATCTGTTTGTTCTAGGAACATGCAGAGCCTCAAACCGATCATTCAGGGTCTTGACAAAGAAGTCTGACCCTCTTGTAGGTGGGCGTCCACGCGATCTTTTGATGTCCCGTGGAATTCAATCAGTAATGGCTCTAGTCCAGCGGTTGTCTGTAAACCTCATTATGTGTCCAGCCCATCTGATTTTTGATGCCTTGGAAAATGAGACAGCGTCCCTGATTCTTGAGAGCATTGACAAAGATCAGAACTCCAGATTCTATCTCTCATTTGAGTGAATCGTGATATTCCAAGCATAGCTCTTTTAATTCCTCTTTGAGAGACCCGAATAGTGTTCTCATCCTGTTTTCGTAGGGCCCAGGTCTCTGAGGCATATGTTAATGCAGGAAGAACAATGGAATCGAAGAGATGTGCTCGTAGCTGGAGGTTCTTTGTCCTCTTAGTTATTTCTTCAACGCTCTTGAAGGCATTCCAAGCCGCTCTCTTCCTCCTGCGCAACTCAGGTGCCAGGTCATTCATCATATTGATTTCTCGACCTAGGTATATATAACTGTTGTATTTGGAGATGGTGGTTCTGTTGAGAGCGAATGGAGCGTCAGGAACAAGGCTGTTTCTCATAAACATTGTCTTCGTAAGATTCAGCTATAGTCCGACCTTTCCACATTCACGGTCGAAGTCAGTCAGCATTTGTGCTGCTTGGCTGATATTTGGTGTTATTAGAACGATGTCATTAGCAAAGTGGAGGTGGTGTAGTTGCTGACCATCTATCTTCACTCCCATGCTTTCCCATTCCAGTCGTAGCATGATGTTCTCGAAGGTGGCACTGAAGAGTTTTGGTGAAATGGTATCACCCTGCCGAACCCCTCTCTTGACATGGTTGATTACTTCTTTGTAGAATGGTGAGATCCTGGTAGTGAATCCGTAATAGAGCTCATGAAGGATCCTGATGTATTGAGTTTGTACGCCCTGATTGGCTAGGGCTTCTATGACTGCTTCCGTCTCAACAGAATCAAAGGCCTTCTTTAAATCAATGAACGTTAGACAGAGCGGCATCTTGAACTCCTGAGAAACCTCAATGAGCTTAGTAATCGTGTGGATATGGTCGATGATACTGAATCCTTTTCGGAATCCGGCTTGTTCACATGGTTGTCCTTCATCTAGTGTTCTGCTAATCCTATTCAGGATGACTCTAGTGAACAGTTTGTAGATGACAGACAATAGGCAGATTGGGCGATAGTTGCCAATGTCGTGGATGTCTCCCTTCTTGTATAGTAGTACAGTCCTGCTGGTTTTCCATTGGGATGGAACCTTGCATTCAGACAGGTAGCGTGTGAAGAGCCGAGCCAGTGTATTGATGAGTACTGATGTAAGTTCTTCAGGTGTTCAGGTCTGATCTTGTCTGGGGCAGGTGCTCTTTGTTTCTTTACCGACGAGATGGCATGTTGGATTTCAGAAGGGAGAACATTGGGAACGACATATCCATCATGTGGAATGTGATATGTGGGCAAGTGGACGTGGCTATTAAAGAGATCTGAGTAGAAGTCATGAATAATCTTCTCCATTGCCCTTCTGGAAGATGTGATAGATCCATCATGATGTCGGAGGGCAGTCATCTTGGTCTTGTAGTTGGTGAAGGACAGGCGGGCATTACGAATGCTTTTCCTGGCTTCTGCCGCATCTACTAGCACTGAGGCTCTCCTGTTTTTGAGGTCATCCTTGATGGCTTCTCTGCATTGTTTTGCCAGCTCGGACGTTCGCTTGTGGTTGCCCGAGGCATGTGCCAAGCCACATTGGCGAATAAGTTCAAGAGTGTTTGAAGAAAGGCGGTTTTTTGTGATTATCTCTCTCTTGGCATTCCTCGCACAATCATGGAGGTGCTGAATCATTCGATCGTATTCCTCATCAATGTTGTCAATGACGGTATCTTCCCATGTTGCTGCAACAGAGCCAAAGAGCTCCCAGTTGGTGGTCGTTCTAGGAGTCCTCTTCTTAAACTTTGCATTCTTTTCTCCTCATTCTGTGAGGTAGAATTTTGCATGAAGGAGACAGTGGTCTGATCCCGTTTGGAATTTTGGGACAACAGCAACATCGGTTAGGCAAAACCGCCAATTGAATATGATGTGGTCTATTTCATTGTGGAACTGTCCACCGGGAGACTCCCATGTCCAACGTTTAGATTCAGCCTTTTGGAACTGTGAGTTACCATGGAAGGTCTTGGTTGACATGATGAACTCAGACAGTCTGTCATCCTATTCATTACATTCTAGGCCATGGGTCCCGATGTGGAGTTCATCGGCTGATCTTCTTGGTCATATCTTGGCATTAAAATCACCGACAATGATCTTGTAGAAGGTGTGATCTTCTTCATAGAACTTCTCCAGCTCCATGTAGAACTTCTCAGTTTCTCTTTCACCATAACTGGATGTTGGTGCATAGACGACAAAGATAGAAACTGCCGGCAGTGAGCCACATCTATTCAAGTGTAATCGTCCAATTCGGGTTGTTAGGCATTCGAATGAATCAGTGCTCATGGCTAAGTTTGTGTTGACAAGGATACCAACACCACCGACGCCTCTTTTATCACATGTTCCAAGGAACAGTTCTCCAGTGTCGAAAACGGCGTGATGTGATTGATGTCTTCTCGTTTCGGTCAGAACAATGATGTTGTACTTGATCTTTCGCGCTTGTACCATCAGGTCCTCAATGGATGCATCAGATGCCAGCATACGAGCATTAAAAGTACAGACAATCATTTTTGTCTTTCTTCGTTTTGGCAGCCTATTTCTGCTTTGGGATTTTATCAGCCTCTCCTTCCACATCCTTCTCGACTCTGCCGTGTTTAGGGTCAGGGGAATGAGATCCATTTTTTTTTTACTGGATTTGGCATATCAATTTGGTCTATTTGGCATGGACCACGGATAGCTTGCCAGGCTCTGCTGTGTGGGTGGGATATTTAAGGTACCCTGAAAACTTAGAGAAATGTAAATAAAAAGTCACGCAGCCGCAACTGTTTTATGCCCACACTAAATTCTCTAATTTGTGTAAGGGTATTTTACTTTATTTCCCCCATTTTTAAAGAGGTAACACTATTTACAATACTGTAAATGACAGTCTCATGTGCACTTCATTCCAACAGCTCATCAAACACCAGATTGTGCTTGTCCACTTTTCAACAGCAATGTTCCAGGGCCCCTCCCATTGTGGCCCCCAACTCCAGCCCCACCTGCCCCAGGTAAACTCAGTTTTGTAAACCAACTCTTTTGCTTTTGGTAATTTGTTGCTCCCTTAAGTTTCTTTTTTTTTTTTTTGAGATTTTTATTTATTTATTTATTTTTTTACAGTTGTAGATTTACAATTTTTTTTGTGCTTGGGTTTCAATTATAAAATGATCAGATACCCATCCCTCCACCAGTGCCCGTTTTTCACCACCATGGATAATATCCCTCCCACCCCCATCCCCCCATCCCCCCTGCCTCTGTGGCAGGACAATCCCCTGTGTTCTCTCTCTCCGTTTGGGTGTTGTGGTCTGCAAAAGAGGCATTGAGTGGCAAACATGTTCAGTCCATAGTCTACTTTCGACATGCATCTCCCCTCCTGGGAGGATCCTCCAAACATCCTTTATTTGGTGCTCCCTTCTCTATCTGAACTGCCATTTCCTCTAGGATACCCGGCTGGCCTCTAAGTTATGGAGTAATCCTCCTGGTGCTGATCTCAGCTATTCTTGGGTATTAATCTCATACTTTGTTACTTTATATCCCCCAGATGAATGCAATCTTTCTATGTCTATCCCTCTCTTTCTGACTCATTTCGCTTAGCATGATACTTTCCATATTGTACCACTTGTATGTAAATTTCATGACTTCATCTTTTCTAACAGCTACATAGTACTCCATTGTGTAGATGTACCAAAGTTTCTTTAACCAGTCATCTGTTCTTGGGCATTCAGGTTTCTTCCAGTTTCTGGCTATTGTAAAGAGTGCTGCAATGAACAAACAAGTGCAGATGTCACTTCGACTATACATTTTTGCTTCTCTGGGATATATTCCCAGGAGTGGTATTGCTGGGTCAAATGGGAGCTCAATTTCTAATTTTTTGAGAATCGTCCATACTGTTGTCCAGAAGGGCTGAACCAGTGGACATTCCCACCAACAGTGAAGGAGTGTCCCTTTCTCGCCACATCCACGCCAGCATTGGTTGCTTTTGTTCTTTTGAATGTGGGCCAGTCTCTGAGGTGTGAGATGGTATCTCATTGTGGTTTTGATCTGCATCTCTCTGATGATTAATGATGTAGAGCATTTTCTCATGTGCTTTTTTGCCATTCGGATTTCTTCTTTGAGAAAGTTTCTGTTCATTTCATTGCCCCATTTTTGGATGGGGTTGGATGTTTTCTTCTTGTGGAGTTTAACCAGTATTTTGTATATCCTGGATATCAACCCCTTGTCAGATGTGTATTCGGCGAATATCCTTTCCCATTCTGTAGACTGTCTTTGTATTTTGGTCACTGTTTCTTTGGAGGTGCAGAAGCTTCTTAGTTTAAGATAGTCCCATTTATCTATCTCTGTTTTCACTTGCTTGGCCAGTGGCATGGCATCTTTGAAGATACCATTAGCTTCAATATCATGGAGGGTTTTGCCAACTTTATTTTCAATGTACCTTATGGTTTCTGGTCTGATGTTGAGGTCTTTAATCCATTTTGATCTTACTTTTGTACATGGTGTTAGGCAGAGTTCTGAGCCTATTTTTTTGCATGTAGCCATCCAATGATGCCAACATAATTTATTAAAGAGGCTTTCCTTACTCCACTTCACATTACTTGCACCTTTATCAAAGATTAGATGATCATATGATTGAGGGGAGATGTCAGTGTATTCAACCCTGTTCCATTGGTCTGCAGTTCTGCCTTTGTTCCAGTACCATGCTGTTTTAATTATTACTGCTTTGTAGTACAGTTTGAAGTTAGGGAGGTTGATTCCCCCCATTTTCTTTTTCCCAAGAATTGCTTTAGCTATTCGTGGGGACTTATTGTTCCATATAAATTTCAGGAGTGTTTGCTCCATTTCTTTGAAGAATGTCATGGGTATCCTTATAGGGATTGCATTGAATTTATACAATGCTTTCGGTAGTATTGCCATTTTGACAATGTTAAGTCTCCCGACCCATGAGCAGTGGATATCTTTCCATTTCCTCATGTCCTCTTTTATTTCCTGAAGTAGCGTTTTGTAGTTTTCTTTGTACAGGTCCTTTACTTCCTTAGTTAAGCTGATTCCTAGGTACTTGATTTTCTGGGGCACAATTGTGAACGGGATTGTTTTTTTCATGTTGCTTTCTTCTCTCTCACTGTTTGCGTATAGGAAAGCCATGGACTTTTGGGTATTGATTTTATAACCTGCAACTTTACTATACGAGTCTATTGTTTCTAGGAGTTTTTTGGTGGAGGTTATTGGGTTCTCTAAGTAGAGTATCATATCATCTGCGAATAGTGAGAGCTTGATTTCTTCCTTTCCTACCTGAATGCCCTTAATATCTTTTTCTTGCCTAATCGCTATTGCAAGTACTTCCAGTACTATATTGAACAGAAGTGGAGAGAGTGGGCATCCCTGTCTCGTCCCTGATCTTAGAGAAGTTTCTTTTTATCCCATGTATAAGAGAGATCATTTTGCTTCTGTTCCTCTCATTCTGATTCACTTCACTCTTCATGATAACACTCTAGTTCCATCTACACAGTGACAAATTGCATTGTTGCATCTTTTCACTGTAGTATTCTTTCTGACAACCTATAAAACATCTATTTGCAGTCTCCCAATTCCTTTTCGGAAGTGGTATTTATTTTGTGTTTTGTTTTGTGTTTTTCTTCTATTTTCAAATTCTTTTTTTAGTTAAAAATATTTTATTTAAATCTAATTGCATTATAACATTATATGTTTATGTCTTCATCACTATAAATAAATATCTTTAAATAATAAGAAAAAAGTAATTTTTTTTCACCTGTAAAAATATGCCCCCCCCTCCCCAGCTTGTTTCTGGGAAAGTTTGGCTTTTCAGTCTCTGAGGCTATCTGGAAATTTTTGTGGATATAAGATTCAATTTTATATTTTTCTATGTATATTATTAAATGGCCCTAGTATATTTTTCAGCTAAAATGGGGCAGCACTAACAATTAAAATCATACATATTTACAACTGTACCTCATGGTGTTTCACTAACAAAAATTTTTTAAAAAATGTAAATGATGGAGAATGGGCACTGGTGGAGGAATGGGTACTGGATCGTTGTATAACTGAAACCCAAGCACAAAAATTTGTAAGTCTACAGCTGTACCTCATGGTGTTTCACTAATAAAATTTTTTTAAATGCCAAAAGAACCATACATATTTAAAACTAGAGATGTGGCTCAAGTGTTAGAGTTTGAGATCAAAAAGTGGGGGTGTGCGTGATGCGTGCACTAGGAGAGCTGACTCTCCGGCTTCCCCATCAGAGAAACAGAGACAGGGGACTACGGACTGATGGTAAAAATTGCCCCTTTAATGCAGAGCTGCAAGCATACTTATAGAACATCTGAAGGGGTTCAAGGTATAGGACTGCACATAAGTGTGATTGATTGATCAATTACAGAGGTAAAATACTTTGGGAAAGGCAATTCTCTGGGGGAGATTAACTTAAGGAGACACTCTGTATTCAGGGACATCTATATTGCTTTTTTTCTTTCTCTTTAGTTGTACATGTTAAACAATTAAGCTTACTTGTTATTAATACTTGCAGCGATAGCACAGTGGTAGGGCGTTTACCTTGCACGCAGCCAACATGGCCGACCCGAGTTCGATTCCTCTGCCCCTCTCGGAGAGCCCGGCAAGCTACCAAGAGTATCTCGCCCGCACGGCAGAGCCTGGCAAGCTACCCGTGATGTATTCGATATGCCAGACACAGTAACAACAAAGTCTCCAATGGAGACGTTACTGGGCCCACTCGAGCAAATCGATGATCAACGGGAGGGCCTTTACTCTACTCTTTACTCTACATTTGGATAAACACAGTAAGAGATATTGATTCTGAAACTTAGTCCTCTGGTGTCCAAGGGCAAGCAAGGCTTTTACCGTAAATTCCAGGCTAAGTCCTCAGGCAGGCTCAGCTTGTCCTTTCCTATGGGGGTCCTGTATCTTAAGTTATAATGGCTTGCATCAAGATGGTGCTTTTAGGCTTTCTATACTGTCTCATTTTATGCTGGGGTAGCTTAATCGCTTGTCCAAGTCTGTCCCAGTCCCCTCATGGGACCTCTCTTTGTGGTCGTGTTAGGAACTATGGCAACTGAAGCCTGAGTTAAGTAATTATGATGGATGCCAAGGAGTAGATATATTTCAATGTATACCAACTCCCAAATATTAGGAGCATAGCATTAATGGTCTTTCTGTGTTTAAGCAAAGAACATTGCTCTATAGTAAAATACGAAAAGCTATGGGGGACATAGAAAAGCAATTAATTCACTACAAATACTAAGTCCAGAGTTATCAGAAAGTTTTGGCTTATAAGTAACCAAGACTGACTTTGGGAATTGTGACAATGAGAGGTAAAACACAAAGGAAAGGTTAAAGATAAAACCAGGGGACTAGGGATGCTCACAAGAACACTGTAAGCTTCTCTGGGGTGGGGTGGGGTGAGGGAGGAAAAGAGATAGTTCACTGATGAAATCTAAAACACTTCAGGTTAATATCCAACAATAGAGCAGATGCTTTACATATGTGAGGAATTGGGTTCAACCACATGGCTTGCTAAGCAGCATTAAAAATATGATGACCCTGAATACCATAGGATGTGGTTCCTCAAATTGTACATTTTTAGAGGGTACAACTTGATATCTTTATATTCAAATTCTCTTTATAATTGGGTAACCTTTTAGAGTCTATTCGTTTTCAAGATAAGACACTAAAGTGTCAATTGAGAGGAGCTGTTTCTAGGCATGATTTACTAATTTGTTTAGAACGACCATCTTGAAGTGAAGAGTAATCTGAAGAAGTTGACACACGCAATGAGAAACATTGTTTGAAGGCATCAGAGTCACCAAAACAGCAAGGAGATTTTATATACCAGAGCAAAAAAGAATTCCTATAGACGGGAAAAATATTATGTGGAAGTTTGAGGGACAGGAAAGAGTTTGGGACATACAATGAATATGTAGTACAGGTAAATATTTTTGGTCTTCAGTCTGACTCCAAAGGGTTACCTATAGGTTAAAGTAAGCCAGAAATAGACCAGTTATGAAGTCAAAAGTTCAATGTAGAATTGGCTGAGTCTTTGATGGTATTAAAGTCATTTTTTAGAACAATTGATTTCACAAAGCAAGAATAAATTTACTCCAGAAAAATACAGCATTATTTAGAGCCTTAGATCAACTCTAAAATTTTCACACTCAATATCTAGCATTCATTAAAAATAATCTGCTATGCTCACTACAACATAAACTTATCAAAGAACAAACAGTAAAAAATTAAAAATACAGGAAACTTGAAAAAAGAATTTACTGCATATACATGAAAATTTCTGTAATTAATAATTTTTAGCTTAATATATTTATTAATCTGTGTTTTATATTTTAAGAACTTAAATACGATGTGAATTTCTGTGATCTCTGTCATTGTTATTAAGATTGATATTTTAAAAATCTGTGATTACAATTTTTATGAATGCAAATACAATGTAAATTTTACCAGGAAACTGAAAAATATAAAATACCAAATGGAAATTAATGAAAATGAAAATCCAATCCTTTAAATTAAGAAAACAACATATTATGGTCAAAGTGACATTCCAGAGGGTAAAGCACTTGTTCTCTACTCAGCTGACCTGTGTTTAATCTCATATAATCTACTGATTTCTACCAGGAGTGATCACTGAGAACAGAACTAGGACTAAGCCTTGAGGATTGTTAGGTTTGGCCCCAGATTTTTAAAAACCAAATAGATTTAAGAGCATAATAGACAAAGCTGAGAAAAGATAAGGTGAGTGAGAATCCCAAAGAAAATATCCACACTAAAGCATAGAGAATAGAGATTAAAATATAGACAAGCGCACAAGAGGCATAAGAATCAAAAAACCATAATGAAATAATCTGCAATGCCATTGATTTCATTTTTAATCATTAAAATATTACTGAAATATCAAAATTAGAGGCAAAAAGATAGAACCTCAGTTCAAAGTGAAAACTGTTGAAAACTGATAAATCATGATATAGCTTCAAGAAACCACACAAGTTCAATGCAGGAAAAATGCAAAGAAACACACACACACACACTCTCTCTCTCTCTCTCTCTGTCTCTCTCTGTCTCTCCCTGTCTCTCTTTGTCTCTTTCTCTCTCTCTCTCTATATATATATATACATATAAATACAAAGAAACCATGTATGTAAAATAGTAAAAGTTTTAAAACCAAATTCCATAAAATCATGATTTATGTAATTTAAAATAAATGTATGTAAACATTAAAACATTACAACATTATATACATTAAAATGTATATAAACAGAAAAGGTGGGAAAAGGACAAATGGAGTAAAAGAGTTCACAGTCTTCATTTCTGGGTTGGGGAAGCACATTAAGATGAACGAATGATGTAATTTCTAGAATAAACATGAAAGAACAAGAAAAACTCATTGTTAAAAATTAATTAATAAAATAAGAGAAGGCAAGAAGATGACAAGAAAGAATGCAAAAGTGAAGAAACCAAAAGTGAAGAAACCAACATTTAGAAGCATGAAACAGTTAAGTGCATGTTATCGTCTGTTTTAGAATCAACTTTTGATGAAAAAAATCTAACGCAATCTTTCTGCTTTCTAAATTTTTATTGCATATGTTTCTAGAATATTTGCTTTGTTAAATAATACTTTCAAGTAAATGAGTCTTATAATTATTTCTTATATGATCCTCATTTATTCTATTTACATATTCCTTCACTGTTCTCTCTGGTAACCACCATTTAATAATTATAATGTAAGAATTGGGGGGTGGAAATTTGCTGATTTTTTTTTTGTTTCTTTATCTTCATCACATTCAGTTTTAAAGAAAAATCATCTTTACTTTTTACTTTTTTTAAAAAAACTGATTAAAAGAATTCCTTAGGACCAGATTTCTACCAAAACTATAGGTATGAGTCTTGAGATTTTCCATGTAGGCCAAACACTCATAAAATGATCTATCATATAGCCTCAGCAAAGTTTATACTACACCCTGAATTCTGACATTTCTCTATTAGTATTCTGTAAACTCCAAAAGATCTTACAGAAACAGCATCTCTAATTAAATTTATACATTTATTGACAATCCTGTAAAAGATGTGCCTAAAATAACCCTTTAATATTTGAAAAATATTCCCTTAGGCTGCAACTATTTGGGGAAAGCAAATATACTCAAAAGTGCCTTTCTAAGTTGCACAGATATTTTATTATATTTACTCTGCAAAAACCGATGTGTACAGTCTGGTGTCATCTGTTCTACAATTGCTTTCCCACTATACCTAAAAAACAATGAAAATTGGTATTTATAATCATCAGCCAAAGGTCACTTTGAAGATAAAAATCAAATATTTTATTTTATACCTCAGTATATTTTTAAGATGATTATTTTAAAACTGATACGCGGTAAGTTACTACTATGCCAAAATATTTATTTCTCAGGCCACTGTATGCCAGAATTTGTGCTATGCAGTTATTTTTGAAATGCTGGTGAGAAAGAAAAAGCAAACTATTATTTTTTTAACCCCAAAAAAATCTGATTTATTAAAATATCATAAAACTACCTCAATACTCTAGATTACAACTGATGCTCAGTTAGTTTACACTAGCTGGATTGCCTGACTATTAAAATAGTGAAATGTTACACAGTTGATTAGTAACTTACTTCATTCAACTCAAAGACCAACTACTGATTCCAACTATTCCTTGGTCCGACCATCCTACTGCAGGATTTTTGTTGTGGTATGTAAATAATAGAAGAATTTCCCACATAAGGATATTAAAGTTGCTCAGGATATACAAGGGGAGACATGAAACAGTACGGTGGGTTACTCTTGTATTGAAAACATTCACCCCAGGTTTGATTATTGGCACCCAATATGGTCCACTGATTCCTGCCAGGAGTAATCCTAGAGCACAAGGCCAGGAGGAAGCTCTGAGCACAGTTGAGTGCCATGCAAAAACTAAAAAAAAGATATACCATATACCACCTGTAGCCACACAGGAAAGCATAGCTAGCAGTGCGTGACATCTGGAAACATTTCTTAGGGATCTATTTCATCTCTCAGAATATAGATGCCTTTTATGTTTTTGTTTTGTATTCTGTTGTGCCTATTTTGTTTTATTTAATTTATTCTTTTTCTTTTGTTTTTCAGCTATTCACAGTGGTGCTCAGGGTTACTCCTGGCTCTGTGTCCAGAGGGCTCAGAGACTATATGTATGTATTGAACCAGAGTCAGATGTGTGCAAGGCAAGCTCCCTACCCACTATACTGTCTTTCTGGCTCCTGTAGTGTTTATTTTAAATTAAAATTTGCTTTAATATTTCTGGTAGTTTATATAAGATGGTTACAACAGGTCTCAAGGTATGGATTACATAGTTACTACACCTCCACCACCACCAAAGTGTGCAAGACCCTCCACCATTATCCTGATGTCACTTCTAGTCTCTCTCTTCCTTTCCCTGAACCCCTCCCGTCTCTCCTTGGCAGCCTCAGTTCTGCAATGAAAGGCCAAGTGTTTGTCATCATTTGATACTGTCTATTCCATTGTTCTGTTTTTCTGTATTCCACAGATGAATGAGATCATCTGGTATTTGTCCTTCTATCTCTGACTCATTTCACTTGAGACTGATGCCCTTCAGTTCTGTCCAAGTTGCAGCAAATTGCAAGCTTTTGTCTGTACTGAGAGATGAAAATATATACCACAACTTCTTATCCAGTTGTATGTTTTTGAATATTTGGGTTGTTTTCATACTATAGCTATGGTGCTCAGTACTACAATGAACATAGGTTTATCACATATCTTTTTGATTTAATATTTTTGTGTTGGGGATAGCTACCAAGAAGTGGAATATCTGGCAGTTCTTTTCTTACTTTTTTGAGAACTTTCCATACTGTTTTCCATAGAGGTTGACCCAGATGATATCCATGCCAACAGAATCAACAATATAGGATGCACATTTGTTTCAGTTGTCACTTTAAATTTTTTAATTTTAATTATTTACAACACATTGCAGCTTTCTATAACAGTTCCTGTGATTTATTTAGTTATAAAGTTCATTTTTGACTCTAAAAGTGGTAATTTGGGTTAGCTAGGCATCATGATTTGTATTCCTCAGAAGGACAAGGATTCTGGCACAAATAATTACTGAAAACAGAAAATGCCAATATAGAGCAGAGAGCTCGGAAAAGGAAGGATAAACAGGCAATAAGGTATGTTTTATCAAGATTAAGTTATGGGAAACTACAGCTTTACAACAATGGAAAACTGGAAACCAGTGCCAAATTCATACCTGAGATGTATCACAACCGAGGGTTATGATTCATCACAGCTGAGAGTTAAGATGTGAGTAATAAATACCTCAAATCCTGTTTGTGATAGATTGAGGACTATTCCAAGGGGTATTAGTTTTCTAGCACTTCTGAACTGCTATGTAGTAGACAGAGTGTGTCCAAGTTGCTAGGGTAAACTATGGTGAAGAGATGCAGATGCTGGTAATGAAATTTAGTCAGGCAGGATTACACAAAATGAGAAAGATCTGACAACATCTGCTAATGTAGGCTTTGGTCAAAAGATGCCTACAGCAAATTCCTACTAGTTCCATCATTACCACCCCATCTTTTGCCAAGGTGAAGAAGTGTGCTGAGGAGTGATTACCTCAAGGGGCACACTTTTTCTGATATATTTTCTAAGAACTGAAGTCTCAGCAAGAGAGAAGAAAATGAGCTTGAATGTCATTAATAAGATACTTGCTTTAAAAAATCTTCATCTGCTTCTTTTGGCACAAATGGGTTGGGGTTGCTTTTCTCAACCACCATTTTCTCTTTCTTTGTACATTCTTCAGCTCTTCAAAAGAATTTTCGTCTAAGAAGTGGTCATGAATACTCTGGATGCCGTCACTTGGGGAAAAGATTGAGCCATCACTTCTTCTCTTTGAATCTCTTTACCCTCTCTCCTGTTTTTTGATCTTGGGGAAGAAAAGAAGCCTGCATTTCTTTACTAGAGTTAAGAGACATTCCATTCTATAAAAAACCTAAACTATCTCTACAAGCTCTCTAGATTTTTCAGTACTCTACCTCTAGAACTATGCTCTTGAGTTTGCCACTTTTAAATACTAGACTTATCAGTTACTACTCTTTCTGATTTGGCTAGTATCTTAGAGAAGGAAATGGGACCATTTGGCTAGCTCTGAATCACGGCCTTTGGCTCAGATGTTAAAATATGGATAAGAATTCTCATTGTTGTTATAAAATTAGTAACGTAGTGTTAACTTACTGTGCATTTACTATGTGGCTCAGTGCTATGTGATTTCCATTAATTGACTTATTTTATTGTTACAACTATCTGAAGCAGCGACAATCAGTATATTTGATTTATAAATAAATGTTTCATTAAATCCTCCAAATGTATCCAGTATAAAAGATAAACCTTACCATGAGCAACTACTATACTGATTATATTGACTATTTAGATAACCTAGTCCAAACTTATCTTTTTTGGTGAATTTATAATTTTTATGTCAACAAAAAATTATATGATGCTTTCAAAAGGGTGCTTTTGATTTTTTATCAAACTATTCATATTTTAGGTGACATTTTCTTGGAGAAAAGGAAATTTCTTTCCTCCTTAACTTTTCTTGAGCTTTATTTTAACTCATAAATATTTTTTAGTGTTATAATAATTTATAGCCACTTTTACTTATAATGTTCAAATTTTCTCAAATTTACCCAGTAAAATCGCCTTCAGACTGGTTTCTATATCCCTTCAATACTATTTGAGTGTGGGGCTGGAGCAATAGCACAGCGGTAGGGCATTTGCCTTGTGTGCAGCCAGACTGGCCTATCCAGGTTCGATTCCTCTGTCCCTCTCGGAGAGCCCAGCAAGCTACCGAGAGTATCTCGCCCGCATGGCAAAGCCTGGCAAGCTACCTGTAGTGTATTCGATATACCAAACACAGTAACAACAAGTCTCACAATGGAGACGTTACTGGGCCCGCTCGAGAAAATCGATGAACAACGGGAGGACAGTGCTACAGTGCGACTATTTGAGTATACTCTTCTTTTTGGCACAAAAATATTTTGGGCTCACTCCCATGCTTTCCACTGACCTATAAGTAGCCATTTCTCTAAGGAACTCTATTTTCTCTCAGAGAGAAAATGTATTCAGAATTCAAATATGAGCACTAAGTATGCTCATTTTCACATGACGCCATTGTCTTCAGACCACCTTAGAGGACAGAACCAGAGAAGTCACATTCCAAAAGATAATGAATCAGTTTCAAGATTTTCACTACTCTGATGGATAACCCGATGAATTGCTGGATCTGAGCTTCACCTTCCATGCTGTGCCCTTTTATTGTTCTCTTCTCTCTGTTGGCCACTGCAAGATATTGCACTATGATATTGCGTCTGTTTTTCAGAATTCCTGACAACTTTGGTGTTGTAAAAAATGTTCACTGACTGTTCTCCATGCTGACTTTCTCTACTTATATGCTGCCGTTTTGCAACCAGGCTAGGATTGGTTGGATACCTTGTACTGTTTCAATACTTTAGTCCTAGCTGCCAAGAGAATATTGTTTGCTATTTAGACAGTACTAGGTTTAATAGCAAAAAAAATCCCAAACAAAACAAACAAAAAACAACAGCAAAAACCCCAAAACAACAACAATGCAGTTACGAACTACTCTTTATAAGTATGGTGTTGTTTACTTAAGCATAGTTTATCAGTTTTACAGTAGTGATAATGGCAATCAGATTTTCATTAGTTCATTTGTAACAATTATTTAGATCCTATTGGTCTGGTTACTTCCTTTCCTAACTTGTGGCAGGAAAAGGAATTAGATAATTATGATTTCTCTTTCCCTGCTCTATTTTTTATCCTTCTTTGGTGTGTTCAAAAGATAGAGAATTCTTAGATTTAATACATTGCTCAGAAATCCTATCGCTGGAGAGATAGAACAGTGGGTAGGGCGTATGCCTTGCAAACAGCCAACATGGCCAACTTGAGTTCGATTCCTCCACCCCTCTCAGAGAGCCTGGCAAGTTACCGAGAGTATCTCGCCCGCACGGCAAAGCCCGGCAATGTATTGATGTATTGATGTGCCAAACACAGTAACAACAACTCTCACGATGGAGACGTTACTGGGCCCGCTCGAGCAAATCAATGAACAACGGGAGGACAGTGACAGTGACAGATTTTCCTTGTAATATTTATCACATTTATTTCCCTTGTCAAATTATTATCCTGTCCCTCATCAACTCTCTCCTCTTTTCCTCCATATCATGGTAGTTAAAAACATGTTATCTGGATATAGATTTTATCTATCTAGCCTTAGACAAGATTGTTCAACTCTTCTCTTAAATACCTTCTCTGGAAACCAAAAATTATAATAGGACTTACATCATAACATCGTTGCGAGAATAAATTGAGTAAGACAATAAATAATGTAAAATGGTATCTCACATAAAAATGCTTCAGAGCTGGGAGATAGTTCAGTGGTTAGTAACCTAGGTTTCATTTCTTGCAAAGCGTAGTCTGGGAGTCTCAGTGGGTACAGGCCTGGAGGCTTCGAGCATTGCTGTGTGTACCTCCAGGGTGGCCTGAGCATCCCTGGCTCTGCAGGGCGGAAGCAGCAATGCATACATGGGCCATGGCTTTCATTCTGTACCTTGATTTGCCAGTAGTCGTTGCTAATAATCACTGCATCTCCTAAGAACAACTTAGGAGGCCCCCATAATGCTTCAATAAATGCGATTTCATTGTTTATTAATGATACCTATAAGCAACACATCATCATGAGATATGCAACTGCCTGCTTTTAGGACCAAAAGCCTATTCCTTATTCCATAATAAATCAACACAACACAGTTCCATGACCTTCACAGAGAAAGCAAAGCTATGTGTCTCGCTTGAATTTTATTGAATCAATAAAATGGTAGCGAATTAATAGCAAACAAAACAAAACAGACCAACAAACAAACAAAAAGCCTCCAGTGCTCCCAGGATCATGTGTGGCAAGAAATGAAACCTAGGTCACTAACCACTGCGCTACCTCTCATCCCTGAAATATTTTTTATTGGAGGCATTTTACTGGGATATATAGGTAAGGAGAAAAGCAGAGGGTAAATGGACCATTGTTCTCTATTAGACTGGTTGTTCTTATTGCCTTGCTCTAGCTGATCTTTCTGTAGGCAGAAATATTTTGTTGTCATGAATGATTATTGGATCTTCACTATTTCAATTTACACATTATAATTTGTAATACTTCAGCAAATACTTTCTGGCTGAGGAGAGATCACCTCTACATGGGCTAACCAGTTCGTAAAGACAGTAAAGATCCTAGCAAGGGCTAGCTTTTCATACACAAATTAGCCAATCCAAAGCCACAGTTCCTCTCTCTGGCCTGTATAACACAGAAAACAATATTTTTCTGCCTTCATCATCTCAGGGCTGGGGGTCAGGAAGCCAGGGACCACCTGTATACCTTAAAGTTTTACAAAATTACTCAAACTTGATAATCCTAAACTCAGATATGCTTTTCCCAGGGAAACTCCAGTAAAGGCTCAAACTTAAACTTCAACCTTCATTTTCCACCTGACTGTGCCAAGTGACCTTGGCAACAAACCATGTCTCCTGCCTCTAGGATCTGTGAACATACTAAATTTGTTCTTAAGTTTTTTTCTCTGTCTTCTCCTGTGAACCATATCATAGAATAATACAAAACATATACTTCTAAAAGATCTGTTGCTTATATGACATTCAAATTGAACTGCATGTTCTATAGATCTCCTTTGTCAAGTAAGGTAACCTTATCGAAAGGTTTCATGACAGAAGCCGTTGCATTCTGGTATAAAGAACAAGAACAAAATAAAGAACAAACACTGTCCTCCCGTTGTTCATCAATTTGATCGAGCAGGCTCATTAACGTCTCCATTTTGAGACTTGTTGTTACTGTGTTTGGCATATTGAATATGTCACAGGTAGCCTGCCATAGCTTGCCAGGCTATGTCGTGTGGGCGAGATACTCTCGGTAGCTTTCTGGGCTCTACAAGAGGGGTGGAGGAATTGAACCCGGATGGGCCACATGCAAGGCAAACACCCTACCCGCTGTGCTATCCCTCCAGCCCATATAAAGAACAGGTATCGAAAATACTACCAGTACTCAACTCTTTCCCGTGTACCTAACTGGGCAGCATGTTCCTGCCCTTTTCTAGTTGACAATGTTTGCATCTCTTGGATTCAGGGCTTTTTTCCCCTTTTTTTAAACAAAATGCAATGAGAAATGTAATCCAGCCCCTTCTCCATCTGAGTGACAACTGAGAGAAGTTGGGATATAACTGCCTAGCAACCTTTGGTACTAGATGGGATAATTTTGAGGCATATATTTTATACCTTTCTTGAATTTTCTCACAGAATTAACTTCTGAGTGACCATTGTGCAGCTGATCATGGGCCTCCTCCTTGCAAATGTTATCTTTCCCTGCCCTGTCATTTCCTTCCCTGTCATTTCCTTATACTCTATAAGTAGCCTGTGTGCCACCCTAATACCCAAGTGGCAATGCAATAAACAAGTAAAAAATTCAACTACAATAGAAATACTTAATTTCTCTACTGTTTCCAGCATCTCCTGGATAATTTCTCTATGATGTCAATTCCTGTGCTCAATGGAATTGACTTAAGTGGAGTAAATATATCAGTTTTGTTCTTAAGAAGAAAATACTCTAATTAACATATTGTTTCAGAAAAGAGTTTTATTTATTATACCTGGACTGCATTTTAGTAATTACACGGCTTGTTTTCGACAACGAGTAGTCAAAAGGTTGGCTTGGAATTGAGTATTAAGACCAACTCTCATACAACAAATGAAAGACTTTCCACTGCTGCTTGCTAAGAACTCTAACAAAGGTAGGATAATATGCAGCAAAATTACTTGCCTCTTTGAGCTGGCAAAGAATATAATTAAAATAAAGAACTGACATCTTATGTGACAGAGTCTGAGTAGGAAGCATAGCATTTATCACCTCCTGTTCGCTAGCTTTTCTTTCAGAAAAAAAAAAAGTCAGAAAGATTTTATCTTGGTTGACGCCTACTCACCTGGCTTGGCTTAAGCTAAAAAAACATGGAAATGGTGGGGTGTGAAATAACATGCCAGATATGCAATTTGGTCGGTTTATGGTTTAACCACTAAAACCAAAATTTGCTTTTCCAGAAAAGGGATGATCAGTGATCCCCACTCCAAGATACTGGAAGCTAAGAAAGGTGCAAAAGTTGTTCAAGAAAATGGTGCACAGATTTTTGTCACTGCCTAAATATGGAGAGAAGTGTCAGTGTTTGCCATTCAGGATTGTAATAGGAGATTCCTGAAGCCTGAATTCTGATTCCCGATTCCTGAAACAAAATGTATAGCCAGATCCTTAGGAATAAACCGACTGTATGGAGCAGGAGAAATGTGAATTCTGAAGCAGGTTATCTGGGGATTTTACTGTGTTTATCTTATAATAAGTATTTTTGTCTGCAATAATTATCTCTAAGGGAAAACTTCCTGAAAACATTGATCTAACTTTCCACCGAGGAGTAAGAATTAAATCTGCTGAACTCGGGAGTCTTACTGAAGAACTTGTCTAAGAATTCAAGATCCCTCAAATCTAGGCCTCATCTCAGACCCCGGCATCCTTTTTTTCCCTAAATACAGTCTCTGTGTGGGAGGTTCTCAATGTAGTACTGACGTAGGTGTGAACATTCAGTGTTTAAAGTCATGGGAAGCGACTTAAATTAAATTGCCTTGAAGTTTTTCAAGCTTTGAAATTTCTAATTTGGATTTTTCGAAAAAAAAAAGGGGGTGGGGGCAGAGAAAGAGAAACAGCTTGTTCACTGGGTAGCTTTTTGTCCACCTGCTTCTCTTATCCAACTCTGGGAATCAACAATAGTTTTATTGGCTCTAGTACAAGTAGTCTGTCAGTGCTGGAGAAAATGTACTTTGTGGTATGTGCTTTTTGTATCGATGACTATACAGAAAAAAGCCCTTTTCAGCAAGGTCTTCTCTTTTACCAAGTAGAGTCACAGCTATTACCAAGAGAAGCTATATTTACAAGGGCATGTTCCCTCGCAAGCTTGCTTATACAATCTGCTCCTGAACATTCCATCTGGCAGGGATTGAAGAGATTCAAGACACGGCTTACTTAAAGCAACATTATTTTTTTTTCCCAACCAGAAACTCACATTCTAAGGAATGAAAGGAATAAATTCTATTTCTAATAAGATTTTCAAATTTAAGTTACTTATCTGAATTGATTTTAGGGACCAGAAACACAGCAACGAAGTTGTCAAAGAAAATGGTTTGAGGATGAAGCTAGTCATCAAACCACCCACAAATGATGCTTTCCAAAAGCAATATTGCCAAACCTCAAGCTGATTTTTTTATTTAATTGGTTTGTCATTACAGAATTTCAGGGGTATAGCTTTACAAAACTGCAAATGCCATCAATGCTATCAGGCCATGCCACCGCCCAACAGGCCCCTCATCCTTCCTTCCACCCTACCTCCACTTTCCTTCTAGTAAATACCAAAGTTTTCTGTATAAGATAAAAACATTATTGTTTTTGAAAGTTTATTTTCTTTATTTATATGAATGTGAGTTTCCTTTGTCTTCTGCTGGTTGGTTAGTTTATCCTATTCAATGAATGTGGATTGGTTCTGCCCCCTTAGATATCTATAACATTCATTTGGAAAGTGACTAGCAGAAGTATCAATAACTAGAAAATAGTGGGTGATAAATGAATATTTGTTGAATGGAAATATGCTCTGTGCTTTAGTACCATTATGCAGTCTACAAGCACTGCAATGGTTTTATTTTCTTCTTCTGAGTAGCTAGGGAATAAACTGAGAATCACTGATTCTTTATCCCCTATTATAGCCCCAGCTAAAAACTGACCACCTTAGGATTTTAAATTCAGACCAAATATATGGAAGTTCACACCTTGACTTTAACAGGAATGAAATAACAGAATGTAAGGCAACTTTGGGTTAGAACAACTAGTTTTATGGCAGTTTATAAAATGCTATGTGGTGAGACAGAGAAGATTATTTTAGGCCACTTTGTAGGTATCTTCAAATGTATATCTACTGTGTTTGGATTGCACTATAAAAGCATTAGGAGATCACTGGAAACTTTTGATCAAGAGATTAATTTTCTCTGGTCAGAATATATACTTCCATGATGCACTTGAGTATAATCGGAGTAGCAGTAAGCAAAGATATTTTTCTCTTAGAAACAAGAAAGCAGGAAAATTGAAATATTGAGAGGGTTTGAAGTAGAAGGGAAATCAGGGTGCTGTGTTTGCAAAAAATGGCCTTGGTAATTTCAAGGTATGATTCCTAGTATAGTGGAGACAAAATGGGATTATACTAAAAGCCTCTTATTTAGAAAATTTTAAAAGCATAATGGACTTAATAACAAAAGCTCCAACAAAATAGGTGCACTAGCTAGAGGACAGTGAACACAGAGGATCAGAAAGGTTCAGTTTTATGTTTGTTCTCACTGAGTCAGAGGGAAATGAGGAGCAAGTGGCACCCAACACGGATGGGGTATGATTAGCTCCTAACCAGAGTGGGAGCCGTCATTTCTGAGACTAAGGACTGTCATGCCGAGTGATGCTTCTACAGCAGTAGAAACCATAGATGAGAACCCCATCCATTAGGTAACGACTCAGAGCAGCCATTCTCACACTGGGACTGGTCATGAACACACATTGTAGCTATGAAGGTCAGCTTGCTGGACATCTGCTATTGGGTACTTGCATCCACAATCATAGCACACCAGGTGACAACACATCAACTTCGAGATTCCAGCAACTGTGAACTCTGAGCTAGGGGTCAGGGCAGTTAGACCTTGGTACTAGAGTATCTATGGTGTGCTGGTGCCACAAATGCCCAGCCATCACCCTGGCCCTCAAAAATCAAGCTACAGGCGTCATTTCAATCTTGAAAGTCTTTAAGAAATTCCCACAAAGCATCTGTGGCTGCCAGAAGTCAGTAGAGTCATAAGCCTGCTATTGACAACAGGAGGACCAGATCACTTCTTAGTGATTGGGAACTTAAACTCCACTCTAGCTCCCACAGAGGACCAGGGATAATTGTAAAAATGGAGGAATTCAGCTATGTCAATGAATGGGGACAGAAGTCCAGGAAAGTATTAAAGGACACCAGAATGTTCAATGTGGTTGGGGAGTGACTTCAGAGAAAAAATCCTATAGATGTTTATAGGACTGAGGATATTTATAGAACTGAGAAGAAAGATTCAATAACTTGAAGAAATATTGATGGAAAACGTTATATAATTCACTGAAACAGTATTGAAAAAGCTAAAAAAATACAGCAGTAGTACTTAGCAGCAGAATGGAAGAGGCTGAAAATAAATCAGTGTTCTTGAAGACAAGATGCAAAACACTATAAATAAAGAAGAGCTTATAGAAAGGAAATTTTTAAAAGAAATATTTAATATATTAGTGGACAATATCAAGAAGAACAACTTCCAACTGATTGGAATTCTGGCGTGGAAAGAGAGAATGTGGAAGGAGGATTTGTGAAAGAATCATACCCGTGTCTTCCCAAATCTGAGGAGGGAGATTTGTACACTGATCCAGGAGACCTCAAGAGTGTCAGACAAAACAATCAGACTGAACAACACCAAGACACAAAGTAATCAAAATGACAAGAACCAAAGAGAGAGATAGACTACTTAAAGTGGCAAGAGAGACACAAAGCCTTGAATACAGGGAAGAAATATAAAATTCACAACAGATTTCTCAAATGAAACTGAACAAGCAAGAAAAGAATGTAACTATATATCCAACGTCCTGAGTGAAAAGATCCTGCCACCAAGAGTCCTCTTTGCTCAAAGGTTATCACTCAGATTTTAGTGATAAAAGCATTCGCAGACAAACAGTGAAGACATCTGTTGCATATAAATCAGCTCTTCTAGGAATACTGAAAAGCCTCCTATAATAAACAAATGTCACATCGGAAAAACAATCCAATCCTCACAGAAAAATGGCCACAAATTTCTTCATGCCATTAATTTCCCTAAATGTCAATGGACTGAACTTTCCTATCTAAAGGCACAGAGTGGCTGGCTGGATCAGGAACACGATATAAACTTCTGTCTGCTAAACATGCCTCCCCTGCATCCTAATTCAATTCTTTGAATTAAATATTCTTCTCTGGAGAAGTCATTATTAATGTCTCAACTAAATCTCCAGGTAATCATCCCAACTTATCTGTTTTCTCTTACCTCAGGATGGCAGGTCCATTTCCTCATTTTTTCCTATCCATTTTCTTATTTTAACTCTCAATGCCACTATTCATATCTTTTCCTATTGGTTGCTAACCTAGACTAAGGAAAATTCACCTTTACTTTTCTTTAACATTTTTGTACTCATTTTATAACGGTAAAATACCTAAGTTAATTAGAATTTTATGTTTGTAACAAGATTATTGTGGATGTATGTGTTCCTTTCTTTTGGGTATATACCTGTAATTAAGTGGTCTGATCTTATAACTCAGAGTTTAATATTTGTTTTCCAAGAAGTTGCATCATCTTACATTAACATCAGGGATGTATTGGGTCTCTAATTTTTCTACCTTTTTTCTAACATTTATTTTCACTATATTTATTATAGCCATCAAATTTTGTACAAATTTTATGTGCTTATTTTCCACATATATGCATGTATGTCTGTATACACACACATACATATTCTATTCTTTAATAGGTGTCACTGTCAGCATTGCTGGGGGAACTCATTCTGATTATCTGAGACTGAGAGTTTAGTGATGATCAGGCTTGAGTGGTACCAGGTAGCCACAAGGGTTACACCCCGCCGTGTTTGGGGAATCATAAGAAACCTTCAGTTAACTAGAGGACTTCAGTTGAACAGGCTAGATATGTGTTCTATGACCTGCGCTATCTATCAGGATTCTTTAAAGAAATGTATATTCAAATTGTTTGCTCTTTTTAAAATTATATTATTTGTACTGGTGGGGGGAGGATGTTTCCAAGCACCCACAGGCCCCTCCAGTGATTTTCACATAGCTGTGTCAGTGATTCAACGCAAGGGTGCAAGGATGCAATGCTACCCGGACCACACACTGCTGGGTAAACCTGAGTCATGGTGCTAGAGGCCTCCAGAGTCACATCTCGTGGTGCTCAGGAACCTCCAGGGGTATACCCATTGTTTTGGTGAGCCATGTAGGAGAAGGGATCAAAACTGGGGTGGGGAACATGCTAGATATGCAGCCTAGCCACTGTACAATTTCCCACTCCCCCATTTGTATTTTTACTGATTTGTGAGTCCTTTCTTTACGTAATCTGTATACAAATCCTTTGTAAAACATATTTTTAAACTTTGACGCAACTTTTAAATTTTTTTATTTAAATAACAATAATTTATAAAGTCATTGATAATTGAGTTTTAGACATACAATGTTCCAGCGGTGCCAATTCCAACACCAGGAATAACTTCACTCAACCAGTGTTTCCCTGCTCCCTCGCATCCTCCCAGTTTGCCACCTTAACAGGCACATTATAAAGCGTGTTGGTTGTAGTTTGGATCTCATGTTTTTTGAGTCTGTATTTTGGATACATAACAATACAACTCTCCCACATTATCAAAGGCCCCTGACCCCTGTTCCTTTGGTTCCTTTTCTATCTTCTTCCTCCTTCCTCCCCTCCCCCTGCCCCTATTTCTTTCTCTGCCTTTCTCCTCCCTATACTCTGGAGTCAAGGGTAGCTTAGATTACCCTTGCTACTGTGTTTTTTTTTAATTGAATCACTATGAGATACAGTTATAAAGCTTTCGTGATTGAATTTCAGTCACACAATGATCTAACACCCATCCCTCCACAAGTGTGCATTTTCCACTACCAATGTCCTCAGCATCCCTCCCGCCATCCACACTCCACTCCAACCCCTCTGTCTGTGGCAGGCACTTTCCTTCTTACTCTCTCTTTTTTTGGGCATTATGGTTTTCAATACAGATACTGAAAGGTCATCATGTTTCATCCTTAGTCTAGTTTCAGGACACATCTCCCATCCTGAGTGATCTCTCCAACCATCATGGACTTAGTGGTCCCTTCTCTATCCCAACTGTCTTCTCCCTGAGCTCGTGAGGTAGGCTTCCAAACTGTGAAGAAATTCTCCTGCCTCTTGTTTCTACTGTCCTTGGATGTTAGTCTCATATTATGTTATTTTATATTCCACAAATGACTTTAGTCATTCTATGTTTGTCCCTCTTTTTCTGACTCATTTCACTTAGCATGATACTCTCCATGTCTGATGCAACTTTCTTAATGAAACTAGATCTTTGAAAGGTGTCTTCTTCGGTGTGAAGATACAAAAGATAAAATAAAGAAATTTCTGGTAGGGAAGACAAGAATATCAATGAGAGAAATACTTCAGATACATACAAAAATGATCAAATATATGAATGAATAAATAGAAGACAAAATGGATAAGGACATACATTCTTCCAAATAATCATTTACTAATAATTTACTAATAATCTAAAATAAGTGAAGAAAATAATTGAATATGTTTATGGTTAGGAGGATAAAACAAAGTAAAGTTGATATAAGTAGGATTAGCTGAAATTGCAAAATTTTTAGTCATCTAAGTTTTTATATACATATATTGGGGCAAAATTCCCTTTTAGCTTATTAACAAGGACTTCAAATTTACCAGCAACAATCAAAGTGAACATATTGACAAATTAGAACTGAACGTTTTACTTTCTCCTCACCTGCCAACATGCCATCCAAACTGAGGAAGCCACACAAACCTACAAGCTATGTGAGCCTTGCCCATGGCCACATCAGCAAGCACTGAAAGCACCCAGGAGGTCCGGGCAATGCTGGTGGCATCATCACCACAATGTCAATTTCGATAAATATCATCCAGGTTACTTAGGGAAACTGGGAATGAGACATTATCACTTAAAGAGAAACCAAAGCTTCAGCCCAACTGTCAACTTTAACAGACTGTGGGACTTGGTCAGTGAGCAGACATGGGTTAACGCTCCCCCTAAACAAGACTGGAGTGGCTCCTATCACTGATGTGATGTGATTGGGTTATTAAAAAGTTCTGAAAAAATAAAAGCTCCTGAAGCAACCTGTCTTCATGAAAGCAAATTCTTTAGCAGAAGACCTGAAGAGATGAAGGGGGTGGGAGGGGCTATGTCCTGGGCCTTTCAAGCCACCAAAAGGAAGGCTCATTAAATTCTCTATCTGCTTTTCTCAGATTAAAATAAAAAAGAACCGAAGGTTGCATATTTCCCTACTCAAAACAGAGGCAACTCCCCCCCTTAAAGTAGAGATTACCTTTCTTCACAATGCACTGACATTTTGCTTCTGGCGACTGAATTTTTTCAAAAGTTAAGCATTTTCATATGCACTTTATGATTTTAGTAGGAGTCCAAATGAAATGAATTTTTGTATCATTTGAATTTTAGTTCAAATTTTGTACCTCAATCTAAAGAATAGTAGCCCTTTTGTAAAAGCTGAGGTAGCTGTGGAAGTAAAATTTCTCAACACTCTTGCAAATGATAATTGGAAACCAGAACTATTCTCTACATTGTCGGGGTACTGTTTCCCAAACATCTATTCCCAGAGACATGAGATAAGATAAACCTGAGGAAGGGTTGTTAGGTTGTTTTGTTTTTGTTTGTATATGGAATCAGACAAACTGATTTCTTACACTTAAATATAAAGAATATTGGAGCTTTTTTTTTGATAAGTGATAAGTTTTCTTACCACTGAAGTTAGAATGACATAATGATGGCAAACATATTTTTGGTCTGGCAGACAGTGAAAATCGGGGGACGGGGAGGAAATATAGCACTTTTAGGAGCAGATGGTAGTGCTTTGAAAACTTTTTGAGCTTTTTCTTTGCTTTTTTTTTTCAAATTCTTGTAATGTAACCAATTACAATTGCTAAAATAAGATGGTGCAATGACTGAGCACAAAATCACCTAGTAAAAAGATTGGATAAGTATGGGAAGTGATACTAATGGTGGGTTCTATTAAGACTGGATGAAGGGAAATTAAGATGATAGATGATTCCAATGTTTAAATCACATCATCCTTACTAATCTTGTTTTGAGTACAATGTGTCCTTACTTATCTCGGGAAGATGCCCACTACTCCTGAAGTGCTATCTGAGCTTAAAAAATTAAGAGACAGGCTGTTGGGGGTGGGAGGGAAACTGGGGACATTGGTGGCGGGAAATGTGCACTGGTGAAAGGAGGGTGTTGGAATATTGTGTGACTGAAACTCAATCATGAACAACTTTGTAACTATGTATCTCATGGTGATTGAATAAAAAACCATTTAAAACCTTTTTTATTTTGAACTAATTTTAATTTAAAGTGGCAAATATAGTACAGTGTTCTCAGCTGGAAGACTAGTAACATGGCTTTTAGCAAAAAAAAATGTGTTCTGGAGGAAGCAGTTCTTTCTCTACAGGAATTTTTTTTCTATGCTTCTTCCATCTGTATTTTCCTCTACCCTTTAGTGCTTTTTCTGCTTCTACTTCTCTACAATTTTCTCCATTCATTTGGGAAAAAACTTGCAGCCGTAGGAAGATAAAACTTTGCACTTAACTGCAACTGGGGTGAAACTGGAGGGCATATGTTAAGTGAAATGAGTCAGTGGGAGACGGACGAACACTGGCTGATCTTACTCATCTGTCTTACATAGAGAAACATGGGAATAGAAGGAAAAAATGATTAAAAATCCTTGTGTTTTGACTACAAAACAGAATATCGAGCAAGGGGTGGAGGGGAAAAGGAAGAGACAAACTAGAACTCATGTAAGGACTGTAGTGGAGGATCCTGGACATTGGTGATGGCGAAAGTTCAGTAATTTTACTTCAAAATGCATATTGATGCTCTTGTCACCAGTTAACCTAAAGTGCAATAAAGTTACGAAGTCACCAATTACATTTTTAGATGATAGCTTTTTATTGAGTGCTGTCAAAATATTAAAATTGTCTTGCAACAAAAATGAAATGGCATTGTTATTCCTCCAAGCTCTGTTTTTCAGTGTCACTGGAGTTTATACAGAGCCCATACTTTTTTTTTTCAGTTCTCTCCTTTGTGCCTTTTTCTTGATTGAATGGAAGCTCCCTGAGGGCCCAGATCTTCACTTTAGCTAACTTTGGTACATTCCACTTAGCACAAAAATGACATTTAACAACATTGGATAGATGAAGGTACAAAGCAGAGAGTAACATAGCAGTGTAGCACTGTTGTCCTGTTGTCCATAGATTTGCTTGAGCGGGCACCGGTAACATCTCCATTGTGAGTCTTGTTGTTACTGTTTTTTGGTATATCAAATATGCCACAGGGAGTTTGACAGGCTCTGCCGTGTGGGCAGGATATTCCTGGTAGCTTGCCGGGCTCTCCAAGAGGGATAGAAGAATTGAACCCAGGTCAGCCACGTGCAAGGCAAATGTCCTACCCGCTGTGCTATCGCTTCAGCATGTCACAGTGCATATGTCACAGAGAAACATATGTATAGTTAAAGAAATATGGGCATATAGCGAAAGGGGAAACTATTCAGTTAGGAAGAACATCAAGGAAGTTCATTTAAACTGAGGCTAGACACACATGCTGAGAGAGAAGGCAGCTCAGATAGAGAGGGGAGCACCAAGTAAAGGGTGTTGGGAGGATCCTCCCAGGATGAGAGATGCATGCTGAAAATAGACTATAGACCGAACATGATAGCCACTCAATGCCCCTTTTGCAAACCACAGCACCCAAAAGGAGAGAGAGAACAAAAGGGAATGCCCTGCCACAGGGGTGGGGTGGGATAGTGGGGTGGGGTGGGAGGGATGCTGGAAGCATTGGAGGTGGGGAATGGGCACTGGTGGAGGGATGTCTACTCAGTCATTGTATAACTGAAACCCAAGCACAAAAATTTGTAAGTCTACAACTGTACCTCATGGTGTTTCACTAATAAATTTTTTTTAAAAATTAAAAATAAAATTAAAATTTAAAAATTAAAAAAAAAAGGGCTGGAGCGATAGCACAGCAGTAGGGCGTTTGCCTTGCATGCAGCCAATATGGCCGATCCGAGTTCGATTCCTCCGCCCCTCTTGGAGAGCCAGGCAAGCTACCGAGAGTATCTTGCCCACACGGCAGAGCCTGGCAAGCTCCCCGTGACGTATTCAATATGCCAAACACAGTAACAACAAGTCTCATGATGAAGATGTTACCGGGCCTACTCTAGCAAATCAATGAATAATGGAAGGACCATGACCGTAAAAAAAATAAACTGAGTCTAGAAGGATGAGGAGGACTTAGAACTCTGAAGATAGGAGTGAGAAAAAAATAAAGGTGTCAGTAGTGCTCAGAACTTTCTAGATGAAGGAATTGCTGTAAGAGCAAAGTAGAATTTTGGTTACTTGGACAGGAAAATAAAGAATATGAAGATGATCAGGCATATATAGGATAAAGGGGAAAGTGGAGATATAGTTCAATGGACTTAACACATACTTTGGCTGCAGGTGGCCTGGGTTCAATTCACAGGTACTCTATTTTCTCTTGAGCACCACTGGGAGAGACCCATGAGCACAAAGCTGTGGTAACCTCTGAGTACCTTCAAGTGTTACTCCCATCCCTCTGCACAAAAGTATAATAAAAAGATATATAACAGATGGACCAATAATTGAAGAATAAAATATAATAATGAAAATATGATAGTCAAGTGGTGAATATGATTATCATTATGATAATCAAATCATGACATCAAATTATGTCATGTTTCTTACTACTCTCTTATTATCTATTTAATCATTTTTTCAGTCTGTGTGGTTCCATTCAGAAAACATAAAAAAGTTTCTTTTATAGAAGACTGAAATTGAGGCATGCAAATTTTTGTTATAGCATCAAATCAATTTTAATAATAATGAGCTTAAGTATTATAGAAAACCCAGTTAGAGCAGTATGGTTAATGGTGAGTACAGGCTGTTATACTTGCTTGCAGTAACTGTTTGTGACCTGACTTATCAGAACACCTCTTTGGTATAACTAAGCACCAAAGCCTCAAACATGAGAAACAGTGAGATGTTTTCTATCTCATCTCTGACTAGTATCTCAAATATTCCAGCAAGAGAGTTCTCATCCTCTTCAACTCTTCAGAGAAAGGATACTGACAAGTCTTACTGAGCTAGTACTTTCAAAATCCAAGCCAAAATATATTATATAAGTTGCATGAATGCATTTAATGCATTTATATTCATGTATTGTAAAATGATTACCTCCGAAGTGTTGCTGACTAGAGCTGGGAGGTGGTGAGATTTGGTAAATGCTGGTCATAGGGAACACATTTGCATTTGGAAGGTGAATAAGCTCTGAATATCTAACACAGCACTGTGATTACAGTTCAATTTAATTCCTTTCACTGGGGATGGAGCGATAGCACAATGGGCTGAGTTCATGCTTTGCATGCAGGAGGCCTGGGTTAGAGCCTCTGCATCACCATATGGTCTCCTAGAACTGCCAAGAAGGACTCCTGAGCACTGAGCCAGAAATAGCCACTGAATATTGCCAGTTTTACCCCAAACCATTAATAAATGATCAGATTTCATTCCTTCCCTCCTTCAAATAAATGGACAACCATTCTTTTCCAATGTCAGTTGTGTTTCTCAATTACATGCTGACCTGCACACACTGTCCAATCAAATAAACTCATAGTTTTTTAAAATCGTATTTGAATTCAAGCAACCTCCGGAAGGAATCAGTCTGACTGTTCTAATCTATGCTTGATTTTTCTGAAAATATGCATCGACACATATAATCTGTATAGATTTCCATCACAGCATGTGGAATTTAATACTCTCCCCAAATTCCACCCTAAAAGGTGAATAGCCTTATAAGGAAATAGAATGAGCCACTCAGCACCATTCTATGAGCAGTTTAAAACGACAGCTTTGCAGAACATATGTAAGCTCAGAATAAAGACTTCTGGTAAATTCATGCAATATGCTTTGTACACTAATAAAATTCATCATGGTCTCTGGTATGCAACAATTATTCATGCTCTCCTAATTCTATTTTTTGGGAGGGTAAAGGAAAATGGAAATAGTTTTACATAGCAGCATTTTGGGATGAAGACAAGTGGGATGTGATTTTTCTCAGGTGTTTAGTTCAACGAGAGATAGCAGCCTGAATATGAAGGTCGGCAGCAGTATTGCTTTTTCCTGTCAAAGCAATGGATTTAAGTGAAATGGATTTGAAATAGAAGAACATATTGTACTGTACTTCTTATGGAAGAAAACATATCCCTATAACACTCTGTACAAGCTAACATTAGACATGGTAATTAAATTCAGTGGTTGTTCCAAGATTAATAGATGCTTTACTTCAAGTACTTTGCTAGCAGAACAGAATCAGATGGAAGCAAAATGAGAGAAAAATGAATCTCATCCTTTTCATTACATTGAGCTGCAGGAAAGCACTTTGCAGCCAACCCTTCGCAAAGATGCAATACACATTCTCATGAGGTGGTCCCTCTTTCTTCTAAAGTACATAATTCCCAAAATGCTGCAGTACCCTTTGGTCACTAAGTATGTTCCATCTACAATTAGAGAGGACACAGAATCTTGCATATTAAATTTTTATATAACAAGTCTGATGGAAAACTGTGTTAATAAAGTTAATTCAGTAAGTTATGTTGGCGATGGATGAATTCTTTTCAAAGAAAATACTATGTTTAGGGCAAAAAATATGTATGTTCTCATTTATGTGAAGGCACCAAAACTGAGCAGTACATTTTATTGTTTTAAATAAGAGTGCTTTTTCCTAGATATTTTTCTAGTGAAGATGGCCCCTAATAACTAATAATGGGACAAAATAACTTTATATGCATCCTAATAGAATGTACTGAAAAGAGTACTTACTTTTATGATATTTCTGTCAAAAACACATAATCTGAATAGCATCATTTAAAATATTTCAGACAAACCCGAATTGAGTCTCATACAATAATTCTTTTAAAATGTCAATGTTATAAAAGATAGAGAAAGACTGTAAAACTGTTTCAGATTAAAGACTAAACCAATCTGAGAATTAAATGTACTATGCAATCTTGGACAGACTCCTGGTCTCTAAAAAATTGCAATCGAAGTTCAAGATATAGATTATAGTCATATTATCAGTGTAAAATACATGATTTTAATATTTGATTGGGTTAAGGGTTATTCTTGGTTTTAGAAAATACATATTTACATATCTAGGGGTGAAGGGACATAATTTCTGCAACTTCTACTTTTTATTGAATCACCATGAGCAACATTTACAAAGATATTATTTTTGAGTTTCAGTCAAACAATGATTGAACACCGATCCCTCTGCCAGTGTAGATTTTCCACCACCAATGTCCCCAGTATCCCTCACCGCCCCCCCTTCCCGGAAGTGCCACCCCTCCTGGTAATTCTACAGCAGACAGTTTCCCTCTTTACTCTCACTTATGGGCATTATGGTTCTGCAACTTATTCTTAAGTGATTCAGAAAATGTATCTATTATATATTTATTATGTTCAGAGACAGAGATACTAATAAAATAAATGGAAAGTAACACTTTCGAACAATGACTTGGGGTAAAGAACATACAAAAAAAATATATGTATATATACTATTGCTGCAACTCTTATGTAAGGTTAAAATTATTAATAATAAAACTTTGTTAGGAAAATATCTTTTAAGGAGCAATAGCACAGCGGGTAGGGCGTTTGCCTTGCATGTGGCCGACCCGGGTTCGATTCCTCCCTCCCTCTCATAGAGCCTGGCAAGCTACCGGGAGTATCCGATACGCAAAAAAGCAGGAGCAACAAGTCTCACAATGGAGACATTGCTGGTGCCCCCTTAAGCAAATCAATGAACAACGGTAGGACAGTACTGCAGTGCTACAGTGCAGGAAAATAGTTTTTAAAGAGTTTCTATACGTGACATTAAGGATCTGTTATCTCAACAGTCTTTTCTACTCTGCTTCTCAGTTTGAATGCACTGAAAATATCAATGACATTAACATTCTTAACAATGTCAAAGAATTACAAATAACACTGACATGCCTTAAATAAAACAAAATCTTCCTAAAATTTTTTTGGATTTAAAATAGGATTCACTAGTGTCAACTTTAGTCTATGACTTGAATGTCAAGTTTACATATCTATTCAGTGGATATTTTGAATATTCTTTACTGTTGCCCTGTGAGAGTTTTTTATTTGGTTCTGCAGCTTAATTCAATATATCTCATTTTGAAGACCACAGAAATAGAACTATTTCATGTAGACATTATGCTTTAAAGGACTTTCAACACCTTTAGAAATTACATAATTTGATATTGCTTTTCTAAATGAAATAATTCATGGCTCTAGGGTCTCTCTCGGTGAATTTTAGGGGAAAATTATTGGCGCTTAGTGAGGGGAGGTCAGAATTGATAGTGTGGGAGACAGCCTATAAAAAATTTCCTCCTACACTATTTCAAATCTCCCACCAGACATTTGTGATAGAAAATAATCTGTTAAAATTATCAAATGTAGAACATAATTCCACTTTTAACTAACGTACTTTATACAACTTCAATAATAATTGTGTTTTCAGAAATGAACATGCTAACACTATAAGAATTGAGGCAACCAGGGATGGGGCTCAGTGGTAAAGTCTGGCATGAAATATGAGTTGGATTCCTGACATGCAAAGCACCCCTGTTCCCTCCCCCCTACGCTCCCAGGAAAACTAAAAACAAAATCAAACCACAAAAAAGCAATTAAAAATTTCTGCTATATACATTAAAGAAAACTAGTATCTATTTTGTCTGGAATTTTACTAATCTAGAAAATCATGCTACTAATGGCAATTCAGTCCATCATTAAGTGTGTGATATAACACACTTGCATTATTCTTGCATGATTCTGCATTATGAACCTTCCCCCTCCATACACATACTTAAGGGCTTCCAGAATATACATTAATAAAACAGCTTATCCTTTATTTTAAAAAAATCCTAGTTTCAACAGCATTCAATTACATATTCCCTTGTTTTTTAACTAAAAATTACCTGGTTTGGTGAATAGTTTTTTTTATTATGTTTGTTGTTATATTTTTAGCAACATTAGATTCATAATAAAACTGGCTAGAAAATACAGTTTTCAAATACCTACTTGCGCTGCAAGCTTCCCTACTAGCAACATCCACAGTAAAATGATACATTTGTCATAATCAATCGGCCTAAATTGACACATCTTTTGACAAACCAAATTTTTATCTATATTAAGATTTATAATGTTCTATGTCGTGATATGGTTTTGACAAATATATAATGACATTTACTCACAATTATAGTATCATAAAGAATTATACTACTGCTCTGAGACTTTTCTGGTTTTGTGTCTTTATCCCTCTCTTTGAATCCCTGGAAAACACTAATTTTTTTTTTTTACTGTCTCCATAGTTTTGCTTCTTCCCAGAATGCCATATAGTTGGAATCAAAACCATGGCCAATACAAACCGTATATAACCTTCTTATAGTTTTCTATTCACTAAATCATATGCAAATAAAGTATTTTATATCTTTTAAATCAAAATATGTTTATTATTATAGTAATATGGAAAATCCTATAATATATAAATTATGATATTATCAGTATTTATTAATATTATTTATAAATATTTTATTAATAATTTAAATATTAATGAATATCTAAAATAATTGATCACATTTTATTATAAGTAGGAAAAATCTTACAAATAATTGTAGAATGATTATACCTAAGGTTTTATATTTGATTCGGAGAGCCCGGAAAGCTACCGAGAGTATTTGATATGCCAGACACAGTAACAACAAAGTCTCCAATGGAGACGTTACTGGGCCCGCTTGAGCAAATCGACGATCAACGGGAGGGCCTTTACCTTTACCTTTTATATTTGATATAAATTTTTTTGGGGGGGGTACACCTGGCTGTGCCCAGGGCTTACTCCTGACTTTGTGCTCAGAGATCACTCTTGGCATGCTCAAGGGACCAGATGGAATGCTAGGACAGAACCTGGGTCGGTTGCATGCAAGGCAAATGTCTTACCCACTGTATGTTCGATCACTCTAACTCTTAAATTTTATATTTTAAATCACTTATAAATTACTTTCTATTTATTTACCCTTTATATCATAGGATATTACATATATATATTTTAATTCACCAGTGAAGTTATATTGTATTACCTTAAATTTCATTTCAGTATTTTACAAGAAATGATAGAAATATTTCTTAATTATTTTTTTTCCCTTTATTTTATTTTATTTTTTTTAAAGTTGTAGATTTACAATTTTTTGTGCTTTGGTTTCAATCATACAATGATCAGATACCCATCCCTCCACCAGTGCCCATCTTCCACCACCATGGATAATATCCCTCCCACCCCCATCCCCCCATCCCCCCTGTCTCTGTGGCAGGGCAATCCCCTGTGTTCTCTCTCTCCTTTTGGGTGTTGTGGTCTGCAAAAGAGGCATTGAGTGGCAAACATGTTCAGTCCATAGTCTACTTTCGACATGCATCTCCCCTCCTGGGAGGAACCTCCAAACATCCTTTATTTAGTGCTCCCTTCTCTATCTGAACTGCCCTTTCCTCTAGGATACCCGGCTGGCCTCTAAGTTATGGAGTAATCCTCCTGGTGCTGATCTCAGCTATTCTTGGGTATTAATCTCATACTTTGTTACTTTATATCCCCCAGATGAATGCAATCTTTCTATGTCTATCCCTCTCTTTCTGACTCATTTCGCTTAGCATGATACTTTCCATATTGTACCACTTGTATGTAAATTTCATGACTTCATCTTTTCTAAGAGCTACATAGTACTCCATTGTGTAGATGTACCAAAGTTTCTTTAACCAGTCATCTGTTCTTGGGCATTCAGGTTTCTTCCAGTTTCTGGCTATTGTAAAGAGTGCTGCAATGAACAAACAAGTGCAGATGTCACTTCGACTATACATTTTTGCCTCTCTGGGATATATTCCCAGGAGTGGTATTGCTGGGTCAAATGGGAGCTCAATTTCTAATTTTTTGAGAATCGTCCATACTGTTGTCCAGAAGGGCTGAACCAGTGGACATTCCCACCAACAGTGAAGGAGTGTCCCTTTCTCGCCACATCCACGCCAGCATCGGTTGCTTTTGTTCTTTTGAATGTGGGCCAGTCTCTCAGGTGTGAGATGGTATCTCATTGTGGTTTTGATCTGCATCTCCCTGATGATTAATGATGTAGAGCATTTTCTCATGTGCTTTTTTGCCATTCGGATTTCTTCTTTGAGAAAGTTTCTGTTCATTTCATTGCCCCATTTTTGGATGGGGTTGGATGTTTTCTTCTTGTGGAGTTTAACCAGTATTTTGTATATCCTGGATATCAACCCCTTGTCAGATGTGTATTCGGTGAATATCCTTTCCCATTCTGTAGACTGTCTTTGTATTTTGGTCACTGTTTCTTTGGAGGTGCAGAAGCTTCTTAGTTTAAGATAGTCCCATTTATCTATCTCTGTTTTCACTTGCTCGGCCAGTGGCATGGCATCTTTGAAGATACTTAAAATTTATCTAGACTTATTGTTGTACAATTGAGAAGTTAAATGTTTATATTTAGGTTATACAACACTCTATCCTTAAGATACAGAATGTAATACTGAATCTAATATACATGAACTTATTATATAGCACTGTAGCACTGTCCTCCTGTTGTTCATCGATTTGCTCTAGCGGGCACCAGTAGCATCTCAATTGTGAGACTTGTTGTTACTGTTTTTGGCATATCGAATACGTCACGGGGAGCTTCCCAGGCTTTGCTGTGCAGGCGGGATACTCTTGGTAGCTTGGTGGGCTGTCTGAGAGGGTGGGGAGGACTCGAACCCATGGTCAGCTGCATGCAAGGCAAACGCTCTACCCACTGTGCTATCGCTCTAGCCCTGAACTTATTATATAAAGAGATTTTAATAGTGGCTGACAGAGACTAAGAGCTAGCATAAACATGGAGACATTGGTCAAGGATTACTGATTTTTTGTATTACAATAAATAATTTGCAGGGATCCAACATACAACATGGTTCTTATAGTTTAAAACATTCTGTTGAGGGGTGGGAGAGAGAGTGCAGCAGGTAAGGCACTTGCTTTTGATGCTGCTGACCCAGGTTCCATCGCCAGCACCATATATGGTCCCGTGAGAACCATCAGGAGAGATAGCTGAGCACAGAACCAGGAGTACTGGGTGTGCCCCTCCCCAATCAAATAAATAAAAGTAAAATATTCTATTAAAAAGTTGAATTTTGTTTCTTGGTTTTGTGGTGAAAATCTCAGGGCTTTCTCCTGGCTCTGTACTTAGGGATCACTCCTGGCAGTTTCTGGGGACCATATGTAGTATTGGAAATGGAACCACCGTGGTTGGCTATATGCATGGCAAGCACCTTACCCTTAATGTCTAGCCCTGTATAGTTGAAATTTTCTAAGAAAGTTTAGCAAGAGTGTTCTCACCATATAAGGGTAACTAGCATGGCAGTAGGGCGTTTGCCTTGCACGCAGCCAACATGTCCAACCAGAGTTCGATTCTTCCACCCCTCTCGGAGAGCCCAGCAAGCTACTGAGAGTATCTCATCCGCACGGCAGAGCCTGGCAAGCTACCCGTGATGTATTCAATATGCCAAACACAGTAACAACAAAGTTTCCAATGGAGATGTTACTGGGCCCACTCGAGCAAATCGATGAACAATGGGAGGACAGTGATACAGTGATGTAAGGTTATTAATATGTCAACTAGCTTTTAATAACCATTCATATTTACTTATATTAAATCATGATGGTACAAAATATTTCAACAATTAAAACAAAACAGAATTACCTTATCACCAAGCAATTTAAATTTTCTTTATTTTTTTTTCATTTCATCATCCTGTTATTCATCGATTGCCTCGAGCAGGCCCCAGTAAAGTCGCTTTCATCCTAGCCCTGAGATTATAATCAAGGCTCTTTAGGAGAATGATACCCATCATTGTTACTGGTATTTGGCATATTTGGTACGCCATGGGGAGTTTGCCAGACTCTGCCCTGTGGGCAGGCTACATTTGATAGCCTGCAAGTTTGTCCAAAGTAGGAATGAGATAATAAGATGTCATAAAAAAAGATGTCCTGATAAGATGTCGCGCGGCCGCAAATGCGGCCTCGCGGTTCCGGGAGCTGGATTTTATAGTCTCTGAGTCTTGGCCGTTGATGGGATTACACGGCACCAGGGGGCCAGGTGGTGGGTGTGACCCCCTCCTACTGGAATTTGGAGGATCTGGGTGGAGGATGCTCGACTCCAATCCGAGTAGACTTGGAGATCTCGGCCCCGGAAACCGCGTGGATTTGTCCCTCTGCCAGTACCTTCATGTGTGCGGAGAGTGGTCTCAGCATGGTGGTGGCTGGTCCTGGAGGTCTTCGGCTGCCGAATTTTCTTTATATGGCCCAAATAAGTAAAAATAGGGTTTCAAAGGCATTTTCATAACCATGGTTTTAATAGCATCGGGCACAATAGTCAAAACATGAAAGTAGCCTGAATGTCCATCTAGATATGAATGAAGATACAAAATGTGATATAAATATAGGGCGGAATATTAATTGCTCTTAAAAGAAGAAAATATGACTGCTAGAATACAGATGAAACTTGAGAACATGAAGCTAAGAGAAATACATCAGTCACAAAAAGATAAATACTGTATTACTGCACTTACATAGATACCTAGAATGGTCAAATTCATAGAGACAGAAAGAAGAATTGTAGTTGTTAAGAGTTGGGTTGAAGAGGAATGATATTTTAATATTTAATGGTATAGAGCTTCTGTTTTGCAAGATGAAAAGATTAGAGATGGTTGTAAAACAATGTAAATGTGCTGAACACTATTTAACTATTCACTTAAAAAATGGCTATGATGGTACATCTTACCAAAACTCAACAACAACAACAGCAACAACAATAAAAACAAAACAGGGCATAAAGACATTGAGTAGGATGAAGTTCAGTCCAATGCTCTGAGGTTTGTTACTTCCTTCTACACAGCAAAATGTTAAAATATAGTGCAAGCATTTCCTTAATAAAATTATTTTGGCATTAGAAATCACCTTTTAAATGTCAGTCTTAGAGGAATATGATTATTAAAGCATATTGTAGATAACAATTTCAAGTATTACTTCATGTGTCACTTAATTAGTAAATTACTTGCCTTTGAGTCAGCACTGATAATGTGAAGATGACTGGGATACACAAGGGGATCTACAAATTTGAATAATGATGAATATTTAGTTTCCTGTTCATTCTTTGTGATAAAGAAAGAATTGACCATTCTGGTATTGGCGTAAGCCATGACTTTTCTTGAAGTATTATCTTTTGCAGACTGACACAATGAAGTTCCCAGAGTACATAGTGATGCTCTTAGTATGTTGATATGAAATGTGTCTATGTTTATACAGATGATGCTAGAAACACATGTGACATTAAGGCTATAAGCTTTGATGGAAAGATCACTGAACTGGGAGCAGGGAACTCTGAATTCTAGACCCTTTTAAGCAACCACATTAATTATATGAATTGATTAATCTCTTAATCTCCCTTATTCTTAGTTCTTTTTTGGAAATATGGGCTGATGCTAGACATCCTTAAGGCTTTGTTTAACTCTGAAATTCTATAACCCTCAGAAATAACATTACATTTTTAACAACTGAAATACTTCTATTGATCCTAAGCATGTCATGGTTTTCAAAAGAAAATCTAGGGCTTGTCAATATCTGGGATAAAAGTCAGTTTTATCCCCTTATTTATTTTGCATAATAAAAGAAAAGCTGCATCTTAAATAATGTCAATAGTGTTGTATTTGAAAGATAGACAAGAACATGCAACGGAATGTAAACTCATAACCTTTGTAAAAGAGTAAAAATGCCTATTTCGGAATAGGGAGATAATACAAGAAGTAAGACACTTGCCTTGGGCATGGTCAACCTGAGTTCAAATACTCAGAAACTATATAAGATTCTCTAAGCATTGGCAGAAGTGATTCCAGAGCATATAGAAAGGAGCAACTCTAAGCACTGCTGGTGTGACTCAAGCAAAAATAAAGTATGCTTTAAAGATAATTAGCACTGCTATTTATTATTTTTTATTAAGGCACCTTCCCAATGGAAAACCAGCAGGACCATTCTACTGTGCAAGAAGGGAGACATCCACGACATTGGCAACTATTGCCCAATCTGTCTGTTGTCTGTCGTCTACAAGATCATCCTGAATAGGTTGTCAGAACACTAGATGAAGGACAACCATGCGAGCAAGTCGGGTTCCAAAAAGGATTCAGCACCATCGAGCATATCCACACGATAACCAAGCTCATTGAGGTTTCTTGGGGAGATAAACACCCAAGAATGGTTGAGATAAGTACCAGGAGGTCTGCTCCATGGCTTGGAAGCTGGCAGCACATGCTGGGGGAAAAACAACTCAGAGAAGGGAACACCAAGTAAGGGATGTTTGGAGGATTTGCTCAGGATGCGAGATAGACAGTCAGCAACTACACCACCTCCGCTTCGCTGATGACATCATTCTAATAAGTCCAAACATCAGCCAAGCAGCAAAAATGCTGGCCGACTTCAACTGCCGGTCTGCAGCTGAATCTCACAAAGACAATGTTCATGAGAAATGGACTTGTTCCAGATGTTCCATTCGCTCTCAACGGAATGAACATCTCCAAATGCAGCAGTTAGGTTTACCTAGGTTGGGAAGTCAATGAGATGAATGACCTGGCACCTGCGTTGCACAGGAGGAAGAGAGCGGCCTGAAATGCCATCAAGAGCACTGAAGAAACAGCTAAGAGGACGAAGAACCTCCAGCTCTGGGCACATCAATTCCACTGTTTTTCCTGCATTAACATACACCTCAGAGACTTGGGCCCTATGAAAACAGGATGAGAACGCTATTTGGATCTCCCAAAGAGGAATCGAAAGAGCTATGCTTGGAGTATCACGCTTCACTCAAGTGAAAGAAGGAATCCAGAGTTCCAACCTCCGTTGACGATTGAGAATCAGAGATGCTGTCTTTTTTGCCAAGGCATCAGAAATCAGATGGGCTGGACACGTAATGATATTTGGAGATAAAAGCTGGACTAGAGCCGTTACTGACTGGATTCTATGGGACATCAAAAGATCGCATGGCCATCCACCTAGGAGATGGTCAGACTTCTTCATCAAGACCCTGAATGAACGGTTTGAGGCTCTTGGTGTTTCTGGAGTGAGAAGATGCCATTGGGCTACACTAGCATGTGACAGGGACAAATGGAGATGCCACTGGCGGACGCTGGAGCAAATTGATGATTAACAGGATGTCAAGTGATCAAGTGATTAAGGCACCATTATTTACAAAGATGCCTATAATAGAACTTCAGGAAACATTTCAACACCCAACTCAATCACCTGTGTCAACTTCCATTCACCAAAGTCCCTGGGTTCCCTCCCATCCCTCAGTCTGGGACCGGTACAAAATTTTTTAATTGTACATGATGATTATTATCAGGATGGCTGTAATATTGCAGTAACCATGACAAGATATTTCAGTATCAATTGAATAGAAAAGGGACATTAGATATAGGTAGTTTCCCTGACTCCCTCTCATCTGTGGGTAATTGTCTTGACTTTTTATGAAAGTAAATCAATGTGGGAAGAGCTAGTATCACTCTTAATAAACAATGCTGAGGCAACTTAACATCAATGTTGAGAAATGAACCTTGATCCAAAACAGATACAAAAATTTATATAAATTAATTACTGACCTAACATAAGTATCACAACAATAAAATTTCTTTAAAACAAAAACAAAATTCTGAAACACATTCTTTGAGCTGATGACTAAGAATTTTTAGTACACAAAATATAATAACAATTAAAAAAGAGGAAATTGGCAAATTCGTCTTCACCAAAATAAAATCATTTTTGTTGCATGTGATACCACTAAAAGTAACCAAAGTCAAACCACAGTCTTGGAGAAATTATTTTTAATACATATATATCAGGCAAAGGGCATAGAGGACTTTTATATTTCAGAAGAAAAAGACAAGCAATGCAGTACAAATGGCAAAAGATACATTTGAACAAACATGTGGCTTAATAATGTTCATAAGCACATGAGAAGATACTCAACATTTTCATAGAATGGATGCAAATTAAAGTCACAGTAAGATATTACTCCACACTCACATGAATGACTGAAATTAAAGACCAAAAATATAGACATTGACTGGGATGTGGGACGAACATATAATATTTTGAAAATATCATATTTTGTTAATAGGCACATTTTAAAGTTTGTTATTGTAGAGATGCAAGTATCCTTTCCACCCTTTCAACATAATAAATGGTGACTGGGGTGCCTTTTACCACCTCAAGAACTGATTTCAAGCAATCAATGATGGCTTATTTTTCAGATCTCCAGTGTTGTTATTTTAGTTATAAAAAGAAAAGAATTGCAAAAATATTATTAATGGATTTTCTGGCACATTTACAGCTTCTACCAGTGATTTATTGGCTTAAATGGATCTTTATGTACTTCAGCAGTTAGAATTAGGTTGGTGATATGACAGGCTATGATGTAGGTTATATCTTCCATTTACTCCTTACTACCATTAGTGGTAGTAAGATGTCATACTATAATTACTACAACTTGAGCTCTTGGAAACTACACACTCAGTAGATGAATGGAATTCTATTAACAGATGTCAAGTGTTTGGGACCCCTAAGAGAAAACAGTCATTATGAAAAAAAAATTTTTGTATATATGTACATACATAATATCATGCCAGAACACTGTGTAAATTATAAATATAACTCAGAATTATGTATCATATGTATAATTTTCCTGCTTTAATCTATTATTTGTTTTTTTCAGAAAGGTAAAGTTTTGATTTGTCCATATATGAATGTTATCTACTATAGTTTCTACCAGCAGTCTGATACCCTAATACCATCTTTGTTTAAATCACTGAAGTTGCAATAATCTCTTTTTGTTCATCTGTCTTTATAAACAAATAAAGATGGGTCTGGGAGATCACCTTGTGATAGTGTCTGCATTGCAAGTGTGAGGCAGCAAGTTCAATCCATGGTGCTGTCCCCATGAGCCAAGATAGCTCTGCTATTGAAGTTCTCCAGCACCACAACAGGGTGATCTCTGAAGCCTCACAACCAGGTATATGCAAAGAACACAACTATAGACGTGGGTGAAGCACCTTTTGAAGTGATATTTCCAGAAGCCTGTGTGCAAGCATCATAACTAAAGTATGGGACCCCTTCTTGGCCAGGACTGAAGCTGAGTATGTGAGCTCTGAAACTATTCTGCACGCCAGGTGGACACCAAAACCAAATGTATAAGCGCCACTATTAAGAGTGATTCCCATACCTAGTCATCACAATAACACAGAAAAAACGGGGGAGAGGAGGGAAAGACAATAATAAATAGCCATACAATGTGAAACACCCACCATTCCCTTATGGAAAACTTTCGCTGTTCATTAATGAGAGTCTCACTCTAAGCACAGTGGTAGGGCGTTTGCCTTGCATGCAGCCAACATGGCCGACCCGAGTTCGATTCCTCCGCCCCTCTCAGAGAGCCCGGCAAGCTACCGAGAGTATCTCGCTCGCGTGGCAGAGCCTGGTAAGCTCCCCATGATGTATTCGATATGCCAAACACAGTAACAACAAAGTCTCCAATGGAGACGTTACTGGGCCCGCTCGAGCAAACCGATGAACAATGGGAGGACAGTGACAGTGACACTCTAATCAAATATATTCAGTTTTTTAAGTTCAGTTTTTTTTATTAAATTTCAAATGACAAAAAGACACATCCTTGGAAACACTTTTAGAAATTAGCCCCCTCCAAAGGATCCAACAATAGCAGACTCCATAGTCTTATATAAGTCCTAGAGAAATGTCTACTACTGTACTACAGGCTTAACTCTAAATTTGATAAAAATCATTTCATTTTATATAAGAAACTTTTCTAAAAATATTTCTGGTTTATGTTTCCTCCAGTTTCTAGGGAAATACTACATCAGAGAAGCATGCTCTGAAGCCCCTCCTTTTATTTAGTTTTTTTTTTATATATAAAATGGTTCTGGGCTGGAGGACAGCGGGTAGGGCATTTGCCTTGCATGTGGCTGACCCGGGTTCGATTCCTCCATCCCTCTCGGAGAGCCCAGCAAGCTACCGAGAGTATCCCGCCCACACAGCAGAGCCTGGCAAGCTTCCCGTGGCGTAGTCGATATGCTAAAAACAGTAACAACAAGTCTCACAATGGAGATTTTACTGGTGCCCGCTCGAGCAAATTGATAACAACTGGAGGACAGTGCTACAGTGCTATGGTGCTATAAATGGTTTGATATTAAGGAAAGTATACTTTGCATCTATTACAATGATTCTATGATTGAATGAGAAAAATTGGTATCTTATCTATGCCCATCAGCTTAGACTAGGGTCTCTCAACCGCAAGACTACATACATTTCAGACAGACCAGATCCTACATTTATGTGGCGTTGACCTGTGCCTTATGGTTAGTGACATCACTGCTCTCAGTCAACTAGATGCCAGTATCATTTCTCCTAAGTTGTGGCCACCATAAATATCTCCAAACGTTCCTGGAAGCAACAATACCCCAAGCTGGGAGCCACTGATTTAGATATATCAATCAAGCTATTCATGAGCTCATTTTAAAAATATATTTAAAGCAGAAACTATGATTTTCTCAATCTAACCTGAAAAGTGTGATTATACTGTTACTAAGGTTACAGGAGATGTTCTATGCCTGGAGCAAACTGTTCAACTGCAGTAAAGACCACCTACTTACACAGGCTTATTGTGTTCTATTTACACGATTAACTGCTACTTATATATTATCTCATTTAGTTCTTCTGTGTCACATATGGAGAAAATGAGTCAGCAAACACACTATAAGTGGGAACTTTTTAATCCAGTTTTGAGACAAGGCAAATGTTCCTGGCTTTTTTAAATTCATAATGTACTTCCGCATTATTTGCTTGGCTCATTTGGTGATCTTGAGCAATGTATTAAACCTCCATGTGATTTAATTTTGGCAATGATGTAACAATCTTTCTTACCAATGTGAACTATAGTTTAAGAAGACAGTCTTTGACTTAGAGTTCCGCTTGAACTCTCCTTCAAAATAAACTTTGTTTGTTTGTTTGTTTTTGAGTTGCAAGAGTTCTGTATGGATTTTAGATTCTTATTCCTTGTTGATAAAGAATTTAAAATGTCTTCTCCCACTCAGTAGGCTGTCGTCATTGTGAGGAAACATTCTTTCACTATTCAGAAATTTAATATTTTGGTGTTGATCTATTTACCTCTTTCTGTTTTTGATCCTCTTGGACACAGGACCACAAAGACTGAGCACAAGATGGGAAGGGAGATAAAATAGGCGAAAGAGGGGGAATGGCATAGAGGTAATGGAAGCTGAAATTTCAGTAGTGATAATGTAGTCTCTACGATGTCAAACTAAAGTGGAACTTACACTGTTATGAACGAACATTATCTCAATTAAAAACAATCTTTAGATATCCACATAGCTTCTTGAGAGGTTATTTTATAATAGTATAGTTGTTATTTTTGTTTCACCTCTTACTAAAGCTACAAACATACTGGACATACAGACACTCAATAAATCTTTGACCACAGACTACTTAAACAGCCATACGTAAATAGCAATTAATTATTTTTGGTTTGAGGGCCACTGCTGTTGGTCCTCAGGGCTTATTCTTGGTGGGGACTGAGAGACTGCGTGAGGTGCTGGGCATTGAACCTGGGTCAGCCACATTTAAGACAAGCCTACACATTATATTACCACACTAACCTACAAAAATATTTTCTATGGTACCTGAAAACTACTGTTTGCATATATTTGGGATGGGCTCTCAAGTGCTGCTCAGGGGGTTCGGATCTTTTTCTGGTGATTCCAAGCCAGAAAGCCTGGAAGTTCATTGTAAGTCTCCAGACAATGCTGCTTGGGCCCTGTGGTACTGGGGATTACCCAGACCACCCAACTAGTGCTCAGGAGGACTACAGGGCTGCATCTTGCAATCCCTAGCTAACTATGTGATGCTGGGGATCAGACTGGGGTGTGTCTCATGTAAAGCATGCACCTATACCCCTATACTATCTGACACACAGAATATTTTGCAATAGTTTGAACAGAATAGCATCTCTTCAAAGAACAAACACTTATTCCAGAATAAGTACTGGAAGCAAAAATACTTTCAAGGGTTAAAATTCACAGGCTGCAAAATCAATGGAAAAGTTAAGCAGAAAAAGAGGTGTCATTTGTAGCATAGGGCAGCATTGTACAGAGAATAGAATACTCAGACTTGAACATGATTTATTGGCCTTTTTCCTCTCTTTTTACAATATTTTTTCAATATACAAGAATATGGTCATAATAAAAGACTACAAGACATGCACTTCAACTCCTGTGCTATGGCCCCAGTCCACCCTAATGTCTGTACTTCTTTGCTTGATGCTTTAAACTGTCTATTTTTGGATATCCAATATATGCATAATATGTATACTTCTGGAATCATGAGATTTGGGCAGTCCTCTGTGTAATTCCAAAACAAAAGTGTTTTATTTCAAGAAGCGCTTAAATTTCCAATGCAGTACATCCCATTGCACTGAGATACTCAACCTCAACTTAGTGATGATCACATATGTTGGAGGAATACTGTGTCTATACAGATTAAAGCAATGAAAGCAATGATGTTTCAAGAAGGTGAACACATTGACAACGTGTTTTGGGATCATTATTCAGAAGCAGGGATATATAGTATTAGCACAGCGGGTAGGGCGCTTGCCTTGCATGCAGCCAACATGGCTGACCCAAGTTCGATTCCTCCGCCCCTCTCGGAGAGCCTGGCAAGCTACGGAGAGTATTGATATGCCAGACACAGTAACAACAAAGTCTCCAATGGAGACGTTACTGGGCCCGCTCGAGCTCGAGCCAAGTGTGTGTAGTGTAACCTTAGGTCTTCAGATTTTTAAAAAAGAAGTTAATATAAAAAAGGATAATCTCTTGTGGATTTACCCTTCCCCCATTAGTATTTCCCAGGGCTCTCTGAAACAAAATTGAAAACGATAGTTTGTAGTAACTTAAGACTCTTATTTTTTTTGTATTTTTTTATTCATCTTACCAATGTATAATATTAAGATTTCTAATTACTTCCTTCTCACCTTAATTCTTCCACTTCCCAACCTTCTACACACGTTGAAGTATTTGTAATGTGAAAGGAAGGCTTATCAGAACATGTCACAGATGCCCACACCAGGTGCCTAGAAAACATGCTAGCTGGAAGCTCGTCTAATCTTCTCCTCCCCACCCCCAGCAGAAGGGATAGCAGTCAAGCTCAGTTTCCAGTGGCACTGGTAGCATCCTGTCCACATGCCCACCTCCTCCCAAAGAACCATTACATCTCAAGGACTCCACAGGCTCCAAGTGCTGGCTAGCTATTCTAAATCCCAGGGACCATATGTATCTCTGATAGCAAGCTCTGGTCTTGTCAGTATTCTCTTTTCCTATTGCCACCTACTCCTTAAATCAGGATTGTGTGACTTATAAAAGTTGTAAAGAACAAAACAAAACAAAATAATCACATGAAGGTAGCAAACTTGAAGAGAACTTTAAAGTTCAATTTCTTATTGATTCTTATATTCTTATACATTTCATATTGTAACATCAATATTATATTCTGGTAACTCATAATTATGGCATCACAATATTGTGTTTGAGGCCTCATCCCTTAGAGTGAAGTAAAAATACTTTTTAATGTTATAAAGGTATTTCAGTATTGAGAAACATGAGAGGAGAGAGTATTCACACATTTTTATTAGGAAAACTTTAATATTCTGGACTCAAACTTATCTCATTTTTTTTCATTGTGTAAACATCAGAGAGTATCATCATACAAAACAGAATTATCTAGGCTCTTCTCCACCTAAGCTATAGGATACGGCTTATTGGGCCCGTCTTTATATTTTCACTTGATATTGATACCTGGGGCTGGAGCAATAGCACAATGGTAGGGCGTTTGCCTTGTATGCAGCCAACATGGCCGACCCGAGTTCGATTCCTCCACCCCTCTTGGAGAGCCCGGCAAGCTACCTAGAGTATCTTGCCTGCATGGCAAAGCCTGGCAAGCTACCCGTGACGTATTCAATATGCCAAACACAGTAACAACAAGTCTCAGGATGGAGATGTTACTGGGCCCGCTCGAGCAAATCGATGAATAACAGGAGGTCCGTAACCATGATTGATACCTGAGGAGGTTCCCATAACCATGCCAACGGACTCTGTGCCAGGCTGTTTTCACTCCGGGCACCCCAGAGGGGGACTGAGAGCCTTCCCTGTCCCAAGGGACCCAGTCCCTGCAGCCGACCTCCACTACTGAACCACCGCTACTACCAGGCCGCTCCCCACACGCTCGGACCGAGCCTCTCATGCGAGTGAACATATTCCTGGGCGTCATAACATCATAAGTGAACATCATAAGACACTCTCTACCCATTTTTCATAATTACCACACCATATTTGATGGGGTCAGACAGTAGGCAACAAATCATAGAGGGAAATATATATATATAATATATGTATTATATACATATACATATACTTAAGTGAAGTGTGATTATATACATATTCATTTGACATCCCGTTACTCATGGATTTGCTTGAGCGGGCGCCAGTAATGTCTCCATTTGTCCCGGTTGAGTGCTAGCGTAGCCCAATGGTATCTGCTCATTCTAGGAACATGAACAGCCTCAAACTGATCTTTCAGGGTTTTGGCGAAGAAGTCTAACCATCTCGTAGGTGGGCGGCCACACGATCTTTTGACGTCCCGTGGATTCCAGTTGGTAATGGCTCTAGTCCAGCGGTTCTCTCCAAATCCCTTCTTGTACAGTAGTGCAGTCATTTATACATATAAATATATATTTATGCCTTTCAGAGAGCCTGGCAAGCTACTGAGAGTATCCCGCCCGCACGGCAGAGCCTGCCACGCTCCCTGTGGCATATTCGATATGCCAAAAACAGTAGCAATAAGTCTCACAATGGAGACGTTACTGGTGCCCGCTGGAGCAAATCGATGAACAAAGGGAGGACAGAGCTACAGTGCTATAGCAAGCAGTGTATGAAAGATCCACTTTCTCTTCACAAAGAGCTAGTGATATTGTTTGAGTTACTTCACCCCAACTGGTGAAGTAATGATTATAACAAAGTTTTAATATTAGTCATATCAGTTATATGGTTTTAAAAGACTTTCTAGTCCATAATTCATTTTGTTATTTCTTAACAAGGTCTTCATAAAAATGTTTCAAGATTTTAGATTCAATTTTTATTGTATTAATTATGCTTTTATTGTCATATTTATGAACTTTTCATCAAGTTTTGTGTCTCAAATAGTTTTTCCTTGTTATATTCTAAAGCAGAATGAATAAAAATACTGTATTTTGGTTACTTTTTGTATATGGTGAGAGGTTTAGGTTAAGTTTTACTTTTTTACCCTAAATATTCATAATTTCAACATTTGTTGACAAGATTATCTTTCTTTTATTCCATGTCTTTACAATTTTTCCAAAAATCTACTGACTACAGTTTATGTGGCACTATTTCTTTGGTTTATATGCTATATTTTATACACATACCTCTTCCTTTACCAAAACCAACACAGTTGCAATATTTATACAAACATAGTAATTCTTGGAAAAGTACCGATTCATACCCTCTATTTGTTTTTTTCAGTTAAGCAATTTGGTCTTTTACCTATGTATATTAGAATTGTCTTGTATGTATCTTATGTAGGGCTGGAGCGATAGCAGAGCGGTAGGACGCTTGCCTTGCATGCGGCCGGCCCAGCCAACATGGGTTCGATTCCTCCGCCCCTCTCGGAGAGCCCGGCAAGCTACCGAGAGTATCTCGCCCGCATGGCAAAGCCTGGCAAGCTACCCGTGACGTGTTCAATATGCCAAACACAGTAACAATAAGTCTCACAACGGAGACATTACTGGGCCTGCTCAAGCAAAATCAATGAACAACGGGAGGACAATGCTACACTGCTATAGCATCTTATGTCTCCACAAGAGATGTTGATATTTTTATTTCCTCTAAATATCAGTAGAGTTTATTCATTCCTGTGTGTCAAACTAAAAAGAAGCACCTTTTAAAAATTAATTTGAGTTTTGTTCAACAATGAAGATGGTATGTCTCCCCTTTAATTTAAATCTTTTATTTCTCTCATCAGCATTTTGGGGTCATCAGTATGTAAGTACTAGAAATATTTTGTTATTTCACAAATGTATTTCTCCTTTTGCTTTAGAGAAACTTTAAATAGTATTGTGTTTATTTTGATTTTCGCTGCTTATGTTTAATATAGAAAAACAATCAACATATAGTGTTCTTATCCTTCTAGTGTACACTTCTGATATTTTATCAGAATTACAGATCAATTATATACAGATGCACATCTTGCTTTTTGTCAGTCTTTCTAGAAACAGGTCAGTTTTAATAATCTCAACTGCTTTTGTGTTTCATTGTTCTTTAGTGTTTCATGTCCAACTTTTATTGATTTCTTCTCTTTATTAGCTCTTTCCTTCTACTAACTTTTTTAGCTTCCTTCCAAGTTGTGATTAAGTACCAAAGCTCCTGGTGATTCTCATCCAACTAGGCCAGCAGTTCATTCCAAGTGTCCAAACAAGAGATGCTTCTTGGGGTCCTGCAGTGCTCAAGATACCCGGAACCACCCCTGCAGTTCTGGGGGCCTCCAGAGGAATACCAGGTGGTGCCAGCAGCCAAACCCTGGTTGAGTGCATGCTAGACACGTGCAGGAGAAATCTGCTGTATTTTTAATGGTCCCTTTCTCTTCCTTTTTCTGGTTTATTGAGGAGATAGCTAGCTTTTAAACTGTGGGTTGCAACTCCATATGGGGTCATATAAGTGAATGTGGGTTTGCACAAAATATTGGCAACCTCAAAAGGTTTCTTTTGGAACTCATAACCATGTAGTGAATGCAGAGTGTTTCTGGAGTGCTCGCCTATGTTGCATTTCTTGGGCGAAAAAGAACTGTGGGTGGAAAAGGTTTAAGAATCCATAGCTTTGCTTAGAAATTCCCAAACTAATTTAGCTCACTTCCCCCTTTTAGAAAAATATAACTCAGTGAACCTTAGAATCTTCTTTAAGCAAACAACACCTCCCAATTGCCACAGAGGCTACCAGAACCTCCCTGGACTGTACAATCACCCTGATGCTATGTTAGGAAACTGATTTAGATGATTGCCTTAAAATTGTTTCTAGAATCCTATTTTGATTTGTCTGTAGTACTTTTAATATGCCTCTATGTCTGATTATTATATTTTTGCTAGTCACTTCAGTTGTTATGTATCTACCCATCTAAAAGTCAGTCTAATGGTATTTATGGACTGTAGGATAACACTGTTCTGTCCATCCTGCATAACCTCAGGAATAGTTGATAGTTTATTGGACTGAGGAAAAGAGAAAAACACCTTAAGAGGTATTTTGCCCTTGGGCAGTCAGGAAGGGCTTTCTTATGTTGATTTGGCTGCCTGACTGGGTGGAGTGTCAGCCCTGACTAGAAGGGAGCTGGAGAAGGAGAGAGCAGGGCTAAAAGATGGACCACGGAGAGACTAGCAAGGGGAACGTTTGCTTGAGAGAACTTAGGCCCTCCATAACATAAAGTTCTTCTATGGGATAAACATCCTTGTAATAAAATGCCACTAAGATCAACCGACCTAGCCCTCATCTCTTCCTTCATCTGCCCTTGGCCAACAGCCGTCCCGATCCAGGCCACACACAGCGGCTCAAGGGCACAGAACGTGGGCAGCGAGATAGAGCCATCCAGAGAGCCCGCGGACACACAACCTTCAGCGTGCATAGTTTTTTACAATGGACCAAATGTTATACCCCCCAAAAATTTATCTATAAAAATTGTAACCCCAAATGTGACTATATTTTGAGATAGGGTCTTTATGAAAGTATTAAGTTTATTATGAACTTATTATATTAGGACCTCTTCCGATAGGACTAATGTCCTTATAAAAATTACATTAGAGAGCGAAAACTTCTCTCTCTAAGGAAAATTTTACTCTTACTTTACCTTCCCCTCTTCCAAAACAAGAGGTCAGGTGAGCACTTAGCACTAAATAACCATCAATAAGTCAATAATAGAGGCCTCACCAGAAAGTGATGGCACTGACACTCCGTGGTTCACTTTTTCTAAAACTATGATAAATTTGGGCAGTATGCATGTTAATTAATTTATCCTTGATAGCATAGCGGGCAGGGCATTTGCCTTGCACGCAGCCAAGTTGGGTTTGATTCCTCTGCCCCTCTCGGAGAGCCCGGCAAGTTACCAAGACTATTTCGCCCACATAACAAAGTCTGACAAGCTACCTGTGACTTATTTGATATGCCAAAAACAGTAACAACAAATCTCACAATTTGTTGTAAGACATTACTGGTGCCCGCTCGAGCAAATCGATGAGCAACGGGAGTAGAGTGCAGTGCATATTTGTAGTAGAATGGACAATAAAGTGTAACTGACTTTTTATTAGAAAATAAAACATGATATTGGAAGTTCTAGCAGTTTTAAATAGTCAAGTCACCTAATTAAAGATATACTATATTTTGGAAAGGATTCTAGAATCTTTTTTTAGTTAGACTTATACAAGATAAATAACTCTAGTGAAAAATTCAGATGTCATTACTTGATATAGGAATGTTATAATTTCACTTTGGTCATATGGAAAATAGTCTCAGGACTACAGTGAAATAAAATTACTTTTGTATAAGGAATTTTAAAAACGCGTTCCAGAGTAGCACAGTGGTAGGGTGTTTACCTTGCGTGCAGCCAGTCCAGCTAAGCCAGGTTCGATTCCTCCACCCCTCTCGGAAAGCCTGGCAAACTACCAAGAGTATTTAGCCTGCATGGCAAAGCCTGGCAAGCTACTCGTGACGTATTTGATATGCCAAATACAGTAACAAGTCTCCCAATGGAGATGTTACTGGGCCCACTCGAGCAAATCGATGAACAATGGGAGGACAGTGCCACAGTGCTACAGTTCTAGAGTCACCATGATAGAAAAATAACTATGAAAAGAAGAGTATGAGCCACAGCACCCAAAAGGAGAGAGAGAACAAAAGGGAGTGCCCTGCCACAGAGGCAGGGTGGGATGGGGGGGGGGAGGAGGGGGATGGGAGGGATACTGGGATTAGTGGAGGTGGAGAATGGGCACTGGTGGAGGGATGGGAAGTCGATCATTGTGCAACGGAAACCCAAGCACAAAAATTTGTAAGTCTACAACTGTACCTCATGGTGTTTCACTAATAAAAAAAAGATAAAAGAAAAGAAGAGTATGAACCAAGAAATCACTAAGCACTGAAGACTAGGGGGCAAAGGGAAGACTGTGGAGTTAGTAGGAGTATGGAGATCAAGTTTTCTTCTCCACCCAGACCCGGCAGAAGAAAGCATATGTTCTATTGGCTCCTGATAGTGAAGCCTTGAATGTTGAAAATATAGTTGGAATCATCTAAACAGTCAACTGACTAAATCTAAATGCTTTTTTAAATTCTCAACATAAAAGAAACATGCTCTGGAGGATGGTGGCTGATTTGTCAGTAAAGCTTTAGAAAGAATATAGGAAGAGCCCAGAGACTGAGCTTACAGTCTGAGGTCTAAGAGAACTCAATAGTAAAGAATTCCCAGCAATAAACTTTAGTGTTTGGTGTTTGATAAGCAACTGCATGCTTCCTTTCATTTGTATGCTAAATTCCTTAAAACATCTGAAAATAGGAGTATGGATTCATCCTCCAATTTGATGCTTATGAAACTGGAAGAAGAGGTCATGCCCAGGTTTGATATAGGGAGCCGGGAAAATTGAGGGAAAAGTTGCCAAAATGTCAAGACATGATTTTAGATCAAGTTTCAGTTGTAGTTTGAAGGGACAACTGGCAAATAATACCCTGCACTGCCATTTTGGGAGAAATCTTCAGAACCCATTGAAGAGAAAAAGATACCATGCAGAAATATTACTTGGATAGTTAAGAAAGGGATAATCTTGGGGCTGGGCGATAGCACAGCCAGTAGGGCATTTGCCTTGCATGTGGCCAACCTGGGTTTGATTCCCAGCATCCCATATGGTCCCCTGAGCACTGCCAGGAGTGATTCCTGAGTGCAGAGTCAGGAGTAACCCCTGAGCATCGCAGGGTGTGACCCCCCAAAAAAAAGAAAGAAAGAAAGAAAGAAAGAAAGAAAGAAAGAAAGAAAGAAAGAAAGAGAGAGAGAGAAAGAAAGAAAGAAAGAGAGAGAGAGAAAGAAAGAGAGAGAGAGAAAGAAAGAAAGAAAGAAAGAAAGAAAGAAAGAAAGAAAGAAAGAAAGGGATAATCCCAGAAGGCTAGCTATTTTAGAAAACTAAGCTTCTTTTCCAAAATTCTATCCAAATCACAATGAACACAGTTCATCTTTAATTATCTAGGTACTCGGTGTGGTTTTTTGAGGAAAAATTATTAAGGATAATTTATTAATAATATGCATATCTCCTTACACATGGGAGAGCCCCAGTAAAGTTCAGTGTGTATTTTTGAAAACTAGCCAAGAAAATTAATTTCTGTAGCTGTTAACACTTCCATGTGTTTTAGTTGCATATATTTTTAAATTGCTGGTTTAATCTATGGTTTATTCAAGAGGGTTTATGAGACTTTGAGCTGTTTATTCTTCGGGGATATAGAAGCACATGTTTTTTTATTTCTTGTATCTATTAGCCCTTAATAAATAGCACTGTTCTTTTTGGATTGTTGCAAATAAAATATTTGAATCTTTCCCAACCTGTTATAGTGAGAATAGCACCAGAGATAGAGGAACTTGAATCTGAACTTAGCTGAGAAAAGCAGAATGACCTTTGGAAAATTTATTTGGCATTGACTTAACTTTACGAACTTTCTCACATTAATCATCTTTCACAAAGTACTCTCTAAAACAGTGTTATGCTGCTTAAAGGCAGGAAAATTATATTTGTCTTTTCAAAGTACAGTTTAAATATTTGTGACAAAAGTAAGATTGTGAATAAAAGGAGTTTGGAATAAGAACTATATTAAAAAGTCAATTCTCTCGGGCTAGAAAGAGCTCTTTAAGGGATATATGTATGAAAAAACATAGTCTGAGAAAAATATTCAAGAAGAGTAGAAATAAGGGCCAGGAGGATTGGCCCATGTTTGGAAGTCTGCCTCAAGTGCTGGGGGAGAAGGCACTTGGAATAGAGAAGGAACCACTATGATAATGATAGATGGAAATGGTCGCTCTGGATGAACAGAACATAACACTGTCCTCCCATTGTTCATCGATTTGCTTGAGCGGGCCCAGTAACGTCTCCATTGGAGACTTTGTTGTTACTGTGTCTGGCATATCGAATACGTCACGGGGAGCTTGCCAGGCTCTGCCGTGCAGGCAAGTTACTCTCGGTAGCTTGCCGGGCTCTCCAAGAGGGGCAGAGGAATAGAACTCAGGTCGGCCATGTTGGCTACGTGCAAGGCAAACGCCCTACCGCTGTGCTATCGCTCAAGCCCAATATATATACAATAAATGTACATTTATTGAGCACCTACTACTCCTTAGACATCGTGTTAATAATTTATATACAGTATTTTATCCATCAATGCTCCTTATATTTCTATTTATCAGTTATGTACCTAAACCACATTACCAAACTTCTCCCAATATTTTTGCTCATCTACATAATAGGAACTTAAGTAACTGTTTGCTTTCCCATCTACTTGTTATTGATGCAACAATATATATGCAATATATATATATATATATATTACCACCTGTTTCACAAAAAAGAAAACTCTAGTCAATAATACATAACAATGTTTTATATAACTATAAAGTTTCTTGTCACTCTAGGCTAATTTCAAGGAAATATAAGAAATGGTTGTCTGACATAATCATGGAATTTTCCTTTAAATGTATATTCATATAACAGACTAAAAAATGCTATAAAGATTGTTTGACTGTTTCTGTTTTATTTAAAGGGGAGGGGCACTCCTGTAAGTGGTTCAATGCTAGGATCTGAAGATGCAATTCTTTAATAAAAAGGTTTTTTCCTATTAAATAAATAAAGAAAGAACTACGTGCTGAAAGTAGGTAAAGGACGAGACATGATAACCTCTCAGTACCTGTAATTCAAACCATAATTTCCAAAATTAGGGGCAGCTCTCTCTTTAGAAAGAAGAAAAATGCCGGTCACACAGGCAAGCTGGAGGAATTGGAGGTATCAGAAGGGAAATAGGAGACATTAGTGGGGGGAAATGGACACAGATGGAGGGATGGGTGATTGAAATTGTAACTATCTCATGGAGATTCAATTTTTTAAAGGTGGGGGGAAGCCACTGAAATAAACAGTAATCAAAAGTTTTCCCACACCCAGCCAAAAAATACCAGGTATAGATGGTTTCACTAGTGAATTCTATTAAACCTTTGAAGATTACTTAAGATACCAAGAAAAGTGTATTTACACATACATCAAAAGAATTAAGTACATAGGAGTAAACTCAATGATGGAGGTGTACAATGAGATCTAAAACACATTGTTAACATAAAAAAAGAAATAGAAAGATATTATGTGATCATGGATTCTAAGAATGAACATTACTTAAAATGCCCCTGCTTTCAAAATAATACATAACCAGAAGTTCCTAGCAAAATCCCAATGGGGATTGTTCTTCAAAGAACAAGAACAATCATAAATGAAATTTATAGCGAACCACAAAAACTCCAAATAGTCAATATCAAATCCCTTCATTTCAAATTATAATACAAAGCTTCAGTAATACAAACAGCATGATGTTGAATTAAAAGTAGAAACATAGGACAGTGGATTTATTACAGATCCCAAGGGAAGTTTGCCCCAATATGGTAATTAATGTATGACCAAAGAAACAAAAGCATACACTGAAGTCTCTTCCACCTATGTTGCTGAAAAAACTGGATAGGTACATGCAAAAAAGAAATAACAAAAGAAAATCTGGATCACTACGTCACAGCAAGTATAAAAATTAATTTAAAATATATTAATGTCTTGAAGGTGAGATGGGAAACCATATATGGACAGAAGAAAGCATATACAATGTATTCCATGATTCTGACTTCATGGTTGTCTTTGTGGACTTGACTCCAACAGCAGAGGATACAAAATAAAAAAGAAACAAATGGAGTGCATAAAACTCCAATGCTTCTGTATAGCACAAAAAAGATCATTAAAACAAAAATTAATCCTGAACTGGAGCAGCAGTATTGTGGGTAGGACTCTTGCTTTGCCCACAGCCGACCTAGGTTTGATACCCAGCACCACATATGGTCCTCTGAGCCCAGCAGTACTGGTCACTGAGTGCAGAGAAGGACCCCATGAAAACCAACAGATGTGACCCAGAAACCAACAAATAAATGAATTCTAATGAATGATAAGGAAATATTCATACGATGTATATATGACAAAGAAATAATATCCAATATGCAGAAAAAACTCATAACATTCAACAAAATAGTATCCCACAGATAACCCCTTTCAGTATAAGCTACCACCTCACACCTATGAGAATGACCTGTATATAAAACTAGAAACAAGTGTGGGTGAGGGTTTGGAGGAAAATGAACCCTTGCTCACTGCTGGAGGGAATTTCAACTAGTTATATAGCCTATATGGAAAACGGCCTGGATTTTTTCAAAGAATATGAAATGCAGATCTAGCATGTGGTAGTTCCACTCATAGGTACCTATCCAAAATACATAAAAGAAAGATAAGTTTGCTGCCATGTTCATTGCACTTCTGTTTATTATGTTCAAATTAGAAAACCAATACAAGTATCAAGTTATAAATGTGCTGAAAAATATGTTGTTTCTCTACGTATGTATGCATTGCAATATTAAGCTCTAAGGAAACATAAAACCTGAACTGTTGTGACAACATGGATGGAACTGGAACTTGCTAGTGAAGTAAATTAGGAGAAAGTCAAATATTGAATGATTTCACTCATATGTAGAATATGAAGAAACAAAGGAAATAGATGAAACTAAACCAAAACAACCCCCTCTGAATTTGACCTTGGGGTTTAGGTTATCAGAGAGAGCAGAAGATCGAAGTATGGATGAAGGCCAAAGGACAATGGTGGAGGAATATTGGGATTTTGGGTCGGCACAAAGAGATAAGAAACATATAGAATTGTAAATTATTATAACTCAATTAAACTTTAATTGAGTTTAATGGCTGGAGCGATAGCACAGCGGTAAGGTGTTTGCCTTGCACGCAGCCAACATGGCCGACCCGAGTTCGATTCCTCCGCCCCTCTCGGAGAGCCCGGCAAGCTACCGAGAGTATCTCGCCCGCACGGCAGAGCCTGGCAAGCTCCCCGTGACGTATTCCATATGCCAGACACAGTAACAACAAAGTCTCCAATGGAGACGTTACTGGGCCCGCTCGAGCAAATCGATGAACAACGGGAGGGCCTTTACTTTACTTTTACTTATTCGTTCTGTAAAACAATCTTCGGTAATAAAACAAGTACTCCCTCTGAATATTTCCTTGCAATGTCTTTAAGAAAGTTTAAAAATAAAAATGTTATTTGGTTTAAAAGCTATGTATGAGCCTTAAATTGAAAAGCTGATAAATCTCTGTCCATACTAAAATGTGAAACCCGACAAATAGCAGTCATATAAAAGTGAAATGTTCACTTGTTTCAATGGATATCTGCCTTGGTTTAAGAGCAAATAGATGAATAATTTCTGTGAAGTCTTCAGTGTCTATATAGAAATGTTCAAAATTTTACTTTCGGGGCTCACTGCACAATGATCAGCTGCAAAGATGACATGACATTCTTAATAATGAAGGCATTTAAAATAAGACTCAAGAAAATCTATTTACAGAGCTGCCTGGCTGGTGTGAATCTGCACAGACCTATTTCTGGGCTTTTGTTTGCAATTCATGGTAATTTACAGAGTAAATGGCTCAGGATTTGCCAAAGAAAACAACAGCATATAGATTTTAGGAAGGCTAACGAAATTTTTCTTTTCTGACACAGGAAAATCTGTATATGACGAAGAGATGACAGTTAGATTTTTATACTTTTGCATAAAATTCAATTTAATTGTCTTTGTTTTAAATCAACTCATTGGCAACATGTGAAAATAAAAAAAAGAACTAATTTAGACTTCAGGGATGTATTTAATCTTCAGTAGATGCTGCTATGCTATTTAATAGACAATACTTTGACTTGCTTGAAATATTGAATTGTATTTCATGACAATCACATCCACCATCTCTATGACGCAATATGATGGAAAGAACAGCAAAGTTGAATGTGTGAAAAAATATAAAATGTACATTTATTGAGCACTTACTACTCCTTAGACATTGTGTTAATAATTTATATACAGTATTTTATCCATCAGGAATTGATTTAAAGAAGGCCTTTGATTCTTTTGAGACGGAAGCGGTCATGGAAGCCCTAGCCAATCAGGGCATACAAACTCAATACATCAGCATCCTTCGTGAGCTCTATTGCGGATTCACTACCAAGATCTCACCATTCTACAAAGAAGTAATCATCCATATCAAGAGAGGGGTTCGGCAGGGTGATACCATTTCACCAAAACTCTTCAGTGCCACACTCGAGAACATCATGCGACGACTGGAATGGGAAAGCATGGGAGTGAAGATAGATGGTCGGCAACTACACCACCTCCGCTTTGCTGATGACATCGTTCTAATAACACCAAACATCAGCCAAGCGGCACAAATGCTGACCGACTTCGACCATGAGTGTGGAAAGGTCGGACTACAGCTGAATCTTGAAGACAATGTTTATGAGAAACAGCCTTGTTCCTGACAGTCCATTCGCTCTCAACAGAACCACCGTCTCCGAATGCAACAGTTATATATACCTAGGTCGAGAAATCAACATGATGAATGACCTGGCACCTGAGTTGCGCAGGAGGAAGAGAGCGGCTTGGAATGGCTTCAAGAACGTTGAAGAAATAACTAAAAGGACAAAGAACCTCCAGCTACGAGCACATCTCTTTGATTCCACTGTTCTTCCTGCATTAACATATGCCTCAGAGATCTGGACCCTACGAAAACAGGATGAGAACGCTATTTGGGCCTCTCAAAGAGGAATCAAAAGAGCTATGCTTGGAATATCACGATTCACTCAAATGAGAGATAGAATCCGGAGTTCTGATCTTCGTCAACGCTCAAGAATCAGGGACGCTGTCTCATTTGCCAAGACATCAAAAATCAGATGGGCTGGACACGTAATGAGGTTTACAGACAACCGCTGGACTAGAGCCATTACTGATTGAATTCCACGGGACATCAAAAGATCACGTGGACGCCCACCTACAAGATGGTCAGACTTCTTCGTCAAGACCCTGAATGATCGGTTTGAGGCTCTGCATGTTCCTAGAACGAACAGATACCATTGGGCTACGCTAGCACGCAACCGGGATGAATGGAGACGTTACTGGCACCCACTTGAGTAAATCGATGAATAACGGGGATTAAGTGATTAAGTGATTATGTGATTTTATCCATCAATGCTCCTTATATTTCCATATATCAGTTATGTACCTAAACCACATTACCGAACTTCTCCCAATATTTTTGCTCATCTACATAATAGGAACTTAAGTAATTGTTTGCTTTCTCATCTACTTGTTATTGATGCAACAAATATTTACGGTGTGTATTAAATGCTAGAAGATGTCCTAGGTGCTGGGGATATAACATTGAATATTACATTGTCTCTGACAAACAGAACTTACAGTGATAGTTTCCTCCATGAAACATGGAGAAATCTCTGTGTAGTTTTGTTCTAGCATTTGTTTTCCCCAAATCTTTTAAGATGGCATATCTAAGAAAGTTTTTATTGTGATCAATTAAGAAATGAAAAGCACTTGATGAATGATAAAATAGTATAAACCTTTGATTGGAAAATGATCCTAATGCTAAGTCAACAAATTTCTCATGAAAATGATTGTAGTCTAATGATTCAAACTCTGAAACAATGCACTTAAAATTTCATTAACCTCAGCACCAAAACTATTATTGAGGTAAACACCTCAAAGATTGCTGTTCATAGTATACTACCAGAGTGAAATTAACTCAGTGGTCCTTCTTTAAAAAATAAATCACACCTTGGTCTGGTAACATAGTATATGGTTAGCATGCACCCAATTCTGATTGGCCCTCAGGCAACATATCTGCCCATATCCCCAGAAATATCACTTGATTTCATTCCCATAACCCTCAAGAACTTTGAGGGTAGCTCTGGTGGTCCCTGACACCACAAGGACCAAGGAACATCACACTCCATCACAACCTGGGGTTCTAGCATTGAACTGTCCAGTCTTGTCAATAAACAACAAGAATTGCTAGGAGTGGCCCACGAGCACCTTGAGCTATGTTTAGGAGTTCCTCCACTCCAGGATAAAGCAAAAAAAGCCCTAGTTGCTATACAAGATAACAATGCCATTCAAAAATATTAACACTATTGTAACCATGTTATCTCAATTCCAATAGAAATATACAAATGAAGAAATTTGCTTTTAATTTTGCTAATAGCATTTTTACTTTAGAAGAATTAGTAATTATGACTAATTTTCAAGTTTTGATGAAAGAAACTTCTATGTCTAAAATGGTACTATCAAAATATAAATTTATTGATTTGTCTGGTAACAAATCTCCCCAATTCAAATATAATTTGGAGTCCAAGGGCTGACCTTGGACTATTAAATGTTACCTCTAATAGTAAGTAAAAGAGTGGCATAGAAGTTGAGGTGGCCCAAATGTAAATTTAAGTAAAACCTTTTGGTGTTTTTGATTAAACAATAAATAAACAAACATTTTTTTCTTTGGGAATGTGTCTGTTTTCTTAACTTTTATATATGCGGGCTGGAGCGATAGCACAGCGGTAGGGCGTTTACCTTGCACGCAGCCAACATGGCCGACCGGAGTTCGATTCCTCCGCCCCTCTTGGAGAGCCCAGCAAGTTAACGAGAGTATCTCGCCCGCACGGCAGAGGGCAGAGCCTGGCAAGCTCCCCGTGACGTATTCGATATGCCAAACACAGTAACAACAAAGTCTCCAATGGAGACGTTACTGGGCCCGCTCGAGCAAATCGATGATCAACGGGAGGGCCTTTACTTTACTTTACTTTACTATATATGCAGGTTCTTTTACACTGCTTGAGGTTGACAGTGAACTTTTCTGCCTTTTGCTCTTGGTACATACTACTGAGGAACAAGAACAGCCAGTGTAGCAATTTTCTCAAAACTTAACTGCTTTTGAAAATTATTCCCTTTTATGTATTTAAGCATGCATTATGAACTTCGCTTAAGATAAGCTTGACAAAGTCTAACATAAAATATGTTAAAGCATAGAGTGGCAAACTATGGCTCAAGGGCTAACTCCTGCCCACTGCCTGTTTTTTATAAATAAGCTTGATTGGACTACAGTAACTACCACTCACTTATACAATATTTCCTGATGCTTTCACACTACAAAGACATAATTGACTAAAATGGATCCTTTCAGTTGTAACCAAAACTTCAGAGTTTGCAAGTACAAAAATGTTTACTATGTGACTCTTTACTGAAAGTATTTGCCAACAGCTGTGCCAAACAATAAACTGACTTTAAGTATGTGATCATTTTAGAGACATATAATTGGCTTACAAAGTCATGGTGATTAATTATGCCTTCAAATACTGGGGTGATAGTACAGCTGTGGTGGACCCGGATTCGATCCCCAGCAACCCACAAAGAGTGAGCTGTGAGCACAGAGCCAGAAGTAAGCTCTAAGCAACACTGAACATGGTTCCAGAGCAAAAAAAAAGAGATAAGTTCTTAGTGATCTGTGAAAATTCAAGTTAAATGTGTTTTAATCATTTTATTTAAGGAGCACTGATTTATAACAGTGTATAGGATTTAAATGTCCCACATTACAAATCAGTATCTGTACATTCTAAGTGGGCATTGTTCTTTCAAATGCAGAATTCTATCATTTTCCCTTCCCCCAATTTTTCTCACCATCTTTAAAGCAGCAGGGCGTGCTGGTTATTTAAACATCTTAATTATAGTACTAAAGAAAGAAAGCATGATCATTTCTTACCCAATTGTCTAGCAAAATCATTGCCTTTACACCAAGGATACTAAAGTAATAGCTACAGAGTGATAAAAATAGCTGGTGCATTATATCATCAAATTAAATTATATATTTCATAATTTCAGCATAACTCAACCTAAAGTTTGATATGGAAAGTATGCCTTAAATTTGAAAACCCCAAATCTTATAAGGGAAAGGATCATTCTCATTAATAGAATATAATTATAAAATTTCCACAATAATCACAAACTATTCTGGGTGAACAGTACAATTCTATTCAATGTCTTCAAAAGGAGAAACGTCAGATCTTGCTGTTCAGTCTATAAGAATACCAAAAACATTAATTTAATATTGCAGAAGCAGAAGTTATTTTTTAATATGTGGATGTTATATTTGCCAAGTGAAAACATGAATCATAGCACCACTTCGTTTAGTGATTATATCACTTATTTCTAGGGACAGGAAGATACCAGTTGTTCTTACTTGGGTTTTGATGCACCTATGAACCTGAAAGCACATAAGGAGTAGACATTGTCCGGAACAGAGTGAAACTACTTTTAACTTTAGTTTACTGTGCTTACTTAGTTATCCAACAAAAATTTCTTTATTGCCATCTTCATTTGTTCATTTTCCTTATCTTCTCCTAAAGGTGCCAAAGACCTCACCGATGATTTCCTCATTATAATGTAGGATAAGGTTTCACATGTGTTAGATATATACTTCACTGCTCAGTCACAAACCCAGTCCATGTTGCTTTCTCATTTAAAAGTCTTTCTATTTTAACATAACTTAAATCACAGAGAAAAATGATTGGGATTGCAATATAGGGGCCTGGGGAGCATGCCTTGCACACACAACACATGGTTTTATTCCGCAAACCATGTGGAGCCCTGATCACCATCAGATGTGGCCCTGTGAAGTGCCATATTTCTGGGCCCTAGTATTGAACTGTTTGTTCCAATTGGTCAAAGCATTTTGGTCTCCTGAGCATTGACAAGGAGCTCCTCAAAATAGTAAAAATTAGAAAAAAGTTGCCAGAATTTCCACATGCCACCTTTTCAAGATTCACAGACTGCTTATTATTTTCCTTATATGTGTGAATATTTTATATATATGCATATTATAATCTTCTGAGACATTTAGTAATAAAATGGAGACATTATGCCCCTTCACCCCTACATACTTTATTGTGCACCTTATAAGATCAAGTATATTACCTTATACAACCACATTATTACTATCAAAATTGCAACACTGAATATTGGATATAATAGTATCCAATCCATAGTCTATAGTCCAGTCCATAGCCCAATCCATAGTCCATATCAAATTTCATCAATACTTCCAAAAACATGTGTTACAACTGTAAAAGAAATAAGGTCTGCAATAAAACGAGACCCAGTTTTCATTTTATTGGGAGAAATATTTTCACACTAAAAGAATTATACCTAGGATATATAATGTACTCTCAGCGCTCAACAATAATATTCAAAGAAGTCTATCAAATATGGACTTTCTCATAGAAGACATAGAGATGGCCAACCGGCATATGACAAAGTGTTCATCATCACTGATTATCAGGGAAATGTAAATGAAAATGACAGTGAAGTTTATCATCCCACGCCACACCAGCCATAATGAGCTACATAAAAAAATCTGGAAGTTAAATCCTAATGTGATGTGAAAGGATTTCTAATTCATTGTGGTTGGGATTGCTCTCTGGTCTAGCCTCCTTGGGAAATGGTTTGTCGACATCTCAAAAGAAGAAAATAGAGCTTCCATATGACACAGTGATTCCATTTCTGAGTATCTCCCCCAAGAACACAAAAATGCTAAATTGAAAGAAAGTGTGTATACCTCCGTTTATCACAACATTATTTACAAAACCAAGACCTGTAAACAATCAAGTGCCCAACAACAGATGAGTTGATAAAAACACTGTGGCATATTTACACAATGGAATACTAGTTAGTTAGGAGGAAAGATAAAATCTTGCAGCCTACAGAAACTTAAATGGAATTGGCAGGTGTCATGCTAAATGAAGTGAGTCAAAAAGAAAAGAAAATACCCAATAATCCTGCATATCTGCATATTAAAAAGGAAAAGAGTGAGCCATTAGACAATACCCAGCAGAAACAACCCTGAGCTATGGTCAATAGTACTGTGATCTGAGGGTGCTGGTTGAGTGTCAGGGACCTTGGGAAAGTAGTCAAAGGATCGTCGCACTTCTATGGTCTGTATGATATAGCTTCACTGAAGCTATAAAATAATAATATTGTAGTACTATAAAAAATTAAAAGATAAAATAAATGAATACAAAAAAATTCACGTTGATGGATAGGTTGCTGCATTTCTTCATAAGAATAAATTAGGTTGCTTCAGATGTACCAAAGTCTCCACATATCTTAAAATAAGAATATGGGCTACCTATTTTCTAGAATTTCACTCACTTTGGGTTTGCCTGTTTTCCTGAAGCCATCAGACTTGGCCGCAACATTCACATCACTAGAGATACATTTGATCCAACTGATATCTGTCCCTACTTCTAGGTTCCGATCTAATAGAGACAGCAACTGATAACAACCTGGGCATTTTTGGCTTTTACTTCCTAGGTGATTCTAATATAGAGCGGAGTCTGAAAACCGGAAGGGTCCAACTTAGACTTCCTATAACTTTCAAACCCCTAGGTTTCTTAGAGCTTTCTAAAATTATAGACATCCATTTCTCTGGTTAAAATGAACCTTGTTAAATCAAGGATCTCCTTTTTATTTCCTCTGAGTTGTTTCTCATTTTTTCAGGGGGTAGGAATGGTTCCAAAAAAAAAAAAAAAAAGGAGACCATGCTCAGGGACCATTCCCAGCCCGACCTGGCCAACCAACTAGGCCAAAGTTCCAGAGCCTAAGGATGCAGTGCTGTTCTTGCTCGGAGATGCTAAGGACCACCAGGATCACTACCTCCCTTTCTTTCTGTACAGTTAATGAAGGCTCTAACAACTCACCCAACTCCTCCACCCCTGGCCTCCTCCTGATCCTCCTCCACCAGCCCCTCCTCCATCTTAACTCTGTTCCTCTCACCTATCCTCTCTCCTTCTCTGCCTCTCTTTTCCTCCCTCTCCGTGCCCCTCTCTACCACCCCTGATTTCCTGCCCACTCTGCTTTCCCAGTGATTTAAATATCGGTGTGATCTCAGGCAGCACAAAGAGTGGACACCCAGCTCCACGTCTCTTACCATGACTCATCCGAAAAGCTTTTTGCCCAACCAGGCTCTGGTTTTTGTTTCAGACTTTGTGCAGGGGCATCAGCAAGCCTGCACAACAATGACTGTTCTAGCTTTACTCCCCCTCGGTCCCGCCCAGCCTCCTACTCTCTATTTAAAACCAAGCCAGGAGAAAAACAAGGTTTGTCCCCAACAGTTTGCAAACCAATCATGCTTTCCCAACATATGCAGGGCTAGCATCCAGCAATATCAGATTCATGAAAATTGTTCACTGGGTATCTAGCGAATATACTTGTAGCCCTCCGAGGGCATTTGGGATTTCCAGCCTCGGCCGAAGAATGGGCTAGATATTTCAGAGTTCTTATAAAGCTTAAAAGGATTTTCATATATTTATATATCTCTAAACAAGCAGACAGGTCAGTTGCAGAGCTATTGGCTGTGCCTCTGCTTTCTCTTCCAACCCCAGTCTCCCATGAGAGCTCAATTTTGGCTGTGTTTTGGACAGCCATATATTTACTCGTTAACTACAGAGAGAAGGAGTTGGGAATATTTGGGATGGAGAACTGCAGTTAAATCTGTCTAGTGGACTATGATGAAGATTTCCTAAGCAAGTATGCTGACAGATTAACTTCAGAAACCAGAGTGACTAAGAGACAGTGGGTGGTAAACACAGCCTAAAACTATGAAGAGAGGAAAAGAGTTGACAAATTTCTGAGGTATGGCAAAGTGTTATACAGCAGTAAAAACAAAACAAAGCATCAACAACAACTTCTAAAATCCAGGCAGGCCTGAAGTCACTATTGAGTTGACCTGTAGTCACCATTGGGTCAAGCTCTTGATAACCCTCTGTACCCAATTGGAATTTTATGGCATAGGAGATGGTATCAGGTGGCTATACAGTAGAGCAGAAGAATATAGTGAGGTCCTAAATCTCCAGAGAGTTGAACAGGAACTCCTTAAGAATCATGATAATCATATCTTTTTTTATTTATTTATTTCGAACACCCATCCCTCCATCAGTGCCCATTTCCCACCACCATGGATCCCAGTATCCCTCCCACCCCCCATCCCCCCCATCCCACCCTGCCTCTGTGGCAGGGCATTCCCCTCTGTTCTCTCTCTCCTTTTGGGTGTTGTGGTTTACAAAAGAGTTAAGTCTGATTTTCAGGGAGAAACGTTGGATGATTTACTTTCCATTGATCACTTTGTATATAAGGAGATGTCGCGTGGCCGTGTAAGCGGCCGCATGGTTTGGAAAGAATGTCCTAGTGCCCACTTGCAGGCTCATGGTCATCGGGGTTCCATCTGGAGAAGGCGGGATGCAGCACCTACCCCATCTGGGACCTCCCGGTGATATCGGCTCTGTTTGGGACCTGGAGCATTCTCCAGGAGCTGTGGGACCCCCAGTGGGTTTTCTTCTTTATTGCTGTGTGCTGTAAGATGGCACTGGGGGGGGGGGGGTCGGGGATAGTCATATCTTTTGATCCCTGTTCAATTCTAAGAATCCTTGAATTGTAACTTAACATGTTGTGTCCCAGCTTTATCATCTTTAAATGAGTGAAGTAATACTTGTCTCTCAAGTGTATGATAATTATTACATTATGCCATCAATGAGAAGCAATTAAATTACATTCATGATATTTTTTTTGAAAAAAAAAATAGCCCTAATTATCTCTTCTTCTGTACCCACACCCTATTGTAAAGTGACTTTTTAGTCCCTGATATTAACAAAATAGGGTTTTATTCAAGAGCTAGGATGGTCACATTGACAGGGGTGAGGTGGAGGAATATTGGAACTTTGGTAGTTTTAGTAGTTGCTGTATGTTAACTTTATACCCGAAGCCATAAGCATTTATACTATTTAAAACTATTTTACCTCAATAAAATATATGAGGTATCTCCACAACTTTATTCTAGAATGATCTTGTTATATTTCTTCTGAAAAATCGAATGCAACCTAAGTGTATCACATCTAAGCCTCTTGAGGTCCTCTTACTCTTTTGGAATATGCTGCTACTATGTAAACAAGCTTAGGTTAGCCTCCTGTAAGAACACAAGAATGTGGCCCAGTTGCTTTGAACATCTGAGAGGACAGCCAGTCAACTCTCCAGAGCACAGCACTTAACTAAACTGAAAGTTGACTATAGCTATATCTGGAAGCCAGGCAAGACAAGAAATGTACAGATGAGCACAGCCTCTGCTGTTAACTCAAATTTTAAGATAAATCAAGTTATTGCTTTTAAACCTTTGGGGAGTTTTTTAATGCAGCTTTGCTACAAAAGTTAACAGATACAGTGTCTGACAAAACTAATGATAACTGCTTTTATTATTAACAATATAATCTGAGTTACAAAATGTGATACTTTAAGCCAAATGAAACTTAATGATATATATCACTTGATCTAAACAGTAATAACAGTATATAGTATTTATAAGTTTTTGTTCATGTGTTATCTGGCTTGGGGGCCACACAGAACTGTGCTTTTAACTTATTCCTGGCTCTGTGCTCAGGAATCACTGGTGGTGCTGCTTGGAGGACCCTACGTGGTATGGATGGAAGTGAGATGGGAGGCTCTTTACAATGTTAGTGCCTTACCCCCTATACTATCTTCGCGGTCCTATAATTTTTTAAATAGGTCATGGTCACGCTCATGGTCCTCCTGTTATTCATCGATGTGCTCGAGTGGGCCCAGTGACGTCTCCATCATGAGACCTGCTGTTACTGTGTTTGGCATATTAAATTCGTCACGGGTAGCTTGCCAGGCGTGCGGGTGAGATACTCTCGGAAGCTTGCTGGGCTCTCCGAGAGGGGCAGAGTAATCGAACCCTGCTCAGCCAGGCCAGCTGCACGCAAGGCAAATGCCCTACTGCTGTGCTATCGCTCCAGCCCTTTAAATAGGTAAAAATTTAAAAACTAACAGACTATATACAATCAGCTAAACTTGGTCTTTAGGCCATAATTGCAAGATCTGAGTAATCGCTGTCCCTCAAAATGGGGCAAATGATCCTCAGATGTCCTAGTTTCCACCACTCCTTATGTATATGCTTCCTAATATATGCTATATACTACTGGAGGGTCTGAGAACAGTCTGCTGCTTTGGGATATGGTTTTCAAAATTCACTGAATCAACATGAATTAAGAAGTTGTTCATAATTGCGTTTCAGGCATACACTGTTCTCACACCAATCCCTTCAGCTGTGCCCACTTTTCTCCACCAATGTCCTAGGACTGGGGTGGATGGTGGGGGAAGAGAGTTAAATAGAGGCTGGGAAACAGACCGTATTGAAGTAAGAATTTTTCATTTTGTGAGAGGTAAAAATAAATCAAGTTGTTCATTATTTCTGAAGGCAGGAGAGTTTAGGGAAGAAAGACTAAGAACAAAGTATTTACATAACCACCAATAACTTGTTCAGAAAAGTACTGTGAGGGGTCAGGAGTTCAATGGGCTGACTGCATGCTTTGAATGCTAGAAACTGAAGCTCTATACCTGGCACTACATGATCCCCTGCATGGCATGATCCCCATAATACCTCCAAGAGCAGCCTCTTAGCACATAATCAGCTGTATTCCCTGAGTACGACTGGGTGTGACAGAAATCCCATGCCTCTAAAAAGAAAAGAGGGTCACTTTTTTTTTCTCATCGCTGATTAAAGCAGGGTATTTTTTCAACTGAGGTTATTGACACGTCAGAATGAGAATGGTAATTTTTGTGGTGTAAAATAGTCTGTGCTATGCATTTTTAGGATATTTAACACCATTTCTGGTTCTACCTAGATTCAAGTAACATCTAGTGTGAGTGAAAAATTTCTAGATATTGTTAGATATACCCAAAGACTATAAAACCCAGCTCCCGGAAGAGAACAGTGCAGAGTGTCCTGCCCTCGCGCCTGGCTATCCCCGCTGGGGTCCCTTGGAGAGAGCGGGTTGAGTTTCCCTCCCCGCCCTGACCAGGGCTCCAGCAGCTGAAGACCTTCAGAACCAGCCACCACCATGCTGAGACCACTCTCCACACGCATGAAGGTACCGGCAGAGGAACAAAGGCATGAGGGACCCGGTGCTGAGATCTCCAAGCCTGCTCGGATTGGGGCTGAGTGTCCTCCATCCAGATCCTCCAAATTCCAGTAGGCAGGGGTCATACCCACCAACTGGCCCCCTGGTGCCATGTAATCCCATCAACGGCCAAGACCCAGAGACTATAAAACCCAGCTCCCGGAAGTGCGACATCTTATTATCTCATTCCTACTTTGGACAAACTGGCAGGCTACCAAATATAACCTGCCCACACGGCAGAGTCTGGCAAACTCCCTGTGGCGTACCCAATATGGCAAATACCAGTAACAATGATGGGTCTCATTCTCCTAACTCTGAAAGAGCCTTGAATATGGCACTTTAAAAAAAATCTCAGGGCTAGGACGAAGGAGATGCTACTGGGGCCTGCTCGAGGCAATCGACAAATAACAGGATGGTTGTGATCGTGATCTCCCAAAGAAAAAAATTTCCTTTGGTTGAGAATCCAAGACATTAACAAGTAATCTGATGAGAAAGTGTTGAAGGGATAAAGGATTGTTGTTGCCGTCTGCATTGGTTGAGGTTAACCTAGATGATGTAACAAACTCTAAAATTTTAATATCATAGAAATTATTTTTCTTGCAAAACCGTCCAATGTAGAATTCTTGTCCAGCATATAGTCTATATAAAGCCCAAGTTTCCCCTGTCTAGTTTCATCAATATAAAAAATGAGGAAAGAGCATGGAGTTCGAATTTTAGGCTTTTTAATAGACAATGCATACAATTGTGCATATCGATTCTATTCACATCTGCTAACTTTAGCCACATGTTCTCTTGGGAGACTGCAAAAAATTAGTTCTGGTTATGTGCTCAGAAAGCAGAGGAAAGAGGTTTGGTGAACAGCTTTCAATTTTTTCCATCATTTTTACACTTAACTATATTGGTCACCACAGAGAACACTTCTATAAAAATTATAAATGGAAATCAATAAACCTCACGTCTTTAATTGCATTCTTCATTTTAAGAGGATTGACTGCCCTTCATATTAACAATTCACTGCTAATCAAGACTGTTGATAAGAGTCAGGCAAGATCAATTTAAAGGCCAAAATCTAAACAAGTATATTTTTATATACAAATATCAGAAGCAGTCATAAAGACTTCCTTTTTGAAGTGAGCAACAGAGAATTAGAGAAGCTCCCGTGGGGCATAGAGAGGCTAATACCTTACTTATAGTGGGACAAAATAATGTTATTGTTGGCCCACAAAATAACAGAGTCAGTTCCAACTGTTACCCTTGGATAAAATACCTATGAGATGGTTGCATTTCCACATTCCCACATACAAGAAAAACGGCTACTTTGATCAAGGTCTTGCTGGGACAAAAAGAATGTGAAGGGAGTAAATTAAAATTATAGCAGCTTTCACTGCACCTCTTGTCCCCCTCCCTGTGTCTCACAGGTGTTGGACACACAGACAAACAGAGGAGCGATGTGTGCCATTAAGAACCTTTAGTGATTTGCAAAAAGAACCATATCAGATCAATGTGCATCCTGAGAGATAAACACCTAGCCTTTTGTTATGTTTGGCATGGAATCTGTCACAATTTTACAGCAAGTGACTCTCATTATTGCTAGTTATACTGTGGGCAGAACTTATTTTTGCATAGGATGGTGTTTCTCTTCCTCTCATTCTGAGTGCCACGGGCAATAAGGAATATGCTTACTCGCCTTTGAATTATTTTAATTTTGTAAATCACCACTCCCACCAAATTAGAACTAGATTTTTAAGCAGCTACAGTGAAATCATCTTAATATCCACAATTGAGCTGAATGCTTAAAAAAATCACCTTTTCAAAAATCATTTCCTGGTTGAGCTGAAGGTCTATATTTCATGTTGTTTTAATGTTGATGTGAAATCATCCCCTCTAATTCTGTCACATAGCCAGCTGTATAAGAAGTCGTCCGGATTGCAGGAGATTTATGGGACCCCTGGTGGGGATTAAATCAAATTAGGGGATGTAGATGAGCAGTGAATTGTTTTCTACCTTTCCTTATTAGAATTTTTACTGGATGATCTCTTACTTGAGGTTCCACATTAAACACAATAGAACATGACTAAAGGAACACTACAGTGGTAAGACAATTGTCTTGTACACAGCTGACCTGGGTTTGATCCCAGGCACTGCATATGGTTCCCTGAGGACAGAACTATGAGTAAACTCTGAGCACAGCCAGATGTTCCCACCTCAAACAAAAAGTAAATAAAACAATATGATGTTTACTGGATTTTACTGTTAAAAAAAACCTTGTACCAAACTAAACTTTCTTCATTTGAATAAACTCATCACTCTCCTAAAGCAAGTTTTAAATTGCAGATATCCTGGATAACAACTTAATGAAAAAGGTTTCTTTTTAGTTAAATTATAGGAACCACTCTCAGCTGAACTCATCTATAAAGAAAGGCTAAGTCAGAGCCATAACTTAAGATATGAAGCAATTTTCTAAGCATAAATCTGGAAAGGATAATGCTATCTATTTTCTCTGTACTTGACAACAATATGTTATGAACACTAGCATGAACTCTACATCTAGACTAAATGTTATTAAAAACCCTCTAGAAATTCTGACATCTTTCACACTTTATAGAGAAGGAATCTGAAGCTCAAATAAACTAACAGGCTTTGACAGGATCATACAGTGATTATTTGGTGAAAAAAATAGGTGAACATAGGTTGAGGTCTTGTGAAGACTTACACAGTTTTCATTTGTCCACTAACGCTGGAGCTTCTTAACATCTTCATTTGAGTCTATTTGGAAGAAGGCCATGAAGAAAGTTCTATGTGTTGAAAATAATGTGCTTCCAACAGCAAAATATTTTCCTCAAGCAAGAATTTTCCTAAGACAGCTGATGCTCTGTTTGGGTTCCCCAATTCTATCACCCAAAACAACTCACTTCTTTGATTGTCACCATATTTGAAGAAGTAGGAATCAAATTCTATCAAAGGTTGAGATTTTTCATGATGCTACTCAGTGATTTATCCTTAGATTGCTATTCTTTTTGTTTAAAAGTGATTTCAAGAAGCACTGTTCATGACCTGTTAATCTGGTGTGGCTGAAAGGTTTAATTCCAGTGCTATAGTAGTTCCAATTAAATATTTTTTTAATACCTAGACTCAGAGGTCAATGTACAGAAAGCCTATTATGCCAAAATTTGCAGATGAAATTATAATTTTTTTGTTTTTTTTATTAAATTTTTTTATTAGTGAAACACCATGAGGTACAGTTGTAGATTTACAATTTTTTGTGCTTGGGTTTGATTATACAATGAACAGATACCCATCCCTCCACCAGTGCCCATTTTCCACCACCATGGATAAAATCCCCCCACCCCCATCCCTCCCATCCCACCCTGAATCTGTGGCAGGGCAATCCCTTGTGTTCCCTCTCTCCTTTTGGGTGTTGTGGTCTGCAAAAGAGGCTTTGAGTGGCAAACATGTTCAGTCCATAGTCTACTTTCAACATGCATCTCCCCTCCTGGGAGGATCCTCCAAACACCCTTTATTTGGTGTTCCCTTCTCTATCTGAACTGCCCTTTCCTCTAGAATGCACGACTGGCCACTAAGCTATGGAGTAATCCTCCTGGTGCTGATCTCAGCTATTATTGGGTATTAATCTCATATTTTGTTACTTTATATCCCCCAGATGAATGCAATCTTTCTATGTCTATCCCTCTCTTTCTGACTCATTTCGCTTAGCATGATACTTTCCATGTTGTACCACTTGTATGTAAATTTCATGACTTCATCTTTTCTAACAGCTACATAGTACTCCATTGTGTAGATGTACCAAAGTTTCTTTAACCAGTCATCTGTTCTTGGGCATTCAGGTTTCTTCCAGTTTCTGGCTATTGTAAAGAGTGCTGCAATGAACAAACAAGTGCAGATGTCACTTCGACTATACATTTTTGCCTCTCTGGGATATATTCCCAGGAGTGGTATTGCTGGGTCAAATGGGAGCTCAATTTCTAATTTTTTGAGAATCGTCCGTACTGTTTTCCAGAAGGGCTGAACCAGTGGACATTCCCACCAACGGTGAAGGAGTGTCCCTTTCTCGCCACATCCACGCCAGCATCGGTTGCTTTTGTTCTTTTGAATGTGGGCCAGTCTCTGAGGTGTGAGATGGTATCTCATTGTGGTTTTGATCTGCATCTCCCTGATGATTAATGATGTAGAGCATTTTCTCATGTGCTTTTTTGCCATTCGGATTTCTTCTTTGAGAAAGTTTCTGTTCATTTCATTGCCCCATTTTTGGATGGGGTTGGATGTTTTCTTCTTGTGGAGTTTAACCAGTATTTTGTATATCCTGGATATCAACCCCTTGTCAGATGTGTATTCGGCGAATATCCTTTCCCATTCTGTAGACTGTCTTTGTATTTTGGTCACTGTTTCTTTGGAGGTGCAGAAGCTTCTTAGTTTAAGATAGTCCCATTTATCTATCTCTGTTTTCACTTGCTCAGTCAGTGGCGTGGCATCTTTGAAGATACCATTAGCTTCAATGTCATGGAGGGTTTTGCCAACTTTGTCTTCAATGTACCTTATGGTTTCTGGTCTGATGTTGAGGTCTTTAATCCATTTGGATCTTACTTTTGTACATGGTGTTAGGCAGAGTTCTGAGCCCATTTTTTTGCATGTAGCCGTCCAGTGATGCCAGCACAATTTGTTAAAGAGGCTTTCCTTACTCCACTTCACATCACTCACACCTTTATCAAAGATTAGATGATCATATGATTGAGTGGAGATGTCAGTGTATTCAACCCTATTCCATTGGTCTGCAATTCTGCCTTTGTTCCAGTACCATGCTGTTTTAATTATTACTGCTTTGTAGTACAGTTTGAAGTTCGGGAGGTTGATTCGTCCCATTTTCTTTTTCCCAAGAACTGCTTTAGCTATTCGTGGGGGCTTATTGTTCCATATAAATTTCAGGAGTGTTTGCTCCATTTCTTTGAAGAATGTCATGGGTATCCTTATAGGGATTGCATTGAATTTATACAATGCTTTCGGTAGTATTGCCATTTTGACTATGTTAAGTCTCCCGACCCATGAGCAGGGGATATCTTTCCATTTCCTCATGTCCTCTTTTATTTCCTGAAGTAGCGTTTTGTAGTTTTCTTTGTACAGGTCCTTTACTTCCTTAGTTAAGCTGATTCCTAGGTACTTGATTTTCTGGGGCACAATTGTGAACGGGATCATTTTTTTCATGTAGCTTTCTTCTCTCTCACTGTTTACGTATAGAAAAGCAATGGACTTTTGGGTATTGATTTTATAGCCTGCAACTTTACTATACAAGTCTATTGTTTCTAGGAGTTTTTTGGTGGAGGTTATTGGGTTCTCTAACTATAGTATCATATCATCTGCGAATAGTGAGAGCTTGATTTCTTCCTTTCCTACCTGAATGCCCTTAATATCTTTTTCTTGCCTAATCGCTATTGCAAGTACTTCCAGTACTATATTGAACAGCAGTGGAGATAGTGGGCATCCTTGTCTCATTCCTGATCTTAGAGGGAAGGCTCTCAGTTTTTCCCCATTGAGGATGATGCTTGCTGTAGGCTTGGGGTAGATGGCTTTAACTATGTTGAGGAAAGTCCCCTCTATACCCATTTTGGCTAGGGTTTTCATCATAAAGGGGTGCTGGATCTTGTCAAATGCTTTCTCTGCATCTATTGATATAATCATATGCTTTTTATCTTTTCTTTTGTTGATATGATGGATTATTTTGATTGATTTCCGAATGTTGAACCATTCTTGCATCCCTGGGATGAATCCTACTTGGTCATGGTGTATGATCTTTTTGATGAGTAGTTGGATTCTATTTGCTAGTAGTTTGTTGAGGATCTTTGCATCTGTGTTCATCAGGGATATCGGCCTGTAATTCTCTTTCTTTGTGGTATCTCTGTCTGCTTTTGGTATCAGTGTGATATTTGCTTCGTAGAAACTGTTCGGAAGTGTTTTTGATATTTCAATTTCATGGAAAAGCTTAAAGAGCATCGGGAGTAAGTCCTCTTTAAAGATTTGGAAGAATTCACTAGTGAATCCATCCGGGCCAGGACTTTTGTGCTTGGGGAGACTTTTTATTACCATTTCAATTTCCTTGATGGTGATAGGTCTGTTCAGGTATTCCAGGTCTTCTTGGTTCAGCCTTGGGAGTCTGTAGGAGTCTAGGAATGTATCCATTTCCTCGAGGTTTTGATGTTCCGTGGCATAAAGCTTCTCAAAGTACTCCCTGAGGATCCTCTGAATTTCTGTGGTTTCTGTTGTAATGACCCCCTTTTCATTTCTGATTCGGTTTATTAGGGTTTTCTCTCTCCCTTTCTTTGTGAGTTTTGCTAGAGGCTTATCGATCTTGTTAATTTTCTCAAAGAACCAGCTTTTGGTTTCATTGATCTTTTGGATTGTTTTTTGGGTTTCCATCTCATTAATCTCTGCTCTGAGTTTTATTATTTCCTTTCTCCTGTTCGGGTTGTGCTCCTTTTTTTGGTCCTTCTCCAAGCTCTTAAGTTGTGAGGTTAGGTTACTTATGTGTGCTCGCTCCTCCTTCCTGAGGAATGCTTGTAGAGCTATAAACTTTCCTCTTAACACAGCCTTTGCTGTGTCCCATAAGTTTTTGTAACTCGTGTTCTCATTTTCATTCGTTCCTAGGAATCTTTTGATTTCCTCTTTGATTTCCTGTCTAAGCCACTCGTTGTTCAATAAAGCACTGTTTAATTTCCAGGTGTTTGATTTAGTTTTCTGTTTTTGTGTGTGATTTACTTCTAATTTCAGCGCATTATGGTCTGAGAAAATTGTTGATACAATCTCTATCTTCTTAATTTTATGGAGGCATGTTTTGTGACTCAGCATGTGGTCTATCTTGGAGAATGTTCCATGTACGCTTGAGAAGAATGTGTATTTAGCTTTTTGTGGATGAAGTGTCCTGTATATATCTACTAAGTCCCTTTCTTCCATTGTTTCCCTCAGATGAAGTATGTCCTTGCTAAGCTTGAGTCTGGTTGATCTATCAAGAGGTGACAAAGCAGTGTTGAAGTCTCCCACTAGTATTGTGTTGCTATTGATGTCTTTTTCCAAATCTATGAGTAGTTGTTTTAAGTACTTTGCTGGTCTCTCATTAGGTGCATATACATTTATTATTGTAAGTTCTTCCTGTTGTACAGATACTTTGATCAATAAGAAATGGCCTTCACTGTCTCTTATGACCTTCCTCACTCTGAAATCGATGTGGTCTGATATTAGGATGGCTACCCCAGCTTTTTTATGGGAGCTGTTTGCCTGTAGGATTGTTTTCCAGCCTTTGACTCTGAGTCTGTGTTTGCTTTGACTATTGAGATGTGTTTCTTGCAGGCAGCAGAATGTTGGGTTCAATTTTCTAATCCATCCTACCACTCTATGTCTTTTAATTGGTGCGTTTAGCCCATTGACATTGAGAGAGATTATTGTTATGGGATTTTGTCCCATTGTTCTGTTGAAATTTCGTGTATTTGAGGGGCCTTTCTTGCCTTAAAGTAGCCCATTTAGTTGTTCTTGTAACCATGGTTTTGAGTCTATGAAGTTCTTGAGCTGTTGTTTGTCTGTGAAACTGTGTGTTGTTCCTTCTATTACGAATGAGAGTCTCGCTGGGTAAAGTATTTTTGGGGAGGCATTTATTTCATTGAGTTTTTTCACTATGTCCCACCACTGTTTTCGGGCCATGAGGGTTTCATCAGAAAAATCAGCTGTGAATTTTAAGGATGCTCCTTTGTAAGAGATTTCTTTCTTCGATCTTGCTGCTTTCAGAATTTTGTCTCTGAAAAAGTTTTGGTCATTTTGATAAGAATGTGTCTTGGGGTATTTTTATTCGGATTTCTTCTAGCTGGTACCCTTTGGGCCTCCTGTATGTGGTCACAAGTTTTCTTCAGCTCTGGAAACGTTGTAGCAATGACGTCTTTGACAGTTTCTTCTTCATCAAGGTTTTCTTCCTGTACCTCTGGGACTCCAATAATTCTTATGTTACCCATCTTGGCTTCATCATGATCTTCTCTTGTCATCTGTTCCCGAATTGTGAGTCTCTTTTCCATTTTCTGCTCTTTTCTGGAGAGTCTCTGAATTTCATCTTCGAGCTCACTGATTCTGTTCTCAGCAGCTGTTACTCTGCTGCTGAGGCCTTCCACTGAGTTTTTCAATTCGCCTAGGAGATTTTTCAGGTCTGACATTTCCGATGGCATTTTCCTCATTTCTGCCTTCAAATCCTCTTGTCTTCTATTGGCATTGCTTTCCATTGTTTCTTTAATTCCCTAAGCATCCTAAGTAGCTCCCTTCTGAATTCCTTGTCAGAGAGGTTGTCTAACACTACAGTACTGTTGGTGTCATCTGGGCTAGACTCTTCAATAAGAAAGTTTGGTGGGCTTTTGCGTTGCTTTACCATTGTGAGAAGTGTGGTTTAGTCCTTCACGTTCACTGTTACTATTCTGCTTGATATGCAGTGTGAGTTAAGATAGGCTTATGAGTTATTGGCTACTGTGTTTCTAGTGACTGAGCTAAACTAGAGAAGTTTCCATCTAAGAAGGTAGCTTATGGTTCCTATGGCATATGTAGTGGGAAAATATTTCGCGGCCACGTTAGCGGCCGCGGCTCCGGAAAGAGTCCCTGGCACTGAGCAAGGATTTGGGAACGTCTACGTTTGGAATGAGGAGCCGTTCAGCTTGGTTGCCCAGAGCTGGGCCTCCGTGACCGTCCCGTGCAGATCAGGGGAGAAAACCGGCTTTCTAGGAGATGGAGCTAGCTGTGCATGCGCAGAGAGGGTCCCAGGCCTTTGGGGGCGGGCTGTACCTGGTTGGAATAGGAGCCGAGCTTGGTTGCCCAGAGCTGGGCCTCTGTGCCCGTCCTGCGCAGATCCGAAATTATAATTTTATACACTGTTTTCCTCAGAGAATATGATCCTGACATCATATGGCCAGTTAAATTTCAGAATTGCTGAGTCAGTGACTGCTCTGTACAATTAATGCTCTTTTCTTAGTCCACTGATAGTCTCTTATCAATCCTTTGCATTTGTCAATTGACCTAGTATTTGAGAGATTGTCTTGGACCTTCTATATTTCTTTTTTTAATTAAAAATTTATTTAAGACACATGAGCCATAATTTACAAGGTTAGTGATAGTTGAGTTTTTGGCATAAAATAATTCAACACCAATTCCAGACTTTCTATATTTCTTATAAATTCTTATTTACAAATTTAACAATTTTTTTCTTAAATCAACCTTCAGTTGCAACATATTATATAGGGTTAAGCTAATTGGCATAGTCAATATTTTTTCCTGGAAATTTAGCCAGATAATACAAGTTCTGTTCTATTTTTTAAGTTACTGCAGTCAAGAATATCGCCAAATATTTTATTAATGCATCAATTCTGTCCCATATTTCTGCTTCCAGCACTAATTTTTTAAAAAAATTTTATTAGTGAAACACCATGAGGTACAGTTGTAGATTTACAAATTTTTGTGCTTGGGTTTCGATTATACAATGATCAAATACCCATCCCTCCACCAGTGCCCATTTTCCACCACCATGGATAATATCCCTCCCACCCCCATCCCCCCCATCCCACCCTGCCTCTTTGGCAGGGCATTCCCTTTTGTTCTCTCTTTCCTTTTGGATGTTGTGGTCTGCAAAAGAGGCATTGAGTGGCATCCAGCACTAATTTTATCACTGTTTTTTTCATCCTCCACCTTCTCTCCTGACTTAAATCTAGTACCAAAATCTTACTTTCTGCTTGGAAGAACCCTGGACTAGGTAAAAATGTCTGTCTCTGTCATTTCTTGCTAGTAACAAATAACCCCCAAACTTAGTGAATTAAAACAACTATTTATTGTTTATCATGATTCTCAAATTTTAATGGTGGTTCTTATATTTATTTGGTAGCAGCTGGGGCCACTCATATAGTTGCATGGGCTAGACCTTAAGGCACAATGTGACCTCTCTTGCATTTCTGGGTTTCAGTCTTGACTGTCATTTGGAGAATTCAATTCTGCTAAAAAAAATTTCCTTTCTATATATGGGAGTTAATCATATTCTATAGGGCCTCTTCATATATCCTCTCTCACAAGCAAGATAGCTTGAACTTCTTTACAAAACAATAGCAGGTTCTAAAGAAAGATTAAAGCATTTTCTAAAGGCTAGGTTTGTAAACCGTCACAGTCACTGATAATCCTGCTAGCAAGGAGGCAAAATGGCTGCTTCTTACTGACAAGAGTAGGAGCAGCATGATACTCTCCATGTCCGTCCACTTTTTATATGCAAATTTCATGATTTCATCTTTTCTAACAGCTGCATAGTATTCTATTGTGTAGATGTACCAAAGGTTCTTTAACCAGTTGTCTGTCCTCAGGCACTTGGGTTGCTTCCAGATTCTGGCTATTGGAAACAGTGTTGCAATGAACATACAAGTGCAGATGTCATTTCTGCTGCATTTTTTTGCATAAAGGATATATTCCCATCCAGGATATATTCCCAGAAATGGTATTGCTGGGTCATATGGGAGCTCAATTTGGAGGAATGTCCATATTGTTTTACAAAAAGGCTGGACCAACCAAAATTTCTACCAACGATGAATGAGAGTCCCTTTCTCTCCACATTCGCGCCAGCACTGGTTGTTCTTGTTCTTTTAGATGTGTGCCAGTTTCTGTGGTATGATATATCATTGTTATTTTGATTTGCATATCCCTGATGATTAGCAATGTAGAGCAATTTTTCATGTGCCTTTTGGCCATTTGAATTTCTTTTTTTGAGGAAGTTTCTTTTTTTTAATTTTTATTAGTGAAACACCATGAGGTACAGTTGTAGACTTACAAATTTTTGTGCTTGGGTTTCAGTTATACAATGATTGAGTACCCATCCCTCCACCAGTGCCCATTCTCCACCAACACTGATCCCAACATCCATTCATCAATTTGCTCAAGCGGGCCCAGTAACATCTCCATTGTGACACTTTTTACTGTGTTTGGCATATCGAATACGTCACGGGTAGCTTACCAGTCTTTGCCATGCAGGCAAGATACACTCAGTAGCTTGCGGGGCTCTCTGATAGGGGAGGACAAATCGAAGCTGGCTTGGATTAGTCGGCCGTGTGCAAGGCAAAAACACTACCAGCTGTGCTATCGCTCCAAATATATATATATATATATATATATATATATATATATATATATGTAAAAAAATCCCTTTAAGATTGGTTGTCCCCTGTAGGATAACACTGCTTTGTCCTTCCTGCAAACTCAGGTAGTTTAGGTTTATTGGGTTGCTGCCATCACAGTGCTCCCATTTTTCTGTGTTTATTTGTAACTTTCTTTGTGTTCTATTGACTTGTAAATATTGTTTTTCTCTTCTCCCTAAGTCCTTTGCATAGTTTATTCAGAGCAATGTTCTTTTTGTATGGACACAAGAAGACATGCTTTTGTAATGTGACTCTCAGTGATATTTCATTCCTGGGCATCTGCTTTCTCAACTTAAGCCTCAGTTGCCCTCACTTCCTAGCACCCCTAAAAGCAGGGTCCCGATCAGGGACTGGATGGACCCAGGGCAAGCCGTAAGCTATGTGCTACCCTGGCATCGAAATGGGCCTGGCCAAAGTGCCATAATGCTTAACTATAAGTTAAGAGCTTGGTCATGGACAATTGCTGTCATGATCCAAAAAGTAATAACTAGATTTGGACCCTGCTAGGGTTAGGAAAGATTAATCTGGCCTGAGCGCTGTAGTCTGACTCTGTGGCAAGATGTTCCCAGGAGAGCTGCCCTACAAGTCTCAATGTTATCTCTTACTGTGTCCATACAAAAATAGCTAGTAATTTTTCCTGTTTCAAATTTTGTGTTTTTTGTAAAAAAAAAAGGGGGGGGGGGGATGTAGGATAACACTGTTCTGTCCTTCCTGCATAATCTCAGGAATAGTTGATAGTTTATTGGACTGAGGAAAAGAGGAAAAACACCTTAAGAGGTATTTTGCCCTTGGGCAGTCAGGAAGGGCTTTCTTATGTTGATTCGACTGGGTGGAGTGTCAGTCCAGACTAGAAGGGAGCTGGAGTATGAGAGCAGGGCTGATAGATGAACCACAGAGACTAGCAAGGAGAACTTGTGCTTGAGAGAACCTAGGCCCTCCAAACATAAATTTCTTCTATGGGATAAACTTCCTTGTAATAAACTGCTACAAAGATCAACCGACCTGGCCCTCATCTCTTCCTTCGTCTGCCCTTGACCAACAGCCGTCCTGATCCAGGCCACACACAGCGGCTCTAGGGCACCGAACGCAGGCCGTGAGATAGAGCCACCCAGAGAGGCCGAGAACACACAACCTTCTGCGTTCATAGTCTTTTACAGTCTCCTACTTTGAAATCCATCAAATGTGCTGAAGTATTCTTGGAGGATGGTCCTCCTACTTTGAAACCCATCAAATGTGCTGCAGTATTCTTGGAGTATGGGTAGGGTGTGTGGTATGAAGTGTCACACAGTAGCATTTGCGGTCTCACAGTCCAGGAATAGGTTCACTCTTGGGAGAGGCTCAGCCAGACCATGTGGAGAGTGCTGTGAGCATGGCGGCAGTTAGATTCTGAAGGTTTTCAGCTGCCTGGGCTGTGTCCAAAGGATGGTTATCTTTTGTCTATTTTAACATCATCTAAAAGATTGTTTGCCTGAATTGCCATCATATAGTTAATATAAGAATAACATAAATAATTATAAATAGTATAAAGACAGTAAGAGAGATCACCAAGGTTTATCATAATTACTTGATTTTAACTATGAAGTGCAGATAAACATTCTTTGTGTCACATGAAATTATATTATCCTTGTATGTTTTATTTGTTGGAAATCTAATCATCATATTTTAAATGTATATTATTATTGTGGAAGTAAAATGCTTTAATAATTATTTTGACTCTGAAATATGTTAATTTTATACACATAGAACAGTTACTAAGAGCTTTCAAAGAGTTAAATGAACAAAATGAAAGACTGACAGATAAATATATGAAAGTATATGAAGAAAATAACTTTATAAGATACAACTTTTTCTTTTTTGGCTAACAATTTACAGAATTTTGATAACAATAAAACAGAATAATCAATATAAAATACACATTATTTCTAATACTATAGAAATTTTATGGACAATTATAATAAAAATAGGGGGCAGAACAACAATACAGTGGATATGGAGCTTGCCTTGCATACAGCTGACCCAGGCTCAATTTCCAGGGCCAGGAATGATCCCTGAGCTCAGAGCCAGAAGTAAGCCTCGAGAACTACCCCCAAATGAAACAACATATTTTTAAAAGAAAATTATTTGAAATGCAGTTATTTACTTTCACTTAGGCAGAGAATTTATAAACTATTTTACTGATCATTATCACATCTATTGAGGGTGATTTTAAAGCTAAATTCCTTTAACACTTGAAAGTACTCTAAGTTGGAAAAGTTAAAACCTAAGTCAACTAAATCAAAAGTCTGATTCTAATATAATAAGGAATATTAAGAGTACAGATAAACAAAATGTAGAGATATTAGATATAGCAAATCAGCTTTGTAATTATCATAAAATTTTTAAAAAACTCTTAAGAATGTAATTGTTTATCATTTTTGTATTTAGACTGAAAAATTTTAAACACAATACTTATTCAAATTATCTCTATTTTATTAGCTAAAGATTATGTTTAGATCTTTTAACTTGGCCATTAAAATTCCAGGCATAAGCTTTCACCTTCCTGTTTTACATTCTTTTATTTTATTCTTTTATTTTATCAACAAAATGTTTAATTGTTGAATATATTTTTTGCTATTTTGCACATCACACAATGAATGACTCAGAAACCAGAGTCTCCTTGAAGCTTAACAATAAGAAAGATCAAAGATCAATTTAATTGTGCTTCTGCTTTATTTGATTGCCAAGGTATTTCTAGCTCTTGCAATTACTTACATTGATTAAAAATTATATATAGTAAACAAACGAATAAAATTATGTGAATGCCTTAAAAAATAAAAAATATATTAAATTTAACAAAATTTATATATGCAATTATGCAGTGTTTCATTTACTGTCTTGAATTGTGTATTCAGAAAGATGTTGCAGTGCAGCAGATTAGTGAGATATTTTCATAATTACTTAGGAAAGGAAAGACCACTTCTTTTCATATGAGATATTGGAATGGTATGCTACATATAGATGCAAGTAACTTTGGAACTCTTGTCATATGTTTTACAAGATGACCAAACATGATGGAAAGACCAGTATTACATATTTTTTAAAAGAAGCTTAAATATATGAAAGTATTACCAACCTATCAAAAAATGGGGAGAAGAGATGAAGAGGAACTTCTTTAAAGGAGGAATACAAATGGTCAAAAAGCATATGAAAAAATGCTCTACATCATAATCATCAGGGTAATGCAAATCAAAACAACAATGAGATATTACCTAACAACATAGAGATTAGCACTCATCAAAAAGAACAACAACCGGGTCAGCAAGGTATGAGCTGGCGGTGATGGGGCAACTGTGGCCTCATGGGTTGGGGGGCTGAAACCGGCACGTCCTTCCCGCCCCGCCAATACCACAGGTTGCCTCTCACAAGTCGCTCTCCAGCGCGGCCATGACTCCAGAGGCACACTAATCTCGAATCTATGCAGCTTTTGGCAGAAATGTGAATGGACTATGCATTAAGCTACGGTGCATTAAGCCCACCCTCCCCCCCAGGAGGGAAAGGGTGTCTGTCTCTTCCTCCTCCCCCACCTCCAGGGCGGCACAGCAGCTGCTGCCTCAGAGTGTATTGGACAGCCAGGTATGAGCTAGCAGTGATGGGGTAACTGTGGCCTCATGGGATGAGGGGGCGGAATCGGCACATCCTTCCCGCCCAACCGAGACCACAAGTTGCCCCCCACAAGAAGCTATCCGGCACGGCCATGGCCCCAGAGGCACACAACCCAATCTCGGAACTATGCGGCTTTTGGCAGAAATTCCTCCAGACTTAATTAGTAAAATATCAGAAATCCGAAATCATGTGGCTGCCATTGCAGCCACACAACATCATACACTCTTCATAATCAGCAATAGAAAGCAAATTATTTCACAATGTTGGGGGGAAATTACAAATAATAATGGTGCATCTTTTATCTAAATAATGAATGTAATCAAAGTAGAGGGAGAGTTAAGTGGAAATCATCTGCCTCACAGGCAGGGGGATGGGTGGGATGGAGGGCATATTGGGGTTCTTGGTGGTGGAAAATATGCACTTGTGAAGGGATAGATATTTGATCATTGTATGACTGAGACTTAAACCTGAAAGCTTTGTAACTATTCTCACAGTGATTCAATAAATAAATTTAAAAAAAAACAGTGTTGACAATGATGTGGGAAGGACTCTCATTCACTACCGGTGGGAATGTCTACTGGTCCACTCTTTTTGGAAAAGAATGTGGACATTCCTCAAAATCTAGGAATCTATCTTCATATGACCCAGCAATTTCACTCCTGGGAATATATCCCAAGAGCCCAAAAGCATAAATCAGAAAAGTCATCTACATACACTCCTATGATCACTCAGTATTATATACAAAGGCAAAAATATGGAAACAACTCAAATGCCCAGAAAAGATGACTGGATAAAGAAACTATGGTACAGAAACTCAATGTAATAATATGTCACACTAAGAAAAGATAAAATAATGTAATTTGCTACAAAATGGATGGATCTGGAGAGTTGAGTGAAATCACCCAGAAGGTGAGGAATAGACTCAGAATGATGTCTCTCATATGTGGGATATAAAGAAATCTCATAGGGGGATACCAAATGTCCAGTGGGAATAGAAACAAAGAGCAGGAGACCTGGTCTTCAGTTAGTAAACTTGGCACAGGGGCAGGGGTGAGGTGGATAATTTAGGGGTAGGGACAACTAGGACAATGCAGGAGGGGAAAAGTGTTTGTCACAGAGGGAGGCTGGGGGTGGGGGGAAATAGGATATTGGTGAAGGGTAGTGGGCAGTGATGAAGGAATTGGTGTTGGAACAATATATTCCTGAATCTCAATCATAAATATCTTTGTAACTTTGTAACTTTGTCACTGACAGTGATTCAATAAAAAGAAAGTATTACTACCATTCTTTGTAAATAAAATAACTTTTTTATATTTAATAACAATGGAAGAATGCATTATGAGAAACTAATTTACTAAAACATTGTTCAAATCAACTTCCTTCTTTTAATTTGGGTTGCCTGTTGTTTGTAATTGCTGAGTTTCATAACTTATTATAAGTTTTGTATATTTTTTGACATATGATTTGTAAGAATCTTTTCCCATTTGTTATTATGGGGATCTCTTCTACTGTGCAGAAGCTTTTTGGTCTGATGTAATTGCATTTGGTTACTTCTACTTTTGTTTCTCTGGCTATTGAAAATATAAAAATGAAAATCAATATATTAAAGAACTTATCACTTATGTTTTCTTCCCGGTATGTTACCATTTCTGATCCTACAGTTAAGTCTTTAGATTACTAAGTAATTTTTTTATGAATTATGTAAGATAATGGAATTGGCATGTAGCTGCCCAGTTGGTGGTGTCTTCATTATCAATTGTTTTGAGAAATCTTTGGGTTTCTTTTTTAAATTTACCTTTAGATCTTATTGTTACTTAGGCAGTATGTTGTTTAGTTTCCAGATAGTTAGTCTTTTGCCACTTTCTTTTTATGGATTATTTATACTTTTGTAGCTTTGTGGTCTAAGAAGATACTTGATCTGACTTCTGTTTTTGTGATTTTTGTCAATGTTTGAACTATGTCTCAGCATGTAATCTATTTTAGAGAATGTCCCAGGTGCTGTGGAAAAGAATATGTATTCATTCTGGGGAAGTTGGAGGGTTCTGGATATGTTTACCATACACAGTTCTTTCATTTCCTTATTTAGGGCTTTTGCTTCTTTATCAATGTTCTGCCTGGTTGATGAAAATGGAATATTGGCGTCTCTCACCACTGTTGTGCTGCCATTGATGTATTCCCTCGAGCCTCTTAGTAGCTGCTTTCTAAACTTTGCTGACCCTTCATTTGGTGCATACGGTGATGAGATTTAAGTTCTTGAGATCTATTGATTCCTTAATTAGTATGGAATGTCCTACCCTATCTTTTATTATCTTTACTTTGAATATTATTTGATCTGAAAATTGTATGGCTGTCCCTGCTTTTTATCTGTCTGTAATTAGCCTATATAATCTTCCAACCACTGACTCTTACCTTGTGTTCATCATGGGAGATGAAAAAAAAAAGGTTGGGCTTTGTTTTCTGTCTACCCTGCACTCTGTGTCCTTTTATGGGAGAATTCAGTCCACTGACATTTAGGGAAATTATTGATATGAAATAAATGATATGAAGATAACTGTTGCTATGTCTCTATATCGTGTTTGGTTGCTTGCACTATAGAATTTTACCATTATATGTGACCTTTCAGTTTTCTTGCCAGGGCTGGGTTAGATTCCAAATATGTCCTCAACTTATTTGATTCAGAAAGTTTTTAATTCCTTCTTCCATTCTGAGTGACAATCTTGTTGGGTAGAGGATTCTAGGTTGGGAGATCTTTTCATGCAATACTTTGTGTATGTTGTTTTATTATTTTCTTGCTTGTAATGTTTCAACAAAAAAATATGTATCTGATGTGATGTCCCTTGTATACGAGGTTCTGTTTCAGTGTTGCAGCCATAAGAAGTTTGTTCCAGTTTTTCGTTCTTGACAGTTTGATTATAAACTGTCTTGACATAGATTTGTTTGTGTTTACTTTGGTTGGTACTCTTTGAGCCTCCTGTATCTATGCTCCGAACTCTCTTCAGATTGGGGAAATTCTCTCCAATGATCCCGTTGACTTATCTTTCTTCTTTTCCCCTTTCTTCTCCTTCTATGATTTGTATAATTCTGAAATTGTTTCTCTTTGCATTATCAATAATCTCCCTTATGTTCTCTTATTTTTTCTTGAGCTTTTTAATATTTTCTCTTCTTTCTTGGTTTATTCCGTTATGGTACATTTAGTGCACCTATTCGCTTTTCAACTTCATTCATATAGCTTCTAAGATTTATGACTGCTTTTTTTTACAAAATATTTCATTTTCCCAACAAACTCTCTTCAAGTTTGTTGACTCTTAACTCTAACATAATTTTCATATTTTTAAACACTGTTATGATTGCTATCCTAAAGACTTCTTCAGAAAAATTCCAGAGGTCTGAATGCACTGATGATTCCCCTGGGTTTTCATTGTCATCTGCTGGTATCTCAGGGTTCTTATATTTCGTAGTCTTAGACATTACATTTAAGCTTGGTGAGGATTAGACTGGATTGGTGCTGTTTAATGATGCTGTTCTTTTTTGTCCAGAGGGTATTTCTTGGGTTGATGCTGGGACTGTGTGAATCTCTAGAAGATCCTGTTACCTTTGATCAGTCAGTAGATGTTTTAATAGTGGTGTTGCAGCATAGTTCTCATGTGGCCATGAGCTATGGGCCAGCAGTACAGCCCAGCATAGGAACATGAAAAGAACTTTCCCAGATCGGGTGGGCCAAGCAGACACACAGGGAGCGTCAAGATTTGGCATTCCGAGTTAGCCTGCCCCTTGTTGGTCCATGGGAAATTATTCCATGTGGTTTTCCAGCCTAGTAGCACAGGAACACTAAAATATTTTTCCAAGATGGGTGTGCAAAGTGGAGGGTGAGTTATGCTTTTCATCACACAGGAGTGCCAAAGCTACATTGCAATGGGACTAAATATCTGTGCCTGTTTTTGCTTTTTTTTGGCCCTACCTGGCAGTGTTCAAGATTTATTCTTTACTCTATGCTTAGGGATTACTCCTGGCAGTGCTCAGAGGTCCATCTATGGTATCGGGAATCTAAACTGAGTCAGCTGTATTCAAGGCAAACGTCCCATCCTCTACACTATCATTCTGCCCCTGTTTTTGTAATAAATAGACCAAAAGTCCCTGGCTTTAAATATGAGGAGTGAGGGGATTTGGATACAGGAACATCCAGGTAGTTCTCTATAAGACATAAGTATTTAAATAGATTACTTGAAAAAATAGCTGAAATGTTTTAATGAAATCCATTCATTTTGAGTGGAAAATTACTTCAAAATCATCATTTAGTTATTGCCTTCAATTGTGAAATCATCTTATTCATGCTTTTGAAGTTTCTTTCTGGTAATTAGTTTATTTGAACATCTCAAGTGCTCTGCTGAGCTAATGTTGTTATTTATTTTCCCTTTGAGGAAACAGAATCTAGAGCAATGGTTCTCACAGTCTGCATTATAATCTCTTTGAAGGCTCGCTGAAAATAGAAATTTCTAGGGTACATTCTAGACCTGCTGCATTAGTTAAGATTTGAGTTCTGAACAACAGAAATTTACCCTGATGATTTAAGAAAATTTCAAGTATATTGCTAAGTCAATCATTGCTCAAAGAATCACTAAGAAACATAAGACTAAGTCACAGAAAATAAGCTCTGTTAACAGAGTCTAAGGAAGTGTTCAACATACTTTAAGAAAGTGTCTGATGATAAAAGTCTTATGGACACCACCAAACACTGCACCCAGAAACTTGCACTGCTCTGCCCGGAATTCTAAATACTAGGCACTACCACTGACCCTCTACTTTCCACAGCTGCTCTGGAGACTGTTTCCATTGATAGCCAATGTCGAAAGATCTACTACCCACCCACCCACCCACCCGCACCAAATTCATTGTGTTCCCAGATTCAACATCTCAAACAAGAACATCTGATTAGTGGAGTCCTATTTACAAGGGAGATTTGGAAAATGCTTATCTTTTTTCAGCTTCCATTACAAGAAATTTCTATTACTTCTGCTCTTCTCAGACGGAATTTCTCAAACATAGAAAGTAGGCATAGTTCTCAAAGTGTGTTTCAAAAGACTACTGCCCAGTTTACCATTTGGATTAATATTAATATCTTGGTTGAGGGGGTAATGCCTATATATCATTGCTTTTGTATTGATATATTTGGATTTCATATACACATTTAATTAACAAAAGTATTTTACGAAGAAACTCATGATTCTACCAAGTATAGTTCTTCTGGTTATGGAAGCAAGCACTTGTCTGCCTAACAGAAATACAGAGTTCCACAGAATTTATGCCCCTCAAAGTTAACTTTCCACTGAGAATGGAGAGGGTGTTAGTAGATTAATACCCCAGCTTGCTGATATATCAATTGTGATAACTCTGAGGTATATTATTATACTCGCCCCCACAGTTCTTCAGAAGGATTTAGAATAGTTTATCATAATGGTGACTGTCATAATAGCATGTTGACTTTCTTCCTTTCCCCACTGAACTTGCTGAATCCTCTACTAAATACACAACTTTCATCTAAAATGTTGTCTTAGGATCAATTTGTTGGTGAAGTAAAATGAAAATGGGGGTGTGCTAGTACTTAAAATTTTAAAAAGCTATTTTTGTGATTCATATAAAATACGAAGAAGAATCTCTGTTGGTGGGAATGTGGTGGAAATGGAACCATCAACCACTGCTGGTGGGATTGTTGTCTGGTTCAACCCCTATGGAAAACATTATGGATAGTACTCAATAAACTCATAATTGAATTCCTATATAACCCAGAAATCCCACTTTTGGGTATATATCCCCAGGACTGAAAAAAATTCATTTAAAAAAACAGGTTGGTTGGTTGGAAATGCACACTGGTGAAGGGACGGGTGTTGGAACATGATATGACTGAAATCCAATCATGAACAATTTTGTAACTGTGTATCTCACTGTGATTCCATTTAAAATAAATTTAAAATGACACTTACAATATAAAGATAAAAAATAAAAGAACATATGCACACCAATGCAGCACCAAGAACAATATATTAGATTTGGAATTACCCTAGATATCTAATGACAGATCAGTTGATCATGAAGTTTGGGTATAGATACACAGTGGAATGCTATACAGCTTTGAGGAATAATGAAATCATGCAATTCACAGCAACATGGAAGGAAGTGGAAGATATCATGTTAAATGACGTAAGCCAGAAGAAAAAGGATAATCATGGAATATCACTTATATGTGGTATTAAAATAACTGGACGAGGGAGTGCAATGTTTTATAGGATGGATGTCTGGATCCACCTTGCCTGAGAGTATGGGGTACAGATAGAATGAGACAGATGAGAATCAACAGGGCCAAGTCAGGGAAGGCAGGTACAAAGACGGTGTTAAGGTATGATAGAGCCAAATATCCAAACCACAGGATCAACAACACTTAAATCAAGTGACCCAAACTTTAACAACCGAGTTTAGAAAGGTGTCTGTCAAGAGAGTAGGCAGGAGGTGTATTGATATGGGAAGGAACCTGGGAACATTGGTGGAAGGTATTTCACACTGCTGGTGGGACTACAAAGGGGCACAGCACTCTATCTCTCCACCGCCTGCATTTGGTAGTCTCAGGCCACTTCCCCCACCCCAAGGAGGTCAATGGCAAAGGGCAGGCGAAGGGCAGAACTGGTTAGGCTGGTTGGTGTCAGTTGCAATTTATTCTATTCCCATATTTATTCTCCTCTGATTCTCCTCCTGCTTCTTCCTCCCCCATGCTACTTCATTCTTCTCAATCGCACTTCGCACTTCGTTTTCCTTCTCTTTCTACTTCATTCTCCTTCTGACTCTGGATCCCCCAGTCCCCTCTTTCAGCCTAGTTAAATCCCAAAGCATGTGGGGCTGGAGCTTACACATAGGTGGGGTCACAATCAATAAGGGTAAAATCCTTCCCTCAGGGAAAGCTGCTTCTAGGACCGATTCTCATTCAGCAGGACGACTCATACAAGAGCAGAATCCCATGGGTGTGTTTCTCCTCTCCTTGTCCAACAAATATATAAACATTCATAGTATTAATCATTTTGTATGGACATGGAGATACATTAAGCTTGTAGAATGGCTCTCCTGGGGTCATCTCAGACTATAGTATTCAGGCCAGATTAGTCTTTCCTATCTCTAGCAGGGTCCTAATCTCGTCGTTACCTTTGGATCATGACAGCATTTGTCCATGATCATGCTCTCAACTTATATTTGAGTATCATGGAGCTTTGGCTTGGTCCATTTCGATGCCAGGGTAGCTCACAGCTTGCCGTGGGTCCATTCAGTCCCTCGTCGGGACCCTGCTTTTGAGGTGCTAGGAACTAAGGGCAACTGAGGCTTAAGTCAAGGAAGCAGATGTTCAAGAGTGAGGATTGTTTGGAGACAATTTACTCCCAAGTTACAAAAGCATAATATTAACTGTCTTCCTTTGTCCATACAAAAAGGACATTGCTTTAAAGTAAACTATTCAAAAGATATAAGGAGAGGAGAAAGGCAATATTAACTTATAATACAAGTTCAGTGTCCTAGAAGGATCTGACCTTACAAGTTAACAGAATCTGATTATGGGAAAAAGCTGATTAACTGGTTGGGGAAGAGAGCATAGAGAAGTTACAGATAAGCACAGAGAAATGGGAGTGACTTGGGAGCACTGTGATGTGTGTAACCTGATAAACTGAAGCTCCCTGTGACAAGGGAGAAAGGACAAATCAATGTTATCCTACAATACTGTACATCTAAAATTTAACTACATAACTCTATAAATCACGGTGCTTTAATACATTTTTAAAATGTAAAATAAAGCTAATTTATGTGATGTAAAATGTATTGTCATATCAAACACTTGAGAATAAGTTGTCCTGAAAAATGGAAAGGCTTGTCCAAGCTCCCATGGAATTTAGACTTAAATGCCAAACTTTAAATCCAGATTTTTCTTTTTGGTTCATTGGCCAGTTATCTCCCTAATTATTTTGTACTCATGGCAAATGGGATAGACTTCTATTTCCAGAAGACTATATGAAGAAAATAAACTATATGATTATGCCCATATTTCAAAGAATAGTGTTGATAGTCACTTATTATTTTAATAAATATAATAAGATATTCCTCTTTGATCCCCTTTCTAACTCTGCCCTGGAAATTTTTTACATAGAATTCATGTCTAATATTTTTCTTTTGATTGACAATTTTTTTCATTTCAGAAAAGGTTGAAAGAGACACATGCAAAGTGGAACACAATCAAAGAATGAACTCTTACTGATCACTTGATCACTTGACTTCCCGTTAATCGTCGATTTGCTCGAGCGGGGACCAGTAGCGTCTCCATTTGTCCCTATCGCGTGCTAGTGTAGCCCAATGGCGTCTGTTCGCTCTAGGAACATGAAGAGCCTCAAACCGATCGTTCATGATCTTGATGAAGAAGTCTGACCATTTGGTAGGTGGGCGGCCATGCGGTCTTTTGACATCCCGTGGAATCCAGTTGGTAACAGCTCTAGTCCAGAGGTCATCTTTAAATCTCATTACGTGAGCAGCCCATCTGATTTTTGACACCTTGGCAAACAAGACTGCGTCCCTGATTCTTGATCGTCGACGGATATCGGAACTCCGGATTCTTTCTCTCATTTGAGTGAAACGTGATAGTCCATGCATAGCTCTTTTAATTCCTCTTTGGGAGACCCTAATAGCGTTCTCATCCTGTTTGCATAGGGCCCAGGTCTCTGAGGCGTATGTTAATGCAGGAAGAACAGTGGAATCAAAGAGATGTACCCAGAGCTGGAGGTTCTTCGTCCTCTTAGCTATTTCTTCGACGTTCTTGAAGGCGTTCCAAGCCGCTCTCTTCCTCCTGCGCAACTCAGGTGCCAGGTCATTTGTCATATTGACTTCTCGACCTAGGTACACATAGCTCTTGCATTCGGAGATGGTCGTTCTATTGAGAGCGAATGGGGCGTCAGGAACGAGGCTGTTTCTCATAAACATTGTCTTCGTAAGATTCAGCTGTAGACCAACCTTTCCACACTCACAGTCAAAGTCGGCCAGCATTTGTGCCGCTTGGCTGATGTTTGGTGTTATTAAAACAATGTCATCAGCAAAGAGGAGGTGGTGTAGTTGCTGACCATCTATCTTCACTCCCATTCCTTCCCATTCCAGTCATTGCATGATGTTCTTGAGGGTGGCACTGAAGAGTTTCAGTGAAATGGTATCACCCTGCCGAACTCCTCTCTTGACATTGATGATTACTTCTTTGTAGAATGGTGAGATCCTGGTAGTGAATCCGCAATACAGCTCACCGAGGATCTTGATATATTGAGCTTGAATCCTGATTGGCTAGGGCTTCAATGACCGCTTCTGTCTCAACAGAATCAAAGGCCTTCAGTATGAACTCTTATCAAAAAACAAAATACTTGCATTATAATGTTCTGAAGGAGAAATGCACTTAATATTGTTGTAACCTAATGTCAACAGATTTTCTTTATGAATAGGATTGTAGAACAAAATTTGTTAAGATGAAAATAAAGGCAGAATGAAATACATAGTGGTGGCCAACAATGATTGATGGAGTGATATAATAATGCAAAATTAAAACCTTTATTAAGTGAAATTGGAAAAGAACCAGAGACAAATAATTAGAAACCAAATGTGAGAAGATATAACTAATTTAGGCTGTGTCCTTAGAGTAACAACAGAATATGTTTAGAGTTTTTCTTTCTGCATAGCAGTTGAACAGAGAGAGTGAATTAAATCTTCAACAGGGATGAATGACTCAGTTTTTAGGTTCAGTTGTTTCTTTTAATTTTTTCTTTAGATATTTTAACCGACTATCTTGGGATCTTTATTGCTTTGAAGCATGAACTCAAGCTTTTACACCAAAGGTTTTCTTGTTGTTCAGTATATACTGGAACACACACCATATTTTTGTGAGATGGTACTTAGTGCCAGGATTTATCTATAATTTTAATTTGTGATAGAATCTGAATTTTCATAATTCTTGTATTTGTCTTTTTTTTTTGCTTTTTGGGTCACACCCAGCGATGCTCAGGGGTTACTCCTGGCTCATGCACTCAGGAATTGCTCCTGGCGGTGCTCAGGGGACCATATGAGGTGCTGGGAATCGAACCTGTGTCGGTCATGTTGGCTGCGTGCAGGGCAAACGCCCTACCCGCTGTGCTATCACTCCAGCTCCTGTATTTGTCTTATATATGGACACGTAATGAGATTTGGAGACAACTAGAGCCATTGCCGAATAAATTTCACGGGACATCAAAAGATTGCATGGCTGCCCACCTACGAGATGCTCAGACCTCTTCGCCAAGACTCTGAATGATCGATTTGAGGCTCTTTGTGTTCCTAGAACGAGCAGATGGCATTGGGCTATGCTAGCATGCAACAGGGATGAATGGAGACATCACTGGCGCCTGCTCGAGCAAATCAATGAGTAACGGGATATCAAGTGATCAAGTGATCAAGTCTTATATATGATTTAGATATATATGTACATATGCATACACATAGTACTTTGTATTTTGCAGATATAGATAATATGTCTGTCTAAACTTCCCTCCACCAGTGTTCTCATTTTCCCTGTCCCCCTTCCCCCACCAAACCTTACATTTTTCAAAGTTTACTGGTTTTAGCTTTGATCTCATGTTTTCAATGTTGTTGAGACTGTGCACTGGCTATATAGCTGTTCACTAGATGTATATACACTCTGCACATTACCGGTGTAGTGGAGGCCCCTGACACCTGTTCCCTAATTACTTCTCTGTCTTCTGCCTTCTCCCCCTGGAATTCTTTCCTTTTTTGTTCTTCTCCTGCCTATACTCTGGGGTCAAGTCTTATCTAGACACCCCTCTTGACTATATTACATTTCTGATATAGTTATTCTATATGCCACAGATAAGGGAGATCATTCTGTGTTTGTCTTCTGGTTTACTTCACTTAATATGGTATCTTCCAGTTTCAACCACGTTGCAGCAAATTGCAAGATTTAATCGATCCTTGAAGCTACATAGTATTCCATTTTGCATATATACCACATCTTCATAATTCTTTCATCTGTCATTGGATACATGGGTTGATTCCTTACTTTAGCAATTGTACTAAGTGTTGTAATGGTATGCATGTATCCTTTTGAATGAATGCTTTTCTAAACTGGGAGTAAGATGATCCAAAGTGTAATCATTGAGCCATATGGCAGCTCAATTCTAAGTTCACTGAGAACTCTCCATATCAACCCTTCCTCTCATGTGTTGAATATGAATATTTTTCCCATTAAGTTAGCTGTCTTTTAATTTTAACCCTTATTCCTTTCACTAAACTCAGTAATTTGATGTAGTACCATTGATTATTTTTTATTTTGTCCCAGTGGTATCAATACACTGGAGATGCTCTTAAGGTCTAAATCATGCAATGTTCCGCATATATTTTCTTCGATGTACTTAAATACCTTCCAATTGTATCTCAAGTTCTTTGGTTCACTCTGCATTTACCTTTGTGTAAGTTGTGAGATATGTGTTCATCCTTCATTTTTTTCACACGTGGTTTTCCATTTATCCCAGCACCTTTTATTGAAGAGGTTATCTTTACTTCATTTCATGTTATCAGCTCCTTTTTCTAGAACTGTCCGTAAATATGGGGTTTTGTCCTTGGTTATTCAATTCTGACCTATTGATCAGAGAGCCTATCTTTATTCCCTTTATTCCAATACCATGCAGTTTTGATCACTAGCCTTAATAATACAATTCCAACTTTGGTAATGAGATAGCTCCCATTTTCTTTTTGTTTAGTATGACTTTGACTATTATGGTTCTATTCTGATTCTATACAAAACATTATTATTAACTTACCTAGTTCCTTAAAGAATGCTGAATGAATTTAGATGGGGAATTGGGTTCAATCAATGTAGTAGTTTAGGTAGGATGGTCAGTTAAAACTTATTCTTCCAATCCAAGACTATGGAATATTTTTCCATTTCCTGGTGCCCTTTACTATCTCTTTCTTGAATTTTTAAAGTTTTACATTCAAAGTATATTTCTCAGATCTCTTTTGATAAGTTGATTCCTAGGTACTTGATGTTTTTGGACACCATTTTTAATGGGATAGATTCTTTGATCTCTTTCTCTGGTGATTCACTATTTGCATATAGGAATGAAAGCAACTTTTGTGTGTTGACTGTGTAGCCAGGAACTTTGCTATTTTGACTTAATATTTTTGAAGCTATTTTATAAAATCTTTCAGTTCTTCTATGTATATTATACTGTCATATATGAACAGTTTTAATTTGAATTATTCCATTCCAATTTGCATCCTTTTGATTTATTTTTCTAACGAGATTGCTGTTGCTAGGACTTCTAAGGTTATAATGAATAGAAGCAGAGACAGTGGATATCCTTGCCTTGTACCTGATCTCAATGGAAATACTTTCAGTTTTTCCCCATTAACAATGATACTGACTGTGGGTTTATTGTACACTGCCACTACTAGCTTGAGAAAAGTTCCTTCTGCCCCTGTTTTGTTGAGGTTTCTTTTCCCCTATGAGATATTGGAAGATCAAGGAATTTAGTCTTTATTGTTTACATTTTTTAACATATGTGTTCACTTATTTCTAATTTTAATCAGCAATTGTCTTACATTGTTGAGCATATAGATTTATCTATTGCAATTTTAATTTACTTTTTAGGTTATATCAAAGTTTAGAATATTTTTATTCTGAAATCAGATCATTATCTAGCCATTTTTATATTTGTACTTTTATGTGAATTACTTAAAAAATTGTTGCATTATTTAATGAGTGGGTCAATGATAGTGTATAGTGGCTATTTGTTGAGGAAGAATGAAGTTCCCCAGGTAGTAAGGGTTTTTTCCCTTTCTCTTCTTTTAGAGATTATTCTCTCATGAAATTGTGAGCTAAAAGATGGTTTAGCTTTGACAGATAAAGATTTTTTCTGTCATTCTACTGTTTTTTTCCCTCAAATCTACAGAGATACAGAACTATCTCCAAGAGAGATGACCTAGATTCATTCTCTGCCTGACAAAAGCAAGTTAATAGGAGTGAGATCTGTCTGTACATCAGTGATCAGTCTGATCATTGTGAGGAGGAATTGGGAACACATGCACATTCAAGAGAATAGATGCACAATATAGCATGTTGGAAGTGGGCCTGGATAATTTTTGTTTTAATAAAATCACTCAAAAGCATCAAACGTTTCTCCTCTTAATTTCTTACTGATGGCTTCCTAATGTAGCAAAGAACTTTATTTTCTCAAAATATAAGCTAAATACATCTTTATTGCAATTTCTGTAGAGCACTGTGATAAAATTTGAACTGAGTAACAAAACTTGTTAGCAGCCTTGGAGATTTTAAACAAATCTCTCTCCAAACCTATGGCAGTTTATAAAACCAAAATACTATGAATCAAACAATCATGTCACTATTAAAGACAAAGCATATTTATATTTTTCCAGAACACGATAGATAGATAGATAGATAGAAAGAAAGAAAGAAAGAAAGAAAGAAAGAAAGAAAGAAAGAAAGAAAGAAAGAAAGAAGAAATTGGGTTGGGGCAAATGAGAAAGAACATATAGGCTTACGTTTTGGCTTTAGTGTGCACTGTATTTTCCATGTAGTTTAGGTGCTACATTCTTAAGAACTACCTTTTCTATTCCCCACATCAGAAAGAGGAAGATTTGCTATTTCTATGTAGGGATTGTGATATAAAGCTAAATTGAACTTAGGTGAAGAGAAGTAATTTATAAAAGTAAATGATCATCTTTTTGCAGAGCTACAATTTTCAATTTGGGATCCTCTCTTACAATTTTCCTAGATATCTATATTAACATATTTATCTGGATTGCTCCTTATTTTATAATAAAATGAGATGTTGCTATTAAATTTATAGAAAATAAGAAAATATTTATTCATAGTTATAGGATTTAATTACCATTATATGCTCAATTTGGATAAAATACATAAACATATGTGTGCATATATATATATTAATTCCTTCTTGACTTCATTATGTAAAATGAAAAACAAATAAAAAGTAGAGATAAGGATATAATTAATTAATTTGCTGTCCATAACTTGCTACACCAGTTATGGCAACTTTTTGCCAAATTTATTTTATGTCTTCCATTTCACACTTTCCCTAACACTGTATTTTTATTCATTTATTTTTTGGGGGCAACACCCAGCTGTGTCCCTGACTTTGTACTGAGGAATCACTCCAGGAAGGCTCAGGGGATCACATGGGTTTCTGGGGACGAAATTGTAGTTGGCTGTCTGCAAGGCAAGCTCGTTACACACTGTACTATCTTTCCAGCTCCTTCTCAACATTTTATTATAAAAAATTTAAATACAAAGAAAATTGTAAGATAAATTCTCATAGATAAGCCCATTATTTAGTTCTATAGTTAATCTTTTTTCCTGTACTTCTTTTATAACATATTTATATATCCCTCATTTATCCATCCTGTAAGAGGGATTCTCATATTTTTATGTTTCTAATCAGCTGCAAACATTAGCATATCTTAGACAGTGTCATTGTAATAGAATTAGGCATTTACTAATAATTTTGGCATATGCATACACTTGAATAACACAAAATCCTATGAGGGAAGGGCTCCCTACAAAGGGTAGAGACCTAGCTTTGTACTTAATTGGTCTAGATTTAATGCCCAGCACCCTACATGGATTCCTAAGCCACGCCAGGAGTTATTACTGAGCACAGAGGCAGGAGTAATCCCTAAGCACCATTAGGTGTGGCTCCCAAACCAAAATCTTATTGATAATTAGAATAACACCATTATAATAAGAAATTCTTTCATAACACACTGCCCATTTAGTTTATGTCACTACCTGCAAGACAAGAAACCACCTTTCTGATATTTTCCACCTGAGATTAGTGTAGTATGTTTTATCATTTCACATTAATTGAATTATGTGTATATGGTCTTTTGTGCAAAGACTCTTCCAACAAAAACCTGTTTGAGATTGATCTGTTTGTATATGTAAGTAATTTCTTTTAATACCCCCTTTAAATTTTTTGGATGAAGCATTTTTAATTAATTAATTAATTAATTTCTGCTTTTTGGGTCACACCCAGCGATGCACAGGGTTACTCCTGGCTCTGCACTCAGAAATTACCCCTGGCAGTGCTCAGGGGACCATATGGGATGCTGGGAATCGAACCCAGGTTGGCTGCATGCAAGGCAAACGCCCTACCCGCTGTGCTATTTGTCCAGCCCTGGATGAAGCATTTTAAAGAAAATCCCAGGTATTATATCCTTCTATCCGTAAGTATTTCTGTTTCATCTGTATTCCCATTCATACATGACTGGGGTCTGCCCTCAGTTTTCCTTTTATAGGGTTTATATTCCCATTCTTCAGGCAAGCCATAGTTTCATTGAATAGCCCATGAGGACTGAAACAGGCCAGCAGATACTCTGTGACAACATAGATGAGGGAAATATAACACTTTGTCTTTGTAGCAAACATTTATCTTTGGTATATTATTTAAATGTGTTTTCAGACAACTATTTCTTTGTATTTCAAGAAACTTTTTGCAAGTTTTCATTTCATTCTCCCACGCCCATCTCTGTATGTATCACATTCCAATTACAGACTCATTCTCTTCATCTCTGCTGAATAATAGTAACTATTATTATATGAACCAACCCACTTTCATGGGTTCCTTGATTCTATCATCCATAGATGGAGAAAAAAGCACACTGGAATCAGAAATCAAGTTGAATTAAGCATGCATTTTTGTTCTATCTGGAAGTCCCTCTTTCCCCAGAAAGTTTTGCTAAAAACATCAACGAACTGTTTTATGCCTTGTCAAGTTGAAATTATTTTATTTTCGATTTTTCAGGTATAAGCTTCTGACCTGAACTACCAACAGTTTAATTGTGGAGCTGGGAATGAACAAAGTTTGTCCATGTTCCACTTTATCACTGATGTCAAGATAATTAGTGAAAAGCTGAGAAGGAGCAGATTTGGAATTTGATTCTCATCAACTGGAGGGAAAAACATCAGGTTAATGAGAGAGTTTTCTCAGTATGTCCTAACCCTGCTATTAGCACCAAAACTTGACATCTAGAATAAGAAGTGTGCTTTGGAGGATCACATTTACATTAAAAACATTGACTTACTCTTTTGTGAAATGGAGAAAAATGCAAGTGTCTTATTCTTAATGATGCTGGCACTTAAAATTTTAACTGAAATATAAAAATCAATTTTATTTTAAAATGTTGTATAATTATCTACCGCATTACATAGTATAATCAATGGCTATTTTAAGCAAAAACAAGCAGCCTATTCTTTGAAAAATACAATAGTTACAACCAACCATAAAACATGCTAAAACATTTCACATAGAGACATTTATAAAAACAAACTTCCTAGGATGTGGTAGGTTCTCCCTTCCTTGATTCAGAAATTGTCACATCAGGGCATGTATAGCACATAAGAGTAATGATAATGGCATTCTATTTTAGCATAAAATGTTGCCTGCTGAAAAGTGAAACTTCTCATTCCTTTCCCCATATATCTGTTCTATTTTCCCATAATATTTTTGTCTGCAGTTTAACAAATACTTATGAAACAACAAGTATAATGAGTTATGCTTGTGTGAATTTAATATGTGTCCACTGCCTATGACTCTCATTTAAGGATTCACAGAACAGGTTTAAGTTTGTATTCAAAATTTGTAAAATACACAGAAAAATATTAGGTTCCATGATAAATAACAGTATATTGAAGGTTATACTGATTTTATAAAAGCAAACCAGAATTCTAACTTAATCTGAGCTTTCATCCAGTTTCCTTCTTTTCTTTTCTTTTTTTCCTTTTTTTTGGTTTTGGGGCCACACCTGGCAGTGCTCAGGGGTTACTCCTAGCTTGACACTCAGGAATCACTCCTGGCAATACTTGGGGGACCATATAAGGTGCTGGGGATCGAAAGCTTCCTACTTCTTACATCAGGCATGACCATTTAATACAGAAAACATAGAGACATACAAATAAGTGATTGCAACATGAGACCATAGAGACTGATGATGTATTTGAAAAGACCCCATATATCATATCCTGGGGGGATTCCCATGAAATAGTTATGGATATTGTTCTACCAAATGTTTCTTATTGTTAGAAAATAGATACAATGAATTTCTCCCCCTTCCCAAACCACTTATGACTTCACATTAGGATTCAAATGAAATGCGCAAGTTTGTGTGTCTCTTGTAAATACAATGATTTTAAGAAGATTCTAAATTGTCTGAAATGACTTCCTGAGTATTAAGTAACTCATGGAGAGCAAGATCATGATGAATTATATGTAATCAGAGTTACAAATCCAAGACATTAATTTTAAAGTTCTCCTCAATTATACGTGCTTCAAAGCAGCAAACAAAAAATATTTTTCCTTCACAGGAAAAAAATATTTGGGGGGATTTCCCATACTGTAACTGGTCACAAATTCTGTGCAGAGTTCACAGTCTAACAATATTACCTGCTTGTACATTTTGTCCCTCAATCTAAAATTTAGGCTTTTTAAAAAATTCTTTCAAATTTTTAATTTTAAGTATAGCTCTAAACATCTTGGAAGTGATTCCTGAAATAGAGTCTGAGGAGTCTCTTCTATTATCCGTGACATGATGATTAGTCTCCAGCAAGTGAGTTCATTACCTTCATCAGCCTGGTTTTGTCGGGTTCTATTTAGTAGGGCTACTGAGAAGCAATATGGTAAGCCTGAAATTATGGTAAAAGGAGGGTTGCTTCTATCATCTCCACCTGCTCCTCAAAACACTACTTGTGGTCCTTTGAAACATAGTCTACCCTCAGTGGGTTTATTCAATACTAACACAGTATGACTCTCCACATCAATTCTATTAGATGTAGCTCTGGCTCTTCTACTACCTCTGTGTACCTCTGTGCAGCTTGCAAATGCTGGTAAGTATTGTCCTTGGGCCTTACGCTGAATCAAGTTTATCAAATACAAAAAAACAACAAAGGTAGAAAAGAGAAAAATAGAAACAGTTAAAATGATGTAGGAAAGGAAGTAAAACGAGAGGAGATGTCAAGATGCAAGTGAGAAAAGGAGTCAACACAGGCAATTACGTGGTGATACGGTAATATATGGACTATAGGTAAAATACTCCTCTCCCTGAGTCCTTCAAAGCTTTGAGGTGATTCAGAGGTATGGCAAGCACTTGTGAAACACATACCACAATGGAAGAGATAGCACAGCGGGTCGGACTTTTGCCTTGAATGCAGCCGACCTGGGTTCGATTCCTCTGTCCCTTTCCAAGAGCCCAGCAAGCTACTGAGAGTATCTCACCTATGCAGCAGAGCCTGGCAAGCTCCCGTGGCGCATTCAATACGCCAAAAAACAGTAACAACAAGTCTTACAATGGAGACATTACTGGTGTCTGCTCGAGCAAATCGATGAACAACGGGGCGATAGTGCTACAGTGCTACAGTTCATTTGTATTAAGAAAAAATTACCTTGTAGGGTATCAAACTGGCCAACCTTCTTACACTAACAGATTGGACTTTATAACAGGTAGATATTACCTATAAGTACACTAAAATATATAGCCTTAGAAAAATAAACCCTCGTACTCACTCTCATCTTTTATTTTAATAATAGAAAATTTAATTTTGTTTGTTTGGGGGCCACATCGGCAGTGGTCAGGGCTTACTCCTAGCTCTGCAGTTAGGAATCACTACTGGCAGTGTTCAGGGGACGAAATGGGATGCCAGGAATTGAGCCCTGGCATGCAATTGAACCCTGGCATGGAATCCTGGTATGCAAGGCTACCTTCAGTAGCATCGCTCTCGCCCCAAGAAAAATTCTTACAATAAAAGATATATAAAAGATTGACATTTGTCAGACTATCTTACATATTTTAAACATTTTTCTTAAGTATCAGTCACCTTGTCAATATCATTCTTTTGGTAATTCTAAATCCAACAAAGAGTAAAACTGATATTATAAATTTTTTGATCTTTCTAACTAATGTATTCAATATATATGAGGATACTGGTAATATGGGTTAATTTTGTACGAAACAAATTTGTAATGATTTGCATGACCTTATAAAATATATATTATAATGAAAATCAATACATTCTTGTTTTCTTCAATATTTGATATGATGTTAATATGTTGAGTAAAAGAGCTTTGGGATTTTTGCAATCTCCATTTAAGTTTGTGCCACTGAAGGTGAAAAATCATATCTATAAATATAAAAGAACCAGAGAGGACTGAACACATCCTGTATGCTAGGTGTTTTAATAAAAATTTCATTTAACTCTATAGCAACCTCTCCAAATTGAATTTATTTCTCTTCTCACTTCAGATAACAAAGCCCTGCATTGCAGAATAGTTGCGGAACCGATATCTAAAACCATGTTCTTAATTCTAAAACACATACCCCATACATAATAGCCTAAGACCTTGCTCTATGAAACAAAGTGTACTATCTTCATTTTTTTTTAAATAAGAGGCACAATTTAAAAAGTATAACTACTTTTGCATTTGTTCAGCATAAGGGGAGAGACAACCAATATGTTCTTAGCTTTTGCAAACTTACTCCTCTTACATGTATTTTTACTTAAATTTAAGTGATCATTTAAAGCATTCAAATTTATAAATTATTTATAAAAAGATTTTATCTGTCGTATCTAACACATTGGATAAAACCTTTATCTTTAGTTAAACGTATAATTTTATTTAAAACTATAAATTTATTCAAAATACAATTTTATTTACATAAAAATGCCAGCAAACACGTAAAAAAGTACTAAAACCAACTGCTTTTCATTATTTTGACTGTTGCTGGTAGCCTGCTTTGATCAAATGGGGTATCCTTTAAGAAGAGGATGTTTTTGTTATTATATTAAATTGTAGAAAGCGAAATGTAATTTTTGAGGAGTTTCTTTGCAGTAACATTTCTACAGAAATTGCTTGAAAAAATGTGCTGCAAATAAACTGTAGCAGTTGTAATGCCAAACTTTGCGACCTTAGATGTAAATTAATGATATACCAAAGATGACTGTAATGGACAATTTAATGATAGAGTTGTACTTAGATAAAAAATATAGACATATAAAAATAATAAACTCCAGAATTTAAGAAATAAATATAAGCTATTTCAAGCAACTGTCCACTCTATACAATTTTCTTCCTGAACCTGCTTTTATATGCATAACAAATCATATTATTTCTTCTCCATGGAAACCTGCTTTTCTCTAACCACAGTTCTATAAAGCTAATTACTGCCACAAAGATAAATGGTTCAGAAGATGATATTGATCTTTACAGTCCTGAGGAGATTAAAGCACAGAAAGTACTTTGTAGGTGACTACTGGGTAGGGTCATATTCGTGTCAAAATGTTTAAATATTATACATTAATAGGACACAAATAGATAACCAATTCTGAGGGAGTTAGTATGTCAAATGCATCAAAATAGCCACCTACCTACAGTGCTGATTTGGAAGGTATAATATGTACTTTGTGAGAACGCGTCATTTCACAAATAGCAACAATTTCACAAGTATTACAGGTAGACATATATAGTTGAATTGGTCTGAAAATACTTAACCTCTTTAGACATCCAGAAAGCATGAAATAATTACTCAGGTCAAAGATTAATTTGTCATACTGCCACACTTGGCACCAAGAGGTATATTCTAATCAATTTTGGTACCACAACTGTGCATCAAGTCCAGCAGTGGGTGTATAGTTGAATATAAGCCAGTGGCAGGTTGCTGAAATGCTATTTTAGCCAAGGCCAGCTTGCAGATATTATAATGATTTGACACCTCTGTCCAAATTTAGTGTCAGGAAAGTTAAAAATTTTATTTCTGAGGAAAAGTATCTGAGATCTGGGGGCTGTACTTTCTAAATTATCATTTGTTAGATATAATTTTAGTACAAACTCCACATATTATTCCAATTGTATCAATTTGATCCAAATGCTTCAAAATTGGTCATGATCACAGACAGAAAAAGCTTTTGAATATTTTTTTGTTGTTGTTGATAATGATGGTATCCCTTTCCAAAGGAATGAGGAAAAGATTATATGAGTTAGTACAGATATCAGATTCTAACATCATTTAGCAATTAGGCTTGTATCATATTACCCTTTCCATCTTAACCACAAAAGCGTGAAATATACAATTCAGGAAACCCAATAAATTTTCTCAGACACCACTTTTTCAGTGTAATTTCTAGCATATACTGGAACCTATCTCACTGACAATATTCTTCCTTAACCTCTTCTTTGTGTGTGAGTTCACAGCTAAATTAAGATCACAATGTATCTCTCCATTTTCTTCTCTTAGCTCCCAGAATGCCGCTTTTACACTCCTCCTCCCCTGCTCCCAGCCCCCCTTAGGACTTACAGTAGTCTGATAAAACACAAATCTGATTATACTCACTTTACCCTACTTTTCAAATCACAGAAGTCTTTTCAAGACAGAGGCTGGGAGACAGATGGCCATTGTCTCATAGCTAATTACAACATTTCACAAGGTAATTTCAAGCATTAACCACATCTTTGTGTAGCAAAGCAAGTGGTCAATAAGAGGTATATGGCTTAGTAATGGGTCATATCTTACGCTTAGCCGACTAAAGGAGGTAAAATGTGAGTAAAAGAAATAATTGAAAGGACCTAATGCAGCTCTGCATAAGTATGTACTGTATTAACACCATTATAAGAGAGGTGACCTTGTAAAGGATGGCATCTTTGAAAATTATTACCTATTTCTTCTTATGAAACTTATTTATGTTGTATTTGCAGGTTAATGTTTGTCTTCTGAAGACTATGAGTGTATGTCTGTATGGTGATACAAAAGTGTGTGTTTCATCAATATGTCTGTATGGGGGTATAAATAAGTGTGTGTTTCATCAGTTAACCATTAGGCAATCTGAAAAATTGCAGTAATATGCAACTCATGCTCATGGAAGGAGCTAAGATTAGAATATAATAGTGAACCCAATGTACAGCTGGATGTCTTAACGGGATGTAGAATGACAAAGTACTGATTTCACTACTGAACCCTAGGTTATAGTTATAGATTGGCTAATTCAGATTCAGAAAAATTCCTGGGAAGAAAGTGCTGTATTCCAGCACACAGCTGCAGAGAAGAAGGGCCACGTGGAGGGCTGGCTCCACAGCTCCCGGAGAAGACACCAGGTTCCAAAAAGAGCCGAGATCACCGGGAAGTCCCAGATGGGGTAGGTGCCGCATCCCGCCTCCCCCAGATGGAACCCCGGTGACCAGAAGCCTCTACAAGCATAGCTCGAGTATGCGGGAACTAGGACTTTTCCTCCAAACTGCGCGGCCGCTTATGTGGCTGCGCGGCATCTCCATATATACAAAGTGATCAATGGGAAGTAAATCACCCAACGTTTCTCCCTGAAAATCAGAGTTAAGCTTGGAGCAGAAAAGTGAACGGAATATGCATTAATCCAGGCCATCATGTCTACCCAGAGGGGAAAGGGTGTTGCTCCCTTCCGCCCTCCTCCCTCTGGAAAGAAAGATGGCGGCCACATGGGAGCCTTGTGGACACCAGGTATGAGCCTGGGATGTGTGGGCGACTAAAACCTCATGGGACGGGGGGCATTCTGGTCCGTCCTTTATGCCCTACCGAGGCCACCAGTTGCCCCCCACGAGCGGCTCTCCAGCATGGCCACAGCCCCAGAAGCACAGGACTTAATGCAGAACCCAGCAGCTTGGAGCAGAAAAGTGAACAGACTATGCGTTAATCCAGGCCATCATGTCTGCCCGGAGGGGAAAGGGTGTTGCCCCATTCGCCCTCTCCTCTCTGGAAAGAAAGATGGCGGCCACATGGGAGCCTTGTGGACAGCAGGTATGAGCCGGGGGTCTGGGGGCGACTAAAACCTCATGGGAAGTGGGGCGTTCCGGTCCGTCCTTCACGCCCTACCGAGGTCACCAGTTGCCACCCACAAGCGGCTCTCCGGCACGGCCACAACTCCAGAGCACAGAAATCAATCTCTTAATTACTTCCAGGGTTAATAAGTAAAACAGTAGAAATCTAAAACCAACATTTAATTCTTGAACCCAGCTGTAGAAAGCAAATCATTTCACAATGCTTTTTCAGCACGTCTGATTTGGGGGGGGGGGGGGTAAACTCTAAATAATAGTAGTGCATCTTTTATTGAAACAATGAATCTAATCAAAACAGATAGAGTGTTAACTAGTATTCATCTGCCTCGCAGGCATTGGGAGGGGTGGGGGTGTGGTTTTATTGGGGGTTTTCGTGGTAAAAAATAAGTATTGGTAAAGGGAAATGTGTTTGATATTTGCATGACTGAGACCTAAACCTGAAAGCTTTGTAACTTTTCCCACGGTGACTCAATAAATAAATAAATTATTTAAAAAAATAAAAAGAAAGTGCTGTATTCTAGGCTGCAAGTAAGATTTGTGTGCATTGAAAATATGTCCAGAAAGACTGGTGAACATCTGCAGAGATGTTCAGAGATGCAGAGGAAGTGAATTTGAGAATGAGTCGCATAATTTGGACACAGTTCTCTACATAACCTTCCCCTTTGTGTCACTAGGGGTGCATATTAGTATGCTATTTTGAGTTTTTCTCCCCTCTTCCACACTAATTCTCAACTGTGGAGGAAATTCTACATATTTAAATGATGGAGCGATTTGGATAAGTGGACAGAACAAAAGAGGTAATTGGGCCCTTCCCATTTTTCTCTCACTGGGGCCATATGGGGCTGCTGCAGCCCATCAGGGAGCTCGCCTCATTTCCAAGTTACAACCTGCAGTGAAGTGAGCAGAAGATGACACAGTTGGGAGAGGTGAAGAAACCTTTATGTGAAAAACTCAAGCCAAATCGGACATCTTCTCCGCTCTTTGTTAAATACTGGGGAAAGAAAAAAGCTTGCTGACGATGCCCTCTGCCACCTGCTATACTGATCTAACTACTTCAATTGCTTCCTTTTGCCTTTAGGAAATTGGACATTTACAAGGCTTTGTAATGTGGTGACATTTACAAGGCTTTGCAATGTGGTGGCCCCACTTTCCTTCCCCTCTACGTGCTCAAAGCTGGCATTTCCTTTCCTAGCCCAAGACTTTGATGATAGCATAGTTTACTCCCCCATTCAGTAAGCTAACACCTTTCTAGTCTGTCTCAGACCAAAAGTCACTTAGAGAAAGGATTTTGTGGGTGTAGTGATCTGAGGTCCATAATTCTGCTAAGTTAAGATCCATCATATTTAGTCAATGTTTTTCATTTTTGCTAGACCATAATGTCCTTGAGACAGTTGTTATGTCTTAAGGGGACCATGTTATGCCACTCTAAAAATAGCTCTTTATGATAAAGATAGTTTCAATACGATGGCAATTAGCTTGTTACTCTCACAAATCTCTAAAAAGCAGAATATAAAACTGCATTTATAAAAGTATCTTTTTCTCTGTGTCAAAAAAAAGAGCTATAGTCTGAGAGGAATCTTATCTATATTACAGTCATTATTTACAATATATTTCCTGGCCTCACTTTTCCAATGCATACATTCCCTCAGATCAGAAAACCCTGAATCCCTGTCTAGCCTAAGATGACATATGTCTCAAATTGTAACCATCTCCTTAAGCCACATTACTCTGTGAGCTTCCATACATACATATATAATGAAATCTTTGTGGTTTTTCCTCTTTAGTTGGTGTCTTGACAGTTCAGTTTGTAGGACCCAGCCTAAACCTTAAAATATTGGAGGAAAAAATTCTAGCTTGACTACAAATCTATCGTGTTCACGCATCCATGCTTTTGTCTAGCCAAGTGCCTGACACCCAGTAGGAGACAGACAGACAGACAGACAGACAGACAGACAGCACACAGACCGACAGACAGAGACAGAGAGAGACAGGGAGACAGAGACAAAAACACACAGAGAGACAGAGAGAGAGAAACAGAGACAAAGATAGGGACAAAGACAGACAGAGACAGAGATTAGGAGGCACACCCAGCTTGGGGACCAAATGCACAGGGATAGAAGCAGTCAGCAGCAAGCAAGGCATACACCTTTGTCCCTAATATTACCTCTCTAGCCTTACTTGCTATCTATTTGATTCCAACACAACAACAACAAAAATGTATGTGTGAGGTTATTGATTGCATTATTTAAAAGAAAAGCTGAATGCATTAAACTTTAACATCAGACAAGTAACCGTATTAACCATACACAGATGTTAGAATATTCTTTGTTGGAAAACCATTTTTAGGCTAATGATAGTCAATTCAATGTGATTATTTTCCCCAAATATATTGAAACTCTCAAATTTTATAGGTACAGATTATTTTTCCCTTTTCACCCTCAAGTACAACTAGCAGGGCCAGTTTTACAAAACTTCCTATTTTATCTTCACCTCCTATTCATTTCAAGATTGACTGCAATTTGGAATTGCTGCCCACATCACCTATATCATCTGCAATGTTTTCCTAAATCTTTATTTTATTTGACATCTATGAAAGTCGACGTGATTGAGCAGTTTCACTGTCAAACAATTATTGTAAAAACTATTGGGATAACCTTGTGTGTTGGGAGATGGCATTCAATGGAAAGGGGCAAAAGGAAAAGTTTCTGTGATAATATACAGATTCTTATTTTAAGTGCTTGAGATTAGTTTGCATATTTTACTCTGTTATTTATACATAAGAATCCTGCTACTGTTTAAATATCACAATCTATATAATATAATTATTTCTTTTTATCCCATGATTTCTGTTTATCTATTGGACAATTGATAGTGCAATTTTAAAATAAACCTACATTTACATAGAGTAAAATGCAAAAACTTTAAGTGTGAAATTCAATGAGTTTTAACAAATATATACTGCTTTCTATTTTAAAGGTTACATCCAATATAAATTGTATTTTTGAGCTTCAAGTTCATTTTATATACTCTGAAACTAGATCCTATTTGTACATGTATCTGCAAATACTTTCTTCCAATTTTTAATTTTTATTTTCTTGATAGTTTCATTTGAAGCATAAAAGCTTTTATTTTATATATATATATATATTTTCTCTTTTCTTACATGTTCATTATAAAAGGTAAGAATCTATGGCTCAAATCATGAAGATATATATACATTTGTGCTTCATTCTAAATGTCTTATAGTTTTGGCTCTAACCTTTAGGTTTTTCATTCATTTTGAGCTCATTTTTTTAAATTTTCTTTATTTATTGAATCACTGTGGGAAAGGTTACAAAGCTTTCAGTCATGCAAATATCAAACACATTTCCCTTTACCAATACTTATTTTTTACCATGAAGAACCCCAATAAAACCCCACCCCCTACCCCTCCCCGTCCCTGTGAGGCAGATGAATTCTAGTTAACACCCTATCTGCTTTGATTAGATTCATTGTTTCAATAAAAGATTCACCACTATTATTTAGAGTTTACCCCCCCCCAAATCAGACATGCTGAAAAAGCATTGTGAAGTGATTTGCTTTCTACAGCTGGGTTCAAGAATTAAATGTTGGTTTTGGATTTCTGCTATTTTACCTATTGACCCTGGAAGTATTTCTACTGAAAGTCAGATAGTTAAGAAATTGGGAAAACAGCCCCGAGACAGCCGGTTTTCAACCCCTGAGCCGCGTGGGACGGGCACAGAGGCCCAGCTCTGGGCAACAAAGCTGAACGGCTCCAATTCCAACAGGTACAGCCCGCCCCCAAGGGCCTGGGTTCCTCTCTGGGCACGCGCAGCTAGAAACAGCCCCGAGACAGCCGGTTTTCAACCCCTGAGCCGCGTGGGACGGGCACAGAGGCCCAGCTCTGGGCAACAAAGCTGAACGGCTCCAATTCCAACAGGAACAGCCCGCCCCCAAGGGCCTGGGTTCCTCTCTGGGCACGCGCAGCTAGAAACAGCCCCGAGACAGCCGGTTTTCAACCCCTGAGCCGCGTGGGACAGGCACAGAGGCCCAGCTCTGGGCAACAAAGCTGAACGGCTCCAATTCCAACAGGAACAGCCCGCCCCCAAGGGCCTGGGTTCCTCTCTGGGCACGCGCAGCTAGAAACAGCCCCGAGACAGCCGGTTTTCAACCCCTGAGCCGCGTGGGACGGGCACAGAGGCCCAGCTCTGGGCAACAAAGCTGAACCGCTCCAATTCCAACAGGTACAGCCCGCCCCCAAGGGCCTGGGTTCCTCTCTGGGCACGCGCAGCTAGAAACAGCCCCGAGACAGCCGGTTTTAGACCCCTGAGCCGCGTGGGACGGGCACAGAGGCCCAGCTCTGGGCAACAAAGCTGAACGGCTCCAATTGCAACAGGTACAGTCCGCCCCCAAGGGCCTGGGTTCCTCTCTGGGCACGCGCAGCTAGAAACAGCCCCGAGACAGCCGGTTTTAGACCCCTGAGCCACGTGGGACGGGCACAGAGGCCCAGCTCTGGGCAACAAAGCTGAACCGCTCCAATTCCAACAGGTACAGCCTGCCCCCAAGGGCCTGGGTTCCTCTCTGGGCACGCGCAGCTAGAAACAGCCCCGAGACAGCCGGTTTTCAACCCCTGAGCCGCGTGGGATGGGCACAGAGGCCCAGCTCTGGGCAACAAAGCTGAACGGCTCCAATTCCAACAGGTACAGCCCGCCCCCAAGGGCCTGGGTTCCTCTCTGGGCACGCGCAGCTAGAAACAGCCCCGAGACAGCCGGTTTTCAACCCCTGAGCCGCGTGGGACGGGCACAGAGGCCCAGCTCTGGGCAACAAAGCTGAACGGCTCCAATTCCAACAGGTACAGCCCGCCCCCAAGGGCCTGGGTTCCTCTCTGGGCACGCGCAGCTAGAAACAGCCCCGAGACAGCCGGTTTTCAACCCCTGAGCCGCGTGGGACGGGCACAGAGGCCCAGCTCTGGGCAACAAAGCTGAACGGCTCCAATTCCAACAGGAACAGCCCGCCCCCAAGGGCCTGGGTTCCTCTCTGGGCACGCGCAGCTAGAAACAGCCCCGAGACAGCCGGTTTTCAACCCCTGAGCCGCGTGGGACGGGCACAGAGGCCCAGCTCTGGGCAACAAAGCTGAACGGCTCCAATTCCAACAGGTACAGCCCGCCCCCAAGGGCCTGGGTTCCTCTCTGGGCACGCGCAGCTAGAAACAGCCCCGAGACAGCCGGTTTTCAACCCCTGAGCCGCGTGGGACGGGCACAGAGGCCCAGCTCTGGGCAACAAAGCTGAACGGCTCCAATTGCAACAGGTACAGCCCGCCCCCAAGGGCTGGGTTCCTCTCTGGACATGCGCAGCTAGAAACAGCCCCGAGACAGCCGGTTTTCAACCCCTGAGCCGCGTGGGACGGGCACAGAGGCCCAGCTCTGGGCAACAAAGCTGAACGGCTCCAATTCCAACAGGAACAGCCCGCCCCCAAGGGCCTGGGTTCCTCTCTGGGCACGCGCAGCTAGAAACAGCCCCGAGACAGCCGGTTTTCAACCCCTGAGCCGCGTGGGACAGGCACAGAGGCCCAGCTCTGGGCAACAAAGCTGAACGGCTCCAATTCCAACAGGAACAGCCCGCCCCCAAGGGCCTGGGTTCCTCTCTGGGCACGCGCAGCTAGAAACAGCCCCGAGACAGCCGGTTTTCAACCCCTGAGCCGCGTGGGACGGGCACAGAGGCCCAGCTCTGGGCAACAAAGCTGAACGGCTCCAATTCCAACAGGTACAGCCCGCCCCCAAGGGCCTGGGTTCCTCTCTGGGCACGCGCAGCTAGAAACAGCCCCGAGACAGCCGGTTTTCAACCCCTGAGCCGCGTGGGACGGGCACAGAGGCCCAGCTCTGGGCAACAAAGCTGAACGGCTCCAATTGCAACAGGTACAGCCCGCCCCCAAGGGCTGGGTTCCTCTCTGGACATGCGCAGCTAGAAACAGCCCCGAGACAGCCGGTTTTCAACCCCTGAGCCGCGTGGGACGGGCACAGAGGCCCAGCTCTGGGCAACAAAGCTGAACGGCTCCAATTGCAACAGGTACAGCCCGCCCCCAAGGGCTGGGTTCCTCTCTGGGCACGCGCAGCTAGAAACAGCCCCGAGACAGCCGGTTTTCAACCCCTGAGCCGCGTGGGACGGGCACAGAGGCCCAGCTCTGGGCAACAAAGCTGAACGGCTCCAATTGCAACAGGTACAGCCCGCCCCCAAGGGCTGGGTTCCTCTCTGGACATGCGCAGCTAGAAACAGCCCCGAGACAGCCGGTTTTCAACCCCTGAGCCGCGTGGGACGGGCACAGAGGCCCAGCTCTGGGCAACAAAGCTGAACGGCTCCAATTGCAACAGGTACAGCCCGCCCCCAAGGGCTGGGTTCCTCTCTGGGCACGCGCAGCTAGAAACAGCCCCGAGACAGCCGGTTTTCAACCCCTGAGCCGCGTGGGACGGGCACAGAGGCCCAGCTCTGGGCAACAAAGCTGAACGGCTCCAATTGCAACAGGTACAGCCCGCCCCCAAGGGCTGGGTTCCTCTCTGGACATGCGCAGCTAGAAACAGCCCCGAGACAGCCGGTTTTCAACCCCTGAGCCGCGTGGGACGGGCACAGAGGCCCAGCTCTGGGCAACAAAGCTGAACGGCTCCAATTGCAACAGGTACAGCCCGCCCCCAAGGGCTGGGTTCCTCTCTGGGCACGCGCAGCTAGAAACAGCCCCGAGACAGCCGGTTTTCAACCCCTGAGCCGCGTGGGACGGGCACAGAGGCCCAGCTCTGGGCAACAAAGCTGAACGGCTCCAATTCCAACAGGTACAGCCCGCCCCCAAGGGCTGGGTTCCTCTCTGGGCACGCGCAGCTAGAAACAGCCCCGAGACAGCCGGTTTTCAACCCCTGAGCCGCGTGGGACGGGCACAGAGGCCCAGCTCTGGGCAACAAAGCTGAACGGCTCCAATTCCAACAGGTACAGCCCGCCCCCAAGGGCCTGGGTTCCTCTCTGGGCACGCGCAGCTAGAAACAGCCCCGAGACAGCCGGTTTTCAACCCCTGAGCCGCGTGGGACGGGCACAGAGGCCCAGCTCTGGGCAACAAAGCTGAACGGCTCCAATTGCAACAGGTACAGCCCGCCCCCAAGGGCTGGGTTCCTCTCTGGACATGCGCAGCTAGAAACAGCCCCGAGACAGCCGGTTTTCAACCCCTGAGCCGCGTGGGACGGGCACAGAGGCCCAGCTCTGGGCAACAAAGCTGAACGGCTCCAATTCCAACAGGAACAGCCCGCCCCCAAGGGCCTGGGTTCCTCTCTGGGCACGCGCAGCTAGAAACAGCCCCGAGACAGCCGGTTTTCAACCCCTGAGCCGCGTGGGACAGGCACAGAGGCCCAGCTCTGGGCAACAAAGCTGAACGGCTCCAATTCCAACAGGAACAGCCCGCCCCCAAGGGCCTGGGTTCCTCTCTGGGCACGCGCAGCTAGAAACAGCCCCGAGACAGCCGGTTTTCAACCCCTGAGCCGCGTGGGACGGGCACAGAGGCCCAGCTCTGGGCAACAAAGCTGAACGGCTCCAATTCCAACAGGTACAGCCCGCCCCCAAGGGCCTGGGTTCCTCTCTGGGCACGCGCAGCTAGAAACAGCCCCGAGACAGCCGGTTTTCAACCCCTGAGCCGCGTGGGACGGGCACAGAGGCCCAGCTCTGGGCAACAAAGCTGAACGGCTCCAATTGCAACAGGTACAGCCCGCCCCCAAGGGCTGGGTTCCTCTCTGGACATGCGCAGCTAGAAACAGCCCCGAGACAGCCGGTTTTCAACCCCTGAGCCGCGTGGGACGGGCACAGAGGCCCAGCTCTGGGCAACAAAGCTGAACGGCTCCAATTGCAACAGGTACAGCCCGCCCCCAAGGGCTGGGTTCCTCTCTGGGCACGCGCAGCTAGAAACAGCCCCGAGACAGCCGGTTTTCAACCCCTGAGCCGCGTGGGACGGGCACAGAGGCCCAGCTCTGGGCAACAAAGCTGAACGGCTCCAATTGCAACAGGTACAGCCCGCCCCCAAGGGCTGGGTTCCTCTCTGGACATGCGCAGCTAGAAACAGCCCCGAGACAGCCGGTTTTCAACCCCTGAGCCGCGTGGGACGGGCACAGAGGCCCAGCTCTGGGCAACAAAGCTGAACGGCTCCAATTGCAACAGGTACAGCCCGCCCCCAAGGGCTGGGTTCCTCTCTGGGCACGCGCAGCTAGAAACAGCCCCGAGACAGCCGGTTTTCAACCCCTGAGCCGCGTGGGACGGGCACAGAGGCCCAGCTCTGGGCAACAAAGCTGAACGGCTCCAATTGCAACAGGTACAGCCCGCCCCCAAGGGCTGGGTTCCTCTCTGGACATGCGCAGCTAGAAACAGCCCCGAGACAGCCGGTTTTCAACCCCTGAGCCGCGTGGGACGGGCACAGAGGCCCAGCTCTGGGCAACAAAGCTGAACGGCTCCAATTGCAACAGGTACAGCCCGCCCCCAAGGGCTGGGTTCCTCTCTGGGCACGCGCAGCTAGAAACAGCCCCGAGACAGCCGGTTTTCAACCCCTGAGCCGCGTGGGACGGGCACAGAGGCCCAGCTCTGGGCAACAAAGCTGAACGGCTCCAATTCCAACAGGTACAGCCCGCCCCCAAGGGCTGGGTTCCTCTCTGGGCACGCGCAGCTAGAAACAGCCCCGAGACAGCCGGTTTTCAACCCCTGAGCCGCGTGGGACGGGCACAGAGGCCCAGCTCTGGGCAACAAAGCTGAACGGCTCCAATTCCAACAGGTACAGCCCGCCCCCAAGGGCCTGGGTTCCTCTCTGGGCACGCGCAGCTAGAAACAGCCCCGAGACAGCCGGTTTTCAACCCCTGAGCCGCGTGGGACGGGCACAGAGGCCCAGCTCTGGGCAACAAAGCTGAACGGCTCCAATTGCAACAGGTACAGCCCGCCCCCAAGGGCTGGGTTCCTCTCTGGACATGCGCAGCTAGAAACAGCCCCGAGACAGCCGGTTTTCAACCCCTGAGCCGCGTGGGACGGGCACAGAGGCCCAGCTCTGGGCAACAAAGCTGAACGGCTCCAATTGCAACAGGTACAGCCCGCCCCCAAGGGCTGGGTTCCTCTCTGGGCACGCGCAGCTAGAAACAGCCCCGAGACAGCCGGTTTTCAACCCCTGAGCCGCGTGGGACGGGCACAGAGGCCCAGCTCTGGGCAACAAAGCTGAACGGCTCCAATTCCAACAGGTACAGCCCGCCCCCAAGGGCTGGGTTCCTCTCTGGGCACGCGCAGCTAGAAACAGCCCCGAGACAGCCGGTTTTCAACCCCTGAGCCGCGTGGGACGGGCACAGAGGCCCAGCTCTGGGCAACAAAGCTGAACGGCTCCAATTCCAACAGGTACAGCCCGCCCCCAAGGGCCTGGGTTCCTCTCTGGGCACGCGCAGCTAGAAACAGCCCCGAGACAGCCGGTTTTCAACCCCTGAGCCGCGTGGGACGGGCACAGAGGCCCAGCTCTGGGCAACAAAGCTGAACGGCTCCAATTGCAACAGGTACAGCCCGCCCCCAAGGGCTGGGTTCCTCTCTGGACATGCGCAGCTAGAAACAGCCCCGAGACAGCCGGTTTTCAACCCCTGAGCCGCGTGGGACGGGCACAGAGGCCCAGCTCTGGGCAACAAAGCTGAACGGCTCCAATTGCAACAGGTACAGCCCGCCCCCAAGGGCTGGGTTCCTCTCTGGGCACGCGCAGCTAGAAACAGCCCCGAGACAGCCGGTTTTCAACCCCTGAGCCGCGTGGGACGGGCACAGAGGCCCAGCTCTGGGCAACAAAGCTGAACGGCTCCAATTCCAACAGGTACAGCCCGCCCCCAAGGGCTGGGTTCCTCTCTGGGCACGCGCAGCTAGAAACAGCCCCGAGACAGCCGGTTTTCAACCCCTGAGCCGCGTGGGACGGGCACAGAGGCCCAGCTCTGGGCAACAAAGCTGAACGGCTCCAATTCCAACAGGTACAGCCCGCCCCCAAGGGCCTGGGTTCCTCTCTGGGCACGCGCAGCTAGAAACAGCCCCGGGACAGCCGGTTTTCAACCCCTGAGCCGCGTGGGACGGGCACAGAGGCCCAGCTCTGGGCAACAAAGCTGAACGGCTCCAATTGCAACAGGTACAGCCCGCCCCCAAGGGCTGGGTTCCTCTCTGGACATGCGCAGCTAGAAACAGCCCCGAGACAGCCGGTTTTCAACCCCTGAGCCGCGTGGGACGGGCACAGAGGCCCAGCTCTGGGCAACAAAGCTGAACGGCTCCAATTGCAACAGGTACAGCCCGCCCCCAAGGGCTGGGTTCCTCTCTGGGCACGCGCAGCTAGAAACAGCCCCGAGACAGCCGGTTTTCAACCCCTGAGCCGCGTGGGACGGGCACAGAGGCCCAGCTCTGGGCAACAAAGCTGAACGGCTCCAATTGCAACAGGTACAGCCCGCCCCCAAGGGCTGGGTTCCTCTCTGGGCACGCGCAGCTAGAAACAGCCCCGAGACAGCCGGTTTTCAACCCCTGAGCCGCGTGGGACGGGCACAGAGGCCCAGCTCTGGGCAACAAAGCTGAACGGCTCCAATTCCAACAGGTACAGCCCGCCCCCAAGGGCTGGGTTCCTCTCTGGGCACGCGCAGCTAGAAACAGCCCCGAGACAGCCGGTTTTCAACCCCTGAGCCGCGTGGGACGGGCACAGAGGCCCAGCTCTGGGCAACAAAGCTGAACCGCTCCAATTCCAAACAGGAGACATTCCCAACTCCTCGCCCCGTGCCAGGGACTCTTTCCGGAGCCGCGGCCGCTAACGCGGCCGCGAAATATTTTCCCACTACATATGCCATAGGAACCATAAGCTAACTTCTTAGATGGAAACTTCTCTATTTTAGCTCAGCCACTAGAAATACAGTTGCCAATAACTCATAAGCCTATCTTAACTCACACTGCATATCAAGCAGAATAGTAACACTGAACGTGAAGGACTAAACCACACCTCTCACAATGGTAAAGCAACGCAAAAGCCCACCAAACATTCATATTGAAGAGTCTAGCCCAGATGACACCAACAGTACTGTAGTGTTAGACAACCTCTCTGACAAGGAATTCAGAAGGGAGCTACTTAGGATGCTTAGGGAATTAAAAGAAACAATGGAAACCAATGCTAATAGAAGACAAGAGGATCTGAAGGCAGAAATGAGGAAAATGCAATCAGAAATGTCAGACCTGAAAAATCTCGTAGGCGAATTGAAAAGCTCAGTGGAAGGCCTCAGCAGCAGAGTAACAGCGGCTGAGAACAGAATCAGTGAGCTCGAAGATGAAGTTCAGAGACTCTCCCGAAAAGAGCAGAAAATGGAAAAGAGACTCACAATTCGGGAACAGATGGCAAGAGAAGATCGTGATGAAGCCAAGAGGGGTAACATAAGAATTATTGGAGTTCCAGAGGGACAGGAAGAAAACCTCGATGAAGAAGAAACTGTCAAAGACATCATTGCTACAACATTTCCAGAGCTGAAGAAAACTTGTGACCACATTCAGGAGGCCCGAAGGGTACCAGCTAGAAGAAATCCGAATAAAAATACCCCAAGACACATTCTGATCAAAATGACCAAAACCTTAGACAGAGACAAAATTCTGAAAGCAGCAAGATCGAAGAAAGAAATCTCTTACAAAGGAGCATCCTTAAAATTCACAGCTGATTTTTCTGATGAAACCCTCATGGCCCGAAAACAGTGGTGGGACATAGTAAAAAAACTCAATGAAATAAATGCCTCCCCCAAAATACTTTTCCCAGCAAGACTCTCATTCATAATAGAAGGAACAACACACAGTTTCACAGACAAACAACAGCTCAGGAACTTCATAGACTCAAAACCATGGTTACAAGAACAACTAAATGGGCTACTTTAAGGCAAGAAAGGCCCCTCAAATACACCCAATTTTAACATAACAATGGGACAAAATCCCATAACAATAATCTCTCTCAATGTCAATGGGCTAAACGCACCAATTAAAAGACATAGAGTGGCAGGATGGATTAGAAAATTGAACCCAACATTCTGCTGCCTGCAAGAAACGCATCTCAATAGTCAAAGCAAACACAGACTCAGAGTCAAAGGCTGGAAAACAATCCTACAGGCAAACAGCTCCCATAAAAAAGCTGGGGTAGCCATCCTTATATCAGACCACATTGATTTCAGAGTGAGGAAGGTCATAAGAGACAGTGAAGGCCATTACTTATTGATCAGAGGATCTGTACAACAGGAAGAACTTACAATAATAAATGTATATGCACCTAATGAGAGACCAGCAAAGTACTTAAAACAACTACTCATAGATTTGGAAAAAGACATCAATAGCAACACAATACTAGTGGGAGACTTCAACACTGCTTTGTCACCTCTTGATAGATCAACCAGACTCAAGCTTAGCAAGGACATACTTCATTTGAGGGAAACAATGGAAGAAAGGGACTTAGTAGATATATACAGGACACTTCATCCAAAAAAAGCTGAATACACATTCTTCTCAAGCGTACATGGAACATTCTCCAAGATAGACCACATGCTGAGCCACAAAACATGCCTCCATAAAATTAAGAAGGTAGAGATTGTATCAACAATCTTCTCAGACCATAATGCGCTGAAATTAGAAGTAAATCACACACAAAAACAGAAAACTAAATCAAACACCTGGAAATTAAACAGTGCACTATTGAACAACGAGTGGATTAGACAGGAAATCAAAGAGGAAATCAAAAGATTCCTAGAAACGAATGAAAATGAGAACACGAGTTACCAAATCTTATGGGACACAGCAAAGGTTGTGTTAAGAGGAAAGTTTATAGCTCTACAAGCATTCCTCAGGAAGGAGGAGCGAGCACACATAAGTAACCTAACCTCACAGCTTAAGAGCTTGGAGAAGGACCAAAAAAAGGAGCACAACCCGAACAGGAGAAAGGAAATAATAAAACTCAGAGCAGAGATTAACGAGATGGAAACCCAAAAAACAATCCGAAAGATCAATGAAACCAAGAGCTGGTTCTTTGAGAAAATTAACAAGATCGATAAGCCTCTAGCAAAACTCACAAAGAAAGGGAGAGAGAAAACCCTAATAAACCGAATCAGAAATGAAAAGGGGGTCATTACAACAGAAACCACAGAAATTCAGAGGATCCTCAGGGAGTACTTTGAGAAGCTTTATGCCACGGAACATCAAAACCTCGAGGAAATGGATAAATTCCTAGACTCCTACAGACTCCCAAGGCTGAACCAAGAAGACCTGGAATACCTGAACAGACCTATCACCATCAAGGAAATTGAAATGGTAATAAAAATTCTCCCCAAGCACAAAAGTCCTGGCCCGGATGGATTCACTAGTGAATTCTTCCAAATCTTTAAAGAGGACTTACTCCCAATACTCTTTAAGCTTTTCCACGAAATTGAAATATCAAAAACACTTCCAAACAGTTTCTACGAAGCAAATATCACACTGATACCAAAAGCAGACAGAGATACCACAAAGAAAGAGAATTACAGGCCGATATCCCTGATGAACACAGATGCAAAGATCCTCAACAAACTACTAGCAAATAGAATCCAACTACTCATCAAAAAGATCATACACCATGACCAAGTAGGATTCATCCCAGGGATGCAAGGATGGTTCAACATTCGGAAATCAATCAACATAATCCACCATATCAACAAAAGAAAAGATAAAAAGCATATGATCATATCAATAGATGCAGAGAAAGCATTTGATAAGATCCAGCACCCCTTTATGATGAAAACCCTAGCCAAAATGGGTATAGAGGGGACCTTCCTCAACATAATTAAAGCCATCTACCACAAGCCTACAGCAAGCATCATCCTCAATGGGGAAAAACTGAGAGCCTTCCCTCTAAGATCAGGGACGAGACAGGGATGCCCACTCTCTCCAATGCTGTTCAATATAGTACTGGAAGTACTTGCAATAGCGATTAGGCAGGAAAAAGATATTAAGGGCATTCAGGTAGGAAAGGAAGAAATCAAGCTCTCACTATTCGCAGATGATATGATACTCTACTTAGAGAACCCAATAACTTCCACCAAAAAACTCTTAGAAACAATAGACTCGTATAGTAAAGTTGCAGGTTATAAAATCAATACCCAAAAGTCCATGGCTTTCCTATACGCAAACAGTGAGAGAGAAGAAAGCAACATGAAAAAAACAATCCCATTCACAATTGTGCCCCAGAAAATCAAGTACCTAGGAATCAGCTTAACTAAGGAAGTAAAGGACCTGTACAAAGAAAACTACAAAACGCTACTTCAGGAAATAAAAGAGGACATGAGGAAATGGAAAGATATCCCCTGCTCATGGGTCGGGAGACTTAACATTGTCAAAATGGCAATACTACCGAAAGCATTGTATAAATTCAATGCAATCCCTATAAGGATACCCATGACATTCTTCAAAGAAATGGAGCAAACACTCTTGAAATTTATATGGAACAATAAGCCCCCACGAATAGCTAAAGCAATTCTTGGGAAAAAGAAAATGGGAGGAATCAACCTCCCGAACTTCAAACTGTACTACAAAGCAGTAATAATTAAAACAGCATGGTACTGGAACAAAGGCAGAACTGCAGACCAATGGAACAGGGTTGAATACACTGACATCTCTCCTCAATCATATGCTCATCTAATCTTTGATAAAGGTGCAAGTAATGTGAAGTGGAGTAAGGAAAGCCTCTTTAATAAATTGTGTTGGCATCACTGGATGGCTACATGCAAAAAAATAGGCTCAGAACTCTGCCTAACACCATGTACAAAAGTAAGATCAAAATGGATTAAAGACCTCAACATCAGACCAGAAACCATAAGGTACATTGAAGATAAAGTTGGCAAAACCCTCCATGATATTGAAGCTAATGGTATCTTCAAAGATGCCACGCCACTGGCCGAGCAAGTGAAAACAGAGATAGATAAATGGGACTATCTTAAACTAAGAAGCTTCTGCACCTCCAAAGAAACAGTGACCAAAATACAAAGACAGTCTACAGAATGGGAAAGGATATTCACCGAATACACATCTGACAAGGGGTTGATATCCAGGATATACAAAATACTGGTTAAACTCCACAAGAAGAAAACATCCAACCCCATCCAAAAATGGGGCAATGAAATGAACAGAAACTTTCTCAAAGAAGAAATCCGAATGGCAAAAAAGCACATGAGAAAATGCTCTACATCATTAATCATCAGGGAGATGCAGATCAAAACCACAATGAGATACCATCTCACACCTCAGAGACTGGCCCAAATTCAAAAGAACAAAAGCAACCGATGCTGGCGTGGATGTGGCGAGAAAGGGACACTCCTTCACTGTTGGTGGGAATGTCCACTGGTTCAGCCCTTCTGGAAAACAGTATGGACGATTCTCAAAAAATTAGAAATTGAGCTCCCATTTGACCCAGCAATACCACTCTTGGGAATATATCCCAGAGAGGCAAAAATGTATAGTCGAAGTGACATCTGCACTTGTTTGTTCATTGCAGCCCTCTTTACAATAGCCAGAAACTGGAAGAAACCTGAATGCCCAAGAACAGATGACTGGTTAAAGAAACTTTGGTACATCTACACAATGGAGTACTATGTAGCTCTTAGAAAAGATGAAGTCATGAAATTTACATACAAGTGGTACAATATGGAAAGTATCATGCTAAGCGAAATGAGTCAGAAAGAGAGGGATAGACATAGAAAGATTGCATTCATCTGGGGGATATAAAGTAACAAAGTATGAGATTAATACCCAAGAATAGCTGAGATCAGCACCAGGAGGATTACTCCATAACTTAGAGGCCAGCCGGGTATCCTAGAGGAAAGGGCTATTCAGATAGAGAAGGGAGCACCAAATAAAGGATGTTTGGAGGATCCTCCCAGGAGGGGAGATGCATGTCGAAAGTAGACTATGGACTGAACATGTTTGCCACTCAATGCCTCTTTTGCAGACCATAACACCCAAAAGGAGAGAGAGAACACAGGGGATTGCCCTGCCACAGAGACGGGGGGATTGGGGGATGGGGGTGGGAGGGATTTTATCCATGGTGGTGGAAAATGGGCACTGGTGGAGGGATGGGTATCTGATCATTGTATAATTGAAACCAAAGCACAAAAAATTGTAAATCTACAACTTTAAAAAAAATAAAATAAAATAAAGGGGAAAAAAAAAAAGAAATTGGTTTCTGTGTTCTGGAGTCGTGGCCATGCTGGAGAGCCGCTCGTGGGGGCAACTGGTGGCCTCGGTAGGGCGTGAAGGGCGGACCGAAACGCCCCCCTTCCCATGAGGTTTTAGTCGCCCCCACACTCCCGGCTCATACCTGCTGTCCACAAGGCTTCCATGTGGCCACCATCTTTCTTTCCAGAGAGGAGAGGGCGAATGGGGCAACACCCTTTCCCCTCTGGCAGACTTGATGGCCTGGATCAACGCATAGTCCGTTCACTTTTCTGCTCCAAGCTGCTGGGTTCTGCATTAAGTCCTTGTGCTTCTGGGGCTGTGGCCGTGCTGGAGAGCCGCTCGTGGGGGGCAACTGGTGACCTCGGTAGGGCGTGAAGGACGGACCGGAACGCCCCCCTTCCCATGAGGTTCTAGTCGCCTCCACACCCCCGGCCCATACCTGCTGTCCACAAGGCTCCCATGCGGCCGCCATCTTTCTTTCCAGAGAGGAGAGGGCAAATGGGGCAACACCCTTTCCCCTCTGGCAGACTTGATGGCCTGGATCAACGCATAGTCCGTTCACTTTTCTGCTCCAAGCTGCTGGGTTCTGCATTAAGTCCTTGTGCTTCTGGGGCTGTGGCCGTGCTGGGGAGCCGCTCGTGGGGGGCAACTGGTGACCTCGGTAGGGCGTGAAGGACGGACCGGAACGCCCCCCTTCCCATGAGGTTTTAATCGCCCCCATACCCCCGGCTCATACCTGCTGTCCACAAGGATTTTGAGCTCATTTTTATATATGGTATGAGGTACAAAACTAAATCCTTTTATTTACATATAACTATCACCAGCACGTTTAGTGAAAAGGTTATTATTTTTCATATTGAATGATCTTGGCTGAAAATTAACTGCCCGCAAATATGAAGGTTTATTTCTGGACCTCAATTCTGTTCCATTATCAACATGCATTCTTATACCAGTATCACACTTCCTGATTACTGTTTTTTGCAATAAGTTTAGAGATCTGCAAGTATGAGTCATTCAATTTTTTTCTGGACTGCTCCTGCTATTCCTGGTCCGTTACATTTCTATATGGACTTTAGGATCAGTTTTTTAATTTCCATAAATAAATCATGCATGATTCTATTACAGAAATTGCACTGAATCTTCAGACCATTTTGAGAAGCAATACCACCTTGACCAGATTATTTTATAGTGCATAATCATGGACTGCCCATCAACTTATTAAGATGATATTTAATTTCTTTCCAAAATGCACTGCACGGTAGCACTGTCCTCCCGTTCTTCATCAATTTGCTCGAGTGGGCACCAGTAACGTCTCCATTGTGAGACTTGTTGTTACTGTTTTTGGCATATAGAATACACCACTGGTAGCTTGCCAAGCTCTGCTGCGTGGGCGGGATACTTGCAGTAGCTTGCCAGGCTCTAGGAGAGGGGCAGAAGAATCAAATTTAGGTTGGCCGTGTGCAAGGCAAATGCCCTACCTGCTATGCTACTGCTCCAGCCCTCTTTCCAAAATATTTTCTAATTTTCAATTTTTGTTTTTTTAAATTGATTCCTGTTTTATTCATCTACATATAAAATTAAATGCTATTATAAATTAAACTGATTTCTTAATATCATTTTGGCTCCTTCATTGCAAATGCATAGAAATACAATAAATATCTGTATTGATCTTGCATCCTGGACCTTGATTAAGTCATGTATTAGTTCTACTTTTCACAGGATCCTCTAGTAATTCCTATGAAAAAAATAATGCCATCTGTGAGAATAGAAATGGCTTTACTTTCTTCTTTTCCAATATGAATACTTTTAATTTAATTTTTGTGTCTAATTTTCCTACAACATCAAATATAATGTTGAATATAAGCAGCAAGAACAAATATTCTCATTTTATTTATAATCAAGGAGGAAAACATATATCTTTAAATATTATGTTATTGTATTACCAATGGTTTCTGATAGATGCCTTTTATAGGGCTAGGAAATTTTCTTTTATTCCTAGTTTGTTGAGTGTTTTTTCTCATGAAAGGGTATTGAATCTTATCAAATGTTTTTTCTTATTATCTTCTAAGATAATGGGCTTTAAAAAATTATACTCATATGGTAAAATAAACCAATTTTCTGATGTAAAACCAATTTGCATTGCTGAAACAAATTCCATCTGTTCATGGTATATAATTATTTTTACAAGTTGCTTAATTCAGTTAGCTAGTATTTTTTTGAGGAATTTCATGTCTAAATGAACGCTAGATATTTGTCTTTAGCTTTAGTATGATATCTATGCCTGGATTTTGAAATCAGGATAATGAAGACTATGTAGGTTGATTTGGGAAGTTTTCCCTCTTCTGTTCTTTGGAGTTTAGTGTTTTTAAAAGTTTGGTTAAATTCATCTGAGCCATCTGGACTTGAGCTTTCACTTGTAATTTTGGATTAATACTTCAACTTTGTTGTATTTTTAATCTATGAGCATTTTCCAAAAAATATCTATTTTGCTGTTGTTAGATGTAGTATTCTATAAACATCAATTAGACTGAGTTCACTGATGTGTGGTTCAGATCTCCTGCATGTTTATTGATTGGGGGAGGGTATACTTATGTTGAAGTTCCCCAAAGAGTCATATTAAAACCTCCAATCCTAAATAAGACTTTTGCATTTTTCCCATTACTTATGTACATGTTAATTCATGTATAGTTCGTCTTAGTATTAAATGCACATTTAGGATTTTTATGTCTTCTAAATATATATTTTTTTCCCATAGCGTGCCCCCTTCATCCCTAGTAGTACTTTGCTTTAGTTATCTTAAGGAAGTCTACTTTACCTTACATCAGTCTAGCTTTCCTCTTCTTCCTATCACTTTTTGTTATGTAGAGTGAGCGAAGTAAGCCACAAGAAGGACAGACACAGGATAATTTTACATACCTGTGGTAAGGTAAGGTAAATAATAAGGTAAAGGCCCTCCCGTTGATCGTCGATTTGCTCGAGCGGGCCCAGTAACGTCTCCATTGGAGACTTTGTTGTTACTGTGTCTGGCATATCCAATACTCTCGGTAGCTTGCCGGGCTCTCCGAGAGGGGCGGAGGAATCGAACTCGGGTCGGCCATGTTGGCTGCTTGTAAAGCGAACGCCCTACCGCTGCGCTATCACTCCAGCGGTGTGGTATACAGAGTAACTGAACAGAGGAATGTAATGTAATAAGTGAGGGTTGCTTGTATCACCCTTGACCCCAGAGTATAGGGAGAAGGACAGAGAAGGAAAAAAATTTGAGGGAGGAAGAAAATCAGAAAAGGAAGTAAGAGGGTAGAGGGCAGGAATATTCTTATTATGGGAGAGAATATAGTTATATAACAAGCCAGAGACACAAAAACACCAAAAACAAGAGATCCAAACTACAACCACCAAACTAAAATGTGCCTTTCAAGGTGGCAGGTGGGAGCTGGGGAGTGGTGGTGTTTGGGGGTGGATGGATATATGGGAACATGCAAGGGAATGATGAAGGGAAGCTGACACTGGTGGTGAGATTGGTGCTGGAACATTGTATGTCTGAAACTCAACTATCAATCACTTTGTAAATCGATCGTCGATCGTCGATTTGCTCGAGCGGGCCCAGTAACGTCTCCATTGGAGACTTTGTTGTTACTGTGTCTGGCATATCGAATACTCTTGGTAGCTTGCCGGGCTCTCCGAGAGGGGCGGAGGAATCGAACTCGGGTCGGCCATTGGCTGCGTGCAAGGCAGACGCCCTACCCGCTGTGCTATCGCTCCAGCCCGCTTTGTAAATCATGATTCATTAATTGTTTTAAAAATAAAAACAATAAATTCTACTTTGTGTGGTATCAGTATAGCTATACCAGCTTTCCCCTTCTTTCCTTTGAAAATAAAGCCCTAAAATAGATGCTTAACTTATTCCAAAAGATTTGTTGAGCTGTAAACCCTAACAGTCCTGGTTTTATATGGTACTAATCAGGTCTTCTTCAGAACACTGCAGAATTTTATTTCCCCAACATGGAAATACATTTTCCAGTTAGTGCCTTCCTTATATTGTGCTTGGCCTTAGGCTGGAGACTAGAGATAGACTTATAGATTTGATATGTGAATGGGATGTTCAGCATGATCTACTCACAAGTTTCCAACTGGGTGCTAAATATCCCATGCACAAATCAAATTTGTAAGTCTAGTGACAAATAGGATACAACAGTCCAGAAAGAAATGTTTTAGTATGTTCACAGTTGTATGAATGCAAATATAAAGGGACACTAGATTTAGACAAATCATTTCCAGCAGAGTTGTCTGAGCACATTACTTTATCTAAGATTCAATTTTCCTATTAATAAAATAGAGAGAACAATGGCATACAACAGGTTTTTGGTAAGGATTAAAAGATGTCCTATTTAAAGCCCTGAGACATGACAATTATGCCACAATTTGTAGTTATTACTTTTATTATCATCATCATTACTTCTTTTTTTCCATTTTTTAAAATTTTATTTATTGAATCACTGTGAGAACAGTTAACATCATCATTACTTCTAATGCTGCTGCTATTACTACTAGTAGTAGTACTACTCTTTTAATAGAATTATCACTAATGTCATCATTAAAGGTTTTTTCCTATTTTTTTGTTTATTTGGATTTTGTGCCATAACTAGCATGCTCAGGGCTTACTCCTAGGTTTACTCAGGGATCACTTGTGGCAGTGCTCGGGAAACCGCATGTGGAGCCAGTGATCAAACATGGGTAAGCTGTGCACGTTCCCCACTATACTATCTCTCTGGTCCCCATCAAAGGATTTTTATTTACTTCTAGCAAAAAAGATTACATAATAAATGTATGAAATTAAAGTATAAAATGATTAGCATACAGCTCAAATTAAGTACTCTTAAAGAGCCTTGAATATAATCTCAGGGCTAGGATGAAAGAGATGTTACTGGGGCCTGCTCGAGGCAATCGACGAATAACAGGATGATGAAATGATGAAATGATGAAATGAAATACCAATAGTACATAATTTACATACTTGACACTTTGGTGGTATAGAGTGTATTGTGACATTTTACACCCGAAATATAAATACTGAGATTCTTATAAGCTAATGTGAAATACAAATTTTAAATTGCCTGCTAACGTGGCTGAAGAGATAGTGCAATGGGTTGGGTGTTTGCCTTACTCCCGGCTGACCCAGGTTTAATCACATTATCCCATGTGGTACCCTGAGCTACCATGAGTGATCCCTGAATACAGAGCAAGATATAAGCCCTGAGGACTGTGGAGTGTGGCCCTAAAAAAAAAATTCTGGCCCTGCCCTGAAAGAACAAAAATAAAAACAAAATTCCAAATATGATTTTGTGGTTGTATGGTAAATAAAGATAGGATTACCAAATCACAAATCACAAATTATACTGTTATTCGTCGATTGCCTCAAGCAGGCCCCAGTAACGTCTCCTTCATCCTAGCCCTGAGATTATATTCAAGGCTCTTTAGGAGAATGAGACCCATCATTGTTACTGGTATTTGGCATATTGGGTACGCCACGGGGAGTTTGCCAGACTCTGCCGTGTGGGCAGGCTACATTCGGCAGCCTGCCAGTTTGTCCAAAGTAGGAATGAGATAATAAGATGTTGCACTTCCGGGAGCGGGGTTTTATAGTCTCTGAGTCTTGGCTGTTGATGGGATTACACAGCGCCAGAGGGCCAGTTGGTGGGTGTGACCCCCGCCTACTGGAATTTGGAGAGAGCCCGGATAGCTCAGTCGGTAGAGCATCAGGATTAGCAAGGTGTGGTTAAAATTAAGTCTAAAGATTTACTATTTGGTTTTCCCATCTGTTTATCTCTGCTGCCACTTACTTGGTCAGTGGCGTGTCATCTTTGAAGATACCTTTAGCTTAATATCGTGGAGGGTTTTGCCGACCTTTTCTTCAATATACCTTATGGATTGTGGTCTTATGTTGAGGCTTTTAATCCATTTTGATCTGATTTTTTTGCATGGTGTAGGTAGAGGTCTGAGTCCGCTTTTTGCATGTAGCTGTCCAGTTTTGCCAGCACCATTTGTTAAAGAGTCTTTCCTTGCTCCACTTATATTTCTTGTTCCTTTATCAAAGATTAGATGATCATATATTTGAGGGTGTATAAGAATATTTCACCCAATTCTATTTGTCTGCAGATCTGTCTTTTTCCCAACACCATCCTGTTTTAATTCTTACCACTTTGTAGTACAGCTTGAGGTTGGGGAAGGTGATGCCTCCCATCATTTTTTTCACAAGAAATGCTTAAGTTTTAAGAATTTAGTAGGGGAGGATTATTGTTCCATATGAATTTCAAGAGTGTTTCATCAATTTCTTTGAAGAATGTCATGGGTATCCTTATAGGCATGGCATTGAATCTCTATAGGGCTTTGGGAAGTATTGCCATTTTGACAATGTTAATTCTCCCAATCTGTAAGCAGAGAATGTGTTTCCAGTTCCTCATGTCCTATTTTATTTCTTGAAGTAGCATTTTGTAGTTCTCTTTGTACAGGTACTTTACCTCTAAGAAGCTTCTGCACCTCAAAAGAAACAGTGACCAGAATACAAAGATAGCATACAGAATGGGAAAGGGTAGTCATTCAATACTCTTCTGATGAGGAGATAATGTCAAGGATATATAAGGCACTGGTTGAACTCTACAAGAAGAAATCATCCGGTTCCATCAAAAAATGGGTTGATGAAATGAACAGACACTTTCTTAAAGAAGAAATTGGAATGGTCAAAAGGCACATGAAAAAATGCTCTTCATCACTAATCATCAAGGATATGCAGATCAAAACAACAATGAGACATTACCTCACACCACAGAGACTGGTAAACATGAAAAAGAGAAAAAGCAACCAGTGTTGGCGTGGATGTGTGGAGAAAGGAACTCTCCTTTATAGTTTGTGGGAATGCTGACTGGTTCAGCCTTTTTGAAAAACATCCATATTGTTTCTCAAATAACTAGAAATTCAGCTCCCATTTGACCCAGTAATACCACTTCTGGGAATATATTCTGGGTGCCCAAAAACACACAGCAGAAATACCATCTGCATCCTATGTTCACTGCACCACTATTCTCCATAGCCAGAATCTGGAAACAACCTGCGTGCCCAAGAACAGACAAATAGATAAAAAAAAAAAAAACCCTATAGCACATCTACACAATGGAATACTATGCAGCTGTCAGGAAAAATAAAGCCATGAAATTTGCTTATAAATGGATAGAAATGGAGAGTATCATGCTGAGTGAAATGAGTCAGAAGGAAAGGGTCAGATATAGAATGACGGCATTAATTTGTGCTATATAATATATATGTGTATATTTATGTGTGTATATATACACACACATAGCACTGTAGCACTGCTGTCCCCTTGTTCATTGATTTGCTCGAGCAGGCACCAGTAATGTCTCCATTTGTCCCTGTCGTGTGCTAGTGTAGCCAATGGCATCTGCTCGCTTCAGGAACACAAAGTGAGACCCATTATTGTTACTGCTTTTGGCATATCGAATACACCACAGGTAGTTTGCCAGGCTTTGCCGTGAAAAATAAGAGGTCACGCGGCCACATTCGCTCTCCAGGAAAAACTGTGTCACTCTTTTCCAGGAGCTTTGTTTAATAGTCTTTGTTTTACGTCTTTTGGCCATTGATGAGATTACATGACGCTGGGAGCAGTTTGTGGGTGTGACTGCTAAGCTACTGGAAAAATGGTGATATGGGTGAAGGAGCCCCGTCCTGATCCAAGCAGGCATGAAGATTTCAGTCATGGATTCCACATACCTGGGTTCCTCTAATGGTTCCTTCATGGGTGACGCTCATATGAGCGTGTAGAGAGTGGCCTTGACACATGGCTGTGGCTGGGTTCTAGAGGTTATATATATATATATATATATATATATATATATATATATATATATATATGGCTCCGGAGGTCCTCAGCTTCTGGGGCTCTGCTCAGGGCGGGGAGGGGAGGGAAACTCAATCCTCCCCCCTCCAAGAGGCCCCGATGAGGACAGCCAGGCACGGGGGCAGGAGACTGCCCCCTCTGGAGCCAGCCATGGCCATGCTGGGACCACTCTCCACACGTCCGGACAGGCCTCATGCATGAAAGAACTGGAAGAGGAATCCAGGCATGCAGGTCCTGGGGCTGAGGTCTCCAAGCCTACTCAGATTGGGACTGGGCCTTCTCCACCCAGACCCCCCATCTTCCAGTAGGTAGACATCACACCCACCAGCTTCCAACAGCGCCAGGTTGGTCCCATCAACGGCCAAGACGCAAAGACTATAAAACCCAGCTCCCGGAGGAGAACAGCGCAGTCTCCTGCCCCCGTGCCTGGCTGTCCTCACTGGGGCCCCTTGGAGGGGGGAAGATTGAGTTTCTCTCACCCCCCCCACTGCCCCGAGAAGAGCCCCAGCAGCTGAGGACCGCCGGAGCCAGTCACAGCCATGCTGGGACCACTCTCCACACATTCGGATGGGCCTCATGCATGAAAAAACTGGCAGAGGAACCCAGGTATGCGGGTCCCGGGGCTGAGGTCTCCAAGCCTACTCGGATTGGAACTGGGCCTTCTCCACCCAGACCCCTCATCTTCCAGTAGGTAGGTGTCACACCCACCAGCTGCCAACAGCGCCAGGTTGGTCCCATCAACGGCCAAGACGCAGAGACTATAAAACCCAGCTCCCGAAAGTGCACGGTCACATTCGCAGCTGTGCAACATCTTATTATCTTTCCTTTGGAGAACCTGACAGGCTACAAAAAGTAACCTGCCCGCATGGCAGAATCTGGCAGACTTCCCGTGTCATACTCTATATGCCAAATACCAGTAAGAATGATGAGTCTCATCCTCCTAATCCTGAAAGAGCATTGAAATGTCTCTTTTAAAATCCCAGGGCTAGGTAGAAGGAGACGTTACTGGTGCCTGCTCGAGAAAATCGACGAACAATAGGATGATAGTGATTGTTATATATATATATATATATATATATATATATATAACAAAGAAGAATATCAATGGCTAGGGTAAACAGTAGTTAGGAAGACTGGTCGATGGATGGAACTAACCATAAAGTATTGTGTGTGGGACCTGAGGGTAGGTACGATAGAGAAGAGACTGCTATGACAATAATTGCTAGGAATGAACATGCTGGACAAAAGCTGAGGGTTAAAAGTAGGTAAGGGATATTCTTGATAACCTTTCAGTACCCATATTGCAAATCACAGTGCCCAAAAGGAGAGAGAGAGAGAGAGAGAGAGAGAGAGAGAGAGAGAGAGAGAGAGAGAGAGAGAGAGAAGAAAAGCACCTGCCACAGAGGCGGGCAGGGAGTGGGGGGTTGGGGGTGATGGGAGGGAACCTTGGGACACTGGTGCTGAGAAATGTACACTGGCGGAAGGATGGGTGTTGGAACTTTGTATGACTGAAATCCAATCATGAACAGTTTTGTAAAATAAATAAATAAAATTTCAAAAACATATAGAACATTTGGGAAGAAAATAACATTAGTTTACTTTGTATCTTACAAATAAGTGTATGGGGGTTGGAGCAATAGACAGCGGGTAGGGTGTTTGCCTTGCACGCGTCTGACCTGGGTTCGATTCCCAGTATCCCCTTGATCCCCCGAGTAACCTGTGTAACACCGGGTGTGACCCAGAAAGCAAAAGAAAAAAAAGAAGTGTATGAAGATTTCCAGGATTGTTACAAAAGATAGGAATAGTGTACATCTTTTAATTAGCTAGAGGAGAAAAGTGGGATATAAGAAAATGAACATAAAAATAAGATAAAATGCATATGAAAATTAAAAAAGAGAATTCAATAGCGTTGTTTTTTTTAATTTTTTTTATTAGTGAAACACCATGAGGTACAGTTGTAGATTGACAATTTTTTGTGCTTGGGTTTGATTATACAATGATCAGATACCCATCCCTCCACCAGTGCCCATTTTCCACCACCATGGATAATATCCCCCCCACCCCCATCCCCCCATCCCCCCTGCCTCTGTGGCAGGGCAATCCCCTGTGTTCTCTCTCTCCTTTTGGGTGTTGTGGTCTGCAAAAGAGGCATTGAGCGGCAAACATGTTCAGTCCATAGTCCACTTTCGACATGCATCTCCCCTCCTGGGAGGATCCTCCAAACACCCTTTATTTGGTGTTCCCTTCTCTATCTGAGCTGCCCTTTCCTCTAGAATGCCCGACTGGCCACTAAGCTATGGAGTAATCCTCCTGGTGCTGATCTCAGCTATTCTTGGGTATTAATCTCATATTTTGTTACTTTATGTCCCCCAGATGAATGCAATCTTTCTATGTCTATCCCTCTCTTTCTGACTCATTTCGCTTAGCATGATACTTTCCATGTTGTACCACTTGTATGTAAATTTCATGACTTCATCTTTTCTAACAGCTACATAGTACTCCATTCTGAAGATGTACCAAAGTTTCTTTAACCAGTCATCTGTTCTTGGGCATTCAGGTTTCTTCCAGTTTCTGGCTATTGTAAAGAGTGCTGCAATGAACAAACAAGTGCAGATGTCACTTCGACTATACATTTTTGCCTCTCTGGGATATATTCCCAGGAGTGGTATTGCTGGGTCAAATGGGAGCTCAATTTCTAATTTTTTGAGAATCGTCCATACTGTTTTCCAGAAGGGCTGAACCAGTGGACATTCCCACCAACAGTGAAGGAGTGTCCCTTTCTCGCCACATCCGTGCCAGCATCGGTTGCAATAGCGTTATGTTTTGTGTGTTACATTGGAGATAGACATGACACTCGACAGTTTCTATTTTTGATAGAGTAAGAAATGTATAATACGGCTTACCACTGGAGTTCAGGAATTAAATGTCTCCTATCATTGAGGCACCTGGTTCATTTGGAAATTAGAACAAGGCAATGATAACCTGCTCCACAACTTTTCCTTCACCTTCCCCTCATAATTTGGCATACCTTACTCTAATTTTCATGGAATCTGGGTAAACTAAGTTGGACTTAACTGGACCTGAATATCTGGCTAGGCTGTTGTCAGAAAATTCTGTCCTCTCAGATTCTCTGTGTATTAGGGGCTACCCTTACGATTCCAACTAGAATCAACTACTGTGTTCATCTATATCTAAATAATTTGTTCTCATATTTCCAGGTATTTTCAAGGAAAAGTGAAAGTGATGAGCTAGATCATGCAAAATCCCTAGGTTATTCTCTGATCTAGGGTTAATAGATTCTTTTATTCTGGTTACATGTCAGTCAAATTCTGAAGAAACATGCTCATTCACTCTACACTGTTCATTTCTTTTTCAGAATCCCTCTGGATTTTATTTTTTAAATTTTATTTTAGTCATGGTCATTTACAATATAGTCAATGATGGGTTCCATGCATATGCCATTCCAACACCACCAGCCCCCTAGTATCTTTATCCCTTCACCACTGTCTCAGGGGTTGTCCCTCAACCCGACTTCTGTCTACCCACCAGGGTAAAACTTAACTCTATAGATCAATTCACAGATTCTGTTGCTTTGGGTATTATTTAGTCCCTTACTATCCTTTATTATCCTTAATTTCTTTGTATCGTGCATTCTCTATCTGTCCTCTTTCTAGCTGACTTTACTTACCATTTTATATCCTCCAATTCCATCCATGTAGCAGAAAATTGCATGATTTTAACTTTTTTTTTTCTTTTTGCATCACACCCAGCAATGCACAGGAGTTACTCCTGGCTCTGCACTGAGGAATTACTTCTGGGGGACCATATTGGATGCTGGAAAACCTAACCCAGGTTGGTTGCATGCAAGGCAAACACCCAACTCGCTATGCTATCACTCCAGCCCCTAAACTTTCCTTATAGCAAATTAGTATTCCCATATATACACATACATACATACATACATATATACATACATATTTATCCAGGCATCTGTTTATGAAAGGATATTTCATAATGTGTTTGAGGTAAATATATCATAAAGAACATTTACTCCAATAACATTACATTTCTGACAAGGAATTTGGAGAACAGTCTCCTTGGATTAGTTTGATTACAGTTCTAATAACTGCATGGACAAGGAGACCTGCCTAATTTTTTCTAGTTAGGTGTCCCACAGATACCTAAAAACAATATCCCAATTGGTCCCACTATCTGCTACTTTTGAGGGTAACAATGAAAAAATAGCAATTTATAGTAGAGTTTGATAATTCTACAATTTTTTTTCATTTTGAATAGCATCTACTCACACCCAAAATGTTGCTTTATTTATATTTTATTCATTTTCCAGCCTATATTTCCTAATTTACTTGTATTCTCTCTGGTTCTCATGCTTTATGTTTATCTTGTTTTTTCTGCATATTTTCTGAAAACAGCTTCAAGTCCTTTGTGAAATTAAGCAATTGTTTGAATAAAATGAAGAATTTATCTCTCTTCTAGTAAATGTGTCCCCTTCTTACATTCTATACATTGGTCTTTCAAGGCCACTTCTCTTATGGCTCTAACAAAGACATTCCTTCATAGCTTTCCTTTCTTGAATCTTTCTCATATCTGATTTATATTGTGTAAAATTTCTGGTATAAACACCCTTGCTGGCTATAGGAAAAAGAGACAAAAGATTGGGAGAATAGAGAAAAATAAAAAGGCTTCAAGATGCTATTTCTGGGAGATTTCACATATACTGAGAGTAAATTAACGTTTCATAACTCTACTCTGTGCATATGTGACCATGTAAATTGATTTTTGCAATCATGTTTTCAGTGTGGGGGTAACATCAGTGTTCAGGGCTTACTCCTGGCTCTGTACGAAGAGATCACTCCTGGCATGGCTCAGGGGACCAAAGAGAGTGCTGAGGAATTGAACACAGGTGGGTCACGGGCAAGACAAGTGCTGCCAATTATTTTTTTATTTATATTTCTTATGAAACTGCCAAACATAATTATTCCTTATTAAATTGCAAACTATAATAAGCCTAACAAACAAATTGCAGATCAGAGAAGACACTGGCTATTTGTGTATCTGTATCTGTCTTCTCTCCATAGTTATCACATGACTAATCTACACTTCCCAACATCTTTTACACTGAATAACAGCTAATAGAATGTGAGCATAAATGATTTTCTCCACATTCAGTCCAATTCCTAAATTTCTAGTGATTTTTGATATTTTCTTCCCTTGTCAGATGAAAGAGAGATTGTAAGAGAAGCCACTGGTCAATCACATTTTCCAAAGACCTGAAAGGTGTATTCTCACAGTCACCAAAAGAAATAATGGGAACATTCTTAGTAATTTCGCTAAAATGGCAGGTGAAAATAAGAACTGTCCTGATCAAAGAAGGATAGAAGAACATTTTATCCTTGGTCTACACTTCATAACATAATGTCTAAATGAATAAATGATGCAGGCAGTGGATAAGATAAGGAGTCAAATTTTTAAATTGTCACTTGTTCCTTAACCTAAATAATTCATTAAACTTTAGTTTAGAAACTGGTAAAATATAAATATAATAAGAATTAGTACATTGTCAGATTTTTGTATAGAGAAAACAGTGACATCTATGACAAAATTACTCTAAAATAATAAATTATATTATTATATTTTTTCTAGTTTATTTGGAGAGACAATGGACACTAAATTTATATTGCAACTCCACTTTTCACTATGAAAGCAAGTTACTGGATTTTTAATCAGATCCATCTCTCATATTTGAACACTTAAGCACAAGATAGCACTTTCAGACATTTAGAGCAAAGAGAATTGCTCAAATTGAAGGCATCTTAATCCTGTTGCAGCAATATACTAGAAACAAAATAATGATATTAGTTATAACTATATTAAGAATAAAGTTTATATACTAGTCAAATACATCTAGGTATTTCTAATATACATTAATTCAAAGGAACTGTTAACACTCTTGCAAGCAAATGTTGCTTCAATAAAAAAAACTCATTGCTTTTTAATTTGTAAAAGGCTTCATTTTCAATGCTATAGTTAAGTTCACCCTGAAAACATATAGCCACCATACTATTAAACGTGACAGTTTTAATAATCTTAATTAGCTAAAAGTGACCTTTCTAAACTTCAGTTAATTCCAGCTATTAATTTACCCCCTGGACAGCAAATCTGCCAAACATTCTATTACCCATTTCTATGAGCAAGGAATCCACCTCGCCTACTAACACTTTCTCTGTCAGTTTCAGCCTCTTCTCTCCCAGTGATTCTGATGTGTCTGATGACAGAATATTTTTCTCCAAGAAAGACTTTTTTACTACTCACCTTTACTTATGTATTTATTTATTTTTCTTTTTGGGTCACACCCAGCAATGAACAGGCGTTACTCCTGGCTCATATACTCAGGAATTACTCCTGGCAGTGCTTGGGGGACCATATGAGATGCTGGGAATCAAACCCGGGTCAGCTGTGTGCAAGGCAAACGCCCTACCCTCTGTGCTATCGCTCCAGTCCGTACTCACCTTTAAAAGCATTATTTTGTATAAAATTCACATACCCCGCATGATTCACTTATTTAAAATGTACAATACATCGTCTTTAGTAAATCCATAATTGTCCATCTAACACCACAAACAATTTTAGAATACATTATCACTCCAAAAAGAGATACGGCACTTATAGCTGGCACCTCCAATTCCTACAATCCTACTAATCTACTCAATATCTTTACGAGTTTTCCTATTCTTGAGATTTCATATATATGGAATCATATATAATATGGTCTTTTATTAGTTACTTCTTTGACTTAGCATGAGGTTTTGAAAGTTCAACATACTAAAGTATGTCTAAGTACTTCATTTTATCTTCAATCCTAAATAATATCCCATTGCACAGCTATACTTCATTATCAGTTATCATTGGGTTTTTCCCACATATTGACTTTTACACTTTGTTTTGTGGAGATCTTTCCCAGTGATGTGGATTGAATTAGGGCCTTGCATATTCAAGGTAAACGGTCTTCCACTGAGCTTAATCCCTGGCAGGTTGTTGGCTTTTGTAAATAATGCTACTATGAACATCTGTATAAAAGATTTTTTATGGATATATGATATATGTCATTATTTCTGTTGGGCATATGCCTAGGACTAGAATTGCTATGTCCTACTCTCTCTATGTTTAACTATTTGAGAAATCACCAGGCTGTTTTCCAAACTGGCTGAAACATTTTATATTCTAACTAGCAATGCATAAGAGTTCCACATTCTTCACATACTTGACAACACTTTTTATATTTGCCATTTTTATTACTGCCAATCTAATTAGTGTGACGCAAAATATAATTTTTGATTTGCATTTCCAAAGGTTAGTCATACTGAACATGTTGAACATCTTTTCATTTATTGAATGGCCATTTGTATGAATTCTTGGAGAAATAACTGTTAGAGTGGATTTTTGCCATTATTATTGAGTCTTAAGAGTTATTTATATTTTAAATAGCACTGTAGCACTGTCCTTCCATTGTTCTTCAATTTGTTCAAGCAGGCACTAGTAACATCTCCATTGTGAGACTTGTTGTTACTGTGTTTGCCATATTGAATATGCCACGGGGAGCTTGCCAGGCTTTGCTGTGTAGGCGGGATACTCTCGGTAGCTTGCCGGGCTCTCCAGAAGGGACAGAGGAACAGACCCAGGTTGGCTGTGTGCAAGGCAACGCCCTACCCTCTGTGATATTGCTCCAGCCCAGTAAATATTAGGAAGGATAATTAAAGATGCTAATTAAGTTGCAGGTCTAAGGAGAAGAGAAACACACCTTAAGGGCTGTTTTGTTCTCATGGGATGAAGGTGGTAGGGAAGTCTGGAAAAACATTTTTGATCACACTTCCCATGGGGAAGCGTGGTGAGAGATAAAAAGAGTGGCTGTGGGGAGAAGGGATAGATTGATTGTTGGATTGATGGTTGGACTGATGGATTTATTGAAGGAGAGAGAGATGGAAGGGACGGATACAGCAGGAAGAAAGAATTGCAGTTAGACATACACACACCCACAGGCAGGCAGGGTTGGAGAGAGCTGAGAGAGACAAGAGATTGAACGAATGGCAACTAATCAGCAACCAGCTTGGTCCTTGTTCTTGCTTCGTCCGTCCAAGGCAACAGCCTTCCCAGGCAGAGAAGCGGCTCAAGAACATCGAACGCAATGAACATATAGGTACAGATGTCATTTCTACTGTGCTTTTTTGTATCCTTGGGATATTCCCAGAAGTGGTATTGAGGGCATAATATGGAAGCTCTTTGCTTATAAATGGATAGACATGGAGAGTATCATGCTAAGTGAAATGAGTCAGAAAGAGAGGGACAGACATAGAAGGACTGCACTCATTTGTGGAGTATAAAACAACATAACATGAGGCTAACTCCTAAGGTCAGAAGATACACAGGACAGATAGATTGCTCCATAGCTGCAAGCCTGCCTCATGAGCAAAGGGGAGAAGGCAGCTGGAATAGAGAAAGGATCACTAAGAAAAAGATGGCTGGGGGAATCCGTCTGGATGGGAGATGTGTGCAGAAAGTAGATAAAGGACCAAACAAGATAACCTCTAAGGGTCTGTATTGCAAACCATAATGCCCCAAAGTAGAGAGAGATTACGGGGAATCGTGTCTGCCTTGGAGGCAGGGGGAGGGTGGGAAAGGGGGGGTATACTGGGGATATTGGTGGTGGGGAATGTGCACTGGCGGAGGGATGGGTGTTTGATCATTGTGTGATTGTAACCCAAACATGAAAGCTTATAACTATCTCATAGTGATTCAATAAAATTTAAAAACATAATAAAAATAAAAATAACAATAAAAAAAGAACATCAAACGCAGGTGGCGAGACAGAGCCGCCCAGAGAGCCCGAGAACATTCTTTCACGTGTAATCCCTGCGTGTGTAGGGGCTTACACAGCTCCTTGCGAGTGTGAGATTTTTACAGTGGCTCATCAGCTAAATGAATCTACATGTTATCTTTTTCTTTTTTCTTTTTTGGGGGGGGTACACCTGGTTGTACTCAGAGATTATTCCTGGCTTTGTGCTCTGGGATCACTCCTGGTGGGCTTGGGGGACCATATGTGGTACTGGGGATTGAACCCAGGTCAGATATGAGCCCAGACATATATTTTATATACTCATTTTATATACGTATTTTTAAATGAAATATGTAATTTGCAAAATTTCTCTCCCATCATACAGGTTGTCTTTTTTCTTGAGAGTTTTCTTTGAAGCACAAATGATTTTAATTTTATGTTGTTTAGCTGATCTGTTTAAATTTTTTTCTTTTCTTTTTTTTTTTTTTTTTTTTGCTTTTTGGGTCACACCCGGCGATGCTCAGGGGTTACTCCTGGCTCATGCACTTAGGAATTACTCCTGGCGGTGCCCGGGGGACCATATGGGATGCTGGGACTCGAACCCAGGTCGGCCATGTTGGCTGTGTGCAAGGCAAACACCCTACCCATTGTGCTATTGCTCCAGCCCCTCTGTTTAACTTTTAATTAACTGATCTTTTTAAATTTTGATCTTTTGGGAGGCAGTGACCCAAGTAATGATCAGGAGCTTTGGAACTCACTCCCTCTGATACTTAGCTGATGTGGCTGTATGCTTGAGGCTCAAGTCTTGTGATACAATGCTAATCAGGCTCATTTTCTACTTAGTGAGCTACTTTAAGAGATGAAGAAAAAAATTCAACTAGCAGAATGAAATTACTGAGTTCAATGATGTCTACATACAGTGCTCTATCTACTATTTGAACTATCTCTTCAGCACTTTCCAGACAATTCCACTACAAGCTGTCCTCTTATGAAATCTTTTAAGTAAGTAATGAGAAGTGCAGCAAGTGAAGGAACAAGGAGGGTGTTTGATGTTCATAAAAAGTGACCTCCTTAAATGGATATGATCATAGTTTTCTAAATAGAACTAAAACTGTCTTATTTAAAAGCAAATAGATTTGTGGTAGCGGGAGTACTCACACCTTCCTTAAGGCAAATAAATTCCCCTTCTTTAGGCATTGATTTGGGATATCTTGTCATTGTAAAAGTGAATGCACCCAGCATCACCCATTTAATTTTCTTTCCCTATTTGCTATCAATGTTAATAAATGGAGGTAGAAAGCACAACAAAATAGGAAAAAATTACTGGCTCTGGATGATTATATAAAACTACTTTGGAATTTGAAGAGATTCCAAGAATGAAAAGAATTATACGTTAGCCTTGCAAATTGTGAGCTGCCCTAGGCCAAACATGATTTATGTGTGCTGTAAAGATTTCTCTTCATTTCTTGTTCTGCCCTAGGATTCCATCTTTCTTCCAGTAAATATGACATTCACCCTCCATACATATAAACTCATCTCTATTGCTAGTAACTTTGAAAAGAAAAGTGGTATTTCACAATATTTGGATCTTGCTGAGTTTTGAGTTTTGAAAGCTTATCTTCAACAAATTGCCTTGATAGGTTTTACCAATAAATTATACACCAGACACATCTTTTTAAAAAAAATAAATTGGGAAATTTTCTTCTTAAATGTAAACAAAATATCATTTATTTACAAATAATGAAAACTATATTCTTCATCAAAACCTAAAACTTGCATTTTTCTCTGGAGTAGTTATGATAATTGAATACTTGTTTCTTAAATTTCTTTGTTACATTATTCTTTTTGTTAGGAATCTCTTTTTTTATTTATTTTCAATTTTATTGAATCACCATGAGATAGTTACAAGCTTTCATGTTTGGGTTACAATCACACAATGATCAAACACCCATCCCTCCACCAGTGCACATTCGCCACCACCAATATCCCCGGTATACGCCCTCTGACCCACCCTCCTCCTGCCTCCACAGGAGACATGAAGGAATCTCTTTGGAGCTTGAATAATACCCTATATCTTCAATGTCTTAAAGAGCCATATTTATCCCTCTAGTTTCATTCCTGTTAAATTCCCTCTAGAAAAGATGATCTACTATTATGTTTTCACTGCAAAATATACAGATTATATTTCAGAGTGTTTAACAATTACTCAGCACAAGAGAAAAATGATGGCAACTGACAGAGTCTTCCATATTTTACATCTGACAGCTTGGATTACAAGAGAAAAAGTTTCAGTACTCATTCAAAGAATTACATGGAGGTGGACACAACTAAAATGACTATGGACTGAACAAAATTAGGTAATAAGGGTGTAGGTCATTTCTAAAGCTGTATTATATTTGGGAATACTTTTTTCACAGTGACTAGGGATCCTTGTAATCTCTTTGTAACATGTCACGTATCGATATCCTAATCCAATATCTCTTTTGATACAGTTGGGTGGGGTTGCGTTGTTTTATTACGTTTTAAAAATACAATGTCTGTTGAGAAATATAAGGCTTATAGCTTTTATAATACACAGGCTAAATACAGTAATGATTAGAAATAACAACCAGACCACTGGTTAATGCTAGTGTTAAATGCATGCTAACTTTACCTCGACAGTCCCTCTAGGTCTCTTTGTTTTTACCCTTTTAAGAGAAATGAAGTCAGAAGCATATTTTCTGACTTCATTTTCTTTAGGTCACAGATAAAGGAAACTTTGCTGGTGTGTGTGATTTCTTTCTTCTAAGAGAGCAAAACTTGACCTTGTCTACATTTCAATAGTTAGTAGAAAACAGTTATCAGAATTGAAATCTTATAAGCTATTAATTTGATATATATGAGGCCATCGTTCAGTTGAAATTAAAAACAATAAATAGATCACTTTTCCTCCCTACACTGAAGCAATAGTTTGACATATTGTACATAGGCTTTGGATTTTAAGAAAGTAACAAGGAGAGTCTCATCAAATCCTTTGCCAAAGCCCAGTGCTGTCTTAATTTTACAGTATTCAAAAATTTTGCTTCTGAATTCCAAACGTTTACTAGAATGAGGAATAATTTTAGTCTAATAATCACATTGCTTTGGGCTAAAACTTCTAAGATTTGTCCATATAAGTGACACATTAAATAAAAAATACTTTTGTTGATTTTCTTTGCCAGAAAATGAATGTTTGTTAAAAGCTTCAATTCAGGGCAGGGGCGACTTACATCAATGTGTCTCAGGTTTAAATCCCCTGTACTTCACATGGTCTCCCGAGCACTTCCAGGGATCACTCCTGAGCACAGAGCCACTAATAGCCCTGAACACTGCCATGTGGGCCTCCCTATTTCCCCCCAAAATTTTCAATTCAAAATCAGTCTCAGTTAATGAATGTGGATTATTTAAAGGAATTCAAGGAATGATTATAGGGACCATGGGTTCCTCTCTCTTCGTGATACCCAAAGGAAGAAAAATACACTTAGTATTATTAGTAGTATAAATACTATTCTATTTAGTATACGGATACTGAAAAAGAGGAAAGGAAGGAAATTTAGGAAGGAAGGAAATTTAGTACTGGAATTAATGTTTTTCAGTTTAGCCGTTCCACAGTGCAGTCACAACCTTGGATAATCTAAGTAATGCCTAAGTCCATTTGAGTTTCCGCATCAGGAAAACTGGAACTGTGTTTGGCCTGCTCTTTTAGGTTTTGATTGCCTAATGAAGAATGAGAACATACTCTACAGCTTCAGATCAACATATAAGGCTACCGATGTTTCAGTACAAGTCTGCCTTTGAATAACAAACTATGGGGAATCAGGAATAGTTCATGATGAACAAATCCTTAAGTACACTACTTTATCTAAAATAATGGTTCCTTATTCAAGCTACATAATTGGGAACTCTTGAAAATACTAAGCCTACCACTCTACCAGTGTCTCTACTGTTATGGGTATAGGGGTATTTACTATTATGGGTATATCAGGATATCTAAAAATTCCATTGGTGATTCTAATATGTATCAAGTTTAAGAAAAATAGCAAAGTATTACAGAGTATGTATTCTTTGATGCCTGACTCCTTCATAAGCCTTGTAAGGACTCTGGCTAAAATGTAGACCTTTAAAGCCATCTTCCTGGGATCCTACTAGACTGAGTCATAGTATCTATGTCACTGAGATAGTATTTGAAAAACTGAAAGCAAAAGAGATTCTTGTAGACAAAAATATGGTTACCAGAAAGTAAGAGATAGGAGCACAGAAGGTATGGGTAGAGAGGGTAAACTGAATGGTGGTTGAAGATAACTAGATCTTTGGTGGTGGAAGTAGTTTGGTATATATATATATATATATATATATATATATATATATATATGTACATATATATACACACACACATATATATACATTTATGGATTTGTGACTCTACACTCCTAAAACTTATGTAGTATTACAAACAAATGGCACTTACTTATTACGCAGTAAAAGTAATATAATAAAATGATACAAAATACTTTTGTATTAATGATGAGGCAGAAGTGCTATTTGAGTTTTTATAAATGTAGATTAGTGTGCATCAGGATGACCTGGCAATATTTGTGGGGATGATCAAATCTGAGGCAAATCTCAACACAACTCCTCCATCACTGGATATTTCCAAATTTTTTGCTATATCGCATTTTGACAGTTGTGAGATGATAGCTCATTGCTGTTCCGATTGGCATTTCTCCAATTATGAGTGAATCTGAGCACTATTTCCTATGTCTATGGACTATCCATTTCACTTTGAGGAAGTATCTGCTCATCTCTTCCCATTTTTTGTTGTTATGTTTAGTGACTTCTTTATAGATCTTAGACATCAACACTTTATCAGTAGTACTATATGCAAATATGTTCTCCCACTCAGTAGGGTGTTTTTTATTAGAGCTTAAAAGTTTTTAGCTGTACTGTAGCTTTTTTTTGCTTTTTGGGTCACACCTGGCGATGCACAGGGGTTACTCCTGGCTTTGCACTCAGGAGTTACTCCTGGTGGTGCTCAGGGGACCATATGGGATGCTGGGAATCGAACCCGGGTTGGTTGCTTGCAAGGCAAACGCCCTACCCGCTGTACTATTTCTCCATCCCCGTGGTGTAGCTTTTTAATTTGATTCAATCCCATTTGTTTATTTTTTTTATTCTCTTTGCCACTGTGATCATCTCTTGGAAGATTCCTCTATGGTCAATTTCCTGGAGATTCCTGATGATGTTTTCTTCAATGTATTTCATGAATTTGGGTCTAATATCTATATATTTAACCAATTTGAGTTTACATTTGTGAAGACTGTGAGGTACAGTTCTAATTTCATTTTTTACATATGGCTATTCACTTTTCCCAAATATATTTTCTTTGATCCACTTTACATATTTAGCTCCTTTGGCATAGATTAGCTGACCATAATTGTGGGGGTTTAAGATCTAATTTTTCCTCAGTTTTGCAGTTTTGAATATTACAGCATTGTGATATTGTGCAAAGATGGGTAATATAATAGTTCCCATTATCTTTTGTTTTCTTAGCATTGCTTTGGCATTTGGGGAGTTTTATGGTTTTATACAAATTTTAGTAGTTTGTTCCAAGTCTTTGAAAAAATTCACTTGGAATATAATGGGTATTGCATCGAATCTGTATGTACTTTGGATAAGATTGTCAACTTAACAAGTTGATTTTTCCAATCCATGAACAGGGAATGTCTTTTCATTCCCTGGTGTCTTCTTTTATTTTTCTAATAATTTCTAGTTTTCACTGTATAAGTCTTTGACATCCCTCATTAAGATGATCCTATTGATTTGATGTTGTTGGTCACTTTTTTGAAGGGGATAGACTTTTTAATTTGCTTTCATTCTGGTTATTTTTTGTATGTATAGGAATGCCACTTACTTTTGTGTATTATTTTTTGTATTATCATTTGGGCCACACCTGGTGGTGCTCAGGGGTTATTACTGCCTCTACACTCAGGTATTACTCCTGGCGGTGCTCATGGGACCATATGCTATGCTGAAAAGTACATCCAGGTTGGCCATGTGGAAAGCAAATGCCATACCAGCTGTACTAACCCTCTGGCCACTTGTGTATTAATTTTGCATCCTGCTACCTTACTATATATATTTTATTATTTTTAGGAGTTGTTCTTGTGGAGTCTCATCTACTGTTAGTGGGAATGTTGTCTAGTTAATTTCTATTAAAAGCAACATGGGAGATTGCATCAAAACAGAGGAAGAGAACTTTTATATGATCCAGCAATACCACTTCTTGGTATCTATCCTCCAAATATAAATACATTAATTAAAATGTTATATGCACACCTATGTTCATTGCTGCACTTAGTAAAACAGCCAATATATGAAAAATACAAATGGCAAAGTATAGATGAATGGATCAAGAAATTGAAGTATAATGTACACAACAAAATACTATGCAGCTCTAGTTAAGAAAAAAATCATGCAATTTATAGCAACATTGATGGAACTTGAGAATATCATGCTGAGCGAGTCAGTCAGAATGTCAGAATACAAGGGACAGATATGGAATGATCTCCCTCATATGTGGCATTTAAAGATACATATCAGGCCTAAAGGCAACAAAATGGGGGAACTGACCCACACAACTGTATTGAGGGGTACGGTGTGGGTAGGGGATGGGTTCCTTAGGGGAGGGCAACTGGTACAATGGTGCTGAGTATGATATTTAAATTGTGTGGATGAGATACCATTATTAATAGTATTCTAATGCAAAAATAAAAATAAATTAGGTAAATATTGAAATAGATATATTTTGATTAAAAAGAGTACAAAATCACTGTATACTGCAAAAGTTTTATGTATCTTCCAATAACTATATGACTATGCATGTTTCACATTAGCATCTGCTTTCTATCTATTATTTTCTCCTCTCTTTTTTCCCTCCAAGTCTAGTTTCTTTTCTTTTTTTTTTCTTTTTGGATCACACCCGGCGATGCCAGGGGTTAAACTTGACTCATGCACTCAGGAATTACTGCTGGCGGAGTTCAGGGAACCATATGAGATGCTGAGAATTGAACACAGGTCAGCAGTATGTAAGGCAAATGCCCTACCCGCTGTGCTATTGCTCCAGCCCCAAGGCTAGTTTTTAGAAACTTAAGTAAAAATCAAGTAAAAATCTAAGAAGAATCATAATATTTTTAACTACTTAGGCCTCTATAGTACCTGTCTTGCATGGAAAAGATTAACTAGCCTTCTAGAAGGTACCTTCCCTGACCATGAAAATACTGACAACCAAGGGAGAAGATAAATTGTTCTTCTGCTAGGAGTCAAATGGTGTTGTCTGAAATTATTCATGATGCAGTGTCCCTTAATACTATGTCTTTGTATTTTTATTGTTTTGCTATGTGTGAGATGATCTAGTAACTGTGTTCTTCCAAATATTCTGACCACAATTTTTACTGGCTGAACACCAATAACACATGCTTGTAATAACCATAGGCCTCTGCCCTAGTCTGTGTTCCGGAGACAGTCTTGGAAAATTAGAGCAGTCCAACCACTGACTTCATGTTTCCATCTGTTCTTTCTAATATGGCCTGAGAATATTTCCTATGACTTTCACTTTGCCTCTGTGCTCAGAGCACATACATACATACTCCCTTATTTCTATATTAACTGACTTCTTTGCCCCCATTATAACTCTTTACTTGATCATCCAGTTTTGACTCACAATTCCCCATGCTGTATTGATACCTCAATGTTAGTCATTTTATTCATTTCAAATTTTTATTGCTGTTTACAAATGGCAAAATTCATCTTATTTACACCACAGGGGCAAATGGGATATACATAAGAAATTTGTATACATTGGAATTCTTATGCAAATAAAAGAATACCCTGATCCTTCTTAAGTTTAGATGTCTATCCAAAACCTCACACCTAGCTCCCTATCCATATAGCTGACAACTGTGTATTTATGTATTTGGAAGTTTCATACATAATTTAGTATCGACCCATATTTTCCCCCTGCCAAATTTTATCTTCTTTGCATTTACTTTCTTAGTCCATAGTACCACCATCTGCCTGTTATCTGTGGTAAGATTTTGATTTTGACTGTAGTGACAGAAATCTAAAAGAACTATGAAATTGACATATTAGATTTTTGTATAAATACAAAACTGATTCAGGACTGATTTGGCAGCTCTACAATCACCAGGGACCCAAATTCCTTCCATCTTAGTGCTCCCCCCCGCCCGCCTCCAATATGCAGTTTCCAACTTGTGTTACAATATGACCACTCTACTTCCACCTATAACAATTGAATTCCAGTAATCAAAAAAAAAAAAAAAAGGAAAGAGTATGTTTCTTCCCATTTGTGAATTATCCTGAAAGTTTCACAGACCACTTTCACTGATAGTCACTGTTTAGAACCTAGTCACTATCATCACTATCACTATCATCCCGTTTTTCATTGATTTGCTCAAGCGGGTTCCAGTAACATCTCCATCCATCCCTGTCATGTGCCAGCGTAGCCCGATGGTATATTGGGGGTTCTTTCAGGGTCAGGGGAATGAGGACCATCATTGTTACTGTTTTTGGCATATCGAGTAAGCCACGGGTAGCTTGCGAGGCTCTGCCATGAGGGCGGGATACTCTCGGTAGCTTGCTGGGCTCTCCGAGAGGGATGAAGGCTAGAACCTAGTCAGTTAACTGAAAAGGAAAGTTGGAAATACAGGCCTCTTTCATTCATATTAAAAGGAAAACCTCTTCCTACTAGAAAAGAGCGGCATAATATAATTTTGGGACTACAAATGTGGAAATCATTCTCATTTCCTCTCTTCCTCACCCTCAAACCTCCAGATCCATATGTTTTACAATTTTGCCTCCTAAATTGCTCTCCAGTTTAATTAGACCTCATGTGACACATACTACTCTGAAAACCTTCTGATGAGGTTCTCTAAGTTCAGTCTCACAGACCTCTAAATAATAAATTCATTTACCACTGGTCACTAAAGCTTTCTTTCAAACACGGAATGCTAGCACTTTTTTTTTTTTGCTTTTTGGGTCACACCCGGCATTGCACAGGGGTTAAACTTGGCTCATGCACTCAGGAATTACTGCTGGCGGTGCTCGGGGGACCATATGGGATGCTGGAAATCAAACCCGAGTGGGCTGCGTGCAAGGCAAACGCCCTAACTGCTGTGCTATCACTCCAGTCCCAATGCTATCACTTTTATTTGATTCTTTATTGCCACTAAACTTGTCTAATCTCCTGTGCATAGTATATAAACTCATCTCTCCTTGAATTTACCTTATCCTTCAGTTGCAGGAACTTCCACGAATCTGTACCTTTTTCATCAATCCCCTTTCACCTAGAATGCTGTCATTATTTCCTTACTTGAAAAACAAACACAGACTTCTTTCCCCTTTTTAGCCCCAGAGCAGATTTCTCATGCTCTGTGAGGTCACCTCTGACTCTCTGAAGCTAGATTGTGTGACCACACAAAACCTATATCAACTTACATACAAAGATATTAATTTTTAATTGTAGTTTATAACTCTAGGATGTGAACTCCAATGCTGCCTTAGTTATCCTTGAACCTTAAACCTATAAGAAGAATACCTAGATCATAGTAAGGTAAAGGTAAAGGTAAAGGTAAAGGCCCTCCCGTTGATCGCCGATTTGCTCGAGCGGGCCCAGTAACATCTCCATTGGAGACTTTGTTGTTACTGTGTCTGGCATATCGAATACTCTCGGTAGCTTGCTGGGCTCTCCGAGAGGGGCGGAGGAATCGAACTTGGGTCGGCCATGTTGGTCGCTTGTAAGGCGAACACCCTACCCGCTGTGCTATCGCTCCAGCCCTAGTAGGGGTACAAAATATATTCATTAAACATGTGAATGAAGAAGATAGTTATGCAAAGTTAGAGTAAATAAACTCTGAGTGAAGGCTTGAGGACTTTCTCTATATATCAACTGAACATACAGTATATAATTCTAAAGACATTTATTTGGAGTATTTGATATTTTAGTTCTTCTCTGATTCTGGGAAAGTTGATGCCATTAGTCTAGTGACTTCTTAATGTGGAGTAAAATTAGAATATGTTCATAATTTAAACAGCCTCTACCATGTCAACTCACTCATTGGCCCTACTCTACCAATTCATGACTACATCTCTGAGGAGATGCATGCTTGCTAAGTAGTTAAAATTCAAGGAAATATCCAGCAGCTGAAAACTCCAAGGCACCCCAGAGAGGTGGTGGTGGGGTAAATAATTGCTCAGCCAAAGCCCGAGTAGCTTCACCTAGACCCTAGCATGCCAAGGATCAACTCCACTGTTACATGAATATTCTCTGCATGAGATGGCAAACTGCCAAAAATTTCAGGTACCCTGGTGCCCAGACTGAGATCTTCAGTGTCTTCTTGGAGTCAGGGTGGGCAGCCATCCCCCAAACCCCTGTTCTTCCAGAAGCTCCAGCTGCCAGACACACTTTTCACAGTCACTGCCATGTTGACTTTTCCACCTGCCCTGCTCTCCTTATTCTGGATTAAGTTTCCAAGGAAATGCATGCCAAGCAGTTAAGATTCATGGAAACATCAATGCCCATGGTCAACTCATTGGCACAGACCACAGATTCCGAAGTCTCTGGAGTGCACAGGTCACATATGCACCTCCTAATTTTTCAATACTGAAATTCCAGTAGGAGCATGCCAAGTTATATGGGAAAGTAACACAGAGGCCAACTAAACTCAACCACAACAAACAATAACACAGAAGGCTCAGCTAGCAACAAATAACAATAAATTCTTAGACAAGGATATAACAATTTTCACATTAAAATTGGTTTTTATTCTTATTGATTTTGGGCCAGAGTGATAGCACAGCAGGTAGGGCATTTGCCTTGTGTCGGCCTGCCTGGCCAACCCAGGTTCGATTCCTCAGCCCCCTCGGAGAGCCCGGCAAGCTACTGAGAGTATCTCTCCTGTACAGCAAAGCCTGGCAAGATACTTGTGACGTATTCGATATGCCAAACACAGTAACAAGTGTCACAGTGGAGACATTACTGGGCCCGCTCGAGTAAATCGATGAACAACAAGAGTGACAGTGACAGTGACTTATTGATTTTAATATTGGACCTTTGTTATCTAATCAATTTTAACTCTAGAATTGTATCAACAGTCGTTGCATTTGTCTACATAAAATAATTGAAAAAATTAAAAAACTTCAAAATTCAGTTCAAGACATGATATTGAAAATGAATAAAAACTCTAATTCTCACCTTGAGATTTTTTCATTAAAAATCCAAAACAGGCATTGGACAACATCTCCACAAACTGGATCGGCAACTAGCTTGAACCAGTCAATGACCTTTTCCGGATTTCAGCAACCTGCAAATGAGATATTTGAAAATGATGCTGTATTCTCTTCCAGCTCAACCATGGTATAAAGCCATGGTCCGAAAGGAAAGTTGATAGCTTTACATCACAGAGCATTTTCTGCCTTGGGTCTTTTATTCAGATCACACAGACTCTTTTACAAAATAGACCATGGTTGCAGGGGAGTAAGGTAAAGATTGTCCTAGAATAGAGAAGCAATAGAGATGAGGTAGAAAGATGTGACCCAATCTGTCTTTTCTCCTGCTGTTCTATTTACTTTTTAGGGTAAGAGATGAAAGCAGGATGAACTCTGAAGGGGGCTAGCAAAGGGGCATCCTGTAACTGCAGTTTCCTTTCATGTCACCCTGGTGACTAAGTAGAGGAAAAGCTAATTGAGGTGGGATGGCTTCGGAGGTGCCTGAAGGTCCAAATTCCTTTCATGTTCCCTTTCTTTCTAAAGGCTACAAATATGCATAATGATAAATACCAAGACTGCAATCCTGACAGGTCTCCCTCAGCATTTCTGCTGTGAAGATGGGTTTTCTAGACGTCTGGGCCCTGCAGGGAGTCTTGTGAGGGGCTATTGAGGACTTTGGCTGTCCCTCCCACTTCAAGATGAAAAGGCCTTTCGAATTTCTGTATTGGTTGTTTGACAGACTTTGAAGGTGGAAACAACCTGTTCCTGAGAAAGCAAATAAGAGGCTGATTTCTTCTCAAAGAGATGGGAATTTCATCTCTGGAGCATGTGGTGTGATGTGGGAGTGTCTGAACTAGTCCCTGGAAGGTTCTACGGAATTCTATGGAATTCTCTCCTAGATAACTTTTTAAAGCCCTACATACAGCTCTGTCACACAAGCACACATTCTGAAGACTTGAGCGTGTGTCTAAGCCGGTTAATAAATGACTCTGCTCTCAACTCTTGGCTTGCGTGGATTTTCAGCTGTTCCACAACTTGCCACTTAGTTTTCCTCCAAGATGTTTGGATTTTTGTTTCCATCATGTCATGTTTTGCTTTTCATAGTTTGTATAGTCAGAAGAAAAGCTAGCCAGAAAAGACCTTCCAAGCATATCTTTTCCTGTTTCCCCATTATGTTGTGGTTTGTTCAAGCAGAGCCATTAGCAATAGAAAACAAAGTGGCTGAGGTACTTTGTAATGCAAATCACTGGTCAAAACCTTTGACCTCTTCACTTCACCTTGGATTGGTGTCATTATTTGAAAGGTACTTCTTTTTTCACACCTTTCCAATTTCCCTTCACTCAGAAATCTGGCTTCTGGAGAAATGCTGTAGTAACTGGAGGAACCAGTAGATAAATCCTCACTTTCTCTAGTACTTTTCTCTCTGTTGGGCTCCTTGGAAGTTATTCTCCAGACTCTTTACTTATTTATTTGGCCCCATCCCTCTTTCATATTTTTAATTATTATTTTTGGATAAGTACTAAATTCAAAAGTCACAAAATGGTGATGGTATAAGAGTATCTGGGGGGGAAAGTCTGTCATATTCCTGTCCCCCAGATTATCTGTCTTCCTTCCTGTTGAAGGCAGGAAGATGGGGGGAGCCTGGTAATGTAAGTAGGGAAGAACTGTATCTGAAACCTAAACCAGTACAAAGGCATGGAAGCCTTTACACAAAAGACCCATCTCCGGAGGCTAGAAGACAATTGAGATGCAGAATTGCATGCCCAGATACAAAGATATCCCTGAGGAGGGGTAGCTGGACCCCAAAGGAGGAGAGGCTCCACCTGGATAAAGATCAAACAAAGAATATCAAAAGAATATCAACTACTCAGAGATCTCTCCCTTGGAAACTACCCTAGCAATAGACTAGGGGTGCGTTTAGGAAAACTGCATAGAAACAAATTTTGTAAGGTCCCTTGGAACCCTGAGGGAGATTCCAGAGTTAAAACTCTACTAATTAGTAACTCTCCCTTTCCTGCCCCCTCCCTAGTAGAGCTTTAGAGTGAAACCATTTGGCCCTTCCTTATTGGGATGTAAATTCTGAAACCATTTGTTGACTCTTCCTTGCTGGGATGTAAGTTCTGAAATGATTTGTTGACTCTTCCCTGTTGGGATGTAAATTCGGAAACCATTTGTTGGCCCTTTCTTATCTGTTACCTCTGTTAGGAACTTTTCCCTGGAGCCATGAGCTGAGAATCAAAGGGAACAAAGAAGATAACCAAATGTCTGAGTTACCAGATGCCCACTAGCCACAATGTAAGCAAATGCTGATCTTTGAATCTATAGGCTAAGGAGTGATGTACTTTTAAATGGATTGGTTAAGGAAGTATATGTTGTTACAAATCTATTGGCTATGAAATGCGAGGGCTTTTCTGTAACTGCCGGTGAAGGCCTATTTAAGATCCCCTTTGAAGAAGTTTGGGGTCTTGCCTGATGGCTTGACCCTGGCTAGCCAGTTCAATAAACTACCTGCTTGCTAATTGCATTCCTGCGTGGTCCTTGCTTGCGGTTGGAGATCCAGAGTCGTGCCCTAACAATTTGGCAGTGGAAGAGGTACACACTTACAGCCCAAATCTATATCCTCTTGAGATGTGGACTTTCATACTTTAGGGTGCACATGTGTAAGGGACAGGCCCAAAATGGACTACCACCAGAATTAATTTAGCTTAGCTTAATAGGAACCTGCATTGCAAAATAACTTGTTTTTCAAGGAACAGGTCTAGATAAGCTTTTTCAGATCCGCTTTATAGGAGCCTGCACTGCAAAATAACTGGTTTTTCTGCCCCTGAGCAAGGAATTCAGATACAGGTACTCGAAGGGTGGGGGTCAGACCAGATAACCGGATGTCTCTCACAAGACCCATGTTGCAAGACCCAGGACTGCCTTAAAAACCTGTCAGTTCCTAAGCACCGACGCAAAATGCTGATCTTTAAACTATAGGCTAAGAAGTGATGTACCCTTAATTGGATTGGATAAGAAAGCATATATTGTTATAAATCTATTGGCTATGAAATGCGCGGGCTTTGCTGTAACGGCCAGTGAAGGCCTATATAAGATCCCCTTTGAAGAGGTTCGGGGTCTTGCCTCACCTAACTGACCTGCGTGTCTGTGTAGGCGGCTTGACCCTGGCTAGCCAGTCTTACAATAAACTTTGCTTGCTGTTTGCAGTCTCTGGAGTTTCTTTGTCGTTAAAGGGAGATCACGATCCGTGCCCTAACACATGTTGTCCACATCTCCCCTCTTGAAATATGGACTTTCATATTCTTGGCCCCATTTTCCCTATTCTGGGAAAATGGCACACACTCCTCTGGGATGTGTAGTGACTCCATTCTCTCTTGAGCATATATCAAAATCTCTCTCTCTCTTTCTTTCTTTCTTTCTTTCTTTCTTTCTTTCTTTCTTTCTTTCTTTCTTTCTCCTTTCTTCCTTACTCTTTCTCTTTCTTTTTCTCCTTCCTTCCTTCCTTCCTTCCTTCTTCTCTCTCTTTCTTTCTTTCTTTCTTTCTTTCTTTCTTTCTTTCTTTCTCTCTCTCTTCCTTACTCTTTCTCTTTCTTTTTCTCCTTCCTTCCTTCCTTCCTTCCTTCCTTCCTTCCTTCTTTCCTCTCCCTCTCTCTCTCTCTCTTTCTTTCTTTCTTTCTTTCTTCTTTCTTTCTTTCTTTCTTTCTTTCTTTCTTTCTTTCTTTCTTTCTTTCTTTCTCTCTCTCTCCTTTATTCCTTACTTTCTCTTTCTTTTTCTCTCTCCTTTCTTCCCTCCCTCCCTCCCTCCCTCCCTCTTTCTTTCTTTCTTTCTTTCTTTCTTTCTTTCTTTCTTTCTTTCCCTTTCTTTCCCCCCAAAAACTGATTTTACCTCAATTGTCATCTCCCAAAAAGCCTAAGTATATTTAGGACTGACTTTCCTTTCCCACGAAGAGCAATTCCTTGAACCAGCCTGAGTTCATGGCTCCCTGAGTAATTCAGTGGCAGGAATCACTCCCCACACCTTGAAGAACAAGTGTGCTTCAGGTATAGCTTGATGGGATTCCTGTGTGGGGTAGCAAGATGTCACCATCCCTACCTTTCAGGCCTCAACACAGACTTCTATCAGCCCTGAGTCCCTGGGGCTCTTTCAGATAACACTGGTGGGTAGAGGGAAGTGGTAGAGTTCCTTCTGAGGCTGCTACCTCTTTTCTCACTATTTCACATAAAACCACCCAGGAGCCCTGTTCAGCTGATTGGGGCCAAATTAATGACAAGTGATGCTTTCCAGGGCTGGAATGATAGCACAGCAGTAGGGCGTTTGCCTTGTGTGCAGCCAGATTCAATTCCTCCACCCCTCTCAAAGAGTCCGGCAAGCTACAGAGAGTATCTCGCCTGCACGGCAAAGCCTGGCAAGCTACCCGTGACATATTCAATATGCCAAACACAGTAACAACAAGTCTCACGATGGAGACATTACTGGGCCCGCTCGAGCAAATCAATGAACAACGGGAGGACCGTGATCTGACCGTGATGCTTTCCAAAGATACCCAACATTACTATCTTTTCTGAATCCCTTTAAAGATATTCCACATGTATATGTTAACTGTGTCTATAGTCTATCCTAAGTACTTTATAAGCCCTAATGGTGCGCAAACCAGTGTCAAAAACTGGATACTTATTTGAATGACATGTAACTATTTTTATCATAACGTCATATACACGTTCTCATCCTCTATTAGAGGAAGTTAAGTGATTTAACTCAATAAGTTTTCTACTGAACTTCCCTATACCTGAATCCTACTCAGTCCCTCAACTTTCTGCTCCCTTATACTTAAAAATAACTCTATTTACTCCAGAGAAAAAGTTGGATTTCTAGCCTTTGGATCTATACAATTTTATTAGCTATGCCGCTTTCATATAGCTTCTGCTATACCCTTGACATGAAATGACTTTCACCATTTCCAGGCCACTTCAAACTGTGACAAGTTACAGGGATGTCACAGCAAATAACTGTCATGTTATAGTATTTCCTAGAGTCATACACATTTATTATCAGGCAGCTCCACAATTTACCTCACAGGTTACAAAAAATTTACTAGAACCACTAGAATACCTATGTTTGGCAGCATAAACTTGTTGTAGAAGTCAGGTGATTATTTGTATTTATCCATGGCTAAATTATTATTTATTGTTATTTCACACAGCTCAGGAATATATTTGGGCTGTATACTGAGATTCCTAAGGCAGGAACAATCTGATTTGTTCATCTTGTTTCATTTAGGTCCTTCCAGAATGTCTGGAATCTACTGAATTTCTCTGCATAATTTTCACAGATATTATGCCTTTTTTGGTAAAACTGTGGGGTGCAGCCATTATGCAAAACTTTCTTTTTAATTTTTCTGGTATTACTTAAAAACTGTGTGACTATTATATGGTGAAATAGGCGAGGAAGTATTTACTGTAGGCTAAAGGATTGGGTTTTTTAATTAAAAGTTAGAGAAGGTAAATTATGTTGAGTTTTTCAAAAGGTCTTTATAATCATCAGGATTTTATTGGAAAAGCAAAAGATAAGCAATTATGTTTAAAAAGATTTATTAAAGGAACTTCACCCAACACAATCAAGGAAGCTGATTAACTAGTTTTTGTATGGCTGTTGCCTCTGCATCCCGTGCCAGATCTAAAGTCAGCAGGATATAAAATTAGGAAGAAAAGGTAGTCACAAAGAATTTGTGTGAGCTTCTAACTGTCCTTAAGCCTTCAGTTTCAGGGATGCAGTGACACTAAAGAGAACTTGCCATCATCCACAGCAATGCTGTACTGATGTGGTGGAGCCCCGAGATGCTGAACATGTAGTTGGGGTTAGAGGAATCACAGACCAAAGATTCATACACTACTAGCACAGGAGCAGAAGAAACTGAAGAGGATATGGCGGGAGATGAAAGACCTATGGGACCAGCTAGTTCCCCATTCTAGTCAGTGAACCAGTAGTGACAACATGCAAGAATTGCACCATTACCTGGTACCAATGCACTGTGTTTCTAAGTATAAAACATACGGAGGGGCAAGGCTGGAGAGAAAGCACAGCAACTAGTCATTTGCCCTGTAGGCTGCTGATCAAGGTTCACTTCCTTTTATTTCATGTGGCCCCAGAGCCCAGCCAGAAGTGATCCTTGAGTGCAGAGCCTGGAGTAAGGCTGGAGCACTGCCCCCCCCCCCAAAAAAAAACGAAAACAACAACAAAAGTATATGGGAACTTTATTATATCCACCAACCAAATCTTAACCTTAATCACCTGTAGTCCTATTAACCAAAAACTATACACAGAAGGGATTTTTTTGAAATATTGTTCCATGCTAGATAAGCTGACACTATAAATCTACCACAGGGTCAAAAATAGTGTATCCTTGCTTCTGCTATTACCCAAAATAAAATACTCAAAAAGAAACAATCCATAGACTGTAAATAACCACCCCCCCATTTATTTGTCAATATATATCAAGAGGCAAATAAGAATGCTATGTCTTTCTACTGCTCCCCAAAGTAATATTTTCATCCTCATGGGAAATACATGATATTTTTACTGGAATTCCAATGAGTGAGTGCTCACCCTGAAAATAATTTATCAGTGCAAAAGTATTAATGTCCAGATTGTATCATGCAATACAGTTCAGACAGGATAAAAAGACTGTTTATTTTTGGCCAGTAGCTGCTTCTTCTTAGTTCAGTATTATTCTCTGTCTACCCAACGTTTGAGGAAAAAAAATGTTGTGTACATGAGCTCTTTTTCTCTTTGTTGAATTTATTCTTGTTTTTAAATTTTCTAAAGGCAGTATTAAAACATTTGATAGAATATCTAAGAAAACATATCAATGCAATGAAAAGAAGAGATTTCCAAACCATTCTGAGGTTGTTCAGTTCTACTGATACACAATAGTAGGTCACACGACCGTTCCCAAATTTTCAATCCTTCAGTCATTCCACCTGTGTTGTATGAATCTTCAGTACCCCTGATCATAGGGACACTTTACTCACACTTGATATTAGGCTTAACTGCTTACTTTGCGTTGGTTGTTAGCTAAAGCAGCAGGGGCCAGCTCTCTACCATTTGTCTTAAACAAATGGCCTTCCACCTTTGCCATGCCATGAAAGGAGGCTGTCCTTAGTAATGAACACCTTTAAGCTATTCTTCTAGTAAACAAACATGGCATTGGAAATGAAAATCTATAAGAACAAATACTCCTGTTTAAAGTCAATATGTTTTGTGGTGGTTTGTTTCGTGGCATTTTTATGTAAATATGTTACAGTTATCTTTTTTACCACTATTAAAAAAAAAACCCCAACCCAAACAAAATTCAATGGCTTGCAACAGCAACACCTATTTATTTACCCCAAAATATTGCAACTTGGGCAGAGCTTAGCAGAAAAAGAACTGTCTGCTCTCCATTACTGAAGCTGGAATGGAGCTTGAAAATCCACTTCCCAGGGGCTTATTCATGCTACCCATAAGCTGGTGCTGTCTGCAGCTACGTCTCACTGGGGCCTGTCCTCATAGGCCTTTGGCATTGATTATTTCCTTCCATGAGGTGGCTCTGACTTTAGAATAGGCCATCTCAAGATACAAAAAAATGAAAGTTGTTATTTTTTAAGGCCTGTGTATAGAAGCAAACAAAAGCTTCTATCTGCCATATTCCAGCAACTAAACATTCAGAGTTCATCTTTACCGACCGGCAACTTAAATTCTGGAGGATGGTCAAAGAATTTGGGGGCCTCATAAGACTCTCACAATAGTTCAGTGCTACAGTCCCCTTCAGATGTAAACTCTTTCCGCAGCAACAGAAACAACATCTCAGATGACTGTAAAGACAAAGCAGGAACAGAATACAAGAGAGATGTATAGGAGACCGATCTCTTACTCTTCTTAGAAGTCTCCAGTTTCTGCTCTAGAAACAGAAATAAAAAGATCAATATTTGTGTGACCTACCTGGTACTTAAAAATATTAGAAATATTAAAAGAACTTTGGCTGGAGTAAGTATTTGACAAAACAAGCATTAGCCCCATCATGACGATGTAGAAAGAAAAATTAAATTTAATCAGGTAATCTGGCTGTGTTTCTACTCTGCATCTCTTTAGTCCGACCACAGGAAGCTGACTTAAACTTTCTGAGTCTCAGGTCTTTGATCTGTAAAATGTAGTGAGCCCGGTGTTATTTGAGGTTTCTTCCTGTTGTGACTCTCCATGAATCACTGCCATTTTCTTTCTGACACTGGCATCTAGATGATGGCCTGGACTTTCTATATTTAAATCGCCAGAATTGATTTTTCTTTTTGCCCTTGATAATGAATGGTATTTCAGAGTCGAACCAACCCTTACAAGGTCTGAGCAGTAATGAGCCTCAGAATAATTAAGCTGACTGGGACAGCCATACTGGTAGCAGAACACTCACTCCTCCCTGTAATTGAAATAAAATGAAAATATCTTTCCTTCCTTCAAGTTCAGCACAGAAGAAGCAAATCAACATTTCAAAGGGAAGGCTACGGACAAATAATAAACAAGATAGAGTTGTCCCCTAAAAAAATCAATACAAAATATTTATATTGAAATATAGAAAATGAAAGCCATGTGTCGATTTTATGAACTGAAACCTAATGCTAAAAAGGCAGCTTCCTATTGCTATGTTGCCAAGGTTTTAACCTGATAAGATCTGATTATCACATTGGAGAGAGGATTGGGCCATACCCAGCGATGTTCAGGGGTTACTCTGAGCTCTGCACTCAGGAATTACTCCTGGAGGTGCTTGAGGGACCATTTAGGATGCCAGGGATCAAACCTGAGTTGGCTGCATACAAGGCAGGCAGACACCTTACCCACTATACTATTGTTCCAGTTCCACAGCTTGGTTATTTAAATCTTTAACCTTGGTTAAGTTACATAGTATATACTGAGCCTAATTTATTTGTCTCTAAATTAATAATCTACTATTGTCTTCGTTTTGAGTCCCCTCTGAATTCATATGTTGAAATCCTAACCCTCAAGGTGTTGGTATTATTGAGACTTTGGAACATGGCTAGGTCTTGAGGCAAGAATCCTTATTACTGAGATTAATGCTCTTGTGAAAGTATCCACAGAGAGCTCCCTAGCCCATTTCATTATGGGAAGACACAGTGAGAAGTTCATAGTCTGGAAAAGGGTCTTCTCCAGGATTTGACCATATTTGGTATTCTGGCTTCAGACTTATAATCTCCAGAAGTGTGAGAAATAGATTGTTATTGTGTATAAGCCACACTTTCTATGGCATTTTGTCATAGCAGTTTGAAGTAAGATAACTAGTCTCCACATTGTTAGTATTACATAAGATAATAAAAGAAAAATAATGAGATGTTTAGATATAGAAGATTAATTTTGCTTTGGAGCGATGGAAAGTAAATTCCAATACCATAAGGATTAGAGTGCACCAAGTCTATTGGGAAGGTACAAGAAATACAGTCAAGAAGTGGGGGAGTAAGAGTGAAAAACTATGTCCAATAAATGACATGATTATTAAGACAGTTCCCCACACCAGGCTGTCTTCACCAGATCCCCTTCACGGGAGGGCAGGTTGAGTTTCCCTCCCCGCCCCAAGCAGAGCCCTGGCAGCCAAAAACCTCCAGAACCCAGCCACAGCCATGCTCAAGGCCACTTTCCACATGCTTGGACGAGCCTCATGCATGAAGGAACCAGCAGAAGAACCCACGTATGTGGGACCCATGGCTAAAATCTCCAAGCTTAAGATCTCGGATCGGGACTGGGCCTCCTCCACCCAGATCCCCAATTTTCCAGTAGCTTGGCAGTCACACCTACAAACTGCCCCCGGTGCCAAGTAATCTCATCAATGGCCAAGATCCAGAGACTATAATACAAAGCTCCTAGAAGAGAGTGATGCATTTTTTTCCCTCTCGGAGAGCCCGGCAAGCTACCGAGAATATCCCATCCACATGCCAGAGCCTGCAAGCTACCCGTGATGTATTCGATATGCCAAAAACAGTGACAGTAACGGGTCTAATTCCTTTGACCCTGAAAGAGCCCCCAATGTGCCACTGGGCTACGCTAGCATGCAATAGGTGAATGGAGACATTACTGGCACCTACTCGAGCAAATCGATGAACAATGGGATGGCAAGTGATACAAGTGATTAAGAAAGCTACAAGAATAGGCAACTAAATCCTACTGAAGAAATACTGTCACTGTCACTGTCACTGTCACTGTCCTCCCGCTTTTCATCGATTTGCTCGAGCGGGCCCAGTAACATCTCCTTTGGAGACTTTGTTGTTACTGTGTTTGGCATATCAAATACATCACGGGTAGCTTGCCAGGCCCTGCCGTGCGGGCGAGATACTCTCAGTAGCTTGCTGGGCTCTCCGAGAGGGGCGGAGGAATCGAACTCGGGTCGGCCATGTTGGCTGCGTGCAAGGCAAATGCTCTACCGAAATACTGTCACTGTCACTGTCACTGTCCTCCCGCTTTTCATCGATTTGCTCGAGCGGGCCCAGTAACATCTCCATTGGAGACTTTATTGTTACTGTGTTTGTCATATCGAATACACCACGGGTAGCTTGCCAGGCTCTGCCGTGAGGGCGAGATACTCTCGGTAGCTTGCCGGGTTCTCCGAGAGGGGCGGAGGAATCGAACTCGGGTCAGCCATGTTGGCTGCGTGCAAGGCAAACGCCATACCGCTGTGCTATCGCTCCAGCCCACCGAAATACTGTAAACTGAGAAAAAGGACATGCTTCAGAAAATGACACTTGGGGATTAAGAATGCTGGAATATTTATCCACCCACTTCTGCCAGTCATTTATTAAGAGCTATTCCTGCAATTCAGAATTCTCTAGTATTCATGGCTTGCTGTGACAAGGTGGAGTAGTTCTACTTTGTACGACTAAAATTCCTAAACACAGAGATGTAAATACTGGCAGGCTAAGTTGTCTAGAATAGTGTTTCTATACTGGGGCTCCACAGTCCCCCACTGGGGAGATAGGTGAAAGTTATGTAAATGGCCACATCATGAGAGTACGGGCCAACCAGTAGAACAGGGATCCACAGGAAGGAAAGAATTCAGAAAGGACTCAATGCTGGAAAAGGTTGAGAAAAACTGTTCTAGAACACACTGACACTCAAAGTCCAAGGAACATGGGCAGTACATGAAGAACATCTGCTGCTAAATTATTCAATGAATATTCATCCCTCTGAAACCTTTTTTAATTTAGTCCTTTAATACAAATACGTGGCACAAAGACTATTTTTCCCCCAGATACTTAGTATACAGTTGATATTAATATATAGATATTAATTATCCAAATACTTAATATCCAGACACAGTTGGGTCAGGCAGTCCTAATTCACCATTTAAAGTGCAGTAGGACCAACAAATTAATAAACCTGAGTATAGAGATGGCCTTACATAGGGGCTGGAGTAATAGCACAGCAGGTAGGGCATACACGAGGCCAACCCGGGTTCGATTCCCAGCATCCCATATGGTCACCTGAGCACCGCTAGGGGTGATTCCTGAGTGAAGAACCAGGAGTAACCCCTGTGCATCGCCGGGTGTGACCCCCCAAAAAGCAAAAAATAAAAAAGAAATGGCCTTACATAGATCTTTTTTATCTCTTTACTGCTTCCTCAGACCCAGGATCATAAGTTAGAGATAACTTCATTTTAGCTGAAGACCTGTAACTTTCTAGAAAGCACTGTTATAAGAGAATCCTGCTAAATGTCACTAATTTGACAAGAGGGTTCCATTTTCCAGGACCATTAGTCTATAGCTCTCACATCCAATGTCAATGTCTTTGGCCCTACATTCTCATCTGTATTTTCTTACTCACACTCTCCTCTTCCTTTCCTGATGGAGTTACAACCCGTTCTTTCCAAACCAATTAGCTGTGTCCTTTATAAATGCCCAGTACATTTTTAACTTATCATGGGATACTTTCTCTACCTCTGTGCAAGAACAGAAACTTGCATGCTTCTTATCTTCTAATTAGCAACATTGTGGAATTCTATTCATGAATATCTTCCTCAGAATCTTCTAAGACTGAATTACTTCATGAAATTACTTATCATAAAATCAGACAGATTGGTACTACTATAAATTCCTAATAACCAATAATAAAATACCCATAAACTCCATAGGTTTATAAGCCCTTCTGGATTCTGAATTTTCCTGGTCCCTGGCAACTATTTTCAGTAGTGTCCATACTGCTCATGCAGCTGACTCCTGGGTCATAATCTCGGTAAATAATTTTATATTCTGATTCACAGAGACATTAGTAAGGATTTTCATTTTGATTTCATGATGATTTCTTCTCATCAAATCAATCCTTCTTCTTTCACTTTCCCCCTGGTTTTATTTCTGAGAAGAATAATGCCTTTGGGAGATGCAGATCAAAACCACAATGAGATACCATCTCACACCTCAGAGACTGGCCCACATCCAAAAGAACAAAAACAACCAATGCTGGCGTGGATGTGGCGAGAAAGGGACACTCCTTCACTGTTGGTGGGAATGCTGACTGGTTCAGCCCTTCTGGAAAACAGTATGGACGATTCTCAAAAAATTAGAAATTGAGCTCCCATTTGACCCAGCAATACCACTCCTGGGAATATATCCCAGAGAGGCAAAAATGTATAGTCGAAGTGACATCTGCACTTGTTTGTTCATTGCAGCACTCTTTACAATAGCCAGAAACTGGAAGAAACCTGAGTGCCCAAGAACAGATGACTGGTTAAAGAAACTTTGGTACATCTTCAGAATGGAGTACTATGTAGCTGTTAGAAAAGATGAAGTCATAAAATTTACATACATGTGGTACAACATGGAAAGCATCATGCTAAGCAAAATGAGTCAGAAAGAGAGGGATAGACATAGAAAGATTGCATTCATCTGGGGGATATAAAGTAACAAAATATGAGATTAATACCCAAGAATAGCTGAGATCAGCACCAGGAGGATTACTCCATAGCTTAGAGGCCAGCCGGGCAGCTCAGATAGAGAAGGGAGCACCAAATAAAGGGTGTTTGGAGGATCCTCCCAGGAGGGGAGATGCATGTTGAAAGCAGACTATGGACTGAACATGTTTGCCACTCAATGCCTCTTTTGCAGACCACAACACCCAAAAGGAGAGAGAGAACACAGGGGATTGCCCTGCCACAGAGGCAGGGTGGGATGGGGGGGTGGGAGGGATATTATCCATGGTGGTGGAAAGTGGGCACTGATGGAGGGATGGGTATTTGATCATTGTATAATCGAAACCCAAGCACAAAAAATTGTAAATCTACAACTGTACTTCATGGTGTTTCACTAAGAAAAAGAAAAAAAAATTAAAAAAAAAGAATAATGCCTTTGTTCCCGTGTTATCTGCATCCATCCTTCCTTTCTTTCACAAGAATATTGTCATCTTACCTCGGCCTTCTATCTCCTATGTTGCAGATTTCCATGACCACTCAACATTTAATCTTACCTGAGTCTAATTAATTCAAGAAAGATGAAATAAAGAGGAAATAAAGGACTCTCAGTTCTACTACAAATAATTTACAAACCCTGATTCAGTGTTGGAAAGCACACACTGTGGTAGAGGGTGTGCTGCTGGAACACTGCATGCATGAAATCCTATCATTAGAGTACTGTAAATCATAGCACTTCGACCGAAAACATTAAAATAATAAAAATAATAATGTGACATTACCAAGGAGAAATTCCGTCTTCATTACTGGCTCGTGGGAAGTAATCCCTTACCCTTGTAATGTCCTAAGTGATGGTAGATATCTGCTATTAAAGGTGAATCCATGTAATCAAGTGAAATTAGTCCAATCTCCAGGTAGAGGTGAACTAGAGACTGAACTAGAAAAGCAATAAATCAATAATATCTCTAAAATGAAGCCACAATAGAAATGCTGGACACCATAACTTGATTTCTTGGGTTGGCAATACTGCATATTTTCACTGATTAATGCAGGTAATGTAATACATGCTAGAGAGAGTGGAAATGGAAGCTTTATATGATGAACCTATATGTCCTCTAATTTTTATATTTCTTAATATAAACCATGCCTATGAACCATAGCCATAAAGACAGCAGTTTCCAGTGAGTACTTCTAGTGAGGGCTGGAGCAATAGCACAACGGTTAGGGTGTTTGCCTTGCATATGGCCGGCCTGGGTTTGATTCCTCCATCCCTCTCAGAGAGTTCAGCAAGCTACTGAGAGTATCCCGCCCACACGGCAGAGCCTGGCAAGCTTACCGTGGCATATTCGATATGCCAAAAACAGTAACAACAAGTCTCACTTCGTGTTCCTGGAGCAAGCAGATGCCATTGGGCTATACTAGCACACGGCAGGAATGAATGGAGACATTACTGGCACCAGAGCCAATAGATGAACAACGGGACGACAGTGCTACAGTGCTACTTATAGTGAATTATTGAAACTGAGAATGGGTTTTGAAAACCCCCAAACTTACAGTTGGTATAAGAAGGAAGAATATTAATAATGTATGGACCCTTTCCTCTAAATGTGGAATTGAACCCTAATACCTTGTAGAAGTCAGAAGTCTTGGAAATGCATAGTACTCTGTGTTCTTAGCATTTCCATAGTTCCCCTAAGTCTGAGCACTCAAATTTATCCTTCAGCTACTCAATGTTTCTTCCTACTTTCATCTGAAAAATTATTGAAAAATCATCCATAAAACTTATCTCCATTTCCTTTCCTATTCATCCATAAAACCATTGCTATTGGCTTCTGCCTATACCATTTCAATGATACTCCTACATAGTTCACAAACAAAAACCTTGTCACTCAATCCAATGGATAGAGATTTTCTCATTTTATCTGTCAGAAACATCCACCTCTACATCTGTGAATCACTCGTATCTCTTGGCTTCTTTGACACTCCATCTCTTTCTTTGCTTGCTACCTCTGGCCAATAATTCAAAGATTTTTAAAGTAACTCTTCCCTTTCCTAGTCAATATATTGATGCTATCTAGAGGCTTCTGGGCAATTTTAGAAGTGGTAAGTACAAATCATATAATTTGGTCTTAAACTCCTTCTGTAGCTTTACTCAAATATCAACATGTCTACTCGAATAAAATCTAGACTCCATTCAGTGCTTTAGTTCCAGAACACAGCATCATGCATAGTGCATAGTAGGCACTTTGTAAATATTTACTGAGTAGATTACTCAATTATTTAGCATTTTATGTCTCTTAGGCAAGTCAAGTTTAATATGTTAATAACAGAATTAATCAATATAGTCCTCTATTATTTTTTTTAGAGTTTCCACAATCTTTTTTTTTGAATCACCATGAGATACACTTACAAAGCGTTCATGTTTGAGTTGCAGTCATACAATGATCGAACACCCATCCCTCCATCAATGTCCATTTTCTACTACCAATGTCCCCAATATTCCCTTCCCTCCATCCCACTCCTCCCTCTGCCTCTATGGCAGACAATTTCCCTCTTACTCGCTCTACTTTGAGGAATTATGGTTTGCAATACAGATACTGAGAGAACTTACTCCCAATACTTTTCAAGTTTTTCCAGGAAACTGAAGAATCAGGAACACTTCTAAACAATTTCTATGAAGCAAATATCACCCTAATACCAAAAGCAAACAGAGATACCACAAATAAAATTACAGGCTGATTTCCATGATGAATACAGATGCATAGATCCTCAACAAAATCCTAACAAAGAGAATTCAACGACTCATCAAAAAGATCATACACCATGACCAAGTAGGATCAATCTACTCTTTCCCTGAAGTTGTCTAGCTCAAATAAATGGAACCACCATCACTGAATTCTTATTCCAGAGACACCTTTGGAGTTATCTATGAATTTTGTATTTCCATTATCCACATATCTCAAAAAGTACTAAGTATTACTTCTTTAAAATTTCAAATACATCTACATATCCTCACATCACAGGCATTACATTAGTACTGTAAATATCACACATCATTGGGACTCCAACCGACGTTTCCATATATATTGTTTTTCCCACCTTATTTCTTTCATTTTCAATCAATTTTTCACCTGCAAGATAAAACAGTGCTTCTGTGTATAATCATGTCCTTACCAAGCTTTCAAAAATATTCCTCTCTCTTAGAAATAGTCAGATTCATTATTGTGGCCTATAAGGAACTATCCAGATGTCGTGGTCTAATTCTTAACCTTTATTGTGTATGTCCCTTCAATTTTTGCACTGGCCCTACTGAAGTTTTTCAAATATTATCACACTCCCTTCACCTCTTACTCAAGAGCTTTGGGTATACTTTTGGCTTTTTGAAATTCTTTTGTAACTTTTTGAATCCTTTAGGAATCAAAAAATTTATCTTTCTTATCTCACTGAAATACTTATTTCTACATCAATCTTTCTCTCTACCCAGCCAGTTTGAGGTGATGAGAATCTCCTTTTTTCAGTCAAAGTCAAGATCTCTACATCTACACATGATTTTTGTATTCCTCTGACTCTAATCACTTGTTTAACCCAGTATGTTTTCCATCTGTACCAGGAATTTCTGAGTCTCTGGAGGTTATCTCCTGTTTATAAAGAACTGTGGGTTCTTTCTAACTTAAAAATTTCAGTTGACCCTGGATAATTCCTTTTCTGACAACCATGTTATTTCTCGATGTCATTTGAAAATAAACTTCATGAAATGCTACTATACACTCATTATCTATTCCTTATTTCTTAGTATATCATTTCTTCCCTACTCCTCTGAAGACTTCTACCAAAACCATCAGGGATACCATGTTGTAAAAACTAATAGATATTCTACTGTGTTTTGTGGGTGTCTCTTCCATAGATAACTCATTGATCACTGATTGTTTGAAACTCATTATTTTGACGTTCTGAAGTTGGCCCCAAATTCCACGAACTCTACTAAACTGACATCTAGAATAAATTTGAGCCTTTCCGCTCCCATTATCTTTTCATGATGCCACTGGTCCTACTTAAGCTTTTACCATTTCTTTCTCCTACGAGTTCCACTTGCTTATTGACTTACCTCATTAAACATTTATCCATTCTTCTACCACAGTCACAGATGTTATCTATCATGACAATCTGAGCGCTTAGCTCTTTTTCTTTAAAACTGCAAACATTTCTGCATTACTTACAGAATAATATGTTAGCTTCTGAATATGGCATATAATCCCTCTGCAAACTTATACCATCTCCAACTTCACAGTTTATCTGTCAATAAAACCTATGGCTTCTACACATACACACAATACATATAATCTATGCTATTTCATATTTTTGCTTTTTTCCACCTCTCTTCATTTAAGTATCTTTCCTCTAAAATCTCACAATACCTAGAAATGTTCCAGTTAAAATCATTTACCATTATGGTTAAATTGTTATCTATATACACACACATATACACACACACACACACACACACACACACACATATATATATAGTTGTTGTTCTTGCTGTTTTGTTTTGCTTTGTGTTTGGACCACTGTGCTCAGGGCTTACTCCTAGCTCAAGGCTTATTCCTGACTGAAAATTCATGAAAAATCAATCTCAGAGCTCACTGCTAGCAGTGCTGTTGGTGGGGGTGGGGGAACAATATGTTGTTCTCAGGATCAAACTGGGGTCCGCCACATGCTAAAGAAGCAACCTACATACTGTAATATTTCTCCTCCTTATTTAATACCTGTCTCACCACTATACTATAACTCTTTCAGGACAGAGATCGTATCTTTAGCTGTTAGCATAGTTCCTGAGGCTGAGGGTTGCTGAGATCTTAATTTCTTAGGGGGCTGACTCTTGAATAGCCAGTTCTCTTATAGAAACTCAAGTTATTTTTAATCATTGACTTTTATAGCTGAGAGAGATCATTTGGGTCAGTCCCTCCAACCTCTTCTCATTCTCTATAACAGGTGCCAAAATAATTCACTGTTAAATGAGGTAAATTATTCCAACCTTGGATAACACTTACATCTATTCTACTGACAGTGGAAATTCTTACAACTTTATTAGGAAGGTATTTGGTAATACATATGAATGCTTATATAGGAGCACCAATATTTATGTGTTGATATCATATTATATCATTCATGTTTTATTCCTTAAATACTTACATCTTTATTTCTAGCAATGGTTCTTTGATAATTCTATTCTCAGAAAATTGCCCAAAACTATGGGAGGAAATTTTAATATTCATAGTCTAAATTATCACAGTGAAAAAATATCAATGGAAAAATGTAAGGGAATTATAAAGTATGATGCATTCATAAAGCAGAAATTGTGTCATTTAAAGAAAAATTTCAACACATGAAATTGTATACACTAAAAAGAAACCGGTGTTTATTTTTTACTATTTTTCTGATTTTACTTTTCTGGTTTTCTATAGTAAGCCTGGATTATTTTCTAGTAAGAACAATCACAGGTTTTGTTTTATTTTGCTTTTTGTTTATTTTAGCTCTACTGTTGTTTCCACAAAATTTCACTCTCTTTGTAAGAAACCAGTTCTGTGATCTCTGACTTGCAACTTTCACCGAGTTGCCCATTTCTCGCTACTGCATTGCCACAATTTTTCTCCTCAAACAGCCCATCTTATGCAAGCGAGTTCATCTTTTGGACCTAGAACAGTCTGTGGGTGTCTTCTAGTACTTATTCCTATTTTTCTCATGCCTTTTTGCTCTTGTGGTATGGTATCAAATCCCAAACCTCAAAGCTGTGAAGCATGTCATCTCCCATAAACTGTATCCTTGGTCCTTGTTTATGTGTGTACTACTCTTCACTCACAGTAATCCAGAATGCTCCAGTCCCATCCCTTGATTCACGTACATGCCTGTGCTTTTATGTTATCTCAATTTCCCCAACACTGTTGAGTTAGTTAGGTACAGATTCTCTGAAGGATCTCAGCCTTTTTAAGATATCCGTGCATAAAGGAATGCCTAGAACAATACCGCTGCTCTTTGAGGTTCTCTGTATAAATGGAAGCAGGATGCCTATGATAAGATTTTCTCACATTTGTCAGGTTTACAGTTAATATAAAGCTTCTGAGAATTTAAAAGAACATTCTCCAGTCCAAAATCATGTTTTGCAGATAAAAGCACCGAGAAACCCTGAGTTCACGTGATGAGGCCAAAGTTTTATAATGAATTAACAACACTCATGGAATAGATCTCAGGCTTTATGGTTACGACATTGTGAAATTACTTTCCAGATTGCCAAAGGAAGGACAGTATCTTTCTTAAGGCTTTTATAATATGATCTCTTGATCCAAACAAAAACCAAAAATGAGGGTCCAATCCTCAAAACAACTTATGGTGCCATGAACCCCATTGAGAGTGAATCCTGAGCAGAGAGCCAGGAGTCAGTCAGCTGTGCCAACCCCCCCCCCCCCCACCAAAATAAAAAATAACCAAAGAAAGAAAAAGTAAAAAACAAAACAAAACTGTAACAAGGGCAAAGTAGTCTCTACAAGCACAATAAAAATAAAACCACACTCATTTTCTACTTAGCTACTTGACTCTGAGGTTATTTCCAGAGGGCACAGAAGAAAAACAAAGAGGAAAAACAAACAGGAGTCAATTATATTATGACTCAGTTATCCAGGAGTAGAATTTGAAGCAGTTGCCTCCTTCATCTCTAGTGTGCTGCTGGCTAAAGTTGTTGCTGATTAGAGCTTTTAGAAGGGCATGTTGAGCAGCTCTGGGCAAGGGCCCTGCATTCGGAACTGACTTGGTCATCTGAACAACAGGGTGAAAAAACATTGACCACATGTTCTCAGCTTTTTGCAATCCACGGCAAACGTGTTTGCTAAATTGCAATAAAAGGTATTTACGTATTTATGTATTTATTTATTTATTTTGGGTTTGGGGCCTCATCCAGAAGTGCTCCAAATTTACTCCTGGCTCTGCACTCAGGGATCACTCCTGGAAGACTCAGGGGACCATATGGGATGCCAGGAATCAATCCTGGATCAGCCATGTGCAAGCAAGCTTCTACCTGCTGTACAATTGCTCTGGCCCCAAAAGGTATTTATTTAGAGAGTGCTCTCCTCCTTTTATTAGTAAGCAATTAGACCACACTTCAGTACATTAAAGAGGTTTTTGTAAATCCAACTGCAAGCATATAAATTCTGTAATTGTGTAATTGTATACTGGGCAGAAAACCATAGATTTTCTTCTATTTTGGCTTGACCATTATTTTAAAGCAATTTAGGATTTCTAAGCTAATGCTTATGTGGTGAGTGTTTTTTAAAAGCTAGGCAAATGCATGTAATTTAGCCATTCATTGGTCTTAAAACCAAACCAGAAAATGACATAAATTCCACACAAACATAGATCAACTAATTTTTCTGTCTTTATTCGTATAGCCTGGGCATGATTCTTTTGTTTCAGAATGCTTTCAGATACAAGGGTAGTATAATATCATTCTTTAGCATAGAAACCATAAAATTCTTCTAGCTAAATAATTTCACAAACTCCCATTTAAACATCTGTAGGTCACACATACATGAACAAATTGATATCCAATTATGTGGTTAGACAGATATAAGGAAGAAAGATAAAGAACATATCAATTTAAGTATTTATTTTTGTTGGGTTATACATGATATTGGTATCTATCCAAATATAACACTGTAGCACTGTCCTCCCACTCTTCATCAATTTGCTTGAGCAGGCACCAGTAGCGTCTCCATTGTGAGACTTGTTGTTACTGTTTTTGGCATATCGAATATGTCACAGGTAGCTTGCCAGGATTTGCCATGTGGGCGGGATACTCTCGGTAGCTTGCCAGGCACTCAAGAGGGGTGAAGGAATCAAACCCAGGTCGGCTACATGCCAGGCAAACACCCTACCCACTGTGCTGTTGCTCCAGCCCCTATCCAAATATAAAAACATCAATTCAAATATATAAAAATTATAAATAATACATAAATATATAATACATTAATCACATATTATATACTTGTATGCTACATTTACATGATATATTAACATATTGTGGGCTGGAGTGATAGCATATCGGTAGGGCGTTTGCATTGCACGCAGCCAGCCCAGCCGGCCCAGGTTCAATTCCTCCACCCCTCTCGGAGAGCCCAGCAAGCTACCCAGAGTATTATGCCTGCACGGCAAAGCCTGGCAAGCTCCCCATGATGTATTCGATATGCCAAACACAGTAACAACAAGTCTCACAATAGAGACATTACTGGACCTGCTCGAGAAAATTGTTGAATAGTTGGGTGTTTCCCATACTTTGGCTACTATAAATAATGCTGCAGTACACATGGGTGTGCATGCATATATATGTATATATATGCACATATGTATACGAAATGTTAATATGCAGTATGTTAATAGCACTGTAGCACTGTCCTCCCATTGATCAATGATTTGCTCGAGCAGGTCCAGTAATGTCTCTATTGTGAGACGTTGTTACTGTGTTTGATCAACGGGAGGACAGTGCTACAGATGACCCTCAAGCAAAACACTAGAATTTGAAGAAACTTTTTTTCTGACAAATCAGTGAATTGCACTAAAACTCACAAATTAAAAATAATATCTATAAATCTAATCTCATAATAAAAACTAGAACAAACTATCACTAACAAAACTATTATGATAAGCAAGTTGAGATTGTTCCACCATGGAAACAGAGCATAATATTGCATTTTTAAATGCTTTAAGCAATCTGAATGCATTGAATTAAAGTTAAAAGAAAAGATTCACAGAAGATCATGTAATTAAAAACAGTAATGATAACAACTACCATTCATTTAATACATATTTTAAGTCACCCACTTAAGTACTCTTTGTACATTATCAGATCATTTATCATATATAAATGAAGAGTCGCAAGCAGGAAAGCGATAAAGCATCAACTATCTAGGAAATGAAAGTCCAAGTTTATATTGTTTGCTGATATCCAGAGTAAGTTCTTCTACCATGCTTGATTTCTAGCTACCAAACTGATTTCATTGAACATAGTAAAGGGTGGGGATTATGGATAGAAGAATTTGAAGATACTCAGTAACACAGTATTGCAAAATATCCTCAGTTGTTCATCGATTTGCTCGAGCGGGCACCAGTAACATCTCACAACAAATTGTGAGACTTGTTGTTACTGTTTTTGGCATATTGAATATGTCACGGGGAGCTTGCCAGGCTTTGCCATGCAGGCAAGATACTCTCAGTAGCTTGCTGGGCTCTCTGAGGAGGGCAGAGGAATCAAACCCGGGTCAGCCATGTCGGTCGCGTGCAAGGAAAACGCCTTTCCCGTAAAATATTCTCAATACAGTTAATACAAAATGTGGTATAAATTCTAGGAAAGTATAGGGTTTGAGTATCTATCATTTTGTGTATATTTATGTATAAATATTCTACATATAATTGGATTTTGTTTGGAGGGTTACACCCAGCAGTGCTCAGGCTTGTTCCCAGTTCTGTGCTCAGGAGTGACCCCGGTACTGTAATTTTGCTTGATACTTTAAGTGTATATCATATATTTTAATCCTTTAACAATGGCTTTATTTAATAACCAATTTACCAAATTTCCAATGATGTAGCTGTTTTTGTGAATCAAGGGCACTATTTTATGTGAAACTGGGGAATTGTAATATACCAAGTATCAGATAACTTGTGAAGTTTAATCAGTTTAACTTGTGAAGTTCAAATCCTGATTTACTAGGTTGTAATCCCTAAATTATTAATTCTTAAGAAGTTTTGTAAAATAGATATAAGAATATAACTTCTATATATAAGAAATGGGCTGGAGCAATAGCACAGCGGGTAGGGCCTTTGTCTTGTACACGGCTGACCCGGGTTCGATTCCTCCGCCCCTCTTGGAGAGCCCGGCAAGCTACTGAGAGTATCCTGCCTGCACGGCAAAGCCTTGCAAGCTACCCATGACGTATTTGATATGTCAAAAACAGTAACAAGTCTCACAATTTGTTGTGAGATGTTACTGGTATCCACTCGCGCAAACTGAGGAACAACAGGAGGACAGTGCTACAGTGCTATATAAGAAATATATTTTCTTATAGAGAAACAGGCACTAAAAGGGGGGAGGAGATCAAGATTAGGATTTAAAGGAATGTTTCCTGGAGGAGGGACTATTGAGAGAAAAGATGCACGTCAATGGGGACTAGTTTCTGTTTCAAGTTCTCTGAAGTTAGGCAGGAAAGAAAAACTAGAATTGAATAAAAAGAAAAGTCAAAACAGGGGCTGGAGCAATAGAACAGCAGGTAGGGTGCTTGCCTTGCATGTGGCTTACTGAGATTCGATTCCCAGCATTCCATAAGGTACCCTGAGCACCACCAGGAGTAACTCCTGAGCATTGCCAGCTGTGAATCAAAAACCAAAAAAGAAAAAAATACCAAAAAAGTCAGAAGAGTGAACAAGTCAATCTGTTCTAAGACATCACCAGGGAGGACTGAGGTGTGAAATCCCAGTCAGTGGGAGGGTCTCACCAATCCAAACTTTTACATGCACTCAGTCCCTATTTACAATGGCAGGTACCACCCCACTTACCCCTCCAACTATTTGAGGCTATTCAATCAAAAGAAGAGATGAAAGACTATACACTGATCTTGATAAGCTCTTTGATACCTAGATAATTTCCAATAAAAATTATTAAATAATTCAAGCAAACTCTTGCAGCTAGGTTTCACATATTTAAAAGTTTTAAGCATTTTGACTGAGAAGTACTTCCTGGGGATTACTAAGTATGTCTTTGCGAAGTGTCAATGGGCAAACTTTCATGGCTTTCATGAAGACACACTTTGAGCCTAATTCTGATACATCAGATATTAAGACAGTGATGATATTATTCTTATGTAGAACTAACTGGATTTTTGGTGATTCCCAGAATTCAAGCTATGAACAAGGTTTTCTCAGAATGTCACGGTTCAGATCACACAGACCTCTCCAGAAATCATATATTAACGATAAGCTGACTGAATTCGTTCTTTTCTAGGGATGAAAGGCACAACAACTATTTGCAGTTGGTCTTTGGTGTGCTTGGATTTTAGTGCTAGAGACATTTCACTTAATCACATATGGAGAGAGCAAAGGCGATGCTTTTGCTCTACAGCAGTCAAATTTCGATTGTCATGATTTGGGTTCAGAAGGTATCTGAGTTAATGTTGGCTGATATTTATTGATTTGAAAACTGGTCTTGATGACTCAGCCAGGTAGGTCAAAGAAACTACCTTATAAGACCTGGGAAATGATTTATTTGATGGTTAACTTTGGCTTTTCAGTGCATTTCTAAAAGTTATCTACTGGATACGAAAACACATTTGAAGTATTTTTAGTATTTTAGTATTCACCAGGTATGAACTAGGTTAAACTTACAACCTTCCTTGTAATTCAGAAATAGCAATGACACTTTTTGCATAATGGATAGTGAGAACACTTTGCAGTCTAAGTAAATAACCCTTCTCAGACTTTCCCCATCAAAGTTGAATTTCAGATTTATCTTCTACTTTGCTATTCTTTCATTGATCCCTTTAGTTAGTTTGCTATTATACTATTATTGTTTCTCACTAAATTAGTGGCAATTTGATCAGAAATGTTGTTCACCTCTGCTAATCTATTTATGTGAATACATACATCTTCAAAGCTATTTCAAATCACGTTTTTTAAATCTAGTAAAGAATGTCAATTTACTTTATGTTTAGGAACTAAAGGTCCAGTGAGGTTAAAGGGTAGCTCTAAAACTCCACACGCTCATAATAGCTTTTAAATTATGTTTTTGAATGTGTTATAAGTGGAATGTGAAATACCACCAATTTGTAAGATGAGTAAAGTTTTCTCTAACAATTTTCACTTCAAGGAAATGATTTCAAAGGGGCATATAATAGCACAATTTAAATAGATTTTGTCTTTGTAGGTAATACAACCTTGATTAGTGACCACACGGTGTGTGTTTATGCATGTGTGTGCATATATGTGTGTGTATGTAAAATATATACAGATAGAATGGTGACGATGATGCTACCCGAGCTATATTATACAGCATAATTTAGCTACTGGCCATTTGCGACCATTTTAAAGTTTAAATTCATTAAGAGTAAGTAAAAAATAACATTTATTTCCACAATCTTACTAGCCACAGTGTAAGTGTGAAAAGGTCACATGTAGCTAACACTAATGGTGTTAGGCAGCACAGAATAGAACATTCCCATCATCGCAAAATGCCTTTTGGAAAGCAATGGAGGGCTAGTTTGGACTTGCAATGAACTTCCACTTCTGTTGGCAAACTGAGAAGGTCCTTCCTTCTTGAGGAATCTCTGGAATCTCTCGGGAAAGAGACAAGGGTTCTCTAGAGAGAAAACTTGCTTAACTCTTTATTTTTATTTTTTTATTTTATTGAATCACTGTGAGATAGAGTGACAAAGCTTTCACGTTTGAGATTCAGCCATATAGTGATTGAACACCTATCCCTCCACAAGTGCACATTTTCCACCACCAATGTCTCCAGTATCCCCCTCTCCCCCCCCCCCCCCCCCACACCAATCCCAATCCTCAACCTGCCTCTATGGCAGACAATTTCCCCAATACTCTCTACTTTTGTGCATTATGTTTTTCTCAATTTTTCCCAGGACTCTTCAAGCCTACCTGCCAGGGGCAGACGCTAGATAACTTATTTTCCATTGCTCATTTTGAATATCATGAGAGCTTGCATGGCTGCAAAAGCAGCCACATGCTTCTGGAATTCTAGATTGTAAATGGTTGGAATAGTTCTAGAGACATCTCTATAGGACACTAATCCATTTTGGGATTCAATTGGAAGTCCCTGGACCAGAGCTGTTGGTGTGTTAAGATGGCGCCTGGAGACGTATTGTGGGGATTACCGCCAGGCCACCGAGCAGGCGGGGATCAGGGGAGGGACAGCCCGACACCTCTGCCGCAATGTGGCCTGGGGATTTCGTCATGGAGTCCACATACCTGGGCCTTGCTTTTGGAAACTCTTGGTTGCTGGGATTCCATCCAGAGTAGGCCGGGAGAGCATACCTGCCCCATCTAGGGTGCCCTCCTGAAATTGGCTCAGTATGGGGCCCAGAGTGATCTCCGGTGCTGTGGTGTCTCTGGACTTGCTACTCTGTCTACTTGCTTAACTCTTAAACTGCACCACGCTTCACCAATAAAATAAGTAGAGTACATAACAAGCTCCTAGTCCAGCTCACTTCTGCCCTATTTGGGTAGTGAGGATGGTAGAGATAAGCGTGAATAGGAGTGGGTTGAAGATTTAACATCTTAGAGACGGACTTAAACTTTGGAATACTGTTTAACTTATTCCTTAAAAATGCCTCTTTTTACTATCGGTTCCCAATCTTTCCATTCTCATGGGGTGACAGAGTGCAGTTTTGATGAGATTAGTTATTTTCTATCCTTGTTTTTATGGAATAAATAGTATGCTGGACACTGATTCAAGGAAAAGTGATGAGTGAAGGCAGAAGATTCAACCTGATCCTTCATCAAGTCTGCCGAGGCCCTTAGCATGCTTATCTCCACCATCTCCAATGACATTCTAGATCTATTAATAGCATAATAGGCATGCCTTCTCAGGGGAATTTACATTTCATAATTCAGTTCTGTACCCTTCCTCCATCCCTCCTTGCATTGTTTACTGTCCAGTAAAATTTGGTCTTGGTGTGGATTTCTAAACCCCTTCCATGAACTGAAGTTGTATGAAATCCTATTTGGGGGAATGTTTTTGTCTTAACCCAAAGGAAGGCATGGAAAATCCTGGAAGTTTGCTTCAGGAGTAGAGATACCTCCTGGCACTGAAATTTGTTCTCTTCCATCCTACAGTATTGCTCAAATTGCAATATTTTCTTGTATTTCTTCCATATATATATATGTATATATATATATGTTCAAGTCAGAGGGAAAAAGGCATCCGACATATATTCATGTTTAGATTGTCCAAATGGGGTGCTGGGGCTCATGGATTTGGCTTAGTGGTAGAGTGTATACCTTGCATCAGAGTCCCTGGATTTTATTCCCAGCATGGTATCAAGGGTGATCCCCCAACACAACAATTTGCAATCCCTCCAACAGTGCAACAACAAATAATAGCAAAACCCCAAACTTGGAATTCTGAAAACACTTTACTGATGGATGTTACAAAAGATGTAAAGATTATCACCTTAACCAAACCCAGTGTAAGCCATGGCTGTGAACAATATGATTCTTCACCCCTTCCAACCCTAAATAGGTCTTTTTCAGAGTAACCCTGAAAATTCAGTGTTTCCTCTAAGTGTTATTCCTCATGGCAAGCATGCCCATTTGATTCTTTATAGGTGTCATGTCATTTGCCTCTATTTTAGCAGCATCCCAATTCCACAATATTAAAAATGGCTCAGAGTGTCCTGAAAATCTGGAGTAGTTGACACAGCTACTATTTTTGAAGCCAGGATTAAAATAAGACTTCATCAATTGCTACAGTTCAGTGTTTTGAATCATGCTCTTAGAAATCATAATTATTCTCTCAAGATGTTCAAGTTTGTTGACAAATTTGGAGATAAGTATGAAAAGAAAATAGGATACAATGTTACCACTCTATTTATGCATATCTCACTGGGACTGCCCTACTCAACATCCCCCTAATTGAAGTCCAGAAGAGAAACTAGTTGTTTTTAGAACTTGGATTCTTTGTTTATAAAAGCCATTTTTAAATTTCAAAAACCATTAAACTACAATCCACTTTCTTTAATCAATGTCCTTCTGACAATATGCCTGTAATAGCCCTTGTCAATTTATAACTAATTGACATGAAAAGATTAACATACCCTGTAATTGAAGATTGACTAAAAAAAGCCATCAAACATCTTTAAGTTGTCTTAATTACATATTTAGAAGTGCCACAACAGAAATTAATTATCCATAGACATTTGAGATTGACTCACCAGAAAGGAAAGGAATGTGTCTGGAAAGTCATGGTTGCTCCCCAGACCTGCCTGCAGCTCTCAAGTGACTTCTACAGCCCACCCACCTAACAGAGACCTGTGGGGAACCAGCTGAAAACAGCAGACCAATGGAGAGCTCCCTACAAGCCTGTGATGCCCAAGGAGTGAACATAAGAGCCCAGAGGCTCTCTGCACCCACACGCTCTATAATCTCTCAAACTGTCAGTCTAGTCCCTTTAGGGACACCCTGATGCAGGTGCTTAATGGACACAAAGAAACAATGGTGAGTCCAAGAGATAGTACAGCAGGTAGGGTGTTTGCCTTGCTTGTACCCAACCCAGATTAGATCACTGGAACCAGACACAATCCCCTAAGCACTGCCAGAATCGATTCCTGAACACAGAGCCAGGAGTAAGCCCTAAGTACTGCTGGGTATGGCTGAAAAAACCACCACCACCACCACCACCACCACCACCATCACCACCACAACAATAAGCAAAAGAAAAGAAACAATGGTATAGGTACAAGATAATTAAGAGAAAAAATGAGAAAACTAAAATTAGGAATGAGAAACTGAAAAATATGGTAGGTAAAATAAAAATAAATTAGTAGAAGGTGTCTATAGCAGAGGAGAAACAGCCAAGGAAAAATTAGTGAGTTTCAGGATAAAATTCAGGAAGCCTCTAGAAACCAACAGAAGATGCAAGAATGCCTGAAAGGAAATAGTGGTTGGAGAGAAAATACAGTGGGTAGGGTATTTGCCTTGCCCTACATGGTCGATCCAGGTTCAATTCCCAGCATCCTGGATAGTCCCCTGGGCCTGTCAGATGTGATTCTTGAGCATGGAGTCAGGAGGAAGCCTTGTGCATGGTTGGGTGTGCCCTCCTCAAAGAATACAATGAAAAATTAACAGCACATCAGAAAAGTATAGATTCATCCAAGGAGAATAATACAAGAATCATTGGAGTCCTTGATATGTACATATCAAGAAGAAAAACAAACAAAAAGTCCTTGATATGTATATATCAAGAAGAAAAACAAACAAAAAAAAACAGTAGTCAAAGAAATCACAGATGATACTTTCCCAGAGCTGAAGAGTCCAGTCACCAAGATTCAAGAAGCCAACAGGTTCACAGCCATGAGAAGCCAAAGAGAAAACAATTCAAGACACATTGTCATCAAAACGACAAAAGCCAGAGATGGAAAGATGGTGTCAGGCATATTGTTGCTTTCATTCTCTTCGAAAAATGAATTCCGTTTCTACAAGATGAACATTTTTTTTCTTTTTGGGTCACACCTGGCAATAAACAGGGGTTACTCCTGGCTCTGCACTCAGGAATTCCTCCTGGCAGTGCTCAGGGGACCATATGGGATGCTGAGAATCGAACCCAGGTAGGCCGCGTGCAAGGCAAACACCCTACCCGCTGTGCTATTGCTCCAGCCCCCTCTACCAGATGAACATTTGATGTGTGATGGCTCTGACTGAATTAAGCAACTCACTCTCACCTTACTGCAAATGGAGACACCTTATTACAAATGGAGCATTTTTAATAACAGGAATTAACTTAATTTTTTTAGGCATTATGGTTTATAATCTGTTAATGGTAGGGTTTTGTGAACAAAACATTCCAGCACCATACCCTTCACCAGAGTGTTTTTCTCCACCATTAAACCAATGTCCTTCCTTGTGTGCCCCTGACATCTCCCCTGAAGACTAGATCTCATCTGCTGTTGCCTTTGGGCATTTTTTATTCCCTAATATGTTTCTTTATATCCTGCACATGAGAAATATATTCTATCTGTATGTCTCCTTCTGACTAACTTTACTCAGAATAGAACACACTAGATGCATCCACGACGGAGTAAATTGCCTGATTTCATCTTTTCTTATATCCAGTAGGTATATGTATCTCTTCTACTATCAGGTCATCTATTCTTGGACACTTGTTCCCAGAATTTGATTATTGTCATAGTGCTGCAATAAACATAGGATTTCAAATGTCTTTTCTGACTAGAGTTTTTATGCCCTTGGGGTAGAGCCAGGATGTGGAATTGCTGGGTCATCTGGAAGCTTAATTCCTAGTATTTTTAATAAAAGAGGATATTATTCATTTTTTCTTCTCATTTGTTAACCACCTACAGGATTTATAGACATATTTTTCTATTTGGTTGAATTACTTGGAACCATGAACAGAGATAAGTCTCTATTTTTTTACTTCTTTAAATGTTTTACATTTTAAAGAAATGAATATATAAAAAGTTTCCCTAAAGTATTTATTTTACATATGACATTCTTGGATTTTACCCCTTTGTATATACTTGCATACTCATACATAGGCCAAGGTGCACATGAAATAGGACAACAACGAGAGATCAGAAGTATTTTAGATTGTAATACCTTGGAACAATGAATATTCTAAGTATATTGGTGTAAGAGGAAGTTACACTTGAGCAATCTGTTTATTTAGTCCACTTACCAAACTCTAATCAATAATATCAGTAAAACATCTGTTTTGAGTAATCAGAGAAGAAAATAACAGGTGTTTCCATAGAAGTTGAATAATTCCTTGGCAAAGATACAAAACACAATACTTTGTGGAATATAAAATCCATTTTTGAAATTCAGAATTCTTTCCATTTTGGAATTCTGTGCCTTTGACTTACAGGTTTTGACCCATGAAATATTAAGCACATAGTAATGGCTGCATATTTCTGTTTTCCAGGAAAAAACTAAGTTTTTATATGGAGGAATAAATATTAATCTAGAATAGAGATTGCCAAAATAGTTGAGGGCATTGTGAAAATCTTGATCATAAAAATGAAATTAAAAAATACACTCTAGGGCTGGAACGGGCAGGGCGTTTGCCTTGTACGCGGCCGACCCGGATTCGATTCCCAGCATCCAATATGGTCCCCTGAGCACTGCCAGGGGTAATTCCCAAGTACAGAGCCAGGAGTAACCCCTGTGCATCGCCGGGCGTGACCCAAGTAGCAATAAATAAATAAATAAATAAATAAATAAATAATACACTCTAGGGGAGTATGGCATGATTTTATGTTCCTGTTTTAGGTTCCAGTATGTAACTGTTCATGATTAAAAGGATTTTTTCTTTGTTACTTTTATTTTTTCTTAGTGGCTAGAGGAAAGATAAATGGTGATAAGTTGAAGAAGTAAAGGACGGTTCATTGGGGAATCCTTGTTATGATTCTTTCAAACATTCAAAATATTGGGAGAATCAAAAAAAGGATTTAGAGAAAAAACAAATAGTACTTAAGTTTCACTGAGTCAAGAACCTCTTCAGGTCAAACAAAGCTGCAAGCACAAAACCTATAATATGGTTGCACCATAAAACTCAGAAAGCATGGATGGGAGTTCTTTTCTGTGAAAAACACTCTTGCATGCAATATTTACTAAGATCTGTCTAACCTGCTTTAAAGTACGATGCAATAGGTTCACCAAAGGTTACATTTTTTTCCATTTGCAGGGTAGTATCAAGAGAAGTCTGATACTCCTCCCCAAAACCTAAGAAAGTACTGCCACTGGTCTCTTCAATTGAAATCTTACTACGTAATTGAAATATCATTAGAAACAATGCAAATGGAAGAGCACAAACTAGTAGGGCATCTAATGGATACAGCATAACAGTTTTCTCCTCCCGACATGGACTGTTATGACATTTCACTTGGCCCTCAAAGGATCACAAGGAAGAGAGAATTAATGTTCTTTTGGATTCAGTAAATTTCTCAATGTCACATACCAAGGTAGTATTGCTACTTTGAAGCCCATGCATGTCTGGATTCAAAGCCCATATTCGTTTTTCCTTAGAGCCTCAAATAGAATGTTAGAAAGATAGAGGAAGTAGTGACAGTTAGATTCATGGTAAAAATAAATGCATGTTAGAGAAATTTTTCCACTTGTTATTACAAAGTTTATTCCCTCATTTTCTAAGAAGGAATTCATTCATTTAGTCTGAGGAGAGGAAAATAGGTCTTTTTCTTTGATAACAATTTAATAAAAAATTTATTTAGGACAAGATCAATAAACGACTTACATTGAAAATTTGACTTTCAGATCATTTTTCTTTGTTTCCCACCGGATAGAGGATCAATTCTTTCCAAAGAAAATATTGGAAAAATAAAACTAATTAATAACACACAGCATATTAAAATTTAGCCTGGTTTCCTTTAAGCACAGAGACAAAAACAAATTTTCATAGGAACAGATAATATCAAATAGTTCTAGTTTCTTATGAAAGCTGGACAATTATAGGTGGTAGGGAAATCATTGAAGAAGGAAAAAAATATAAGAAATCTCATATCTCATAAATTCTGTGGGCTGTGCTAGAGTCTCAAAGCCTGGAAAAGTATATTTCGGAACTACAAAGGCTTTCTACTCTGAGTACTTTATATTATAGATGAATAAATGAAATCTCGCCATCATAAATGTTTTTTTAGTAGTCATATAAAAGAGAAATGGAACATTCTTGTTCTTCATTTATTTAACTTCTAGGTTCCTCAGTTTTTAACTCTAATGAAGGAATGGGCAAAGAAAATGGCCCAATAATGTCGAAAGAACACTTTATTTGAAAGTAGATGTCATGTATTTGAGCTCACTTTTCTGATATTTGCCCATTGACATTATACAATTCTGTTTCTTCCTTGTTTTCCACAAGTTTTTGATTTGAAATAAAAAGTTCTGTTCCAGCTAAATCATAAACATATATAGAAACTAAGAAGGCAATGCACAGGCAAGAACTTTTAAAATCTGAAACACTTCAGAGAAGGTCAAAGAATGATAATAGCAGTGATGATGTTCTCTTTCAAATTATAGCTGGGAGGGAATTCACACATGGAATATGTGACAGAGGTTACTAGTAGAATCAGAATTGAATTTTAAAGACATAAATGACAAAATGCAAGCTTAGGACACTCTTGCTCCATTTTCCCCTTTTGCTGTTCTTGCTTTTGTTGTCAAAATGTCCAGCACTTGCAGCGTTCAGATATACCTGGTTGCAGTACAACAGAAATTGCACACGTATTGTGGTCTCCCCAGAGACCGCATTACAGTCAAGATAACACCAGCAATGTGGGAGTGTTGCCAGGGATGAAAGTGTGACCTGATTCTTCCATGGCAGGTGTTCCGCCCTTGATTCATCTCTGTGCCCCAAATCTCTAGATGATTTTTCCCTCCTACTACTCCCTCTTTGCTCTCATTGCTATTGTGATAACCAAGGCATGCATACAACTAGGTTGTGGTGCTCACTGGGGGTTTCCATGTGGTTACAGTACTTGCATACCATGATCTTAACCAAGTATTGCACTGCTTTAGCTGTGCTATTCATGCCCAGTCTATTTCAAGTAGTTACCAGGGACCAAATTCCTGATCAGTGTGCTCACGTCTCTTTTAGTTGCAGTGTTTACACTCAACTAAGGTGTGCCAGAAATCACACACTCCATTGTGAAGTCAGGGTCTCAGAACAGAGGTGGCAGAGGTGGTTGGACCTGACTTTGATCGTGTAGGCAGTCCCTTAGGTAAATTTTTAAGGATAAGGATACTGCACTGTAGCACTGTCCTTCCGTTGTTCATCGATTTGCTCGAGCAGGCCCAGTAACGTCTCCATTGTGAGACTTGTTGTTATTGTGCTTGGCATATCGAATACATCACAGGTAGCTTGCCAGGCTTTGCCGTGTGGGATAAGGATACAGTTGGCAGGACTGTCAAATAAGATACAGGCTAATGGTTAGCTCTGAATTTCAGATAAGCAGCAATTTGTTAGAATACATATGTCTCAAATGTTTCAAGAGACAAATAATCTATATTTATCTGAAATTTAAATTCAACTGGATATCTTATATTTGACTGGATATCTTTTCCCTAAATTAGGCAACCTAAACAATTGAGAAAGGTCAAACATTTTAAAGGGTTTGGAGTTTCTAGGGGCAGTAAATTATGAGAAGGCAAATATATGAGGGGACTAATATGGGGACATAATAAATCTGATTATGCAATCAGATATGTTTTGCTGATTCCTTTTAGTGTTATCTTGAACTGAAAGGAAGCACAAAACAAATCTGATTAAATAACCCTTATTAGCTCAAATGATTGACCTTTGTTAAAATTATGTATAAACTTGATCTGACTGCCCCTTTTGGGTTTTCACTTCCCTTTCTGAGACATATATATAAAAGGTAAAGGCCCTCCCGTTGATCGTCGATTTGCTCGAGCGGGCCCAGTAACGTCTCCATTGGAGACTTTGTTGTTACTGTGTCTGGCATATCGAATACTCTCGGTAGCTTGCCGGGTATATAAAATAAACATATTCAAATGTAAAATATGGATATCAAAGATTATGTGTATATTTTTCCAAGCTAAACTACATTTTACTTTATTTGGGGGACACAACCAGCAGTATTTTTGGCTTAATCCTGGCTCTGTGCTCAAGGATCACTCCTGGTGGGGCTTGGAGGACCATATAAGATATTCAAGGCAAGCATCCTACCCACAGTATTATTGCTCAGGTGCCCCTAATCTATATTTTTCAATTTAATTTTAACTCCAAGTACTGATCTAAGAGAAAAATGATTTTTTGCATATCTGGACTGCATAGCCCCTTGGGATCTGAGCCCATACAGTTTGGAGCGTCTCAGAACACATGGAGTGGGCTATGTTGGCAGTATTTTAACCTTATCTATCTTTAGCATACATGCAGCTAAAATAAAAGGGTAGAGGACACCAAAAACATCTAGAGACTACAGAGGTCACTGATGGAGTACAAAAGTGAAGAAATCTTTTTTTTTTTTTTTTTTTTTTTTTTTTTTTTTTTCCTTTTTTTTTTTTTTTCCCCCTTTATTTTATTTTATTTTCTTAAAGTTGTAGATTTACAATTTTTTGTGCTTTGGTTTCAATTATACAATGATCAGATACCCATCCCTCCACCAGTGCCCATTTTCCACCACCATGGATAATATCCCTCCCACCCCCATCCCCCCATCCCCCCGTCTCTGTGGCAGGGCAATCCCCTGTGTTCTCTCTCTCCTTTTGGGTGTTGTGGTCTGCAAAAGAGGCATTGAGTGGCAAACATGTTCAGTCCATAGTCTACTTTCGACATGCATCTCCCCTCCTGGGAGGATCCTCCAAACATCCTTTATTTGGTGCTCCCTTCTCTATCTGAATAGCCCTTTCCTCTAGGATACCCGGCTGGCCTCTAAGTTATGGAGTAATCCTCCTGGTGCTGATCTCAGCTATTCTTGGGTATTAATCTCATACTTTGTTACTTTATATCCCCCAGATGAATGCAATCTTTCTATGTCTATCCCTCTCTTTCTGACTCATTTCGCTTAGCATGATACTTTCCATATTGTACCACTTGTATGTAAATTTCATGACTTCATCTTTTCTAAGAGCTACATAGTACTCCATTGTGTAGATGTACCAAAGTTTCTTTAACCAGTCATCTGTTCTTGGGCATTCAGGTTTCTTCCAGTTTCTGGCTATTGTAAAGAGGGCTGCAATGAACAAACAAGTGCAGATGTCACTTCGACTATACATTTTTGCCTCTCTGGGATATATTCCCAGGAGTGGTATTGCTGGGTCAAATGGGAGCTCAATTTCTAATTTTTTGAGAATCGTCCATACTGTTTTCCAGAAGGGCTGAACCAGTGGACATTCCCACCAACAGTGAAGGAGTGTCCCTTTCTCGCCACATCCACGCCAGCATCGGTTGCTTTTGTTCTTTTGAATTTGGGCCAGTCTCTGAGGTGTGAGATGGTATCTCATTGTGGTTTTGATCTGCATCTCCCTGATGATTAATGATGTAGAGCATTTTCTCATGTGCTTTTTTGCCATTCGGATTTCTTCTTTGAGAAAGTTTCTGTTCATTTCATTGCCCCATTTTTGGATGGGGTTGGATGTTTTCTTCTTGTGGAGTTTAACCAGTATTTTGTATATCCTGGATATCAACCCCTTGTCAGATGTGTATTCGGTGAATATCCTTTCCCATTCTGTAGACTGTCTTTGTATTTTGGTCACTGTTTCTTTGGAGTTGCAGAAGCTTCTTAGTTTAAGATAGTCCCATTTATCTATCTCTGTTTTCACTTGCTCGGCCAGTGGCGTGGCATCTTTGAAGATACCATTAGCTTCAATGTCATGGAGGGTTTTGCCAACTTTGTCTTCAATGTACCTTATGGTTTCTGGTCTGATGTTGAGGTCTTTAATCCATTTTGATCTTACTTTTGTACATGGTGTTAGGCAGAGTTCTGAGCCTATTTTTTTGCATGTAGCCGTCCAGTGATGCCAACACAATTTATTAAAGAGGCTTTCCTTACTCCACTTCACATTACTTGCACCTTTATCAAAGATTAGATGAGCATATGATTGAGGAGAAATGTCAGTATATTCAACCCTGTTCCATTGGTCTGCAGTTCTGCCTTTGTTCCAGTACCATGCTGTTTTAATTATTACTGCTTTGTAGTATAGTTTGAAGTTCGGGAGGTTGATTCCTCCCATTTTCTTTTTCCCAAGAATTGCTTTAGCTATTCGTGGGGGCTTATTGTTCCATATAAATTTCAAGAGTGTTTGCTCCATTTCTTTGAAGAATGTCATGGGTATCCTTATAGGGATTGCATTGAATTTATACAATGCTTTCGGTAGTATTGCCATTTTGACAATGTTAAGTCTCCCGACCCATGAGCAGGGGATATCTTTCCATTTCCTCATGTCCTCTTTTATTTCCTGAAGTAGCGTTTTGTAGTTTTCTTTGTACAGGTCCTTTACTTCCTTAGTTAAGCTGATTCCTAGGTACTTGATTTTCTGGGGCACAATTGTGAATGGGATTGTTTTTTTCATGTTGCTTTCTTCTCTCTCACTGTTTGCGTATAGGAAAGCCATGGACTTTTGCGTATTGATTTTATAACCTGCAACTTTACTATACGAGTCTATTGTTTCTAAGAGTTTTTTGGTGGAAGTTATTGGGTTCTCTAAGTAGAGTATCATATCATCTGCGAATAGTGAGAGCTTGATTTCTTCCTTTCCTACCTGAATGCCCTTAATATCTTTTTCCTGCCTAATCGCTATTGCAAGTACTTCCAGTACTATATTGAACAGCAGTGGAGAGAGTGGGCATCCCTGTCTCGTCCCTGATCTTAGAGGGAAGGCTCTCAGTTTTTCCCCATTGAGGATGATGCTTGCTGTAGGCTTGTGGTAGATGGCTTTAATTATGTTGAGGAAGGTCCCCTCTATACCCATTTTGGCTAGGGTTTTCATCATAAAGGGGTGCTGGATCTTATCAAATGCTTTCTCTGCATCTATTGATATGATCATATGCTTTTTATCTTTTCTTTTGTTGATATGGTGGATTATGTTGATTGATTTCCGAATGTTGAACCATCCTTGCATCCCTGGGATGAATCCTACTTGGTCATGGTGTATGATCTTTTTGATGAGTAGTTGGATTCTATTTGCTAGTAGTTTGTTGAGGATCTTTGCATCTGTGTTCATCAGGGATATCGGCCTGTAATTCTCTTTCTTTGTGGTATCTCTGTCTGCTTTTGGTATCAGTGTGATATTTGCTTCGTAGAAACTGTTTGGAAGTGTTTTTGATATTTCAATTTCGTGGAAAAGCTTAAAGAGGATTGGGAGTAAGTCCTCTTTAAAGATTTGGAAGAATTCACTAGTGAATCCATCCGGGCCAGGACTTTTGTGCTTGGGGAGACTTTTTATTACCATTTCAATTTCCTTGATGGTGATAGGTCTGTTCAGGTATTCCAGGTCTTCTTGGTTCAGCCTTGGGAGTCTGTAGGAGTCTAGGAATTTATCCATTTCCTCGAGGTTTTGATGTTCCGTGGCATAAAGCTTCTCAAAGTACTCCCTGAGGATCCTCTGAATTTCTGTGGTTTCTGTTGTAATGACCCCCTTTTCATTTCTGATTCGGTTTATTAGGGTTTTCTCTCTCCCTTTCTTTGTGAGTTTTGCTAGAGGCTTATCGATCTTGTTAATTTTCTCAAAGAACCAGCTCTTGGTTTCATTGATCTTTCGGATTGTTTTTTGGGTTTCCATCTCATTAATCTCTGCTCTGAGTTTTATTATTTCCTTTCTCCTGTTCGGGTTGTGCTCCTTTTTTTGGTCCTTCTCCAAGCTCTTAAGCTGTGAGGTTAGGTTACTTATGTGTGCTCGCTCCTCCTTCCTGAGGAATGCTTGTAGAGCTATAAACTTTCCTCTTAACACAGCCTTTGCTGTGTCCCATAAGTTTTGGTAACTCGTGTTCTCATTTTCATTCGTTTCTAGGAATCTTTTGATTTCCTCTTTGATTTCCTGTCTAATCCACTCGTTGTTCAATAGTGCACTGTTTAATTTCCAGGTGTTTGATTTAGTTTTCTGTTTTTGTGTGTGATTTACTTCTAATTTCAGCGCATTATGGTCTGAGAAGATTGTTGATACAATCTCTACCTTCTTAATTTTATGGAGGCATGTTTTGTGGCTCAGCATGTGGTCTATCTTGGAGAATGTTCCATGTACGCTTGAGAAGAATGTGTATTCAGCTTTTTGTGGATGAAGTGTCCTGTATATATCTACTAAGTCCCTTTCTTCCATTGTTTCCCTCAAATGAAGTATGTCCTTGCTAAGCTTGAGTCTGGTTGATCTATCAAGAGGTGACAAAGCAGTGTTGAAGTCTCCCACTAGTATTGTGTTGCTATTGATGTCTTTTTCCAAATCTATGAGTAGTTGTTTTAAGTACTTTGCTGGTCTCTCATTAGGTGCATATACATTTATTATTGTAAGTTCTTCCTGTTGTACAGATCCTCTGATCAATAAGTAATGGCCTTCACTGTCTCTTATGACCTTCCTCACTCTGAAATCAATGTGGTCTGATATAAGGATGGCTACCCCAGCTTTTTTATGGGAGCTGTTTGCCTGTAGGATTGTTTTCCAGCCTTTGACTCTGAGTCTGTGTTTGCTTTGACTATTGAGATGCGTTTCTTGCAGGCAGCAGAATGTTGGGTTCAATTTTCTAATCCATCCTGCCACTCTATGTCTTTTAATTGGTGCGTTTAGCCCATTGACATTGAGAGAGATTATTGTTATGGGATTTTGTCCCATTGTTCTGTTAAAATTTGGTGTATTTGAGGGGCCTTTCTTGCCTTAAAGTAGCCCATTTAGTTGTTCTTGTAACCATGGTTTTGAGTCTATGAAGTTCCTGAGCTGTTGTTTGTCTGTGAAACTGTGTGTTGTTCCTTCTATTATGAATGAGAGTCTTGCTGGGAAAAGTATTTTGGGGGAGGCATTTATTTCATTGAGTTTTTTTACTATGTCCCACCACTGTTTTCGGGCCATGAGGGTTTCATCAGAAAAATCAGCTGTGAATTTTAAGGATGCTCCTTTGTAAGAGATTTCTTTCTTCGATCTTGCTGCTTTCAGAATTTTGTCTCTGTCTAAGGTTTTGGTCATTTTGATCAGAATGTGTCTTGGGGTATTTTTATTCAGATTTAAGTGAAGAAATCTTTGACTATGATACATTATTCATTTGTTCCCCAAATGTTTATTGAACTCCTACTATACATTAAGCATGTCCTAAACATCAATATCCAAAGAAGAAAGAATACAGTTCTTATTTTCAGGGAATTTACAGTTAATTAGGAGAATGATATATATTAAAAAAGACAAATTCAGTGGTTATAGTATAGGATACAAAGTTTATCAAAGAGGTATACTTAGAATATTATCAAAATAAAAGAAAGTATTCAGGAAAGGAGTGCAAAAACCCAAAGATATTGTTAGAATATCGAATTCAGTAAGTAAACAACTCGTCTCCATCTTGCATATTATCAACCAGCTAAATGCAAATCCAAGATATCGTACCATGGTGACTAAGAAATGAGAGAATCAATATTAGGAGGGTGGGGAGATATGCCTGTTTTATGATGAATGAGTGAGTTATTTCTATATCCTATTTAGAATGCTAAGTAAATAAAGTAATACAAGATTAAAGTTGGTGGCTCATAAAGTATCTGTGACCGAGATTGAAAAGGGTAGGAAATAACATGGGCACTAAGAGAGAGGTAAGAGGCTTACAGGAGGCTAAGGAGTTGCAAGGAAGCTGGCAAGGAAGCTATACAAGGTTAGTTGGTCATTCAGCAAACAAATCAATTTGATCACATTGATATCAAACGGACAAAAGATTATTATAATGTATGTATATTAATGAAAATCAATTGTTAGTATTTTACATAAAGGCCACACACAATCAAGCACAATGAAATTATCTAAAAAAAAAAACAAGCATAGTAAAATACATGTCTGTAGTGATTAACATAAGCCACAGCCTACCAGAATTTAAGCAAGCCTGATAAGTCTCAGATTGTATTTGTTTGTGAGTCTAGGACAGGTATCTTTTTGCAATGGTTCTAATAATGTATGATGGGAAGTCTCAATGCACCTTTTAGATGAAGGTGAAGAAATTCTTATCCTGATACTGAGACTAATCACTGCAAACAGCTTTCACTGGCCTCTTTAGATATTTCTTTAGCTGTTAAGAGCTTCTGGGGTCCCAGAATAGGGCTTCCTGAGGAGGGATCACACCAAGAACTCATGAAGACTGGGATATAAAGGTCTGCTTATGTAAGTCAAATTAGGTCCCCTCCATGAAGTTTCCCAGGTTTCCAATAAAGCACTGTATACTTTACAGTTTCACTGTCTGCCTAGTTTTTCTTACTCATTTTCTTCCAGACACTGCTTAAGAAACTTCCTAGGAACTAAACTCCACTCCAGAACCTGCTTTTCAGGGAAACCACTCTGTGACATCATGCCCTCTACCTCTATTAGTTAAATGGCCAAAAGTAATAGATAACTCCATCTCAACTGTCTTAAAGAAGGAAATATTGTCTCACATTACCTGAAGCCTGGAGGTGGAGTTTCAGGGTTAATTAATCCAGTGATTCACTAAAACCAAGGTTTTTCTTTGCTCTGCTATCAGTATGATGGCTTTGTATGTCAGCTTAGTATTCCTCAGAGTCAAAAAATGGCACCATATAAAGGTAAAGTCGATCTTTAAAGAGCAATGCACCTTTTCTCAGAAACTCTCTCACCCACCTTCCTGTAGTCACTGGCCAGAACTGGACACACATTTCCCTACAAACCAATCTCTGGCAAGGGAAGGGGATGGCCATGATTTGCAGAAACCAATCAAAATTTCCTTCTGATTCTTTTGAGAGCTAGACATATTCTAGGAAAATAACTGGGTAATGACATTGCCACACTCTAGAATGTATTTATTCAGCCCCTTTCTTCCAAGTAATTAATTTTACGTAACTTAAAATCTAGGTTAAGTAGCTGGAGGGAACTGTTATTTTTACATAAAGCACCTGTATGGACCTTCTGTGATTTATCCTGCAAGGACAATGAAATGACTTTTTTCCAGATATATGGTGGTGGTATCAAAACAAAAGTGAACTTACCATGTATTGTATATATGTGCATTTTCACCAGAGCTGGATTTTAGTGGAAAGTAGCAGCACTTGATATTCCACACCAATTATATAAATTTGGGAGGGTTAAGGTACACACTTTTATTAAATAAACCAGTCTCAAAGGGACAATACTATTTGACTTCATTTCATATAGCATTCCTCGGAGGAAAAAAATTAAAAATTGGTGTCAGAAGCTGAAAAACTAGGAATTATTTGTTTACTGGTAACAGTTTCAATTCTTGAAGAAGATAAAAGTTCTGGAGATAGATGGTATTGATGGTTCACAACAATGAGACTACACTTAATGTTACTGAAATGTACACTTAAAATCATTAAAATGGCAAAATTTTATCTGAGGTTAATTTTACCACAAATAGAAGAGAAGAAGTACATAGTAAGTCAATACCTGTGAGAGAAAAATATTCACAGCTAAAGTAAAAAAAATTATTCTTCCTAGAAAAGCCTGAATCAGCCACCAAAGTACTTAGCTTATGAATACCTACTGAAAAAATATTTTATTGTGCTCTATTTATAAAATGGATTTGAGGGATTTAAATACATGTGACTGTTAGCTCATCATGTAGCAAAATTAATTCTAATGAGAAGTTTGATTTTAAACGTTAAATTATTTCTAAATAAAGCTTTACTATTTAAATAATAGACTCCTACCATCCCGTTGGGAGGACAAGATTAATGGCTACTTATCTTATTAAAATCTTATTATGCTCACATTACTGTTATTTTCTGAATTAGGTAAAAATACTATTCTGTGTAGAGGAAAGTGATCAAAATTGGATTGAACATATTAATGTATTTTAATAACTTTCCCCAAAAGTTCATAAACCTCAACCCTAACCAAAGCATGTCACTAAAATATTACAATTTATCTTCTGTTCAGAAAAGAAGATTCCACTGAAATATTTGTAGTTATTTAAGGACAAAAATAGATGTCTGTCAATTAATGTAGAGCAAGTATTTTTAACTAAGTAGAAGCCCCCTTACATAATTTGTAAAGACGTTTTTCAACTCCATATTCATAGGGTATGCTGAATATTTGAAAATTACATCCAGAGAAAATAACAGTTCTGAAATTTCTAGTGATATTGATATTCTACACTATTTATAATAAATTTGGAAAGGCTAAGAAACACACTTTTATTAAATAAACAGTCACAAAGGGACAATACTATTTGATTCCATTTCACATAGCATTCCTAGAATAGTCAGCCTCAGAGAAAAAATTTCCCTTTCAGAAACATCAAATTTAAGAAAACTCAGTACAAGAGAATACTTTCACAAGAAGTGTTCTAGGTAAGGGAGTAATACCTGACTAATCATAGAAATAAGAAAAGAAATTCTGGGTATGATAAGATGGTTAGATTCACAATCCATCAATTACTCTTAGCTCAAGTACAGGCATCGCAGTACTTCCATATACCTTTCTGGTGGTGGGAAGAGACTGAAGTACCCAACTTCGTAATGTAACCCAAAGCCAGGTTTCCCAAGCAATAGAATTTGTTCCATTGTGTTAGGTTCAATCCCTGGCAACACGTTACCAGAAATTTTCCCCAAGAATAGAGCCAAGAGTAATCTAAGAGCACCCCTGGAGCACCACCCAAACCAAAGTAAAATAAAACGAAAATAGGCAGAGGATGTGAGTAGATGTTTCTCCACAGAAGACATATAAGTAGCTGGCAGGTATATCAAAAGGTTTTCAACATTACCAATCTTTGGGTAAAGCAAATTAGAATCTCAAAAAGACACCTTGTCACATCTCTAAGAATGATTATTATCAAAAAGTCCAGAGAGGGTCTCTGGGATGTGGCACAGTGACAGAGGTCCTGCCTTGCTTGTATAAAGCTAAGAGTTTGATCCTGGCACCATCCCTAATGGGCTGAACAGAATTTTCACAGCATTTCCCTTCTGCTCCCTGGCACCAAATCAAAAGCATCCCATTTCTAACACACCACTACCAAGTGTCTGTGTAAGCACAACTGAAGTTGTGAGCCTTGAAGGGGACCACAATCATGTCTGTGAGCAACATAAGAAGTGTGCAACCCTTAGTCATCACAAGAACAATTAAGGGAATGGAAGGGAGGAAAAGTTCTAAAGGTAATAAGTACTATCAAGAAAGTGGAGAAAAGAGAATTGTTGTACTCTTTTGGGAGGAATGTACAGTGGCATAACTATGTAAAATAGCTGGAAGTTCTCCAAAAAAATGAAAAACAGAACAAACACAATAGAACACGGTTGGCAGTGGACCTGAGCCCTCTAAGCTTTATTACAACTATAAAAATAGAACTACCCTATGATCCAGCAATTTTTTTCTGTTTATATAGAAGAAAGAAATGAAATCACTATATTAAAGACATATCTGCATCCCTGTGTTCATAGCTGCATTTTTTATGACATCCAAACACAGAAACAACCTAAATGTCTACTGATGGATGAAGGGATAAATAAGTTATAGTACTTGTGGGCTGGAGTGATAGCACAGCGGGTAGGGCATTTGCCTTGCACGCTGCTGACCCTGCCCACCAGGGTTTGATTCCTCCACCCCTCTCGGAGAGCCTGGCAAACTACCGAAAGTAGTTTAGCACAGCAAAATCTGGCAAGCTCCCCGTGACATATTCGATATGCCAAACACAGTAACAACAAGTCTCACAATGGAGATGTAACTGGGTCTGCTCAAGCAAATCGGTGAACAATGGGAGGCCAGTGCTTACCTATACAACAGACTAGTATTCAGTTATAAAAAGACAAATCTGTGACATTAATGTACCTCATGCAAAATAAAATAAGTTAAATGCTCTATGAATTCATTTTATGTTAAATATAATACCTCGCAGAGAAACAAAAGAACTATATTTGTGATTACAAGAGGATGGGAGTGAATCATATGAAGGTGACCAAAAAGTACAAACTTCCAAATATGAGATAAAAATATATGTTTATAATCACTGTCACTGTCCTCCCATTGTTCATCGATTTGCTTGAGCAGACCCAGTAACATCTCCATTGTGACAATTGTTACTGTGTTTGGCATATCATATCAAATAAGTAACGGGTAGCTTGCCAGGCTTTGCCGTGCGGGCGAGATACTCTCGGTAGCTTGCCGGGCTCTCCGAGAGAGGCGAAGGAATCAAATTCGGGTTGGCCATGTTGGCCGCTTGCAAGGCAAATGCCCTACCCGCTGTGCTATCACTCCAGCCCATGTTTATAATATATAATATATAACCTGATGGCTCTAAATTTAAAAAAATATAACATATTGATGCCAGTGCAGAATATAAGTGGATTGCACTTGGATGTGCCTTAATTAACACAAAATGCAGTGATGGCATTCACATGTTAAACGAGGAAAAGCATCCTGTTACTCATCGATTTGCTTGAGCGAGTGCCAGTAATGTCTCCATTCGTCCCTGTCACGTGCTAGTGTAGCCCAGTGGCGTCTCCTCGTTCTAGGAACACGAACAGCCTCAAACCGATCATTCAGGGTCTTGATGAAGTCTGACCATCTCACAGGTTGGCGGCCATGCAATCTTTTGACGTTCCGTGGAATCCAGTCAGTAATGACTCTAGTCCAGCGGTTGTCTCCAAATATCATTACGTGTCCAGCCCATCTGATTTTTGACAACTTGGCAAACGAGACAGCATCCTTGATTCTTGACCGTTGACAGAGGTCGGAACTCTGGATGCTTTCTGTCATTTGAGTGAAGCGTGATACTCCAAGCGTAGCTCTTTCAATTCCTCTTTGGGAGACCCGAATAGCACTCTCATCCTGTTTTTTTAGGGCCCGGGTCTCTGAGGAATATGTTAATGCAGGAAGAACAGTGGAATCAAAGAGATGTGCCCGGAGCCGGAGGTTCTTCGTCTTCTTAGCTATTTCTTCAATGCTCTTGAAGGTGTTCCAAGCCGCCCTCTTCCTCCTGCGCAACTCAGGTGCCAGGTCATTGGTCATGTTGACTTCTCGACCTAGGTACACATAACTGTTGCATTCGGAGATGGTTGTTCCATTGAGAGCGAATAAGACCATTTCTCATAAACATTTTCTTCGTGAGATTTAGCTGTAGTCCAACCTTTCCACATTCACGGTCGAAGTCGTCCAGCATTTGTGTTGCTTGGCTGATGTTTGGTATTATTAGAACAATGTCATCAGCAAAGCGGAGGTGGTGTAGTTGCCGACCATGTATCTTCACTCCCATTCCTTCCCATTCCAGTCATCACATGATGTTCTCAAGGGTAGCACTGAAGAGTTTCAGTGAAATGGTATCACCCTGTTGAACCCCTGTCTTGATGTCAATGATCACCTCCCTGTAGAATGGTGAGATACTGGTAGTGAATCCACAATAAACCCACCATAAACCATCTTTTTTGCTCATGGATAGAGACAACCATCTCTTATTAATGGCTAAGTTTTCTCCTAAGTGGGGGTGGAAGATGCAGGGTGGCTAGGTAGATGGAGTATTTTTATCTATAGATTATGATGCAACTTGGTTGATCCTATAACAGTGCTATTACAGTACAGTATTCCTACTGAGTTGGTAATAAAATCTTTTGTAATAATAAAAATAAAAAATTGAATAAAGACAGGCATCCATGATAAAAAAATAGTCATTTGGGCCTAACAATTTTCCGGTACAATGTTAGGTTTGAATTAAAATTGACCAAGATATAAGTGTTGTGAACCTCTGTAGGATGACATTGGTTTGTCATTTCTGCCTTGCCACAGGGAGTTTAGGTTAATTGGGTTGCTCCCATCAGAGTGCTCCCATTCCTCTGTGTTTTTTCGTAACTTCTTTCTTTGTGCTCTGTTGATTTGTAGATATTGTTTTTCTCTTCTCCTTAAGTCCTTTGCATAGTAATTCAGAGCAAAGTCCTTTTTGTATGGACACAAATGCTATGCTTTTGTAAAGTGGGAGTTAATTGACTCTGAATGATATTTACCTCCTGGACATCTTTTCTTTCAACTTAAGCCTCAGTTTCCCTTACTTCCTAGCTCTCCCAAAGGCAAGGTCCAGAGGAGGGACTGGATGGACCCAGGGTAAGTGGGGAGCTATGTGCTACCCTGGCATCGAGATGGGCCTGGCCAAAGTGCCTAATGCTTAACTATAAAGTTAAGAGCTTGATCATGGACAAAGGCTGTCATGATTCAAAAAGTAATAACTAGATTTGGACCCTGCTAGGGTTAGGAATGATTAATCTGGCCTGAGCACTGTAGTCTGAGCCTGTGGCAAGATGTTCCCAAGAGAGTTGCCCTATAAGCCCCAATGTATCTTTTAGGAGAAAAACACCTTAAGAGATTATTTTGCCTGTGGGCAGTCAGGAAGGGCTTTGGAATATCCCTAGGTGGTGTTTCTACCTTTGAGCTTGGTGGGCTGTCAGGAAGGGCTTTCTTATGTTGATTTTGCTACCAGACTGGGTGTAGCTCCCCCAGAGGGCAAGGTGGAGAGAAACAAGTTGGGGTGGAGAGACCAGCTGGGGAGAGGGAGAATTCAGAGAGCTGGGATTGAGGAATGAGGGGCTAGGGAAGGAAGAGTGTGTGAGATGGGAGAGAGATGAGAGAGAGCAGGGCGGGAAGATGGAGCACAGAGAGACTAGCAAGGGGGACAGAGGGAGAAGGATGTAGAAGAATACAGGAGCAGGCACGTGGAGAGAGAGAGCGCCCAGGCTGCGAGATGGAGTGCAGAGAGATGAGTGGGAGAGACAGGAGGAGACAGGAATGAGGGGCAGTGTGAGACTAGAATGGGAATCTCAGAGAGACTGGGGCAGGCATGTGGGGAAAATGGAATAACAGCATCTGATCAACCAACCGGCTTGGCCCTCGTTTCCTCCTTCTTCTGCCCCATGGCCCCAGCCGCCCCGGCTGGAGGAGCGGCCTGAGGACCCTTCGTGTGGGGGCGGCAAGGGGGAGAGCCACCAGGGCTCTCCTCGGACGCCCCTGGAGGTTATACACACCTCCATATTTATTTTTTCTACATTTTTAATATAAAGAACAATGTAAGGTGGTCCTATTTTTACTGGTATATATATATGTGTGTATATTATAGAGATAGATAGATAGATAGATAGATAGATAGATGTGTGTATAAGATTTACTGTTAAAAATCCCATTTTTCTTTAAAAAAGATGATTCATTACCACTTAATAGAGACATTTATTTTAAGGAAATTCAACATCACATTTTAAGGAAAGTCAACATCACACGAATAGTATTAAAATAATTTGTCACATAAGCAATGAATTAAGAGTTAAATATTGTGGGAGCAAACAGCCCTACTTTTCATCTTTCCCACATATGTTCATGATCCCAATTAAATCATAAAGTCTAACAGTATGACTGATTTTTCTCAGTCAGTTTTTGAGGTATTCTACAATTATATAAATAAATAATTGGGGTTGTTGTAAGCAATTTCTGTAGTAATAATGAGAATCACATTTAGTTCACCTGAAACATAATTAAAGGTATTTTGATGGCCATTTAAATGCTTTAGGTAATTAAAATGATTACTATTTTTGGAACACTGTTCCTAGTAACACTGTATTACATAAAACACATAGGATTATATTTCTGATGTTCCTCTGGTCACAGTAGAATGCCTTGCCTAGGAAAGAGACAGTTCCAAAGAGCCAAAGAAATAACATTTCTGAGAGTATCCGTCCAGCAATGATGATTAAGAGTGGTAATCTCATATTAATTCTCCCTGAGTTGTCCATTACATTGTCTTCCAGGGATTTCTAGCATGACTTGAGCCCCAGTTGTCTGCTGCAATATATATATATATATATATATATATATATATATATATATATTTTACCATGCTTGCACTGATTTCCTTTCCTTCTTTGCCTCAACTCCCCACTCCTACATGAGTACAGAGTACATTCTGGAATCATTTCCCATATAAATTCCCTGCACTTAAATCTTGAAATCTTGTCCTAAGCTCTGCTTCTGAGAAAACCTAAACTAGTATAATAAGTAGGGAAGAAATTATGTCATAGGACCCAAGGACAGATATTGGAATCAGACTCAAATCTCACGGCAAATAGATATAGCATTGAGATCTCATGAATATTTGCTGTAAGACTTCATCATTCTGTGAAATAGTGCTGATTTTCTTCATGAGTTTCTTCTAGTTTTCCCTCTAAACTAATTCCTCATACTCTATTCTGCAGCTATTTTCTCAATGTTGAAGCTTCTACTTATTCATAAATTTAAATTACTCATAATGTTGACTCACTCATGGCCTATCATGACCCTCCCACTCAGTGTTACTTCATGACTTTTTAGTTTCAGACTTCACTGTTAATCATAAAGGTCTAATTTAATTTTTCCATTCAAATGGTGGAGAATGAAAATCAAATGCACTCAATCTTGAATCAGAGCTAATTACACTAAATTAGTGATATACAGCTAGCCATCATCCAATCCAGGACACTTATATGAGTGAATGAGGTACTGTTAATAATTAAATCAAGACAACTGGCATAATCAGATGATGACTGGGTAAGTTTATAGTAGCTTTCCTAGGATCAGTGTTTTAATGATCATCACGTAAGTCATGGCCCTTATATTTGTACAAAGAAAGCTAGCACATGATCACCCATTAAGGAGATCAATAATTTTATAAGGAAATAAAAATAATCATTGTTACAATATAAAAATTCAGACTGTAGGATCATACTAACCATTACGAATCAATAGTAATTCTACTCATGTCAAACTTTCAGGATGATAAAACTATTCTATATTTTTAAAATATTTTTAGGATAATGAGGATGATAATCATGAACAAAAAAGTTCTGTTTTATAGATGAGAAGCCATTTTGTATACCATAACTGCTCAACAGAAAATTTCAAATCAATATTAGTAAAGTTGACATAAAAGTGGCCATTAGAACTGTATAAAATAATCTCTGGAGTCACTGATCTCACCTTGACATTATTTGCCCCTATTCAATTGATATCAAGACAGTCAAAAGCATATTCATGGCTGTTTCAAATACAATGAATCAGAAGGAAAGTTCTTGATTATGAAGGAAGCAAATGGCTTCCTTTACTATCTCATATCTCTCAGCATTAGAGACAATTTTTCTCACCATTGTTCTGTATTATAAAAATTTTATCTTACTATGTGATCTTGTAAATAGTGTTTTTACCATTATTTCAGTAAAATGGCAGATAAAATTTACTTTTTTCAATGGAATTCAGATAGATAAATCAACTAAACTTTTTTTCTACTTAAGCACAACGGGTAGGACATTTGTCTTGCATATGGCCGACCCGGATTCGATTCCTCCATCCCTCTCAGAGAGCCCGGCAAGCTACTGAGAGTATCCTGCCCACACGGCAGAGCCTGGCAAGCTCCCCATGGCATATTCGACATGCCAAAAACAGTAGCAACAAGTCTCTCAATGGAAACATTACTGGTGCCTGCTTGAGCAAATCAATGAACAATGAGAGGACAGTGCTACAATGCTACAAGATAAAAATATATAATCATTTAGTAACCCTCTGAATATGATGAACAGTGACTGGACTAGAGTTCATTTCAGCTACTTTTGACTCTGATTTTCTGAAAGTAGGAGATTTAAGTAGATATATTTGATAATCAGGTTTTGCTATGGTGTTCCACGCATCGGTAGGAGTCAGTTGGGATAAGAGAAAAAGGATGACGAAGAAAGTATTCTCTTTTATGTCTGAAGTAGTCAAAAATTTCAGGTTTCCAACAGATGCTTCATAGGTGATAGATTTGATGTTCATGATTTCAGTGACCTACCATAACAGATAACATTTCTTTGTCCAGATCAGAAGCATCTTTTGAATGTATAATTGCCTAGACAGTATCCCCAGCTGTATGTCACAAGAGTCTTTCAAACTCAACTTGCCTAAAACCAAAGTCTTGATACCTCACAATCAAAAGATTTCTTATATTCCTCTATTATTGAGTGACATCAATATCCTTTCAGCTGGACAATTCTCAAACCCAGCTGTGATTCTAAACATCCCCTACTTTTTAGGTTGAATTTATCCTTGTTCTCATATTCTATAAATTTTACTTTTTAAAATAGAAACCAAACCTAGAAGGACAAGCTACGGTGTAGGCCACTAGCCAATGATAATTTTCGCGTTGGTATGAACCTGAATGTTTGGTTCTTAAGCCAGGCAATGCTTGGGGGTCACCAGGCTCACAACCAGTGGAACTCAAGGGCCATTAACAATATACCAGTTGATGATGAAGAGGGACAGCATGCTGTGTTGAGTTTCAAATCATGTGGGCATATTCTTTAAAACTTGAGTTATCTTCCAAACTTAAATGTTAGTTCTTAATATTCCTTGAATCATCCCTTAATATTTCACTTCTCTCCATTAATTCATGACCTACATAATCCAAACAAGTGTCATTTTGCCTCAATAATGGCAACAATTTTCTAACTAAGCTTTATACTTTTTTCCTGACCTTCCCCTCTTTCAATTTAATCTCCATATTTAAATTAGATTGATTTTTAAAAATTATATCTGACCATAATTAAAATTTTTCAGTAAGTCACTCCTCTCATTAGGATAAACACAGAACTATTTTGCACATCTAGTCTCTTTTCTACCTTATTCCAAGGCTCCATTTCATCTCCTCATTTCAGGTTATATTCTTTTAAACCACATTCCTTTCTTCATCAAAATTAGAATTTACTTGTGTGACTATCGTGTTAATAAACACCTTTTCATTAGTTCTAATTCTCTGAGAATGAGGCTCTGTGTTTTCTAATGTTGGCTGAAATATGACCTTGTGGCTTTGCATCAAGAGGTGAAGATCAATTTCCTTCTCTTTGGGTGGGGCAAGCCTATGACTGATATGGCCAATAGAATACTACAGAAATGACTCTACCTCAGAAGGCTCAGTTGTAAAAATCAACATAACCTCTTTGTTATTCTCTGGAATATTTGCACTTAGTACCATAAAGCACCAAATAAGAAGCTTAACAGCCCTTAGGTGTATGTGCTTTTAAGAAGGCAAAACATACAGAAAAATCACATATAAGTGTGATTGGTAGCAATTTAGTTTTCATGTCATTCCAGTTAGATTCTAAAAATCTTTATTTAAAAAACCTTTGTTAATTCTGATTTCCAGATTTTGATTTGATGTCTCAACTAGTGAGACATCCTAGTTGAAGTTCCAGACATAAGGAAGCAAAGACAGGCTTCTGACAGAATACAAGACTTGCAGAATCCAGGAGTAAATACTTCCCATATTTTCTTTCTTTTTGGGTCACACCCGGTAATGCTCAGTGGTTACTCCTGGCTTTGCACTCAGGAATTACTCCTGGCGGTGCTCAGGGGACCATATGGGATGCTGTGAATCGAACCTGGGCTGGCCGCATGCAAGGTAAATGCCCTACCTGCTGTGCTATTGCTCCAGCCCCAATACTTCCCATAATTAATGTTTTGGTTACTAAATTTTAGTGATATGCTACTTAGCAAATGTAAATGGAAGAGAGGGTCATGTATGCCCCATAAGGAAGCTTATAGAGATGTTCCAATTGCTTAACACACTGTAGCACTGTAGCACTGTCCTCCCTTGTTCATCAATTTGCTCGAGCGGGCCCAGTAACATCTCCATTGTGAAACTTGTTGTTACTGTGTTTGGTATATTGAATATGTCACGGGTAGCTTGCCAGGCTTTATCATGCAGGCAGGATACTCTCCGTAGCTTGCCAGGCTCTCTGAGAGGAACAGAGGAATCGAACCTGGGTTGGCTGCATGCAAGGCAAACTTCCTACCAGCTGTGCTATTGCTTCAGTCTAGTAATTATATAGTAAGTGCTAAATTATATATACATGCATATGTGGAATTAAAGAGCAATGCTATGCCAATGCTTAAGCTATTCCCCCAAAATCATGTGGAAAATTTTCTTCCCTCCTCTCCTGTAAAATCACATTCAGTCTCAATAGCCAGTAGCAGAATCTTAAGTTAATACTTCTAATATATTCTAAATACATACAGAATACATATACATATACATACATATACATACATACACACACATATACATATACATACACATACATACATATACATACACACATACATATATGTACATACATATATACATGCATATACATATATGTATATATACATATACATATATATACATATACATATACATCCATATACATATATAATAAAAATATAATGGACAAACAATGAGCCATCAAATAGCAACATTTTAACAAAATGATTAACTGATTTCTTTTCAAGGGCACGGCAATTATTACTGTGATCTTTTTATTAAGCAGTTTATTTACCTTCCCTTTCATCTCTTTAATTCCTGTTGTGGACATAGTGGTGTTAAAGTGACAGTGGCAAATCACTATCTTAATGAGTTTACTGAAAGCGTTGTTAATTTGTCATGAGAAATTGACTAAAACAGAAGAAATTTAAGTTTCAGAAACTTGAAAATCATTACTCCCAATATACAGGAGTCAAGGTTCATTTTACGTGCAGAAAGAAGCATCCCCCCCAAAGCAGGAAAACAGAGAATTATTTAAATTGTAAAAAGGTGACACATCTAAGCAATTACTGGTAGCCCTACCTGTATATTATTAAAATTTTTTCAGAAGTTAAATGTCAGTTCTATTTGTTATAATTAAATGGTGAAACTGCATGTCAAACCAATGGAAATTATATCTCAAACATCCAACTTAACAGTGGTTCATAGAAGAATGTATATATTGAACTTCAATGACCCACTTTGCAGATATTTGGAGGAAAGGCCACATACGACAAACCCACAGTTAACATCATACTCTTAGGGAAAAAATAGTTTTCCCTCTAGGATTTGGAATAAGACTAGTATGCCCTCTCATCACTACTTTTCAATATGATTTTGGATAAACTTTTTTTCTGAATGCAGTTAAAAATGACATAATAGGAATTCAATTCGAAAAGAAAAATGCTATTGGTATTTGCAGATGGCATGGCGATATACATTATTACATGTTGAAGGTTCAACATAATAATTAGTTCTGTTAAATGGTGAGATATACAATCAACATTGTGAAGATAGGGAATATGTGAATCCATTTACAAATATATCAAAAAAGTAAAATACCTATAAATAAACCCAACAAAGAGGTGAAAGACCTTTTTTAATGAACACTATAAACATTACTAACTAAAATAGAAAACAGACACAGAGATAAATGAAATCAAAATACCAAGATCAGGGTATAAATAAATACCATTTAAATGATCACCTTACCTAAAGCAATCTACAGATTCAATGAAACCCCTATTAAAATACCAATGGCATTATCTAACTGAAGAGAACAAACAATTGTAAATTTTTATGGGACCATGAAAGACACGAAATAATCAAAACAATCCTGAGAGAAGAAAAGCAAAACGCAGGCATCACTCTTTCTGACTAAAATCAATAGTAATTAGAAGCAATAATAACTAAACCTGTGAGGTACTGAAACAAAAACAGGAACACAGACCAAGGGAATGGAATAGAGAGCTCAGAAGAAAAGAACCAGATACATATACTCTAATCTATGATAAAGAAGTCAAAACCATGCAATGGATTAAAGAAAACCTCTGAAACAAATGATTCTGGGAAAACTGGACAGCCACATAGGAGTGGAGGAGAGGGGAGGGGAGGGGAGGGGAGGGGAGGGGAGGGGAGGGGAGGTGGGGGGAGAATAGGGCAGAGGGGGTAAAGAGGGAAGGGTGTTGGAGGGGAGCAGAAAGGAGGGGAAGGAAGGGAAAGGGAGAGGGAGGGAAGGAATGAAGTTCTATTTGGTACAATTCTTTGTAATTTTAGTCCAAGGAAAAAGAACTTTAAAATAAAATAAAACACAAGACTTTTTGGAAAAACAAATTGGAAATCAGATTAAGTTCCTAGTAGACCATGACATCGTCCAAAGTTAAATAAAGGAGTATCTGTTGCCAGGTGAAGTGATAAGTTCAGGTATGTTTGTGATTACTTAATCATATGTTAAATATTTTAAATGAGTACTTAGCTCGTGCTACATTAAATCAATTCATCAGCGCTTGATTTTTTAAAAATTAGCAGCTAGATATTTTAGGTAATACAGTTTGGCATGAGGAGGGAATGCTGCTTTTCTCTTAATAAAATTCAAAAACTTGACTTTAAGAAATTAGCTTTATTTCCATCTTAACACATGATTTAGCTACTATTTCACACTCATGAGTTGAACTATCTACACTGAAGTAGAAAATATGCACGACAGAATCATTTGTCCTTATTTGAAACTGAAAGATTTGGAGTTATGATATGAAGAAAAAAATTCAAGAAATATAATGTATGTTTGTCCTGTGTGTATGTGGTGTATGTGTGCATATATATTTATAGATAGATATTTAGTACAGGAATATGGAATAATGATTCTCAGTCTCAACTTTGGGGAATGTCTATTTTAAAAAATATAACTATATATCCATTTATTCCTGGAAAGATATTACTGTTACAAAACATTCCCCAATAGTATTGATCCAGTGGGTAAAATTGAAGAAAAGTGTCTGCCATAGAGGTGGGGTGGGGGACAAAAGAAACCTAGGGATAATGGAGGTGAAAAATGTAAACTGGTGAAGGGAAAAGAAAAAAAGGGAAAGGAAATAAAAGGAGAAAAGAGAAAAATAAAATTGTTTGAAATGGAAAAGTAAATATACATCACTAAAGTTGGCCTTCCTGAGCATCTTTAAAAAATCGCATCCTTCATACAAGGAATGGGACATTTCTATTCTTCACTGGGCACTAAAAACCGTCAGTTCTGAGTCATGATAAATGACTTCACTCTAATTGTAAAATGACTCATAAATAATTTAGGCCCCAAGAGATTGTTTTGCAAGCTATATCAAATTTATTTGGCTATATTCTGTACTTAAAAATCAATATCCATATGAACTTTGTGGTAACTTCCTTGCAGTGTGGGTAATATCAGCAAGCAGTGCATGAAACTAGAATGTTAGTAAGGTATCATGATATTGCATAGCAGATTTAATTGTTATTATTGCTTCAGATTTTTTGTTAAATTGCTAGTGCCTCTAGTTTCCTTCTCATTTTATTTGACAATCAGATGTTGACAGGTGTGTTGGGTAGGAGGAATAACAAAAAGCTCCACAAGGACATTTTCGATTAATTCCTTAATATAATTTAATATAGGCTTGGATGCAGTAAAAAATTTTATTTTTGTGTGCTGTGATATTAAATATTTGTGTGCCTGTAGTACTCTTGCAACTTTGAGGTGAGACTAATGGTATGAATTACCTATTAATATAGTATTTTTAAGGTTAATGAGAAAGGAAAAATAAATGTACAGTTGTCCTTACGGCAGTAAACCAATTTTTAGGACTTTATTTTAAGGAAGCAATTGCATATGTCTGAGAGTATTTGTAAGAGTATTAAAGAGTGGAATAGGAATGGAAGGAAAGTCAACATTCATTAACATGGCACCAATCAAGTAAAACATGGTGGTTTGTCTTAATTTTGTCTCTTCGTATTTGTGCTTTCTAAAACATTAGCCACATGTAGCTAATGAATGTTTAAAATGTGGCTAGAGGGGCCTGAGAGATAGTACAGTGAGTAAGGTGCTAGCTCTGCACACCGACTATCCGGTTCAATTACCTGCACATGTGGTTTCCGGAGCTTCTAGAAGGCCGACCCTGAGCACAGAGCCCCGATCACTAATGTGTGTGGCCATGAAATCAAAAAGAATAAAAAATGTGGCCAAGTACAGACCCAATTTCAAACATGCAACATGAAAAATTATGGCTAATATCCTATCGATAATTTTTATTTTGTCTGTTAAATGATAATTTTATGATAGCGTTATCACTTTTCTATTACTTTTGAATGTGACTACTGTAAACTTTTAAATTGCACACATGATGCAGATTTGCAGCTTGTATTGTCATTTCAGGGATAGCATGAGTGCCAGCTTAGTGGGTAGAGGAAAAGAGGAATGAAGCAGTTCCTGGGAATGAACACAGGAATATAAGCAGAGGAACTGAAGCACATGGCTGATGCTAAGAGAGGTAGCAGTACGCACTAAAACCCTAACTTTCAATGAACAAATAACATGGTAGTCAGGAGGGGAGGAATGTTGGACTGGAGGTGAAATTGTGATGGAGGGGATGGTCTTGGGCACTTCCAGGGCAGGGGTATGGAGTAACTTTGTATAGCACTACCAGAAACTTGAATATTATTGCAAGTCTATAACCTAAAATAAAATATTTTTAAAATTTACCTCTGTGCTCAACCATTCAACCATAAGTTCTTAGGTATGACCAAATTTTAATTAGGAACGTGTCTCAGCATACATAATTTCTCAATTTAGTAAAGAAAAATGGTTCTTTTTAGAGTCTGTCACTCAGATGAGTCTCCATTTGAAAAAGGAATAAAAACAAAACAAAATAAAAGCAAAGCCTGAGACAGGAATTTAACAGCAAGGAATTAATTACCTCAGAGAAACTGACAGAAGAGGAGGAATAAAAGGACAAGGAGTCCAAGGCACTGATCAAGAGTGTGAGTCAGACCAAGTCTCAGCGTCGCTCAGAACCTACCGAGAGCTCGGGATCTTTGATTATATTTCAGGATTTGTCTCACATCAAGTTAAGAAAACAGGGCTTTTTCATATCCCAGTGTCAGTCCTTGGCCATGGTGACACTATGAAGGCTTGTAACCTATCAGGTATTTCTGGCTCTTCAATGCATTGAAGGCATGTCACTAGCCTGTGGGAAATTATATAAATACCAGAGGAAACAAAGCATATGGAAAAAGGGGGATGAGAACATAAGATAAGTAGGAACTGAGAGGCTAAGAGCAATAACCACTCACAGAAATAGCTACAGTTTATGCAGTGGAATACTATGAAATAATTTGGCAGATCAATATTTTTGAATTTGAAATATAGGTAAAATAGTCATAGAGTAAAAGGCGTGTTAACAAACATGCCATTTGGCATGATCCCACATATAGAAAATTACAAATATATTCATAGAAAGGTTTTTGAAAGACTCGACTATCACATAAAAATGTATTTTAAATCTGAATTGTGATATTTTATTCTCACTATTCTTATTGGATTATTTTTAACAGTGCTTATGCATCAGGTATTAGAAAAAACAATAAGGCTGATATATGATTAATAAAGCCAAAGTGATAAGTAAAACCAATAATCTCAGTTATGAGAATATGTGAAAATTTTATTGAATTCGTGCCCCACTTATATATGGCAATTTTATGATGTGTGAATGCACCTGATGATGTGATTTTATGCTGACTTTATCTACTTTGTGCTTATGTGATCAAATGACCAGCATAAGTTTTAGAAACAGTGTGTGCTGCACTTGATGAAAAGAGCTATTCTATTTTACATGAGTTATTCTATTTTACATTTTTATTCTATTTAACATGAGTGTATGTTAAATCAGCTGTGGGTTCACTAGAAAATAAAATGGGATGGCTGGATCAAAGGGCCAGAGAAACAACACAATATAAGGGTTAAAGGGGCTACTATAAGACAAGACAAGACAAATCGTACAAGCACAAGAGACGCTTACAGAATGATGACACAAAACCCCATAACAATAATCCCTCTCAATGTCAACGGTCTAAATTCTCCAGTTAAGAGACACAGAGTGGCAAACTGGATTCAGAGACAGAATCCAACCTTCTGCTGCCTACAAGAAACTCATATCAACAGTCAGAGCAAACACAGACTCAAAGTTAAAGGATGGAATACAATCCTGCAAGCAAACAGCTCCCTCAAAAAAGCTGGGATGGAAGGATGGGGGGTGGGAGGGATACCGGGATCCATGGTGGTGGGAAATGGGCACTGGTGGAGGGATGCATATTTGATCATTGTATAATTGAAACCCAAGCACAAAAAAATTTATAAGTCTACAACTGTACCTCATGATGTCTCACTAATAAAATTTTTTTTAAAAAAAGCTGGGATGGCCATACTAGTTTTCGACAACATACACTTCAGGTTGAAAAAGATTAGAAGGGACAGCGAAGGCCATTTTCTATTCATCAAGGGATATGTACAACAGGAAGAAAACACACACTTAAATGTGTATGTGCCTAATGAGGGAACAGCTAAATATTTAAAACATCTGCTAACAGATTTTAAGGAGAACATTGCTAATAACACAATAGTAGTTGGACTTCAACATCTCCTTATCACCTCTGGATAGATCAAAAAGAACAATACTCTGCAAGGAAACGTTGACTTTGAAGGAAGAAATAGAAGAGAGAGGACTTATAGACTTATACAGGGCTTTACATCCCAAAACAAAAGAATACACATTCTTCTCCAGTGCACAAGGAGCATTTTCCAAAATTGTCGATGTGCTAGGCCACAAAACATACCTCAATAGAATCAGGAAGATAGAAATAGTATCAATAATTTTTTCGGAACAAGTCAGAAATGAGAAGGGGAATATCACAACAGAAACCAAAGAAATTCAAAAGATCATCAGAGACTACTTTGAAAGTCTGTAAGCCACGAAACAAGAGAACCTAGAAGAAATGGATAAATTCCTGAATTCTTATAATCTCCCAAGGCCGAATCAAGAAGATCTAGAATACCTGAATAGTCCTATTAACATCAAGGAAATTGAAACTGTAATAAAACATCTTCCCAAAAACAAAATCCCAGGTCCAGATGGATTCACTAGAGAATTTTTCCAAACATTTAAAGAGGACTCATTGCCAGTTCTTCTCAAGCTTTTCCAGGAAGTTAAAGAAACAAACTCTCCCAAGCAGTTTCTATGAAACTCATATCTCTCTAATACCAAGAGGAAACAAAAACACTACAAGAAAAGAAAACTACAGGCCGATATTCCTGATGAACACGGATGCTAATATTCTCAACAAAACACTAGCAAATAGAATTCAACAACTCATCAAAAAGATCATATACAATGACCAAGTGAGGTTCATCCTGGGGATGCAAGGATGGTTTAACTTTCAGAAATCAATCAACATAATCCATCGCACCAACAAAAAGAGAAGATCAACAAAAGAGAAGATAAAAAACATTATCATATCAATAGGAGAGAAATCATTTGGCAAGATCCAGCACCCGTTTATGATGAAAACCCTTGCCAAAATGGGGATAGAAGGAACTATCCTCAATATAGTTAAAGCCATCTACCACAAGGCTATGGCAAGCATCATCCTCAATAGGGAAAATTAAGGGCCTTCCCTCTAAGATCAGGGATGAGGCGAGGATGCCCACTCTCTCCACTGCTTTGCAATATAGTACTAGGATAATTGCAATAGTGGTCAGGCAAGAAAAAATATTAAAGGCATTCAGGTAGGAAAGGAAGAAATCAAGCTCTCACTACTCGCAGATGATACGATACTATATTTAGAGAACCCTAAAACTTCTACCAAGAAACTCCTAGACAATAGACTTGTATAGTAAAGTTGAAGGCTATAAAATCAATACCCAAAAGTCCATGGCTTTCCTATACCCAAATTATCAGAGAGAAGAAAGTGACATGAAAAATACAATCCCGTTCACAATTTTGCCCCAGAAATCAAGTAGCTAGGAATCAGCTTAACTAAGAGGTAAAGGATCTGTACAAAGAAAACTACAAAATGCTATTTCAGGATATAAAAGAGGACGCTAGGAAATGGAAAGATACCCCCTGCTCATGGATCAGGAGAATTAACATTGTCAAAATGTCAATACTCCCCAAAGTACTGTACAAATTCAATGTGATCCCCATAACGATACCCATGACATTCTTCAAAGAAATGGAGCAAACACTCCTAAAATTCATATGGAACAATAAGCACCCACGGATAGCTAAAGCAATTCTTGGGGAAAAGGAAATGGGAGGAATCAACCTCCCTAACTTCAAACTCTACTAAAAAGCAGTAATAATTAAAAAAGCATGGTACTGGAACAAATGCAGAGCCGCAGTCCAGTGGAACAGAGTTGAATACACTGATATCTCCCCCCAAACATGATCATCTAATCTTTAATAAGGCAGCAAGTAATGTAAAGTGGAGCAAGGAAAGCCTCTTTAACAAATTGTGCTGGAAAAACTGGACAGCTACATGCAAAAATTGGGCTCAGATCTCTACCTTACACCATGTACAAAAGTAAGATAAAAATGGATTAAAGACCTCAAGGTCAGACTCGAATCCATAAGGTACATTAAAGACAAGGCTGGCAAAATCCTCCACGACATTGAAGATAACTGTATCTTCAAAGATGTCACTCCACTGGCCAAGCAAGTGAAAACAGAGATAGACAAATGGGACTATTTTAAACTAAGAAGCTTCTGCACCTCAAAAGAAACAGTGACCAAAATACAAAGATAGTATACAGAATGGGAAAGGATATTCACCTAATACACATTCGACAAGGGGTTGATATCAAGGATATACAAAGTACTGGTTGAACTCCACAAGAAGAAAACATCTAATCCCATCAAAAAATGGGGCGATGAAATGAACAGAAACTTTCTCAAAGAAGAAATCCGAATGGCAAAAAGGTACATGAGAAAATGCTCTACATCACTAATCATCAGGGAGATGCAGATCAAAACAACAATGAGATACCATCTCGCACCACAGAGACTGGCCCACATCCAAAAGAACAAAACAACTGGTGTTGGCGTGGACGTGGCGATAAAAGGACCCTCCTTCACTGCTGGTTGGAAGGCAGACTGGTTCAGCCCTTCTGGAAAACAGTATGATTGATTCTCAAAAAATTAGAAATTGAGCTCCCATTTGACCCAGCAATACCACTCCTGGAAATATATCCCGGAGAGGCAAAAAAGTACAGTCGAAATTATACCTGCACTTCTATGTTCATTGCTGCACTGTTCACAATAGCCAAAATCTGGGAAAAACCTGAGTGCCCGAGAACAGATGACTGGTTAAAGAAACTTTAGTACATCTACACAATGGAGTGCTAGGCAGCTGTTAGAGAAGACCAAGTCATGAAATTTACATATAAGTGTTACTACATGAAAAGTATCATGCTAAGTGAAATGAATCAGAAAGAGAGGGATATAGAAAGATTGCATTCACCCGGGGAATATAAAGTAACAAAATAGGAGACTAATATACAAGAATAGTCGAGATAAGTACAAGGAGATTCACTCCATGGCTTAATGACCAGCCGTACATGCTAGGGGAAAAGGCAGCTCAGATCAAGAAGGGAACACCAAGTAAAGGGTGTTGGGAGGATCCTCCCAGGATGGGAGATGCATGCTGAAAGTAGAGTACAGACTGAACATGATTGCACTCAATGCCTCTTTTGCAAACCACATCACCCAAAAGGAGAGAGAGAACAAAAGGGAATGCCCTGCCACAGAGGCGGGATGGGATGGGGGCTGGGGGAGGGTGTGAGGGATACTGGGTTCATTGGTGGTAGATAATGGGCACTGGTGGAGGGATGGGTACTCGATCATTGTATAATGAATCCCAAGCACAAAAACTTGTAAGTCTGTAACTGTACCTCATGGTGTTTCACTAATAAAAATTAAAAAAAAAAACAGTAACAAGTTTCACAATGGAGATGTTACTGATGCCCGCTCAAGGAAATTGATGAACAAAGGGAGGATAATGCTACAGTGCTACTACAGTTTAAATAATTTAGACTTATGATATTTTTCCTTTGTATATTCTGTGCCTCACTCATTATCATTCTCTCTGGCCCAGTTATACCTTCGAGGTTTCTTATGAAACAAATTTTGTCTAATTATTTGGTCTATAAAATCCCTTGTCTGCATATTACTTTGGAGGTTTGCTTGCCAGGATAACATCTGAAAATATTTGTTGAAAATCCTTCCTTTCATTAGTGGCAATCTAGACCATTCTTTATATTTATTACAAGAAGAAAAGCCAAACATATTTAAATACAGAAGTTTTCACAGGTATTCTGACAATGCTATATGTTCTGATAAGATGTTGACACACAAGGATTTCCAGAGCTGTCTGGGAATTGTTGACAGAGCAATAAATAATTTGACTGTGTTGAAGAAGTGCTAACATTTATGTGTATGCTAATACAAAGAAAACAAAACTAAAAACACCAAGGAAAATACGTTCATGCAAAAACAAAAGACATCAAAAAGAAAATTCATACGTAAAGAACTAGAGAGAAATGACCTCCAGCTGATGGTTTGGCAGAAATTCCATATTCATTCTTTGGCTTCCCCCCCATATATGTGTGCAGATTTATATTGCAGTGAGCTTTGATGTATTTTCCATTTTATTTCAGATAGTCAGCTTCCCTGAGTATGGAGTACATGGAGAATAGGGAAACACTGCAAATTGCTGACCTCATTCTCTTTCTCATTCACCCTCGTAAATGCATCTTTTATGACTCTGAGTGGCTAAAAAGAAAGGTTGAAACTGAAAGTTATTTTTTTGTGCTGATTTACTTCAGAAAGTTCAGTGTCAAACTCTATATGCAGCTATAGATTTAATATTATCCCAATGTACTTATACCATTGTGGTGTTTACTATTCCTAATTTTTCACAAAAACTTGTAAGTCTACAACTGACCTCATGGTGTACATATATTTCAGAAAAGCATATATTCAAACTGCTTTCTGATGCATATTTTAGATTCTTTTTCAAAGAATCCTTGTTTAAGAAATAGTTACTCATACTCTTTTTTTACAAATAAATTTTCAAATAGGATTGATTAGTCATCTATAAAACATCCTATAAATAATGATTTAATATTTTTCTTAGATAATAACTATACTTTCTCCACAAGGTAAAATATGATACTTCCTATTACTTGTTGGAATACATTTTATTGTGAAATGTATATCTTAAAGGCAATCTTTACAAGAAACACTTAAATCCAATAATTACTATATATCTCTTTAGAAAAACACAACATGCATGAAGAATGATGCTAGAGAACAAATATGTTGGGCCGGAGTGATAGTACAGCAGGGAGGGCGCTTGCCTTGCATGTAGCTGACCCGGGTTGGATCCCCAGCATCACAAATGGTTCCCCAAGCACTGCCAGGAGTTAATTCCTGTGTGAAGAGACAGGAGTAATCCCTGAACATCGCTGGGTGTGACCCAACAATTAAAATAAAAAGAAAAAAGAGAGAGAATATGTGTGATAAATTGCAGAGTGACTGACATTTTTTTCATGATGACTTTTAAATGGGCTGAAGTAAAAAAAAAGTCTACAACAGAAAATGAGCTCTCTGGTAGATGTTCTTTGTGCTCAGACCATATCTCCTTGGCACACGCCGTTTCAGAGCAGGCTGAGAGTACTGGGTGGACAATAAAGTTCCAGTCCTTTGTGAGCGATATAGGGGTTGGATGCTCTGCAGGTTTTCAACACTGTATCTCAGAGTTCCTCGATGGTACCAAGATCCAGTTGGTCACAATGACGTGTTTGATAGAGCATATAGCCTTGGCTTTCTTCTCTTTCCTGCTTGTATTCGTTTTCTCCTGTCAGAACTTTTGGGATCAGCATTAGACTACCTGCATTTGAAGACTACCTACTTGATGCAGTGTCTGCTTCTAAAAATGCAGAATTATCTAAAATAATCTCTTGAAAGTCAATGAATGAAGAATCTGAAAATTAGACCATATTGATTACTCTTCAATGCAGTTTTTCTTAGAAATTTAGATACTCTAAACTCTGTCTTTGGGGAACAGAGAAATAGTATGGCAGTTAGGGTGCTTTCCTTACGTATGACTAGCTGGAATTCTGTCCCTGACATCCCACATTGTCCCCTGAGCTCCGCCAGGAGTGATCCCTGAATGCAGAGATTTACCTTGAACAGTGCTGTATGTGGCTCAAAATCAAACAAAAAAATAAAATAAAACAAATCCATCATCTTTAACAAAGAGAAATAACATTTAAAAAATTGAAATGAGAAATATCTTTATAGACCACTTTCCTCTCTCTCAAAGTACATATTGCTTTCTAAAGCAAGCTCTCATAATCACATTATACAATCTTGATATAACTTTTTAAAAAGAGGAACATCATTTAAAAATTAATCATTTTGAACTAACAACCTCAAAGACTCTACATAATGATGGCTTTTAAGGCTGAGCGTAGGCAAACAGAAAGAATATCCTTCAGGCCAACTGTGAACATTGACAAAATAAACTATTGAAAATCTTGGAGGGGATAATGTTTTTTACAAATGAAACATGCTCACTTGAACAAGATTTGTTCAAAAGTCATTAGTAACCTTTGTCATTTCATTTGGACTTTTCTATGCTTGCCACTGGGGCTACATTAATATTTGAACATCACACTAGCAAAACCAGATGCATCAAGTCAGTGGAAAGACAAGGTCTGAAAACTGTCTTCCATCTATCTAAATAAATTAGCTGGATAATGCTGAATAACCCAGACAATTTATGTCACCTCTAGATATCAAGAGAAAAATTAGATGTCTGGCCATAAAAAAAGCAGCAAAGAGCAGTGATATTGATAAGTCCCAAACCCAGACAATCTGGGTTCAATTCCTCTGCCCCTCTCGTAGAGCCCAGCAAGCTATCGAGAGTACCCTGCCGAAACAGCAAAGCCTAGCAATATACCCGTGACATATTTGATATGCCAAAAACAGTAACAAGCCTCACAAGTTGTTGTGAGACATTACTTGTGCCTGTCCGAGCAAATCAATGAACAACGAGAGGACAGTGCTACAGTGCTAAGTTAATCTTTAATAATGTTAATTTTTCATTGACTTATCATTGACTTAATGTAGTGTGAAATTTCAGGGTTTACTTTGTCACCTTTATATGTGTATAAGACTCACCACACTCACCAAAGTATTCATGTATTCCCATGACCAAAAAGACCTATGTGTTCATTCCTTCCACACATTCCTCTTCTCTGGTAACTGACAGTATTTATTGAAACTAGGGATAAATTCTATTGTTTCTTGCCCGTTCACTTGCTTTAGTAACTCTTATTCCACATCAAAGTTATTATTCCACATCAAAGTTATTATTAATATTAATACTATATTAATAGTTAGTATAATATAACATTGAAGTTATATTATCTCATTTTTGTCTTGTACTTCTTCATTTCACTTAACATAATCACCTCAAATTTCATCCATTTTTCTGTAGTGGGCATAATTTCATATTTTGGGGGAAGGAAGAGAGGTTGAGTCACACCTGGTAGTGTTTAGAGATACTCCTGATTTGGTACTCCTGGGTCACTCCTGGGGGTACTCTGGGACCAGGTGGTGCTGTTATCAACCCTGGGCTGTCTTGAGCAGATATTCGTTCACTGGCCTATTTCTGCATCTTCTTAATGGGAAAGTATATTCCCTAACTTTCAGTATAGTTCATTGAGCTATACCACAGCTTCTTTATCCAGTCATCTGATAATGATCATTTAGGTTAATTCCATCTTTGGGCTATTGTGAATAATGGTGCCATAAGCATAAGGGTTCAAATCAAAGTCACCTACATCCTTCTCAACCATGACTTTATTCAACTAATAAACCAATTATTATCATTTTATAAGTAGGGAAGTGAGATGAAAAACTAAGGACACAGCCAGAGCTATAGTATAGCAAGTAGGGTGCTTGCCTTGCATGCAGCCAACCTGAGTTCAATCCCTGGCATACCATATGGACCCTGAGCACCTCCCGGAGTAATTTCTGAGTGCAGAGCAAGGAGTAACTCCTGAGAACCACTGGGTTTGGTCCAATAAGCAAAAAGAAAGAAATAAAAAGAAAAACTAAAGACAATATTTTCATTGTTGGTTCAAAGAGAATTGAGAATCATCTTGCATTACAGGAGACTTGAGGAGTCTGGGACAAACAAGAACTAACCATCTTATGCCTATTTCTCTAGTTCTTGTAGAAAACCAGGTATGAGAGGTAGGTAGCGAGAAAAGAGAAGGACAAAATAGAAATACAATCACATTTGATTCACTTTAGAAATTTGCCTGCAGATAAACCATACTATTTATGTATCAACATCTTGCTTGATCAAGCTCAGATATACCATTTTGGTAAAGGAAGGGGTACAGTTACTAAACTATGAATATGGATTTCTTGTTTATATCTAGAGGCCCAAAGTGTAGACTAAACTTAAGCAAACATTAATCACATTCAGAGTTAGGAAAAGTGAAGTTGTTAGGTGTCATCACAGAGATCCTGATGCCATTAGGTCTGACATGGCTCTGTGATTTGATAGTTCTAGGAAGCTTCTGGGTGATGCTGATATTGATTGTCAAAGGATTATCCTAGGAGTTGATCTGATTGAGAGCCCTGGAAGGATTCAAAAGCAAGAATTAACTTTCACACTTAACTCTAACTGAAAATTATTTTGTTTTCACGGTCGACTTGTGCACATTCAGAAACCATGTGGTACAAAGAGGTTATTCACGAGTGCTGTGATTTGTTCCTTATCCCAAATTTGGTCCTTTTCTAATCAAGACTTCTTAGAATTTATTGATGATAAGTGGTAAATGAGCTTTTGAAAATAGAATCCTCATTGCTTATCCTTTGTTTCTTAGAAAATCCTGAGTGTCATTTGTAGGCGTGTGCAGGACCTCTTGTCCTGCAGCGAAAAAGCATGAGCTGATTGTCTAAACCTTTTCAGATGGAAGTTAATGGTTTTGTTGTCCTCAGAATATGCAATTAATGAGATTCACTGTACTGACATTTTTAATGTCAACATTACCAACAGCAGATGGGAGATGTCTACATTGGGTGTCTGTTTCCAATTAAGATCTTTAATATATGATAAATGAATACATTTCAATCTTGTCTGCCTTGAATTCAGTGTATGCTTCGTTGATCAACAATAAGAGCTGCTGTGGATGTTTTTGGCACACAGTAGAGACTGAGTCAGTCCACAGGAAGAAGGCTCGCTAACAATCCCTTAAATCCTTACATTAAACCAGAAAAAATGAAAAAGAGAAGGCAAGACTTGCAAGGTTTGCAGTTATTTTTTCCATATTTTCAGGTAAGTTTAGAAAAATAGATTTCTAGGTATTCTCTTCCTGTTAACATTTAAGAACGTTTTCTGGTCTTTCAACTATATATACAATCACTTAAGTATGTAAAATTATATATACAGCTCTGTATTTTCTAACCTATATCCTAAGCATCTCTGGTCACCTATTGCTACATCCTAAAGCACACCTATATTAAACTGCTCAAAACAAGATTAATTTGGATCAAGAATTTGGAATTTGGTCAGGTTTTGTAGGGATAACTAGACTCTGGTCCTCTCAGCAAATACTGAGGCAATTCCAAAAGCAGGATGATAGAACCATTTGATAATTTGTATGTTTCTCTGTTAATGCTGGGCACCATTTGGAACTTTGGGCTGTCATCAGAAATACCACATGTTCCTCTCCCATGTTTCCTAGACTTCCTCAAAACAAGGTAGTTCAATTACCAGGGTGAACTGCCCATGAGAGTGAATCATGTTGAAGTCATACAGTGTGACATTCATCACATTCATCACAGATTATTCATTTGAGATCATTTTAAGGCAAATCATTTTAAGGCATATTTAAGAGAAAATAAATTAGACTGAATATTTAAATGGCAGCCGTAAAGGAAATTAATTTATTTTTTAAATAATGGCATAATATTTTGTCCAGTAATTACAGTAACTTTGACCATTTCACCTACAATTACACTTTTAGATTGCTTCCATTATTAAGGCTTTGATTATTTAGCAGGTCATCTAGCATTAATTGTATATTTCACTAAATCAAGTGCTTTCCAAAAGATAATTTGTGATACATATGTATGTATATATAAACACTTAGCAAACGCACTTTGATTTTGAAAGATCTAACTAGACCTTGACTGAAATAAGTTTGAAGAGCTAGACTTTTTAATAGGTGATACCCTTAGTAGGAGATGGAGAAGTTGGTTGATACCACTACCTTAGAAAAACCAAGAAAATGGAATGTATCAAAAACTATTTCATATCACAAATCATAGCATTCTCAATTTAAAATGGACCATTGAAGCAAATGGTTCAAGTTTATTTGGACTGGAAAGTATAGGAATTAGGAAGCTGACATGATAAACAAAGTTAGGGGACCTCTTACAAGGTGTTTGGGGTTCTAAGCAAATACTTCTGCAGGGTATCTTTCTTCATAAATCATTTTATTTTAAAGGGCATGAAAAATTTGAAGGGACCATTTAATTAAATGATAAATATTAGAATTATAGGAAGAGAAAAGGCAGTTACATATGGTCCAAATATATAAGCAAATGAAGCTTCTGAGCGATAGCACAGCGGGTAGGGCGTCTGCCTTGCACGCGGCCAACATGGCCGACCCGAGTTCGATTCCTCCGCCCCTCTCGGAGAGCCCGGCAAGCTACCGAGAGTATTCGATATGCCAGACACAGTAACAACAAAGTCTCCAATGGAGACGTTACTGGGCCCGCTCGAGCAAATCGACGATCAACGGGAGGGCCTCGGGCCTCGAGGGAGAATATCCTGTAGTTCAGATCCAGAAACTATAACTCGATACTCTATTTTTGTCAAACGTGCCATCCTTTGATCATTTTACTTCTCCCAGTGGAGGAAAACAGGTATGGATGGCACCATTATTATACAAGGCACCACGACTCTAGTGACCCTCTTTACATTAATATAGTATAGACTGTTTATATGTTTTTGCCTCTGTAGTTTTATAATTCTTTTAATTCAATGGGAATTATACTCAATGTGTTGCATCTCTACCATGATTCCTGGCAATATTAGCTTCTAGTGGCTCTATTAAAGGTTTTTATTAGGTGTCATTGATGATGACCAATACCCACCACCATTTCTTACATCCCTGTATCTTTGGGATCATGCCCTACTTTCCCTGGTGTATTTATTTTTATTTAGTTACATCAATCTATTAATTTTTTGTTTCCTCTAGAGCACATACAGGTCATAACAGCCAATATCTTCTTTATTACTCTGACTCATTTTGTCCACTACCATTTCGCTAAAAAGCAACATTTCATTGTCTTAACTGTTGAACAATATTTCATTATGCCCATATACTTTTATCCTTATTTGATCATCTATTTGTTGGGGACCAGAATCCAGAATGCTGGAGCACACCCCCCACTGCAGATGGAGTACTTCCCCTTGGCAGATCTGGAAGAATTTCCCCTAAAGTGCATTTATATTTGTTTATGTTCAACTAATTTCATATTTATATTTATACTTAACTAAACCTGTTTATATTTATATTTTACCAACACCCACCAATATGTAAAAGTCTAATCTAACCAAAGAATGTTCATTGTTCTAATATTTACTTGTTCTGACCAAGCTTAGGACTTCCAGAGTGCTCTCCATCCAGGAGGTTGTTAGCTCCGATCTGCTCTCAAGCTTTTTCTCTCTTATTTCTATCTCTTTTCTTTTTTGCTGGTTAATAAAGTTTTTTTTTAATTTTTTTTACAGACTTAAAAACTTTCATGATGACATTTCAGTCATACGATGTTCGCGTGCCCATCCCTCCACCAGTGCCCATTCTCCACTGCTAATGTTCCCAGTATCCCTCCCACCCCTTTCCCACCCCCTGTCTCTGTGGCAGGCATATTCCCTCTTATTCTCTCTCTCTGAGGTGTTATGTGTTATGGTTTGCAATACAGGTACTAAGCAGCCATACTGTTTAGTACATAGCCTACTTTCAGTATGCATCTTCCATCCCAAGCAAGCCCTCCAACTATCATTTACTTAATGGTCCCTTCTGTATCCCAGCTGCCTTTTCCCCAGCATGGGAAAGTGGCTTCCAAGCCATGGAGCAATCCTCCTGGCCTTTATCTCTACTATCCTTAGGTGTTAGTCTCTTATTATGTTACTTTATATTCCACAAATGAGTGCAATCATTCTATATCTGTCCCTCTCTTTCTGACTCATTTCACTTAGCATGATACTCCATGTCCATCCACTTATATGCAAATCTCATAATTTCATCTTTTCTAACAGCTGCATAGTATTTCATTGTGTAGATATATCAAAGTTCCTTTACTGGTCATATGTTCTCAGGCACTCGGGTTTTCCCCCCAAATTCTGGCTATTATAAATAGTGCTGCAATAAACATACAAGTGCAGATGTCATTTCTACTGTACTTTTTTATGCATCTCTGGGATATATTCCCAGAAGTGGTATTGCTGGGGCAAATGGGAGCACAATTTCCAATTTTTTTGAGAAATGTCCATATTGTTTTCTAAAAAGCTGGACCAGTCAGCATTCCCACCATCAGTGAAGGAGAGTACCTTTCTCTCCACATCCACACCAACACTGGTTGCTTTTGTTCTTTTGGATGTGTGCCAGTCTCAGTGGTGTGAGATTATATCTCATTGGTGTTTGGATCTGCATCTAGCTGATGATTAGTGATGAAAATCAGGTTTTGTCTTTTAGCCATTTGAATTTCTTCTTTGAGAAAGTTTCTCTTTATTTCATTGCCCCATTTTCTGATGGAAATAGATGTTTTCTTCTTGTAGAGTTCAGCTAGTGCTTCATATATACTTGATATTTACCCTTCATCCAAAGGGTATTGGGTGAATGACCTTTCCTATTCTGTATGCTGTCTTTGTATCATGGTCACTGTTTCTTTTGAGGTGCTGACTTGTACAAAGTAAACTACAAATTGCTACTTCGAGAAGTAAAAGAGGACATGAGGAAATGGAAACACATCCCCTGTTCATGGATTGGGAGAATTATTATTGTGAAGATGGAAATATTCTCCAAAGCATTATACAGATTCAATTCCACCCCTAAAAGGATACCTACAACATTCTTCAAATAAATTGATCTAATACTCCTGAAATTCATATGCAAAAACGAGCCACCGTGAATAGCTAAATCAATTCTAAATTTTAATTTTTATTAGTGAAACAAAATGAGGTACAGTTGTAGACTTACAAGTTTTTGTGCTTGAGTTTCAATTATACAATGATCCCATCACTCTACTCTGGTCCATTCTCCACCACCAATGATCCCAGTATCCCTCTCACTCCCTCATCCCACCATCCCACCCCGCCTCTGTGGCAGGGCATTCCCTTTTGTTCTATCTCTCCTTTTGGGTGCTGTGATTTGCGAAAGAGGCATTGAGTGGCAATCCTGTTCAGTGGATAATCTACTTTCATCATGCATCTCCCATCCTGGGAGGATCCTCCCAACACCCTTTATTTGGTCGTCCCTTCTCCATCTGAGCTGCCTTTTCCACTAGCATGTGTGGCTGACCTCCAAGCCATGGAGTAAACCTCCTGGTACTTATCTCGGCTATTCCTGGGTGTTAGTCTCCTATTTTGTTACTTTATGTTCCCCAGATGAATACAATCTTTCTATGTCTGTTTCTCTCTTTCTGACACATTTCGGTTAGCATGATACTTTCCATGTAGTACCACTTGTATGTAAATTTCATGACTTCATCTTTTCTAACAGCTACATAGTACTCTATTTTGTAGATAGACCAAAGTTTCTTTAACTAGTCATCTGTTCTGGGCACTCAGGTTTTTTCCAGATTCTGGCTATTGTAAACAGTGCTGCAATGAACAAACAAGTGCATATGTCACTTTGACTATAGTTTTTTGCCTCTCTGGGATATATTCCCTAGAGTGGTATTTCTGGGTCAAATGGGAGCTCAATTTCTAATTTTTTGAGAATCATACATACTGTTTTCAAAAAGGGCTGAACCAGCCGGCATTCCCACCAGCAGTGAAGAAGGGTCTCTTTCTCACCACATCTGCGCTAACACCAATTGCTTTTGTTCTTTTGGATGTGGGCAGGTCTCTGTGGTGTGAGATGATATCCCATTGTTGTTTTGATCTGCATCTCCCTGATGATCAGTGATGTAGAGCATTTTTTCAAGTGCCTTTTAGCCATTCGGATTTCTTCTTTGAGAAAGTTTCTGTTCATTTAGTAGCCCCATTTTTGTTGGGGTTGGATGTTTTCTTCTTGTGGAGAACAACCAGTACTTTGTATATCCTTGATATCAACCCCTTGTCGAATGTGTATTAGGTGAATATCCTTTCCCATTCTGTATACTATCTTTGTATTTTGGTCACAGTTTCTTTTGAGGTGCAGAAGCTTCTTAGTTTAAAATAGTCCCATTTGTCTCTCCCTGTTTTCACTTGCTTGGCCAGTGGCATACATCTTTGAAGATATGGTTATCTTCAATGTCATGGAGGGTTTTGCCAACCTTGTCTTCAATGTACCTTATGGATTCTGGTCTGATGTTGAGGTCTTTAATCCATTTTGATCTTACTTTTGTACACGGTGTTAGGCAGAGCTCTGAGCCCATTTTTTGCATGTAGCTGTCCAGTTTTGCCAGCATAATTTGTTAAAGAGGCTTTCCTTGCTCCACTTCACATTTCTTGCTCCCTTATCAAATATTAGATGATCACATGTTTGGGGGAGATGTCAGTATATTAAACCCTGTTTCATTGTTCTGCAGCTCTGCCTTTGTTCCAGTACCACTATAGCACTGTAGCACTGTCTTCCCGCTGTTCATCGATTTGCTCGAGCAGGCCCAGTAATATCTCCATTGTGAGACTTCTTGTTACTGTGTTTGGCATATCGAATATGTCATGGAGAGCTTGCCAGGGTTTGCCGTGCGGGCGAGATACTCTCGGTAGCTTGCTGGACATTCTGATAGGGGTGGAGGAATCGAACTTGGGTTGGATAGTACCATGCTGTTTTAATTACTACTGCTTTGTAGTAGAGTTTGAAGTTAGGGAGGTTGATTCCTCCCATTTTCTTTTTCACAAGAATTGCTTTAGCTATGGGGGGGGGGGCTTATTGTTCCATGTGAATTTCAGGAGTGTTTGCTCCATTTCTTTGAAGAATGTCATGGGTATAGTTATATGGATTGCATTGAATTTGTACAATACTTTGGGAAATATTGCCATTTTGACAATGTTAATTATCCCAATCCATGAGCAGGGGATATCTTTCCATGTTTTCATGTCCTCTTTTATTTCTGAAGTAGAATTTTGTAGTTTTCTTTGAACAGGTCTTTCACTCCTTAGTTAAGCTGATACCTAGGTACTTTATTTTCTGGGAAACAATTGTGTCCGGGATATTTTTTTATGTCATTTTCTTCTCTCTCACTATCTGCATATAGGAAAGCCATGGACTTTTGGGTATTGATTTTATAGCCTGCAACTTTACTATACAAGTCTATTGTTTCTAGGAGTTTCTTGGTAGAAGTTTTAGGGTTCTCTACGTATAGTATCATATCATCTGTGAATAGAGAGAGCTTGATTTCTTCCTTTCCTACCCGAATTCCCTTAATATCTTTTCTTGCCTAACCTCTATTGCAATACTTCCAGTACTATATTGAACAGCAGTGGACAGAGTGGGCATCCTTGTCTCGTCCCTGATCTTAGAGAGAAGGCTCTCAGTTTTTCCCCACTGAGGATGATGCTTGCTGTAGGTTTGTGGTAGATGGCTTTAACTATATTGAGGAAAGTTCCCTCTATCCCCAGTTTTGCGAGGGTTTTCATCATAAGCTTGTACTGGATCTTGTCAAATGCTTCCTCTGCATCTATTGAGATGATCATATGGTTTTATCTATTCTTTTGTTGATATGATGGCTTATGTTGATTGATTTCCGAATGTTAAACCATCCTTGCATGCCCGGGATGAATCCCACTTGGTCATGGTATATGATCTTTTGATGAGTTGTTGAAATCTATTTGCTATTATTTTGTTGAGAATCTTAGCATCCATGTTAATCAGGGATATCGGCCTGTAGTTTTCATTTCTTGTACTGTCTTTGTTTCCTCTTGGTATTAGAGAGATATGGGCTTCATAGAAGCTCTTTGGGAGTTTCTGTTTCTTAAATTTCCTGGAAAAGCCTGAGAAGAATTGGCAAGGTCCTCTTTAAATGTTTGGAAAAATTCTCTAGTGAATTCATCTGGACCTGAGCTTTTGTTTTTGGGAATATTTTTGTTTACAGTTTCAATTTTTTGATGTTAATAGGACTATTCAGGTATTATAAATCTTCTTAATTCAGCCTTGTGAGATTATAGGAATCCAGCAATTTATCCATTTCTTCTTAGTTCTCTTGTTTCTTGGCATACAGACTTTAAAGTAGTCTCTGATGATCTTATAAATTTCTTTGGTTTCTGTTGTGATATCCCCCTTCTCATTTCTGGTTCAGTTTATTCGGGTTCTCTCTCCTTTCTTTGAGTCTTGCTAGTGCTTTATCTATCTTGCTTATTTTCTCAAAGAACCAGCTCCTGGTTTCATTGATCTTTCGTATTGTTTTTTTCGGTTTCCATGTTGTTGATTTCTGCTCTAAGTTTTATTATCTCTTTCCTAATGCCTGATTTGGGGTCCTTTTGTTGAACCTTTTCTAAGATCTTGTGCTGTGAAATCAAGTTGTTTATGTGGGCCCTATCTTCCTTCCTGAGAAATGCTTGCAGAGCTATAAATTTTCCCCTAAACACGGATTTAGCTGCATCCCATAGGTTCTAGTAGCTCGTATCTTCATTCTCATTTGTTTCCAGTTATCTTTTGGTTTTGTCTTTGACTTCCTTCCTGACCCACTTGTTGTTCAACATTGAGTTGTTTAATTTCCAGGTGTTTGATGTGGTTCTCCGTGTCTGTGTGTGATTCACTTCTATTCTAAGTGCATTGTGGTCTTAAAAGATTGTTGATACTATTTCTATCTTCCTGATTCTATTGAGGTAAGTGTTGTGGCCTAGCACATGGTTTGTTTTCAAAAATGTTCCTTGTGCACTGGAGAAGAATGTGTATTCTTTCTTTTTGATATTTAAAGCCCTGTGTAGGTCTATAAGTTCTCTCTCTTCTATTGCTTCATTCAAAGTCAATGTTTCCTTGCTGAGTTTTGTTCTTATTGATCTATCCAGAGGTAATAATGCAATGTTGAAGTCTCCAGCTACTATTTTGTTGCTAACAATGTCCTCCTTAAAATCTGTTAGCAGATGTTTTAAATATTTAGCTGTTCCCTCATTAGGTGCATATACATTTAAGAGTGTGATTTCTTCTTGTTATATGTATCTCTTGATGAATAGAAAATGGCTTTTGCTGTCCCTTCTAATCTTTTTTGACCCGAAATTTATGTTGTCGGATACTAGTATGGCCACCCCAGCTTTTTTGAGGGAGCTCTTTGCTTGCAGGATTGTTTTCCATCCTTTCACTTTGAGTCTGTGTTTGCTCTGACTGTTGAGATGAGTTTCTTGTCAGCAGCAGAATGTTATTCCTTTTGGAATCATCTCCTAGGACTCTGATTTGCTCTAGAGCTATTTTGAGGGCTCTTGCCATTGTTTTTTGTTGCCTGTTGGCTTGATGCAGCTTATCTTCCAGATCACTGATACTGTATTCAGCTGTAGTCATTCTACTGTTGAGGGCACAGACTGAGTGTTTTATTTCATCTACGGAATCTTTGATTCGTGACATTTCTGTCATAGTCATAGCTTTCCAATTTCTGCTCTCATTTCTTCCCGGATTTTGTTGATTTTCTGGTCCATTGTTTCTTTCATGTCCACCTTCAATTCACTGGATATCTGTCTCACTGTTTCAATTATTTCATTGAACTTCTTGTTTACTTCATAACTGAACGCTTTCTCACATAGGTTGCTTAGGTGAGTAGCACCTACTGAGGCTTCTGTACTCTTCCTTGTCCTCCCAACGTGGTGGGGATTTGCGTTGTTTCTTCATGTTGGTTTGGTGGTATGGGGACAGAGATATTATATGAGATTACTTGGTATGAGTAATCTACCTGCGGCCATGTGAGCGTCCGCCCACCCAAAATTAGGCCACGCCCACTTTGACAGAAGCCACACCCACTGCTGAAGAGGCTACACCCCATGGTACCTGGTGTTTGTGGGGTTTATGACCTAGGGTGGAAGAAGACTGGCACAGTGTTGGGAACAAACAGGAAGAGGCTCAGGGATGCTGAGTGTCCTAAGGTCCTAGAGGATGACTGGGGCACGTGCATGGAGAAAGCCAAGTCCTGGGTTCGTATGCTCAAGGATTAACTTACTTGGGGATGGTGGGAAAGAAGACAACTAAAACAATTCTTGTGAAAAAATGATGGGATGCATCATCTTCCCCAACCTAAAACTATACTACAAAGTGGTAATAATTAAAACAGCATGGTATTGATCAAAGACAGAACCACACTCCAATGGAATCAGGTTGAATATCCTTATACACACCCTCCAATATATGACCATCTAATCTTTGATAAGAAAGGAAGAAATATAAAGTGCAGCAAGGAAAGTCTCTTTACCAGATGGTGCTGGCAAAACTGGACAATAGAATGCAAAAAAAATGGGCTCAGAACTCTGTCTGTCTCTTTTCTGAATCCTCTCGGTGCCCCCTGCTTCAGGCCTGTTCCTGGACTGGTACATGTCACCTATTGATAAACACTTGATAAACACTGTCTCCATATTTTAATGAACTAATATAGCACTGTCACTGTCCTCCGATTGTTCATTGATTTGCTTGAGTGGAGCCAGTAATGTCTCCATTGTGAGACTTGTTGTTACTGTGTTTGGCATATTGAATACATCACAAGTAGCTTGCAAGGCTTTGCCGTGTGGGTGATATACTCTTGGTAGCTTGCCAGGATCTCCGAGAGGGGCAGAGGAATCAAACACGGGTCAGCAGAGTGGTCTGCATGCAAGGCAAACACTCTATCCGCTGTGCTATCATTCCAGCCCAAACAAATATAAATAATTTATATTATATATTATGGGCTGGATGATAGCACAGTGGTAGGGTGTTTGCCTTGCACTCAGCCAGCCTGGCCGAGCTGGGTTCGGTGTTTATTATATATTATGAATATAAATAAATAATTTAATATAGAAATAGATATTTGTAAATATATAAATATTTATAAGTTAAATATTTCTATTTAATTATATTATATATTTATGTTTATATAAATATTTATATATTACAAATTTTATAAATGATAAGTATATAAATATAAATAAGTAATTTATATAATATTAAAATAAATAATATAATATAAATACATATTATGGTTCATTTAACTCTTTGAGTTAATTATTTAAAATTCTCTGATAGGTACCTTGGTGAGCGACTGCTGGATTATTTGGTAACTACATTTTTTCAGTTTGCTGGGGATGTTCCCTAGTGTTTTCCAAATGTTGTACCAATTTATGTGCCTACCAACAGTTTCCAAGGAGTCCTTTCTCTCCACACCATTTGCCAACATTTGTTGCCACTAGTCTTTTTGATAAGTCATTTTTATGCATGTGAGATAAAACACATGATTTTTTATTTACATTTATCTAACAGTAGGTAATTACAAGCATTTTTATTCATCTATTGGAAATTCTGTATGTTCTCTTTGGTGACATATCTATTTAGATTACCTCCACGTGTAGCTGGAAGAACTGTCCAGTGGTCTCAGGTCTATTGTCAGGGATGTGATAACGTTAGCCATAACACTACAGATGATTTTTAGTAGAACCATGTACACCCTTGCTAATGTCAATCTCCTCCCCACGAATGCCACCTCAGATCTCTACTCTCATTATCTTACTGTTCTTACTGGGAAGAGGTCTCCATCTTCCATATGTTTGTGTAAACTACTTTTACAAACTCAGTTCCCAGGTACTAGGATATTCCATATGGACAAGAGCCCTTCAGTCACCAAGAAAATGTTTGGTGTCACAGCTGTCCATCCATCCTTTGGGTTGCAGGACATGTGTTGTGTTACAAGAGAAATTGTGTTACAATTGTTTCCTCCCTCTCTGACATTTTCTGTAATTTTTCCTTGTGAAACTGAAGATTTTTTAGTTTGCTGATATCTTAGGAACTGCTTTTTCTGATGTATACATTATTATAAAATTATGACATTTTCTTATATTTATGGGGAGAAGATAAGTCTAATATCTTTATCATTCCCCCATCTTACCACATACCACAAATAATAGGAAGATAAGGAAGGGACACAAGCAGAAGGAAAAGATAAAAAGAAACGTTGCTCTTTGATCTGACTCCACACCGGGCTTCCCGGAAGAGACTTCTAACTATAGCAGCCACTTCTACTGGAGCCTCTTGAAAATTTCAAGGAAAGTAACTGAAAGGTCTGAGTCCATTGTGTGGCATGGACTTTGGGGAACAGGCACAGGATCTCAGTTTGTCCAGGTCGAAGAACAGTACTCAGCACAGTCACATAATAAAAGGAAGTCAATTGTTGCAGAGAAGCATATTGTAGCAGGTTATATATTACATGAAATAAGGTAGGCTAGCATAAAGAAATTCAACAAAGATGATGGTAATGTCCTATCTGCAGTAAAAAAAAATTCTCGTTATATGGGTCATATGGCAGTGGACTACATGAGGATATCCAGGGGATTCAGCTTTTAAACGAACAAGTATTTGGGTTTTATTTTATTTTCATTTTGGGCCACACCCCGCGATGCTCAGGGTTTACCCCTGGCTATGTACTCAGGAGACTGGAAGAGCCTGGCAAGCTATCCGCTGTGTATTCGATATGCCAAAACCAGTAACTACAACTGGTCTCATTCACCTGACCCTGAAGGCTTCACCGACATGGCAGCACTGAGAAGGATGAGAAAGGAGAGGCCGACAAAATCTCAAGGCCGACCTAGGCTGCCACAACGACGGTTTGAGGCCCTCCATGTTCCCGGAGCGAAGAGATGCCATTGGGCTACACTAGCACGCGACAGGGACAAATGGAGACGTTACTGGCGCCCGCTCGAGCAAATCGACGACTAACGGGAAGTTAAGTGATTAAGTGATTAAGTGATGTACTCAGGAGTTATTCATGGCAGGGGTCAGGGGACCATATGGGGTGCCAAGGATCGAACCCAGATCGGCCAGGTGCAAGGCAAATGGACCACCACTCTACTACCTCTCAAGCCCCTGGTTTTATTTTTTATAGCTCTAAAATTACAGATGTTACAAGCTCCAGACTGTGGATTTTACTTGAGATTCAGTGTTCAATCCTCACTTTACTTGAGCTATCAATTTACAGTCTATAATTATTTCCCCTCAAATATGTTTGTTTTCTGGACATCAAGTACCTACTTCTCTGAACTCTGGTTTTCTTTCTTTGTTTCCCTTGCTGGTTCCTCTTTCCCCTTTCCTTCATAGGTCACTCACTAATCACTGAATTTCCCAGGCTTCTGTCCTTGAATTTGGTTTCAAACTTTTGAACTACCATTCGTTTGCAGTTGAATTTCATGTTGCTAACATTCACGTGTTCATTCTACATACATTCCCTGAACTTTAGAATCATCTATTCTACTACTTACTTGAGGTGTCTACGTAGATGACTAAGATAGAGCTCTGATAAAAGCTAAATTTCTAATACAGAATTCCTACAACTGAATTGACCCATAGTGTAGCCTCAGCACACTTGATGAACACACCATGCCCACAGATGCTAGGGGCATCTAACCCTAAATTCATTATTAGTTCCTATTTTTCTCTGGGTTCAGCTTCTATTGAGCCCATAAGACTCAATTGTGTAAATTTTATCCAATTCTAATTCCAGCATCCCCATATATCCAGCAACTGCAAAAGTCCCTCATTATATAGTATGTGTTCAACAAAAAATTCTCAAATGAATATTTAAATAGTTCATATGGAGAATGGGAAAAAAAGAGTTGGCAGTATTATGTGCTTTTTAGTCCTCTTTAAATTCCATAATTTACAGATTAGCTCCAAGTGCTTTACACATTGGGTTGTGCATACAAAAAAATCCACTTATAAAGTTTGGTGCATGAATTAATAATAATTTGAACACAATTTATGATTAACTTGAGATACACTTTCTTGTCCAATACTGCATTTTTTTCTACAGCAGAAATTTAATGACAGAAGCGAAGAGTCTGGCCTTCATTCTCATGACCCTATCCTTACCTCCAAAGCTTAATCTTTGAAATTCAAATGGATTTGAGGAAGGGGATCAAATGAAAGAGTTTTAAACTTCACCTAAGTGGGGTGAAGAAGCCAGTGTTCAATAAACATTTTCAAGAGGAATGTGTATTGTTTATAAAATTTATAAATTAAATTGGAACACATATTATATTTGATTCTTATAATTAAGAAAATAATCAAGTGGATATTTCAAAAATTGATCGACTACATTTTAAATAGAGCATTATAAATATTCTTGTATAAAGGCAATGATAATAGGGTATGTGAGAAAAATCAAACACCTTAGAAGTCAAGATTTAAGTAGTAATTACACTAAAATTTGTAGTTTAATTTAGAAAAAATAAAGATAATAAATAATAAACAAATATACACTTTCACTGACCACATGATTCAGGAAGAATAGAACCAGTGAAATCTCTTACTTAATAATCTCCTTGGAATTATGAGAAATTACAATTCTAACCATTTATTTATGTGTGCTGCACTAATTTAACCATTTTTAATAAGTGAGTTTATCTCTACAATGAGCTCCTTGATAGCCTTAAAATAGATTTCTGGGCTGAAGTGATAGTACAGTGAGTAAGGAACTTGCCTTGTATTCAGCAACCAGAGTTTCATCCCTAGTGAATGGTACCATAGTACCATAGTACCATAGTACCATATGGTACCCTACAGGAATGATCTCGGAGCACACAGGCAGACTTAAATTTTATTGACTGGTTTGGTTTTACCCTGGTGCTTGTTGTTAACAGTATGATTTACATTTTTATATGACATGTGTAATTTTAATGTTTGCAAACTCAAACTAATTTCTATGAACATTGATAACGTTTTTCAAAAAGTAATACTAATTCACGTTTTCCTATTGTTTAAAATATTTATTATTTGAAAAATCACTTTAGAAAAGATCCTTATTTAATTCCTTCAATTTCACTTTAGTTGATATTTTAATTGTCTAATTATAGACAATTGAAAGTAAAGTTTACAATTCGATTTAAATTATGAGCAGTTACAGTATCTAGATAACACATTTTATTTTATTTTGCTTTAGTTTTTGGTTTTGTTTTGGTTTGGGGGGCCATACCCGGCAATTCTCAGGGGATGTTCCTGGATCAGCAGTCAAGAATTACACCTGGCGGTGCTTGGTGGACCATATGGGATGCTGGGATCTAATGCATGTGGTTGTGTGCAAGGCAAACACCACACTGGCTGCACTATCTCTCCAGTTCCTAGATAACACTTCTTTAAAAATATTTCCTGCCAGGGCATTCAGGTAGGAAAGGAAGAAATCAAGCTCTCACTATTCGCAGATGATATGATACTATACTTAGAGAACCCAATAACCTCCACCAAAAAACTCCTAGAAACAATAGACTCGTATAGTAAAGTTGCAGGTTATAAAATCAATACCCAAAAGTCCATGGCTTTCCTATATGCAAACAGTGAGAGAGAAGAAAGCAACATGAAAAAAACAATCCCGTTCACAATTGTGCCCCAGAAAATCAAGTACCTAGGAATCAGCTTAACTAAGGAAGTAAAGGACCTGTACAAAGAAAACTACAAAACGCTACTTCAGGAAATAAAAGAGGATATGAGGAAATGGAAAGATATCCCCTGCTCATGGGTCGGGAGACTTAACATTGTCAAAATGGCAATACTACCGAAAGCATTGTATAAATTCAATGCAATCCCTATAAGGATACCCAGGACATTCTTCAAAGAAATGGAGCAAACACTCCTGAAATTTATATGGAACAATAAGCCCCCACGAATAGCTAAAGCAATTCCTGGGAAAAAGAAAATGGGAAGAATCAACCTCCCGAACTTCAAACTGTACTACAAAGCAGTAATAATTAAAACAGCATGGTACTGGAACAAAGGCAGAACTGCAGACCAATGGAACAGGGTTGAATACACTGACATCTCCCCTCAATCATATGCTCATCTAATCTTTGATAAAGGTGCAAGTAATGTGAAGTGGAGTAAGGAAAGCCTCTTTAATAAATTGTGTTGGCATCACTGGACGGCTACATGCAAAAAATAGGCTCAGAACTCTGCCTAACACCATGTACAAAAGTAAGATCAAAATGGATTAAAGACCTCAACATCAGACCAGAAACCATAAGGTACATTGAAGATAAAGTTGGCAAAACCCTCCATGACATTGAAGCTAATGGTATCTTCAAAGATGCCACGCCACTGGCCGAGCAAGTGAAAACAGAGATAGATAAATGGGACTATCTTAAACTAAGAAGCTTCTGCACCTCCAAAGAAACAGTGACCAAAATACAAAGACAGTCTACAGAATGGGAAAGGATATTCACCGAATACACATCTGACAAGGGGTTGATATCCAGGATATACAAAATACTGGTTAAACTCCACAAGAAGAAAACATCCAACCCCATCCAAAAATGGGGCAATGAAATGAACAGAAACTTTCTCAAAGAAGAAATCCGAATGGTAAAAAAGCACATGAGAAAATGCTCTACATCATTAATCATCAGGGAGATGCAGATCAAAACCACAATGAGATACCATCTCACACCTCAGAGACTGGCCCACATTCAAAAGAACAAAAGCAACCGATGCTGGCGTGGATGTGGCGAGAAAGGGACACTCCTTCACTGTTGGTGGGAATGTCCACTGGTTCAGCCCTTCTGGAAAACCGTATGGACGATTCTCAAAAAATTAGAAATTGAGCTCCCATTTGACCCAGCAATACCACTCCTGGGAATATATCCCAGAGAGGCAAAAATGTATAGTCGAAGTGACATCTGCACTTGTTTGTTCATTGCAGCACTCTTTACAATAGCCAGAAACTGGAAGAAACCTGAATGCCCAAGAACAGATGACTGGTTAAAGAAACTTTGGTACATCTACACAATGGAGTAATGGAGTACTATGTAGCTGTTAGAAAAGATGAAGTCATGAAATTTACATACAAGTGGTACAATATGGAAAGTATCATGCTAAGCGAAATGAGTCAGAAAGAGAGGGATAGACATAGAAAGATTGCATTCATCTGGGGGATATAAAGTAACAAAGTATGAGATTAATACCCAAGAATAGCTGAGATCAGCACCAGGAGGATTACTCCATAGCTTAGAGGCCAGCCGGGCATCCTAGAGGAAAGGGCAGTTCAGATAGAGAAGGGAGCACCAAATAAAGGATGTTTGGAGGATCCTCCCAGGAGGGGAGATGCATGTCGAAAGTAGACTATGGACTGAACATGTTTGCCACTCAATGCCTCTTTTGCAGACCACAACACCCAAAAGGAGAGAGAGAACACAGGGGATTGCCCTGCCACAGAGTGGATGGGGGGATGGGGGTGGGAGGGATATTATCCATGGTGGTGGAAAATGGGCACTGGTGGAGGGATGGGTATCTGATCATTGTATAATTGAAACCAAAGCACAAAAAATTATAAATTTACAACTGTAAAAAAAATAAAATAAAGGGGGAAAAAAAAAGAAAAAATATTTCCTGCCATATATCTTTCTAGTCAATTTTATAAGCAAAACTTACATTTTATAATTCAAGTAATATAATTAAACTCTTACATTTTATATTTAAGTAATGTATTTTAAATAACTGAAAGTCTTATTAGATTAAGTCAAATATATACAGACATATCAATAAGAAATTGAATTCTAGTCTGCTTACCCCATTAAGTTTTATCTAGCAAAGAGGTTTGCTTTCATTAATAAGGTTTACTTTATTTAAGGGTAGATAGTATCACAAAAATTTCTTAGTAGAAAAGCCTAGAACTTAATTTTTTTGCCACTCGAGCTGGTAAGAGCCATAAACTTTCCTGTATATATTTTTGATGAGTTCATTTAACTTAAAATCAGCCAAGGGAGGAACTTGGGCAGGAAGAAATACAGGAAGTACCTGAGGTTACTCCTACTATAACTGGAAAGAAGCAAGACTTTCCTTTTGGACTTTGCACTTCTCATTTCAGTATTTTTGTTGTTGGGGTGAGAGGGGATGCTCCCAAGCTATTCTTGGGAGTTAGGGGGTTCAGTCCTGGGGATCTTGGCCAACTGATGGACTGTTCTTTATTAGGGTTAAGGATGCTGTGCTGCTAGACCCTGCATTACAGTGAATTACTGAGGCCACTGGATGCTTCTGGGTGGGGGTGATGCAGGGCTACACTCACAATGCTTAGGAGACCATGTGGTGCTGGGGACCTAACAGGGGTCAAGGATATGCATGTGACATAAGCCCCTTACTATCTCTACAAACTAATTCCTTTCATATTTTTAAAGGTCCATCAACCCAGACTTACTTGAGTCCAAAAAATAAAAAAATGAAGACCTTGAATAGAGCAGTCTAAAATGTTGAGTCCCAGAGGTATCTTCTGCCTTCATTTAGTTCTTTCATTATTTATAGGTTATATCCTGCTGACTGCATAGACTTCAGATGCAATATTTTAATAGGCAAATGTCAAAGACCAAGTAATTCCAGAGGCTGAAAATAAAAGGATCAACACTGGGACCATGGTGGAGGGCATGGGGTACGCTGGTGAAGGGTGCGATGCTGGAATATGTTATGCACAAAAACCTATCATTGACAGTGTTATAAACCATGGTCTCTAAAATAAAAAAAATCAGTAACTAAGAGAGAAGTATACAGATATTTCTAATGAAGACACTTTTTGTGAGATGTCCTTCATAAAGAGGAGTATCTGAGGTTAGCCATGTTTTGTCAGTTGCCATATCATACAGAAAAATGCATACTTGAGGTGTTTTATAAAAATAAAGAAGGTATTTATAAATTTGCTGCAGGAAAGCATAAAAATCAACAGAAGAGTTATGTATAATCCTCACATCCAACATTTCTATACCGAGCCCTCCTCCACTCCACTCTTCTTTTTTAAATTTTTATTTTTATTGAATCACCATGAGATAGAGCATTAATGATTGGGTTTTTGTCATACAATGTTCTAACACCCATCCCTCCACCAGTGTAATTTCCCAGCACCAATGCCCCCAGTTTCCCTCCTCCCTCACCCCCCAATTACCCCTCACCCCAGCCTGCCTCTATTGCAGGCACCTCTCTTTTTTGTCCACTCTTGATCTTTCATCCTTTGGTATCCATATTTGGTTTTGATATAAAAGCTTCAGGAATTCTCTGCCTTTTTCTCTCCCCACTCTCTCTCTCTACTCTGACTCTATATGTATCACTTGCCATTATCTTTGTAGATCATGTAAGTCTATGTCAGACCCTTAAAGTTCATCGATTTGCTCAAGTAAAAAACTTAAAGTTATTAAAAATTAACCCAGAGGTGTTAGAGACTGATAGACTATGGTAAGACAGATGTATGAACCAAAATAACTGTCAGAACTATGGGAAATGGAGCAATAGCACAGCAGGTAGTGTGTTTGCCTTGCATGCAACTGACCAGGTTCGATTCCTCTATCCCTCTCGATAGAGAGCCCAGCAAGCTACTGAGAGTGTCTCGTCCTCATGGCAGAGCCTGGCAAGCTACCTGTGGCATATTCGATATGCCAAACACTGTAACAACAAGTCTCACAATGGAGACGTTACTGGTGCCCGCTCAAGAAAATCGATGAACAATGGGAGGACAGTGATACAGTGATACTATGAGAAATATAAATGATTCTAGTAAAATGTTTTATTTACCATTTGAAATGTGAAGGATAGTTATCATTGTTAGTTTTTTTTAATGCCACAAGAATAGGATATCTTGGCAGGGGGAGGGTTTATGCTTCTTTCTTAAATTTAACCTAAAATTAGCTTGATTCAACTCCTACTGACAAAATGTTGGGCTGTAGGAGGAGAAAAACATTTGAATTTGAAGATCGCACGAGCCCAGAAGAGTCCAGGCCTGATTATATAGTGTAGGAATATGAATCCAAGATAAGGATTTATTTAGCTGATACAGATGTTGAAAAGGAATGTGAAGCTGTTTTACACTAATTCTCATAAACACAAGAAAATGCAATATTAACTTTATAAACTATCTCATTGGGAGTGCCAAACAGAGCAATTAGGCAAGAAAAAGGGTATAAAGGGAATCCAAATTGGGAAAGAAGGAAAACCATCAGTATTTGCAGATGACAGAAGAATATACATAGATGGGTTGGAGAAATAGTACCAGGAGTACAGTACTTGCCTTATATATAACTGGCACCTCGTATGGTCCCCTGAGCACAGCAAAGAGTGATCTCTGAGTACAGAGCCAGGCACCAAGCACCCTCAGGTATGGTCCACAAATAAAACCAAAAACCAAAAAAGATTTTACAAACGAACTACTAAAAATAATGAATGAGTTCAGTAAATTGGCAGGACACAAAATCAACACAGATATATCTATTGCATCTCTATATGCAAATTGTGATTAATTTGCCTCAAAGGAGGCAAATTAATATAAACTACATTGACAAATGCACCCAAAATATGAAATATCTGAGAGTAAACCTAACAAAGCACATGAAATACATTGTAAGCGAGAAGCCATTACTGAAAGAAATGGAAGAAGATATAAAGAAATGGAAACACATCTATGCTCATTAAATGAAAGAATAAGTTTATTTAAATGGCCATTTTACCAAGAACAGTCTACAAATTCAATAGAAATCCTACAAAATACCACAACTGCTCAAAGGAATGGAACAATTTTAAATTTTAAAACGTGTATGGAACAACAAAATTCCCCAAGTAACAGAGCTGAGGTAAAAGAAAAAATGTGGAAATATCTGGCTCTTGGACCTTAAACTATGTTATGAGGCAGTAACAATTAATGCAGTGAGGTACTGGAACAAAAAACTGTTCACATGCAAATAGGAAAAAAAAAACAGAGAATCCAGGAATAAACTCACACTGATATGGGCATCTCATCTCGAAAGGAGCCAGCACTGTGCAGCAAAATAAAGAAGCTCTTTCAACAAATAGTTCTGGGAAAACTTGACTGCCATAAGAAAAACAACATTTGATTATGATTTAACACCATTCACAAAAATTAAGTAAAAATCAGTCAAAGGGCCCAAGGACAATTTGGTGCCAAAGTACGTGCTTTGCAAGTGTGAGACTGCAAGTTCAATCCCTGGTCCCACCACAGGCATTGAGTGCGGCTGGCAGTTAGGCTGTTTGGAAACCCTGGTGTTGCAGACAAATATCATCTCCAGAGCAACAGAGTCAGGTGTGCAGGAGCATCATAGCGTAAGTATACAACACTCAGTAAACACCCCAACTGAAAATGTGTAAGAACAGGAGTGTAGTTCTCAAGTGATTTCCACAACCAACCCTGTTGAAGATTTCCGCTGATAAAAATAATGAATGGAAGGGAATGTAAAAACTGAAAGTAGACATTCTATTTAATGGATTCTAGATCTATATATTAGAACCCAAATCATAAAGTTCATAGAGGAAATGTAAGTGATAAACTCCAAGACCTCGTCATTGAAGATATATTTGGAGATTCACTCCAATTGCAAGAACAAAAAAATCAAGATTAAATAAATGGGAGTACATCAAATTAGAAAACTTTTATGCAGGAGGAAAAACCTACCAAAAGTCACACAGACAAGTTAGCAAATGAGAGGAGATATTTTCACACCATTTACAACAGAGAAATAGTACAAGGCTTAAGGCCCTTGCCTTGTACACCATACATTCAGATTTCTGAAGCCAGATTTAAATAAGTCCGGAACTGAGATTTTGTAAAAGAATTTTATATCAACTGCATTGGAAAAAGCTGGTTTGAAATGTAGATAATTGAACTCTTCAAAAGAAATAATTAGTTAATAAAATATGTAATTCAAAAAACCCTGTGTGTGGTTACTGTAGAATTCTTAGGAAATGTGCTTGGGAAGTTCTTTGAAGTAAACCAGAACTGGCAACATGTAAAATGGTAGCTGGCTAATGTTATCCATAGTAACTGTTACCAAGGAAACAGAGGCTATGCCTTGTGAATCAGGGTTTTCTAGTACAGAAAAAGATTGTCCATTGCCATTTCTGGGTCCTATACTCCCAGGGCAACTAAGTATTATGTCTATACCCCCCACATATCTTTCTCTCTTTTTCTGTCTCTCTGTCTCTCTGTTTCTCTATCTCTCTCACACACAGACACAAACACACACTCCAATGAAACAGGCTGCTCAATGCTTTCCCTAATTCTGGATCCTCTGAATTTTGGAGCAGAGGTCTTACTACAACTTGCTCTTTGTTGTTTCAACAACTTGAGTATTTCTAATTAATTGATTTTCACTAAGACAGAGAGAGCAAGTAACAGAGTGAGAAAGAGAGAGAGAGGGGAAGGGAGAGGGATGGGACAGTGGGGAGAGAAAGGAAAACTTACAGAGGCACGTGGGAGGTGGGGAGATGGGGAGGCAGGAGGCAAACCCGGGTCACTGGTGGTAGAAAATGTCCACTGATGAAGAGATGGGTGTTAGAACATTATATGACTGAAACCCACTCAAGAATAGCCATGTAACTGTGTATCTCAGTGTGATTCAATAATTTTTCAACAGTAACAACAAGAACAACAATAACTACAACAATATAATTGCTTTCATTGTTGTAGGGGTCAGGAAAAGCAGACAAGGAGGAATAACTAAAGAGATCACATGAACATCCAAAAAAAAATAAAAAACCTAGAGGACATTTGGCTTCTTCACAAATAGGCAAGTTCTCTGCATTAAAAAATGATCTCTATCATAACTAATAAATAAATTCAGCAAAACTGCAGTATACAAAATTAACACACAAAAACATTAAGAAAAACAAATCAAAAATTAAGAAATCTCACTGTAGCACTAAAAGCAATTAAAAAAATTCTTGGGAAAAATTCATCAAAGAGATAGAAGACAGTTACTAGTACACATTATTACAAAAAATTGTTGAAAGAAATTAAAGACAAAAATAAGTGGAGAGATATCATGAACTGGTCTATTTACTAATATACAATCCAAAGGACCTAAAGATTCAATAAGAGCCATCAAAGTCTCAATTGAATCATAATTTTACACAGAGAGAAAAACAATCCATAATCCAAAATCCAAATAGAACTACATAATATCCTAAATGGGGGGGAGTGATACCCCAGCAGGTAGGGCGTTTGTCTTGCATGCTGCCAACTGGGCCGACCTGAGTTCGAATTCTCCACTGCTCTCAGAGAGTCTGGCAAGCTACCGAGAGTATCTTGCCCGCACGGCAAAAGTTGGCAAGCTACCCGTGACGTTTTCGATATGCTAAACACTGTAACAACAAATCTCACAATGGAGTTGTTACTGGGCCCGCTCGAGCAAATCGATGAACAACGGGAAGACAGTGCTAAATGTCCTAAATAGTCAAATAAATTTAATTAAATAGAACAAAGATAGATGCATCACATTTTCTCATTTCAAGGCATATTACAAACCTACAATAATCTTAACACTATTGTATTGGCATAAAGATAGGTAAAACAGAGTAATGAAACCAAACAATTCAGAATTTAACTCGGATATTAACATAATGGTGATTTGATTTTCTAAAAGGATACCAAATTTACACAACGGGTAAATTATACTCTCTTTTACAAATGGTGCTGGCGAAACTGGATGTGCACATGGAAATTAAATTAGAATAGTATCTTATACCTGATACAAAAATAAAACAAAAAAACCCTGATATTTTAAATGCCACAAAGAAAGATGAAAATTTCATGAAATTGATATGGTTCACAATTCCTCACATGTGACACCAACGCACACAACAAAATCAAATTAGGAAAAGTGGGACTACCTCAAACTAAAAAGCTTCCTGGCAGAGAGGGAAACCATCAACAAAATAACAAAATAAGAAGGCAACATAATGAACAGTGGAAAACACCTGAAAAGCACATATCTATTAATGGTTACTATCTAAAAATTACTTTTAAAACAAATATAACAACAAATACCAATCAGAAAACAACAGCACTATTATAAGTGGGTAGATTTGTGCACTCAATTCAAGTGCCCAATGACAGATAAGTGGGTAAAAACATTGTGGAATATATAGACAATAGATTATTACTCAGCTAAGACAAAAGGTAAATTCTTGATTGTTTTTCTATTACAAGAAGTGTTTTGTGCTAAGTTATAAAAGTCATAAAGAGAAAGGCAAATGCAGAATGATCTTACTCATGGGTGGAAAGGAAACAAAGCAAAAATCCAAATAAATTAAAATTCATATTTTATGCTTCTTGACATTCCACATATGAGGAAGATAAAACCAACTCTTTTATAAATTTTTATTAGTGAAACACCATGAGGTACAGTTGTAGACTTAGAAATTTTTGTACTTGGGTTTCAGTTATAAAATGATCGAGTACCCATCCCTCCACCAGTGCCCATTTTCCACCACCATGGGTCCCAGTATCCCTCTCACCCCCCATTCCCCCATCCCACCCTGCCTCTGTGGCAGGACATTCCCTTTTGTTCTCTCTATCCTTCTGGGTGTTGTGAAAACCAACTCTTAAGTTTCTGAAAACAGAACAGAGGGAGGAGTGTGAAAAAAAGGGCCCTGTGAGCTATGACAGAAGGTTATGGGCACTTCTGTTGAACTCCACAGGGCCTCCAAAGGGCCCCTCAAGCCCCAATAGGATAGCCCTGGTGGCAGCATGACCTAAGAAACTCCACAGACCCCAAGCAAATATGCACACATCAGTACTAGCAGTGAACTGAGGAGCTATGTTGCCCAAGTAACTCTGCAAGTTGTCCTCGGATCCTTCAGTATTGCTTGCAAAGCCTCTGGAAAGTGATAGATAAAAAATAAAATAAATATGACCACATGGGTTGAGAGAGACAGTATATACAGTGGGTAAGACTCTTACTTGCATGTAGCAGACCCAGATTGGATCCCAGGCACTGAACATGGTACTACAGCACTGTCAGGAGTGATTCCTGAGCCTGGAGCCAGGAATAAGCACTGAGCACTGCTGGGTGTGGCAAAAAGATACAGATATGTGCCAAGGACCTAAGGTTTTGTTCCATTGGTTTCCTTCTTTATATTCCACATATAATAAGTAAGATATATAGTGCTAATCTTTCTCCTATCATTTCGAAATCTTCAGTTCCATCCATGTTGTTGCAATAAACAAGATTTCATTATTTTAATTAAAATCTGTCTTTCTTGAAGTTTCATTAACTACAGTAGCAATAATATTTATGTTTTAGGCATACAATATTACTGTACCATATAGAGCACAAAAGTGCCCATCTCTTCATGCAGTTGAGTAGTATCCCACCGTGTGTGTAAATAGCATGTTCTTTACCCACCCATCAGTTGTTGAGTTCTTGAGCAATTTCTAGGTCTTAGCATTGCAGGGCTGGAGCGATAGCACAGCAGGTAGGGCGTTTGCCTTGCATGCCGCCGACCCGGGTTTGATTCTTCCATCCCTCTCAGAGAGCCCAGCAAGTTACCGAGAGTATCCCACCCACAAGGCAGAGCCTGGCAAGCTCCCTGTGGAGTATTTGATATGTAAAAAAAAACCAGTAACAAGTATCATAATGGAGACATTAATGTTGCCCGCTCAAGCAAATCAATGAACAATGGGAGGACAGTGCTACGGTGCAGTGCTACAGCATGGCAGTATATAGTGGTATACATATATATTTTATTTATTGTTTTGTTTATTTTAAATCAAATTTCCTTAGTATTGTAATAATGAGTATTATAACTATTAACATTGATTCTATAGTGTTCATAACTGCATTAAAGTGCTCAGACTCCTCCACCACTGTCCCTAGATCCCTTCTAGGCTTCCCCATCTCTCTTTTATTACTGTCACCTGCCCACCTGCCTTGGGAACCTCAGTTCTGTTGTCAGTGTTCCAAAGATTTGTTTTAATTATCTATTCCCTCTCATTGTTTCTTTATATAACACACATTCATGAAATCAAGTATCATTTGTTATTTGCCTTCTGACCTATAACATAATATATTTTAGTTTCATCCAATTTATAGGGAAAAAAGCAAGATTTCTTGTTTTATTATAGCTGAGTAGTATCTCTTTTCTCTTTTGTCTTTGGGTATTTGGGTTGTTTCCAGATCGCAGCTATTGTAAAACAGAACTGTAATGAACATAGCTGGGCATGTATCTTTTCAAATTAGCGCTTTCAAGTTCTTTGTATAGATGCCAAATAACAGAATTTAACATTTTGAGAAATATCCATACCATTTTCTACAGAAGGTGAACCAATTTACTTCCCCACCAAGACTATTCCCATTTCTCTACACCACTGCCAAAAATTGTTTCTGCTCATTTTAATATATGCTATTCTCATAGGTATGATGTGATGTCTCATTGTAATTTCACTTTGAATTTATCTGATTAAAGAAACTAACAGATGACTACATTTTCTGAAACAGTGATTCATGTTAACCACAAAATAGTCAAAAAATCTTAAGGAACACCAAGATATGTTAAAACTAGTACAAATATATAATTTCCTTAATGGAAGCAGGAAATACTTCTATGTGATTTCCTTATACAAACTATATTAGCTACTCTTATAGTTTTGAATCTTCTATGCAGACTGCAGCCTCTCACTGTTTTAGCTCTTTTCTAAGAAAGCTATCATTAAACATATTACAAGGGAGCCTCAAAAAGGCCACTTGTAGTTTTCAAATTATAAATAATTAAATGAGAGAAAATTACCCTTTTTGATGTCCATAATGACTACAGCAGAAAAAAAACTACTGGTAAGAAAACCAGAAAAAAATTACCATTTCATACATTTATATAATATTTTGACAAAAAATTTACTTTCTGGGACTGAGCTTTAGTATAATGATTAGAGCACTAGATTTGCAAGTGCCCCTCTGGGTTTCATCCCAGCACTATATATGGTGCCCCCAAGCCTGCATAGGGGTGACCCCTGAGCACGTACATAGCCAGAAGTAAACCTTGAGTACAGCTGGGTGTTGTCAAAAAAAGAATAAAAATTTTACTTTTTACAAACATATTGTTCACACACTAAAAAGTACTTTTATGATACAAAGGTTAAAACTGTACCTTAAAGATTTTAATTATAAAAAATAATTGAAAATAAAACAAATTCTTTATGTCAAAACACGTATTATGTTTTAGAAATAAAAAGATTAATACATTTTAAACACTTCAAAATATGATGAGTTTATGCACAACCAAAAAGAACTATACCTATAAAGTGACTTAAACTTATTCCCTAGATAAAAGTTCTCACTTGCCTAAAATCCTTGGTTATATAATATTCTTTCAAACTAAATTGGATGCAACAGGTGAATTGGTTGTCATCAACATCATGGATATATTTGTTGAAAGCTGTAAAGCTGGACCTGCACGAAGGCACTGAATGTAAGAGAATAATCTTAGCATGTTGATCATGTTTCCATCCCTAGAAATGTATGTATGGCACCGAGCACTGACAGGTGTGGCCCTGGTGAGTATGTACAGAAAAGGTAGACTATTTTCTTTGAGTTCATGAGCCCGAGGAATAGCATAGCAGGTAGGGTGTTTGCCTGGCACATGGCTGACCCAGGTTCGATTCCTTCACCCCTCTCGGAGAGCCTGACATGATACTGAGAGTATTCCGCCCGCATGGCAAAGCCTGGCAAACTCCCCGTGATATATTCGATATGCCAAGAGCAGTAACAACAGGTCTCACAATGGAGATGTTACTGGTGCCCATTTGAGAAAACTGATAAACAACGGGAGGGCTGTGCTACAGTGCTACAGTAGGTTCATGGGCTGGAGTGATAGCACAGCGGGTAGGGCGTTTGCCTTGTACGCAGCCGAGCCTGGTTTGATTCCTCCGCCCCTCTCAGAGAGACTGGCAAGCTACCAAGAGTATCCCGCCTACAATGGCAAAGCCTGGCAAGCTACCCATGACCTGTGACCCGTGACGATATGCCAAAAACAGTAGCAACAAGTTTCAAAATTTGTTGTGAGATGTTACTGATGCCCACTCAAGCAAATGGATGAATAATGGGAGGACAGTGCTACAGTAGGTTCATATCAAGTCATAATAATAAAGTCAAGGCACCAGCAAGTCTTTATTGTAATCATCTTTGTAAATTAAATATATACAAACCAAAGTCTAGAATGCCTGAGCACACCCACTTTAACAGATCATTTTTCAAATTCCCACTTAATTCAACTCTCTATTTGAATGTATTCAGTTCAAATTGTTTCGGAGTTGGAACAGTTAAAAGAACAGCTCTACATTTTGGTACCTAACAGTAAACAAATTCTCACCAGTAAGTCAGGAACTTTTTGAAGAAAGATTTGTCATGTTGATTAAATCATAGGAGTGTTTGGATATGCGTTCATTCCACCTAGCTAAAGTCTTCCTCTAAGACATTCTATTCACGTTGCAACCCACAGAATTTTTACCCACAAGACTAATTGAAGGGTTTCCAATGAAGTTGTAGTATTGGTACTCATTTATCAATTCACATGGGGAGAAAGTTAGACTAAAATCATATAATTTCATCCATAAATTTTTCTCACACTGACTATTGGGAGTAGTAGGAAATGACAGATTGATTGAAGTAGCCGCAAATGCAGACTAGTGATGGTGAGGTAATTTAGAAACTCTTATTCATATGTGCACTTGTCATTGAACATTAAATCGCATGCTATATTTAAATAACATATAACTCCATAATAAGTTCACAAGGTTGGGTTATAAATGTCAGAATTCTAAGGTGTTTCTCAAAGGGTACAATGATTTCCAGATGCTTCATCATCTGAACCATAGAGACAATTTCCCCTTTTAGAAAAATAAACTAAAATTTGCCAAGCACATATTTAATTGTTTAATTTTAAAGTGTTTTCATTGGTTATCAAAACCACTTGTTATATAAGTAGAAACCAATGGTCACGCATAAATTACCTACCTCAAATCACAGAGAACTAAAATGTACAGAATCCATTGTGAAAAAAAAATATATATGTAGATCTAACTCTATGGTAAATTAGCACTGTGATGTCAAAGAGATAGGAGAGATCATACACCAGTCAGGGATTTTGCCTTGCATGCAGCTGAACCCAGTCCCATCCCTGACATCCTACATGGTCCCCTGAGCTCCATCAGGCATAATTCATGAGTGCAGAGGCAGGAGTAAAGCATGAACACTACAGGGTGTGCCCCAAATCAAAATGAAACAAAACCAGAAAACAAGAAAAAATATGAAAAAGGCATGTACCCACTAGCATAAGAAATAAAACATAAAATTATGCATTTTTATGTCTCTTAATAAATTTCCTTCACCCTAAATTTGGTTTTATTATTCCTATTTTTTAAAATTGGAATTGGATTTTTAGATTGATTTTGGTGCAGTTAACATAGCTATGATAACCACATCTTCTCCATAAACATATTTCTCACCATTTGATTGGGGTCTTAAAGCCTTCTACTTAGACTTTATATATTTTTTCCATAAAAATTACATACATCTTTTGGGGGAAGAAGTATAATAATGGTTAAGGTGCTTGTCTTTCAGAAAACTGACTCTGGTTTAAAACTGCACACAGTTCCCCAGCTTGATCCCTGAGCATAAAGCAAGGAGTAAGCATTGAGCATCACTGGGTATGGCCCTGAAATTTGAATGGAAACACACTCACATGAACACACCTACACAAAGTTCTATGCACAATGTTCTATACATCTTTGATAGATCTGTCATTGGTTATTTTTAAATTACTGTTGAAAGTGTCACCTTAAAACACTAGGATTGCTACCCCCAAGAGAAGAAAAAATTCATGCTGAAGGACATATACACACCACTATTTATTGCAGCACTCAGCACAACAGCTAAGAATTGGAATAAACCTAGATGTCCAATAACAGATCAGTGGATCATGAAGATGTGGTATGCATACACAATGGAATATTATGCAGCTGTAAAAATGATAAAACCAAGAATTTTGCTACAACATGGATGGGATGAGAGGATATTATGTTAAAATATGTAAGCCAGAATAAGAAGGACAAGCACAGGGTGATATCACTTGTATGTGGTATTTAGAATAACCAGATCAGGAACTACAATGGTTTAAATGAGAGATGCCTAGATAACCCTTTGCCTCAGAGTATAGGAAAGACAAGGGGAAGGGGAGAAGAGATATATGTAAAACAACAGGGGTAAAGTTTAGGGGGATTCAGTTACATTAGTGATATTAAGGAATGAGAGAGTTAAATATCCAAACCATAGAGTCAACAACACTGAAATAAGAAGACCCAAAATTTAATATTGGAATTTAAAAGGTGCCTGTCAAGAGGCAGGCTGGGGCTAGAGTGGGCAGATAGAAAAGGGAACCTGGGAAAACTAGTGGAGGGAAGTTGACAATGGTGGAAGAAATAGTGATGGAACACTTTATGTCAAAAACCCAACTATTAACAACTTGGTAATTCACCGTGCTTTAATAAAATAAAAGAGAGAATTTTCTTTGCAAAGAAAATTATGTTTTCTAATTGCTACTGATGGAAAAACATACAGTAAGTTTTCACATATAGATCTTATCTTCAGTGAATTTGCTGATCATTTTCAATTTCAGTCATTTATCTACAGTTTTTCTTGATTATTCTCTATTTCCTATAGAGTAGTTTTATTTTTTTTTAATTCTCCTCCTCTAATAAGCTATAGCCTGCCTTTAGTTCCTATCCTACTATGCTGGAAAGTATCAAAGGTAAGATTTTGAAATGAAGTAAAGATAATTATATCTTTTCCTTGACCTATTGATACCTTGCAATACATTTTTAAATAATAAATGTCTGATTCTATCAAAAGCTAGTTCTGCTTATATCGTGGTAATTTATTTTCACCTTTATTAAGTTATTTTGTTTCATTATGTTAATGGGTTTTTCTAATGGTATGTCAACTTTGTGAAAGATGTTTTTATTTTTTTTATTTTATTAGTGAATCACCATGAGGTACAGTTACATACTTACAAACTTTCATGCTTGCATTTCAATTCAACAATGCTCAAGTACCCATTCCTCCACCAGTGCCCATTCTCCACCACCGATGAGCCCAGTATCCTTCCCACAACCCCCACCCCACACACATCCTGCCTCTGTGGCAGGGCATTCCCTTTTGTTCTCTCTGAAAGATGTTTTTAAAGCAGTGCTATTTCAGTTTCGCTTTTGACTGAGGCCCCAAGACGGCAAACAGTACATTTCAATGTGAAATATGAGACCACCATACAATTATTGTAAACAATATAACTACAAACTGATTTTGTGACCTATAGCTAACAATAAATCCTCACCTCTAAAAAAAGACTAGAGAGGCCAAGAAAAGGTTGGGAAACGAAGGAGAGGAATCGGGAGAAAGAAGTAGGTATTTTGCGCATCTAAAACTCTCCCTGTGGAATAGCTTTGGGGACAGGCTCAACCTCACCTTAAGCATGAGGAAAAGAGCATCAGTAGAATCAGTTGAGTATCTGATAAAGGACAACTCAGGAGACAAAATACAATGTTTGTTGACTCAACTTAAGAAAAATGAAGGAGAGGGAAGTTTCATAGAAGCCTATACCCCATAAGAAAACACACTGATGTTCAGTCAGCTAGGTTCAGACATCAATGCCGTTCTTGGAAGCACTAATCAAGGAAGAACTTACTCCTTTCATTCCTTTCACCTATTTCCTCCTGTGGTGCAATTCAAAAGGGATCACAAATCCTCATAAATAATGTTGTGGAAAAGGATTAAACGCACACTATGCATAAAGTACAAAGGTACTAGTCACATACACTTTCTCACTTTAGCTGCCCAATCCTCAATAGGCCTAAGATCACATAGAGAAAATATAACTTAAATAATAAACCTTCAATGAACCATCTGTGACAAGTTACAAAAGATTCATGGAACTGCCTTAGTTTCAAAAGGACAAGAAAATCTAATCTCACAGAATGGATCCAAATTAACAATGAGAATCAAAGCTGTTTTCTGATTATACCATGAGTCTACTTACTCAAAATTCTAGATATACTTTTATTCCCAAGTTAAACCTAGTTTATTTATTTCTTTTTTTATTGAATCACTGTGAGATACAGTTAAAAAACTTTCATGTTTGAGTTTCAGTCATACAATGATCGAACACCCATCCCTCCACCAGTGCACATTCTCCACCACCAATATCCCCAGTATTACCGACCCCTTTCCAACCCTCCCCCTGCCTCCATGGCAGACAATTTCCCCCATTCTCTCTCTGTACTTTAGGGCATTATGGTTTGCAATATAGATGCTGAGAGGCTATCACGTTTGGTCCTTTATCTTCTTTCAGCACACATCTCCCAAACGGAACGATTCCTCCAACCATCATTGTCTTAGCGATCCCCTCTCTATCCCAGCTGCCTTCAGTCTAGTTTATTTTTATCAAGATATTAAAATGAAAATAGGGGCTAGATTTATGTTTCAACCTGACAGAAGATATACCTAGCATGATCTCCTTCACATGATTCCCAGCATCACTTGGTTCTCTAAGGACAGCCATACATGGCCTTTCCAAACAACTAATAAAATACAAGCATGCAAAACAAAACATTCCTAATATTTTCATAATTATTTAACTACTGATGAGAGGCCAGATAGACAATCCAGTGTTGCAGGTGCTTGCCATGCACATGCAGACTGCATTTTAATTTCAGGCAGCACATATGGTCACCCTAGCACTGCTAGGAGTCACACAGCTATATGTGCCTCCAAAAATTAGCCCCAAATATTATTGATGATAATTTATTTTGGATGCCTGTTTTCTATTATTAAGATTAGCAGTTCTCTTTTGTAAAATGCATTGTGTTGTAAATCACAATGCCTAAAGTAAAATAAAATGTTTAAAATATTCATGTCTATTTTTTGTATAAAGATTATATTTGTCTCAGAAAAATAATTGAATGTTCATGCATTTTCTATTATCTGGAGAGTCTACAGAAGTTTAGAAATTTATGTCCTTGAATATTTGGTAGAATTCTTCCATAAAATTAGTCTCCCAGTTTCTGTGCTTATGTGGGAGTGAATCCTTAGAAACTAACTCAGGTTCTTTAATTATTATGTTTATTCTTTTATTATTATGCTTTTTGTTTTTGTTTAGCAAGTCCTCATGTTATATTTCCCCTAAAAATTATACATTTTATCTAAGCTTTCAAGTATATAATTATAAAGTTGATCATAAAACTTAATTTTAAATTTGATATATTTAATCACTGATGTTATTATATTTTAATACTTAACATTTTTGTTGTCACTAACCTTGTCTTCATTTTCATACTTTTTATTTAAAACTGTTATAAAATATAGATAAATTCCATGCAGTCCATCCAATTTCCCTGCAACGATAACATCTTACATAACTATAATGCTATGTCATAATCAGGATATTGCTATTGATATAATCTGTTTCATAAGATATTTAAATTTTATATATGTATTTATTTGTATGAGTGTGTAATTTATATTTGTATATGACACTTTTCATTTTTTGGATGTGTAAACTCATGTGTTTATAATTGCAGTCATAATACAACATATTTTGACTACAGCAAGGATGTCCCGTGTTACTCTTTATAACTATGCTGATTTCCCTTCTATCCTTTGGTAGTTTCTATGGTTTTCTTGGCAATCAAGGATTGATTGTCTATTTCTCTGTCATTTCAAAAGTGTTGCATAAATGGAATAATAGAAAACATACATAACCTTTTTTTTCAGTTTTTTTTTATTAGTGAAACACCATGAGGTACAGTTATAGACTTACAAATTTCTGTGCTTGGGTTTCAGTCATACAATGATCAAGCACCCATCCCTCCACCACCACCCATCCTCCACCACCGCAGGTCCCAGCATCCCTCCCACCCCCCGTCCCCCCATCCCACCCTGCCTCTGTGGCAGGGCATTCCCTTTTGTTCTCTCTCCTTTTGGATCCTGTGGCTTGCAAGAGAGGCATTGAGTGGCAATCATGTTTGGGCTATAGTCTACTTTCAGCATGCTTCTCTCATCCTGGAAGGATGAAAACATACATAACCTTTTGACATTGGCTTCCTTTTCTGTTGTTTTGAATTTCCCCCACTAAAATTGATGTACCATGACTTACAATGCTGCTGATGATTGATAAAGTTCCATGCACACATCATTCCAACACTAAACCCACCACTAGCCTCTACCAGTGTCCCAAAAACTCCTCCCATGCACCCTTCTTCAACTCCAGGTAAACTCAGTTCTGTAGACCAACTCGACAGTTCTGTTGCCTTTGACAATTTGATGCTCCATTACTATGTTTCCTTATATTCCACATATGAGAGACATCATTCTATATTTGTCCTTCTCCTTCTGGTTGACTTCACTCAGCATGACGCCTCCTAATTGTGTCCATGTAGCAGAAAATTTCAAAATTTCATCTTTTCCAAGTTTTGAGTAATATTATGTTGTTTATACATACTTTCAGGCTTACAGTGCTTCATCACCAACCCCACTACCAGGGTGAACTTCCCTCCAACGACGTCCTCAGATTTCTCCCACCCCCAGTTTGCGTTATTTTTAAAATTTGAAAAACTTTACAAAAGCACATTTAAAAGTTTTGTAGTTTGGATCTCAATATTTCAGTGTTGTTGGCTTTGGCTCTGCTATATATATATATATATATATATTACTATGTATATATCATATATATACATATACACACACACACATACATCACAAGGTCCCTGCCCATCTGATTCTGTTACCTCTTATCCACTTCTTAATTCTACCCTCAGTTTCTTTTCTTTCCTATTCTTCTCATTTATGTATTCTAGGGTCAAGTATAATGCAGGTATTTCCCCCCTTTTATACCTTGCATTCCCTTACCCTGTTAGTTTATATACCACAGATAAGTGACATGATTTGGGTCTTGTTTTTCTTTTGACTTCACTAGATACAGTATCCTCCAGTTCTGTCCAAGTTCTAGTGAATTGCAAGAACTGTAAGTGACTTAAGAAATAGATAGAAGACTACCTTAGCAAATGGAAAAATACTCCATGTTCATTGATTAGAAGAATCAATATTGTCAAAATTGTCATCCTACCCAAATTTTTATATAGGCTCAACACAACCACCATCAAATTCAGATGGCATTTTTTAATGAATAATGAATAATAAAGAACAATGAATAATAAAGTTTGTATGAAGTAAGAAAACACTCTAAATAGAGAAAACCATACTCCAAACTGAGAAATAAGAAACTGGGAAGTATTCCATTACTTAACTTGAAACTATACAATTATGTGATCAAAAAAGTATTTACTTTCAAATAAGGATAGACTCCCTGATCAATAGGTTACAACTGAACATCCAAAACAAATCTCCAGATCTGTGGTTTTTTACAAAGGAACTGGATAATTTTAGTTGAGTTAAAAAAATCTAAATCAAAAGGGAACTCTCAATCTATTGGTGATGGGTATGTTGTCTGCTTCAATACGTGTGGGAAATGGTATGGAGATTTCTCAGAAATAACAAAGGTTCCATATGACCCAGAAATTCTATTTCCCAGGGCACCAAAACATTCATTCAGAAGGACATATGAACACCATAATTCATTGTAGCACTTAGCATAATAGCTAGGTTTGGAATCAAAGTATGTGACCAAGGAGTTACATGGATAATAAATTCTTAGTTTTTTTTTTTTGAGAAGTGTCAACATTGTTTGCCAAAAGGATTGAACTAGTCAACATTACCACCAACAGTGGTTGAGGGTCCCCTTTCCCTTTCATTTGTTTTCCTTTTTGTAATTTCGAGGCCACACCGAGCAGTGCTCAGAGTTTACTCCTGGCTCTTTGTTCAGAGGTCACTCTTGGCGGTCCTTGGGATACCATATATGGTCCTGGGAATTGAGGCTTGCTTTGCTGCATGCAAGTCAAGCACCTTACTCACTTTACTGTGTCTACAGCTCTATTTTTGCATTTCTAAGTGTGCTAATCTCACTTTTTAATGTTGTGAGGAGAGAACTCTCTGTTGTTTTAATTTGCATTTCCTTGATGATAAGTGATGGATAATTTTATATATATAAGTACATATATATATGCCATCTGTATGTTTTCTTTAAGTAAATGTCTGTTCATCTCTTCTCATTTTTTATGGAGCTGTTTGTTTTTTTGTGGCTAAGTTTTACAAGTTCTTTATATATCTCGGATATCAAACCTTTGTCAGATGTACAGTAAAGTGGCAGACTGAAAAATCAACACATAGAAATTTATGGCAGTTCTATAAGGAAAAATGAAGTACAAGAGGTAGAATTTGTTAAAAATCATTCATAATTGTGCCTCAAGAAAATCAAGCATGTGATAATATAACAAAAGAGGTGAAAGATGAATACAGAGAAAACTAAAAGAAATATAAGACACAAGGATATGGAAACACATCATCATGGATCAGAAGGATTAATATTGTCAAAATGACCATAGTTCCCAAAGCAACATACATATTAAATGCAGGTCCTATAAAAATACCCATGACATTTTTAGAGACAAGACAAAAGCTATTAAAATGTAGCACTGTAGCACTGTCCTCCCATTGTTCATCGATTTGCTCAAGCGGACCCAGTAACGTGTCCATTGTGAGACTTGTTACTGTGTTTGGGATGTTAAATACCTCCCAGGTAGCTTGCCAGGCTTTGCCAAGAGGGCAAATTATTCTCGGTAGCTTGCCAGGCTCTCAGAAAGGGGCAGAGGAATCGAACCCCGGTTGGCTGGGCCAGCCACGTGCAAGGCAAACGCCCTACCGCTCTCTATGGCTCCAGCCCATTATATGAAATAATAACGTCCACCGCAAAATTGCAAAATAATCCCTAGGAAAAAGAAGATAAAAGACTATTGTTTATTCATCTTTAAATTATACTAAAAAGTCATTTTAAAAAGACAGTGATATTCAAATAAATTCCAACTCTCAATGGAATTCTGTTCCGAATGGAACAGAATTCAGAGTTCAGTGATAGACCTTGAGGTATATGGTAAGCTAATATTTAACAAAGAAGTAGGGAGTTGTTTTGGAGCACAGAAAGCCTCTTCAATAAATGCTGTTCTAAAAACATAAGAAATGAGCTCCAACACCTGTCTTACAACATACATAAAGGCTAACTCAAAGTCGCTTAAAGATCTAATACTTCAATCCATAAATTATATTGAAGAAAACATAGCAGAATCCTTCATGTTATTGAACCATTCATGTCATTCGCCAAGCAGACTAGTAATAATAAGCAAATGGAACTATACCAAATAAAGAAGCTTTTGCATCACAAAAGAAATAAACAGTGCACATGATGGAAAAGAATATGTTAACACCACTCATCTGCGTCCTTTTTCTGAAGCAAAATTGTCTGGAGATATACCTAAGGTGACGTATGTATGTGTAGTTTAGTTTGTGAATTTTGTTTAGTTTGTGAATAGTATTCCATGGCATTTTTATGCACCACAGTTGGCTAAGCTATTCACCTGCTGATAATCACCTGAGTTTGTTTTCTTACTTTCTTTACTAATACAAATAAAACTATAATGAACCTTTGTTTAAAAGTAAATACCATTTTCTCAGGGATAAGTGCTCACGTGTATGATCTTGGATTGCATGATTCATGCATGCTTAGATTTTTAATAAAATCGTTGGGCTGTTTTACAGATTCACTGAACCTCTTACATTTCCACCAGCAAATATCTGACTAATCTAGTTTATATACACTATTACCAACATATTTTGGTCATTATTTTGTATTTTAGCCATTATGTAAACGTATCTTGTTCTGGTTTGAAATTTAATTTCTCTAATGGCCAATGAAGTTGAAAAATTCTTTATGTTTATTAGTCCCTGTATATTTTCTTTGGTAAAATGTTTATCCATATGTTTTGTTAATTTTCTAATAAGATTTCACTCTTTCATTTTCATTTAGACACCATCATTTAGACAGTTAATTAGAGCTTCACCAACCCCTACACCAGTGTAAACTTTCTCCACCCAATGTCCTTTAGCCTGGGATCAACCCTACCAATTCACCTAAATTTAACAATTGCTCTGTAATTTTTTTACAAAGCTGTTAAGTCATACAATGTTCCAACACCTATCCCTCCACCAGTGTAATTTCCGAGCACCAGTGTCCCCAGTATCCCTCCATCCCTCCAAGTCACACCACACCTCCGCCTGACTCTATGCAGGCACCTCTCTTCTCTCTCTCTCTCTCTCTCTCTCTCTCTCTCTCTCTCTCTCCCTCTTTCTCTCTCTTCTCTCTCTTTATCTCTCATTTTAGCAATTGCCCTATACTTCAAATCACTTTTGGACATAAAGAAACCTAATCCTTAACCCCTACCCTAACCCTTAACCTAAACCTAACTTTAATCCTATAGCAATTTGACCCTAGCCTAGGCCTAACCCTACCAATTAGCTTAATTTCAAAATTACCCAATACATAACTTTCACGTTCAACTTTAAACATAACCAAACATATCCCTTAACATGAACCCTAACCCTAACTCTAAACCCAACTCTAACCTTCACCCCCACCCTATCTCTATGCCAATGTTTCCTTAGATTAGTCCTAAATCTAACAACCAAAATTTAACAATTGTCCTATAGATAACTTTCACTTTAAACTTTATCTATAACCAAATCTGTACCCTGACTCCAAAGAGAACCCTAACCCTAGCCTTAAACTAAGCCAAATCCTTATAGCAGCCTTTGCCCAATACTCAACTAGATATATCAATTAGCTTCAACTGAAAAAATGTTTTATACTTAACTTTTACTTTCAACTTTAAACATAGTCAAACCTATACCTTAACTCTACCAGGAACCCTTACCCTAACTTGAGCCCTTACCCTAACCACAAACTAACCTTACCTCATCTGAAACTAACCTTGCCAATTAGCCCAAGTTTACCAATTGCCCTATATCTAAATTTAGTGTATCTGACAACATCAGGGAATATTTATTATCTCTATGTCTTGCCTTGTTCTCCTGTGAATTAATACAGAGAAGAGACAAAACAATGACTCAGAAGAGAAGAAATTAAATTAAAGTAAATTGCAGAAATCTAATTAAATTTTAATAGATAAGAAGGAAATACTGGAGCAAAAGAAATATTTAAGTAAAATTTGCTGATTTTTTTAGAAAGCTTGGAGATACAGATCTGAGCTCAGTTGCTTAGAAACCTGGTCTTTCAAGTGGAATGTCACGAGTTCAATCCCTGTCATAGCCATGTGTACCAAGCACAATTCTGGAAGCTCTTCTGCTTGAGTCTGGTGTCTCTGCCTTCTGTAATTCCACAAGTTAATTCTGGCCACATCGTAGTCAGGTGTCTGAAAGTACTGCAACTAAAGAGAATAGTCCCCAGAGAGCCCCACAACTAATAAAAAGACATTCAAGAGACAACAGACAGGAAGTGCAAACAAACCTCAATGAGTGTAGGAATAAGAATTAAATTGAAAGGAATGTTGCAAACCTTGGTGGGGACTACAACCAAAGCTGAGCACTACAGCCTGCCGAACGAGTCCAGAAGGCACAACAGCTAAATGTGTGAGCACAACAGCTAGACATGTGCGGGCCACCTCTGAGCACAATCCTAACATCAACAATGATTAGAAGAGAGCCGGGAGAGAACTGAAAATAGCAAAAACCTCCAGGCAGCTGTTTAAAGGAGGTAGATAACCCCTAAAGCCTATTTTTCTATTCATCACACTCTTTGTTTTGACTACTTGACTAGGCTGTAGTTCCCAGTTAAGAAGGTAAATGCTAATCTAGTTATTATTATGAAGATATTTTATAGATATGGCTGGCACTTGTAATCAGGTAAACATTAAAAGATATTAGGGGCCAGAAAGATATTAGAGGAGAAAAGCACTTGCCTTGCATGTTCATTAACCTGATTTGATCCACAGACCCACATACGGTTCCTCTGAGTGCCACCAAGAGTGTTTCCTGAATACAGACACAGGCCCTGAGCCATGCCAGTGTTGGCCTTCTGGAGAAGCTCAGGGTCTATATGGAGATAGACACATAGATAGATAGATAGATAGATAGATAGATAGATAGATAGATAGACCGACCCATATAGAGACAGATATTTATATATGTATAAATAGAGAAACAAATAAATACATAAGTTTACACTGGGTAATCCAGGGCTACATGTTTCTATCACAGGCCTTAGGAGAAAAACTTGAGGGCTGGAGCGATAGCACAGCGGTAGGGCATTTGCCTTGCACGCAGCCAACATGGCCGACCCGAGTTCGATTCCTCCGCCCCTTTCGGAGAGCCCGGCAAGCTACCGAGAATATCTCGCCCGCATGGCAGAGCCTGGCAAGCTCCCCGTGACGTATTCGATATGCCAAACACAGTAACAGAGGTTTCCAGGAAAGTAAATTTTGTCTCAAGAACAGTTCAATTCCTGCCTGAGTTTCTATTGCCAGCCACTATATTCTCAAAAGTCAATTTCTTTCAAAGAGATGGAGCACCCTAATTCTTTATTCCCTGTTTCTAAGTCATTTTCTTCAGTGCACTATAAAGCCGTATCATCTTCCTCCTCATTATTAATAATCTATTTTTCGAGCATCACTTACCATGTCGTAAAAACTTGGACATTTGGCCCATCTTCATTCCGGATTAGATCATTCTCTTGTTTTTTTTCCCCAGACAGATGACTGATGGCCCTTTCAAGAGCTTATCTTGTATATTTCTTAATCCCTCAATCTTCGTGACTTCCATTTCAGACAGCTACATTCACGCCATAACCTGACTATTAGTATCCAGACTCCAAGGAATATAGCCAATTCTACTGTAGTACTACAGAATAAGAAGGGGAGTGATAGATGGCACAGTGCCACAGTCAGTATGAAAGGTTGCAGTAACCCCACTGAGCATTTTGGTGACCCTTAATTTATATCATAGATATGAATAGATGCTTATTACTTTGATATGTCAACCTTTGGGTGGACTAATACCTTTATTTAATCTTCCTTCCCAATAGAGGGGATGAGAGCGATAGTACAGCGCACAGGGTGTTAGTTTTGCAAGCAGCCTGGGTTCGATTCCCAGCATCCCATGTAGTTCTCCAAGCTCCATCAGGAATAATTCCTGAGTGCGGAGCCAGGGTAAACCTAGAGCATCGTCAAGTGTGACCTCATCCACCCCTCCCACCAAAAAATCTAAAACTCTATCACCTCTCATTTCTGAATTCTTTTCCTGTATATATTTCCCTATTCCTTTCCTAGAGATTTTTTTTTATCAAATCATAAATTCCTAAGTGAGACATCATTTCCTCCTTTCTGCAAGGTTTGCAATCTATATGACATAGTACCTAACTCAACATCATAACACTACAAATATCACAAAATTGTATTGAAATGGGCATAACTGCCCTTTTGCCTTTCGGCCTGAACCGCCAGCATCCAGTAAATTGCAAAAATGACCAACACAAAGGGAAAGTGGAGGGGAACCCACTATATGTTCTCCAGATCTTTCAGAAAACATGGAGTTGTTCCTTTGGCCACGTACATGTGTATATACAAGAAAGATGATAGTAGACATAAAGGGAATGGGCACTGTCCAAAAAGGAATGCCCCACAAATGTTATCATGGCAAAACTGGAAGAGTCTACAATGTTACCCAGCATGCCGTTGGCATTGTTGTTAACAAACAAGTCAAGGGCAAGATTCTTTCCAAGAGAATTAATGTCAGCATTGAGCATATTAAGCACTCTAAAAGTCAAGACAGCTTCCTGAAACGGGTGAAGGAAAATGATCAAAAAAAGAAGGAAGCCAAAGAGAAAGGAACTTGGGTTCAACTGAAGTGCCAGCCTGCTCCACCCAGAGAAGCACACTTTGTAAGAACCAATAGAAAGGAACCTGAGCTGCTGGAGCCCATTCCTTATGAATTGATGGCATGAGAAGTGTTTGTTTAAAAATAAAGAGACTCCTGGACTATAAAAAAAAAAGAAATGGGCATAACTGCCTTTTTGAAAGTAAGAAACAGCAAGGTCATAAAACATTCAGGAGAATTATGCTGAATAACCTTTCTTCTGTTATAACTGACAACTAAGAAGGTGAAGAAAAAATAATTTGCTTCTTGGAAAGATAGAAGTAAAGCAGTGTAGGCCTTGTGATAAAGAACAAGGGAAATAAGAGATATCACAAAACTTCTATAAGCAGAGTCTAGGACAGTCTGAATAGTGCAAATCAATGAAAGAATCTGAAACCCCTGGAGTTTTGTTTTTGTTCTTGTTTGATTCCCAAGCAAAGCATAGAGTACCTGGGGGGCGACTTCTGGCGATATTTTGTCAACTGAATCATGAAGTTCAATGCTAGGACCCTAGGATTTAGCAAGGCTTGACCCTACAATACCAGCTGTGCGGGAGAACTGGCAGTTTTCAGAGGCCACACCCAGTACTTCTGGGGAACATGTGGAACATGTGATAAATTAGGGTCCCCAACACACAAACCATGCACCCCGTATGCTCCCTTCACAATCCCAATCTATCTAGTTTTAAGCAAAGACAAAAAGAAGTAACTGATCTTCCTTTTTTCCATGTTCTTAGAGTTAAAGAACTGGGAGAGGAAACCAACTCCTCCATTTGTAGGATGTAAAAGGGAACTTTTGTTTCTAGAAATTTCACAGTTGATTCATCACCCATTTCAAAAAGTGCACCGGATTATGATTTAAATGGATTGTTATTTGGACACTAATGAATTTAGCATCTGGGACGGCCCTTTCATTCTCTGGTCTAACCACTTAAATGTTTCCTAAGAATGCATTGAATTGGGATTAAAGCTCTTGATTTTCATGTGGTCAATCCTGGTTTACAACACAACATACAGTCCCCTGAACACCTACAGGAGAGATCCTTGAGCACAGAGCAAGGAATAGATCCCTGAGCACTATAGGGTGTGGGTGTGACCCCCCCAAAGGAACAAAACCCACAAATGATTGCCTGGGCTAGAGGCACATGTATTTTATGGCCATAGTTCTCTGGTGGTTACTGATCACGACACTGAACATACCTCAAAGCTTGTTTCTGTTAATACAAGAATTACAGAGATTTAAGTTTACTACTACTTTCTTCATCACCTAGGAGACTTCAGAATGCCAAGTTAATCCATTAAACTTTCATTGCTCAAAGCTATTTTAGGAGGAAAAATGGCAAGACAGCTTCCCAGGTTTTAAACTTCAAAGTCATCTTTGATGGCTTTTCCCCCAAGAGACTCTCCCCAACATGTCCTTTTAGTCTTCATTTCTTTATATTATTTCTTATATCCCATCCTTCTTTTTCATGTTCGTTATCATTGCCCTTCCTCTGTAACCTGCATAGTCAAAACAGAAACATTACAAGTACTTGAGCAGTGATATTTCTGAATGTTTCTCTTATATACCTTTTGATTTATTCTTCCCACAAAGCACAGATTCACATTTCTAGAGCATATCATGTTAGTCCAATCTTAAAATATTTAATATTTCCCTTTGAATATAACATAAAGTTCACAGCATTACAAAATTGCTTCTTGGATAATTTAGATAATTTGCAGATAGCTTATTTCAATTTTCCTTAGCAATACTAACAGCTACTAAAGAGTAGGAAAAAGGACATTGGATGTGAAGATCTGATGAAAAAGAAAAAAAGGCACAAATCCTAGAGCCTTCATTCTAAGACTAAAGACTCGCTTAGGTTCTGGCATTCTACCTTTCAGAAGAAAGAGAGATATAGTTTAAATCGTCAGGGTGATATTCGCCCATATGCCCTCACCATATTTCTCACCCTATGAAGAATCAGGCAATAAGGCTTTAATATTCGAAGAATTCGACTAATTAAAAGGTCATAAGTCTCATTATGCACCCTAGATTATGACAAGAACTAGGACTTTTTATAATGTACAGCCAACATCCTGTTCATTACAGCAAAACTAACCTTTCCCACAAGGCTGTTAAGAACTAGGGAAACTCAACTCTTCTTGAGGTGTATTTTAGTCTAAGACCCACTAAGGTAAATGTGGGAGGAAGGAAATCTTGGTTATTTTGTATTACCAAGGGGACTATATTCAAGAAGTTAAAACATGGTGGAGTGTGGGCAGAGCATTTTCTTTGCACGCGGCTGACTCAGGGTTGATTCCTGGAACCTTATATGGTCCCCCAACCCCACTAGGAGTCTTCCATGAGCACAGAACAAGGAGTAATCCCTGAGCACCGCTGAGTGTGGTCCCAAAACCAAACAAGAAATTAAAACACGGGTTTTGAGAGAAAACTTTAATGGACTTTAAGGTTTGTGCAAGCTGCCATCTCTTGTTTGATCTCTGAGTGTGACCCTGAAGGTTCTGAGAACCACTAGGGTGACTCAGGTAATTGTCGCACCACAGGGCCTAACCAGCACTGAGCAGCAGCACTTCCCTTGGTGCTTGCACTGAACAGAAATCTCAGCATCACTTAGCACCTGGGAGCACATTGGGAAACCCCGGTCTTCACAAAAAACAAAACACATTTTTCAGTCTGAGCACTGCTGATCAAAATTATCTTTTGATGTATGACATATTTTAGAGCTGAAAGACATTATTCCACCTGAAAGCTAAATACTAGTGTGACCTTTGCTATAAACATTAATATTGCCCTTTGTCTGTAAGATATAGTTCAAACACGCCGCAAAATGACATCGTGTCTAACATCAATAATTTACAGGTAGGCTGCTATTTCAATTCTCCATAGTCAAACCAGCTTCTTTTAAGAAGAAAATAATTCTAAAAAGCTTCTGTTGAGGAAAAATCTAATTCACCCACAGATAATTGTGTTATCTGATTTTCCATTTTCAGGAAGTAGAGTTTTATTTTATTTTTTTCAAGAACACAAGGGATTTATTTCAGGGATGTAAGAATGGCTCAGTATATGCAAAAAATAATATGAATTTTATTTTGTTATCAGTACTATTATCAGCAAAAGGAAACAGAAAACTTACATGATCAAATCAACACATGCAGAAAACATATTCAACATCCAGTTATGATTTAAGAACACTTAATAACATAGGAATATAAGAGAAATATCTTAGCATAATAAAGATCCTAGAATACAAACTCATATATTATCATATTTACTGGTGAAAAGCTGAAAACTATTCCAGGATTTTGGTTTATCCACAATCACACCTACTTTTAATTTAATATTAGAGATATAATGCATAACAATTATACAACAGGATACAAAAGGATTCCAAATTCAAAAATAAGAAGCAAATTATTACTATTTGCAGATAATCTAATAATATATAGAAAATGCTAAAGAATTCACTGGAAAACTGTTGGAAACAGTAAGTGAGTAAAGTGGTATGTTACAAAATCAGTATATAAAAAGTTCTGTTACATTTCTGTATGCAAGCAATGAGCAAGAAGGAAAAGAGATTTTAAAAAATCCATTTATAGTTTCATCAAATTAATGAGGTGCCTAAAAACTAACTTGATAAATCAGGCTTCGTCAAGTATATGAGTAAAAACTACCAGATAAAGAAGAAACATATTTTAAATGTATATATCTGCCTAAAATATTCCTTTATTTAATATGGTCCGACAATACTTCCTTTTTTCATTTGGAATACCTTCACTGAGTTTAACTTAGCCGATACATAAACAGAATTGTGAACTCTATCTGGTAAATAGCAACACTTACTTATTGGCTATGATTTTGACATAATTGTTAATGGAAAGAGTCCAATTTGGGGCTGGGGAAAAATCTGAGTTGGAAATTATGTCTATATTCACTAGCTGTGCAATTATAGGTAAATGTATTAGTCCTTTGGACCTTGACATTTTATTTCAAAAAATGGAGATAAGAACTACCATTAAAAATCAAATAGCACTGTCATACTGTCCTCCCGTTGTTCATCGATTTGCTCGAGCGGGCACCAATAATGTCTCCAGTGTGAGACTTGTTGTTACTGTTTTTGGCATATTGAATACACCACAGGGAGCTTGCCAGGCTCTGCCGTGAAAAAAAAATTAAATAAAAGGAACTAAAATGTGTAGCACAGAAACTGGTGAGTACGTGTTATTCATAAGGATTATTTTTACTTATATTTTTACTAATATCATATATTACTGTGATTTATTATCTCTGCTCCTAAAACAGAAATAGCCCTCACCCTTATTTTCTCTTTTATTTTAATCCTTTGCTGAAGAAATCAGACACACAAGTCCTCTTTTCTTCCCTCTGCTCTCCTTAGCATTTACCTGGGCACCTCAATAAGCTCATACATGGCAAGTATAGTGCACAGTCAAAAACCGAATCCAAGTTTGTTAGATATCAAAATCTTGTTTCCAATTATTCTTTTTGAGATGGAATTTATGTGGCACATATTCACCCACTTAACGTGTACAATGCAAGAGATTATTTTAAACAGATTCATTGTTGTTCACTCATAGTCACATCTTAAAATCATTTTATTACCCCCCCAAGACAATTCACTTCTCTTAGACATCAACTCCTGGTCCCCTATACCCTAAATCGTTGTGAAAATTAATCTATTTTCAACCTCTATAGATGTAATTATTCTTAATATTTTGTATAAATGAAGTTATACAAAATGTGATCTTGTGTGACTGGCTTCCTCTGCCTAGTGTATGGTTTGTAATATTTATCTATTTTGTAGCATTCATTTGTACTTCATTTCTTTTTACTTCTGAATAACATTCCAGTATATATGCATAATATAGTATTTTTAATGGCGCTTTTATTTTTAATATTCTGGATAACAGCACAGCTAAAATAGCATCTTCACCACAGCATTCTCATGGATATTACAATAAATCCAGAACATTTCCTGGCACCAGCAGCTAGAATAAATATCATCGAGGCCAAAAAATTTCAATGTGATATCCTACAAGAAGGTGGATGTCAAGTACTGGCCATATTATAGATGAAGGCATTCAAATATTACCACCAAGCAAAACACACATTGAGGCAAAATTCATCCACTGTAATTAGTTTGCTGCCTAATCCAATAGACATAAATATGAGCATAAGAAAACAGTCGTTAACTAACTTAAACTTTTATTATATATTCTCTTAGCTTGGGTTCTCCAGGGAATAGCACTTGAGACAAGAATTTGCAGTTTCCAGATCCTGCGATTCTACACATGGGCATTTCCCCCAAGAAAATAAAAGGATTCACTCAAAAGGACAAATTCACACCTGTGGTTCATTGAAGCCCTCTTTGCAATAGCTAAGTTCTGAAATCAACCCAAGTGCTCAACGACAGACAAATGAATAAAGAAACTGTGCTGTATACACAATGGAATACTACTTAGCTGTTGGAATGATGAAATCTTACAGTTATGTGCAACTTGGATAAAATTGGGAGGTATAAAGCCAAGTAAGGCAAGTTAGATGATCTCAATCACATGTGGAGTTAGAAAGAAAAGCAAAGATGCAACAATTCCCAATGGAAACAATCCCTGAGATATGGAGATGTGGTGAATAAAACTGAACTGAGGATATGAGGGGTTTGAGGGAAGGGACTCTGGCATAATGGTGAAAGGATCTTTGCACTCTGGGGGACAGGCATGGTATAGGGGCACTGCAAGTATAGAATAATTAGATTAAGTAATATAATAAACTGATATGTTGATAAAATGGCAGAGTCTTCTGCCCCCGCACCTGGCTATCCTCGCCGGGGCCCCTTGGAGGGGAGCGGGTTGAGTTTCCCTCCCCGCCCCGACCAGGGCGCCGGCAGACGAAGACCTCCAGAACCAGCCACCACCGTGCTGAGACCACTCTCCACATGCATGAAAGTACCGGCAGAGGAACAAAGGCATGCGGGTCCAGGGGCTGAGATCGCCAAGCCTGCTCAGATCGAGGCTGAGCATCCCCCCCCCCACGATCCTCCAAATTCCAGTAGGCAGGGGTCAGACACACCAACTGGCCCCCTGGCGCCGTGTAATCCCATCAACGGCCAAAGATCCAGAGACTATAAAACCCAGCTCCCGAAGAAAATGCAGCCGCACGACACCTTATTATCTCATTCTTACTTTGGACAAAATGGCAGGCTACCGAATGTAACCTGCCCACACAGCAGAGTCTGGCAAATTCCCCGTGGTGTACCCAATATGCCAAATACCAGTAACAATGATGGGTCTCATTCTCCTAACCCTGGAAGAGCTTTTAATATGGCACTTTTTAAAAAAATATCAGGGCTAGGACGAAGGAGACGTTACTGGGGCCTGCTCGAGGCAATCGACGAACAACAGGATGGCCGTGATTCGTGATTCGTTGATAAAATATTATTAAAATAGGAATAATTTTTAAAAGCTTGAATGCAAATGAGTTTTTGGAAGTAATTTCCAGAAATACTAACAGTGGAGCAGAGAATAGGGAATTGATGCAGGGAAGGAAGGGCAAGTAATACAAGATATGTGTTTCAAGTGAGTGGCACTGTGGATTAGCAGAGCTGAGTTAGGCTGAGAAACTCTGGGAGTTAGTGTAGCTGAAGAAAATGCATCTCAGGCCCAGACCAAATGAGGCAGTAGCAAATTGCGGGTTTAATCTATTGGCTCCATCAATCAGACAATGTGAATTCTCTATCTTCTACTCTGCATGTGCTGCATGGTAGAACAGGATCTAAGGACCAAAAATCACCCACTAGGCAAAGAGAGAGAAACAAATGGCAGTTGGAGGTGAGGTTGGTGTCCTCAAAAGGGATTCAGGCTGAGCAAAACGGAAGAGGGTGTAGACTGTATGCTGTACTTCCTATCTGGACTTTAATACAACATGAAATGAATATAAAAACATTTATTGATTTTTTTTACCTATGTGTCAGATCTGTATCTGAGCATACAAATATGAAAATAAACAATAAAAGTCCTGCCCTGGAGTAGCTTATATTAAGGTGGATGAGAAGCGGTAAATGACATAAGTACATTTTGGAGTCTACCAGAAGACAATGACGAGTACCGTGGGGAGTGTGCTAAGGAATGTGGTGAGGACCCTACTAAATAGTGTCATTCTTGGAAAATGAAATTTGAGCAGAGATCAAGGGTCTTCTTTTACCCCGAGTCCTCCCTGGGGTGCTTTAATATAATTAACAACTTTAATGTTTTAAAAAATAAACTCCAGACTCAATATTCCAGAAGAAGAGGCATTTGTCAATGTTAAAGGACTGTCAGAAGTATTTTGCACTTAGTAGGTTATGGGATGTATATAACCAGGGAAACACTAGAAAGGAAAAAGGAATGTCATGTGGCTGAGTCATGAAACTGGGAAGTGCCACCTGCTCTCCAGTCCTGCCACCATCCTATGCAGCTATGTCATGTATCTTCAAGACAGCCACCCCATGGATACGGCAATTATTCGAGAACATCTCCTGGAACCAGCAGCAGGCACCAACGGAGAGACTAACAAGAAGGTACCTTCAAGGAAAGCCTGTTAGTGAAGAAATCCTTTCTGCATGTAGAACCTATGGTAAAACAATTTTTCTTCCTTTCCAACAAATTTGTGCCAACTATGGTCACATCAGGTCTTAAATGGTGTATTTGTTCCTGGCCTGGAGGACACATTATCATGGCTCATAAATCTACTGTGCTGCAATTTATGTATTTTTACAATGAAAGGAACCCTAAGGGACTCCTGCCTCTAGCACCTAACACAAGTGTTCTCTTCTGCCTACTTTTCAGTATAATTTATTATTTCATCCAAGCAGCTTGTGAGTATTCTGGTAATACATAGGACCTCCCTCACTTGAACTCACCACCTATGTAAAACCTTTCAATATTATCCAACCCCTCTCCTGCTTCATCTCCTCATGCACATCTCAAATAGAATTAACCTTTCCCACTTAGAGAAATTATATTTATATAGAATTTCTAGTTTACCACTGTGTTGAAAATAATTCACCTTTCTAAGAGGAGTTGGGCTACAAAAATTCATATTCATATTATGGGATCAAAACCTTCAGTAGTATGCCCTATCCTCCTAATATTAGCACATCTATTACTTTTCTGTCACAAACCTTCTGGCTGCCTGATATATTTTCTCTTTATTTTTCTCTTAATGTCCACTCATCTTATGCTATATATGAATATATATGCATTATTATTATGAATATATATGCATTATTGACTTATAATATAGCCAACATATGACAATTAGTCATGATCTGTCCTTATTTTGCAACCAATTGATAAACTGATATATAAATGAATATGGTATAAAATGCCAAATCTGCCCAGGAGAATGTGGCTTGGATCTGACAAGATAGATATATTTTCCACTTCTCTTCACAAAGTTTAGACCTTTGAAGACAACACATGGGGAACTAGATCTATGAAGATGACCCTTAGTATAATCTAGCCTTCCTCACATCGTGTTAGGTACAAAAAGGCAAAGAGTCAGTGATAGGGTCGTTCTGTAATAAAGAATGATCCCAAGAATATTATAGTCTGACCACTCTACCTACACTCAAATCAGTAATTTCCATTCTTATAGAGAAAATTTTGTAAGAGGAGTAAATAAGAATAGAAACACTCTCTTCAATATGCTCCAAAGAATATGTTACCTCTGGGACTGAAGCAAGCATGTGAAGAGAGAGTGAGAATGATTGCCCACAACCGTACATTTCCTTACTGAATCTGTCTCTTGAACAGATCACCATCCGTCTTCCCTTCTGACTCCACAAAACTTCCTCATAGAGATCCTATCTTTACCCTGAAGCTAACTCTGATAAACTAATTCGACATTTGTTCTCTTAAATACTGACTGTATGTTCACAACTGATAGCGTAGTTATATGTGGATTCATCACTATTCATTTAGTATGCATTAATTAGTTTTTCTCATGTTATGCTGCACTCCATGAAGACAACTACAATGCCTAATTCACCTTAAGTCTCAGAGCACCCAATGATGCTTTGTACAGTGTATCACTGTATCACTGTCATCCCATTGATTGTCGAATTACTCAAGTGGGCACCAGTAATATCTCTATTCCTCCCAGCACTGAGATTTTAGCAGCCTCTTCTTGTCTTTTCCCAATGATTGGAGGCTCTTTCAGGGTCGGGGGAATGAGACTTGTTGTCGTTACTGTATTTGGCATATCAAATACACCACGGGGAGCTTGGCAGTCTCTGCCTGTGCAGGCGGGATACTCTCAGTAGCTTGCCGGGCTCTCCGAGAGGCATATATTTATATATTTTTCTCTATGATTTTTTGCCTACTGTCTGAACCCCATCAGATATGGAGTAGTAATTGTGAAAAATGGGTAGGAAGTGTCTTATTACATGTTGTACAAAGCAGCTGCATGGTCAGGGAAGTGGCCTGGAACATGGTGGTGGTTGGGCAGTGGAGGTTGGCTATCCGGGCTGAGTTGCTTGGGGTGGGGAGGGCTCTCATCCGCCCCACAGCCTGGCGCAGAGTCTGGGGGCATGGTACAAAGTATATATTCACCAATTAGTTGTAGAAAGTGTTGGGATAAAATGTGATTGAGTGCAATGTAAAAACAGCACGTGATAGGATGGAATGGGATGGTGTAAAAGTGCATGAAGACACAGGATGGGGCGCTGGATTAAAAGAGTACAATTCTAGAGGTCAATGAAATATATGATGAATGAAAATGTAATCATACAGACTTTGGAAACTGATTTCCTGAATTTCAACATCATGTCTTAAGCAACATTCATCCCAAGAGCACCAAGGCAGAATGACCACCAGAAAATCATCATGTCACTGTCTTACATTTAGCAGGAGGGAAGAGGTTACACCTGTCCACTCACAGTAAAGCACCCTCCATCCTGATGTGAAAGGGGTTCAGACATTGAGAATGTTCCTCCTGCCCTGATGGGTATTTTTAATCAGGCAGACTCAAAACATCTCAAAAACTAATGCCTTATTCTCCAAAAATTAAATTTAAAGGCAACTTTATGTCCATCTCCATAATCTTTAAACCAACCCCAGTAAACACTGAGAAAAATCCAAATCGGCACAACAATGAGTTACTCTCTCTCAACCACTGAGAAAGGAACATATCAAAACTAATGGGAATAATCTGTGTTAGCAGGAAGGTGGTGAAAAAGGAACTCTCATCCACTGCTGGCAAGAATGATGTTTAGCTCAATCTTACAGAAAAAAAGTATAGAGAGTCCTCTGAAAACTTAAAATTGAGCTACTGAATGATCCAGCAACTGTGCTTTGGGGAATTTACTCCAAGATCAGAAAAACACTCATTCAAAAGGAAATATGCACACCAATAATCACGGTAGCACTCAGTAAAATAGCTAAGATTTGGAACCAACCTAGATGTCTAACAACATATCAATGGGTCACAAAGTTGTGGCATATAAACACAATGAAATACTATGCAACAGTGCAACATGGATGGAACTGGAAGATACCATATTAAATGAAGTATGCCAGAAGAAGAAGGAAAAACACAGGATATCACTTACACGTGTTATTTAAGAGTAACTGGATGAGGAAATACAATGGTTTAATGGGAGATGCCTAGATCACTCTTGGTCCCAAAGGAAAGACAATTCTCCAGTGAGGAGAGAGGAGACAGATAAGAAGCAACAGGGGGCAAGGGTCAAGGTACACCAGTGGTGTTAAGGAATGATGGAGCTAAATATTCAAACAACAGAGTCAACAACATTGAAATCATGAGACCCAAACTTAAAGAAACTTAAAAAAGGAACAAAAACTGTGAAACTTAAGAGATTTACAATTTGGTTCCTTCCATGTCTTCAAAAAAGGTTTACACCTTTCTCAAATAGCACCTCCAACTTCAAGCACTCAGCTGACAAGATATTTCGGATGAATGGGACCTTGCTACCCCTTATGTGAACTCAGAAATGCTTAAAACAGATCTCTCAAGAAAATATAGTTGTTGGACACTGGTAGAGGGTCCTGGGCATTTTGGTGCTTGGTGGGATGAGGAAGCAATGCAAATCACAGCCATAAACATTAACACTACTGGAAACATGTGGCCTAAGCTATAAATAATAACAATTATTATAATAAAGAAAATATAGGTGAGCTGACTTAACTGTGATAGCAAAAGCTATAGAAATAAGGCTAAACCAAGACTTAAACTTTCTCATAACTCTCACCAGTCTTAAAAAACACAGACCTTTACTCTAAGAATATCATATCCCTATCACCTTGGGTTAATAATTTTAGGTGTATAAATATTATAAAAATATTATTTAAAATATTATAAATAAATATAAACAACCTCCTGCTCTTACTAAATAATTACAATGCTATTCAAACAAAGAAGAGTATAACTCCAGATATTTTAAAATTCAAAAAAAAATAAGGTTCAAATGAGATAATTATAACACTGAAGTATCAGCAAAGGTTAGAGTGAAGCATATAGTAATGAAGACTTCCAAGGCAGAGAAGAAACTTTATTTATAACCCAGATAAAATGCCCTCTAGTTTTTTTTTTTTTTTTGCATTTTGGGTCACACCCGGTGATGCACAGGGGTTACTCCTGGCTCTGCACTCAGAAGTTACTCCTGGTGGTGCTCAGGGGACCATATGGGATGCTGGGAATCGAACCTGGGTTGGCCGCGTGCAAGGCAAACGCCCTACCCACTGTGCTATCTCTCCAGCCCCACACCCCTCTAGTTTTTTTTTAAATGAACTTTGATCTCTTGGCCACAACAACCAGTGCTCAATCTCCTTCCCCATTAGGAATTCAATTTTAGGTTGTTTTCAAATTACTGGTCATGATCATGATCACGATCGCCCTATTGTTCATCGATTTCCTCGAGCAGGGACCAGTAATGTCTCCTTCGTCCTAGCCCTGATATTTTAGAAAGTGTCACATTCGAGGCTCTTTCAGGGTGAGGAGAATGAGTCCCATCATTGTTACTGGTATTTGGCATACTGAGTACGCCACGGGGAGTTTGCCAGACTCTGCCATGTGGGCAGGATGCTGGTAGATGGAATTACTGGTAGATGGAATAATGTTATAAACATAATAAAGATAAGGATGCCATTTTAGTTTTGAAACAGTCAATTTACATCACCCTTATACATTACAATATTTTGTAAGAGGAAATAGCAAAGTTCTCTTAGGGTACAGAATTTTACTTATCTAAATAATTGGTTAATACTAAATATTTAGTAAATATTATTAGACTTATATCACACTGTCCTCCCGTTGTTCATCGATTTGCTCAAGTGGGCCCAGTAACGTCTCCATTGGAGACTTTGTTGTTACTATGTTTGATATATCGAATACATCACGGGTAGCTTGCCAGGCTCTGCCGTGTGGGTGAGATACTCTTGGTAGCTTGCCAGGCTCTCCGAGAGGGGCAGAGGAATCGAACTCGGGTCGGCCATGTTTGGCTGCGTGCAAGGCAAACGCCCTACCACTATGCTATAGCTCCAGCCCATTATTAGACTACTTTCTTCAAATATATTTCTCCGTCAGTAGTTTAATAATAAATAGATAATTGCTATACCACCTAACATGGATATCTAGGTAGAGAAATTGTTCACTTTTCAGTAAGCTATTGCTTACTGAATGTCTGCTTTAGTTCTCATGTCTACCTGTTAACCCAAAGCTGTCCAAGAAATGACAATAGCTGCACATAATACCACATGCTCTATCTGCTATTGAAATTCTTTTCACTATATTTTTTAGGATCCCACTGTCCAGTGAGAACCAGAACTACCAAAGTAGATTAAGAAAGACCACATATGACATTGGTGGTGGGATATGTACTCAGGTGAAGGTTTGGGTGTTGAAACACTATATGACTGAAACCAAATCATGAACAACTTTGTAACTGTGTATCTCAGTGATACAATAAAAGGGGGGAAATTTAAAAGAAGAAAGACCACATGTAAGAAATGTTTTGCAGGAGAAAAATCACTAGCTGGTGGTAGGAATAATGATTACCTAAATGTAGTACACTAAGGAGCTGAGAATCCCTGTTGTATGTGCATAGGTTATTCCAGTTTCTGCAGTTTTGCCTATCTGTTCTCTGGTTTTCCATGTGAAGACTCATGCTTACTCATGACCAGAATTATTTATGTAAAATGGTTAGAGAAATACAAGTCTGGAACGATTTACCCCTATAATTTCCTGTCCTTCTACACAATCTCCCTGCAAAGTATGCAGTCTTTTATTTGTGAAACAACATGGAAGGTTCAACTGAGGATGACAGTCAAACAGATAGGATTGTAGTGATTAGAATCTATCTTGCTTCTTCTTAAGTCTATATCAAAGATCAGCAAACTTTTTTCTGTAAAGAGCCAGATAGAAACATAGTAACATTTTTGGGTTTTTCATATTCTATTATATTTTGCATACCTTTCTTTTAAATATATATATATTTCTAGACACATATACAGACATATACACATGTGCATGTGTAGCACTGCATTGTACTGTCCTCCTGCTGTTCTTTGATTTGCTTGAGCGGGCCCAGTAACATCTCCATTGTGAGACTTCTTGTTACTGTGTTTGGCATATTGAATACGTCACGGGTAGCTTGCCAGGCTTTTCTGTGTGGGTGAGATACTCTCGGTAGCTTGCTGGACTCTCCAAGAAGGGCGGAGGAATTGAACCTGGGCCAACTGGGTTGGCTGCGTGCAAGGCAAACACTCTACCTACTATGCTATTGCTCCAGCTATATGTATATGTATATGTATATGTATATGTATATGTATATGTATATGTATATATACATATATATAATCCTTAGCTCATTTACCCAAATTGGCCCATTGGCCTTAGTTTAAAAACCTCTGCTATAGACCCTTAGCAACAGTGTATTACTTAACTATTGACACATAATGCTACATAAGAAATTTCCTCAAAATCCAATGGCAGATACCTACGAATTTCTCTTATTCACATGTCCACAGATCAGTTAGAGTAATTCTCCTCATTTATCACCCTGACACAATGTACATGTGTGTAATAAGATTATTATAACCATTTTTTCCGAGTTAAATGCTATAAAATCATATTATAATTTAGGTGAAATATGTCATTATTCATAAAGGATATTTACTGAGGGTGTTTCTATATTCAAAAGAATACTCAATGACAGCTGAATTTCTTCTATGCTTGCTGTTGGATATTGTACTAAGCCCAATAAACTTACTAATTTATTTAATCCTCATAACTGTTATTCCTAAACTAAGGTCCAAGGTCATAGCTCTAGGAAATGAATGAGTCAGTGAATCACCGGATTATTCTGTCTCCATGATGTTCTCAACTCTCTGGCAATCCCTAAGGTCCTCCTACGATGCAGAGTAATAAGATAAATACAGGGGTCAGTATTCAGATTTTTCCTTAAAATTAATTTTGCATAAAGGTAAACCTCCTGCTAAGTAATATATTTTTAATTGGACATTTAGTGTTTATAATAACCACCTGTAAGATCGGCTTGTAAAGGCTTTGAGCTGCTTGGATGAAAGAATGACTGCAAATCGGCTTTGAACTCCAGGCACTCCACTCCCGCCAGGTTGGGCATTTGATTTGAGTGGTAATCTTGAATTAGCAAGATTGCTTGTTGAGTTCACTAGAATTTTCCTGTCATATGCTTTCGATTTTCAAAGAAGTGAACCGGGAGGCCTGGAGCTTCCAGTGTTAAGGAATCAAATCTGAACAATGTGAAAGATGGAAATTTTAGAGGAAAAACAAACAAATAAACAAAAAGAATGACTGCATAATCACCAACTATTTTCATATGCTAACCAATCAGGTGTGCTCATGGCTAATTTATTTATTTATTTTTTATTTTACTCATTCATTTATTTATTTGGGCTGGAGTGATAGCACAGCGGTAGGGCATTTTCCTTGCATGCAGGCAGCCTGGCCAAGCCGGGTTTGATTCCTCCGCCCCTCTGGGAGAGACTGGCAAGCTACCGAGAGTATTCAATATGCCAAACACAGTAACAAGAAGTCTCACAATGGAGACGTTACTGGGCCCGCTTGAGCAAATCGATGAAAAACGGGAGGACAGTGTTTTGACAGTGTTTATTTATTTATTTATCTATTTATTTTTGCTTTTTGGGGTCACACCCGGCGATACTCAGGGGTTACTCCTGGTTGTGCACTCAGGAATTACTCCTGGCAGTGCTCGGGGGACTATATGGCATTCTGGGAATCCAACCCGGGTCAGCCACATGCAAGGCAAACACCCTACCCTCTCTGTTATAACTCCAGCCCCAATGGCTAATTATTTTAGATATGCACATGTGTTTAACATGGAAATCCATCTGGATTTAACCATTTTAATTTAAATGACTTAAGGAAAATGCTCTGTGACAGTGTATGTTATTTTTTAATTTTTTTAATTAGTGACTCACTGTGAGATAATGTTACATACTTACAAATGTTCATGTTTGCGTTTCAGTCATACAATGATCAGTTACCCATCTCTACACCAGTGCCCATTCTCCACCATCAATGATCCCAGTATCCCTCCTACACCACCCCCCACCCGCATCTGTGGCAGGGCATTCCCTTTTGTTCTCTCTCTCCTTTTGGGTATTGTGGTTTGCAATAGAGGTATCAAGTGGCCATCGTGTTCAGTCTATAGTCAATTTTCGGCAGCTCCCTACCTGAGCAAGTCCTCCCAGCACCCTTTACTTGGACAGTCTATGTTAGAGTAATTTTTCTCAAGTTATAAAAAACAGGGCAGACTACTATGATGCACCCATATTAACTGTACAGATTGGTAATTTTTACTGTATAAGTACACATTTCCTGTTTCGAAGAGATACAACAGACGGTAAGGTATTTTTCTTGCATTCATCAACCCAGATTCAATCCCCAGCACCATATATGGTTTCCTGAGCCCTGACAAGAGAGATTCTTAAGCACAGAGCAGGGTTATGCCAGTACCGCTGGAGCTAGATGTGGTCCAAAACCAAACAAACAAAAAGTTAAGTGCAGATTTCCCAAACCTTTCCCATAACTATTACAAAGATAAAGATTTTAAATATTCCTGCTAACCTCCAAAGTTCCCACCTTCCTGTTACCTGACTATACTATGATAACCTCCCCCAATTAAACAGTCTTTCATCTTCCACAGGAATTTAATATAAAGATAATAACATACTCTTTTCTGTATGATTTTTTATAACTCAACATAAAACATATGAACTTCATCCTCATTACTTGTACCCGCAGCTTTCTCTTTTTATTGCTACGCAGTATTCCACTATATAAATTGCTATAATGTAATTATTCTGCTGTTGAGCATTTGGCTTGGTTCCAACTTTTGTACACCATGAAGAGAGGTCTTATAAATATTCCTATCTCTATAATTTTGTGAATACATGCATTAATTTTTCTAGGGTTCCCTGAAGAATAGAACTGTACAGTAATGGAGTACATGTGTGTTTAGTTTAGCATAATTTTACAAAGTGATGAAAATAAGTTACATGTTGAAATACTTAACAAAGATTGCTGCTTAATGGTGGTTCTGGAAGCAATACATAAACTCTTTCTGAAGACCACATTCTAGGCGCAATTGAGTGTCAGGAATCTTGAGAAGCAATATGAAAACTCAGCTCTCTTTACCTTTCAGGTATGATTTATTGGCTTTAATTCAAGCTCTTTTATTGTTTGAAAGTCCTCATTTCTAATTAATGCTATACTTGACACTACTTATATAACTACATTGTGATCAAATAATAGGATGCTGGACGACAGGGGTGCAGTTTGGGAACACTGTATGCATACAACCCTATTATGAACAGCATTATAAATCCCAGTGCCAAAAAATTTTACAAACTGGATGAAGTGATTATGAATTCGAGGGACATCAATTAATTCACTTTGAGAAGCTTAGGAAGGTTAATGATGAAAAACAGAACAGAGGAGAGCACTTAGGCTTATGTGTGCAAAGTAGAAAATCGTAAAGATTAAGTCAGTACATGTTGCAAGAGATTGGCTATCAGAGGAAGAGAGGACGACTTCCAACAAAAAGAGCCAAACTTAACTTTTAATTGGGAGTGTAAGATTGGAAATTTCCACATACAATACGTCCCCCACATATATGATAGCAAAGGCTACTAAGTCACATGAAAGAAGGTGGAAGAACTAATAGGGTTGAAATCAACATCAAAACTTGATGATCATAAACATTCCTTGGCAGCAGGAATAACCAGTGATCTTGAGTGTCATTGTTTATAATACTTCTCTCCATGAATTGTATCAGAGAAAGTGAATAAAACCAAGGTCTCAAGCAGAAAGCAAAGGCTCATGTAGAGCAATAAAGCAAATACAAACGTAAGTTGCTTCTTTTTTAAACAAGCAAGTAAAAGTGTTATATAAAATATGTTGTTAGTGCTCGCTTCAGCAGCACATATACTAACTTGGAATGATACAGAGAAGATTAGCATGGCCCCTTGCAAAGATAACATGCAAAATCATGAAGCGTTCCACATTTTTTAGTCATACCAAAAAATTTAGTGTAAAATCTCAGTCCCCATGACTGCACACCAACAGGAAGAAACAACGCAAATGCCCACCACGTGGGGAGGATAATGAAAAGAGTCCAGAAGCCTCAGTAGGTGCTACTCACCAAAAAGAACTCTCTGAGAAAGAATTCAGATATGAAGTAATCAAGATGGTCAATGAACTCAATTAAACAGTACGACAGATATCCAGTAACATGAGAGAAACAATCGAGAAATTACAGGCAGAAATGAGAGCAGAAAGTGGAAAACTATGCACAGAATTGTCACGAATGAAAGATTCTGTAGGTGAAATAAAAAACTCAGTCCGTGCCCTCAACAGTAGAAGGACCACAGGTGAAGACAGAATCAGTGAACTGGAAGATCAGCTGCATCAAGCCAACAGGCAACAACAAACAATGGCAAGAGACCTCAAAATAGCTCTAGAGCAAACCAGAGTTCTAGGAGATGATTCCAAGAGGAATAACATTAGAATCATAGGAGTACCAGAAGGTCAGGGAAACAATCCCAATGAAAAAGTCACGGTTAAACAAATCATTGCTGAAAAGATCCCAGAGCTGGACAATGCAGCCATTCAGATTCAAGGAGCCCAACGGGTGCCAGCTAAAAGAGAACCTAACAAAAACACTCCAAGACATATCATAGATAGAATGATGGATGCCGCTGATAGAGACACAATACTGCAAGCAGCAAGGTCAAAGGAAATCACATACAAGGGAGTACCCCATAAATTCACAGCAGACGTCTCAGAGAAAACCCTCCAATCCCGAAGCAAATGGTGGGATATAGTGGAAAAAACTCACTGAAATGAATGCTTCATCAAGAATACTCTATCCAGCTTGACTCTCACTCAAACTCAAAGGAATGTTATACTGTTTTCTCAATAAATAGCAGCTCAGGAACTTCATAGACTCAAAACCAAACCTACATGAAGGGCTAAAGGGGCTACTATAAGACAAGACACACCCTACAAGCATAACATACTCTTACAGAGAGATGATACAAAACCCCATAACAATAATCTCTCTCAATGTCAATGGTCTAAATTCACCAGTTAAGAGACACAGAGTGTCAAAATGGATTCAGAGACAGAACCCAACATTCTGCTGCCTACAAGAAACTCATCTCAAAGGTCAGAGCAAAAACAGACTCAAAATAAAAGGATGGAAAGCAATCCTGCAAGCAAACAGATTCTTCAAAAAAGCTGGGATAGCCATACTAGTATCCGACAATATCAATTTCAGGTTGAAAAAGATTAGAAGGTACAGTGAAGGCCATTTTCTATTCGTCAAGGGATACATACAACAGGAAGAAATCACACTCTTAAATGTATATGCACCTAATGAGGGAATAGCTAAATATTTAAAACAACAGCTAATAGATTTAAAGGAGGACATTGCTAGCTACACAATAGTTGCTGGAGACTTCAACATCACCTTATTAAATCTGAAAAGATCAACAAGAACAAAACTCAGCAAGGAAACACTGGCTTTGAAGGAAGAAATAGAAGAGAGAGGGCTTATAGACCAATATAGGGCTTTACACCCCAAAAGAAAGAATAAACATTCTTCTCCAGTTCACACGGAACATTTTGGAAAATAGACCATGTGCTAGAACAAAAAGTACCTCAATAGAATCAGGAAGATAGAAATAATATCAATACTCTTTTCAGACCAAAATGCACTGAGAATAGAAGTGAATCACACACAGACACGAAGAACCAAATCAAACACCTGGAAATTAAACAACTCAATGTTGAACAACGAATGGATCAGAAAGGAAGTCAAGGATGAAATCAAAAGATAACTGGAAACAAATGAGAATAAAGACACAAGCTACCAGAACTATGGATGCAACGTTAGCCGTGTTAAGTGGAAAATTTATAGCTCTGCAAGCATTTCTCAGGAAGGAAGAAAGGGCCCACATAAACAACTTGACTTCACAGCTCAAGATCTTAGAAAAGGATCAACAAAAGGAGCCTACACCAGACAGAAGGAAACATATCATAAAACGTAGAGCAGAAATCAATGACATGGAAACCAAAAAAAAAAAAAAACAATACGAAAGATCAATGAAACCAAGAGCTGTTTTTTTTTGAGAAAATAAACAAGATAAATAAACCACTAGCAATACTCACAAATAATGAGAGAACCCTATTAAAGCAAATCAGAAAAGAGAAGGGGGATATAACAACAGAAACCCAAGAAATTCAAAAGAACATCAGAGACTACTTTGAAAATCAGTATGCAATGAAAGAAGAGAATCTAGAAGAAATGGATAAATTCCTGGATTCCTATCATCTCCCAAAGCTGAATCAAGAAGATATAGAGTACCTGCATAGACCTATTAACATCAAGGAAATTGAAACTGTAATCAAAAGTCTTCCCAAAAACAAAAGCCTAGTTCTGATGGATTCACTAGCAAATTTTTCCAAACATTTTTCCAAACAAGAGGAATTATTGCCAGTACATTTCAAGCTTTTTCAGGAAATTGAAGAAACAGAAACTCTCCCAAACAGTTTCTATGAAGCCCATATCTCTCTAATAGCAAAAGGAAACAAGGAAACCACAAGAAAATAAAACTACAGGCCAATATCCCTGATGAACACTGATCCAAATATTCTCAACAAAATACTAGCAAATAGAATTCAACAACTCATCAAAAAGATCATACACCATGACCAAGTGAAATTCATCCTGGGGATGCAGGATGGTTTAACATTTGGAAATCAATCAACATAATCCATCATATCAACAAAAGAAAAAAACATATGATCATATCAATAGATGCAGAGAAAGCATTTGACAAGATCCAGCACCCATTTATGGTAAAAACTCTTGCCAAAATGGGGATAGAGGGGACTTTCCTCAATATAGTAAAAGCCATCTACCACAAGCTTACAGCAAGCATTATCCTCAATGGGGAATAACTGAGAGTTTTCCCTCTAAGATCAGGGATGAGACAAGGATGCCCACACTCTCCAATGCTGTTCAATTTAGTATTGGAAGTATTTGCAATAGCGATTAGACAAGAAAAAGATATTAAGGGCACCCAGGTAGTAAAGAAAGAAATCAAGCTCCCACTATTCACACATGATATAGTACTATGTACTTAGAGAACCCTAAAAGCTCTACAAAGTAACTCTTAGAACAATAGATTTGTATAGTAAAGTTGAAGGTTATAAAATCAATACCCAAAAGTCCATGGCTTTCCTATACGCAAATAGTGAGAGAGAAGAAAGTGACATGAAAGAAAATCCCTTAGCATGATACTTCCCATGAGTTAGAAAGAGAGGGACAGACATAGAAATATTGCATTCATCTGGGGAACATAAAGTAACAAAATAGGAGACTAACACCCAAGAATAGCTGAGATAAGCATCAAGAGGTTCACTCCATGGCTTGTAGGCCAGCCGCACATTCTAGGGGAAAAGGCAGCTGAAATAGACAAGGGAGCACCCAATAAAGGGTGTTGGTAGGTTCCTCCCAGGATGAGAGATGTATGTTGAAAATAGACTATAGACCGAACGATTGACACTCAATGCCTCCTCTGCAAACCACAGCACCCAAAAGGAGAGAGATAACAAAAGGGAATGCCATGCCACAGAGGCAGGGTGGGATGGGGGTAGGGTGGTGGGAGGGATACTGGGATCAGTGGTGGTGGAAAATGGGCACTGGTGGAAGGATGGGTACTCGATCATTGTATAACTGAAACCCAAGCACAAAAAATTGTAAGTCTACAACTGTACCTCATGGTGTTTCACTAATAAAAAAATTTTTAAAATAATAAAATTAAATTTAAAAAATAAATTAAATTAAATATGTCATTAAGGGGCTGGAGCAATAGCACAGCAGTAGGGCATTTGCTGCATCCATAGGTTCTGGTAGCTCGTGTCTTTATTCTCATTTGTTTCCAGTTATCTTTTGATTTCGTCCTTGACTTCCTTTCTGATCCATTCATTGTTCAACATTGAGTTGTTTAATTTCCAGGTGTTTGATTTGGTTCTCTGTGTCTGTGTGTGATTCACTTCTATTCTCAGTGCATCGTGGTCTGAAAAGATGGTTGATACTATTTCTATCTTCCTGATTCTATTCAGGTATGTTTTGTGTCCTAGCACATGGTCTATTTTCGAAAATGTTTGGTGTGCACTGGATAAGAATGTGTACTCTTTCTTTTTGGGGTGTAAAGCCCTATAACACTTTAGCACTGTCCTCCTGTTGTTCATCGATTTGCTTGAGCAGGCCCAGTAATGTCTTCATCGTGATTGCTACTTTGTTTGGCATATTGAATACATCACGGGTAGCTTGCCAGCCTTTGCTGTATGGGCGAGATACTCTCAGTAGCTTGCCGAGCTCTCTGAGAGGGGTGGAGAAATCGAACCCAGCTCGGCCGGGCCAGCTGCATGCAAGGCAAACGCCCTACCATTGAGCTATCACTCCAGCCCCAAATCGACAGTAAAGGTAAAGGTAAAGGTAAAGGCCATCCCGTTGATCGTCGATTTGCTCGAGCGGGCCCAGTAACGTCTCCATTGGAGACTTTGTTGTTACTGTGTCTGGCATATCGAATACTCTCCGTAGCTTGCCGGGCTCTCCGACAGTATTTCTATTAAATAAAGTTGAACCATTTTATCTGTATTATCTTATTTTTGTTGTTTTTTGAGGCCACATCCACTGTGCTTGGGGTTCTCTGCACTCAGAGATCAGTCCTGGTGGCGCAGGGGTAATATATGGAATGCCAGAGATGATACTACAATCAGTTGCATGCAAGTGTCCTACCTGCTGTACTATATATCTCTGGCTCCATATCAGGTTGTTTATGGTTTTGTTCTGGAGCCACATGCAGCAATCTTCAGGGCTGACTCCTGACTCTGCACTTCTGGCCGTGCTGAGGATACCATATAGGGTACAGGGAACTGAACCTGGGTTGCCTCACGCAAGGCAACTGCCCTAAACGCTATACTAGCTCTCTAGCCGCTCCAATTATTTTAAAAGGAAAAAAATCTATGCTACGGATGTGGCACAGAAGTAAAAGTGCCAAGCAAGTGCCCTCCCCACTGTGCTACTCGCCCCAATCTTTAGTCTGTTTTTAATCTTTAGACCTAGAGAGTATAGTGGGTACAGCATTTGCCTTGCATATGATGGACCTGAGTTTCTATCCCCAGCATCCCAGATGGTGACCCAAGTACTGCCAGGAGTAATTTCTAAGTTCAGAGTAAGGAGTAACCTTTTAGTACCTGGATGTAGTTCACCCCCCATTTAAAAAAATATTTTTAAAAGTGATTTTGTGGGGTGGGTGGCTTGACTACAACCCTGGCTGTTCTGTGTTTAGGGTGTATTCTTGGCAATCCTGAGTACCAGGAATTGAACCAGGGTAGACACACGCAAGGCAGGCACCTCGACTCGGTGTAACCTCTCTAGCCCCAAATATACTTTTATAAAGGATAAAAAATAATAACTTTTTTGGGGGGGAAGAAGCAAGGCAAGCATAAAACCTTGAACACTGCCCAAGATAGTCCCCAAACCAAATAAAAACTAAGAAACCCAAATAATTTGTTCTAATAATATTGTGTGTGTGTTTTGAAATTTGGTGTAAATGGACCAGAGATATATTACTATAGAAAAGGTACTTACCTCCCTGCTGCTGACCTGGGTTTGAGCCGCAGAACCATATATGGTTCTGCAGCTAGGAGTGAGTCCTGTGTACAGCCAGGTGTGACTCCAAACCGAAACAAAAAAGAAATTCGGTATAACTTTTGAACAAATATTGCATAATTTTGAGAGAAAATTTCAAATATACTTCCCTGTGTCTATCTCAAAACAGTTTATTATCTATCTTAAATAGTTTTCTCTTTCCTGTAAAGCCCTGTATAGGTCTATACGTCCTCTCTCTTCTATTTCTTCCTTCAAAGCCAATGTTTCCTTGTAGAGTTTTGTTCCTGTTGGTCTATCCAGAGATGTATGATTTCCTCCTGTTGTACGTATCCCTTGATGAATAGAAAATGGCCTTCACTGTACCTTCTAATCTTTTTCAACCTGAAATTGATATTGTCGGATACTAGTATGGCTATCCCAGCTTTTTTTGAGGAAGCTTTTTGCTTGCAGGTTTGTTTACCATCCTTTCACTTCGAGTTTGTGTTTGCTCTGACTGTTGAGATGAGTTTCTTGTAGGCAGCAGAATGTTGGGTTCTGTCTCTGAATCCATTTTGCCACTCTCTGTCTCTTAACTGGTGAATTTAGACCGTTGTCATTGAGAGAGATTATTGTTATGGGGTTCTGTGTCATCCCTCTGTAAGGGTATGTTGTGCTTGTAGGGTTTGTCTTGTCTTATAGTAGTCCCTTTAGCCCTTCATGTAGGTTTGGTTTTGAGTCTATGAAGTTCCTGAGCTGTTATTTATCGAGAAAACAGTGTACTGTTCCTTTGAGTTTGAGTGAGAGTTCAGCTGGATAGAGTATTCTTGATGAAGCATTCATTTCAGTGAGTTTTTTCCACTATATCCCACCATTTGCTTCGGGATTGGAGGGTTTCCTCTGAGACGTCTGCTGTGAATCTATGGGGTGCTCCTTTGTATGTGATTTTCTTCTTTGACCTTGCTGCTTGCAGTATTGTGTCTCTATCAGCAGCATCCATCATTCTAACTATGATACGTCTTGGACTGTTTTTGTTAGGGTCTCTTTAAGCTGGCACCCATTGGGCTCCTTGAATCTGAATGGCTGCATTGTCCAGCTCTGGGATTTTTTCAGCAATGATTTGTTTGACCATGGCTTTTTCATTGGGATTGTTTCCCTGACCTTCTGGTACTCCTATGATTCTAATGTTATTCCTCTTGGAATCATCTCCTAGGACTCTGATTTGCTCTAGAGCTGTTTTGTGGTCTCTTGCCATTGTTTGTTGTTGCCTTGTAGGCTTGATGCAGCTGATCTTCCAGTTCACTGATTCTGTCTTCAGCTGTGGTCCTTCTACTGTTGAGGGCACGGACTGAGTTTTTTATTTCACCTACAGAATCTTTCATCAGTGACAATTCTGTGCATAGTTTTCCACTTTCTGCTCTCATTTCTGCCTGTAATTTCTCGACTGTTTCTCTCATGTCCTCCTTTAATTTACTGGATATTTGTCTGTTTCATTGAGTTCATTGAACATATTCATGACTTCATATCTGAATTCTTTCTCAGAGAGGTCCCTTAGGTGAGTAGCACCTATTGAGGCTTCTGGGCTATAATCATCGCCCCCTCCTTCCTTGGTGGAGATCTGCAGTGTTTGTTCATGTTGGTGTGTAGGTATAGGAACTGTGATGTCACACTAGATTTCTTGGTATACTAAACTACTTGTGGTGCTGTGAGCGGCAGCCTGCCAAAAATTAAGCCCAGCCCACTTCTACCGAAGCCATGCCCACTTCTGAAGAGGTCACACCCCCACGGAAACCTGGTGTGTGGGAGGGTAAAGGCTGGGTGGGGAAGAAGACAGGAGCAGCATTGCGGGTGAAGAGAAAGAGGCTCAGGTTTGCTTTTGTCCCAGGGTCTGAGAGGATGCCTGGGGCTTTGCAGGGTGAAAGCCAAGTCCCAGATTTGAATGCTGTCAGGCAGACTTTACCTGGATGGGGGAGAAGACCGGAGCACCATTGGGGGTGAAGAGGCTGAATCCTTTTTGGAACCCGGCTTGCTCGCATGGCTTGTCTTCATCTAGTGTTCTGCCAATCGTATTCAGGATGACTTGAGTGAGCAGCTTGTAGAGGACAGACAACAGACAGGTCGGGCGATAGTTGCCAGTGTTGTGGATGTCTCCCTTCTTGTACAGTAGTACAGTCCTGCTGGTTTTCCATTGGGACGGAACCTTGCATTCAAACAGGTAGCACGTGAAGAGCCGAGCCAGTGTATTCATGAGGACTGATGGCAGGTTCTTCAAGTGTTCGGGTCTGACCTTGTCTGGGCCGGGTGCTGTTCGCTTCTTTACTGACAAAATCGCTTGTCAGATTTCGGAAGGGAGAATGTTGGGAATGACATATCCATCTTCAAAATTTGTTATGTGGACAGGTAGACATGGCTATGGAAGAGATCTGAGTAGAAGTCATGGATAATCTTCTCCATTGCCCTTCTGAAAGATGTGATAGATCCATCAGGACGTTGGAGGGCAGTCATCTTGGTCTTGTAGTTTGTGAAGGATAGGCGGGCGTTGCAAATGCTTTTCCAAGCTTCTGCCGCATCTACCAGCACTGCTGCTCTGCTCTCTTTGTGTTCTTCCTTTATCGATTCTCTGCACTGCTTTGCAAGCTTGGACACTCATTTGCGGTTGCCTGAAGCTTGCACCAAGCCACGTTGGCGAATGAGCTCAAAAGTTTTCGAAGACAAGTGTCTTTCTGTGGCTATCTCTCTCTCGGCGTTCTTTGCACAATCGTGGAGGTGCTGAACCAGTGGATGGTATTCCTTGTCAATGCTGTCAACGACGGCATCTTCACATGTTGCCTCAATAGTGCTGAAGAGCTCCCGGTTGGTGGTCATTCTGGGAGTTCTCTTCTTATACTTTGCAGCCCTTTCTCCCCGCTCCATGAAGTAGAATTTTGAACAAAGGAGTCAGTGGTCTGATCCCGTTTGGAATTTTGGGACAACAGTGACATCGGTCAGGTAAAACCGTTGACTGAATATGATGTGGTCAATTTCGCTGCGGAACTGTCCACCGGGAGACTCCCATGTCCAACGTTTAGATTCGGCCTTCTGGAATTGTGAGTTACCATGGATGGTCTTGGTCGATAATGATGAACTCAGACAGTCTGTCACCTTGTTCATTCCATTCTAGGCCATGGGTCCTGATGTGGAGTCCTTCGGCTGATCTTCTCGGTCGTATCTTGGCATTAAAATCACCGGCAATGATCTTGTAGAAGGTGTGGTCTTAATAGAACTTCTCTAGCTCCATATAGAACTAACTTCTCAATTTCTCCTTCATCATAATTGGATGTTGGTGCATAGACAAGGAAGATAGAAACTGCCGGCAGTGAGCCACATCTGTTCAAGTGTAATCGTCCGATTCAGGTTGTTAGGCATTTGAATGAATCATTGTTTATGGCCAAGTTCGTGTTAACAAGAACACCGACACCACCAACAGCTCTTTTGTCACATGTTCCGAGGAACAGTTCTTCCCCAGTGTCGAAAACAAATTACCTCCAATATTCCACTACCCAGATGTCACCATGCTCCAGGACACTTTTCAGACACTCTGGCTGAGACTCACGCATGAGTGAAGCCCCACAGAATCAGGGAATCAGAACTCTGTGACCTTGGACTCCAGGCTCAACAGACCCAGGAACAGAGATCCTCTGCCTGATCCCAGCAACCTGTCAGATGTCCATTACCTCCACTACCTCTACTACCCAGCTGCCACCACACTCCAGGATGCTTTGTGACCACGCAACACATCATAAAACACTTAATACAAGATTGACGCAACATATTTGATGGGGTTTAAATATGGTTTGAACCATGGGAACACCTGCAAGGACAATTAGAGGCCGCCCTAAAAGCCTCTATCCCTCTCGGAGAGCCTGGCAGGCTACCAAGAGTGTCCCGCCCTCACGGCAGAGCCTAGCAAGCTATCTGTGGTGTATTCGATATGCAAAAACTAGTATATACAATGGGTCTTATTCCCCTGATTCTGAAAGAGCCACCAATACGGCAGCATTAAGAAGGATGAGGAAGGAGAGGCTGATAAAACCTCAGGGCCGAACTAGGGTGCCAAAACGAAGGACAAAAATGATTGACTGTACTTTCAATAAACGTACGCTGGCATCGGTTGCATCTATCGAAGACCTGATGATGCAAGCGCGGAAGATCAAGTATGACATCATTGGTCAGACGAAGATGAGCAGGCATCAATCACATCACGCCATTTTCAACATATAAAATATGGTCATATTATATAAAACTTTCATGATTAAGATTATAAATCCGGACTTCATTTTATATTAGGGAAGGGAGCATTTTTGGAAGCAAATGAGGCCAAGACCAAAGGAAATTCTTTTGAAAACGACATCAGGCTTTGATATATAGAACTGTTCAGAAGAGAAAGAATTTAGAGATGAGATGAAGAGTGAAGAGAAGATTGGGTGACAAGTAAAACTGAAAATTGGCTCCATGAAAGTAGTCATGATGAAGGAGAAATGAATACTCTTATGAGAATTAAACTTTGAAAACAAGGAGAAAATGAAGTGCAGATAGCAAAACAAAGCAAAACAAAAAACAAAAACAAAACCCTGCCCAAGATCACAAACAAACTAGTGGAGGGAGACAGTAGCATAGATGTATATAACGAGGTTACTAAGCAGCCTCAATCAAGATAATACAAATATAAAATTACTATTTCCCTTACACTAACATAAGCATTTGTCTTCTTTCTTATTATTTACACATTTTACTTCCTATCATCCAGTTCTTTTCAGTTATGCCTGTTGACATGTATATACAATTGACATGGATAGGCATTTATTGGTTATACAGTTTGATCTGGAAGTGTTTTAGTCCATTCAGCGATTTACTAGAGTGGGCACCAGTTACGTCTCCATTTGTCCCAGCCCTGATATTTTAGCAGCCTCTCCTTACTTGTCTTTCCCAATGATTGGAGGCTCTTTCAGGGTCAGGGGAATGAGACCTGTTAATGTCACTGTTTTTGGCATATTGAATATGTCACGGGTAGCTTGCCAGGCTCTGCCATGCGGGCGGGATACTCTCAGTAACATGCCAGGCTCTCTATATTTAAATATATGTATGTATTTATATACATAAATATATATGTCCCTATATGATTTGTTTCCTACAGTTTGAACCCCATCAAATATTGTATGGCAATTATGGAAAATGGGTAGGCAGTGTATTATGATGTGTCACGAGGCTGTGAAAGATGTTAGTAAGAGGATAATTTTAAAAAATATTTTAAAAATTAAATCACAGTGAGATACACAGTTACAAGGTTGTTTAAGATCGGGTTTCAATTAAATAATGTTTCAAGACCCATCCCTTCACCAGCATACATTTACCATCACCAATGTACCCAGTTTCTCTCCCGCCCTGCTCCTGCCTGCTTTTGTGGAATGAACTTTTCTCTCTCTCTCTTTCCTTATCCCTCTCTCTCCCTCCTTCCCTCTCTCTCATACACATGCACACACAGTATAGAGAATAATTAGCACCTGTTTGTCTCTATTTTTGAGTTTTAATGGAAAGCCAGAAGACAGAAGCGTTTTAGAGTATACATCATAGAATCTTTGTCATATGAAATTAGGAGGAAGACAAAATGGGTGAGTTTCTAAAAAGAAATCTTAACATATCTGTGCAATAGTGTAGCAGTATTTATAACTGTGATAAAATGAGAACAACCGTTTTCAAAAATAAGGAAAAAATAAAGGAATTGTGGTACTCCAGATATGTTAAGTACATAATGTTTACAGAAAATGAGGGTTATATATCGGTAATTAATTTGGAAAGGCTGCTAAATCAAAAAGATAACAGCAAAAAGTAGACTAGAGGGCAAAAGTGCATAATATGGGATAATCTTTAGTTGCATGCAAACATATTTATATATATGCATGTAAATAAACCATTTATCCCTGTCATACCCTCCCACTTTAAGGATAATTCTTATTTGTATTTTTAGATCAGGAGTCTTTGTAGTGATATTTAGAGGTAACAGATATAAATAGTAACTCACAGAAACTTAAAAACTATAATTTGATTCATATTAGGCAGACTATGGAGGCTACCTGGGGAAAAAGAGCTAAGTAGACTGTACTTTGTTGGAGACAGATATCTTAGTAACTTTGAGGCACATAATTGTTTTAAGAGGAGTGGTAGGAAATGAGCTGTTTGTGAATGTGTTTATTTAAGTGTTATTCTCCACTCCTACTCTCTGGTTAAGAGGTTTAAATAACAGTAGACATTATAGTTGAATATTGTAGTAATGCAAATTTGGATTCTTTAGAATATGACATTGTGATAAACTCAGTTTCATTTTTTTCATTTCATTTCATCATCCTGTTATTCGTCGATTGCCTCGAGCAGGCCCCAGTAACGTCTCTTTCATCCTAGCCCTGAGATTATATTCAAGGCTATTTAGGAGAATGAGACCCATCATTGTTACTGGTATTTGGCATATTTGGTACGCCACGGGGAGTTTGCCAGACTCTGCCCTGTGGGCAGGCTACATTCGATAGCCTGCAAGTTTGTCCAAAGTAGGAATGAGACAATAAGATGTCATAAAAAAAAGTTTTGATAAGATGTCGCGCAGCCGCAAATGCGGCCGGGCGGTTCCGGGATCTGGATTTTATAGTCTCTGAGTTGGTGGGTGTGACCCCCGCCTACTGGAATTTGGAGGATCTGGGTGGAAGATGCTCGACTCCAATTCGAGTAGGCTTGGAGGTCTCGGCCCCGGAACCCGCGTGGCTTTGTCCCTCTGCCAGTACCTTCATGTGTGCGGAGAGTGGTCTCAGCATGATACTATAAAATCCAGATCCCGGATGAGAACAGTGCAGTCTTCTGCCCCCGCGCCTGGGTGTTCCTTCCCGGGGCCCCTTGGAGGGGAGCGGGTTGAGCTTTCCTCCCCGCCCCGACCAGGGCTCCGGCAGCCAAAGACCTCCAGGACCAGCCACCACCATGCTGAGACCACTCTCCGCACACATGAAGGTACTGGCAGAGGGACAAAGCCACGCGGGTTCCAGGGCCGAGACCTCCAAGCCTACTGGAATTGGAGTCGAGCATCTTCCACCCAGATCCTCCAAATTCCAGTAGGCGGGGGTCACACCCACCAACTGGCCCCCTGGCGCCGTGTAATCCCATCAGCGGCCAAGACTCAGAGACTATAAAATCCAGATCCCGGACGAGAACAGTGCAGTCTTCTGCCCCCGCGCCTGGGTGTTCCTTCCCGGGGCCCCTTGGAGGGGAGCGGGTTGAGCTTTCCTCCCCGCCCCGACCAGGGCTCCGGCAGCCGAAGACCTCCAGGACCAGCCACCACCATGCTGAGACCAAACTCAGTTTACACTAGTAAAAAGATGATTGTATATGATGTATACATTGTGTGTGAACTGTATGTTAGATTCCATATTCTATTTAAATTTTACTTTGGATCCAGCAGTTTATAAACTGTTATTAGTAGGATTTCATACCAAATGTTTCTGGTACCACACCCTCTATGCAGGTGTTGGCTTCTCCCTACCAAGGTCCCAGGGCTTCTCTTGCCACCCACCCCCACCCCCTGGTAAGATTCCTACTGAAGACAAATTCTTCATTTATGTTGCCTTTGGCATGTTATTGTCCTATTCTGTTTCTTCATATCCCACATAGGAAAGAGATCATTCTGTGCCTGTGCCTCTCCCTCTGACTAACTTCTCTCAGTATGATACTCTCCAGTTCCATTCACATGGAACAAGTTTCTATACAGCTTAGTAGTATTCCATCATGACATATACCACAGGTTTTTTTATCCAGCCATCTAATTTGGATACTTGGGTTGCTTCCAGATTTTGGCTATAAATGCTATTTTTTACTTATCAAATGCCTTTTAGATGCAAAGAAGATATAATTTAAAACAGCCATGTCTTGGTCACTTTTGAGTTAATAAATGGCAGTAACTTTGTACATCAATTCCATGAACTTAAAAAAAATCCAACAAATTGTCGACAACCAGAAATAGTTACTTCTGGATAATGAAGGAGACTTACATTGCAATATATTTTATAGCAAGGTAAAATTTTCACAAGATTACCTTCTTTTTGTACTAAAAACTGTAACAAAATAGAAAACACATGACCTACTCTGGGACTAATTGGTAGAGCAGTGGGTGAATGTTTTGTTCATGTGCAGGGAGTTACATTTGTATGAAGAAAGTTTCTATGAAACTAAATGGTCAGTTCAAAACAGATTGTGTGCCTATGTCTGCCTCATTTGGGACTTTGAACTTAATCCTTTTGGCAACAGAAGACCATTGGTGTATAGTTTTCTCTGAGATTACTTGATAAGAATTGTGATTTAGATGGGGAACATATTTTCTCTTCATAGGAATTTTCTAAAATTTAAAGCGACATTTCCCTATACTTTTTTCCTTTCATTTTTGGTTTATTTTGGCTTTCCAACAAACTGTTTTTGGATATATTAACTTGTTGGGTGCTTGAATAAATTAATATATATAGAAAATACTTATGACATTGTAAATAACTATACATGTGTGAATTATGTGTTGTTACTACTATGGTTATTATAATATTATCATCCAGCTTTAAATTCATAGCTTTTCATTTGAACGTGTTTTTTTCTGACTTATTTCCCTCTTGACAACTCTTTCACAGTATCTCTCGGTTTGGGCTTCAATTCTAATGAAAGACACCTATATTTTCCACCATAGTGTACTTATTCTTTACTTATTCTTTCAAAGTCTGTGCATGTCTTCTAATTATGCTCTAAGTACTATTATCTATAAAATTTTACTATTTTGTTTTCATTATTCATTATTGAACAGAGAGATATTGAGGGCATACAGATATACCAGAGTGTCCTTTCATAATTGCAATTTAGAGGCCCATGCCAGAGAAAGAGTGAATTCGGGGCAAGAACTGATCTGTAATTAAAAGATATGTATAACATCAATATGTATTTCCCAATCAGGTAAAGTTCAGCAAGAATTCCAGGACCTTCAAAAATTCACAGAATAGGGAATATTTAGCATTGATCCAGAAAAATCCTAATAGGAAGCGAAAATTACCTGTGGCACAAAAAAGACAGTAAAATAGTTGCCCAATCTTTGTTTTATAACACAAATAAATGCTTTTTCCCCTACAAGAAGCGAAGACCACTTTAATCAAGATGTTAATCAATCAAAATCCCACTAACCCTTTTAAGAAAAGAAAGATGCATATGAGTCAAGAACCTGAGCTACTTAAGAGACTGTTTTCACCCCTCTTGAGGGGGCTTAATGGGAATTCATTTTACTTTCAATTAAATCCAACCTTAGTGCTCACTGCAGGCTAGGGGCTTATTCGAGATAATAATTCAAAGGAGCAAACAAATTTTCTGATTCTCCTACTATGAAATTTCACTCCACATTAGTCTCCTGGAGTTACCGCAGGTGGAATTATCAGAGAGATATAAATGATGGCACTCTATTCCTCATTTACCTTCCCAGGCATGGTGAAGTCAAAGATTCTTTGTTGTCTCAGTCTGTCAGCTGTACAAATATGCTCATGAGCCTGTTGGAAAGCTAGGAAAGGTTTTTCCAGTCAGATTTTCTTGTCACAAAAAATCTATTTATGCTCATATAAAGCTCTTTTAAAAATCTTTTATAGAATTGTCACTATGATACTTTTCATGTTGCTCATGCATATTCATGTCCTCTTCAAATGAAATATTCTAACTTCTATTTTATGGGCACAAAATCTGAACAAGAAATAGAATTTTAAACAAGACTGAATATAATAAAGGCCAAAGAGATAGTATAGGGATTAAAGTTCTTGCTTTGCATGTTGCTAAATCGAGTTTGATCCCTAACACCACATACTGACCCCTCAGTAGCACCAGGAGAAACTCTTGAGCACTGCCAATTATAGGCCAACCCTACCTCCACAAAAATATTGAATAGAACAAAAGCACCGCTTTCTGGTTTGTGTATGTGTGTGTGTTCAAGTGTGTGTGTGTGTTCAAGTGTGTGTGTGTGTATGTGTGTGTGTTTGGGAAGACTAAAGATTATGAAGTGAAAGTCTAAGCTGGAAAAAAAATAAAAAGAAAATTAAAAAAAGAAGTCTAAGCCGGATGCTACAGAAGAAAACTTGGAAGAATCCCATTTCAGATTATGTAGTATGAATTACCTTCTTACTAAAATACCATAAAACATTGAATAAAATAGGAAGGAAAGTATCACTGTTGAGCTCAAGTAAAAGTACAGAATCAATGTTAAAGTAGAGAATGAAAGTTAAAGCAAGAGACTCGAGGGAGAAGGAGAAATGAGAACAGAAATGCTAAAGGCATCTTTTAAGCTTGGGGCTTCGAAAAACTTGGATTCTTTTAACTCCTTCCCATTATAGCGGGACAAGGTGTGGAGGGAAGGCCCAGGACAATTCTGAGAGGAGTCTGCAGTAAGTCACTGCTCATGTATAATAAGGTTCCAAACAAGCACACCCTTCATACCTGTGAAATAAGGAATAACAAAAAGTCAAAGTATTCATAGAAACCAAAAGAAAACTGGTCCATCTTGACCATGCTACTTAGATGAAATAATATGAACTCTTCTTGAGATTTCATAATCATAAGAAAGCACTATATTGAGTCTTCAGTTCAAAATCACACTACATATATATAGACCAAAACCTCAAGTGGAAAATTTAACTCAACATAGTTCAGGTGTGCTACCACTCCCAAAAGACTACAGAAGTAAATAGAAGTCAATTCCGGAAAAAACTAGATTTAAATTTAGGCTTTGAAGAATCAGCAAAAATAAAGTTCTAGAGAAGATGAAAACTCAGAGTTAAAATTCAAAAAATACATTAGAAGCAACTTATACCAAACCAGTTCAATCCCTGAACACTGTATGGTTCCCTGATCCCTGCCAGGAATGAGCCCTGAAGGCAAAGCCAGTAATAAGCCTTCAGCATCAACCAATGTGGCTCCCAAACCAAAAAATGATGATTCAGTCACCATAAATTTTTCTTCATATCTTATTTATTCCCTCACTTTCCCCCCATCCCTGGAAAGCACTAACTTGTCTCTCTTTGATCGTTTTCTTTCAGGGCCATACACACACACACACACACACACACACACACACACACACACACATAATTTTTCTTTTTGTTAATCTTTGTTTATTTTTTTAAATTTTTTACTGAATCACTATGAGATAGTTACAAAGCTTTAGTGTTTGAGTTTCAGTCATACAATGATCAAACACTCATCCCTATACCACTGTACATTTTCTACCACCAGTATCCTACCCCCATCCCACCCCCGCCCCCGACTCTATGGCAGACAATTTCCCCCATACTCTATAATTTTGGGCATTATGGTTTGCAATACAAATACTGAGAGGCTATCATGTTTGGTCCTTTATCTACTTTCAGCACACACTTCCCACCCCGCAGCTGTTAGGAAAGATGAAGTCATGAAATTTGCTTATAAGTGGATGGTCATGGAGAGTGTCATGCTAACTGAAATGAGTCAGAAAGAGAGGGACAGACATAGAAGGACTGAACTCATTTGTGGAATATAAAATAACATAATTTGAGACTGACACCCAAGGACAGTAGAGACAGGGGTCAGGAATATTGCTCCATGGTTGGAAGCCTGCCTCATGAGCTGGGGGAGAAGGCAGCTGGAATAGAGAAGGGATCACTAAGTCAATGATATTTTTATTTTTTTAGGATTCATGAAGGGTTGGAGCGATAGCACAGTGGTAGGGCATTTGCCTTGCACATGGCCAGCCCGACCAACCCGAGTTCGATTCCTCCGCCCCTCTCGGAGAGCCCGGCAAGCTACTGAGAGTATCTCACTCCCACAGCAAAGTCTGGCAAGTTACCCATGACGTATTTGATATGCCAAACACAGTAACAACAAGTCGCACAATGGAGACGTTACTGGGCCCTCTGGAACAAATCGATGAACAACGGGAGGACAGTGCTACAGTGCTACAGGATTCATGAATAGGAGTGTGATTGCTGGATCATAACGTATAGGTATACATTATATAAAATTAACAAGATCGATAAGCCTCTAGCAAAACTCACAAAGAAAGGGAGAGAGAAAACCCTAATAAACCAAATCAGAAATGAAAAGGGGGTCATTACAACAGAAACTACAGAAATTCGAAGGATCCTCAGGGAGTACTTTGAGAAGCTTTATGCCACGGAACATCAAAACCTCGAGGAAATGGATAAATTCCTAGACTCCTACAGACTCCCAAGGCTAAACTAAGAAGACCTGGAATACCTGAACAGACCTATCGCCATCAAGGAAATTGAAATGGTAATAAAAAGTCTCCCCAAGCACAAAAGTCCTGGCCCGGATGGATTCACTAGTGAATTCTTCCAAATCTTGAAAGAGGACTTACTCCCAATCCTCTTTAAGCTTTTCCACAAAATTGAAATACCAAAAACACTTCTGAACAGTTTCTATGAAGCAAATATCACACTGATACCAAAAGCAGACAGAGATACCACAAAGAAAGAGAATTACAGACCAATATCCCTGATGAACACAGATGCAAAGATCCTCAACAAACTACTAGCAAATAGAATCCAACTACTCATCAAAAAGATCATACACCATGACCAAGTAGGATTCATCCCAGGGATGCAAGGATGGTTTAACATTCAGAAATCAATCAACATAATCCATCATATCAACAAAAGAAAAGATAAAAAGCATATGATCATATCAATAGATGCAGAGAAAGCATTTGACAAGATCCAGCACCCCTTTATGATGAAAACCCTAGCCAAAATTGGTATAGAGGGGGACTTTCCTCAACATAGTTAAAGTCATCTACCACAAGCCTACAGCAAGCATCGTCCTCAATGGGGAAAAACTGAGAGCCTTCCCTCTAAGATCAGGATGAGACAAGGATGCCCACTCTCTCCACTGCTGTTCAGTGGAAGTACTGAAAGTACTGGAAGTACTTGCAATAGCGATTAGCAAGAAAAAGATATTAAGGGCATTCAGGTAGGAAAGGAAGAAATCAAGCTCTCACTATTCGCAGATGATATGATACTATACTTAGAGAACCCAATAACCTCCACCAAAAACACCTAGAAACAATAGACTCATATAGTAAAGTTGCAGGCTATAAAATCAATACCCAAAAGTCCATGGCTTTCCTATACGCAAACAGTGAGAGAGAAGAAAGCTACATGAAAAAAACAATCCCATTCACAATTGTGCCCCAGAAAATCAAGTACCTAGGAATCAGCTTAACTAAGGAAGTAAAGGACCTGTACAAAGAAAACTACAAAACGCTACTTCAGGAAATAAATGAGGACATGAGGAAATGGAAAGATATCCCCTGCTCATGGGTCAGGAGACTTAACATTGTCAAAATGGCAATACTACCAAAAGCATTGTATAAACTCAATGCAATCCCTATAAGGATACCCATGACATTCTTCAAAGAAATGGAGCAAACATTCCTGAAATTTATATGGAACAATAAGCCGTCACGAATAGCTAAAGCAATTCTTGGGAAAAAGAAAATGGGAGGAATCAACCTCCCTAACTTCAAACTGTACTACAAAGCAGTAGTAATTAAAACAGCATGGTACTGGAACAAAGGCAGAACTGCAGACCATGGAACAGGGTTGAATACACTGACATCTCCCCTCAATCATATGATCATCTAATCTTTGATAAAGGTGCAAGTAATGTGAAGTGGAGTAAGGAAAGCCTCTTTAACAAATTGTGCTGGCATCACTGAACGGCTACATGCAAAAAAATGGGCTCAGAACTCTGCCTAACACCATGCACAAAAGTAAGATCAAAATGGATTAAAGACCTCAACATCAGACCAGACACCATAAGGTACATTGAAGACAAAGTTGGCAAAACCCTCCATGACATTGAGGCTAATGGTATTTTCAAAGATGCCACGCCACTGGCCGAGCAAGTGAAAACAGAGATAGATAAATGGGACTATCTTAAACTAAGAAGCTTCTGCATCTCCAAAGAAACAGTGACCAAAATACAAAGACAGTCTACAGAATGGGAAAGGATATTCGCCGAACACACATCTGACAAGGGGTTGATATCAAGGATATACAAAATACTGTTTGAACTCCACAAGAAGAAAACATCCAACCCCATCAAAAAATGGGGCAATGAAATGAACAGAAACTTTCTCAAAGAAGAAATCCAAATGGCAAAAAAGCACATGAGAAAATTCTCTACATCATTAATCATCAGGGAGATGCAGATCAAAACCACAATGAGATACCATCTCACACCTCAGAGACTGGCCCACATCCAAAAGAACAAAAGCAACCGATGCTGGCGCGGATGTGGCGAGAAAGTGACAATCCTTCACTGTTGGTGGGAATGCTGACTGGTTCAGCTGTTTTGGAAAACAGTATGGACGATTCTCAAAAAATTAGAAATTGAGCTCCCATTTGACCCAGCAATACCACTCCTGGGATTATATCCCAGAGAGGCAAAAATGTATAGTCGAAGTTACATCTGCACTTGTTTGTTCATTGCAGCACTCTTTACAATAGCCAGAAACTGGAAGAAACCTGAGTGCCCAAGAACAGATGACTGGTTAAAGAAACTTTGGTACATCTACACAATGGAGTACTATGTAGCTGTTAGAAAAGATGAAGTCATGAAATTTACATACAAGTGGTACAACATGGAAAGTATCATGCTAAGCGAAATGAGTCAGAAAGAGAGGGATAGACATAGAAAGATTGCATTCATCTGGGGGATATAAAGTAACAAAATATGAGATTAATACCCAAGAATAGCTGAGATCAGCACCAGGAGGATTACTCCATAGATTAGTGGCCAGTCGTGCATTCTAGGGGAAAGGGCAGCTCAGATAGAGAAGGGAACACCAAATAAAGGGTGTTTGGAGGATCCTCCCAGGAGGGGAGATGCATGTTGAAAATAGACTATGGACTGAACATGTTTGCCACTCAAAGCCTCTTTTGCAGACCACAACACCCAAAAGGAGAGAGGGAACACAAGGGATTGCCCTGCCACAGATTCAGGGTGGGATGGGAGGGTGGGGGTGGGAGGGATATTATCCATGGTGGTGGAAAATGGGCACTGGTGGAGATGGGTATTTGATCATTGTATAATAGAAACCCAAGCACAAAAAATTGTAAATCTACAACTTTACCTCATGGTGTTTCACTAATAATAAAAAAAAAAGCTGCTCTAGATATGAGCCCTTTGGCATATGTGTGGGTTAAAAATGTTTTCTATCAGCTTGTAGCTCATCATTCATTATATTATTAGGTTTCTATAGAGCAAAAGTTTTAAAATGTTATATATGGTCTATAAAATAAAAAGCAAAGGTTATCATTGCCAAAACCTTCAGACAAATGTTTTAATTCTTCAAGAATAAATAACAACCTAAAATAAGTACATGTCTAGTAAATTACCCTCAAAATACAGTATTAAAAAATCTATAAGTCATGATAAGCAATTCAAACCCTGCTCCACAGTCCCCCAGGCTTTCTGAGTTTTTCTCTGATTGCCCTGACACATCAGTTTGTAGTCTGAGGATAATGATGATATAAATGCAGTCAGACAATTACAAACACAAGGACTGAAATCTTCCTTGTAGGAGCATTTAGTAGGTGGAAAATTAAATCTATATAGGAGTATATTTTTTTCAGTGTCTCTTTTTTTTTCCTTTTTGTTTTTTTGTGTCACACCCGGGGATGCATAGAGATTACTCCTGGCTCTGCACTCAGGAATTACTCCTGGAAGTGCTCGGGGCACTATAAGGGATGCTGGGCATTGAACCCAAGTCAGCCATGTGCAAAGCAAATGACCTACCCACTGTACTATAGCTCCAGTCCCTTTTAGTGTCTCTCTTTTTTAAAAAAAAAAGCTTAAGTCAAATGATTTACAGTACTGTTAATAATAAAGTTTCAGGCATACTTTGTTGCAACATCACTCGACCATGAGTGTCAGCATCCTTCTACTAAATTCTCAAGGTCTCCTCCCACCCAGCACGTCACCCAATATCCTTGGCAAAGTTAGTTCTGTAGGCAGACTCTCAAGGTCTGTTTCAGTTGACCCTTTGTTATCCCCTTACTGTGTTTCTTTATAACCCACATATGAGAGAGATCATTCTGTATCTGTCTTTCCTTCTGATTGACTTCACTAAACATGATACCCTCTAGTTGCATCCACATAGCAAAATATGTCATGGTTTCATAGGTTCTTATAAAGGTAAAGGTAAAGGCCCTCCTGTTGATCATCGATTTGCTCGAGTGGGCCCAGTAACGTCTCCATTGGAGACTTTGTTGTTACTGTGTCTGGCATATCGAATACGTCACGGGTAGCTTGCCAGGCTCTCCGAGAGGGGCGGAGGAATCGAACTCGGGTTGGCCATGGTGGCTGCATGCAAGGCAAACGCCCTACCGCTGTGCTATCGCTCATATTCCATTATGCATACATACCACAATTTCTTCATCCATTCATCTCTTAGGCATTTAGGTCACCTCCAGATCGTGGCTACTGAGAACAGTGCTACAATAAACACCGGAATAAAAGGATCTTTCCAAAATATCATTTGGGGCTCTGGGGCATAGAAGATATGGGACTTCTGGATCAAATAGAAGCCCAATTCTTAATTTTATGAGATGTCTTCATACTATTTTCCATTCAGGCTGAACCAGATAACATTTCCACCAACAGTGAGGGAGGGTTCCTTTTTTCCTCACACACCCACCAGCACTGGTTGCTTCTATTCTTTTTGATATCTCACTATGTGTGTTTTTTTTTTCTGGGGATGGGGTGGGAAACATAACCTACAAAGTTCAGGGCTTATTCCTGGCTCTGCACTCAGGGAACATTCCTGACACTGCTCAGTGGACCATATGGGAGCCCATGTATCAAATACTGGTCAGCCATGTGCAAGGCCAATACATTGCCAGCTGTGCTATAGTTGCAGCTCCCTTTCATTGTTATTTTAATTCGGATCCCCTGATAATAGATGATGAAGCAAATAAAAGCAAAAGAAGAATATGGGATTATGTAAAATTAAGAATCTTCTGCAATGCAAAAGAAATGATTCAACCAAAAAGACACCTAACAAAGAGAAAAGATTAGCTCACCACATACCTGACAAAGGGCTAAGAGCCAAGAAAAATGAATTTAAGAATAAACTTAAGCAATAATAAGAAATATAATGGGGAGAACTAAAGGGACATTTCTTCAAAGACATACAGATGGCCAATAATCAAACTTCAACTTTTCAAATTGTATTGTGATGAATGAGGCAATAAATAGCATCCAGTTCTGATCTACAATTTATGATCTAATTAGGAAAATAAGAACTAATAGATACTCCATGAGCTAGTAAATAATTCCTCATTGCAGGGGTCAGAGAGATAGTACAGTGGGTAGGGCATTTGCCTTGCATGCGACCTACCCAAGATCAATCCCCAGCATCCCATATGGTCTCCCACGCACCGCCAGGAGTAATTCCTGAGTGCAGAGTCAGGAGTAACCCTTGAGCATCGCTGGGTGTAACCCAAAAAGAAAAGAATTCCCCATTGCATACAAATGACTCTAAATCAAAAATGTTAAAAAAAATCTTCAATGTCATAAGCTGAATAATATTTAATAAGCTCAAGGTACACCAAGCATGTAATGCTTCCTATGTATATTACTACAGAGGACTCTAGACTGGGGGACTTTGTGACCTTAGGTACACAAAAACTTTGGTGTGTGGTTTTTGGGCCACACCAGGGAATGCTGGGGTTACTAATAGCTCTGCACTCCGGAATCACTCCCGGCAGTGCTCAGCAGGATGCCAGGACTGAAGTCTAATCTACCATATGCAAGCCAAGTGCCTCACTCCCTGGTAGACAAAAACTATGTAAAGGGAACATAAGAACTCTTCTTTTAGGGGTGGGGGAACTCCCAGGTGATGTTCAAGGAAGCTGGGGGCTGATCCTGGTGATTCTGAGAAAATTGTGTTTGCTGCTCAATGCCTGAGAATACAGTGCTGTGCAGGCCCTTGAGGTGCTGGTGGTTACCGCTACTGATGGTGCTGAGGCCGCTAGAGCTACACCCAAAGGTGCTCAAGGGTTTTCAGGGTAGTATCCTGCCATGCTTGGGAGACCATGTGGTGGCAGGCATCAAGCAGGGTGAGCAGCAGGAAGAAATGAGCCATTACCTTTGTAATCTCTTATCTCACTGTCCCCAGGGGCAAGGATAGTTTTAAACAAATACATTTCAAGGTCTCTTTAGTCCCCTACAGTGTTTTTACTTAAGATGGGTCTGCCCAATAATGTGTAAGTGAGCATTCTTCATTTTCTTTCCTACTTTTTTTTTTTGCCTTTTGGGTCACACTGGGCGATGTACAGGGGTTACTCCTGGCTCAGGAATTACTCCTGGCGGTGCTCAGGGGACCATATGGGATGCTGGGAATCGAACCTGGGTCGGCCGCGTACAAGGCAAATGCCCTATCCGCTGTGTTATCCCTCCAGACCCTTCTTTCCAATTCTTTCTGTTGTGATCCTATGGTCATTATTTCCACCACTTTACATAAAGTAAAATCTACTTTTAATTTTTCAGGAACTTTACTAGTAAGCATCCTCAGGGTAGAGAAATGCCCCTAGTGTCAAAGTAGGAGGCAATCTAAAATACTGATTTCACCATGGTGAAAGAGAATGTTCTGATGACAAGAATGACAAGTCCTTTGCCAAGTCAGAGTTCTCAGTTCTGCGCTTCCCGAAAATTGAAAAAAAAAATTTGTTATTGTTGTTGGTTAATAGATCACAATCAATCACAATCATAACCATCCTGTTATTCGTCGATTGCCTCGAGCAGGCCCCAGTAACGTCTCCTTCATCCTAGCCCTGAGATTTTTTTAAAAAGTGCCATATGAGACCCTTCATTGTTACTGGTGTTTGGCATATTGGGTACGCCATGGGGAGTTTGCCAGACTCTGCAATGTGGGCAGGTTACATTCGGTAGCCTGCCAGTTTGTTCAAAGTAGGAATGAGATGATAAAATGTCATGCGGCCGTGTGCTTCTGGGAGCTGGGTTTTATAGTCTCTGAGTCTTGGCCGTTGATGGGATTACACGGCACCAGGGGGCCAGTTGGTGGGTGTGATCCCTGCCTACTGGAATTTGGAGAATCTGGGTGGAGGATGCTCAGCCCCGATCCAAGTAGGCTTGGAGATCTCAGCCCCGGGACCTGCGTGCCTTTGTTCCTCTGCCGATATCTTCATGTGTGCGGAGAGTGGTCTCAGCATGGTGGTGGCTGGTTCTGGATGTCTGGCCCCCTGGCACCGTGTAATCCCATCAACGGCCAAGACTCAGAGACTATAAAATCCAGCTCCTGGAAGAGAACAGCACAGAGCCTCCTTCCCCCGTGCCTGGCTGTCTTCACCGGGGCCCCTTAGAGGGGAGCGGGTTGAGTTTTCTTCCCCGCCCCGACCAGGGCTCCGGCAGCCGAAGACCTCCATAACCAGCCACCACCATGCTGAGACCACTCTCCACACACATGAAGGTACTGGCAGAGGAACAAAGGCATGCAGATTAATAGATAATAATAGATAATAATAATAGTTGTTGGTTCATGATCACGACGACCACGACCATCCTGTTGTTCGTCGATTGCCTCGAGCAGGCCCCAGTAATGTCTCCTTCCTCCTAGCCCTGAGATTTTATTAAAAAGTGCCACATTCAAGGCTCTTTCAGAGTTAGGAGAATGAGACCCATCATTGTTACTGGTGTTTCGCATATTGGGTACACCACGGGGAGTTTGCCAGACTCTGCCATGTGTGCAGGTTACATTCAGTAGCCTGCCAGTTTGTCCAAAGTAGGAATGAGATAATAAGATGTCTGCAGCTGGGTTTTACAGTCTCTGGGTCTTGGCCGTTGATGGGATTACACTGCGCCAGGGGGCCAGTTGTCAGTGTGACCCCTGCCTACTGGAATTTGGAGGATCTGGGTGGAGACTGCTTAGCCCCGATCCGAGCAGGCTTGGAGATCTCAGCCCCGGGACCCGCATGCCTTCGTCCCTCTGCCGGTACCTTCATGCATGTGGAGAGTGGTCTCAGCATGGTGGTGGCTAGTTCTGGAAGTCTTCGGCTGCCAGAGCCCTGGTCGGGGCGGGGAGGAAAATTCAACCCGCTCCCCCCCCCCAAGGGGCCCCGGCGAGGACAGCCAGGCGCTGGGGCAGGAGACTCTGTGCTGTTCTCTTCTGGAGCTGGGTTTTATATTCTCTGAGTCTTGGCCGTTGATGGGATTACACGGCGCCAGGGGGCCAGTTGGTGGGTGTGACCCTTGCCTACTGGAATTTGGAGGATCTGGGTGGAGAATGCTCAGCCCCGATCCGAGCAGGCTAGTTGTTGGTTAATATCTAATAATTATAATAGATAATAATAATAATAATAGTTGTTAGTTAATAGATCAATAGGGGAAGATTTCCTGGTAAACCACATATGATTTTTCTCTAAAATTCAAAAGCTACCCAACAAATTGAGTGGCCCTGCTATAACGAAACTTTTTTTTTAACTTTCCATCAGTTTCTGTACATGCACAGTTTACTTCGAATACATAACATTAAAACTGAAAGAATGGATCCTGATTCTTGGCTCATAAAATAAGTGACAGTCATCCTTAAAAACATAAGTGAATAAATTCTCAGCAAGAGATATACTGTCACTGAAATTTTTCATTTTGTTTCATGATTATTAAAATTTTTACATATTGGGGAGTGGCGAGAAATTACAGCAGGAGAGGCACTTGCCTTGCATACAATCGACCTAGGTTTAATACCCAGCATCACCTATGAACCCCAGGCCTAGACAGAGTAATCCCTGAGTGCAGAGTCAGGAGCAAACCATGAGCACTGCTGGGTGTGGCCCCAAAATAAAACACTATTCGTTTATTTTGTTTTGGTTATATGCTAAATTTCCAAGAGAGGAGGCTTAGGAATTCACAGACTCTCAAAGAATGATAAAGATCAGAGCAAGAGAGAAAGTAAAGAGCTTGTCTTGCATGCAGCTGTCTCGGGTTGGATCTCCAGCACCTCACAAACTACCCCAAGTCCTCTCAGAGCAGGACTAAGCCCCAAGATAGCCAGGTGTGACACACAAAAATAGAATAAACATCTAACCATTTTCTGCTACACAGATTAAAATCTCCTAAAATAGCCACCTTTTTCTAATTTTAATGAATATCTATATGTATATTATTAGAGCCCTTAAAAATATTACAATTATAATTTTCACCAAGATAATGCTTATGAATGGCTAATTCATTCACTGCAGGTCAAGTATGTGGAGTATTATATAGCATTGGGAAAGGTTAGATGTCTAGAATTATATAGAGTCCATATTTGTAGTAATCTGAAATATTTGTTTGTAATGTACTTTTTAATATTTAGAAATTGTCTATTTACAGGTTTGATTAAATGCAACTTTGTCATAGAGGTCAGGGTTAACTTTCAGGCCTACATCAGCTATAGTTTTAATTAAGAATAAGCCAACTCATATCATATTTTTTTTGTTCAAACTAAGGTAATTTAGGTCCCACAACAAGAAACGTGGAAGATGAAAGACAGATATGCTAGGATGTAACAATATGAGACAGGCAGTGTGAGTTCCCACAAAGGCACCAAGACAAGCTAGTCTGGAGCAGAAATGACTATATAATTGTGGAGAGCAGCATGTGTATCCAAATCAAGAGATAATTGAATGTCCACATCAGAATACCTATGCTGGCACGAGTCAGAGATGATCAATAACTATAACAAATAAGTTAGAAATGATTAAGTAATAGCATAGTGTGGGAGGCAATATTCAGAGAACATTTTTATTGACTTAACCTTGGTTTCAAATGTGTAAACGCTTTAAGTGTTACACAAATCATGTTACCTCATCACACCTAGTACCACGGCCTTAAAGTGTAGGATAAGCAAAATCCTTAATTTATCATCACGTTAAAGAAGAAAAAAGGGTTTGTATTGTATTCATGCTGAGACCACTCTCCACACCATGAAAGTACCGGCAGAGGAACAAAAACATGTGGTCCGGGGGCTGAGATCTCCAAGCCTGCTCGGATTGGGGCTGAGCATCCTCCACCCAGATCCTACATCTTCCAGTAGGCAGGGGTCAGATTCACCAACTGCCCCCCCCCCCCCCCCGCGCCATGGAATCCCATCAACGGCCAAGACCCAGAGACTATAAAAGACTATAAAACCCAGCTCCCGAAAGAGAAGAGCGCAGAATCCCCCGCCTCCACACCTGGCTTTCCTCGCCAGGGCCCCTTGGAGGGGGGCGGGTTGAGTTTCCCTCCCCACCGTGAGCAGAGCCCCAGCAGCTGAATACCTCCAGAACCAGCCACCACCATGCTGAGAGCACTCTCCACACACATGAAGGTACTGGCAGAGGAACAAAGGAATGCGGGTCCCGGGGCTGAGATCTCCAAGCCTGCTAGTATCGGGGCTGAGAATCCTCCACCCAGATCCTACATCTTCCAGTAGGCAGGGGTCACACACACCAACTGTCCCTTGGTGCTGGCGCCGTGTAATCACATTAACGGCCAAGACCCAGAGACTAAAAATCCCAGCTCCTGGAAGTGCGGCTGTGTGACATCTTATTATCTCATTCTTACTTTGGACAACCTAGCAGGCTACCGAATGTAACCAGCCCACATGGCAGTTTGGCAAACTCCCCGTGGTGTACCCAATATGCCAAATACCAGTAACAATGATGGGTCTCATTCTCCTAACCCTGAAAGAGCCTTAAATATGGCACTTTTTAAAATCTCAGGGCTAGGGCGAAGGAGACGTTACTGGTGCCTGCTCGAGGCAATCGGCGAACAACAGGATGATCGTGATTGTGACCATGATTCTATGCTATGAGTTGGCCAAGAAGCTGGAAGCCTGCCTCATGAGTGGGTTGGGGGGGGGGGGGGGGAGAAGGCAGCTGGGACAGAGAAGGGATCACTAAGAAAATGAGACAGAGAAAAGTAGAAAGAGATTATGGGGAATATTGTCTGCCATGGAGGCAAGGGGAGGGTGGGAAGGGGGGTGTACTGGGGAGATTGGTGGTGGGAAATGTGCACTGGTGGAGGGATGGGTGTTTGATCATTGTGTTATTGTAACGCAAACATGAAAGCTTGTAACTTTCTCATGGTGATTCAATAAAATTTAAATAAAAAGTGTTGACCAAGGGGCTGAAGGGATAGCACAGCGGGTAAGGTGTTTGCCTTGCATATGGCCGACCAGGATTTGATTCCCAGCATCCCATATGGTCCCCCAGCACCGCCACGAGTATTTCCTGAGTACAGAACTAGGAGTAACTCCAGTGCATTGCCGGTTTTGACCCCCCCCCCCCCAAAAAAAGAGTTGGCTAAAAGAGAAGAAACATATCATTAGAAGTGAGAAGTGAAATGTGAGGTTGTAGAAGTTTGAACGGAGTTAATGCTGCTGGATCCCCAAGACTAAATATGGCACCCCAAGTCTCTCCAGTTACTAGCCACATGCAGATACTCAGCACTTGAATTGGCTGGTGCCACCCGTTTAATCAATATTTTTAACACATTGGGTTTAAAAAGACATAATGTTAAAATTAATTTTCTTTGATTTATTTTACTTTGTAAAATATGAACACTCAAAAATTAATTTAAAAAATTTTAATTGAAAAATATGTTAAAGCCAAAAATATGACTTTCATTATATTTCTATTTGAAGCATTGAAAAGAAAAGTCATAGAAACTTACTCATTAGAACAAGAGATACTAGGAGCATGCATGCTTCTGTAAGAAATCTTAAGGATAATGAGAAATGCTGTCAGCACAATACAGGACATGGACTCTGTCCATTTGATTTAACTATTAAGTTGATAGTGCCCTCCCAGAGTTGAGGAACTTAGGAGTACAAAAGTATAGGTATTTCCCTGAGAATAGCTGAGATCAGCACCAGGAGGATTACTCCATAGCTTAGAGGCCAGCCGGGTATTCTAGGGGAAAGGGCAGCTCAGATAGAGAAGGGAGCACCAAATAAAGGGTGTTTGGAGGATCCTCCCAGGAGGGGAGATGCATGTTGAAAGTAGACTATGGACTGAACATGTTTGCCACTCAATGCCTCTTTTGCAGACCACAACACCCAAAAGGAGAGAGAGAACACAGGGGATTGCCCTGCCACAGAGGCAAGGTGGAATGGGGGGGATGGGGGTGGGAGGGATATTATCCATGGTGGTGGAAAATGGGCACTGGTGGAGGGATGGGTATCTGATCATTGTATAATCTAAACCCAAGCACAAAAAATTGTAAATCTACAACTGTACCTCATGGTGTTTCACTAATAAAAATTTTTTTAAAAAGTATAGGCATTTCATGAAAGAGGAATTTTAATCTAATGACTTAAATTTTAGTAAATGACACCATTTAAAACTTACTAAAGTCAGAAATAAATTATTTTATTTAAAAAACCTATTATAATCTCTTCTGACAAAAGTTAACATATTATTCGAAAGAACTCTGCACTGTGCAAAATGTAAAGTTGTTCCTGTTTCTCTCTTCTCTGTCATATAGACAGTGAAACTATCTCCTCACAGTTCTCCATAACATAATGTTGTTGGTAAAAAAGAAATGACAAGTGACAGTCAATTAAACAGTTCTATAGGTAGAATTGTTCTTTTCTTTCCAGTCCTTGCATGAAGCAAAAGGTAACAGGAGAAACTGCACAGTGAAGTTAGTCTTAGTTCTACAAAAACTAGTAAATATTATGAATATTACTATACTATTTCTTCTTCTTACTGGAATCTAGTGGGGAGTAACCCCTTTAAAAACAATGCCATTTTACCAGGGAAAATTCTGAGAAAGATGTTGTGGAATTGTGTCTCAAAATATCCTTAACCGATATCAGTACTGGGTTTTTGTATGTAGAGATGAAGAAAAAGAAAGAATCAATAGCGTAAATCACTTATATCGTAACTTCTGAGCAAAGCTGAAAAGGAATGAATGTTCAATAATGGGGATTCACGCACCTACACCTGGCTCTTCCCAGAACGGCTTGATCCCCTGTGCATTACTACGTGTAGTCCTGAAGGCCCCCTGAGCTCAGGAGTCATTTTGTTTGTCTCCAGAATCCCAGAGTCAAAGCACCACCTCATTGTGAGACCATAGAATTAAACTATCTAGTGCATGTATTAATGCATGTTAATAGTGGTCTATAGAATTATAATAGTGGAATTATAATAGTGGTCTCCAGGACCACCCCAGTCTCCAGGACCACCCCAGAGTACCGCTTGGGAGTCTCTCGAATTAATATAACTGGTGTAAAATGCTAGTACTAATTATAATTAATACATGCAGAAACCTATGCAAGAGTAGCACTGTAGCACTGTCCTCCTATTGTCCATTGATTTTCTCGAGCAGGCACCAGTAATGTCTCAAAACAAATTATGAGACTTGTTGTTACTGTTTTTGGCATATTGAATACGTCACAGGGAGCTTGCCAGGCTTTGCCATGCAGGCGAGATACTCTCAGTAGCTTGCTGGGCTCTCTGAGAGGGGTGGAGGAATCAAACCCAGGTCGGCCATGTGTAAGGCAAATGCCTTACCCACAGTGCTATAGCTCCAGCCCATTCAAGAGTAGTGCATTTAAATTTAGCTAGTCCACCTCTGCATGTTTCACACAGAACCCAAACTAGGCTGAATAACAAATTGCTACTTCAAAAAGCTTGCAATATAAATTCTAAGAAGATAACTCTACTGTATACACAGTCTATATTATTCTGAAAAATTCTATCTTTAATTTTAAAAAGACTTTTATCTGATTACCACTGGTAATTGGATTTCAATCCAACACTTCAATTGGATTTCAGAATAATTAGCCTTATTCTTTTATGGGATTATGAAAAAGGTCATACTTAAATAAGGTTGTCTTTTATCTTTTCCTGCTCCTTGTTGAATTTTCTCTGATAATCATTTGTATTTCATCAATCTATCTTTCCTATTCCCCTAAGGTTCAAATATTGCCTCATGTACCTTGTTCATTCTGGAATGTTCTCTTTTTCTCTGGCAATGAACAATCAAGGCGCCCATGTTCAGAATTATCTCAAGTGCAATTATGTGTGTATGTGAAACTCTTAATACCGTTTCTATTTTATATATAAAACAAAGTGGTTATAACATCCAGATTCATTGCCTCCTCAGGACACTTGACCCCTTTCCCCCTTCAAATAATACACTTACATAACTCTTCCATATAGTGTATTAAAACTTTAGAGAGATGCTATCCCTAGCCTCAATAGGTGATTTCTCAGTTTATCAAATAAATAACGTGATTTAATCACCAACTTGTTCTTGAATGGAAACAGATTGTCTTGTGATCACACATAGAGGAATACTTTGGGTAAGCGTTTTATTTGTTTAGTTTCTTTTTATGTTGTTGTTTTGTTTGGGGCCACCCCAGTGATGGCTGGGACACTCCTGGCTCTGCGCTCAGGGTCACTCCTTTCAGGGCTTGCGGAATCATTTAGAATGCTAATGATCAGAGCTAGGTCATCCACATTCTAGGTAAATAACTCTCTGCTTTACTATCACTCTTTCTCCATTCTTGATTCTCTTTAAATAAGAAACAGGAAGAACATTCTTTGCATGTGGAAGCCTTGGGCTCAATCCCCAGCATCTCATGGTCTCCCAAGTACAAGCAGGAGTGACCCTGAACACTGAGCCAGAAATATCCCCCCAAGCTCCTCCAGATGTGGCTCAGGAAAAAAATAAAAGGAGAAATAGAAGTAAAACAAGAAACACTTAAGGACAGCAAAAGAAACACATTGGGAGAGGGAGGAAAAAGATGGCAAGCAACGGCGGCAGGGATTAAAGGGATCCAAGTACATCAATGATATAAAGGAGGATTGTAGCTAAATGTCAGAACCACAGGGTCAACAACACTGAAAACAAGAAATCCAAATTTCAACAACCAAACTAAAAATATGCCTGTCAAGATGATAGGCTGGGGGTGGGGGATGAGAGGGAACTTGGAAGACTGGTGGAGGGATATTGACACTGGTGCTGGGATTGGTGTGGAACACTGTATGCCTAAAACTCAACTACAAGTAAATTTTCAGACCATGATCCTTTAATAAAATAAGAATGTGGGGGATAGGGGGTGGGAGGGATACTGGGACCCGTGGTGGTGGAAAATGGGCACTGGTGGAGGGATGGGTGTTTGATCATTGTACAACTGAAACCCAAGCACAAAAATTTGTAAATCTACAACTGTACCTCAAGGTGTTTCACTAACAATAATTTAAAAAAATATAAATGATGGAGAATGGGCACTGGTGGAGGGATGGGTACTGGATAATTGTAAAACTGAAACCCAAGCACAAAAGTTTGTAAGTTTACAACTGTACCTCATGGTGTTCCACTAATAAAAAATTTTTTTAAAAAAAGAATGTGGAAAAGAACCTTCTTTCCTGCTTTTGAACATGGCCATATGCAAAGGTGATGGTGGTTGTAAAAAAAAGGTAGTCATTTTATATCCAAGAACACCCAACTTTCATAAAGAACATTAAAAACTTGAATTTATATAGAATCTTTAAAAGAGTGAAATAAACTTTGGAATTTTCTTACCTCTGAAGATTTTGATGTAAAATAATAAATATCCTGTGCCTTAATAATGTTGAATTTGGTTTTATGTTACTAATAACCAAAAAATTACTTTACTAGTTGAGACAAAAGTAGCACATAAGTTTGAAAATTGATACTGGTTAAATCATTTTATCTCTGTCTATATACCCTAATAGTAAGAGTTCTCATTATCTGCCATTTTGCAAAATATCCTTAAAATGTTTAAGTTTGGGGCTAAATTGAATAAGCCAGCAAATAAATGATATCAAAGAAATGTTCTTCTTCTCCCTTCTTCTCTTCCCATCCTTCCTTCACGCTCTCCCCCTCTCTCTTTCTCATCTCATTATTTCTCTGCAGAAACTCTTATTCTTCTTTTTCATTTCTTACACGTATTTACAAGATTTCCATATCCACTTTCCTTGGTGTTGCATTAATCAGAGCTCTCTCTTAAATCAGATACCTACTTGTCCAGACCCCTAACAGTTGCAGCAAACACAGAATAGACAACATGCATAGTGTCAACGGAACAAGCACTTGCTTCGGAGGTTTTCCAGGAAATCTGTCAATGAATCAGATTAACTATTTGGAGAATTGAAGGTACATAAACTATAGCTCAGTCAAGGTTATATTAAAATATTAATATTTAACATCTGATTTTTTCTCTGAAGAGCTCCTTTGTGCAACTCGGAGGCCAAAATTCTAGTCGAGTGCAAAACAGAAGTTAAAGAAGATTATTTAGACTTTCTACTTTGTTATAATTAAACTTGTCCCCAAAGGAACTAGTCATTTGGGAAACAAAGATTTATAATTGAGTAATTCTTAAATCTAAACCTCAACAGATTTATTTCAATTCAACAAGCCTTATGAAAGCCTAGTGTGAATTCAGCCCTATGCTAGCAGTTGGCATGAACACAGAACATAAAAAATAATTGTTCTCTGTTTTCAAGAAGCTCCAACTTGGTCTCAAATCTAACCAAAAAGTGATAAATTGAAGCACAAGTAAGATGCTTTATGAAGCAAAAAAGTGCACTTATTAGTGTTGACTGGGCATCAGAGAGTATGGCACAAAAGAGGTGGCATTTAAAGCGTATCATAAATAGAACTAATAGGGAAGAATGGAACCCAGATGAGTGGCTGTGGTTAGCACAAAAGGACATTTCTCTAATGGCAAAAGTGTTAAGATTAGGTTGTGTGGCTTATGACTTTATCTTTAGAAGTTAAATAATAAGGCTCATTTTTACCATTTCCCTTTTCCTGACTTGCCAGCTGTTAGACTTTCTCCCATCTTCTGCTATTGTTCAGGCCCTCATCTGAGAGCTGCAATTTCAGTTTTAATGTTTGCTCTTTGTGTGACAATTCTTACATAAAAATTCATTCTCAGTCCCTTCCATGGTATTTATTCTGGATGCAGGGAACAGATGGCAGACACCAAAGTCATTTTTCTTTATGGACCATTCAAATGTGTGGGATGTGAGTGCTGTGGCATATGACTGTTACAGATCTTTACATTCTGCATTGCTTTATTTGAATCATTATATGGTTTTAAAGATGTAATAGCTATTTTCTTATTTATTTTAACAAGGAAGCAGAAAATACCAGCTATTCTCAGTATTTCCCTAACCAGCTTTTCATATTTCAAATCTTGACAGTATTAACATTTTAGCATGAATATAATGTTATGGTATTGGTCATTGGTATTTAATCAGCCCAAACCTATATCTCCTGGTCTCTTCAACATAAAATATATGTATATTTATATATGTGAGGCACTTAATGATTTTATAAGAAATATTAAAATAAATAAAGCGGGAGATATACCTAAGTAACAACACTGGTCTTGTTTAAGAGAACATAAATTTGGGTTCAAATTTGAGATCAAATATTTGACAGTAGTATGATTTTCAGTAAGTGACTATGACTCTCCATACTCTCCCACATATGAGAGAGTTCATTCTGTATTCCTCTGATTGACTTCACTTATATCCTCTAGTTCCATCCATGTTGCTAAAAATTGCATTTTTTCCTTCTTAGAGCTACATAGTATTCCATTGTGTGCATCACTGTATATATATATATATACACATATATATATACATATATTTATGTATGTGTATATGTATGGGCTGGAGCAATAGCACAGAGTAGGGTAGTTGCTTTGTGCACGGCCAGCCTGGCTGAGCCAAGTTCAATTCCTCTGCCCCTCTCAGAGAGCCCAGCAAGCTACCGAGAGTATCTCTCCCACACAGCAAAGCCTGGCAAGCTGCCCGTGACGTATTCAATATGCCAAACACAGTAACAATAAGTCTCACAATGGAGACGTTACTGGGCCCGCTTGAGCAAATCAATGAACAATGGGAGGACAGTGCTACAGTGCTACAGTGTATATGCATATTTCTTCTTAGAGTTGCATAGTATTCCATCATCTATCTATCTATCTATCTATCTATCTATCTATACCTATATATGTGTGTATATCTATATATATATCACTATCACTATTATCCCGTTGTTCATCGATTTGACAATGGGAGGACAGTGCTACAGTGTATATGTATATTTCTTCTTAGAGTTGCATAGTATTCCATCTATCTATCTATCTATCTATCTATCTATCTATACCTATATATGTGTGTGCATATATATATATCACTATCACTATCATCCCGTTGTTCATCGATTTGCTTGAGCAGGTGCCAGTAACGTCTCCATTTGTCCCTGTCACGGTCTAATGTAGCCCGATGGCATATTGGGGGCTCTTTCAGGGTCAGGGGAATGATGACCATTATTATTACTAGTTTTGGCATATCAAGTACACCATGGGTAGCTTGCCAGGCTCTGTCATGCAGGCGGGAAACTCTCGGTAGCTTGCCAGGCTCTCTGAGGGGATGGAGGCTTGGGGGGCAGCCTCTAATCACCTATACAGGTGTTCCCAGTCAGGCATATATGAGGCAGGGTACTCTCAGTAGCCTGCTGGGTTCTCTGAGAGCGAGAACTAGACAATAAGTGATCACATGGCCATGAATACGGTTTTATAGTTTTGGATCTTGGCAGTTGATGGAGTTACATGGCAGTTGGTGGGTGGAACTGTCTAGCTACTGGAAGACACACACACACACATATATACATATATACTCATACATATGAACACACACATATATACGTATATACAAAAACTTCTTCATCCACTCATCCGTAGTTGGGCATTTGGGTTGTTTCCATATCTTGGCTATTATACTATGTGCAGCGATGAAATATATATATATATATATATATATATATATATATATATATATATATTCTTTCAAATTTGTGTTTCTGTGTTTTGGGGATAGATGTCAAGAATTGCTATCTAAAAGGACTAACAAAATAACACTAACATGAAATCAGGAGCAGGAAAATATTATAGTCAACTTTCAGGGTTTAATTGCACTAAAGTTAACTCCATTTCTTTATCTTTCACATTTGGTTTCAATAATATAATGAATACATTTTCTTTGTCTCTGCAAAAAAAAAAGAATTGCTATCACCATATCATATAACACTTAATACTTTAATATATTTATGCTTAAACCATGTATATCAAAATTTAGTTAAAAAAGGATTTAAACAGTTTCAGAATAAACTGTGCATTGAATCTTACTATACTCACATTGATGCTTTTCAGGGTGCTCTGCTTATACATGAACTGGAATGTTCAAGAAATGTCTCATTATTCTACTGGCCAAGTGAGTCTATCCAGAGGAGCACCGAACTAAGCCTGTCTACATCCAGACACTTCCTGCCAGGAAAATCCATGCCCTGATCTGGGAACACAGTTGTAGTGCCAGCAATAACGAAGTGAAAGAATTGGCTTGAATTAATAGAGAACATAAAGAAACAAAGAAATGAATGAACAAAACAAAAAACAAAACCTTACACTGGCAAGAGAATGGTGTTTGTCTAAGGAGATGTGGTGGATGAGACAGGTGACTGGAAATTTGATGATGGGTAAGATATGTAGTCTGCTGAAGTGAGAAACTACAGGAAAAACCAACCGTGTTATATACTAGTATTAAAGCAAGTTTTTTAAAAGTTGCATTTAAAAGTGTAACATGTATTGTTTATTGTAACATGTATTGTTTAATTTTGTGGGTTAGGCTCAGTATCTATGGAAATGAAAGGCTTTTACTCTGATCCAAGATTGACCATAGACAAACGTTATGAGACTCTAAGTGAGATGTTTAAATTATCTGAGCCTCAGACTTCATGTATAAAAATTATGACAAAAACACCTTATTTAGAGGCTGGCAAGATAGTATGGTAAGGTGTTGCCTTGCATGTAACCCGGGCATCCCATACATTCCATGAGCTTGCCAAGAGTGATTCCTGAGGACCAGGAGTAACCCCTGAGGACCGCAGAGTATGCTCCCCCCGGAAAAAAAAGAAAAAATACCTTTCCTGCACTTATAGGCTTTAATGGTATATATGGATATGTGTGTGTATTTAGTATAGTACCCCCCAACACAGAGAAACACTTTACAAATGGCAAGAATTATTACGTAAAAAATATAGGTGATGTTATATAAGATTTAATGGACTCATCTTATAGATAATAAATCTAAAGATTGGAGAAGGTATGTAAACTTTCCAAGGTCTAACTTGTAAGTTGTAGCTTGTCACTAGTAGAGTTAAGATTACAAAATGAATCATTTGATTCCAAGAAACAATTGTGTATTGCTGGCTCACTGCAACTCATGGTCACTTTAATGCTCTTTACTCACATCAAGACTGAGCTGACAGTTTCAGAAATAATACATTTAGCTCTTGTGAATATAACTGATCATTTATGAGTGGAGTGCTGTGGTTTATCAACCTTGAGGTATTGTTTAAAAAATACAGTGGGTAGGCAGAGATCAAATTCCTTCTTTTACTCATCATATTGAAAAAAAAACTTTGCAGATTTATATCTGGACATTTATTTGTTACTTCAAATGACTTCTTTAAAAATTAGTGAATTTTTGTATTTTTCTATTATTTGCAGTTTGAAATTAATCTTCATGTGCCTGTGGTCTCTTTTGGAAAGACCAACATTAACATTTCTTTATTTTAGGTACAACAAAGTTCTTTTAAGTGGGTCAACTGAGAGCTAATCCTTTAGTAATGAGATCAATTTTTAAACATTACCACTCGGATAGCACAGCGGGTAGGGCGTTCGCCTTACAAGCGGCCAACATGGCCGACCCGAGTTCGATTCCTCTGCCCCTCTCGGAGAGCCCGGCAAGCTACCGAGAGTATTCGATATGCCAGACACAGTAACAACAAAGTCTCCAATGGAGACGTTACTGGGCCCGCTCGAGCAAAAAGAGATTAAGCTATCTAAAATTACTAGTCTGCATAATATTTTTAGAAATACAGTATTTATTAAATAATTATTTCTTTAAAACTACTGTTATATCTTATTTCATACATTGAGTATGAATGAAAATAGCTGAAATACCTTAAGCAACATAAAATCCTGATAAAGAATAAAAGTTTGAGTAGTTAAAATTATTCCAAATAATTTTACAAATTATTTCTCAGTAAAATTGTTAAAGTCTCATATTTGAGCTTTCCTAGTTAGTTATTTTTAGTGACTTTTCATGAAGTTTCAGATTTCTTCTTTTCATTTTATTCTATGACAGATAATGTAATTATTCTTATTTTACACTTAATATGAGACTATTGTCATAAAATTTCATGAATGATATATAACATAGACACCAAGAATTAGCTAGAGTTAGGTAATGGTAATGACCATGGGCCATCATTGATTACTTGCAAGCTAATTAGTAGATATATTTCTAGGAGCTTCACAAGTGGAAAAGTATAAAATGCTGGACCATCCAATATACCTTTCTGCAAAGTTAATCTTTAATTTATAATTAATCAGTATCTAAAAGTAAGGGCCCCATAAAATTGTGTATCAATGTTTAACTGCAGAGATACTTGAGTGGTATTTAGACCTGTGTCAGCTAGGGAATTTGGGCTAAAAATTACAGAACTACCAAACTAAACTAGTTACACAAGAAGGAAATTAGGAATTTATTGATTTACACAACTGAAGTCTAGGAGAGGCTTCTTCCATAGGTAGGACTGCTACAAGCTCACTGGAGTTTTCAAAAGAAACCAAGATTGAGACTTGTTTTCTCTCCATACCTCTAACATTACTCTCCATACCACATACCACTATGACTTCCTCTTTTAATTGCTTGAGTCTCAGGCTTCACATAATAGCAGTATAGACATAGTAACAGAAACACTATCGCCATTTAAGTTTAAACAAAGTGAGAAAAAAATGTCTTTTCCCCAGCCCTAGGCAAAGCCTCAGTGTGCCTGGAAGACTGTGATTGATTTAATACTGTTAGTGATAGGGTTTCACAGCATACAATGATCCAATACCACACCCTCCACCAGAGTGTTTGCCCTCCACCAGAGTATCCACTTTCTTCCACCACTGCATAAGAGCATTGGGCACTCATAATGCACTAATCATTTGGGTCTTGGAAAAAGCAATGCATTGAATACCTTTGCATATAATTTGCTCGAGCGGGCCCAGTAACGTCTCCATTGGAGACTTTGTTGTTACTGTGTTTGGCATATCAAATACTCTCGGTAGCTTGCCGGGCATATAATATTAATAGTAAATATTACATATTGATTTTTAGAGCATTTAGACTGCTATAACAAAACACCACAGACTGGGAATTTCATAAGCAGAAATTTATTTCCCACAACCTTGGAAGCTAGGAGGGCCAAAGTCCAGCACAATTGTGCCCCGGTAGGTGTCCTCTTCCTAATTCATACAGAGCTTAGGCCTTCTCACAGTGTCCTCAGTGGGGAAAAAGGTTAGGAATCTCTGAGAATGTTTTTCTAAGAACAGTAATCCCATTTATGACGGCTCCACCCGCAAGGCCTAAGTATGTCACATAATTGTCACTCCTTAATAGCTCCATATTCAGCATTACATTTCAACATAGTTTTGAGGAGGACACAAATATTCAGACCACAACAGGCTTAATCTTGGCTATGTTCTCCATCCTGGTATCCCACTAAAATTTGTGAACTATAATCGGAAGTTAGGTAAATATAGAATTAGATTTGTAGAAGGATAGACATCCAGATACCAAAAACATCTGCACCCTCATTTATGCACCCTTCCCGATGATTGTATTTAATGAACCACTCCCCCTTACAGAGAAGTCCTGTGGGAAAGAATATTATTTATCTGTTTAATTTCTGCTCACAGGTAAGGGGAAAGTATGATCAAGTGGCATCTCCCAAAATACATATTGCAGGATTTGGCTAACAAAACTCTTCTGTATTCTTCTGCCACCTGTCATCTTGGGATCTGTCACTGCTGATTATGTAGTAGCAGGCCTACAGTGTACAGATGGAAAAGTCACCCCAGAGGGAAGAGAGCTGTTACACTCTACCCCTTTTCTGGCTCCACTTCTGTGCGATGCTAATTTAATCAGGCACATGATTAACTCATTCACCTTAAACTCCAGCCAGACCTCATTCTAATTTTTTAGAATTTTAATTTTATTATCCTCCATAATCGCATTCATCCCAGCTTAGGGATATTTAGGTATATTTCTGAGCAGTCAGGACATAATCTGAAGGAAAAGAGCATTTTTCCTCATTCCCAGTCCAGCCACCTCCCACCCCAGGTGATATCAATGATGTACTGTGTGTTATAAGTAAGATAAGCACTTTGGGGGGACTGGAGAAATAGCACATAACATAGGGGCTTGCCTTGCATGTACCCAACCTGGGTTCTATTCCCAGCAACCCATATGGTCCACCAAGCACCTTCAAGAGTGATCCTTGAGCAATGAGCGAGGAGTAAGCCCTGAGCACAACTGCGTCTGTCCTAAAACCAGAATAGAACAAACAAAAAAGATAAGTGCTTTGAAATCATTAGACATTATCTTGAAGCCAGTGTTGGAGTAAGCATAGCATAGTGGTTGGAAATCCAAGTCAATATCCAAAATTGGGGGACAGAGATACAGTACAGTGGGTAGGGCGATTGCCTTACACACAGCTGAAGCAGGTTCCAACCACAGAATCCCATACGATTCCTCAAGTCCCCTGAGGAGTGATCCAGAATATGGAGCCAGGAGTAACCCCTAACATGGTCAGTTGTGGCCCAATCCCCCCTAAAAATATCCAAAATTATCCTCTCTAACTACCCTAAGAAAAACAAGGACAAAACTAGTAAAAATTTTTGAACAAATTCATATGCAAATACATTTTCCTGTTTAGATTATCATTTGAAACTGGAAAATCTTTTTTTCCATTGTGATCTATTTGCTTTTACAAAAGACAATGTAGGTAGAAACTGTGGGAGCAAGAGAAAGGAAGAGGTTGAAAGATCAACGATGCAATAAATACCTGTGGATAATAGACATTCCAAAGCAAGAATCTAAGAGGAGAATTTTAAAAAATGAAAGAGACCTGACTCCATGCAAAGTATATGAGACTTTAGTCTTACACAACTAATTAAAATTCCTTTATCCACAATTATCACTGTGGGTGGATAGGGTTTATAATGAATCACTGCCAATTAGCTATTAGAATTTGGTCAATAGCACATGAGTCACCTACTTTATTTAATAATACCAACTGATGTTTTATCTGGTTATGAAGAAATGATTAGTTGCACCAGTGAAATTCATACTACATGAATTTCATGCTTCAGTTTTATATTCCCCTTGACTACGGAGATCTAGAATCATTGGATAATTTTATTTTCTATTATATATATATTTGATAAAGCATTTTCTGGTTTTCTGATTATTTGTATAATTTAGCTACATGTTTACATTGTTAGATGTAATGTTAAAAATGCTAACAGAATCAAGGACAAAACTAGTGAAAAATTTTTATCATATGCAGCTAGATTTTCATGTTTGATTATCATTCAAAACTGGAAAATCCTTTCTTCCGTTATGATCTATTTGCTTTTACAAAGTCAATGTAGGTAGAAATTGTGGGAGCAAGAGAAAAGAAGCTGTTGAAAGATAAACGATGCAATAAATACCTGTGGATAATAGAAATTCCAAAGCAAGAATCTAAAGGAGAGTTTTAAGATTACTAGCAAAATATTAATATGAGATACTGTTATGGAGGCAACATTCTAGAAACATCACACTTTCAGTATAGTTTCTGGGGGTGGGAAGACAGTATAGGGGCTATGGCACGTCTTGAATGGAACCAGCTGTGATCCCAGAACCACATGGTTCCCCAAGTATTACTGTGGTGAGCCAGATAATCCCGTAACTGCAAGGCACAAACGGCACCACATCCTCAGTCCTTGCACTGAACTGATAACCTGGTTGGTTGAGAATTGAGGGGCAAACTCCAAACCTCTTGAGTTCCACTTGGGGACTCCAAATATGTATAAACTTCAGCATGAAACTAGTTCTATTCAGAACTAATAATTTCTTGAAGCACTAAAACTTACTCTAGATTTATTTTATTATTTTATTTTATCTATTTTGGAGGGTTGGGCCATACCCTGTGATGTTCAAGGGTTATTCCTGGTTCAACACTGAGGAATTAATCCTAGTAGTGATCCGGGAACCAAATGGAATGCTGGGGATCAAACCTGGGTCAGCCACATGCAAAGCAAATGCCTGACCCATTGAACTATCACTCTAGTCCACTAAATATGTTTTAATTCCTTTAACTCCTGTGATATAATCAGTTATACTTAATGTCTTTTAGTGTATATTATATATAGTAACTGACCAATAAAGTTATTTAAGTAATATGGAATCTATCTTCATTATAACTAATAATTTCTAACTAATAATTTACAAATGTGTCAAAGTAAAATTCCTCATATGATAACAGGTTTTAAGTCTCACAACATACTGAGAATGAAAATAGTTTCACTATCTAGAGGTATTTTCTATGTATCTTCTACTTAATGAGAAACATTATTGCACAATATTTTTCCCCACTGTATTAAATCAATAGTTACTGAATGTCTATCACTTAAAAAATCAAATTATTAGGACTGTTGAAGATAAATATGCTTAAAATTTTGCATGAGAAAATAGAAAAAAATTTTGCATGTGCAATTAATGCTGAAAATAAACATACAATTATTTAAAAATTAAATCAGAGCAAATAATATTCTTGTATATGAAATAAAAATTACTTTTTTCTATACTTTATACTTTTTTTTGCTTTTTGGGTCACACCTGGCGATGCACAGGGGTTACTCTTGGCTCTTCACTCAGGAATTACTCCTGGCAGTGTTCAGGGGACCATATGGGATGCTAGGAATAGAACCCGGGTTGGTCTCATGCAAGTCAAACGCCTTACCCACTGTGCTATCGCTCCAGCCCGAAATAAAAATAACTTTAATGCTGATCATTCTAGTTAGCTATTAAGATTTCCAGATATCACACTAAGTGATACATTAATGATTAATTAGAAAAATAACTTTCAAAACACAAATTGCCCCCAATTTACATTTTCTGAGTCCCTTTAGTAGTCTGAGATCATATCCATTAACATGTATCTCTAAATTCCCATGTAATGCTAATATTGCTGGTCTAGGAGCTATACATTAAGAAACATTGAAGCTCTAGGCTAAAATGCAACCAAGTCTGAATCTTGTAAAATCGCTATTTTAAGCCTAAAGGATCTCGTGCGTTTGTTGTAGTCATCTCATCAAAAGAGTGCATAATCATGTTCACTTCAGCAGCGCAGATACTAAACTTGGAATGATACAGAAATCAGCATGGCTCCTGAGCAAGGATGACATGCAAATTCATGAAGCATTCCTTTTTCAAAAATGTGCATAATGAAAGTGCAGTGGCAGAATCTGCTAATGACCAAACCTTTGTTCTCTTCTTCGTCTTGATCCCACAGGTAGGTACCTGTTCTCAACCTTTGCTATTAGGTGCAGATCATTGACTAAGATTGAATTAAGGAATATGAGCAGAAGTGATGTGCATCACTTTTAGTTCTGACTCCTAATGACTCTCAAACATTTCCATGATGCCCTTTTCATTACTCTGGCTTATAGCAAACGAGCATGGAAAACTTAGATGCTGCAAGTTGAACACAATATAGATATTGAAGAAGAGGTCAACCAGCATTTGGAGTTTTCCCAATTTTCCCCAAGGGAGAACCTGACTTGTTCTAGGTATCCCTGGCATCTAACATGGCATATTAGACACAGCTGCTTAATAAATAATTTCCAAACTGATATGAAAGTGTCCTGCCCGCACGGCAGAGTCTGGCAAACTTCCCGTGTTGTACTCAATATGCCAAATACCAGTAACAATGATGGGTCTCATTCTCCTAGCCCTGAAAGAGCATTGAATATGGCTCTTTTAAAATCTCAGGGCTAGGAATAAGGAAACATTACTGGTGCCTGCTCGAGGCAATCAACGAACAACAGGATGATCATGATTGTGATATAAAAGATTAATGAATGAATCACTGCAACAGCAGACATGACTGGAAGTAATAAACTCCACATCAGTTGAGATATTTAAGAACTAGATCATTGCCAATGACATGTTCTAAGAAATTCTTCTGTAGCACCGTCCTTCCGTTGTTATCGATTTGCTTGAGCGGGCCCAGTAATGTCTTCATCGTGAGGCTTGTTGTTACTGTGTTTGGCATATCAAATACATCACGGGTAGCTTGCCAGGTTTTTGCCATGCAGACAAGATACTCTCTGTAGCTTGCTGGGCTCTCCGAGAGGGGTGGAGGAATCGAACTCGGGTAGGCCTGGCCGGCCGCATCCAAGGCAAACGCCCTACCGCTCTGGGTCCCTTCCAATTATAATGTTATATGAAATTATTCTCTACATTTAAGTGAGTAGGATGCAACTCTGAGTATTAAATATTTTTCTTAATTTATTATATTCCACTCTTGTTTTCTTCTATTCACTTATCAGTCCACTATGAAGGCAATTAAATAGTCCAAACTAAACTTACTCTACTGTCAATAAATTGTGAAAAAGTGAGCAAGTCATTTAAGCTTTGCTACTTTCCATTACAGTAACAACTCTGTCCAAAATACTAAGAAACAGAATTAGAAAAAAAATGATTCCTGGATTAGCCGGCTATTTTAAAACAGAATGCTCTATTTTGGAACTTTACATTTTGATTTAGCTTCCTTACATGGCTAGTCCTGGTTCATCTAAAAGTCTGTCCCACCAGAAACAGGACCCAGAAAATTATATTGTTTTGATAACATTAGAAAAATACTATATGACTGTTCTCCCACAGGAAGGAATATCAGAGAGTTTTTCAGATGGACTTAATACCCCACCGCAAGCAGCCAGCTGTTGCTACTGACTTCCTACTTGCTTAAGTTCAGGGCAGAGACAGGAAACGGGAATGTTTCTGCAGGTCTTGTTTGGCCAGCTGCTAATGGCCAACTCAGAGATTAAATTTCATGAACATTACGTCATGTTCTGAGAGATGAACTATATACTCTTTCATAATCCAACATGATTGCAAAGAAATGGTATAAAGAAAAAATTAAACTTTTTTCTAAATGAAAATAATATAATAACTTGTGCAAAATTAGGTCGGTTTGCCCTGACAAGCTAAACTTCCCTGTCAGCTGTAAATTCTGCCTCCAGCTGCACTCTTTGCATGGGGGAAACAGTTCAAGTTTTGTGTATTTTATCAGACTCATTTAAAAACCATTTCAAAAATGCTTTCCTTAGGATCTGTTTGGAAGATTTTTGCTTCTGTAATATATTTCTTAGATATCCCCATCCTAACTGAACCCTTTGAAAAGAAAATGAATGAAAAATTCTATTTCAGCTTTTCTTAAAGTTTGCCCTCTCTTCAGATGCTCTTTTGGCCTCTGTAGGCTGTATTAATGAGAGACTTTTTGTTTGAGAACTGTCTTTGCCTCCCACACTGGCGACAGATTTATGGAAGAAAATATCAGAAGCCAGAGAGATAGTACGCAGACGAGCTTTTTTTTTTTTTCAAGCCCTGGCACTCAATATGATTCCCAAGTCCCACCAGGAGCGATCTATTAGCACTGTGTGGTGTGCCTTCTGCCAACTGTTTGAATCCAGATACAGATGAAGGACTTACAAACACTTTTTACAAATACTTTACAAGTGATTCCTAAATGCTAATGTGCATGTGAATCACCTTAATATCTTGTTGAGCCCAAGGAGTTCTGGGGTCAGTCAAGACTGAAATTCTAACAAGTTCCAAAAGAATCCTGATGATGTAAGACCAAGCCTCTGAATTGGTAGTCAGCTTTTATTCCCTTACTGCCCAGTGACTAAAATTTCCATCTGTGTCTCAATGTATCTTGGAAAGAGAACCAGATAATCGGTTTTTAATAACACTTTATAAAGTTAAAGATATTTACTTAAAATGTAGTAAAAATAAAATTGGGTAAAAATCAAGAAGAAAAAGTTCCTGGTATGAATGGGTCAAAGGAACATGAGATTCAATTAAGGAAAGAAAACAAGTCTATTCTGTACGGTATTCAGAGTTAGATTAAATAAAATATTATTAGAGGTGTTTTTTTATAATGGTCTATTCAGTATTGGTTAATACAACCTTTGGGTGAAATCTCCCCAGGATATCAAAAAATATCTTCATATTTTCTTCATATTGAAGCAAGTTTCCTGCTAAATATTGTAAACTAAAACAGAAATGGTACACGTAATCTCTATAATCTCACAAACTGTCTGGCCTCTGTCTCTCAATTTAGGGATCTCCTTTTTGCAACACTCTCAGATTCCTAAAATTGAGAGTGCTTAGTCTTTCCAATACATTACATCCACATTGAAAGAAGAGACACACTTTTCTCTATTCTCTGTTCCTTGTGTACTTAGGTTCCTGTATTTATAAATATCATCCAGTATACTAACAAACATATACTATTTCACAGAAGCATTGAAGTTATTAAGTATATTATATAGATAATGAAAAATCCCATTGAAGCTTATTAACTCCAGAGGATAGGGTAATCAATAGGAAAAAAAGTAATCAAAATAATAGAAAACAAAAAGCTGGGAGAATATAAAGTCCAAGGTCATTTTTCTCATTTACCCTTAAAACCCAAGATGTCTATCCTTTCTTTAACAAATGCCATATAGAAAAAAAGAAAATTAAGCTTCTTCCCACCTGTGTCCTACTTCAATTACGTGTGCCACTTTATTTATTTTTGAATTGAATCACCATGATATACACAGTCACAAAGCTGTTCATGGATGGGTTTCAGTCATATAATATTCCAACACCCATTCCTCTACCAGTGCACATTTCCTATCACCAATGCCCCCAGTTTCTCTCCTGCCACCTCCTGACCCCTGTCTGTCTATATGGCAGATACTTTCTCTCTCTCTCTTTATCTCTCTCTCTCCTTTTGGGGTTTACAATATAGATACTGAGAGGTTATTTTGTTCCTTTATCTATTTTCAGCACACAATCACACAATTCTTACCCTGAGTGATCCTTTCCCACTATCGTTGTCATAGTGGTCTCTTCTCTATCCCAACTGCCTTCTTGCCCATTACTTGAGTCAGACTTCCACCTACCCATGGACCAATCTTCCTGGCCCTGGTTTTCAACTATCCTTGGGTATCAGTCTCATATTATGTTTTGCTATATCCCACATATTAGTGTAATCAATAATTCTATGTCTGTCCTTCTCCTCTTGACTCATTTCACCCAGCATGATACTCTTCATCTAGCACTGTAGCACTGTCCTCCTTTGTTCATTGATTTTCTCGAGTGGGCACCAGTAATATCTCCATTGTTCATCTGACTGTTTTTGGCATATTGAATAAGTCACAGGGAGCTTGCCAGGCTTTGCCATGCTGGCGAGATACTCTCAGTAGCTTGCCAGGCTCTCTAAGAGGGGCGGAGGAATCGAACCCAGGTTGTTTGTGTGCAAGGAAAACGCCCTACCCGCTATGCTATCACTCCAGCCCACTCCCAGGTACATTCATTTATAAGCGAATTTCTTAAGTTCATTTTTTCTCTTAATTTTTCATGATGCCATGGTGTAATTATTTGATTAGATTCTATGTTATCCCTAAATCTTAGAGACCCCAAATCTGGTGCAATGCTATAAAATATGACAGATGCTCAAAACTAATTTTAATTAATAAATGATTTCTAAATTAATAAATTAATGAAATTAAGGAGCACTACACAAATGGCAATTAATTCCTGAAACTTCTTTGAATCATTTTCAGACTAAGAAAAATGAGGGGGAAAATACACATAGATATTTAAACACATGTATACTAAATAACTAAAATGAGTAATCAATTCATCATAAGGGGTAAAAAATTATTTTTCATTAATTTTCTAAACATCAAGACCTATGAAAAGGCTTCTCATTCTTAGCTAAATCTCTTAAATATTTACCCCCAAGAATTGTCTAATATCCCAGAAAGATGTCTTTCTTTCTTTAAAAATAAAATTCACAAACAATCATATAAAAATAAATGGGCTAGAGACTCAAGTACATATTTTTACAAAGATGAGATATGGTGCCCATAGATATAAGAAAAAATGTTCATTATCTCTCAATATTAGGGAATTCAAGTCAAAAACCACAATACAATTTCATTTTATCTCCCCTGAGAATGGTCTATGTCAAAATATTGGAAACAACAAGTGTTGATGAGGATGAGGAGAAAATAGAACCCTAGTGCTCTGCTCTGAAAAGATTTTGCATGTTAGATTTCTCTTGAACTCAACATCTTTGAGAGTTCAACTCCAATACTATTTCCACGTTCAATTTTGGAAAAACACAAAACTGTATTGTTTGTTCTGTACAGTTGCCCTCCAAAGTTGGTAATATTAGTTTCCTCTTAAAGATGTAAAAGTTGAAAGTCAGTAATCAATGCATAGGCTTTGTTCCTCAACCTCTTTCTGTTCTTACCCAAATTCACATACTTCCTCAACTCCAGATGTTCTTCAGAGATTCATTCCCATGTTTTGATTTAAAAAGTATACAATGGAGAAATGAGTCTCTTCAATGACTGGTGCTGGGGAAATTGGTGAAACTAGAAAAGAATGAAACTAGACCCCTCACAACCTAATAACATGCACTCACACAAAATATTTCAAAATTGACTTACTTATTTCTTGACCCTTAGGCCACATCCAGTGATGCTCAGAGATTACTCCTGGCTCTGCACTCCGGTCCTTGAGTGACTGTATTGGCATGCTGGGGATTGAACCTAAGTTAGCAGTGTGCAATCTAGTGCCCCACACACTGTACTCTGTTTCTGGATCCAAAAAGTTCAAAATGGATTTAAAATGTGGCTATAAAACATGAAACTGTAACATACCTGAAAGAAAACATTTCAAAACTGCTTGACAGCATTATTAGAGATGTGTTCAAGTCTTGTCTCCAATGGCAAAAGCAATAGACATCAAACTGAAATTTTCTGCATATCAAAAACTTGCATCCAAACGAAAGATATTTTACAAAATGAGAGAAGAGTTATACATCACATATAGGTGTGTACATAAAACATAAGTTTTTAATATCCACTACATTTGAATGACTCATAAAACTGAAAAACATAAAAACAAATAACCCAATTTAAAAACAGGCAGAAGTGCTGCATACTTATTTCTCCAAAGAAGGCACACAGATGCTCAATAGGCACATAAGAAAGATGTTCCTCATCTCTTATTTTTAGGAATTCAAATCACTACCACAATGAGATATGACCACAATGAGATAAGACCACAAATAGATGACTGTCAGAGCAATAGAACAGTGGGTCAGACACTTGTCTTGTGTGGGCTTGACCTGAAGTCAATCCCCAGCACCATATATTGTCCCGCAAACCCTGCTAGGGGTGATCCCTGAGTTCAGAGCCAGCTTTGAGCATCACTGTGTATGGCCCCCAAACAAAACAATAAAAAAGAGTTAATATCATAACATACCAGTGGAAAGGTAATACTACTTAGCTAAAAGTGCTTCCAGCATTACTGGAAAATTTCCTAGACAAAAAAAAATTAGTGTTGTTGAAATACTGGGGCTGGAGCAATAGCACAGCGGTAGGGCATTTGCCTTGCACGCAGCCAACATGGCCGACCCGAGTTCGATTCCTCTGCCCCTCTTGGAGAGCCCGGCAAGCTACCAAGAGTGTCTCGCCCGCACGGCAGAGCCTGGCAAGCTACCCGTGATGTATTCGATATGCCAAACACAGTAACAACAAAAGTCTCCAACAGAGATGTTACTGGGCCCGCTCGAGCAAATCGATGAACAACAGGAGGACAGGGACAGTTGTTGAAATGCTAGTGAGATCAGACCCTCAGAGAGAGATTGCATCAGGCTCCCATTCCCCCTTATTTTTTTTGCAGTTCTTATTGTTTTGATTACTGAAAATCACAAATATGCTTGGCTATGATGCTCACACATCTGTGCTGGAGATAACATACATTGTTGCAATGACAGGAGTCCCAGATAGAAGAGTTGTTGGACCACATCTGGCACATGTGGGTGGCACCCAGGGATGAGACACTTGCAAGGCAGGTACTTTTTTGCCAGTGGACCACCATTCCCTGGACCCCAATCTCAGGTATATAATAAGTTCCCCCAAGGAGATGCAGCAGCTATCACTATAGCAAGCCTTTCCCCCATGCTTCAGTTGTTCAACGCTTTGCTGAAAAACACTGAAATGGCAAACTCTGACAAATTCTTCATCAATCAGTTCTGACAAAGCAGACTTACTTGGAAATGAGATGGAGTGGATAGCACGGAAACTTGGGGTATATTTCCATATGATATCCTGATATATAATACATTAAAGATTTAGGAAACCTCAGTCAGCTGAGCTGGTTAATTTAAAGTAAGCCAAATGAACTTCTCCCACTGACTGGAACAATACTTTGAATGCAACTAATACTAGACAGCAAAGAAACCTCATCAAACAATCTTATGTGTTTTCGAAAACTCCCCAGAGCTCCACATTGAAATTCAGAGTACCTCTAGTGAGAAGTGCATGCATTTTATCCAATAAGAGAACCAACCTGATTCTTAGAGTAAAGCTAAGTCACAGAGAGAAGTGCAAAATTTGGACCAGAGTTCTGAATTTGGGGGGTCTGTTGGGCCACCCCAGTTGTGCTCCAGGGTTATTCCTGGCTCTGCACTTAGGAATTACTCCTCGCAGGACTGGGGGTACCTTACAGGATGCCAGAGATCAAACCCAGGTCAGCTGCCAACAAGGTCAGCGTCCTACCTGCTGAACTACTTGCAGAATTCTGAATTTTGTTCATTCAAGGAGAAGAGCTTTGAAAATATGTTTTAAATAATTTTAAAGCATTTATAACATTAATACCTTTGAAGACAAAAATAGCATATGCTTCTTTCTTAATATCACAATGAGAAAAAACTGCTCACAACCATATCACCTGAAGTTATCATTTTATCATACTTAATTCTAGGTAATCTTTCCTGAACACTTACATTTCTCTAATTAACATAACTTATATTCTTTGACAAAATTAGCATTAGTGTAATTATCAGTGATGACGGTTATTAATAATAGTGGTTTATTAATCCACGTATCACAATTTTAACACCCTTCACAGTTAAGATATTTCCTAAATAGTTACAATATTAAGTACTATAACAAACTTATGCTCTTGTGCAACTTTGCATAAATATCCAAATGTTTTCTTTGAAGTGAAATGACTCAATCAAATGGCATAGACACCTTTAAAATTCTCAATATATTTGCCAAATTTCTTCCTTCCCCCCCAAAAAAGGCATACCAATATGTTCTCACAAGAACAGTGTATTTCTAAGAGCAGTATTGAATATTTACTTAGCGTACTATCTTGGATCATGATTCTATAATTTTATGATTAAAACTTCTTATTGCTTTACCATTCTTTTAAAATTTGGCTTATCATGTCACATACACTACATTAACCACTTGTATACTTTTTCTTTTGTAATTTGTTCATGATCATGGCCCACAGCTTTTACTGGCAAGTTAGTTTATTCTCCTAGTGTTATTAACATATTTATATCTCAAAACATACTAGTTTTTTATTTTCTTATTTCTCTTATGTTCTACTTTTATCTTCTAGTGGATTTTTTGATTATATATAGTTTTATATGTTATGAAAATTTCTATATACTATGCAAAGCTAAATAAATCTTCTCCATTTAAAGGACAAATTAATATTTTCCCATATTTTATCTCAATTGCCAAAATTCAAATTTATTAAGTCTTGAATTCTTATTTGAAAGGAGAAGGATCAAAATTAGTTCACCTTACTCACCATAACTGAACTATTCATAAAGTACATAAATTTGGAGCACCGTGATTTAAACATATTATAAATATAATCACCTCAGGGATTAAGATGAAATTGCCTTTAATGATTTTGTATAGATTACTTGAGAAATGAAACAGTAAAAACTACATGTCTGTTAATTTCATTTCCTTACACTATTTTTCCCTTCTTCTGTTCTAGATTGATGGTTTATCTTATCTTTCAGTCTATTGGTTTGTTCTGCTCACCCCTGCTGAAATCTTCCAATGAGTTTTTTAGTTCACCTGCTATGCTCTCTTCCACTTTTGCAGGTGTGACTGAGAACACGTAAGACCACAGATTTTTCTCTGAATTTGACTCAGCTAGAACAATTGTTGTATATAAGATTTTTGTTTTGATGATAAAACTTTTTTGCGTTTATTTGGCTTTTAAAAATATCGTTATTTTGGCATTTTCTGAATCAAGTGGCATTTCTGATTACCCAGGATTGGGATATATGAGTCTAAAAGAAAAACTCAGGGAGATAAGCCAGGGCAAGAACATAAAAAAAGGTACCCTGTGAGCTGCACTGGATGAAAACAGAACAAAACACAGGGTCAAGCAAAGGACTTCATGAGAGAAGCATTCCATCTATCATTCCAGGATGAAGTAGGAGGCAAGAAGACATGAGAAATTTTGATGACAAAAACCTATCCCCTCGCCACAGAACATCTGAATGAGAGCAACTATTCACTTAGACTCAGAGGGGAGATTTGATCTAAGAAATAAGGGAAACTGGTTCATTATTGTAAAAACTTAAGAAATGGGGTAATGGAACCAGGGTGAAGCACCAGGAACTGTGACTGCAGGGAGGTAGTGTTGGTTTCATTATAATGTCTCTGCAGTATTTGGATGCAGTACAAACTAGTCCTACTGGCTCTACATAGAATTGGTGAACAAGAACTTTAGTTTGCTAACTAAGAGGAAAAAATTGCTCCTTATCTCTAAACCTCAAGGCAAAGTAAACACAATGAAGAAGTAGAGGAGTCCACCAAAATTAATGGCTGACAACAAAATCCAGGAAGGTCTCTAAGCACCTACCAGATATATAACCTCTCAGATGATGACTCGAAATTATGGTTAGATTTTGTAATAATTTGATAAAAATAATAGAGAAGACTTCCACAAACAAGGTAAAAGTATGAGAGAGGGTATGGAAAAACCTTCAATTAGAAGTCACTGAACAGCAGAGCATAGCAGGTGAACTAAAAAACTCATTGGAAGATTTCAGCAGGGGTGAGCAGAACAAACCAATAGACTGAAAGATAAGATAAACCATCAATCTAGAACAGAAGAAGGGAAAAATAGTGTAAGGAAATGAAATTAACATCAGGTAACTAGGCATAATTTCAAGAGGAACTACATCTGTATAGAAGCTCTTGAATAACAGAAAAGAGAATAAAGAAGAAATTGTCAAAGAAATTTTAGCTGACACTCTTGTAGTGAGTTTGGTACTTCAATATTGTATGCATGAAATGCCATCACTAACACTATTCTAAACCATAGTGAATCCATAAATATTGGTAAAATAAATTTGTAATATTTTAATTTTACAGAAGAAATTACAGCTGAGCATATCCACATTCTGAGTACTGAGTTGCATACCCATATCTAAGACTTCCAAACAAAATAAATTCAAATTATAGAGTACATACTATAATTAAAATGACAAAGGCAAAAGATATAGATTCCTATATTTCAGGATCAAAGAAGATTATTATATACAAAGGAACATCCATCAAACTCACAGCAGATCTAGTAAATGAAGCCCACAGACCAGAAAACAATGATTTGACAGATCAGACAAGTTCTATGAAAGGAACATTCCAAGAGGAATACTTTTCCAGTTAGGTTGTCAATTAAATTTAAAAGAGTGGTGCAAAGCTTTATGGGTAAACAACCACTGAAGAAGTTCAGTGTGAGGTTGGAATTATGTACCTAGGAAACCATCATTAACAGTATTGTATGTCACAGAATCGCAATAAAAATAAATATTTTAATATCTTGGGGAAATAAACTAATTTTTAAAAAGATGAAGTCATGAAATTTACATACAAGTGGTACTACATGGAAAGTATCATGTTAAGTGAAATGAATCAGAAAGAGAAGGACAGATATAGAAAGATTGCATTCATCTGGGGAACATAAAGTATCAAAATAGGAGACTAACACCCAAGAGTGGCCGAGATTAGTACCAGGAATTTTGCTTCACGCTTGGAGACCAGCTACACATACTAGGGGAAAAGGGAGCTCAGATAAAGAAGGGAGCACCAAATAAAGGGTGTTGGGAGGATCCTCCCAGGATGGGAGAAGCATGCCGAAAGTAGACTATAGACTAAACATGATTGCCACTCAATGCCTATTTTGCAAACCACAACACCCAAAAGGAGAGAGAGAACAAAAGGGTATGCCCTGCCACAGAGGCAGGGTGGGATGGGGGAATAGGGAGTGGGAGAGATACTGGGATCTGTGGTGGCGGGAAATGGGCACTGGTGGAGGGATGGGTACTTGATCATTGTGTAATTGAAACCCAAGCACAAAACTTTTTAAGTCTACAACTGTACCTCATGGTGTCTCACTAATAAAAATTAAAAAAATAAAATAAAATAAAAGGATATTCACGACCATTAAATCAGTCTTTTTAGATACAATAAGTGTTATCCTTTAAAAACTCATAGAAACCCTTCTTGGGAGTAGTAGTAGAACAATAAAATTATAAAGTGAGAGGAGGGGGAGGATAATGATGAAATCTTGCACAGTGCACATGAGGCTTACGTGTTTAGAACTAAGGAGAAGATACAGACTCGGAACATTAGCACAACATTACATGATAATCTCAAGACAAATTTAGAAGGCACAACCAAGTAAAGAAAATTTGAGACTGACTAGTATATAAAAGGCACATATTTAAATATGGGAAAATAAATTAAAACATGGCTAAAGGAGAAAAGACAAACATCACAAAAATTTACAATCCATACAAAATGATGGTATTAAATTTCTTCATTTCAATTATTTTGCTTAATGCCAATGGCCTGAATGCACCAACCCAAAGGCCATATGGACCATGAGCCACATCTGAAAGGTTATAATAAACAGAGCTTCAAAGTAAAAGATTAGAAAATAATCTTACAGGCAAATTGTTGCCTAACATAGTCCAGGAAAGCCAGATTTATGTCAGACAACATATATTTCAAATTTTAAAAGGTTGTAGAGGGAGAGAGAGCTGGAGAGACAGTCAGGGATTTAGGCACGTGTCTTGCATATTACAGATTCTGGTTTGACCCCTGGCACTATATGTGCCCCTGAGCACCAATGGAAATGATATGGAAGACAGAGCCAGGAATAAGCCCCGAGAACATCCAGGCAAGCACAGCCCACCCCTACTCCAAAGTTATAAGGGACAGAGATAGGCATTATATAATAATCAAGAAGACTTAACATATATATATACCAAATGAACAACCAGTGAAATAAAGCAACTACTAACAAATCTGAGGAAAGATACTGATAGTGACACAGCAGTAGTCAGGGATTTGAACCCCAATACCACCCGTTTTACCACTGAACAGAAGAAGACAAAAATCAATATGGTAGCATTGGCAATCACGGAAGAAGTAAAAGAGATGGACTTAGGGGGCAGACAGATAGTACAGAGGGTAAGACACCTGGTTCAATCCCATATGGTTTGTTATAAAGTAGCATGAAATGATTTAAAGCAATGGCTTTTGAATCATACATATGTATCATAATTACTTGCGACATTTATCAAATTACCTATGCATGCCAGATTTATCCATGATGTGATGAATGCATTACCAAGGTTATCCATTAGGGAATGGAACGCTGTGTAGATATAGAAAGAAGAGTTGGCAGATAGCCTGCATAGGCTCTATCAGCGTCTTTCTCAACGAGAGAGAGAGAGAGAGAGAGAGAGAGAGAGAGAGAGAGAGAGAGAAATAACTTCAGGTCAAACTCTTCCCAAAATAGAGTCATTCAATGAGTGAGTAAAATAGAGATATAATAATCATTTCAGCTCAAAAAGAAGGTATTGAAAGGGAATCCTTATTTTGAAGTTCCTGGCTATGTTGACTGATAGGTTTGTCTGATCTTCATTTGAGTTGCTATGTTCTTCATCTATCCCATTTCCTATCTCTCTCCTTCACAGGCAATGGTTCCTAACATCTCAAATCCAAAACTCCATTTCAGCATCTACTCCTAGAAAATCTAATCTGATAATGCTGAGAAATAGAAAATTGCATTCTGTAGGTCTCGAATGAACAGAACCCAAGTGCACACATTTTGAAAAACAACTTTCTTAGATGATTTAGATGTGCATTCCTATGCATAACTTAATTTAATGATGCACAACTAAAACTATGTAATGATGCAAGTTATTTAATTAAATTTTAATTTAAAACATATGATGGAATGTTCCAGAAGCCCTGAAGACTGAATACAACATCTCATGATTGTCACATAATTCTAAAACAAATACCTGAGAGAAACTCATGAACATAAATTTCAGACTCTGAAAATATTGAAAACATTTGATATTATTCAGCTTATAGCACTAATAACGTGAATGAAGTAATTTTAAGGTTGAATTTATACCTAGAAACTCAACTAACTGCAATTTATTTTACAAAACAAAAATCCTGGTGTTAAGAAACAGCATCAAGGGAAAATCTTTTGATTTTTACTCCATAACAGAAAATCTGGTGTTTACTTACAAATGTTAGTTTCAATTTCCTCTACCACTACTTTTCATGAACCCTACTGATTTCACTAAAATCAATCAATTTGACTTTTATCTTCTTTCATTCTACTGATATCACTAAATAGTAGAGATACTAGTCATGAAGAAATGATCAAATTCTTAATAGTAACAAGAAGGCACAGCCAAATTTAACATTTGTAAGCAGATATAAGTCATGCAAAGATCTCTGGGAGAAGAGAGTTCAAGACAGAGAAAACAACAAGTCCACAGGCTGTGAGATATGACTAAACGTATGTGTTTGAGGAAGAATAAGTTCATGTTACTTACATGAGGTAAAAGAGGCAGAAAATTGTAGGAAATTATGGACAGAGGTGAATCCCAAATGACTATGGTCATGTACATCTCACAAGCAGTTATTTTCAAAATCTTTGTAAACCACATAGTATTCTGGGTAGAGATTTCCAATATCGAGCATGGAAACTCAAATTATTGTGATCAACAATCTAAAGAACAACTAAAAACAATGAATGAGGATTTTGTTTTTAATCACTTATGAAGTAATACAGAGCCGACAACTAAAAAGAAGCCTACTAGGGAGACTCTCCCCATAATAAAATCCATGACCCCAAATAATAATACCATCAAGAAAAAAGTAAATGGCAGTTTAGCTTAGAATTATGTCACATTAATGTTCCAAAGAACTTATAAATTGTGTTTGGGTTAAAGTGAAACTAGACTGGTAGTAACTTGGTAGAATAAAAGCAATGTTTTTGGTTTTGACATTTTTTTTGAAGGAAGGTGTTTCATGCTATGAGTTAATTTATTCTTATAGATGATTGTCAGGTAAAAAGGCCAGAAAATACTTAAGGATAACTAAGCACATATAGTAAAAATTAGCAAAGTCAATAAAAAAAATTAAAATGGGTGCACAATGTTGATACTGGAATTGTCAAAGACCATAATAATTTACATATAACATTTGAAAAAGAAATATCTCTTATTTCCATTTTAGAGTCTCCACAACAATTAACACAAAACAAATAAAACATCTTTTGGTCACGGTCCTCCCGTTGTTCATCGATTTGCTCAAGTGGGCCCAGTAACGTCTCCATCATGAGACTTGTTATTACTGTGTTTGGCATATCGAATACGTCACGGGTAGCTTGCCAGGCTCTGCCACGCGGGCAAGATACTCTCGGTAGCTTGCCGGGCTCTCCGAGAGGGGCGGGGGAATTGAACTCGGGTCGGCCATGTTGGCCGCTTGTAAGGCAAACGCCCTACCGCTGTGCTATCACTCCAGCCCTTTAACTAAGGTTTACTGATCTAAACTAACAAGAAAATATTATTTTACAATGGTATCAACTAATAATTCATAACATTCATTCAATCACTTCATTCAATAAACATTTTTCCTACTGATAGCATTTTGAACTTTTTTCAGAGAGAATGATATTTTTATCTCTAATAATATGCTTACAGGGTAAATAAGTAAATAATACACTTGTAGGGATCTTACTTTCAAAAATTCTCACATTAAATGGAGAAAACACATAAGTAGAACATCAGATATAACCTGGTAGGGTTAGTACTCCCTTAAGAACTTCAGCAGAACAGATAATTGCATGCAAGAGGCTCTTAAATGTCTTCCGAGTGCAGTTCCCCAGAGTACTTATTTTCCAAAGGATGTGAAATATTTGTGCAATGAATCTTGGTTTATAGAGATTTCCCTAAAAGTTTTCAGCAGATCCTGCCATGACTCTCTATTTACACAGTCAGGACAAACTGTCTAACTGGTAATACCAGGTTTTAGAAATCAATAAAATCTGCCCTAGATCAGGAACAGGGCAAGGATGTCCTCTCTTACAAGTTTTATTAAGAATAAATCCTACTCAGAACAATTTAATAAAAATATAAAAGGGATCAGTATATAACATCCTAAAATTCATATGGAACAATAAACCCCCACAAATAGCTAAAGCAATTCTTGGGAAAAAGAACATGGAAGACATCACCTCCCCCAAATTCAAACTGTACCATAAAGCAGTAATAATTAAAATAGCATGGTATTGGAATAAAGACAGGCTTGCAGACCAATGGAATATAGTTGAATATCCTGACATAGATTTCCAAATATGTGGCCACTTAATCTCTTATAAAGGAGCAAGAAATGTGAGCTGTAGCAAGGAAAGGCTCTTCAACAAGTGGTGCTGGGAAAACCGGGCATAAAAATAAAAATGAACTCAGACCTCTCTCTAACACCAGGCACAAAAGTCAGATCAAAAGAGATTAAAAAGACCTCAATATCAGACCTGAATCCATATCACATGGAGGAAGATGTAGGCAAAACTCTCTACAACATTGAAGCTAAAGACATCTTCAAAGATGAAACACCACTGCCCAAGTAAGCGGAAGCAAGGAGAAATAAATGTAACTACATAAAATTAAGAAGCTTCTGCACGTCAAAAGAAATGGTGACCAAGATACAGAGATGGACCATGGAATGGGAAAAACTATTTAACCAATACTCATCAGATAAGAGGTGAATATCCAAGATATATAAGGCACTGGCAGAACTTTACAAGAAAAAAAAATCCAACCCCATTAAGAAATGGGGAGAAGATATGAACAGAAATGGTGTTTCACTAATAAAAAATGTTAAAAAAGAAGAAGAGGGCTGGAGCGATAGCACAGCGGGTAGGGCGTTCGCCTTACAAGCGGCCAACATGGCCGACCCGAGTTCGATTCCTCCGCCCCTCTCGGCGAGCCCGGCAAGCTACCGAGAGTATTCGAGATGCCAAACACAGTAACAACAAAGTCTCCAATGGAGACGTTACTGGGCCCGCTCGAGCAAATCGACGATCAACGGGAGGGCCTTTACCTTTACCTTACCTTAAAAAAGAAGAAAATCAAATGGCCAAAACACACATAAAAAAATGCTCTTCATCATATGTCATCAGAGAGATGCAAACAAAACAACAATGAGATATCATCTCGCACCACAGAGGCTGAAACACATCAGAAATAAAAGGAACATCCAGTGTTGGTGCAGATGCAGGGAGTCAGGGACCCTCACTCACTATTGGGAATGCTGAATAGTCCAGTTTTTTTGGAAAACAATATGGGCATTCCTCAAAAAACAAGAATTTGAGCTTCCATATGACCCAGCAATACCACTTCTGGAAATATACCCTCAGGGCACAAAAACACACAGCAGAAATGACATCTATACTTTTATGTTCATTGCAACACTGTTCACAATAGCCAGAATCTGGAAACAACCCGAGTACCCAAGAACAGATGACTGGATAAAGAAATGGTGGTATACATACACAATGGAATGCTACACAGCTGTTAGGAAAAATGAAGTCATGAAATATGCTTATACATGGATGGACATGGAGAGTATCATGCTGAGTGAAATGACTCAGAAGGAGAGGAACAGACATAGAATGGTTGCACAAATTTGTGGGACATAAAAAAACACAGTCTGAGACCAATACCCAAGGACAGGCCAGGAGCATTGGTCCCTGGTTGGAAGCTCACTCAGGTGCTGGGAAGAAGGCAGTGGGGTTAGAGAAGGAACCTATATGGTAACAATAGTTGGAAAGGATCACTCTGAATAAGAACTGTGTACTGAAAGTAGGTAAGGTAGCAAACATAATAACACCTCAGGATCTGTATTGCAAACCATAATATCCAAAAGGAGAGAGAGAGAGAGAGAGAGAAAGAAAGAAAGAAAGAAAGAAAGAAAGAAAGAAAGAGAGAGAGAGAGAGAGAGAGAGAGGAGAGGAGAGGAGAGGAGAGGAGAGGAGAGGAGAGGAGAGGAGAGGAGAGGAGAGGAGAGGAGAGGAGAGGAGAGGAGAGGAGAGGAGAGGAGAGGAGAGAGGGAGGAAGGAAGGAAGGAAGGAAGGAAGGAAGGAAGGAAGGAAGGAAGGAAGGAAGGAAATAGAAAGAAAGGAACAAACAAACAAAAAAAAGGGAAATAAGAAAAGTGCATTCCATAGAGGCAGGTTGGGGAAAGGGAGAGGTGGTGGGAGGGAAACTGGAGTCATTGGGGGTGGGAAATGTGCAATGATGGAGGGATGGATGCTGGAACATTGGATGACTGAAACCCTGTCATCAACAGTGTATCTTTATAACAGTGTATCTTTATAACTGTGTATCCCACAATGACTAAATAATAAATTAATTAATTTTAAAAAGGCATCAGTATCATAAAGGAAAAAGTAAATTTTCTGTAATGGTACACAACATAATTTTATATAGACAGAATACTAAATATTACACAAGGAAACAATAGTAATGGAGAAAATATAGTCTACTAAAATTATATTGCAACAATTGGATATCCACATGCAAAAGAATGAAAATAAAACACTATCTTAAAGCACTCATAAAAATTAACTCAAAATAAATAAAAACTTCAGTGCATGAAATCAAAGCAAAACAATCTAAGAAGAAAACAAGGGGATAGCTCTTTGTACAGTGTTCTTGCCACTAGTTTCACAACTGACAGCTAAAACACCAGCAACAACAACAAAAATATTAAGTGTGACTATGTAAAATTCAAAATCTTCTGCATAGAAAAATAAAAAGTCAACAAAATGATTATGAAATGTCAGAAAAACTCAAATCACACATCTGATAAAGGATATATCCACATATACAAGAAAATCATATAATTTAATAGCAAATTATGAAATAATTCAATTTGAGGATGTGCAAAGAATACAAAAAACCCTTTTTTGTTGAAACATACTCAAACGGCCAACAGGCACACGAAAAAAGTGTTTAATATCGTGAATAAATAAGAGAAGTAAAAATACAAACCATAATCTCAAACACATTCGAATTTATGTCATAACAAATAAAACATAACAAATGCCAGCAGTGATGTGTAGAGGAGGGAATCTTATATACTGTTGGTGTCAATGTCAATTGTAGCAGCTACTATGGAAAATACTGTTAAGCTTCCTTCAGTACTACTATATTATCCAGCAATTTGACTTATGGGTATGTACCCAGAAATTATATCAAGATGTCAAAGGAATACCTCATCCCTCACAAGATCTCAAAGGAACACCTTATCCCTCACAAGCATCACAGCATTACTAATAATAGTGAAGCCATGGAAACAAACTGTGCCTATTGACATATGACTACATAAAAGTGATATAACACATATATTGGGCCATGTGAAGAAGGAAACCCTGACTTTTGTTACAATGTGTGGGAAACTTGAAGGGATTATGCTAAGTAAACTCAGAAGGAGATGCAAATATTCCGTGACTTTATTCATATGTAGAATCTAATAAATATAAACTGATAGGAACAGAGGATATATCGGCATTTGCCAGAGCTTGAGCTGTGCAGATAGAGGGATTTCAGGTGGTAGGTGGGAGAAATGGCTGAATGGGGTTAAAAAGAACAAATTTGCAGTTACAAAGGAAATAAGTTCTGTAGATATAATATAGAGCACAATCAATATAATGATAGTAAATTTTATGTTTCAAATTTGCTAAGAGAAAATATTAGAAGTTCTCATCACAAGAGAAAAATGTAATTACATAAGGTGGTGTTAACAAAATTTATCGCGATAATAATTTTATAACCTATGCATCGAATAATTATGTGTTATATCTTAAAAACTAAATTAATGTTATATGTCTTATGCCTAAATAAAATTAGATGAAAATAAAATGAAATTAATCAGCCCCTGGTGGTTCTGGAGGTGTCCAAAGGCTGGTTGTTAGCTCACTGCCTTATCTTAAACAAGTGTCAATGTCAGACACTCAGGCAATTCTGGATTTGAGAATAGAACGATCCCAAGCTAGCTCTAAAATAAGCCTAATTTTACCTAGCAGCAAAGGTTCTGACCAGCAGAATATTCTGGTTAAGTCAAACCTTTAAAAATTAAACACTTACAGTCATTGTGAATTTTGTAGTGCCAGACATTTACTTGATAGTTGAAAAATATTGAGTATTTGTGATTGTTCTACATAAGTACATGCAGAAATAAAAATAATATCCTAACAGTTGTGGAAGCTGGATGCTGTCAAGCTATTTCTCCAACTTACTCCAGCAAGGTCTTTGGCAGAGAATGAGAGACATACTAACTTTCCAGCAAGTGAGCCTCAACAGACCCCTTCAAGGGTCAGTTGTAGCTTATTTATTTTGTTTAGGCATCTCCTAAATTAATAGATTCTGTTGTAGTTTGGGAGCTTTTTTTAAAATTGGGTTTTTGGGCCATACCTGGTGATACTCAAGTGTTACTCCTGGCACCACACCGCACTTAAGAATCACTGCTGGTGGTGCTCAGGGGACCATATGGGATGCCAGGGGTCGAATCTGGGTCAGCTGCATGCAAGACAGGCATCCTACACGATGCATTATTGCATCAGCCCGAATTCTGTGATAGTTTTAAATTTGTTTCCTTACCATTTATATTACCTATAAAGTCATGTGCCAGCACTTAAGATTTTTAATATTTCACTATTTGGGGGATTGAATCTTTTTGAAGCTGAGAAGTTACATTTATTCTTATAAAAACAAAAGCTACCTTTTACTCCTTCCATATGTTAGGAAATGAAAACTTTTAATTTTATTTAATTTTGACAATCATACTGTTGAGCTTTCAATTTTAATTTTATTTAATTTTGACAATCATACGGGTTGAGCTTTCCTCCCCGCCCCGACCAGGGCTCCGGCAGCCGAAGACCTCCAGGACCAGCCACCACTATGCTGAGACCACTCTCCGCACACATGAAGGTACTGGCAGAGGGACAAAGCCACACGGGTCCCAGAGCCAAGATCTCCAAGCCTACTCGGATTGGGACGAGCATCCTCCACCCAGATCCTCCAAATTCCAGTAGGCGGGGGTCACACCCACCAACTGGCCCCCCACCAACTGGCCCCCTGGCGCCGTGTAATCCCATCAACGGCCAAGACTCAGAGACTATAAAAACCAGCTCCCGGAAGAGAACTGTGCAGTCTCCTACCCCGGCGCCTGGCTGTCCTCGCTGGAGCCCCTTGGAGGGGAGCGGGTTCAGCTTTCCTCCCCGCCCCGACCAGGGCTCTGGCAGCCAAAGACCTCCAGGACCAGCCACCACCATGCTGAGACCACTCTCCGCACACATGAAGGTACTGGCAGAGAGACAAAGCCACGCGGGTCCCGGGGCCAAGATCTCCAAGCCTACTCGGATTGGGGCCGAGCATCCTCCACCCAGATCCTCCAAATTCCAGTAGGCGGGGGTCACACCCACCAACTGGCCCCCCACCAACTGGCCTCCTGGCGCCGTGTAATCCCATCAACGGCCAAGACTCAGAGACTATAAAAACATCTTATTATCTCATTACTACTTTGGACAAACTGGCAGGCTACCGACTGTAGCCTGCCCACACGGCAGAGTCTGGGAAACTCCCCGTGGCATACCCAATATGCCAAATACCGGTAACAATGATGGGTCTCATTCTCCTAAAGAGCCTTGAATATAATCTCAGGGCTAAAATGAAGGAGATGTTACTGGGGCCTGCTGGAGGCAATCGACGAATAACAGGATGGTCAGTGATTCAGTGAATCATACTGTTAAATATGTTACCTCTGACAAACAAATAAGGACAGAAACTAGAGAGGCAATATAAATTGTCTAATATCCTAGAACTTAGAAGAAGAAGAGGTACTCACCAAATCCAAATCAACCTAACTCCATTGTAAGAACTCTACAGATGATGTCCCTTCTCTATACTAATGACATTCTATTGCTAGGACTTAGGAACTCTACTGCGTGAAGGCTAGAAATACGATGTGGAGGGTAGAGGGGGTTTAATATTGTAGAGTGCAATTTCCAGTCAGAAGAGATGAAATTAAAGGGCAGATGCTTTCTGCTTCATTACCTATGGGCAGAAAAATTCCAAGGTCTGCTCCGCAGCAACCCTCATCCCCATCCTTCTACCGCTACTATCTTCCCCAGTAAAGCAACATTTAAATTCTTGCCAACAGGTACACAACTAACTTACAATCTCTCACCGTCACTTTAGCATTGGTTTAGAAGTAATCTGAGGCCCAGCAAGATACTACAGGGGTTATGGCACTTGTTTTACGCACAGTTTACCCAGGTTCTATCCCTGGCACAACATAAGGTCTTACACCTAAGCACCCTTAGGCGTGATCCCTGATCACATAGTCAGAATTAAGCCCTCAGCACTGATGGGTGTGGCACCCAACCAAACCCAAAATAAACAAACAAACAAAAAACACCAGATCCACCCTGGATGGGAGAAGCATGCTGAAAGTAGACTATAGACCAAATATGATTGCCACTCAATGCCTCTTTTGCAAACCACAGCACCCAAAATGAGAGAGAGAACAAAAGGGAATGCCCTGCCACAGAGGTGGGGTGGGATGGGGGTGGTGGGAGGGATACTGGGATCACTCGGGGTGGAGAATGGGCACTGGTGGAGGGATGGGTACTCGATCATTGTATAACTGAAACGCAAGCACAAAAATTTGTAAGTCTACAACTGTACCTCATGGTGTTTCACTAATAAAAATTAAAAAAAAAACACCAGAGAAACCATCTGAAAGGTCAACCAGTTTGCTCTCCTACCCATTGCAGTCTTTTACGACATTGCTGACATATTGCTTATACAATTCCAGGAACTCATTGTAAGCACAACACAACATATTTTAACTGAGGACAGTGCCATCATTGAACTACTTCTTATCTTTTTTGAATAGGGTTAGTCAGTTAGAAATTATTTAATATTTTAAAAATAATATTTAGGGCACAGTTTAGGGCATGTGGTTACAATAGTGTTAATGTTTATGATTTTAATGTACACAGTTCCCCACCACCAGTGAGCGAAGATCTTTCACAACTGGGACCTAGAGTGAAAAGTGCATTTGGTAGGGTGTTTGCCAATCCTGGAGCCCCATATTGCCTTCTGAGTACTGCCAAGAGTGATCCCTGAGCACAGAGCCAGGAGTAAACCCTATGCACCATGAGGTGTACCCCAAAACCAAAACCAAACCAAAATAAAACCTTCCGCCACTGTTCTGCTACTTCTAGTCTGCTTCTCCCTTCCCTCCTCAGCCATCTCCCACAATGGGGTTACTCTTTCAGACAATTTTAAACTTCTTACTATAGCTCATTTCTCTAGAGCTAAGGCAAGGCCATTCGCTCATTCGCCTAACAGCCTATTTACTTCATAATTTAAGAGAAATAAGTAGCACTGCCAAAGTCTACTTTAATCTGATTTTTCAATGTTTAATTTTGTAAAGTAGCTGATTGAGAGAGAACTAAAACTGGGGGAAAATGCTTAAGAGTTATCTAATATAGTATCCCTTCTTGAAGAAAGGCTAGTTCTAGTCATCAATGACAGATGGTAAAACTATGTAAATATGCCTTGATGTAATTTTTGCACTTTTTTTTACTGGCCTCGGCCCAAAATTATTTCCCTCTCCTCCCCCAACTATAGCTATATTCATGAATCATAAAGTAGAAAAAGAAATCTAATTGGAATTCATAAGTGGTATGGGTACTTGCAGTGAAATATTAAAATTCATCTTTATGGGCTTGTTAATTCTATGGTTTGGCAATAATGAAATGTACCCAGATCCCAGAGAAAGGAAATGTGATTGCTGTCTAATTCTGTGATCTTTCTAAGAGTAGAAAATGTGTCTTTCTCCTTTGAATAAAACTGCCCAAATCTGAAGTACTCAAAATTAACATGAAACTACTTCTTTCATAAGTGTTGGCTTTATAAGCTTTCAGAAAAAGTACTCTCCTTTATTATGTACAAATTTACATCATTATGAAAATGTCATCTACCCATAACTAAGCCTTTTACAATATATTCATCTTTTATTCATCTTTCAGTTGTATATTGGCCATTTTATGTCATGTCCAAGATAGTCATTTTAGAAAAAAAATCTTAAGAATTTTGTTTTCCTGGTTTTCTATTATGGTCTTATAAAATTGCTGGAAATATTTTGCATAACTTCCACAGTCTTTGCCATTAACTTTTCTATGTATGAGTCTCTAAAATAGATAAACTATTTTTTGCAATCTTAACTCTTAGAAATATTGTGAATAGGCGGAAATCTGCTTTTTCCTTCTGGTAGATGATGTCCTCCTTGCTTCAGCATTGTACAACAGGTGCCCTTTTATTTTCCCCTTCCACATGTTCTTTCTGAATTATCTTACATGAATCATCTACACTAACACAATCTGAAAGAAAAGATAAACTTATTGATATGAATGGAAAGATTTAAAATTGTTATTGATTGAGATTCTATGTTTTACAATACTGTTAATGATGGTTTCTGAGGCACATATTGGGCTGGAGCAATAGCACAGCAGTAGGTCATTTGCCTTGCACGGGGCTGACCGGGGCCAACCCGGGTTCGATTCTTCTGCCCCTCTCAGAGAGCCTGGCAAGCTACAGAGAGTATCTCGCCTGCAAGGCAAAGGCTGGCAAGTTACCCGTGACATATTCAGTATCCAAACACAGTAAACAACAAGTCTCACAATGGAGACATTACTGGTACCTGCTTGAGCAAATTGATGAACAACGGGAGGACAGTGCTACAGTGCTATACTCATCACCAGTATACTCACTTCCCTCCCATAAGGACCCTAATGCCCCCTTTCAACTACCCCCAACCAATTTAATAGTATGAATCTGTTCTTTCATAATGCTGCCATTGGTCCTTCGTTGCTACCTAGCTGTATATAATTAAGTTCCACATATGTGAAGAATCATTCTTTATCCCTGTTCTTCTGACTGATTTCACTAAGTATGAGATATTCTCTAGTTCCATTCATGTTACTGCAAACGGCATGATTTGTTTACTTTCTTAGGGCTTCATAGCATTCTAGTGCATGCCTGCATCCGTGCATGCGTGCGTGCGTGCGTGTGTGTGATCTACTGCTGAATGGAAAAGTTTTTCCGTTACCATTTTTTAAACGGAGGCACCATGATTTACAATAATGTTCATCAGAGGGCTTCATGCATACAACACTTCCAACACCTCATCCTTCACTGGTATGCACCTCCTTCTACCACTGTACCAGAGTCCAGTCGTATCTACCCTCTACTTCCTGTCCAAGGTAAACTCAGTTTTGTAAAGAAGTTCTCAGGCTCTATTACCTTTAGGCACTGTTATCTCCTTACTATGATTCTTTATATCCCACATATGAGAGGTGTCATTCTGTATCTGCCACTCTCTTTCTAACCAACTTTATCCAGAAATAGTTCCTCTAGCTCTGTCCATGTAGTGGCAAATTACATGGATTCATTTACTTTTTATAGCAATGGAGTATTTCCATTGTATATTCATGTAAATATGTTTATTCAGTCATTTGTTCCTGGATACTTGGTTTGTTTTCAGTTTTGTGCTCTTATGAAAGCTCTACAGTGAACATAGGAATACAAATGTCTTATAAAAATACAGGAAGTTTTCTTTCCCCAACTTTAACCTTTCACATAAAACTATGGTAATCTGCTCTGGGGCTGGAGCAATAGCATAGCGGGTAGGGCATTTGCTTTGCATGTGACTGATGTGAGTTTGATTCCTAGCATCCCATATGGTCCCCTGAGCACCGCCAGGAATAATTCCTGAGTTCAGAGCCAGGACTAACCCTATGCATCACCGGGCGTGACCAAAAAAGAAAAAAATAACCTATGGTAATCAATAATCAAGACAATGTGATACTGGAATAAAAAAAGAACCTGGAAACCTGAATTTCTGACAGAGCTCAGTGTTTCCAAAGTCAATTATCATTGTAAGTCGCTTCCTATTTAAAACCTAGAATTCAAAAAATTAACATAGCATTTAAGACCCTAAACATTTGTTCAAATCTTAATTCTTTCCCAATTGCATATCTGATGCGGTTTCTCTGGATCCTCATATCAGGATTAGTTATGAATACTTCTGTTTTGGCAATTTCCAGATACTCATGGAAAAATGAAGCAATATTTAGAGGTTTATATAATGTTTTTCTAAAGGAATTAAGAAAACTCTTTGCCATAATATTCCTGAGTGTACAGGTCTGGTGATCTTCATTTTTGTGTTTCTCAGATCATTTCAGCTCATTCATAGATATCCAACTAGAATCTTCTAAGTAGAAACCTCCCCCATAATTCAAGGCTTATTTTGTGTGTGTTTGAAAGAGAGAGAGAGAGAGAGAGGGAAAAGACAGAGCGAGACAAAAACACTATCTTGACTTTAAGCACAAAGAATAGTACTGTATACTGATAATTTATATGCCTTTAAGCTCACAAATGTATTCTTTATACTCACAAATGTATTCTATGAGTAAGGCTCATAATTACCTCCTGTTCCTCTGATCTTTTCCCTTGAGGCCTTTCTCTTAATGCATTTATCCCTCTGCCCACTCGTGATTCCACTGTGTCTTATTTTTTTTACATTTCTGTAGTCTAATGCTGTCTCCTTGTTCATATACCCTTTCGCCTAACCCCATAAACATATCTCACATCTCCCTATAACTTATTTTTCCCCTTGGTTGAAGACTCTTCAAAAGGGAGCATTCAAATCTGAGAGTTTAGCTGTTTTTCTAATCTCCAGTTTTCCCTATGAACATTTCACGAAAGAGTAAAATTTATTTGTACTATATTTCTTAGGGGAAAAACTCAAAATCCATTATTATACCTTGTTTCCTTTCTTTTCTTCATTCTCATTCAACTGAATCAAAATGTATTTTAGATAGTCTCTTCATTTTTAATATTATAAAAACAGGCACAAAGAAAATATATAGTGGATTTTTTCCTTTCTCCAAAAAGAACTTAGAGCTGATAGTGTGAGAGATTCAGTCCAATTTAAGCTCTACCAAAAGTACAGTGTAGGCTTGTGGTATCTATAAATAACAACCACATTTCCCAAAGCCGTACATAGTTTATATAGAAGACCCCAATTAAACTCAAAAGAGCTGAAGGAATAAACCTGTCAAAGAAAATACATCTATAGTGTACCCGGCAGGTTAGACTAAGAAATAAGTCAAATTCTAATTTCTTTAAAGTCATTGAGCTTCTGTGTTTTGGTGATCTCCAGCCCTAAATAATAAACCAATTTTATTTTCCACACTATTACAGGCAAGCTCTTTTATTTTTACAGGTGCACACATTTAGAGCACTGGAATACCAATAAAATCACATTTGTCTAACCCCCCATTCATCCTATTATCTCTTCTTTGATAACTGCTACATGTTTCTCAACTTTCTGTGCAAACATTTGTTTATATGTTTCAAAGTATTAAATAAGGGACAAGATTTGTTAAAAGTATGTGAGGTTTTACAAGAGTTTTAATTAAGGAGCAATAGCACAGTGGTAGGGCATTTGCCTTGCACACAACCAGCCCGGCCGAGCCAGGTTCGATTTCTCTGCCCCTCTCAGAGATCCCGGCAAGCTACCGAGAGTATCCCGCCTGTACATATGGCAAACACAGTAACAAGTCTCAAAATGGAGACATTATTGGGTCCGCTTGAGCAAACTGATGAACAGGAGGACAGGTTTGTTTGTTTGTTAATTATTCTGGATATTAACCCTCTGTCAGATAAGTAATGGAAAATATTTACTTCCGGTGTGTGGGGGGTGTCTTTTTATTCTAGTCATCACTTCTTTGGTGGCACAGAGACTTTGTAAATTGATATAGCCTTATGTGTTTATCTTTCACTACTGTTTGCCTGGTCAATAGTCTTGATTATTTAAAGATGCCTTTAGGTTCCTAAGTTAATTGCAGCACTATTCACAATAGCCAAGATCTGGAAACAACCTAAATATCCAAGAACAGATGCCTGGATAAAGTAACTGTGGTATTTATATATACAATGGAGCGATAGCACAGCAGTAGGGCATTTGCCTTGCACGCAGCCAACATGGTCGACCCGAGTTCGATTCCTCCGCCCCTCTTGGAGAGCCCGGCAAGCTACCGAGAGTATCTCGCCCGCACGGCAGAGCCTGGCAAGCTACCCGTGACGTATTCGATATGCCAGACACAGTAACAAAAAAGTCTCCAATGGAGACGTTACTGGGCCTGCTCGAGCAAATCGATGATCAACGGGATGGCCTTTACTTTGCTTATTTTTACTACTTGTCTGTAAGAAAAGAAATCACACAATTTGCCACTATGTGGATGAAACTGGAGAGTATCATGCTGAGTAATGTCAGGTAGGAAAGGGGCAGATACAGAAGAATCTCTTTCATATGTGAGATTTAAATAAACATAGTAAGGGAACAGCAAATAACCAATGGCAAAGTTTCTTGAGGTTGTTCTACAGAACTGAGCTTACCTGCAATGCAGGGATGGGTAGGGGGGATGGGAATGGTCCTTCTTGGGACATAGTTGGAGGGAAGCCAGCACTCTGGTGGTGAATGTCATCCTAAATTGATGAAAACCATCAGTATCTGTATTATAAGTTATGCTCCTTCAAATTAAAAATAAAATATTTTGAGGACTACCAGTGGGTAAGGCCTTGCCTTGCAAGCAGCCGATCTGGGTTCGATCCTAGACATCTTTCCAGGAGTGATTCCTGAGCACAGAGCCAGGAGTAACCCCTGAGCATTGACGGATTGGCCCAAACACCAAATAAATCAATAAAAATAAAATATTTTAATTGTGTCAAATTTTCACCCAATCTCAGGTTAACGGTGAGGTAAAGAGTAAGGAAGAGTAAGGGAAATAACAGTGACTCTTAACTTTCATGGACGTCTTTATATTCCAATTTGCAAGAGTAGGAAAGCAGAAACAATGGAGAGAAACATACATGTAGTGACCAGTGGTATATCATTAAATCTAGCTAAGTTCAGCATTTGTTTTAGTAGACTGCATTATTTATATTTCATATAATGTCTGATTTTGATGTCCAAATTAGTATCCAGTTTTTACATAAATCTTTACCTTCCTCTAGTTTGTATGTGAATTAAGAAATGAAATTCTTTTGCTGCTCAGCAAGGATTAAATAATGATAACTCCATATTTCATACAGATGGCCACAGATAGAGTAAATGTTTATGAGCACATATAAGTAGTGGAATTCAAATGGAAATAAGAATGAGCTACAAATTTATACCTATGATAATGGCTTAAATAAAAATGATGAGAAATAATATTTCTATTGGTGGCATGGTATAGTATCATACATTTGAATAAGTACAGACCTATATTCCTAAAATATATACAGTGTTATATACCAATATTATCTTACTGTAAAAATTAAACCACATCTTAACAGGACAGGTTTTCTGATGATACTATATGTAAGTTATTCTCAGATTTCTCAGTGTGGTTCCTAACTTTAATATTAAATATTAACATAAGAAAATTTACCCACTTTCCAACACAATTACTTCTCCCTCTTTTTGATTATTGAGGTTATTGCCCCAAAATATTGGCAATATCTAAATATACAGAAATTGAATAATTCTATTCCCTACATATGCTAGTAACATGTTTTCCAGCAGTCCCCTTTACATACCATATTTTAAACTAACTATTCTTTCAAAAAAGAACATGGGCAACCTTCTAAATCTGATTTTGAATTTGCTTTAAGGGAAGGTTTTTCCAAAATGACTTCAGGGAGAGTTGTTAGTTCATTCTACTCATTAGTATTTGTGTTTGGTGTCCTGAACAAAAATGTCAATTTTGTCAATTAATTCACATGCATTTGGAGACCTTATGTCTTCTAATCCACTCTATGTGGAAAACCAAAACAAAAGAAATACAATATAAAGTTCTGAATATTTTGGAACCAACAAATTATTTTATCTACCACAATAGTTTTAACCCAATGCACTTAGTGGGTGACTAATAGTGATCCTTAGCCCTCTACATTCATTCACATAATTTTATTAATTTATTTCATCTGACCATGCTTGTTGCTTTCATTTAACTTCCATTAAACTAGTGATTTTCTGTGCAGTTTATCTAGAGAAATCCATTTTTTCATACAATCATTTTACTAGATATTAGAAAAATCTCTGCCTTCAATTCCCTTTGAGTTCCCTTTGATTCCCTTTGAATCATTACTTTTCTTTGCTATTTGAAACTGTGCAATATTCCTGATATTGCACATTTAGCCTGAGGTATATAATTCTGTAAAATAAAAACAAGGTATAAAAGTTCTTCCTAAAATTAACGTACTTTGAAATTATCTATCCTAGGGGTCCATTAAGCCTCCATATCTTTTGAGTATTCTATACAAGATATAAAGCACTGTTGATTTAATCTGTGCATTATTTGTTTCTTTAATGAATAAAAACTAAAACTAAAGAAGGACAGATAATACACACAAGTGTTGATATTTGAGAGTATTGCTAACATTTTAATGCTTTGTGAACACTGACACTTTGCCCATATATGGGATAAATTGTTGACTTATTAATTTATGATATCATCAGACCCCAAACTGTTTCAAGTACTGTCCTTAGGTACTGAGGTAAACCATTATTATTATTATATTTTTAATTTTATTTATTATTATTTTTTTAAATTTTTATTAGTGAGACACCATGAGGTACAGTCTTAGACTTACAAATTTTTGTGCTTGGGTTTCAATTATACAATGATCAAATACCCATCCCTCCACCAGTGCCCATTTCCCAACACCACGGATCTCAGTATCCCTCCCACGCCCCATCACCCCCTCCCACCCTGCCTCTGTGGCAGGGCATTCCCTTTTGTTCTCTCTCTCCTATTGGGTGTTGTGGTTTGCCATTATTAAAGACAACCATTCACAGTAGTGGCATCAAACTAGTGTACAGAGAGACAAGAAACTAATGTAAGACTGCGTCAGGTTACAAGTAATAGAAAGATCTAAGAACTATGTACTAGTTTACAGACTGAAGAAAAACCTCCTCGGGACTGAAGGAATAAGAATGAGGCATGGAAGAAAGGGAGAACAGTATCACAGGCAAAAGGAACTGAATAAGCTAAGGCATCAACATTGGAGGATAAACTATATATGCGAGCAGGGAAATTTTTGAATGTCTTCATCTACAAGGATGCTTAGGGTTATAACTGATTTACTTTCTTTGGGTTTTGAAAATTGTGAGAAGGACCACTGTGAGAATAATGTAGAACCCAAACAGTAAGTTATCTTTCAATGTCTGCATATACAGATCACTTCAAAGTTCAATACTTGAATACTCATCTCCAGTGGTACTTTTCTGTAGATTCATTTGATAGGAATACACAAGAAGGTTATTTATCCAACAAACAAGTTTCAAATTAGCATTAGGGTGAGAAAACATCTGTCCTTTAGGACACCTAATCAAATCAGATCATTTTGTTAGACCAGTGGTTCTCAAACTTCAGTGTACATCAGGATCCCCTGGAGGCTTTGTCAAACTACAGACCACTGAGCCCCACCTCCAAAGTTAGAATTCTTCAGGTCTGAGGACAAGGAGAAAATATGTATTTCTAATAAGTTCCCAGATGATGCACAAGCTCCTGGTCTGGGAACATGCCTGAAGAAATGCTGGTCTATAGACTTCTTTAAAGAAATTACATTCATAAGACTTAAAATATTTAAATACGTTAACTTTCATGTGTCAAAAATAAACCAATGTTTAATATGCCCAAAATAAGAGATTACTCTCAAGATGCTTTCTGATTAAAACCTAGGAACCTGAAATTTCATTCACTCCCCAGGCTCCCACCCCCTTAGCGTTGTCCTGTTTTTAGGAAAGTATTGCGATTGAAATAATTTATTTCCATTCTAAAAGCCTTATTTTTGACAAGCACCCTCTCTCCTGTATGTTGATGCTTTCTAAAGTATTCTGTTATATAAGAAACGAATTATTCCCAAATTTAAGCAGATGTCAACAGCTATTACCCCTGTGAAAGCTTCCTGTGAATGTGGAGAGAAATCTTTACTGTTTTCTCATTCTGGTTTCGGGAAAATCAGCCAAAAAACATGTCAGTCTGAGGGTCCAGAGAGTTGCAGTTGCATTTAAATAATGAAATAAAATGTCAATATTTTAGGGAGCATTTGTGTTTTTTAAAAGCATTTTTGGCTAAATGAGTTAATATTCATATAACCACTCAGCAAATTCAGGCAAACTTTCAAGCAAACCAAGTCTGGAGTAGCCACAGTTTTTTTTTTAATGACAAAATGGCTGTGATGAAGCATAGCATAAGCACAAGGTTTTATTTTCACCCCCAGGAGCCTGTTCCCCACTTGCCTTGTTATGAAACCCTGCTGGCTGAGGGAGCCTCCGCTAGAATGACTCTGCGGTTATTTTAAGTACCAGTGTGGGAGGGAAGGGGGATGGGATGGACACAAGGATGATAAACTCCCTTACCCACCTCCAGAGGAGAGGAACTTTGGCCTGGATGCTACCTTATTTACCCAGCAAATAGTGGTCTCAGATTTGGCCAAGGGAGGGGGTAAGGGATGGGAAGTGAAAAATTGTAAAAAGAATACCAATTTGAAAATATTTCCATAGGTCCAGAGTTTCTAATGCAAAACCACATCGCAAGCAATAGAATATTTTAAAAACACATTTAAAATTAATATATCACTATTCATTCATTTCTTTTCTGTTTCAGTGATTTGATAAATTGAGCTGAATATCTGCATAGCTCTTATCATCTGTGCAAAATTGGAGTTGTCAGAGGCATGATGGAGAGCAACCTAAGCCAAGTAGAGTTAGAAGCAAAAGACTGCGCTCTGGACAAAACAGTATGCAGGCTATTTATGGAGCTCTTGGTGAGATTATTTCTCCCAGGAAACCTGCCTTTATTAGAAGTTCCCTGTATATGGTCACTTGCACAGGGACTCCCCTTAGCGTAACTGCCAGGCACATAAACTACCCCAGGAGTCCTGAGACCTTTGCTTCTTTCTAAAGATCATTGTAGTATCAGATTCCAGAAGGCAAGAATAAACCAAAGCAAGCAAAATAGCCACCATCTCAAATTCAGAATTCTGAAGTTCCAATCATTAATTTTTTCAAAATCTGTTTTTTAAATATAGCCCCATAAAATTTAGATCCTAGCCACAAAGATAAACTTTATAAATGACATAATACTAAAAATAACTCTGACAACAGAGAAATATTTGCCAAATGCATATTGAAAATAAATGAAGCATGAATGGATTACAATGAGTATGTATGCTACAGAGGTTGAAAAAACTGTAACCTAAAATAATTAGGTTTTGCAATATACTGCAAATTATCTATGACTAATGGCTTTATAAGAATGAATTATAGTGCTATTAAACCAATAAATCACATGATTACTATTGTGTTCCATAAATTCTAAGGTAAATTTTTAAAACATTTACATCAAAGATGTCAATATGCACCTTAGAGACAATGGTATGTCATGGTCTTGGCAAATTTTCTTTAAGGGTAGTTCATTAAACAACAATACAGTTTATATTAAATGGAGTCTTTGATTTGGTAATACATTCATAGGAAATGATAGAAAATAACCTTAGCATCAAGTATTTCAAGTAGAAAATCATATTTTGAGAGACTTTGGGTTTGGGTTTGGTTGGGGTTCAGTGATAGGGATGCAAAGATAAATAGAATGAGTTCTCAGATTTAATAACAAAGTATAGGGAATTTACATTTAATTAATCAAATAAGTACAAGATTTAGTACTGTGAGAGCAAATGAGAGCAGATAGGGAAAATGTTACCCTTATTAAGAAGTCTGGGAAGGCCCAGGAAGAGATGACTGTTGATGAGTCCTGAAGTATTAGAAAGTCTCCATCATGCACATTTGATGTAGGGAGTTATAAATGCATAGGACTGAAGATCTAGTCTGAAGTAGAGAGAAAAGGCAATGATTACGGAAATTTCTAAAGAAATGTCAGGGAAGGGTAAGGGCTGGGAATGAAACTCAGTGGAAGAGCCTTTGACTTCCATATGTGAGGCCCTGAACTCAACCCTTGGCACAGGAAGGTGGGAAGAGGGAGGGAGAGAGGGGACAATGGGAGAGAAGGAAGATAAGAAGGGAGAGAGATGGAGGGAAGGGAACAGAGGGAGGCAAGTGAGTGTAGGATTTGTCTATCAGAGAGTTGTATTATTATCTGAATAAGGAAACAAACCAGCAAGCCATTTTGGACAAGCAGTGCATATGATGTGGATTTCAGATTGGTTGACATATACAAATTTGGGTATTTACAGGAAAGTTTTAGTACCCAACCTATACTGAAAATTTATCTATGTTAGTCCACTTCTCACTATAAAAGAGGACAAACAAGGTGCAATTAAAATACTTACCTTTCTCCAAACTGACATGACTGTTCTAAGATTTGAATCTTATTTCAGTTATGCAAACATGAAAGGCCACTTCACTTGTAGGTGTGGGCAGTCTCAGGATGCTGTGTTCATTAAAAACTTCAGTATCCAGCATTCAGCAGCATTGTCTTTATTGTACCAGTACCAGTGCTGCTGAGTGATATTAGCCAGTGTCCTGGACATAAAACATACCTTTCCTGTTTTACAACTCAGCTGTTCAGCTTTCCTTGATAATAGCCAATATATTTTCATTTCATATTTTTCCCATTAAATCCAGTTTCTGTGGTCTGCAAAGAAGGACACATGAGTGCTTTTGATAGACATCAGAAGATGGCTGATAAAGACTTGGACATGATGGACTAGAGAGACAGTATAACGGGTAAAGTGATTTCCTTGCACATGGCCAACCTGGGATCAATTCCTGAGCCCCAGAAGGATCGATCCACCTCCTCAAGAGATCCCTAAGCACACATCCAGCACTAAATTTTGGCAACAGTCAGGAGTAGTCACAAAACTAACCAACAAACAAAACCAGAAAAACAAACAAAAATAAACTTGGAAATTAGCAAACAGCATAGGATAGTCAGCCTAGAGAACAAGATGCAAATAATTTAACTAGGACTAGATATTAAATCTAAGGGAGAAAACCTATATACAGAGACAGGAGAAAGGGAAGAATAGAAACAGAGAAAGGAGAGAAGGAATATGTGTCATGAAGAAGGAATATATCTCCTAATGGAGACAGGGTGGAGAAAGTACCCTCAGTACATGTGAGATATGGAACAGTGAGAGATACGGAAAACACAAGTCCTGAGCACCTACTATTTGCCGAGTATCTAAAGATGATGACTCATTTAATAATCAATAATATAACTCATATAATATAACTCATTTAGTCTTGAATTGAAGATGAGAGAACTGAAATGTATAGCCATTAAATAACGTCCTTAAAGTTATGTAGTACATAGCATTATCAGGAACCAAACTCAGATTGGTCTGATTCCAACATCACACTGCCTCCATGCCAGGAGATTTAGCAAAGAACTGCATCACACAAGCCAAATATAAGATCTTGGTGCAGGAACTCTGGTTACACATTGGAAACATTTGGGACACACAAAAACTGCTAATGACTGTGCCACACCCCCAAACTTTCTAATATGAATAGTCTACTAGCTTTAAATCATCAGAATACAGTGAGAAAGTCCAAGGCACCCCCAGTCACAAACACTGGGTGTGGTCTCTAAAAATAAAAATAGAAGATACAAATAAAGATAAATATGTTACATGATGATGGAGTGAATAAATGATTATTTTATGTTGGAATATAGCTCCACATATTTTAGGCTTAACATTGGTTTGCCCTTTCCCCCTTGCCCCGAGGAACTCAGGTTTATTACAGTGCTCCTGAGGCACTTCCATTCCATTGTGTTTATCTGTAAACTCTTCCCTAAGCTCTCCTCCCCACCCAGTTAATCAGCTTTTCCCCTAATCAGTATCTGTTCATTTGTAAGGTCAGATCCTTCTAGGACACTGAAATTGTTTTGTAAGTTAATACTGCCTTTCTCCTCTCCTTATGTCTTTTGGATAGTTTACTTTAATGCATTGTTCTTTTTGTATAGATACAGGAAGACAGTTAATATTATGCTTTGTAATTTAGGATTTAATTGGCTTTGAATATTATTCACTCCTGGGTATCTGCTTTCTCGACTTAAGCCTCAGTTGCCCTTGGTTCCTAACACCCCAAATGCAGGGTCCCGATGAGGGACTGAATGGACCCAGGGCAAGCAGTGAGCTACCCTGGCATCGAAATGGGCCAGGCCAAAGCGCCACAATTCTTAACTATAAGTTAAGAGTTTGATCATAGACAAGTACTGTCATGATCCAAAAGTAACGACAAGACTAGGACCCTGCTAGGGATAGGAAAGACTATCTGGCCTGAGCACTGTAGTCTGAGATTGAGATGGCCCTTGGAGAGCAATTCTATAAGTTTAAGGTATTTCTTACTGTATCCATACAAAATGATTTATATTATGTATGCTTATATGTTTGTTAGACAAGGAGAGGAGAAACATACCTGGGGGATTCCGCTGTAGGATGGGTCAGCCTGCTAATAAGAATCTGTCCTAGAAGCGGCTTTCCCAGAGGGAAAGAACTCTATCCCTATTGATTGTGACCACACCTATAGTGATAGCACAGCGGTAGGGCGTTTGCCTTCCACGCAGCCAATATGGCCGACCCGAGTTCGATTCCTCCACCCCTCTCGGAGAGCCCAGCAAGCTACCGAGAGTATCTAGCCCGCACGGCAGAGCCTGGTAAGCTACCCGTGACGTATTCAATATGCCAAACACAGTAACAAGTCTCACAATGGAGACGTTACTGGGCCCGCTCGAGCAAATTGATGAACGGGAGGACCATGACCGTGACCCGAACCCCTTATGCTGGGGGGGGATATAATGAGAATGTAAGAGTGGGCTGGGGGAGGCAGAGGATAGACAGGAGTGAATGGAGAGAGGATTGGAATAAACTGCAACTAAGACCAACCAGCCTCCAACCAGCCTGGCCCTCGTTCCTTCCTTCGCCTGCCCATTGCCATCGACACCCCTGGGGTGGGGGAACTGGTGTGAGACTACCGAACGCGGGCGGCAGGAGAGATAGACCACTGCTGTCCTTTTGAGTTTACACAATTTTGTACCTTCTTTACCATATAGATATAGATATATTCAATATAATCTTATAAAATCCTGATAATATTCTTCACAGAAGTAAAGCAAAAATTCCTAAAATAAGTATGGAATCACATCAAAGATTTAAATGTTCAAAGCAATCCAAGGGGGAGAAGGAACTAAAATGGAAGTGCCATGTTCTCTAATTTCTAACTATACTACCAAGCTATACTAATCCAAATAAAAACAGACACCGAATCAGTGAAACAGAATTAAAACCCCAGAAACTAAAACTTACATATATAGGCAAGTACTTTTTTTTGTTTTGGGGGGCCATACCAAGTGATTCTCGTTCTTGGCGCTGTGGTCAGGGATCACTCCTGGTAGAATTAGGTGAACCATATATGATGCTGGGCATTGAAACTTGGTTAGGCAGATGCAAATCAAATGCCCTCTCTACTATACTATCTCTCTGGTCCCTAGTTGTCTAATTTTTTTTAGAAAGGAATCAATAACAAATAAAGGAGAAAGAAATATCTTTTAAATAAGTGAACACCACAGTTTAAGGGTACTGAACACCACACATCAAATAAAGAGCTAATATCCAAGGTATATAAAGCACTCAATAAGTTCTACAATGACAAAATGGAGAAAGAGCAAACCAAGGTGGATGTTGCTCCTTCAGCTAGACATGAAATGACTTGAAGAATCAACAGGAAGTGAAGGTACACAAACTGCAAGTGCTGATAGGGAGTGGAGATTGGTTTGAGAGACACAAGTTCGAAGTGTTTGTGTTTGTTTGTTTCTGTTCTGTTTGTTTCTGTTCGAAGACACAAAGTGAAGGCGAGAGAGAATGTGGGTGTAGTCAATTCCTAGGCTAATAAATATGGATATTAAGGAATGTGGACGATGAGTTTCCATTTCAGTCTTGTAGGTTGATAAAATACTTTGGGACGATAAAGAGCCATGATGGCATCTATAGGCTGAGAGAAAGTGAGAATTGATGGGTCCATAGAAAATAAAAATTGATCAGAGAGGAATGAGAGGAGGATTGATGTTGGAGGAGGTAGAGTCTGAGACTCAAAAAAAAATAGTGAACTTTTGGAAAGGAAGAGGACACTTTTTACTTTAATAAAAGAAACAGAAATAGTTTGTGTTGGAGAGGGCTGAGATGGGTGCTGCAGAAGTAACATAGATTTAAGAAAAGAGAAAGAATGGGATTGACAAATGAGATGAAAGTAAGAAATAAAGAGTCAAGCAAAGAAATTAGAACTTACTTTAGAGTCTAACTCAAGTGCAATAAATGATTAGTATTACTTGATTTTCTCAAATTCAAACAACACTGGGTAGTCTTGAAAAAGGTGATAGAATGGATAAAGAAATTTACCTAGAAAGGAAGATCGCCTAGACAGCTCAGAAGGTAGGTCAAAAGAATGAAATCAAATGAGGTCAAAACTTTTAAGTGTCACTGAGAACTCATACACATTTGATAAAAAGCCATACATTTAAGATCTAAGCAGTACTACTTAAACATGAAATTTGGTATACTAACATTTACATAAGACCTCATCCATTATTTAGCTTATAAACTATGTCAAATACAAATGTATTGAAATCCAAATACATTCAGTGAAAAATAATGATGACTCTAATAGAGAAAGAAGTTTTGGTTTCAAGTCAAGAAATGATTAGAAGTGATTAGATTAATGACCAGTCCTCTAAAATGATTAATTTGGTAATTGATCTTTCCTGCATTTAGACAGTTCATATTTCAAGCACTGCCCAACACATAAACATTTAGTTCTTACATTTTAAAAAATGAACCAAATGAACATATAGTGCCAGTTTCTTTGATTATGCTTTTTTTAGTAAGGAAAAATCCTCCTCAACCTTTGATCAAGCTAATACATGCTTCCTCCACCTAATTTAAAGGTTGGAAGGTTATAACTTCCTAATTGCTTCTCCCACCTCATTCTAACAGTAACTTTCGGTTCTTTTAGATGGTGTTTAGACTTCAGTGTTTAGGTACTTCATTTTATAGTTAATATTGCTATAATCTCTATGGGCTGACTTATGTAATCTTTACCAGCAGTAATAGCAACCTCTGCATTGAAGACAGCAACCCCAAACATCACTCACCCCTACACAGTGACTGAGTTTATATAGGTTATTTATGCCCCTTCCTCCCCAACACAAAGTCATTAGTTGTTTCTACTATACTGCTGTCTGATGGAAATTATCAATTGTATCATGTTTCTAAATGAGGGTTTTTGGTATGACCAATTGGATCGCATATGCCCTAAGCAGAGAAGGATTTGCAGGGACTAACAAATCAGATCATGTATGTAAATCAGGAACAAATCAGAAGTCTTCATTATCTGTCCATCTCCCTTTTTTTCTGAAACATGGTTTTGAGCTTGGCATTTTGTTCTTTTGTAATGTTGGAATTTCAACTCTGAAATTTAGCATAAAATCCCTCCTGCCTAGAATGTTCTCTTTTTAATTTTATCCCATGATACTTGACCCATTCATTTATTTGTTATTTTGGTTAGACATCTCCTTCAGGACTCCATTTCAGTTTTCAGATAGGCTGTCTCCAGTACATGTCCCATAATGCCCCAGTCCACTTTCTGTTCCATACGATTAATTCCAGTGAGTATTTGTCTAGAATCTATCTTCCCTGATAAACTATATAATATTTTGAGACAAATATCATAGCTGAGTATTAGAATGAGTATAGTGATTGGGAAAAATGTATTATAGATAAGAGAAGTTAAGGCTGGAAGTCTCACTTAGAAAGTTATCATAGTCAAAAGAGAGCAGAAACTGCATCATTCCGTCTTCATTTACCTGCTTTACTATGTGTGTGTGCGTGCATGTGTGTGTGGGGGGGGGGGGTATAATTACACTGGCTCCCAGTGTAGTTTATCTCTCAACAGCCAACAACCACAACTTTTTAGACATTGCTTTTAGGTTTCCAGAGCCTTCCCTTTACCCATTTCCAGGAGAGCAATTACACTTTAAATGATAGACTTTGGGGAAATTTATGCACTCTATGGTAGCCTTTAAATTTTGTATGTAGGATGGAGCAGGGCACACCAGCAGTGCATAGGAAATATTACTGACTCTGGACTCAGGTGTAATTCCTGAAAGTGCTACGTGTACCATGTGGTGCTTAGGGATCAAACATGGGCCTCCCTTCTGCAAAGCATGCACTCAGCATTTTGAGCTATCATTCCAGCCCAGGAGAGTTTAAGTGATGACTGACAAGTACAAAATTTCAAATATTCCAGTTCTATTGCCTTGTTTAAAACAGGCAAAACCGAACAAGACTGTTTAGGAACAAATAGGTAGCAAAGTATAGGGAAAACAAGGGAATGATTAGCACGACATTCAGGACAGTAGTTACAATGTGAGAAGGAGGAGTGCACTGTATAAGAAAGATGCATAGGGACTTGAAAGGCACTGCTAATATTAAATTTCTTGGGCTAATGTGTTATGATGCTTACTTTCCACACTTAGGTATAAATTAACAGAAGCAACCATGAATGGAGTTCTGACATCTGCTACCAGGTAGATGAATATAATGTAATATGAAAGACCCCTGTCATTAAAGAAAATATTTATGATTCCACTCATCGGAAGTACATAGAATAGGAAAACTCATAGATACAAAATTTAGCGTAGAAGGCCTAAGTGACTGGGAAGATGGAAGAATGAGAAGTCATTGTTTAATAAGTACAGAGTTTGAAAAACAATGCTGATATTTGTCCAACACTGTAACGATTCTTAATGTCACTAAAATTACACTTTAAATGATAGAAAGAAAAAATTTACTATGATGCATATATAAGTACTTATACTAACATACTCAACCAGAAACAAGCATAATTAATACACTAGATAAATATGTAGGATACATTCACCATCACTGTATCACTGTCATCCCATTGTTCATCGATTTGCTCGAGTGGGGACCAGTAACGTCTCCATTTGTCCTGATATTTTAGCAGCCTCTCCTTACTCATCCTTCCCAATGCTTCTGTATTGGAGGCTCTTTCAGGGTCAGGGGAATGAGATCCATTATTGTTACTGTTTTGGGCATATCGAATATGCCACGGGGAGTTTGCCAGGCTCTGCCATGAGGGTACATTCACACAAGGGAATTTTATATAGCTTTGGACAATGAGAAAACTTAAATTATATGTAATGTACTGCAAAACTCTCACTAATGTAATCTTTTTTTCTGGTCTTGCTGTTTTGTTTTTGGGCCACACCAAACAGCATTCAGGGCTTCCTTCAGTCTCTATGCTCAGAGATCATTACTGGTAGGACTTGGGAGACTATATGAGGTCTCGGGATTGAACCTAGTTCAGCCTCATACAAGGAAAGCACCTTACCCACAGCATCATCTCTCCAGTCTCTCACCAACATAATCTTGAGGTTATGTTGGTTGATTCTACTAAAATGTTTTAAAATATCCAAAAACAATATATTGTCTGTGAAAAGGAGTAATAAAGGTATGTGCGGGGGGGGGGGGGGGGTGTTCCGTGCTAGAGTTGTGTTTTCTATGTGAAAATTCACACATTAGTAAAATTAGGACCTCGTGTGCATTTATAGTTTTCATTGTTCTTTAATAAAGGGTTTACTACAAATGAAATAGAAGTATCAGTAGTTTCACCATTGATACAGACTAGCATAGTTCTACACCCTAGAGATATAGAAAAGGATAAGAGAATTTAAAATTTTATATAGCTGTATTTCTAGTTGTCATTGTTCTTTACTAAAAGGATTACTAAACAGTGAAATAAAAGCAACTGTCGTTCTACCATTGAAAGGTACAGAGTAGCACAGTTTTACCTCTAGAGATACAGAAAAAGAAGAGAGAAGTTAAACTTTTATATAGTTGCTCTTGAATGCCAGTTATATTCTGCTGCTTCAGAATTTGAATACTTTTACTTGTCAAAAATATATTAAAAACTATTTTTAGTTCTCTACAAAATTTTAATATTTCCCTAAGGATAATATATTCAAATATAAGTATCGTCAATGTCTCAACTTCATTTTTACTATTTATTTTAAGCAATCTAAAAATGTTAAAATTTAGACAATTTCATACCATTTATGAGGATGATTGAAAAATAAAATATTTCAGATAAAAGTAAAATTTAGAGATGGATCAATGGTTAAAGCACTTGCCTTGCAAGTGTGAGACCTTGAGTTGTATCCTACTGATATATATGCTGAGAATGATCCCGGTAGTTCTGTTCTCTACCTTTTGGCTACATGGCAGCTAGTTGTGTGCAAACACCACAACTAAAAGGTGTTCACCATTGCCAAGCACCACAAATAAAAAGATGAGTGTACTTCGCACCTGGGAGCACTAACTTTAGTGCATACATGATTGAAAACAGAACCAAGAGGTAAGTGCACCAGCAGCCTGATGGTGCCTTCAATCTTTATGATATCCCCAAATCACTGCTGTGTCTCTGGCAGGACTCCAAAAACTCTGGACTAAGTTTCCAGAGAAATTAAAAGTTAGGTATGTGGTAGCCATGCCCACAAACCAACAGCTATATAAATTCATATATTAGATTTGCTTCAGGAATCCATAAATAATTCTTGATAGAGATCAAAAGCCCCAGCTAATCTTGGAACGGCTTAAAGTTGAACAGACTGGGGTACATCAGAAGGGGACAGGTTAGCCAGTGCTCTCCCAAACAAAGCCCCTGGTAGCCACATGCTTCCATAATCGAAAATCACCGCCATGTCCCCGGCCAGACTCCACCATCTCAGGATGGACTTCACTGAGATATTCGGTCACAGTCATGGTCCTCCCGTTGTTCATCGATTTGCTCGAGAAGGCCCAGTAACGTCTCCATCGTGAGACTTGTTGTTACTGTGTCTGGCATATCGAATACGTCATGGGTATCTTGCCAGGCTCTGCCGTGTGGACGAGATACTCTCGGTAGCTTGCCGGGCTCTCTGAGAGGGCCGGAGGAATCGAACTCGGGTTGATCATGTTGGCCTCTTGTAATGCAAACGCCCTACTGCTGTGCTATCACTCCATCTCACTGAGATATTAATCTGCTGAAAATTCAGGTATGTGGGCTTTGTGACTAAAATCCCCAGGCCTCCTTTGGGTGGGAATGAGCTACCACCCCACATCTCCCTGTACTTCCAGAATCTTTAACAGCCATGTCCACACCCTAAAGCCGCCTTCCAGTTAAAAAAGCTACTTTGGCTATATCTTCCCGATAAAAATACTGAACGCTGTTAACAAACATGATGAGCTCTTAGTGCCTGTATTGCAAACCATAATGTAAAAAAAGGTGAGAGTGAGAGAGAGAAAAGAAAGGTGCCTGCCATATAAGGGTGGTGGGAGGGAAACTGGGGACACTGGTGCTGAGAAATATATACTGGTGGGGGTATGGGTGTTGGAACACTGTATGACTGAAACCCAATCATAGATAGCTTTGTGATGGTCTATCTTTCAGGGATTCAATAAAAAGGTTTATGTGAAGCTAATATATTTTCCATTATATCTTCTCTTGACAAAACCTTGCCAATTATTTTGAACTATTTTATATTACTTGTTCTCCTGACCTTTCACAATCCTGTATTTTGCTACATGCCTCTTGGTTACCATGTGATATCAAAAAGAAAACTTTTCATAAATATTATGTGATGTCCCACTAGATTATTACCTTGATCTATTACTAGGACTATTCAATAGAATTTTCTGTGGTGAAAGAAACATTCTATAGCTGAACCGATTTATATGATAGTGACAAGCCAAAGGATCTATTAAGAATTTAAAATATTCTAAGGAACTAAATGTAACTTATTAAACTCACATTTATTACCTCACTGACATTTGTGACTATCCATAGCTGACAGTGTATATACAGATATTAATGTAACCTAAATGCATATATCTTTTTATGATGTAAGTCTTTTGTGGTCAGCTACTATAGTTTTTACTTAGTAAAAAGTGTATTTTTTAAAGACAAAATAGTTTTATTTAGAAAAATGAGTGGGGGTATGGGAAGGGATAGAGAGAAAGAATTCGGGTTATCTGGAATGGAAAAAGACAAAAAAGTATAAAACTTCTCTTTATTTAAAAGTGAGTGCTTATTAATATTTATCAAGACTCTTTTGCTCTGTAATTATTAAATATGTTTTCTGAATACATTGGAACATAAAGTTAAGTAATCTCAGTTTTATCATCTGTATAAAATTGTTTGCTCTTTTATACTTGACTTGAGTAAAAAAATAATGTAAGAGGAAATGTTTGGAATGACAAGGATTGTTTCACTGTCACAATTTCAACATCATTACTACTTCTAATGTTATCTTTTAGTCCCACTCAACTTATCTGGATGCTATTTTTTAGCTGATAACATTTTGACAACATAAGGACAGTATGTAAATGTCTTAGTCTGGTACTATGAAGTCCAACTCCCTAAACTGACCTAATATATTTATTTACATAATATTTCCTAGTTCTATCATTCACACTATATGCTTCGGCTACACTGAATATCATTTCCTCTTTTAACTCTTGGTATTTGTACATGGACTCTCTCACCAACTGAAAGGTTGTGTTCCCTCCCCCTCAACCCTAAAAGTTCTTGTATATGGGAGACTGACTCAGAAGTTATATGGTTTCTCTAGGACTCCCATGCAAAATAGTAATATCCTGTTGGCTTAAGAAGTACGAACTTATTTTCTCTAAATTCTAGAGGCTAGAAGTCTTAAATCAGGGTATCAGCAGGGTCTGCTTTCATTTAATATCTTTCTTCTGAGTTATAGATGGCTATCTTATCCCAGTATCATTTGAGGTTCTTTTCTCTTTGTGAGTCAGTGAATAAATGTCTTCTTATAGTGACCACTCATCTGACTTCATAGTACCTTTATTTTCTCCTTAAAAGGCCTCTCTCCAAATACAGTCACAATGTGTGTTACTGGAGATTATAACATAAACACATATTTCAAAAAATAAATAAACACAAATTAGTGGTAGGCACAATTCAGTCTGTAATAGGATTACTGTATCACTGTCATTCTGTTGTTTCACCGATTTCCTCGAGCAGTAACGTCTCCTTCGTCCTAGCCCTGAGATTTTAGAAAGCGCCATATTCGAGGCTCTTTCAGGGTCAGGAGAATGAGACCCATCATTATTACTGGTTTTTGGCATATTGAGTACGTCATGGGGAGTTTGCGAGACTCTGCCATGCGGGCAGGAAACTTTCAGTAGCCTGCCAGGTTCTCCAAAGTAAGAACTAGATAATAAGATGCCGCATGGCCGCAAATGCAGCTGCACACTTCTGGGGGCTGGGTTTTATAGTCTCTTGGTCTTGGCCATTGATGGGATTACACAGCACCGGGGGCAGTTGGTAGGTGTAACGCCTACATACTGGAAGATGGGGGATCTGGGTGGAGGAGGCCCAGTTCCGATCTGAGCAGACTTGGAGATCTAAGCCCCAGGTCCCACACACCTGGGTTCCTCTGCCGGTTCCTTCATGCATGAGGCTCGTCTGAACGTGTGGAGAGTGGTCTTCCATTGTCCACTGTACTCCCATTGTTCATCGATTTGCTCAAGCGGGCCCAGTAACATCTCCATTGTGAGACTTCTTGTTACTCTGTTTGGCATATTAAATATGTCACGGGTAGCTTGCCAGGCTTTGCCCTGCGGGTGAGATACTCTCAGTAGCTTGCTGGGCTCTCCGAGAGTGGCGGAGGAATTGAACCTGGGTTGGTCGGGTCAGCCACGTGCAAGGCAAATGTCCTACCGCTGTGCTATCACTCCAGTGAAGTAATAAATATGAGATCACATATGTACTGTAAAGTAGAGATATGTGAATAAAATCTATTTTAAACACAAATGGTAAAATATCACATCATTATTTTTGCAAACATCTAAATGAAATTTATTTTCTTCAAATATGAATGCAGTCAACAAACCATGATTACACTGTGCCTGTGATTGCCGTCAGTAGAAATAAGATATTTTCATATCATATTACATTTGTTGTAAACATCTCAAAACATTTTTTAATTCATAGCTACATGACATTATGACAGATTCTAGACTACTGGCTCAGAGTTTTTAACACATCAATAAAAAAGCACTATTTCACTGTATCCCAGAGGTTTCATAAATATTTGGTAACTATATTTCAATATAGTTGATTTAAAGCACACATAATTTATTTTACACATTTAAATATTATTCTGAGCAGTTTTTCATACTTAACTAATATTTCAAAGGGATTTGTGGCATCTAAAAAGGGTTAAGAACCATAAACTGATGGACCTGACCACAAAAAGCTGATTAGTGGGTGATAAGAACAAGTCAATTACAGAAAAGTAACTCATAACATACAATATCCAATTTATTTATATTTGAAGTAAGGAATCCCCACTGTGTTTGGTGTATCCTTCAAAACTAATCAACACTGAGATCCATTTTGTTTTAGATCGGCTCAATCTGGCCTCAACTGTGACCTCTCTATCAAGTCTTCAACTTGGGTACTTCCTCCCTTTTTCCTATCTTATCCTCAAGATCCTTGTTTCCTGAGTGGGAGCTTTGCATTCATTTTGTACTCTACACAACAACCTTGTGTTTCTAGCTATTTTCTCTTAACCCAGAAACCCTATAGAGTACTAATTGAGAGTATTAGTACTCTCAATTTGCCCCTGCGGAGGCAAACAATACAGAAATGTTTTGAGAAAATTGAGCGTGTTACCTGAAAGGTACTAAAAATTACATGTTGGGGCAGGGAGTAGTATATACACATGGCATTACCAGTTCAAAGTCAAACTCAAGCAATAGTTTGCACTCTAGACACCAACCTTATGTTTCTAATCATTTTCTCTTACCCAGAAACCCGGGAAGCTGTATTCGTACTGTCTGTGAAGCAAGGGGTGATCCAGATTTTAAAGCTCTAAAGCGTATACTTTGGGGATTCTCCATATGAAATAAGTTACAAAAATACGACTATGAATTTTTGTAAAGGGCTTGGAAAAAACCTATGAAGTTGAGAGTCTCTGAAACTCAATTTCATTTTAGTATGCCTTCTTTAACAATAGGCACTAAGGTAAAACAATGAGTTTTATATTGGACATTAAATTGCAAGTCCCAAATCTATATTTTTCTGCCAAGAATACTTCCATAGAAGTAGAGGTCAGGGTAAATCAAGGATTCCAGCAACATGGAAGCATAAGGCCTTTATAAGAAAACCACTCTTAGAAAGATGTTTTGACATCATATGACTGAAATCCAATCATGAACAACTTTGTTAATTTGTATATCACTGTGATTCAACTTTTAAAAATAAAAATTTAAGAAGTTAAAAGGGAAAAGAGAACGACCTTTTGAGAATCTATTATGAAAAATTATATGCCAAGAATCCAAAAACTAGTAAGAGCAGTGCTTTCCCTATAGTTGTGCCATGACTTGAGTTAGACACTACTCCTTTTAATCTTTAACTTTTGCATCCAAAACATTCTCTATACTAACAAAATTTTAATTAACATGAAATGGATTAGTAAAGTAAATTTTTGACTATGAAATTAGCTTAGAGGTGAAACTATTACAGCTTTCTTGGAAAGCAATTTGAGAGAATATTAAGAATTTAAAAGATGAACATGTAGATGCCTATCTTAAGGTAATAATTACGGAGACCAATGAATATTTGGACAGAGTATTTATCATTCTGAATAACTGGAAGCCTGCATGTGCAATGACCAATATCGGGTGAGTGAATAAATAAATTATTTTAAAATAATGTGTGTTAGTTCATTATTTAAGTGTACTTAAATAAGTGTACTTAAATAATGAACTAATACACATTAATTAGAATGATACTTTAAAAATATCCCATTAAATGAATGTTTAAATTTAGTATTACAAAAGTTATTTACAGAGTAAAATCTCAAAGCCGAACAATGATATTGTAAAAAAATTAACACTGGCTGTGTGCAAGTATTGGCCTTTAAGGAATTGTTACTTCCTGCTTTGCTCTTTTATATATTTTCCTAACTTTATGTAATAAGCATATGTCCTTATTATTATAGAAAAACTACTCATTGTTTTAATGAAAGAATTTGATCTGAAAATGGAGACACCTATGACTCAAAAGAAGCCTAGTGTCAGATGTACTTCATTACTGGTATCAGTTAACAAGACAGCCTTCTCTGGCAAGTGCCTGGGATCAGGTTTGACAGAATTTTAAAAAGGTCTCTGTCTATGAGCAGCAGACAGGAACTGCTTAGTTTTATAACATGGTAAAAGAATGGGCAAAGGGAGCCCGATTCAACCAGCCTGTCTGCCTTGGAAATTGTATTCTATTTGTGTAACTGCTCATGCTTGGTTGACAGATCAAGGGGCACCCTGCAGATCCTCACAAGGCAAGAACTTAGATGATAATTTCAGGCCACAACAGATGGGAACTGTGAGTGCAGAAGGTCACTCAAAATATTAGTTGCTTTTTCTTCGTAGAGCTATGAATAGAGGAAAGAAGTTGCAGGCTGGCCGTAAGATAGTTTATTTGATTCAGGCCAGAATGTTCCTATCAGTATGCTCACAGGGAAGAGCATAGAGACACAGCCAGACTTTGAATTAAGTTCATCCCAAGACCATCAGAACCAAAGGTAGAGAATGACAATTGGGTCAAAAGTTAAGGAAAAATAGGAGTAATCTGAGGATGTCCATATATGTATATCACCAGGCCCTAATAAATACGGTATGTCCACTGTCAAAAGTATGCCCTGTCTTTTATCTAACAATTCTGAGATGAATAATTCTGAATACAAGTTAAAAATTAAATACTCATATCATAGTACTCAACATGCTCAAATTACCACTAAAACCCATAATGATGAAATTTCCACCAAGGCGATTGGGTGGTAATACGAAAGGTCCTATGGATGGTGGTAGGGGGACATTGACACTTTGATAGCAGGTATGGTGATATTGGTGATATTATACTATATATAAAACTTAAAGTGATTAAACTCTTGTAAACCACTGCTTTCTCAATTAAAAATAAATAAAGTTGGGGCCAGTGTGATAATATAGATGTTAAAGAGTTTGCCTTGCCCACGACTCATCTGGTTCAATATCTAGCACTGCATATTGCTCACCAAGCACCTGCAGGAGTGATCCCTGGGGAAAGAGCTAGAACTAAACTCTAAGGACAGACACGTGTAGTCCACTCCTACAAAAATGATTAATTTTTCTTTTTAGAAATGAGATGATGCCAGATGTTATAGATGGCAAAAATGCATTTCAGTAACGAGGTTAAAAACATGTTTTCCAGGGGACAGAGAGATACTACAGTGTGCAGGACACTTGCCTTGCATGCAGCTGACCCGGTTTCAGTCCCTGGTCCTGAAATGGTCCCTCAAGCAGTATCAGGAGTGATCTGGGTACAGAGCCAGGAGTAAGCCCTGCGCATTGTCCGGTGTAGCCCCCAAACAAAAATCGAACAAAACAGGTTTTCCGTACCTTAATAAGATGCCTGAGTTTGTGAATGGGATACATTTAAATGGGGAAAACATTATCTCAGCATTCTCAAATCTATGACAAAGTCATTAAATACATGAAGTAGAGCAAGCAGTCTCTTCAACAAATGGTGCTGGTAAAACTTGATAGATATATGTGAAAAACTGAATCTGGAACCATATCTCAAATTTCACAAAAATTAACTTGAAGTGGAATACAATCCTGAAGAAAATATCAAAGCCAATTTTTAAAAATCACACGGAGAAACATACACAGAACTCTCCATGAAATAAACTTAGAGATGTCCTCAACAATAACAGCAATTACAATAATTTGACTCTAATAACAAATACAATAAAAAATAAACACAGGACTACATCAAATTAAAAAGGTTTTGAATGGTAAAAGAAAAGAGAGCTAAAATAAAATCACACTCTACTGAATGAGAAAAAAATACTTTCACACAAAAAGGCTGATAGAGGGTTAATATCCAAGGTTTATGAGGCACCGATAAAGCTGAACAAAAATAGTATCCAATAACCCCATTCAGAAATAAGGAGAGGGAACATTAAATGCTTGAAACAACTGTATAATGAACAACTTAGTAAATCATGATGTTTTTAATGAAAATTAATTATACAAAATGGAGAAAGGAGAAAAACATACAGACGGGAAATAGGCATATGGAAAAGTGTTCATCCTTCTTAATGCTTAGAGAAACACAAATCAAAACAATAACAAGATATTAACTTATGCCACTGAAAATGACATATACCTTGAAGACAGGAAATAAACAGTGTTGGAAGGCATGTGATGAGAAAGAAACCCTGTTGGTGATGTCTTCTGATTAAAACTCTACAGAAAGCAGTATTAACATTTCTCAAAAAAAGAAAAATAGAACTTCAATTCTACTCAGTGATAACACACCTTGGCATCTATCTTTAAAACACAAAAATATTAATGGAAGGGCATATGCATACCTACATTCATTGTAGCACCTAGTACAATAGCCAGGATATGAAAACCGCCCAAATGTCCAATTATGGATGAGTGGATCGATCAATTGTGGCATACAAGAGGCATAAGCAAAAGAGCCATAGTCACTCAATTAGAAAAATGCAAATCAAAACAAAGAGATGTCATCATAACTGTGAGAAAAGCACATTATCAACAAGTCTGGAAATAGCCAGTGTTGGCAGGGTTGTGGTGAAAAAGGAATCTGCATCCATTGTTGGTGGGAGTGCCATCTGCTCCAGCTTAAATAGATAACAATATGGAGAACTCTCAAAAATAGTATACTATAACTCCCACTTAATCCAGCAATACCAGTTCTTGGTATCTATCCCACAAACCAAAAAAATCACCCCAATAATTCAAAAGTATATTTGCACATGTATGTTAATTGCTGCATTTAGTACAATAGCCAAGAGATGGAAACAACCCAAATGCCCAACTACAAAATCAAGAAGCTGTGGTAAATATACACAGTGGAATACTATGCAGCTCTAAGAAAGAACAAAATCATGTATTATTCGCAACAAGGGTGGAACTAAATATATCATGCTAAGTGAAGTCAGTCAGACTGAAAGAAATAGATACAGAATGATTTTTCTCATATGTGGAACTTAAAGGCACACAGTGAGGTAGAGAAAACAGTTCAAAGGCAACAAAACAGAAGAACTGATCTGTTCTTCTGGGTCCTTGGAGAGACGGAGGTGTGTACACTGATGATGATGGTGTAATGTTGGAATTATGTGCATGAGAAACCATTATTAACAGTACTGTAAACCACAAAAAATCAATAAAAAAATGAAGTTGTGGCATATATACACAGCTAAGCAGCTTCAATAAAAGTTCAAATGATGCAATTTGTCACTATTTGGATAGGACTAGAGGGTATCGTGTCAAACAAAGCCTGTCAAAAAGAGAGGGTCAGATACATAATGATGAGTCTGATTTGAGAGAAAAAATATTCATATAAAGAAGAAACAAATCACCAGATAAAACAGAATTGTGGAGTTATGATCATTTTCAAAACTGAGCTTCCCTGGGGTGGGAGTAGATGGCAGGGGTCAATAGTGGTGGTGGGAAGTGGGCACTCTGCTAGTGGGCATGGTGCTGAAACAGCATATGCATGAAGATACCATTAACACACTGTAAATCATGGGAACGCAATAAAATGAGGGAAATAAATGAGGAACACTTAATTAAAGTCATATGATATGAATTAATTTTTTGAATACATGAAACCAATTGTGCTCTGAAATTCATGGCTCATATATGTTTATTCTGTCTTTAGCTCAATTTAATGAAGGCCTTAGGAACTTTTATACTTTCATTATTCAAAAGCCCTCTCAAAAAGTTTTATTATAAAAATTATGATACTATCACATATAATTAAAGGAGACTAATAAAGGACATAAATAATTATGAGAAAATAAATAAATTACTGAATTTTTTTAGATTTTTATTTTTGAGGATAAAATTGATGGAGTTATTAAAGAAATCAGACAACACTTATGAATTATTTTTATTCTGTATATTTTTTAAAACTTCATGAAAACTTGAAATGGCCCATTCTTGAAATGGAAGTTTTCTGTACTGCTTCATAAACAAACTCTATGATAGTAGATTTGTCAGAGGAGTTAAACAGTATGGATTTAAAAAGGAAATTTAAAAAAAGAAATGAAACTATTCTATTCTTAGGCAAAATTGACTCCTTTAAGTTTTAATGCAACTATATAGAAAATAATATATATATATATATATATATATATATATATATATATATATATACCTTTTGCATCATACTTCACATAGAATTTGAGGACTGGACCTTCTAAACCATATGGTATCGTCCAATAAGAAAGTGATTTTAAAAACCTTATGGACATGGCCTGGGAATTCTTAATCATTGAGAATGTTTAAAAGGTATCAATTTTAATATGAATACAGAGGCTGGACTGTATATCTATGTTGAATACAAGAAGAAATTCTAAGTATCCTTCCTAAGTGTTATTCAATGTAGCAAAAATTCATTTGAATACCTACTGTATATCAAACACTGGAAGACAGTGATGTATAATACAAAGTTTCTTAGAGATTATCCTGTCTGCCTAATTCTCAAACCAAATACTTATGCAAAATGATGCATATTTTGCAAATCATAGTCAAATACTGTCCTATTGTTCATCGATTTTGCTCCAGTGGGCCCAGTAACATCTCCATTTTGAGACTTGTTGTTACTATGTTTGGCGTATTGAATACGTCATGGGTAGCTTGCCAGGCTTTGTTGTGCGGGCGAGATACTCCCAGTAGCTTGCTGGGCTCTCCGAGAGGGGCGGAGGAATTGAACCTGGCTCCGCCATGCTGGCTGCAGGCAAGGCAAATCATAGTCATACTACTTAATTCTCACATTAATATGCTCCATGACTCAAACCCTTGGCCATGGATGATTGTACCACAGAGGGAAGAGAGGGTCGTGCAAACAGGACCCAGACTGAACCAGTCTCTTTCTATTATTAGCGTAGGAATTATTATTCTGAGTGTTAATTGAAGTCAAGTGGACATGTACTGAAGGACATGTAAAATTAGAACCATAGTTATGACCTCAGCATTTAGCATGGTATGGTAGCACGATGCTCCTGTTGTTCATCGATTTTGCTTGAGCGGGCCCAGTAACGTCTCCATCGTGAGACTTGTTGTTACTGTGTTTGGCATATTGAATACATCACGGGTAGCTTGCCAGGCTCTAGTCGAGCGGGTGAGATACTCTGGGTAGCTTGCCGGGCTCTTTGAGAGGGGCAGAGGAATCGAACCCGGCTTGGCTGGGCCGGCTGCATGCAAGGCAAACGCCCTACCACTGTGCTATCTCTCCAGCCCCGACCTCAGCATTTAACCCTCTATAATCAAGTCTGCTACTGGCGCCCACTCGAGTAAATCGACGAATGGGATGACAGTGATATAGTGATAGAGTAATAATCAAGCCCAAAATTAATGATCTGAATATTTTCTAAAGACATTTTGACTTCCTGATCAGTCTAACCCATTTCTATCTATACTGAGGATTTTTACTCACTTTTCTCCCATAATCCTTCTCTTTCTACCAAAATAATTCCATCTTTCAGGAACAACTCAAACTGTATCCACAGTCATACTAGAACGCTTATTTTTCAGAAACTCCAATAGTACTAGCAATATTAAAAGCATCATAACAAAATGAAAATTAATGATACCAACCCAATAAAGTATATACTATGATGAACTATTTTGAAATATTACACATATATTACTTAATTTATACCATTTTAAAACAAGTATAAATATTTTAACACCGAAGAAAATGATACAGAGAAGCAATTTGGCCACTAAGGGAGATAAAGCAGTACTTGTTAGATGCAGATAAAGGCTTTCCTTGTTAGATTTTATATATTATCTAGTCTTTACATACATGATTTCATTTACTCCTTACAGCAATCTTATTCAGTATGTCATATTATTCCCACAATAAATATGAGTAAATGATATCTCAGATATTATTCAACGTTATACAGAAAGTGTGCCACACTTAAAGATTAACACACAAATTGCCTATAATGCCCCAATTGCTAAGCACTAGACTACTATAAATCCCGATTATAAGGACTACATAATATCCTTTTGGACATAAAATGTACAAAATAATTCAATAAATAGAAACTGAGAGCTCTAAAATATTTTGTTCTAATGAGGCACCAAAAAAGAAATATTGGAATAAGATGTCAAAAACAATAATGGACTTTTTTGCTTATGTTGAAAATGAAAATTGTAACTTTCTCTGGAATCTTTAAACCCTAAAAGTTAATTCGTTTCTGTAATATTTTGATGCATCCATGCACTTCTTAATTTAACTACAAACTATTATTACATCAGCCCTTCTATCTGTGGCAAATGAGGTAGGTTAACCCAGCCCTCAAGGTTGCTTATCCTTGAAAGATTTTCAGCTTGGTGTTTGTTGTTTGTGTCCTGGTTTATTCCAGCTAGAGTAAAAGAGAGAAATGATTATAGTCTGGGTATCTTTGCCTCATTTACTTAGCGGTAGGACCATTTTTTCATCGACCTACAAGAAGTTGAGAAACCCTAGCTTAATAAAGGAAATAAATACAACCTATTTTTATATAGAAAGGAAACAGATTGAGTGACACTCAAGGTACCCAATGGAGTCTCGTTTTCACCAATTAGAACAAAATCAAGTCTAGTCCTTTTTGCAGCATTTTATTTTTTTTATCATTTTTTTATTAGTGAAACACCATGAAGTACACTTATAGACTTATAAATTTTTGTGCTTGGGTTTCAGTTATACAATGATCAAGTACCCATCCCTCCACCAGTGCCCATCCTCCCCCACCACGGGTCCTAGCATCCCTCCCACCCCCCATCCTCCCCCCCCCATCCCACCCTGCCGCTGTGGCAGGGCATTCCTCCCTGTTCTCTCTCTCTTCTTTTGGGTACTGTGTTTTGCCAGAGAGGCATTGAGTGGCAGTCATGTTTGGTCTATAGACCACTTTTAGCATGTCTCTCCCACCCTGGGAGGGTCTTCACAACACCCTTTATTTGGTGCTCTCTTCTCTATCTGAGCTTCCTTCTCACCTAGCACATGTGGCTGGCCTTCAAGTCATGGAGCAAAATTCCTGGTACTAATCTGAGCCTTTCCTGGGTGTTAGTCTCCCGTTTTGTTGCTTTATGTTCTCCAGATGAATGCAATCTTTCTGTGTCTATCCCGCTCTTTCTGACTCATTTCGCTTAACATGATACTTTCCATGTAGTACCACTTGTATGTAAATTTCATAACTTCATCTTTTCTAACAGCTACATAGTACTCCATTGTGTAAATGTACCAAAGCTTCTTTAACCAGTCATCTGTTCTCGGGCACTCAGGTTTTTTCCAGATTTTGGCTATTGTAAAGAGTGCCTTTTTGCAGCATTTTAAAAGAAGGTTTGGGGTAAAGTTTTTCTGAATCATCTGTTGTGATGATGAACGATGGGAAGATATTTTTGATATCAAGGGATTAGTGGAAATGAGAATGCAGTATTAACTCTGTGTTTTAAAGAAAATTTAGTGGTGATTTAATTTTAAATATCATCCACAATATTCTAAACTAGCCATTGCCTATACTTAGTAGCATTCCAGAGAATTCATGGATTCTGGAACGGATTAACTGCAGCTTTGGGTTGTTCTCATCATAGTAGAATAAGTAAAGCATTTCTTCTCCTCTAGCTTCTCCCTGGCAAAGTATTATTACCCTAAATTTTCCATAACAACATTTACTATCATTTTGTTTATTAGTTTTATGTTTCTATAAAACATACTATTAAAGTGTGTATCTACTAAAATTATCTTCCAAACAAATAAAAGTGTGATAATATGTACTGTTTATTGAATTTTTATGATACATTCATAAATATTATTTTATTTTAATTAAGCAGTTAAGGAATCTTTAGGTATTTTACTAAGCATATTACAGATAATTGGTCAAATAATCCTCATAATTATATTATGAAATATTACCGCTGGAGCGATAGCACAGCGGGTAGGGCGTTTGCCTTGCACACAGCCAACATGGCCGACCCGAGTTCGATTCCTCCGCCCCTCTCGGAGAGCCCGGCAAGCTGCCGAGAGTATTCGATATGCCAGACACAGTAACAACAAAGTCTCCAATGGAGACGTTACTGGGCCCGCTCGATGATCAACGGGAGGGCCTTTACTTTTACTTTTTACTGCTATACTGGGCTGGAGTGATAGCACAGTGGGCATGGCGTTTGCCTTGTACACAGCCAACCTGGGTTCAATTCCTCTGTCCCTCTCAGAGAGCGCAGAAAGACCAAGAGTATTCTGCCTGCACAAGCTCCTTGTGGTGTATTTGATATGCCAAAAACAGTAACAACAAGTCTCACAATGAGTACGTTACTGATGCCTGCTCAAGCAAATCGAACAATGGGAAGACAGTGCTACAGTGCTACACTGCTATTGCTATACTGCAGATAAAAAAAAAACTGAGACTCAAAGAAAGTTATAGAGATAGTTAGTGGAACCAAGCTTCTCTAGACTCTAAGATGGTACAAAAGAAAACTGGTCTGTACTACCTCCTAAATCAACACTTACTCTATATGTGCAAATTATTTTCTTTAGCATATCAGTTAGGTCCACTCACAGATTTACATAGCACAGAAAAGATCATCTCTGTGTTAGATCATGTATGCACAAACTTGACAAAAACACATATACTTAAAGCCTTTACAGTAGCAGTTATTATGCCAATGCTAAGAAAAATCACTTTTAAAAAGTATCCTGAATTTGCACCATTTTCTCTGGGGAACACTTCACAACTTTTATAGAACTAGTGACTACCCTTTGTTTTGGCTCGGGTATAGTTTCGGTCACTCTTCCTGTTTCTTTGTGCCGAGGAGTAAGTAAGCACTGATATACCATAAAGTTGATCAGAATAAATTCATTCATCAATAGGGACTTTCACCTGGGTATTAAAGAGAAAAAATAGTTAAGGGTTAAAAAGGAATAAGAAAAATTTCACATTCCTCCTAATACCACACAAACATATTTCAATTTTTCCCTATATTTTAAACTATGCAAAATCTGTAATGGAAGTTGCTTCAGGTATTCTTTCAGACACTGTTATCATATCAAGCTTTTCTCTATGGAAATAATGTTTTAGATGCTATTCCCACAAACTGCTAAAGGGGCTGTCTTAAGTACTTCTTAAAAATATGACTTTTTTATTATGCTACTTTGCTGGACCTCGACTGTAAGACTTATTTATTTAGTTGTCTTCTGTGAAGTTTTGCTTGCAAATACTTGTAGGCTCATGAAAACCTAGGGAATTAAGGGAACGTCTTGGCAACAAAATTACTATATAAGAAGGTTGTAGATATACAGGAATGCTGTCTATTTTTGTGTAGAAATTATATAAAAATTCTCCAACAGTCTCTTTAGAGCTGAGTACTCCTCCCAGGAATCAAAAATATGGCCCATATCCATACTCTAGATTTCTTAATCATATCTCACATCCATGAGTAATCCTGGATACAACAGTTGCTACAAAACCATTTCACACACATAAAGATATTTATAAGAAGAAGAAAAGAAAAGAACAAGTGGGGTAGAGAAATTGGAGACTTTGTAACCCTAGAATATTGCTAGTAAAAGTGTAAAATGAATCACCTGCTATGAAAACAGTATGGTAGTTTCTCGAAAAAAAATCAAAGTCAGAATTAATTTATGACGCAACAACTCCTTTCCTAAGTATAAACTCATGTGCACTTAAAACTGGTATTAGGGTCCAGAGAGATAGAACAGTGGGCATGGGGCATTTGCCTTGCACGTGCCTAATGGGTTTGAATCCTCAGTACCTCTTAAGGTACCCTGAGTCTGCCAGGATTGATTCCTGAGAGCAAAGCCAGGAGCAAGATCTGAGCACCAAGGGGTGTGACCCAAGAACCAAACAAACAATAACCCAAAATACAAAAACCAAAACTCTGCTCTTAAAAGACATATTATGTGATAATATGCATTGCAGCATCACAGACTTAGACAAAGGCAAAGGCCATGCAAATTTCCACCAAAAGATGAATGGCTAAGGAAAATGTAAGTGTACATTTATGAATCAACTTTTAAAAGGAATTAATTCCTAACAATGCTACAACATATAGAAACCTTGAAAACATGCTAAGTGAAATATGACAGACATAAAGGGAAAACTCTATATGAGTCCACATATATGACATATCTACAATAAGCAAATTCATAGAGGCACAGAATAGATGGGGAAGGGAAAATACAGTTAAAAGCTTAATGGTTTCAGATTTTCTTTCTTGTTATTATTTTTATTTACTTTTTAAATTATGGAGTGTTTTATGTAATTAAAGAGCTGTAATTTACAAAGTTACTGAAGTTGAGTTTTAGACACATAATGTTCTAGCACAAATCCCACCCACTGTCATCTTCCCTCCGCCCATATTCCTAAATTCCCCCCAGAGCCCCAGCCCATCACCTTGACAGGCACATTTGAAAGCTTAGTGGTTGTGATTTGGATCTTATGTTTTCAGCATCATTGATCGAATCTGTCACTTAATCACTTAACTTCCCGTTAGTCGTCGATTTGCTCGAGCGGGCGCCAGTAACGTCTCCATTTGTCCCTGTCGCGTGCTAGTGTAGCCCAATGGCATCTCTTCGCTCCGGGAACATGGAGGGCCTCAAACCGATCGTTCATGACCTTGACAAAGAAGTCTGACCATCTGGTAGGTGGGCGGCCACGCGGTCTCTTGACATCCCGTGGAATCCAATCAGTAACAGCTCTAGTCCAACGGTCGTCTTTAAATCTCATTACGTGACCAGCCCATCTGATTTTCGACACCTTGGCAAATGAGACAGCGTCCCTGATCCTTGATCGTCGACGGATGTCAGAACTCCGGATTCTTTCTCTCATTTGAGTGAAACGTGATATTCCAAGCAAAGCTCTTTCTATTCTTCTTTGGGAGACCTGAATGGCGTTCTCATCTTGTTTGCATAGGGCCCAGGTCTCTGAGGCATATGTTAATGCAGGAAGAACAGTGGAATCTGTAAATGAGATATATAGCCATATCACCCCCCGGCATTACCAATATACCTGAGGCTTGTAACCCCTGCTGCCATAACTTCCCTTTCTCATTTCTTCCTTCTGGCCCTAACTTCTTTCCTCTCTGTCCTTCTCCTTCCTATATTCTGTGACCAAGGGTGACTGAGGAATTCTCCTTATACATGACTGAGGAATTCTCCTTATACATCATTGCATTCCCTCATCCAGTTAGTCTATCTACCAAAAAATAAGTGCAGCATCATGTCCTACTTCTTCTAGCTTACATCACACAATAGGATGTCTTTATAGTTCCATCTAGATTGTAGCAAATTGTATGATTTCACAGTTCTTTGCAGCTGTATTATATTTTGTTATGTATACCGCATCTTCATAATCCTTTCATCTGTTATTGGAATTGCTATTGTACTAAGTTGTACAATGGGTAATGATGTGCACTTGACGTTTGAAGGAATGTTTTTGTGTCCTAATAGTGGTGCTTCTGAGACTTATGGCAGTTCAATTCGAAGTTTACTGAGAACTCTCCACGATATTTTCCCTAGGGGCTAAACCAGACAACATTCCCACCAGCAGTAGATGAGAGTTCCTTTTTCACCATATCCATGCTAACACAGATTGTTCCCACTATGTTCATATGAATCATTTTCACTGGTTGTCTTGATTTGGAATTCCCTAGTGATAAATGATGATGAACATTTTTCATTTTTCATGTGGCTATTGGCCATCTGCCTGTCTTCTTCCAAAAAGTCTATTTATTTCTTCTTCCCATTTGATAGATTTTAGGGGGATTTTTTTGTGGATTTTTGCAAGTATTTTATGTATCTTGGATATAAACCCATTATCTGATGTGTTGAATGAGAGCTTTTTCCTATTCAGTTATCTGTCCTTTAGTATTAACCATTGTTTCTTTTGCCATGTATAAACTCTTTAATCTGGGCACTGAAAGGATAGTATAATGATTAGAGCATTTGCCTTACATGTGACCAACCCGGGTTTAATCCCTAGTATCCCGTATGGTTCCCAGAGCACTTTCTGGAGTGACCCCTGAGTAATCAAGAGTAGCCAAGAGTAACCAATGAGCACAGCTGGGTATGGCAAAAAGGCTAAAAAAACTCTTTAATTTTATATAGCTCCATAGGCTTTTTAAAAATTTGGTTGCTATTACCAGTAGCATCATATCATTGAAGATCCCTTTGAGGCCCAAATCTTGGCACATTCTGCCTCTATTTTTCTCTATTTTTATAGTTTCCAGTTGAATCTCAAGGTCTTTGATCCACTTTGAATGAGACTTTTGTGTAAATGTAAGGTATGGATCCAGCTTTGATTTTTTTACATGTGTTTCTTAAGTTTTCCCTGCACAATTTATTGAAGAGGCTATAATTACTACATTTATTGTTCTCAGCTCTTTGGTCAAAAATTATTTGTCCATACAAGTGGGGATTTGACCTTGGGTACTAGATTCTGACCAACTGGTCAGAAAGTCTTCTTTATTCCAGTACCATGATATTTTGATGACTATAGCTCTAGAGTACAGTTCAAAATTAGGTAATGAGGTAAAGGTAAAGGTAAAGGTAAAGGCCCTCCCGTTGATCGTCGATTTGCTCGAGCGGGCCCAGTAATAAATTTTTATTTTTATTTTTATAAATAAAATAGTTTCTTATTTTTCAGTAAGGCTTTGGCTATTCAGATTGTGTAATGATTTCATAAAAACTTCCCTACTGGCTTGTCTAGGTCCTTGAAGAATGTCATCTGAATTTGGACGGGAACTGTGTTGAATCGATACAGCAGTTTAGGTAGCACAGTCACTTTAACAATATTGATTCTTCCAATACATGAGCATGGAAAATGGATAAACAATCAATTTCCATTGCATAAAGTCTTCATCTATCTCCTTTTTTAGTTATTAGCAATCCATAGCAACAGAACTCAGTATGCACAGAACCATAACATCAACATTGTTGGCAAAAGACCATCCATCAACAATAATGAGGTGACAGAAATCAAGAGAAGTAGACAAATGGAAGAGAATACAATATGTACTTGACAGATAATAATTGTAAGTGGAATAATCTCTGAGTTATAGGAATACAAGAAAGAGAGAGAAAAGAGAAGGGGGGAGAAAGAATGGTCGAAGAAATAATAACTGAGAACTTCCCCAGTTTCTGGGGAAAGGCTTCTGTACAGATTCAAGAGACCCAACAAGTAGCAAACAAACTCAAACAAAACAACTCTGAGACATAACGTGACCAAAATGGTAAAAGCAAAAGACAAAGAACAGACAACTTGAAGTGGCAAGAGAGAAAAAATACCCTCAAATACAGAGGAAACATCATGAAAATTAGCATGGGAATAATGGTGGAGGGAAGTTGACACAGGTGGTGAGATTGAGGCTAAAATATTTTATACCTAAAACCCAACTATCAATAATTTTGTAAATCACAGTTCTTTCATTAAATAAAATGTAAAAATAAACACAAGAATCACAACAGACTTTCCATTTGATATCATACAAGCAAGAAAAGAATTCAATGACATATTCAAAGTATTAAATGGGAAAGACGTCCAATTGTGCAAATTTCTCCCTTAAACTTGTGAGAAGGATAGGAACCCTTTCAGACAAAAATGAGCTGGCAGTATTTGCAATAAATAAAACAAACCTGCAAGAATTACTAAAAGGCTACCTTTAAAAAACAAACAGATGGGATGGAGAGATAGCACAGAGGGTCGGGCGTTTCCCTTGCATGCAGCTGACCCAGGTTCGATTCCCAGCATCCCATATGGTCCCCTGAGCACCGCCAGGAGTAACTTCTGAGTGCAGAGCCAGGAGTAATCCCTGTGCATCGCCAGGTGTGACCCAAAAAGCAAAAAAAAAAAACCCAGACACTTGCAAAAATGAAATGATTCCACAAAAATGGCAACATGGTCCCTTATATAAATATTCTCTCAATGTCAATGAACTAAATTTTCCTATAAAAAGACATAGAGAAGATGGGTGGATAAGAAAAGAAAACCTGCCTTTTTATTGCCTACAATAAAGACACCTTAACTCACAGTATGAATACAGAATCAAAGTGAAAGGATAGAGAAAAATCCAAGGAGTCAATGACAGATAAAAAATAAGCTGTGGCAGCCATACTTAAACCAAACAGTATTCAACATAAAGAAAATAATTAGAGACAGTAATGGACACTATTTACTAGTTACAGGAATGCTAAATCAAGAAGTACTATGATTAGCGTTTATGCATGAAAAGAAGGCTCAGCAAAGTTTTTAATATTTCTGCTCACACACCTAAAGAAACACACCTGTACATTCGGTTGTCGAGAGCTGCCTCCCAGTCCACACCAGGTCACCCAATCAGAGTAACAAAGAGACAGGGGACTCATGGATAGATGGTAAAAATGGCCCGTTTAATGCAGAGCTGCTAGTATACATATAGAACATCTGAAAGGGTTTGAAGTATAGGACTGCGCATATGTGTGGTTGATCATTTACAGAGGTAAACATTTCAGCAAAGGAAATTCTCTGGGGGAGATTAGCTCACGGAGACACTCTGTCTCCCAGGGACATCTGTATTGCTTTTCTCTTTCCCGTAAGTTTTACGTATTAAACAATTAAGTTTACTTCTTATTAATACTTGCAGTTATTTGGATAAACATAGCAAGAGATATAGATTCCAAAACTTAGTTCTCTGAGCTCTGAGAACAAGCAAAGCTTTTACCATAAATTCCAGACTAAGTCCTAGGCAGGTTCAGCTTGTCCTTCCCCATGGGGGTCCTGTCTCTTAAGTCATAACAGCTTGCATAAAGACCATGCATTTGTGCTTTCTAAAATGTCCCATTTTGATGCCAGGGTAGCTTTGCTACTCGCCCCAGGACCATCCCAGTTCCATAGCAGGACTTCCCGTTTTGGGTGTTAGGAACTATAGCAACTGAAGCCTGAGTCAAGAAATTCTGATGGATGTTCGGGGGTAGATATATGTCAGAGTCAAGCAACTCCCAGATATTAGAAACATAGCCTTAAGGTCTTTCTATGTTTAAGCAAAGAACATTGCTCTATAGTAACATGAAAAGGCTATAGGGGAAATAGAACGCAAGCAATTCACTACAAATACATAGCCCAGAATTACCAGAAATTGTTGGCTTATAAGTAACCAATACTGACTTGGGGAACTATGACAATGACAGGTAAAGCACAAAGGAGAGGTTAAAGATAAACTCAGGGGAGTAGGGAAGCTCACAAGGGCACTATAAGCTTCTCTGGTGGGAGGAAAAGGGGCAATTCACCGATGAAGCCTAAAACACTTTGGGTTAATATCCAACACATCATGATTAAGTGGGATTCATCCCAAGGGATTCAAGGATGATTCAATATATGCAAATAAATTAATATAATGACCAACATTAGTCAAAACAAAGATAAAATAAGATCATATAAAAATGTAGAAAAAAATACTTTACAAGGTTTAGCATCAGTTAATGATAAAATTCCTCAACAAAATAGAGGTGGAAGAAACTTTCCTCAAGATAGTCAAGATAGTAATGATCATCTATAATAAGCCCAAGCTAGTATCATTCTTAATGGTGATGAACTGATAGCATTCACCACGTGATCAGGTATGAAGTAATGACGTCCACTGTCTCCACTTTTATTTAATATAGTATTATAAATCCTAGCTACAGCAATCAGACAAGAAATATAAATTAATGAAATGCAAACTGGAAAGAAAGAAATCAAATTATCTCTTGCAGATGACATGATAATATACTTAGAAGACCCTAAAGAACCCCCCAAAATTCCTAGAAACAATAAACCAATGAAACAAATTAGCCAGCTACAAAGTCAATACATAACAGTTGATTGCATTCTTACACAAATAATCAGAGAAGAAAGCAACCAAGGAGTCTTTCTCACTTAAAACAATGTCCCAAAACATGAAGTATCTGGGAGTCAACAAAAGACATGGGGAATCTATATGATGGTTTCAGGCTAATAGGACTGATGAAGATAGTGGCAAATGTTTCACAATACTGCAAATACAATTAATACAACTGAATTGTATACTTAAAAAATCCTAAAAATTTCAAATTTGAGGTCGGAGAAATAGTGCAAGGTTTAAGTCACTTACCTTGCAAACAGCCATTCCTGATTTGATCCCCGCAATTCATATGGTGCCAAGAACAACAGCAGGAATAACCCCTGAGCACAGAGCCAAGTAGCCATATATAATGCAAGTACCTAAACCCCAGTACTATTTATCTGGCCTCTTTGATAAGACATTAATTTTGACTGATTTTTGAGAACATCTAGAATAATGTTCTTAAATCTTTTTACACATGCAGATGGGTACCTGTTCTGATTTCCAGTCCACATACTGGCAGGTATAACAACAGTTTTCAAACTTTCTGTACCTGCATACCAGCACCAGTGATTGAAAGTGATTGAAGATCACTGATATAAGTCTATCACTAACAGTGAGTGACAGAAAAGATATTGAACTCATTCGCAATATTTAGATTAGCTAAGTGGTAGCATTTTGGAACATACATTTGCTTGAAGATAGGTAGGATAATGAGTTCAGTGTGGAATGTCTTATATTGGAGATGCCTAAAAATACCTCTTTAGCAATAGCCTATATATATTCGCATATCATTAAGAATTGGAGATATAAAAGTCTATTTAGTAGCATAATTTCCTAAGTCTCGTGTAAGCATTAATGTGTATTCAACACATAGAATAGGTTATTCAATTAAAATCTCTAAAAACTTCTCCATCAAATCTTTGATTGGACTTTGCTTATAAGCACCAGCTATAAAAAACAATTTAATAAAATTTCAAAAAGAAAGCATATTCATTTTCCAGGAAATCTAAACAATTTATTCTATTCAAAATTGAATTATAACAGCTTTGCAGAGCAATCCATAATCAACATTAACAAGAATGGCAGCATTGCTTTGGTATGGCTATGCTTGGTTTCAAATCTTAAGAAAAGGTTGAGATGAGATCTTTTAGTTTTCAGAAATTTGCTTTAAAAATACACACCTCAGAGCCGTGGGAAAGCGGCTCTTAATGTATCTAATGCTTGAGAAAAGTCTTGCTTCTATTTTTGATTCCCTCAAAGTAAATTTTCTCATTGTGAAAGCATCTCTCAGGTTCTCAAGTAGCCATATTCTCCCTGTTTATAAACCATTACAACAAATCTGAGTTTTCTTTTATTTCTTTTTTTTTCTTTTTGGGTCACACCCAGCAATGCACAGGGGTTACTCCTGGCTCATGCACTCAGGAATTACCCCTGGCGGTGCCCAGGAGACCATATCAGATGCTGGGAATCCAATCCGGGTCGGCCGCATGCAAGGCAAATGCCCTACCCACTGTGCTATCACTCCAGCCCCAAATCTGAGTTTTCTTAAGATGAGGTGGTATGGCACTATGACTTCAGTGTCCTTGATAGTTATCTTGTGGTTTTAAAGTGTCTTATCACTTGCAATACAAAGGTTTTTCTTGAATTTTCCAGAAAACCAAGTAAATTAAAGTATTTTATCCTTTAATTTTAAAGAAAATAATAAGTATACATTTAATTTTGATAAATATATTTATTACTCACAAACCACATAATTACATTTAATTAATATATTCTGCACATTTTATGTGTCTTTTTTCCATTATTAATGTGATAACTACACAAGAACAGGAATCAGGTCATAACATTATCCCAGTGGAGTCATCTCAAAACAAGCAGAGAAGGCTCTAAGTTTCAACACATTCTGTCAGGGTCAACTGGGATAAATATAATTCCCATAAATAAGATAATATAAATAGTGTTTAAAATTGTCCAAAAAGATTTTAGATGTTGGGGCTAGAGAAATAGTAGAGCAGAAAGGGTGATTATCTTGCACACAGGCAACCTGGGTTCTTAGCATATGGTCCCCAATCCCTGCTAAGCGTGATCGCTGAGTGCAGAGCCAGAAGTAAGTCCTGAGGTGTTATACAAACCACCCTCCAAAAATATTTCATGTAAAGTAGATTATAAGACCAAAAATAAGACCAAAAAAACTTAAAATATGGTGGGGAACTGTAATACAAAATAGAAACAACCCAATAAATAAGTGAGATGAGAGATATGAATAAATTTGTATATTTTGCCCTTGGGAAAACAAACAAATAAATCCTGATCCTATGAGTTTGAATGCTAGAAAAAAACCTCAGCATTGCCAAAAATTATATAAATGAAAAAAAAGCTCTTTTGATTTTCTTCACAGAGCAACACTTTTCTACAGGTACCAATGAAAACGCCAGCTACTACACAGTCAACCGATCTGTATTTACTTGTCCCTGTTATGTAACCTGTCTTTCCCCTAACTCTCATACTCCACAGGGGAGTCAGAGCTCTACAAACAGCCTGAGATGAAATCATCATTATTATGACTTTTGCATGCCGAGTTGTGGCTTGGTCCCATAATTCCAAAGGCTAAACCCATAGAAATGAAAAAGATTAGCAAAGGCTCTATGCCACTCTAACTGCAGGAGTCCGCTTGAAGGGTTTCTCCACTGACTCACCCCCATGTAAACCTTGTGCCAAAGTCTGTATCACGACAAAACATTAGGTTGCATTACATACCTCTTTACATGGATGCCAGATGGAGCTGCCAGTAGGAGAAAATGACTAAGCCTTAAATCTTTATTTCTTCTAGGGTATGAGCGAAAAAGGAAAACCCACCACATGTCAATTGATAACATGCCCTCAGTCATTGTCCTCCCTCATTGGGAGTTCACTGCTTCAATTAATTTCCACCTCAATTAATATTCATCAAATGTCCACAGTGAGCTAGACCCAGCTGGGTGGGGGACCAAATAAGGACAATCACTCCCTCTGCCCATACTTATCGTGTGGAACATATTTATCAATATGGGCATTTTCAGCACCCCTACTGACCTTGAATAGCTGGTCTTCATGAACTCTTAAGAAGTAATTATTAAGCCATCTGCCTTGTATGACCCTAGAGGAATTCCACTGCAAGTAAGAGATACATCTGTCTGGTAGATATGCTTTTGCTAGCGCCACGAACCTTTTTATAGAGCTCTCTGTAATAGATATGTAGAGAATGTCAACAATCCATAACCATGACTATAGGGAGAAAATGCCCATCTAATTTTCCATTACTAGAAAGAAAAGAAAGAGAGGAGTAGTAATGTTGACACTTAAAATGTCTTCAGCAGCTACCGTCAAATGAGTCTGATTATTAAAAAATAAGGCATAAAGAGATAACCCAATGTCCTCTCAGTTTTCTGCAGAACAAAGCTGAGTTAAAGCATTTTCAAATATGAAGTAATGACAATTTTCTAAGTCTCATATACTCTGAAATACTTTGTGGAATATTTTTAGTGGCAGAGAGAATCAGTGGTATTCTCATGTACACCTTTCAAATAACATAAAAATTCTGAATTAGCACAGTATCTTAGCTTTAAAGCAATGTATATGTACAAATAAATCACGATCATGATCATGATCATCCTGTTGTCTGTCGATTGCCTTGAGCAGGCACCAGCAATGTCTCCTTCGATTCTAAAAAGTGCCACATTCAAGGCTCTTTCAGGGTTAGGAGAATGAGACCCATCATTGTTACTGGTATTTGGCATATTGGGTACGCCACGGGGAGTTTGCCAGACTCTGCCGTGTGGGCAGGTTACATTCGTAGCCTGCCAGGTTGTCCAAAGCAAGAATGAGATAATAAGATGTCGTGTGGCCATTGGCCACGCGCTTCTGGGAGCTGGGTTTTATAGTCTCTGGGTCTTGGCCGTTGATGGGATTACAACGGGGGCGAAGGGGGGGAGCAGTTGGTGGGTGTGACCCCCGCCTACTGGAAGATGGAGGATCTGGGTGGAGGATGCTCAGCTCCAATCCGAGCAGGCAAATAAATACTTTTAGAAAATTTTGTATATTTGAGATAATTAGACATACATATTGCTAAATAAGTGAATACCAAGGCACCCTTAAGACTATTCTAAATCATCCTAGAAATTATTAATCCAAGTTTAGGTGAAGCAATAAAAATTACTCGAATTCCCCAGGAAAATGATTTGTTAACTTTGTTATTAAGAAAAATAAAAGTTCTCTCGGATCTAATGTTTTGCTAGTAACATATAAAATGTCCACTGTATATTTTTGTCATAAATCGAAAGTAAACTGTTTCCAAGACTATACTACTAAAACATTTCTTCACATTAGTGGGCAGCTCAAATTGTCTAAAATAGCATTCGTCAATATTTTGTTATGGAACAATGCATGATATTCCAGTTCTATAAATGGGGTATAACTAATGAATTTACCAATAATTGGTGCCTAGAAGATCAAAGTCCTTTACTAGGAAATTTAGCTCATAGATTGTATAGCATGATAAAGGATCAATGCCCTAATAGTCCACTGTATTCTGAAATAATTTCATGAACTGCTGTGATATGATATCATTATGGGACTCCGCAGAAAAAGATGGTACTCTCGAACTGGATTATTACAAAGTCTGTAGAGAGCAGCTTCTTCAGCAGAGAGTATCAGCAGAATAAATACAATGATATGGTGTATAAAGGGGTACCTGTTAAATATACAGACAAAACAAACCCATAGATTCTAATAAGAAAATTGTGTTACTCAGATGGGAAGGATGTTGGGCATGCGGAAGTGGTAGAGGTATCAGTCAGACGGAAGTAGATGGTAATTAGATCTGCGGTGATAGAGCTGGTAGCACTGCAGCACTGCAGCACTGTCCTCCCATTGTTCATTGATTTGCTCAAGCGGGCACCAGTAACATTGCACAACAAATTGTGAGACTTGTTGTTACTGTTTTTGGCATATAGAATACATCACCGGTAGCTTGCCAGGGTTTGCCTTGTGGGTGAGATACTCTTGGTAGCTTGCTGGGCTCTCTGAGAGGGCGGAGGAATCGAAGCCGGGTCAGCCGTGTGCAAGGCAAATAAATGCCCTACCAGCTGTGCTATCACTCCAGCCCATAGAGGTGGTATGCTGTATAAATGTTCTGAGGAGTACAGTTGTACATCTGAAACTCATACAGTGTTGTAATCAACATTACCTTAACAAAATAGAATAATTTTAATGGGCTCACATATAAGACATTAAGCGCAGGAGCCAAATTTCATGGTTGGATGTTTGAATGCGTAGTTCTAAAGATAATGCCAAAATCTCTTCATATCACAATGTGAAAGGCAATGTTACTCTATGCACAGCACTATGAATGTAACAATTTAATTAAATTTATAATATCATACCAATAGTTTGTAATTGTAATGTGCTGCTATCACAAGTGTTTGCTACCAATGAATGGGAAATTTCCGAAGTGAAATAAACGATTGTAGGAGATTAATATGAAACTTTCAGTCTAGAGAAATATTTTGAGAAGTTTAAATGTAATATATTTGCAACTTAATCTTTAACTTATTTGTATTTGTCTCAGAATTTCATTGTATGCATGGTAATTATAACTTAAAAGTAATGTATTGTTAAAGTCAGCACAACTCATAATGTTGGCTACAAAAAAGTCACTACTTTGAGAAAAGCGTTCACGTTAATCTAGATCATGAATTTACCTGAATAATCAAATAAATACTCCATTAGAAATTTTTTCATATAAAATTAGACTAAATACAATATACATCCAACACTTCTACTTCATTAATGACTTTGAACTCAACAGAGTTAAGTCATAATGCCTGAATTAAATTATTTTTAGGCTTTCTGTTTTTTGCCATTTCTTGAGACATTTTAAAAATGAATAATATTTTGAGAATGCTTCCACCAGTTGGCTTTTCCACTATTATAATATCCAATAATATCAGTTGATTACTCTTTACTCTTGTGGAACTCAGAGGTCTGCATCCTTCAAAGTTCAGTCACTCAAACAGAACACATGGTTGCCCATGTGACATGACCCAGGGAGGGTATAACGGTCAGCCAGGGAGCCATACATCCTGACTGGCTCATTTGGCCACTTATCACTGAAATTCCTTCTATCAATCTATATGTATACTGAAACAAAGTTGAAACGCTAGGTGGCCCAGACATTTTAGTGCTTAAAAAAATCTCAATATCTTAACCATCACTTCCCACCTGAAGAGACTTTGTAGAAATAATCTCCTAAATAATATATCAACACTGTGAATTGTAATATCACAGACTCATTGCTTATTAATTTATATACTACATACAGCTATCTGTGGAGGATGACAAGTCATTATTATTTCTACAATATTTTGGTTGTTCAAATAACTAATTCATGATCCTCTTTTGGTGAAGCAACTGCATTGAGAAGGCATGCCTTACTTGGAGAACATGAAGGACTTCTTGAAATTCTCCATATTAAAATAAATTTCTTTACTATGTTTTAGGAAGTAAAGAGAGAAGAATGAAGGTTAAAGGTGGAAAATAAATGGAAATTAAAATATTACTGTGACTTTGACCCAAATTCCTAACCAACAAGGGATTTGTTGAGTTCTGACTGTGTAGTGTAGGTATGCATATGTAAAAATCAAGAATACTGTGTTCAAAATTAAAAGGTTTCATTTTAAGAACTTAACAACAGATAAATTAGTAACGTATATATGAGTGAAATGTACACATGACGGAATATTACTCAGCTATGAGAAAACAGAAATTTTGATTTTTGCTACAACTTAAGCATAACTAAGCACGAATGACATGCTAAGCAAAGTAAGTCAGAAGGAGAAAGACAAACATGTTATCTAACACATTGGTATGCTATAAAGAAAAAAAGAAGGGGAATGAAAAATGTGTAATGAAATCAGAACCTTAGACTCTGACAGCAGAACTGAGGTTATGTGATGAATAGAAAGTAGAAGAGATAGATCTTATGTATCTTGGTGGAGAATTATTGGCACTTTGGTGTCAGGCATGATTAAACTTCTAAGAAAAAACATTTACAATCCTATAAACTTATAAAATATCCACAAATTGATAATAACAAAAGGCTCCTTTCTTTAAATATGCATCCCATATGCACAGGCCCTATTCTGAAGAGCTCCATATATTTCTATGAATTTCAATTATGAATTCATTCACTTCATTATTCTGGAGGGAACTTCTTAAAAATACTATTCTATGCACAGATATGCTTACGAAGATGTGAAAACTCACAAAACATGTAGTGGAAATCCAGGCATAGTTATTTTGCTAAAGATCCAGGGGGATAATTCATGATTTGCTTTCTAAATAGGAGCTTCTAGGTTCGGTACCAGCCCAGGAAAGAGTAATTGCTACGTTAGTAATGCGATTCCCTTCATTTCCAATTTTAGTAATATAAATATTCCTATTAATGCCTGCTCTGTCACCATAGTAACAACGAGCTCTTCCTGGACCTGAATTTAAAATAAGTAACTATTAAGCAGTGATTGGGTGCAGAGCTATGTCCTGGGAAAGTGATTCCCAAATATTATCTAATGACCTTTCACATCAGAATTATCTGATGAACTTGTAAAAAGTACAGACCCAAAGGTTTCATCCAGACTTAGTGAAGAATATTCAGAAGTGAGGCCCAGATATGAGCAATGCATGTTTCAAAAGCTTTTAAGTTGATTTTTATTCCCAAACAGATTTGGAAGATACCATATGATACTCAAAGGCATTTATTTGTTACAAAAAGAGAAAAGAACAAAAAAGTTAGTTTTCTGATTTCGATGTTTGCTAGTCACTCAGTTTATGGCCTTGGGAAAATCACATAGATTTACATTTTCACCCCCTTCTCGGTATGTTTTCCATCTCTTTCTTATTCTTAGCTTCTTCCCACCCACAAGTTCCTCATTGTCCAAGTGGTACTGAGCCCTCTCTATCAGAATTCTTTGTGTTTATAGTTCATCTTGCTGCCACTAACAATTTTATTGCTATTTCTTCTAGTTTCTTACTCCAAAGACCCGAAGGGAATAAAATTGGTCCAATTCATCTCGATCATACTGTATGGGTAATTTTCTCACTTCCTACTAAGATAACTAGGAACTCTATGCACTATTACACATGATCATTTATAGTTAATAAGAAATCACTATGGCTGCTTTAGAGTTATGCTCTTTCCTAAGTCAGTTAGCTGATGCTAAGAGTATGGGATGACATTGTACACCTAGGGTCATTTTACTCAATCACGGTCATGGTCCTCCCATTGTTCATCAATTTGCTCGAGCAGGCCCAGTAACGTCTCCATCATGAGATTTGTTGTTACTGTGTTTGGCATATCGAGTACGTCACGGGTAGCTTGCCAGGCTCTGCCGTGTGGGCAAGATACTCTCAGTAGCTTGCCAGGCTCTCCGAGAGGGGCGGAGGAATCAAACTCTAGTCAACCATGTTGGCTTCGTGCAAGGCAAACACCCTACACATTATAATTATGCTCACAGTTGCCAATCTGTAATACTGTCTATAAAAGTTTCTTTCTCCTTGAAGACTGCATAATTGGTAGAGGAGGGCAGAGTTGGGCCACATCAAGTGTTTTTCAGGACTTCTGGCTCTGCATTCAGGTTTTACTTCTGGTGGTAACCAGAGGACCATATGTTGTACCAAAGATCAAAGTGGTACAAATTGCATACAAGGCAAATGCCTTAACATCTGTACTATCTCTCAGCCTGATAATTTTTATAATTTATTAACAAACAATGTTCCGGCCAAGCACAAAGATGATAAGAAGTATACACACATTGATTGCAGTTTCTTTTATTATTCCTTATAATAAATCATGAGGCCGTTATATACATTTCTTATTAACTAATGTCAATTCTTAGTTTTAATTTACTTATTCCTTAGTAAATAAGAGTAGCATAGTGTATCTAGTAATATCTAGTAATATATATAATATATAGTAATATAGTTTTACCTATTGATGAATATTTAAAGCAATTAAATTGAGCCAGAGCGCAATACAGTGATTAAGGCACAATTCTTTCTTGCAGCTGACATCAGTTAGATCACCAGGACTGCATTTGATCCCCCTGATCACCATCAGGAGTGATCCATGAGCACAGAGCCAGGAGTAAGCCCTCAGCATCACTGGGTATGGACCAAAAATAATATGAGAGAAGAGAGGGTAGTGGAAAGGGAGAGGAGAGTAGGGGAGGAGAGGGAGGAGAGGACTTACATTTAGCACTTCTCTCTACTGAAGAGAGTCCTTCAATTTAGAAACCTAACTCATATACATGCATCATGGATTCTACAGCCTTCCATCACATTCAGGACCTGGGCTTCTCAATCATAGTTAAAGTATTTACCTCAACTCTTCTTTTACCTTGACTTTTTCCTCTCCATCATATTCATGACAATTTCACTACCATTTTCAAAAGAAAACTATCCAGATAAATATCTCAATGGGGCGATGAGCCCAAATGTTTCCTTCCATGGTTTTGGGGTGAGGGGTTGCACTCACTATATTTCTTACAAATTCAATGGTCACATTTTAATATACCACAATATAACTTCTCATCCAACCATTTACCTGAACTGACTTTGTCCCGAGTGACCACTGTCTGCCAACCTCTGAGTCATTTGCCTTTTTGTCCTTTTCATACCTGAAGTTTGACAGTGTTGATAAAACTTTAATACCTAGACTATTTTACTTGCCTTGATGGTATCAACTTTGTGGTGCTCTTCTCTATAAATTCCAATGGATCACTTAGACATATTTTCATATAAGAGGCACAATCATTTGACTAACATCTCTAGTAAGCTTGTGGTTAGAATACCAATACTTCAATATAATTTTTCAAATAATTTTCTCTACTTTTCAACTTATATCTCTATCTTTACAATAGTTTTAAACATTTCACTTTCAGCGAATGTATTGAGGGACAGCAACTACTTCCCTTGCTCTGTCTTTCCTCAAAACACTTGCTCACAGGAAAAATGCCTGTGAAATGAAAATCAAACAAATCTTGTTCAAATCTGTAAAAAGATTCTTTGTTACACTGAGTATAGTGATACTTGCTGTACCATCTATATCACTCTTCAATAGCAAAGAACTTAATCCCTCAGTTTCTGGTAACACAACCAAGGAGGTATCTCCGCTCTTGTTCCTTCCTCATATAATCCTTGATTTAAACCCATACTTCATTTAAGGCTGTGTGCAATGTGTATCCAATACGCAAAAAATAAACAGGAAGACAAAAGTCTCTTCATTTTAATAGTCCTTGTGGGGTCGTTTGAAGTCTACTAGAGGATTGTACTGATGTGCAACTTCACCCTCTGCTTTTCATAGCTCCTTCTCTTATCCTCAACGTGGAATCTGTAGATCACTCCCCAGCTATCCTCCTGAGTTCTTATCTCTCTGAGTCTGATTCACATGGAGTTTAACCTGCAACTACAAATCAACTAAGAAGTTAACCAGATTTGTTCATGATATCCAGCTTATCACTACCATGGGGAATACACGTTGTATTCCAATATCTCCTATCTTGCTAGACTTCATAGAATTCCATCTCTCACTTGATGCCTATCAAATTAAAAATTAGACTAATATTAAGCATAAGGAGTAATATCTGTGGAAAACTTAGAAAAATAAAAGAAACATGAAAATGTTCTTAGAAGTGAATCGGGAGAGTTAACATCAAAGAGAAGAAATAAAAGTGGTATAAAGCTCTGAATTAAGAGACGTTTTAAAAAGGCACAGTTCTCTGCAATTTTCTATAAATAGGATAATCACACATTGAATTTTCTGAGACAATTCTCCATTCTGACACCTTTGCATGAAATACAATGATGTGGATAGGAGAGTCAAACTAAGTCCTTATTCTAGCTCAAACTTTTAAGTGTAAAGATTACCATTAGGTGAACTCAGAGAAATCATAGCCTGGTTCTGACAGCCAGGAAACCAAGATTTGTCCTTTAAGAATTAATCACTGGCCTTATAAATGGCTTAGTGCCAAACTTAAGGATGAAGAAAAGGACAAATGTTCAAGTAGTTTCCAAACTGTCTTCTTTTCTCTCTACACAGTCTGTGGCTTAACCTTATTGGCTCTCCAGCTCTGCTTTCTCACTTCTAAATTGTTACTCTTGATTTCTCAAATCCCAATATTCCTCCTCAGATCCTTATGTTAGTGAAAACTGATACTCCTATAACAGATTCTTTTTCACTTAATTCCCCAAATATACTTCATACTTGAATGACGTTGGAAGTCAAATTTTGACTGGTTTAATTTTTTAAAATTTTTTTATTTTTTTGCTTTTCGGGTCACACCCAGTGATGCACAGGAGTTACTCCTGGCTCTGCGCTCAGGAATTATCCCTGGCGGTGCTCAGGGGGCCAAATGGGTTGCTGGGAATCAAACCTGGGTCAGCCACATGCAAGGCAAACACCCTACCCGCTGTGCTATTGCTACAGCCCTTGACTGGTTTTAGACTGTGCTATTTATTTAATTGTATAAAGGGGGGGGGTGCAGAAAGTACCCTGCAGGACATCCCTCTACTGATAAAACGTGTAATTATTGTTTCAAAATATTGGTTCAAGCAGCGATGTCTGTACCTTCATGCTCATATGCATCTGTACTGAAAGAAATGATCACAATATGGTCAAAATCCAAATGTGAAAACAACTCTTGACATGCAGCTGTGACCACTTTGCAGTCGCTTGATTATCACCCTGTGACTCAGTACCATTATCCTTGAGCCACTTTTTTAAACTGGGCTCACTTAAACCCTAAGTTTTTGCCAGTCCTATAGCAAATAGCTGCTAGTATTTTCCAGCCATGCTGAGCAATGCAGTCCTCCCTGGCCACTACAATTCCGAGCATCTCAAAAAGCAATATCTGCCTTCACAATTTATATTTATTGTAATTTCCCATTCAGTAAGGGTTTGAGTATCTATGCTCTACCACTATAGGGTAGGCCAGGTTTAAACAAGCTTTTTACCAATGCAGAAAATTTGAAAATGTTTTGCGCCACTGTTTTACTTTGTTTACTACTATTGCTAATACTAATACTAATACTAATACTAACACTAATACTAATACTACTGCTATTATATCTCACATTTCTGGTGTTGGCTCAGTTCAGCTAGACAATTTTATTCAGTTTCTGATTGAGTCGCATGAAGGTAGTTTTGGGGCATTGGATTTATCTTCAAATCTCACTGATTACTACCTGGTGGCTAATGTTGGCATTTAGTTAGACCTCAACTGGAATTATTGGTGAGAGAACATAAACATATGGCTTCTCCACATAGTTTGGGTTCCCTGACAGCATGGAATCTAGATTTTAAGGAAAAAAAAACATATAGGAGAGAGAAAGTCAAGTGAAATCTCTGTCACATGTATGACCTGGCCTTAGAATGCACATGAAATTGTTTCAGCCATATTGTAATTGGTTTATATAAGCACAGAGAAACATCCAAGTTTCAGATGAGAAAACATAAACTCCAACTCTCAGTGAGGAAGAGGAAAATATATTGAGAGAATGTGAAATGGGATATCTCATAATCATTAATCATTCAACTATATAGTCCCTCAGCTCATATAATTTTATATATATGCAAATAATAAATAAGAATAATAGAAGATTTAAAACTACATGTAGGCAATAATTTTAACACTAAACAGTTAACATTGTGTTGTTCCATAACTATGTGGAAATTGGATTCCTAGGCTCAGTGTTAAGAAGCACTTGTAGGGCCGTTATGATAGGCATTCATAGTAGGGCATTTTCCCTGAACACAGCTGACCTGGGTTCAATCTCTGACATCCCATATGGTCCCACAAGCACCGTCAGGAGTAACCCCTGAGCATTTCCAGGTGTAGCCCCAAAACAGAACAAAACAGACCAAAACAAGAATTGGTATTTGTACCACTTCTATATGTGTAAAGCAATAGTCTGATAGTTTCTAATAATGAGTTATTTTTGGACATTTCCATGATTAACAGAGTATTGAACAGACAAAATATGTAAAGTTAGAACTATCTCAGAGACTTCAGTGCATACTAAGTTTACCTAAAGGGGACCCCAATAAGTATGTAGTATACTTATAAGCATCTTATACTATACTTTTAGTATACTAATAATTATATACTTATTACAAACTTTTCAAACTTTTTAATGCTTTTTCAAGGTATTCCACATGTGTTACTCTATTTGATCTTGTGAAATACTGTAACTTATTTGAAATTCCAAATAGAACAATTAAGTAACATGTACTAATCTTTGAAATATTTGTTTGCTAGATTATGTTCCTAATAAAATATATACTACCTATCAAAAATAATAAATACTCATTTGTACATCATGGTTGTAGAAAATAAAAGATGGAAAATTAATGGCATGGTAAATAAAAAGGTACTTGATCCTTGTATAACTGAAACCAAAGCACAAAAATTTGTAAGTCTACAACTGTACCTCATGGTGTTTCTCTAATAAAAATTTAAAAAAAAACTTCATATGAAAAAAAGAATCTAATAATTTGTTTCTTAAAGGACATAATATATCAATTAAAGAAAATATGGATAAGAGAAAAAACACATGGAGGGTGCGGGATCCCGGAGGAAAAAAAAAAAGAAAAAACAGGTTCCAAAAAGAGCCGAGATCACCCGCAAGTTCCAGATGGAGTAGGTGCCGCATCCCACCTCCCCCAGATGGAACCCCGGTGACCAGAAGCCTCTACAAACACAGCTCGAGTATGCGGGAACGAGGACTTTTTCTCAAATCTGCCGGACTACACCTCCCAGGTAACCTCTGATTCCGGAAGTCACGCCCACAGCCCGCCCCCCAGCGCCATCTTTGAAGCGTTCAGCATAAGAGAAAAAACACATGGAGGGTGCGGGATCCCGGAGGAAAAAAAAAAAGAAAAAACAGGTTCCAAAAAGAGCCTAGATCACCCGCAAGTTCCAGATGGAGTAGGTGCCGCATCCCACCTCCCCCAGATGGAACCCCGGTGACCAGAAGCCTCTACAAACACAGCTCGAGTATGCGGGAACGAGGACTTTTTCTTAAAACCGCGCGGCCGCTTACGCGGCCGCACGACATCTCTCTATATACAAAGTGATCAATGAGAAGTAAACCACCCAATCTTTCTCCCTGAAAGTCAGAGTTAAGTTTGGAGCACGGCCACAGCCCCAGAAACACAAGGACTTAATGCAGAACCCAGCAGTTTAGAGCAGAAAAGTGAAAGGACTATGCGTTAATCCAGGCCATCAAGTCTGCCGGAGGGGAAAGGGTGTTGCCCCATTCGCCCTCTCTTCTCTGGAAAGAAGGATGGCGGCCGCATGGGAGCCTTGTGGACAGCAGGTATGAGCCGGGGGTGTGGGGGCGACTAAAACCTCATGGGAAGGGGGGCGTTCCGGTCCGTCCTTCACGCCCTACCGAGGTCACCAGCTGCCCCCCACGAGCGGCTCTCCAGCACGGCCACAGCCCCAGAAGCACAAGGGCTTAATGCAGAACCCAGCAGCTTGGAGCAGAAAAGTGAAAGGACTATGCGTTAATCCAGGCAATCATTTCTGCCCAGAGGGGAAAGGGTGTTGCTCCCTTCCGCCCTCCTCCCTCTGGAAAGAAAGATGGCGGCCACATGGGAGCCTTGTGGACAGCAGGTATGAGCCGGGGGTGTGGGGGCGACTAAAACCTCATGGGAAGGGGGGCATTCCGGTCCGTCCTTCACGCCCTACCGAGGTCACCAGTCACCCCCCACGAGCGGCTCTCCAGCACAGCCACGGCCCCAGAAGCACAAGGACTTAATGCAGAACCCAGCAGCTTGGAGCAGAAAAGTGAACGGACTATGCGTTGACCCAGGCCATCAAGTCTGCCGGAGGGGAAAGGGTGTTGCCCCATTCGCCCCCTCCTCTCTGGAAAGAAAGATGGCGGCCACATGGGAGCCTTGTGGACAGCAGGTATGAGCCGGGAGTGTGGGGGCGACTAAAACCTCATGGGAAGGGGGGCGTTCCGGTCCGTCCTTCACGCCCTACCGAGGTCACCAGTTGCCCCCCACGAGCGGCTCTCCAGCACAGCCACGGCACCAGAAGCACAAGGACTTAATGCAGAACCCAGCAGCTTGGAGCAGAAAAGTGAACGGACTATGCGTTGACCCAGGCCATCAAGTCTGCCGGAGGGGAAAGGGTGTTGCCCCATTCGCCCTCTCCTCTCTGAAAAGAAAGATGGCGGCCACATGGGAGCCTTGTGGACAGCAGGTATGAGCCGGGAGTGTGGGGGCGACTAAAACCTCATGGGAAGGGGGGCGTTCCGGTCCGTCCTTCACGCCCTACCGAGGTCACCAGTTGCCCCCCACGAGCGGCTCTCCAGCACGGCCACAGCCCCAGAAGCACAAGGGCTTAATGCAGAACCCAGCAGCTTGGAGCAGAAAAGTGAAAGGACTATGCGTTAATCCAGGCAATCATTTCTGCCCAGAGGGGAAAGGGTGTTGCTCCCTTCCGCCCTCCTCCCTCTGGAAAGAAAGATGGCGGCCACATGGGAGCCTTGTGGACAGCAGGTATGAGCCGGGGGTGTGGGGGCGACTAAAACCTCATGGGAAGGGGGGCGTTCCGGTCCGTCCTTCACGCCCTACCGAGGTCACCAGTCGCCCCCCACGAGCGGCTCTCCAGCACAGCCACGGCCCCAGAAGCACAAGGACTTAATGCAGAACCCAGCAGCTTGGAGCAGAAAAGTGAATGGACTATGCGTTGACCCAGGCCATCAAGTCTGCCGGAGGGGAAAGGGTGTTGCCCCATTCGCCCTCTCCTCTCTGGAAAGAAAGATGGCGGCCACATGGGAGCCTTGTGGACAGCAGGTATGAGCCGGGAGTGTGGGGGCGACTAAAACCTCATGGGAAGGGGGGCGTTCCGGTCCGTCCTTCACGCCCTACCGAGGTCACCAGTTGCCCCCCACGAGCGGCTCTCCAGCACAGCCACGGCCCCAGAAGCACAAGGACTTAATGCAGAACCCAGCAGCTTGGAGCAGAAAAGTGAATGGACTATGCATTGATCCAGGCCATCAAGTCTGCCGGAGGGGAAAGGGTGTTGCCCCATTAGCCCTCTCCTCTCTGGAAAGAAAGATGGCGGCCACATGGGAGCCTTGTGGACAGCAGGTATGAGCCGGGGGAGTGGGGGTGACTAAAACCTCATGGGTCGGGGGGCGTTCCGGTCCGTCCTTCACGCCCTACCGAGGTCACAAGTCACCCCCCGCGAGCGGCTCTCCAGCACGGCCATGGCCCCAGAAGCACAAGGACTTAATGCAGAACCCAGCAGCTTGGAGCAGAAAAGTGAACGGACTATGCGTTGATCCAGCCCATCAAGTCGGCCGGAGGGGAAAGGGTGTTGCCCCATTCGCCCTCTCCTCTCTGGAAAGAAAGATAGCGGCCACATGGGAGCCTTGTGGACAGCAGGTATGAGCCGGGAGTGTGGGGGCAACTAAAACCTCATGGGAAGGGGGGCGTTTCGCTCCGCCCTTCACGCCCTACCGAGGCCACCAGTTGCCCCCCGCAAGCGGCTCTCCAGCACGGCCACGACTCCAGAACACAGAAACCAGTTTCTTAACTATCTGACTTTCAGTAGAAATACTTCCAGGGTCAATAGGTAAAATAGCAGAAATCCAAAACCAACATTTAATTCTTTAACCCAGCTGTAGAAAGCAAATCACTTCACAATGCTTTTTCAGCATGTCTGATTTGGAGGGGGGGGGGTAAACTCTAAATAATAGTGGTGAATCTTTTATTGAAACAATGAATCTAATCAAAGCAGATAGAGTGTTAACTAGAATTCATCTGCCTCACAGGGACGGGGAGGGGTGGGGGGTGGGGTTTTATTGGGGTTCTTCATGGTAAAAAATAAGTATTGGTAAAGGGAAATGTGTTTGATATTTGCATTACTTAGACATAAACCTGAAAGCTTTGTAACCTTTCCCACAGTGATTCAATAAATAAATTAAAAAAAAAAAGAAAATATGATACAAAACTACACACAGTATGATGTATTTTGTTTCAATAATCTATATAAGAGAATAAATGGCAAAGGCTAGTAGAATAATAGGTGTTTTAATTTGATTTCTTACGCTATTATGAATCTTCTTGTCTTTTACTGTGAACATATTTTTTCAGACTTTATCTCAAAATAAGTAATCATGTATTCTTTAAAAGGTTCCAAAGAATACGGATAAAATCTCAAATATCTATTCCTAATAATTCTTTAATATGTCTTTATTTTACTTAATTTTTGTTATGCTTGCTATATATCCAACCATTTAACCAGTCATGAAGAATCAAGTATCATCTATTGCCCACTTATTTAAGGATACATATCAACTTACTAATACCAAATACTATATATTAAATGTGGTAAAAACTGGAGAATGAATGACAGACTAGTCTATATAGCACAACCCATTTTCTTACCAATAAGAAAAAAAAAACAAGTAGCACGATGGAGACGTTACTGGGCCCGCTCGAGCAAATTGATGAATAATGGGAGGACCGTGACCGTGACCGTGAAGGAAAAAAAGATTAGTTGTACAACAAAAGAATACATTTTCTTACCAATGAACAGTATATATATCTTCCCCCAAATCAGGCAGAATTTGTTTTAAAATTAATGTATATTTCAATTAGCAACAATGATAAGAAAGGATAATGAAAATCTCGGTCAAAAGGAAGAAATCTCTTAAGGTAAGAGGAAATGATATGATTATTTTTTTTCTATGTGTTGCTTCAATGCTCCTTAAATCTAACAAACAGATAAATAGTAGACATTCAAGACATTTTATTTTCACGGTGGGCTAGTGTTTTCTAAACAACTAAATTAAATCTTCCAAAATAGCTATATGTATTTCAATACAATTTTCAGAAAAACACTATCAAATCTATCTGATCATCAGGAGAGAAGGGGCAAAATATAAAATACCCTTTTTAAGTAGTATTAAGTGCTGGGGGGGGGGAACAACAGCAGAAATGTATGCATTTTTATGTAAGAAAAAACATAAAAAGGCCACATGTGCTTATAATGTCAAAGAGAATAGATGGATAAAACAAATATATTATATATAAGGGAAAAAGAGAAGAGAAAGGGAACTCTTCTTTGTTCCCTTCTTAATTGGTTCCAGTAACTTCAGATTCAATGGTTAGTGTTCCCAATACATATCTAAAAAGGGCTTCCAGCTTAGACCTAAACCAATTCTGGTCTGTCCCACTAAAACCAAGGTATTTAATAATCTGAAATCTGAAAATGCCAAAACTGGATATTCTTAACAGGATATTCTTAATGACCTGTACATGTACATTATTCACAAAAATCCTTAACAGGATATCTTAATGACCTGTCCATTATTCACAAAAACGGAAAGTGTCAACAAAATTGTTATTCAAACTAAAACTACTAAAAATATTAAATTCCAAATAACCTAAATACTAATAATTATGTAAATAAATAAGTGCATTAAATAATAATTTACTTAATATAAAGAGAGAAATTATGGGACTGAATGATTTTCAAAGTAAGGAACTCCTACAGCTATTATTAACACTGGCTAAAGATAATACTCTGTTGTTAATTTGGTAGGCTGTAAATAAAACTCTCTACCTATTTCCTCATTTATTAAAGGATTGATTATATACATATATATGTCATGTTAATAAAGGGATATTCATTGAGTGCCATCCACAAAACAAATGGTAGGAATTATGGGCATTTTAATATAGTGCAATCCATGTATAATTACTCTTTATGGTCATCTTTCTTTGATAAAAGTGATTTACCTGGGTTATATTTTCATTTTTATACAAAAATTGTATATGTAGTCATAAAACTAATAAGCACTTCACATGCACTTCTATGGGATAGGATTAATCATAATACCTCAGTGCTTTCATTGTAATTTACTTTTCAGAATATTAGAACTAGAAGGCAGGTAACCTCATATTGTAATTCATATCTATATTTCTTTTTAAAACTTAAGACTTTCATAAAATGGTCTAGAGTTGTACCTAGCACAGTCTCTCTTTTATGTGTAGGGATCCCCTACTTTAAAGATTTAGTTTAAAAGTCAATCCAGATGTTCCTCCAGAACAGTGAATTTCTTCATATTTGGTGCTTCTACTACACTTTATTCATAATGCTTTTAAGGTGCTTAAACTGTCATGATTATGATTTTATGGATATAAGATTCTCCTACTAAACCACAACCTGCTAAATGGGAATTTTCATCATTTCCCTTTAACCATGACATAATGCCCATCATACCTGACTTTGTCTCTAGCAATAGCTATATCTATGTTTGGGGGCCACCCCTAGACTAGCTCAGGTACTATTCTTGGCACTAGCTCAGGAGAGCACCTAGCGATGCTCAGAGGACTGGGTATTTGAGCCAGGGTCAGCAGCATTCAACACAAGTACTTGCCTCCTCTACTCACTCTCCACCCTACATAGTAGATACTAGCAAATACATCTTGAATTAAAATGTGCTAGTGTACCTACCATTATACAAATTAAAAATGAAACTCTTTTAAATAGGTTCGTAGTCCAAAGTAGAAAATGTGAGTAAATGGTAATGCTCATAGTAACTTTTAGTGCTCAATAGGTAACGTAAAATTCAAACTGAATTTTTTTTCAGATTAAAGGATATGAAATAAATACAACAAATAAATGAAACATATGGACCTGAACCAGAAAAATTATGTGCTCCAATGGACATAAGGGAGTTTAAGAAATATGAATGAGTTGATATATAAAATAATATTATGTGCCAAAGATAAATGTTCAGAACTAGATATTATATTGTGATTCTATAAGGCTGACTTATTCCTGGGTAACACCTGCCTAAGTATTTGGCAGGAAACACATACAATATTTATGAAATCACTGAAAATGATTCAGAGAAATACAATTATAAATATATATTAATTTATTCTTGTAATTTATCTGTAAACTTAAAATGTTTCAACATACACTATTTAAATGATAAAATAAAGCAAGAGATTTTTCTAGAAAAATGCTTGCACTTACGCATCAGGAAACACATTCAAGAATTACACTTTTTTAAAAAAGAATATACAAGCTTATAGGAATAAATAGATTTTCATAAAATATTTCAACCACCCAAATGTTTTTTAATAGGAAAATGGATAAGAAAATTATTGTGTATACAATGGGATACTACAAAGCAGTGAAAATGAGTCAGCTAAAATTACACATCCCAATATGAAAAAAACTTCCAAAACATAACAGAGAATGAACTTGCCTGCCAAAAATAATGTGCATGCAGTATGATATGTATTTAAAGCTAAAAGACTGCTATCAACGTGTGTGTATGTGTGAATGTAAGGGAGTCCCAGGGATTGAAACCAGGGTCTCACGCACGCAAGGCAGATGCTCTAGCACTAAGCAACATGCCTAGCCCCAAAGTGACTTGGGGGAAAGGGAGGTTCTTTGCTCTGTTTGGTTTTGCTCAAGGATTTCGCCCAGCTATATGCTTGATGGTTCATCCCAGTCGTGCACTCGGTGACATACGGACAGTGGTGCAAGGTGTTGGACAATTCTGTGATGGTACAGGTGAGTAACTTTATACTTCAAAATCATATCAACACTGTTGTAATCTAGGTACCTAAACTACAAAAATACAATTAAAATAATTAAGTAAAAAAGGGGAAAAAACTAAACATAACAGCAATGTAAAACTAAGTAATGTAAGTAAAATCAGTCAGAAGCACAGCGTTGGGAGAAATCCTTGAGCAAAACAAAACAGGTAGAGAACAATCTCTCCCACATGATGGTTAGGAAAAGGCAGAGCAAAAGAAAAGCAAGTGCTGGCTATTGTTAACAGTGCTGCAATGAACATATGAGTGCAGATGTCATTTCTACTATACTTTTTGCCTCTCTGGGATATACTCCCAGAAGTGGTATTGCTGGGTCAAATGGGAGCTCATTTTCTAATTTTTTGAGAAGGGTCCATCCTGTTTTCTAAAAGGGCTAGACCAGTCGTCATTCCCACCAGCAGTGAAGGAGAGTCCCTTTCTCCCCACATTCATGCACCAACACTGGTTGCTTTTGTTCTTTTGGATGTGGGCCAGTCTCTGTGGTGTGAGATGATACCTCATTGTTGTTTTGATCTGCATCTCCCTGATGATTAGTGATGAAGAGCATTTTTTTCATGTGCCTTTTGGCCATTCGGATATCTGCTTTGAGCAAGTTTCTGTTCATTTAATCGCCCCAATTTTCTGATGGGGTTGGATGTTTTCGTGTTTGGAGAACCTGCTCAGGATGGGAGATGTATGCTAAAAGTAGACTATAGACCCAACACAATGGCTACTCAATACCTCTATTGCAAACCACAACACCCCAAAGAAGAGAGAGAATGAAAGGGAATGCCGTGCCACAGAGGCAGGGTGGGATAAGCGAAGTGGGGTGTGGGTGGTGGGAGGGATACTGAGATCATTGGTGGTGTAGAATGAGCACTGATGGAGGGATGGGTACTCGCTCATTGTGTGACTGGAATGCAAGCATGGAAGTTTGTAACTCTGTAACTGTACTCCACAGTGATTGACTAATTAAAATTAAAAAAAAAAGAAAAGCAAATGACCAAAAGCAACAGAATCTCTTAACTTTTATTTTAGTTTTCTTCCTATAGCAACAAACACTGTTGGAGATGCAGTCTAGAGATATTTGGTGATAATATAATTCATAAATAATTCAGTCCATGTGAAACTAGAGAGAAAAAGGACACATGGGGTCAAGACAGATCTTTAGTTTTATCTACATCCATAAATTAATTCAGCCTCTACCAAATATATGGCCCTAAATTAGGCTCAGAAATTATGGCTCAGAAATTATCTCAGATATCCTGGATCTTTCACAAATATAAACATATTTGGATCAAATAGGAACCCTATTTTCACTTTTTGAGAAATCTCCACATCGTTTTCTATATTTACTGAGCCAGGAAAATCCCCCCAACTATGAATGAGAGATTCTTTCCACCACAATCCTGCCAACACTGGTTGTTTCTGGACTTTCTGATAAACAGCATTATCACCAATATGAGGTACCTATTTTTGTTTTATTTGGATATCCTTTATAAGTGATTGTGATTATATAATTAACACCTAATATATAATTATAATTTATATATATTCACTTGTTTAACATTTTTTCATATGCCTTTTGGTGACCCCTATGTATTCTTTGTGGAAGTGTCTGTCTCTACACCCAGATTGTTTTGATGGAGTTATTGGTTACATAGTTGTTGAGCTTCAGACTAGCTTTATATTCTAGATATCATTAGTTTGATGTGATGTGTAAATATCTTCTCCCATTTGGTAGAATGTCTTTTCATTTCAGCTTGGATTTCTTTGGCTAAACAAAAATTGTTTAATTTGATGCAGTCCCATTTAGATTTTTTGTTTCTATTATCTTTGTCAATGAAATTATATAACTGAAAACATCTGTGATGTCTTGTTACATTTTTCCCCATGTATTTTGTACATTCTGCTATAATGTAAGCTCTTAGATCCACTTTGGATTAACTTTTCTGTTAATGGTGTGAGTACTGATCCAGTTTTTTTATGTGAACCTAGCTATCCCTCTTCTTTGTATTTACCCCAAAACACAGAAACAAAAAGATAGAAAGATATATGCACACGGATGTTCATTGCAGAACTTAGCATAATAGCTAGGACATGGATGCAACTCATATATCCAATAACAGCTGAGAGGATAAAGAAGTTCATATATATCTATAAACATCTGTGTATCAATATATATGCATAAAGTATATGTACACATATACATACATGCATATACATATATGTATATAAGTATATACATATACAATGTGTGTAATGTATATTGTCTACATGTATGTGTGGTGTATAGATGTATATTATATAAATGTAAATACACATATGCTTATATGTACATATAAATACATGCATATATATGTGTATGTATATAGATATAGATATATAGAAATATATACATATGCATATATGTGTATAATATATATTATGTATATACATATATCATGTATATTGTGCACAAATATACAATGTAATACTATGTTTATGCAAGTAAAGCATAATATACAGGACATGGATGCAACCCAAATATTCAATAACAGATGAGCAGATAAAGTTTATATATATATATGTATATATATATAACTGGGTGTATCATGTTATGTGAAATAAGCTAGAAGTTTGATAAGAAATACTGAATATTCTCTATATTTCACAGATGAGTGAAATCTTTCTATGTCTCTCCCTCTCTTTTTGACTCCTTTCACTTAACATGATACTTTCCATGTTGATCCGTTTCATGACTTCATCTCTTCTAACATCTGCATAGTATTCCATTGCGTAGAGGAACCAAAGTTTCTTTAACCAGTCATCTGTTCTTGGGCACTCGGGTTTTTTTCCAGATTTTGGTTATTGTAAACAGTGCAGCAATGAACATACAAGTGCAGATGTTGTTTCTACTATACTCTTTTGCCTCTCCAGGATATATTCCCAAAAGTGGTATAGCTGCATCAAATGGGAGCTCAATTTCTAATTTTTTGAGAATCGTCCATAGATCGAACACAATGTCCACTCAATGCCTCTTGTGCAAACTACAACACCAAAAGGAAAGAGAAAGCAAAAGGGAATGCCCTGGCACAGAGGTGGGGTGGGTGGGGGAGGATGAGGTGGGGGTGATGGGAGGGATATTGGGATTATTGATGGTAGAGAATGGGCACTGGTGGAGGGATGGGTACTCAATCATTGTATGACTGAAACGCAAGCATGAAAGTTTGTAAGTTTGTAACTGTACCCCACGGTGATTCACTAATAATTTTTTAAATTAAATGAATAAATAAAAATAAATACTGCATATTCTCACTTATTTGTGGTATACAGAGTATCATGGCAAGGGAATAGAAGGTATTAATATGGGAAAACTATTGGCCCTGGATTGTAGAAATAAAAACATCTAACAAAGAGGGAAACTTGTGATTTCCTAGAGAGCTTTTGGAGCAAAATTAGGGGCTGTTCACGCAGTGACTAGAGACTGAAGAGCGCCAGGACACAGTGGCCACTCAGGCAGTAGAGCTGCTTGTTTTGGGGGTGGTTACATGACTCTCCTCCAAGTGACCCCCGTGGGGAGTCCTGAGTGTACCCGCTCTTGCTCTCTAGGACCATCCCAAAGCGAAGGCAGTGAAAATCGTTCTCTTGTAGAGTGTAGTGAGAAAAGTATCCACAACAGGATGACTTAAATAATACTTTACTGACTAACTAAATAAAATATACTTAATACAGAGTAAGTCCAAAAAAGAAAGAGGGAACCAGGAAATGAGAGAAGGATAATTGATCAAGGAGAAATTGGTGATGTGGATATCTAGTATGTTTCAAAACTGTAAAAGACCAATGTCATTGTATACATGTGTAACTCCCCAAAATGGGTCTGATAAGAAGGCACGGTGGGATGTGGGTCATTCATTAATAAAGGGATGCTGACACTGGTGGTAGGTTCAATGTTGGAACACTGTAAGCCTGAAATTGTTATTATTTTGCTTTGTTTTGTTTGGGGGCCACACCTGGTAGTGCTTAAAGTGTACTCATGGTTGTGTTTAAGGACCATTCCCAAGAGTGCTCTGGGGAACAAAGCAGTGCCAGGGATTGAACTGGGTTTAGCATGGCAAATGCCTTAACCCCTGTGTTATTTCTCTGCCCCCTTGAAACTCTAATTAACATCATTGTAAGTAAAGAAGCTAAATAAAGGATTTTTTATGATCTTAATTCATACTCAGCAAAAAGAAGAGAGAATATAGACATTTAGTGCAGATAAAAACTTTACCTCCATAGAAATATGTGTCTGAGGTCCATGAGTATGAATGTGTATATTTGTGTTACTTGTGCCTTTAATGACTGTGTATATATTTGCATATCCTCTATTTTCCTTCTCCAGTTCCCCTAAATTTAATTGCCACTCCTCTTTCTGCTTTGTACACTGTCTGTCAAAACTATACAAACTACATCAATGTAATTTTGATATATATATAAATGTATATGTGTATAATGAATATTATGCACACTTAATATATTATACAATGTTGTACTATGTACATACAGGCAAAGCACAGTAGCTAGGACATAGATGCAACCCAAATATCCAATAACAAATGAGTAGATAACATTTACACACATAACTTCGGGTGTCATGTGAAATAAGCTGGAAGTATGATTCAAATTATATCAGCTTTACCTCTGGTTTCCTATTGGATCAGACAATAGAAGTACCAGAGGAAGATCCAGAGGGCAAAAATAAAATTGCCTTTTTGCTCTCCTCGAAGGAGATGATTGATATCTCCTCAACAGAAAAATCCTCAACAGAAAAATCACAATTTTTATCAAATAGACTATCTTTCTCAAGTTTCCAGCTACTGATTTTCCCTTGTTCCTTAAGAGGTGGTGGCAACACCTGTGACCATCTCCTGAGGTAGTCCACTAAATCTGTGGTTTCCTTATCCCTGCTCACATCTTAGAAATAATATCTTTATTAAAATCTTTCATATTCCCCAATTATTAAAGTAGTCCTCCAGCCATGCTGGAGGATGAGGGGACAGGGTGTACCTGTCACGCTTAACTTGACAGGGTGGGCCTGAGTTTTTTGCACTCAGTACTGCTCAAGGGCCACCAGGGTCACACTAGTAATTAGGTGCCAGGGGTCACTAGAGATATCCTGGAAGTGTGGGGGATAAAAATGGTATGTAATACAAAAGAATAAGTCCAGGGCATAGTAAGTCCATATGACAGCTCTATGCTCTACCATTTGGAACTAACTCTCAGTCCTTCATATTACTCAATTTGCTTGTGATTGTACTTTCAGCTAAGACCCTGCCTAACACATATGTTTTGACAAATCACAAGAATTATAGTGCATCTCTAGTCTAATGCAACATTAAAAGTAAAGTAAAGTAAAGGCCCTCCCGTTTGATTTGCTTGAGCGGGCCCAGTAACGTCTCCATTGGAGACTTTGTTGTTACTGTGTCTGGCATATCGAATACGTCACGGGGAGCTTGCCAGGCTCTGCCGTGCGGGCGAGATAGATACTCTCGGTAGCTTGCCGGGCTCTCCGAGAGGGGCGGAGGAATTGAACTCGGGTCGGCCATGTTGGCTGCATGCAAGGCAAACGCCCTACCGCTGTGCTATTGCTCCAGCCCATTATGCAACATTAGAAGCTTTAAAAATGTTTTCTTGGAAGTAATCTATTTCTATGAGACTTTCAGCTCTTCAAGAACAGGGATCAAATATTGTATCATTGTAACATTTACAGACCTAACTAGATCCTGCCCCATAATTAGCACTCAATAATTTAGAGGAGCTTAACTCAAATACAACAAAGCTATTCATAGGTTATGTTCATGAATAAACAAGATAAACAGTATCTTATTCAAATCATAAAACCACATGATCCTAAAGAATTTTGGATATTAACTTACTGAACATAACCCATTAATACCCATTTGAATGTCATCTTCCTGCAGAAGTAAATGATGTTTAAGGGTATTAACTGCTTGCTTTGTAATAACATTAATCAGAAAGTGCCTCTTCTGCTGGTTTCTTTGCTGTTTCCATGGTAGCAATCACACATATGAAAGTAGAGAGCACACATAGAATCCATTCTTAATTACACGTGTAGCACTACATTTCAGAAAAGACAATAAATATGGAGGTCATGAAGTTCATGGAGAAGAGATATGATAAAAGAGGACTTGCTCTTCAGATTTTATATCTTTTTGGTTACTCCTAACCCGTTTATTAGTATATTCTATCTATTACCCTTTTTCATTCACTGCAGTAAAAAAAAAGACCCAACAAATTATAATTCTCTACTCCGGAAATGACCCAGGAGGTCTTTCAAAAATGATGTCAGTAGGAAACGAAGTTTTATCTTAACAAAAACATAATGAAAGGAAAGTTTCCATGGGCAATTTTCTAAGAAAATTGATGTCACATTCCAAGCCATCTCATAGGAAAACATCAAGGTGAGACTACAAAGTCTTGTATTACTGAAAGTTCTTTATGTATTGAAATATTTACTTGCAATTAACAGAATATTCCCAAGATTAGTTAGTAATTACAGATAAAAATAAATATTTCTGGGGCTAGAACAATAGTACAGCCGGTAGGGCACTTACCTTGCATACAGCCAACCCAAGTTTCATCACCAACACCACATAGCCAGCACCACATAGCCACATCACCACATAGCCACATCACCACATAGCCATATCACCACATAGCCATATCACCAGCATGACATAGTCACACCTCAGCTAGCCAGCAGTGATACCTGAGCAGAGACCCTGAAGAAAACCCTGAGCACAGCCAGATGTGACTCCAAAACCAAAGAAATACAAAATAAAATAAACATTTCATGATCTGGGAGATAGTACAGTGGTAAGAATCTATGCCTCGTTTGCAACTGACCTGGTTCAATCAATTCCTGGCACCAAATGTACCTCCAAGCATTGGTGGGAACACCCCCGGATGCCCCAGAAAACTACCTTGTGTGGTCCTTGAGGCTCCGCCACTGCCAGATTGGCACAAGTATCCCTGGCATTTCAAGACTTGAGCAGTAGTTGTTGGTTGCAAATGACAGGTGGACCCCTTTGCCACCAACCTCCTAAGCAGCCATTTGGGGTGACCTCCAAAAATAAATAAGTCTATGTTTAAAAAAAAACATAACATCAAGACTCCATTTTTTTCATGACCAGAGAGGTGGTACAGCTATAAAGTCTTGAACACGGCAGACCTAGGTTTGATCTCCAGCATCCCATATAGACCCCTGAGCATTACCAGGAATCATGTCAGAGTACAGAGCCAGGAGTAATCCCTGAGTACCAGGTGTGTAGTCTCAAAACCAAATACAACTGGCATTAGTACAGTGATAGAATGTCTTTGGCATTATGGTGGTGGTAGTGCAGTGACTTTGTATATGAAAATATATGGAAACATATCATTAACGCTATTGCAAAAATGTCATATCAATGCTGATAAATTAACCTAACCAGAGTACGGTTGAGTACACCAAAACTCCTCTGGAAATAAAAGATTGCACTAGTAGATATAAAAATAGCGAAATATAGGAAATCTGTACAACATCTTTAACAAACAGTATATACTTGACATATATAGAACATTTCACCCAGCAAGAATCAGTATTTGATGCATTCATTTATTATTTTCTAAACAAACCTAAGAATTCTAAGAGAAGTAAAATCATGCAGACTATGTTTTCTCACCAGAGCAGAATCAAAGATCTGTTAGCAGCTAGGCAATAGGAAAATAATGGAATCGATGGTAATTAAATTATAAGCCATAAATACTAAAAAGGACCAAGAAAAGGTAAGAAAGGATACTTAAAATTAGATACAAATGGGATGGGAGACAAGTCAAGTGGTTGAACACATGTCTAGGAGGTGCCAGACCTGAACTAATCTCAACACCCACATAGCCCGCCAAGACTGTCGAGTGCAGCCTTGGTAGCCCTTGGACCATTAGGTATGGCCCTGGTGGCTCTCTGAGTAGCACTGCATTGCCAAGCCTGAGCACCAAATTGTCAGGTCCACACCCAGAGCTGAGCTTCACCAGGAGTGAAGCTCTACTTGGGTGAGTCCTATAAAAACAGAATAAAATCTTAAATGAAAACACAACATAGAAATATGTGGGAAAAAGGTTAAAGTCGGACTGAGAGGTAGATTTGTAGCATGAAAGGCTTCTAATAAAATAAATAGAATGTGACTAGGAATGTAACTCAGTGGGAGAGCGCTTGTCTTGTATTTGTGTGGCCCTGGGTTTAATTCCTGGAATCAGGACGTAAATAAATAACAAAATCAAGTAAAGTGAAAGATCAAATTTATCTAAGTTCCAATCACAAGAAACTAGGAAAAGAAGAGCAAACATAATACCATACAAGAAAATGGAAATAAGATGATGAAGCTAAGAGCAGAAATCATAAAATTAAAAATAAGAATAGGAAAGAAAGTAAATTTTTAAAGTTCCGATTAATAAAAACATGCAATTTATAAATTTCTAGCAAGATTAACAACTAAGAGGGGATATATTCTGCAGGGAAAGTAGAGACGATCATTATCATATCATTACATATCATAAAGTTATTAGAATGACAAGAAAATAGTGATGTTATTAGTCAAATTTTGTTACCCACCAAAATATATGTTCTAATATAAAATATAAGTTCTAATATAAAATATGGGCTGGAGTGATAGCACAGTGGGTAGGGCATTTGCCTTGCATGAGGCCGACCCCACCGACCCTGGTTCAATTCCTCCACCCCTCTCAGAGAGCCCAGCAAGCTACCGAGAGTATGTTGCCCACACAGCAAAGCCTGGCAAGCTACCCGTGACATATTCGATATGCCAAAAACAGTAACAACAAGTCTCAGAAGACGTTACTGGAGACGTTACTGGGCCCACTCGAGCAAATCAATGAACAACGGAAGGGCAGTGCTACAGTGCAGTGCTATATAAAATATAAGTTCCAATCCCTGGCATGACTTTAATGGAAAATAGGATATTTACAGAAGTTAAGAATTAATATAAAAACTTTTAAAAATAAACATTAGTGAAACATACAAAAATTAATAAAAATATTTACACCATGACAAGATTTCAGTTTAGCAAGGTCACTTTAACATTTGAAAAAATATTTAATTAAGTAGATTAACACTATATACTTAAAGAAGAAACTTAGTATTATATCAGATGATATAGAACAACATTTGATAATATCTAATATCTGTTAATGATATTCTAAAAATTAATTCTCTCAGCAATTTATGAATAGAAAGGAATTACATCAACTTGAAAATAAGCATCTCTGGTTCAGAATGGAAACTTAGGAAGATCTTGAAAGAACCTTCTCCCATAAACACACTGAATCTATAACTACATATAGAATGATTTCCTCTGGGAAAAAATAACAACTAGCAGAGTTACTCCTACATATATAGCAAGTGAAAAAGGAAACCGCTTCAAAGAGGATAAGAATGAATAAGAAATCATCTTGTTATAAACTCCACTAGTTCCCCTCCATATAGAGGTGATTATAAAAAAAACAACGACTCAATAAGGAATAATTAAGAGAAGGGGGTAATTTAATTTTAATAGATGAGAAGCACATAGTGGACCAGAAGAGATATTTAAATAAAATTTGCTGAAACATTCTTTTTATTACTTTTTCCTTTTTCAATTTTAGTTTTCGGTCCACACCCAGCAGTGCTCAGGGCTTACTCCTGGCTCTGTGCTCAAGGATAACTCCTGTCAGGACTGGAGGTGGTGCCTGATTCAATGTTCTTGGTACATATATGGGGCCAGGAATTGAACCAAGGTTGGCTGTGTACAAGGCATGCACACTAACCATTGTAGTATCTCTCTAGCCACTCTTTTTTCAATTTTATTTAGGTACAGTGATTTAAAACACTGCTAATTGAAGAGTTTCAGGCATCCAATGTTCAACCACCATACCCACTTCCAGAATGCCAGCATTCCTTCACCAAGGACTTATCTCCAGGTTCCCTCCTATGCTGCCCCACTTCTGTAAGCTAACTCAGTTTAGCCTACTGGCTATTCCCTTGCTATGTTTCTTTATATTCCACTTATGGGAAAAACATTCTGTATGAGTCCCTCTCTTTGACTGACTTTATTCAGCATTGTACCCTCTAGTCCCTTCCACAGCAGTGAATTGTATGATTTCAACTTTTCCTGCAGCTGAGTAGCCTTCAATTATGCATATGTACCATACCTGGGTGTATAAGCTGGCATATACAATCACTCCTCTATTCTGGGATACTTTTTTCCCCCAAATCTTAATTATTGTGAACGGTGCTGCTATAAATATAGAAGTGTAAACATCATTTCTTATTTTAAATTGTTTTATTTTTTAATTACTTGTTTGGGTATTTTTATATTTTATTTTAAGCACCAGGCTTGACAAAACTGTTTCTTATATGGTTTCATTCATTAATGAAATTATAACATAATTATAACATATTAATTAATGAAATTATAATGAGATTATAACACCAAGCTCTCGGAAGAGAACAATGCAGAGTCTCCTACCCCCATGCCTGACTGTCCTCACCAGGGGCCGACAGCTGAAGACCTCCAGAACCCAGCCAAACCCATGCTGAGACCACTCTCCACATGCTTGGATGAGCCTCACGCATAAAGGAACTGGCAGAGGAACCCAGGTGTGCAGGACCCAGGGCTGAGATCTCCAAGTCTGCATGGTTAGGGACTGGGCCTTCCAGTAGCTAGACAGTTACACCCACCAACTGCCATGTAACCCCCAAAATGGCCAGGATCCAGAGGTTATAACACCAAGCTCCCAGAAGCGTGCAGCCACCTTCGTGGCCATGCGACTTCTTATTCTCTAATTCTTGCTCTCAGAGAACCCGGCAGGCTACTGAGAGTATCATACCAGCACATATGCCTGAATAGAAACACCTGTAAAGTTTATTTGTGTTTTTAGGCTACTGAGAATATCCCACCCACACGGCAGAGCCTGGCAAGCTATCCGTGGTGTATTCAATATGCCAAGTGAAGTAAATAAAATAGATCTCATTCTCCTGACCCTGAATATGGCAGAGTTGAGAAGGATGTGGAAGGAGAGGCTGATAAAATCTCAAGGCCAAACTAGGCTGCCAAAACGAAAAAAGACAAAAATGACTGTCTGTACTTTCAATGCACGTGCATCTAATGCATCCATCGAGGACCTGATGGTACAAGCGCGAAAGATCAAGTACAACATCATTGGTCTGACCGAGATGAGAGGCATCAATCACATCACGCCATTTTCGACACTGGAGAAGAACTGTTCCTTGGAACATGCAACAAAATAGGCATCGGTGGTGTCGGTGTCCTTGTCAACATGAACTTAGCCATGAGCATTGATTCAGTCAAATGCCTAATAACCCGAATCAGAGGATTACACTTGAATAGATGTGGCTCACTGCCAGCAGTTTCTATCTTCGTGGTCTACGCACCAACATCCAATTATGTTGAAGGAGAAACTGAGAAGTTCTATATGGAGCTGGAGAAGTTCTATAAAGAGGACCACACCTTCTACAAGATCATTGTTGGTGATTTTAATGCCAAGATAGGACCAAAAAGATCAACCAAAGAACTCTACATCGGGACCCATGGCCTAGAATGGAATGGACAGGGTGAGAGACTGTCTGAGTTCATCATGTCGACCAAGACCATCCATGGTAACTCACAGTTCCAGAAGGCCGAATCTAAACGTTGGACATGGGAGTCTCCCGGTGGACGGTTCCACAATGAAACTGACCACATCATATTCAATCAACAGTTTTGCATGATTGATGTTGCTGCTATCCCAAAATTCCAAATTGGATGGAACAACCATCGCCTTCATGCAAAATTCTACTTCACAAAGCGGGGAGAAAGAAATGCAAAGTTTAAGAAGAGAACTCCCAGAATGACGACCAACAGGGAGCTCTTTGACTCTGTTGCAGCAACATGGAAAGATGCCATCATTGACAACATTGACAAGGAATACAATCGACTGGTTCAGCACCTCTATGATTGTGCGAGGAACTCCAAGAGAGAGATAACCACACACACAAAAAAAAAACACGCCTGTCTTTGAACACTCTTGAGCTTATTCGCCAACGTGGCTTGGCGCATGTCTCAGGCAACCACAAGTGAATGTTCTACCTGGCAAAACAGTGCAGAGAAGCGATCAAGGAAGACCTGAAAGACAGAAGAGCAGCAGTGCTGGTAGATGGGGCAGAAGCCGGGAAATGCATTTGTAATGCCCGCCTTTTCTTCACCAACTACAAGACCAAGATGACTGCCCTCCGAAGTCCTGATGGATCTATCACATCTTCCAGAAGGGCAATGGAAAAGATTATTCATGACTTCTACTCAGATCTCTTTAATAGCCATGTCCACTTGCCCACATACCAAATTCCGCAGGATGAATATGACATTCCCAAAGTTCTCCCTTCCGAAATTCAACATGCCATCTCGTCAGTAAAGAAACAAAGAGCACCTGGCCCAGACAAGGTCAAACCTGAACACCTGAGGAACCTACCATCAGTACTCATGAATACACTGTCTCGGCTCTTCACATGCTACCTGTCTGAATGCAAGGTTCCATCCCAATGGAAAACCAGCAGGACTGTACTACTATACAAGAAGGGAGACATCCACGACATTGGCAACTATCGCCCGATCTGCCTATTGTCTGTCATCTACAAACTGTTCACTCAAGTCACCCTGAATAGGATTAGCAGAACACTAGATGAAGGACAGCCATGTGAACAAGCCAGGTTCCGAAAAGGATTCAGTACCATCGACCATATCCACACGATTACTAAGCTCATTGAGGTTTCTCAGGAGTTCAAGATGCCGCTCTGTCTAACGTTCATTGATTTAAAGAAGGCCTTTGATTCTGTTGAGATGGAAGTGGTCATTGAAGCCCTAGCCAATCAGGGTGTTCAAACTCAATACATCAGGATCCTCTATGAGCTGTATTACGGATTCACTACCAGGATCTCACCATTCTACAAAGAAGTGATCATCCATGTCAAGAGAGGGGTTCGGCAGGGTGATACTATTTCACCGAAAATCTTCAGTGCCACCCTCGAGAACATCACATGACGACTGGAATGGGAAGGAATGGGAGTAAAGATCGGCAACTACACCACCTCTGCTTCGCTGATGACATCATTCTAATAAAACCAAACATCAGCCAAGCAGCAAAAATGCTGACTGACTTCGACCATGAGTGTGGAAAGGTTGGATTACAGCTGAATTTCACAAAGATAATGTTCATGAGAAACAGTCTTGTTCCTAACGTTCCATTCACTCTCAACAGAACGACCATCTCCAAATGCAACAGTTATGTATAGCTAGGTCGAGAATTCAACATGACGAATGACCTGGCACCTGAGTTGCGCCGGAGGAAGAGAGCAGCTTGGAATGCCTTCAAGAGCATTGAAGAAATAACTAAGAGGACAAAGAACCTCCAGCTCCGAGCACATCTCTTTGATTCCACTGTTCTTCCTGCATTAACCTACGTCTCAGAGACCTCGGCCCTACGAAAACAGGATGAGAATGCTATTCGGGTCTCTCAGAGAGGAATCGATAGAGCTATGCTTGGAGTATCACAATTCACTCAAATGAGAGATAGAATCTGGAGTTCCAACCTCCGTCAATGCTCAAGAATCAGGGATGCTGTCTCGTTTGCCAAGGCATTGAAAATCAGATGGGCTGGACACATAATGAGATTTAGAGATGACCACTGAACTAGAGCCATTACCAACTGGATTCCACGGGACATCAAAAGATCACGTGGACGCCCACCTACGAGATGGTTAGTCTTCTTTGTCAAGACCCTGATCGGTTTGATGCTCTTCATGTTCCTAGTATGAGCAGATGCCATTGGGCTAGACTAGCATGCAACAGGGATAAATGGAGATGCTACTGGCACCTGCTCGATGGGTAACGGGATATCAAGAGATCAAGGGATCACACCCTTCAAAAATGTCGACTTCCTTCCACCTTCTTCCCAGTACCCCTTCCTGCCCCCCACCTCTACCATTCCTTTCTGCCTACCATGTGTTAATATCATTCATATGCAAGAGATCATTCTCTTACCATGTGTTTCATACATATTATTTTATACAAATGATATTATACATTTATATCACACATATGAGAGAGATCATTTTCCTTTTCCTACCATGTGTTTTTTAATATCATACATGTGAGAGAGATCATTCTGGATCTTCCCCTCTCCTTTTAACTAAGTACACTCAGAATGATACTCTCCAGATCCATCCACATAGCATCCAACTTAACGATAATGTCTTTTCATATTTACAGCCAAGTAGTATTCCACTGTGAATATGTACCCTAATTTCAGTCATCTATTCTTAGGCATTTGAGAAAATAACTATTGCTGGTGTGGATGTGAAAGAAAAGTCACCCTCATTCACTGCTAGCAGGTATACCAACTGGCACAGCCTTTTTGTAAAGCAATATGTACTATCCTCAAAATACTAGGAATTGAGTTTGTATATAACCCAGAAATTCCACTTTTTGACATCTAAAGCAAGGGCCCAAAAACTCTACTCAGAAAGACCTTTGCATTCCTATGTTCACCATAGCACTATTCAAAAGAGCAATTATCTTGAAACAGCCCCCAAAGTTCTTTTTTAAATATTAGAGAAAGGGGTCTGAAGAGACTTGGAACATATGCCTTGCACGTGTATGGTCACAAATTTGATCTGTGGAGCAGCCATACATGATGAGTGTTATCCTGGCAGCTCTTTTGTTGAGTCTGGAAGCCCTGCTGTCTGCAATTGCTGGCACTGCACGTAATTTCTACCTGTAATGCAGCAAGATATGTGTAAGCACCACAATAAAATGATGCAATATCATAAAACATAGGATCTGAAGAGATGTGTAAGCTCCACATCAGAAAGTGCAATCTCTGGTGAGCACATGTGTGAACACAGCAGTAAACCTCAAGGGGGACCATAGCCCTAACTCGTGTGTCTAAACTAAGAGTGTGATGACGAGAAAAGCTCGCATGCAAGCATTGCTGCTAAAGGCCTGAAAACCTCAGGGAACACTACGGCCAAGTGTCTGAACACCACAATCCGATATGTACTGCCTGGCAAGCACGAATGCTAAAAAATGTGAAAACACCACAAACAGGCATGTGTACAAACTTCAGTCAATGAAGTAGAACCAACAATAATAAGAAGTGGAAGAGGAGAGGAAGAAATACTTCCCTACTATTTTTTCTTTATGTTGCAATTGGTATATTTTACCTATCTGAAAACTTATCTGCATTGGCATGTTATAATATATATGAATTTCATTTCTGGATAGTAAAGAAGGCAAACAGAATACTCCTTTAAGGGTAGTTGGTTTTTATAGCTTTGAGAGCCTTTCCTATGTAATTTTGCTATTTCTTTCCATCATTTTTCCTTGAAAATTCTGTGTAGTCAAAGACAGTCTTGATTAGTAATCTAGAATTATGAGTTACTGAAATCAAATGTTAAGCACAGAGTATAAGGAGTTAAAAATCATCTTCAATTGTTCTTTCAATGAGGTTAACTTTGTGATTACACCAATCTACACTGCCATTTCATTAGTTACAAAGACAACCTAATGGGCATACACAGTACTATCATTGACAAGTAGATATTAGTACATTTTATCATAGAATTTTTCAGTTCTTAGTACTATTCTATGACATTTCTAGGAACTCAATAGACCATTACAAAAATACTGAAGAGTATCTTTAAGTGTACAAACCCAGCACTTTTAGATGAAACTACATTCCTTGAAGATACTGTTGGATAAAATTAAGTAAGTTGCGTGAGTGTGATACTTAAGCTCTCATTGCTTTGCTTCTGTTTATATGCTGTTGAAAAACTATACTTGAATCAAGGTCAAAAGCATAAGAATAAATAATAATCACTGTATAGAGAGTGTTGGTCCTGTTATAAAAAATTCAACTTCTAAATATTATGTGTATATGTGTATTCTTTTGTCAGAAATGTATGACTTTGTTTAACTATGAGTAAGATTGTTGGCACCTAATAGATGATACTATAGTAAATAGCCTAAAGAACTGGAAGAATTTTAAGTGCAAGTGTGTATCAGTCACATTCCTATATTGTGGCATACTCAAGAAGAAAGATTATGTAGCAATTATAGAAAGTCAGTGAATAAAAAATCATGAGCCTCACTGTATATCAGAATCACCTGAGGAAATTTTTCGAATCTATACAGCAATTAAACTTTAATTAATCTGGTGTGTGACTTGAGTGCTGGAAATCTTTGAAAGTTCTCCAGTGATTCGAAGAAAACACCCTGGCTGAGACCTATTGCACTCAACAAAACTTAAAAACAGCTCTATTACCAGTAATATTTAATTGGACTTTTAAGGTAAATTATTGGAAAGATTCTTTTTCTCAAAGCAAAAAGCAATTCTGTCAGTAAAATAAAAAATTCTCTATGGGTACAGATGATATACATTTTCTTCCCTATCTATAACATCTCATTTCATCACAGTGATTTAGATCAAACTACTTGATGTATTTGATATATTACATAATTCTTTCTCTTCTAGCGTGAAAAAACTTACATGAATAAATTTAATTAAATGCAATAAAAACAGGTACTTCAAACTGTCAATGGGTTTCTAATGGCGTTTAAACTCCATTAATTATGCAATAACTAATATGCATGTTTCTAACTGCTAAAATTTTCATGGTCATATTTTATATTGAGAGCTTAAGCAGGGTTAAACATGACAGCAGGTATTGTGGAGATCTCCAAATGGTTAAATTACAGACACAATAATACAGCATGTTTTTAAATTTTTGTTCTCATTACTGAAATCTGTATCAGTGTAAAGATTAGCTATGTTGTTAAGCAATAAAAATCTTTATACAGAATCTAGAACAAAACAAGGTGATGTTGTTACGGGAATAGAATAGTTGTTATCTATGCAATCCATATTGAATCACTAAAAGCTAATTTCCTATAAATCTGTATTCCCTATAAATCTGTGCTCCTTTCAATGTGGTCTGAAACAAGCAGTGCAGATTTCATTTGGGAGCTTGTTAAAAATGAAGACGCTTGGGTTCCACTCAGACCTACAAATTTAGAATTGCTTTTTAACAAGATTCTCAAGTGATATACACAGACTCACAAGACTACTCTGGGGTTCTTGCATTCACAAGAAATGTAAGTAACCACCTTGTCAAATTTTCTACATTATTCATATTACCAAAAACGTGGTATTTTTTTAATTGTTTATCATTGGTTTAGCTTTAGTTACTGTGTCTGGCATATCGAATACTCTCGGTAGCTGGCCAGGCTCTCCGAGAGGGGCAGAGGAATCGAACTCGGGTCGGCCATGTTGGCTGCGTGCAAGGCAGACGCCCTACCCGCTGTGCTATCGCATTACAATTGGTTTACAACATTGGTTTACAACATTGGTTTACAACAGTCTGCAATTTCAGGGATTTAGCTTCATGTCTCTCTGTGTATAAAATTCCCCAAGACACACAATCAAAAAGACCCCTCTATCCATTTCTTTTGCCCCTATTTCTCTCTGCTAAACTGCATAGTTTTCATTGATCCTAGGACTTAGTTTCATTGGTTTTTCCAATTATGTTTGCTTTAGTCATATCCTACAGATGACGGAAACCATATAACTGCACTTCCTTCCTTATTTATTTCACTAGTATTAATAACCTCAAGTTCCACCCATTTGTCCCCAAAAGCATGATTTATTCTTTCTGTTAGTAGAGTGGTATTCCAAAGAGTATACATACATATACACATGATGTATGTTATCAAGTCTATCTGCTGATAAACATTAAATTCAAATCCATAGTTTTGAAACTGTGAATAGTGCTCTGAACATAATGGTGATTATCTTTTTGAGTTAGCATTTTCGTATCCTTTAGCTAAAAGGCTAGTTGTCATATGACTGGATGATATGGGATTTCCATTTTTAAGAAACCTCCATGCCATTTCCCAAAAAGGCTACATCAGTTTACATTCACACCAACAATGTACTAGGATTCTTTTCTACGCCCTTACCAATAATTGTTTCCAATATTTTTGACATAGGCCATTCTCATGGGTGTGAGGCAGTATATAATTGTGGCTTTAATTTACAAATTTACATTTCCCTAAAATTAAGTGATTTCTGGGCACTTTTTTGTGTCTTTGGCCTATCTATAAGTCTACTCTGTATATGTCTCATTAGTATTTTGCCCATTTAAGAAAAAACAGGATGGCTTGTTTTTGTTGTTGCTCTGTTAATGTTCTTTATATATTTTAGATATCACCCCTTACCAGATGTATATCTTCTCTGAATTCTTACAAGGCATTTTTGTTTGCAGTTACATTCTTTTGCTGCTAAGATTATTTTTGGTCTGATATAATTTTTTTGTTTATTCTTGCGAAAAGCAAGTTTTAAGAAATTATCTTGAATTTATACACTACATATTCAATAATTATAATCTTCTTAGCAGTATTTTAAGGAATGTTCAGGGGCTGGAGAGACAATACAGGGGTTAAAGTTGCTTTCCTTCTTGTGACCATCACCAGTTAAATCTCTGCCCTGAGTCAAGTGTCTTGAGCACCATCAGGAATGATCTCTAAGCACAAAGTCAGGAGTAGCCTGAACACAGCCAGGTGTGGCACAAAAATTTTTAAATGGGCATTTTCAAATGTAACCTTATAAATTTCACCAACATACTTATAAGGAATTTGATTACAAATAATATTAAGTATATGTGTGTTGTTAAATGAAAATATATTAATAAAATATTAATAAAATTATGAAGTACATAATTCACAAACACATTCATTTACCATATGTTTCATGCTTTTAAATACAAGTGAAATTTTTGGTAGATTGTGACATTTTGAAAATTTGGCAATTTGACCACTTGGTCGCATGGTCAATTTACAAATTGTTTTGAGTCCACATGGTGTTTGATAAATTGATTTCTAGTGATCAGCATGCTTTGATAGATAATACCCAGCATGTGAAATCTACATTCTTTTAACTATTCTTTTCTTCACTGTGGTTTCAAATTCACACAAGCAGACTGACTGATAACCATACACTATTAAGTAGGATTAATAGCAGCCGTAGGTTTGAAGACTAGATCTACTCCATGATATGATTAAGTGCTTTACCTAAGTGTATCTCCCTACTACACAGGGATGTTCAGAAAAAAATATAGTCTTAGTATATACTGATTACTCACTAACTAGTTATTGTTTTAGTCATTCTATCATCTTGATTGTTTATTTGTTTTCAGATGAAAACTATAAAATGAGCAAAAGTCTTGCTGCTATATCCTTCATTTTATTTCCCAACATGAAGAAATATTTTAATCCACTTTGCCACAAAATAGCTAGCAAAGGTGATTGATATCCTAGGGTTTCGTCTTGTTTTTAATTTCCTTGTCTTGTATCTATAAATCCTTGGTTCAAATGCAGCATCTTGTTTCCTAGATTGTCAATTATTCCTGGATGCAGAAGACAGCGTTGTTTGCTTTACATATTCTCAATACCCAAATAAAATAATGTTTTAAATAATATTAGTAATCAGGTGGAAATGACCAAATGGATATATCGCTTAAGGTCATTTGTGTGATCTAGGTATTACTGAATACAATGCAAATTCTCAGAGCATTTCAAAGTGTCTAATGATAGTGAGATACCATTTTTACTCACATGCAACTTAAAAGGAAAAAATTCAAATAGATTAGAGAATTCAAAGTTATTCATAACAATCTCTATTATAATCTATATATTATCTGTGTTTTCTAAGATAGAAAAACAGTGAAATGAGATTTCCGATCATGGGGAAATAAAATTTGTACCCACCTTCGGACAGTCATTGATGATAAAACCAGCTCTACTGTAAGTTTTGAAATAAAAATAAATCATGTATTCTGAGCGAACTGATACCCTTTGTTCACATAACTCTTAAAATATTCCGCATTCAAAGAAGAGAAATGGAGTATCAGAAATTCATGTTTTCATGATTACTCTTTCAGAAATACTTTACACAAGTTAGATCATTTAACTTTTGGGGGGTTTGTTTTGAGGGTATGCCAAGTGGTGCTTGGGGCTTACTCCTGGCTTTGTACTTAGGAATCGCTCCTAGAAGGACTTGGTGGACATATGTCGAGCCGGGGATGGAAAGTGGGTCTGCTGTACTCAAAGCAATTACTTAACATGCTGTATGATATATGTTGCAGCCCAGATCATTTAACCTTTAACTTTTACAATGGCTCTGTGGAGTAAAATGTTATGCCACGAATTAAAAAAAATAGTAAGACTGAGGTTGAATGTCTTAACCAGGAACACACAGCTGCAAAAAGCAAATTTCAGCTCCAAAACTAGGTCTCTCTGCCTTTCAAGTCCTATGTAGTTCTCAGGGTCTAACGTCTATTGGAATAAGCCCATCTGGTTTTTCATGGAAGGAAATTAAATCATTAACAGCTCTGGGATATTGCCAACTAACACTATGATTGAGATAATTTGGGGGAAAGGTGGATTCCCTAAACAGTGCTTTACGACCCAGGGGCTCCTCCCAGAGATTCTTGCTCAACACTGCCAGTGAATCAACATGAGGGTCTAAGGATGCAGAGCTAGCCTGTGGTGCTGGGAATTACCCAGACCACCCAATATTACTTTCATGGCTTCCAGGGCTGCGCCAGTTGGTAATCAGGAAATCAGGTGCCTTAACTCCTGTACTATCTCTCTGCACCCCAAGTTAAGTATTTTACCTTTGTTTTCTCATCTATAAAATTAAAAATTAGATTATATAATAAATTGCTTCTGATATTTCTAAAGAAATATTACGTTTTGCGACCTAGTACGAAACCACAGTTTTACATACACTCCACTGTCATTCATTTAATTTTTCAATCAATAAATTCATTAATTTAAATTTGTCCATTAATCAAAATTTATTTAGCAACTGTGTTCATAAGTATCTGGGTTATTTGTCTACATTATTTTCATACATATATCATTTGTGTTAAAAGACTATTGTTTAAACCCTTAGAAAATTTCCAGTATAGAATCTACTCTGCTAAATAGTCTCTAGCTAACAGGCATACAAAGGACTCATTATGAAAAGTTGGATTGTTTATTAATTAAGTCTATGGTACTATTAACACTGATATTTCTTTTCAGGGTAGAAATAGTAATATTAATAGGTAAAGGTAAAGGCCCTCCCGTTGATCGTCGATTTGCTCGAGCGGGCCCAGTAACGTCTCCATTGGAGACTTTGTTGTTACTGTGTCTGGCATATCGAATACTCTCGGTAGCTTGCCAGGCTCTCCAATAGGGGCGGAGGAATCAAACTCGGGTGTGCTATCACTCCAGCCCAATAATATAATAATTGCTCCAATAATATAATATATATAATCGCTCCAATAATATAATAATTGATGCTATTATATTAATAATAGCATCAATAAATACCATTTATTCAAGGTCACTTGAAAGCAATGTACCGTGTTGTTCATCAACTTATTTTATTTAGTTTTTAATACTAGGGCCACACCTGGAGGGCTTACTCTTAGATCTCTGCTCAGGAATCACTCTTGGCATTGCTCAAGAAACCTAATGAGATGCCAAGGATTGAACCCAGGTCAGGTGCCTGCAAGTAAAATGCTGAACTATCTCTTAGGTCCTGAACTGTCTCATTTTAATGGGCTTACATAGCATATGCTTTTTTCAAAATAACATTTCATATATTTTTATATCACAGGAATTTCAAAGAGGTAGAATGATACAGAAGAAAGAAAATATACTTTCAAAAATTGCAGAACATTCTTTCCTGTTGAATTCAAAATCAATATAGAAGAAACAGCTATGATACAAAGACAAATAATATGCCTATTTAGCAGTGTTTTACCAACACTGGTGTTTTTCTTCTTCTAGAACTGTAAAATTTTCATGTATTTAATATATTTTTTTGCCAGGCATATAAAAATTCATAATTTACTCAATCCCTATTAAGGTGAATCCCCAAAACCTTAGCCCTAAGTAAACTCATTTCTAAGGAACAGACAGTCTTGGAGTTAAAAGAAGAGTCACTTTTGTACAATGTCAAAATATTTCAAAGCTTGAAGCTGCCACCTCATTCCCTCGATGAAGTGGCAGTCACCCTGTTCCTCTGAAAGGCAAGAAAATAATTACATGGAGCAGCCAACATAGCTTAACGCATTGCGCATGGTGGGTATGATAAATTTGCTACTCGTGGAGTCAGCAACATGACCTATGTATCTGGCCAAAAAATTCATATTTTCAAAGTTATTATTAGAGCTTATTGAGTATGAGAGAAATGAATATTCTGGGCATAAAATTGAAGGCAACAGGAAGAACTTTTTCTTTTATTCCCATGGGAAAAATAATTCATAAAATGAATGATATTCATAAAAACATAAAACAAAGAACTTTCCTTTAACAAAACCATATATTTCTTTTGACTGAAGATATCCTATAGAGTAAACTTTCATATCCTAAATACCTTGGATTCACCAAATTAATGACAATATGTGCAGTCAGCTCACTATCTAAATAAAGGTTTAACCTTTATGTTAAAGACTGTGGTCTCCTTTTCTAAAATGCTGCTCCCACCAGTTAATTAAGGAGCTTGAAATTCCTCCCTTTGAGTTAAAAATCCTTACCTTCATGGATCATCTATGAACCTAACTAAAGAAGCTAAAATTTTAAATCATCAAGTCCTTAGGTCATAAACTTAAATAAATTAACGATCAAATTTTTACAATAATACACAGGACACAGAAAAAGTACATTTTGGCAAATAAGAGATGATACTGAGTCTAAGCATTGAATTAAAAAAGTTTTACCTATGGAAGAGACTATAGAACAATATAAGGCATGAGGACCTATGCTCCCAAGATGGGAAAAGGGTAATGAATTGGAGGAAGAAAAAGATGGAGGTAAACTATGCCTATATTTCAATTTTGTTGTAAGGAAGCACCGTAATTCAATTTGGGTGCACCCATGTCATTATACTTTTCTTTGCATTTTTGGAGACTTGGCAAAATGCCTGGAATTGCTCAGGGACAAGTCACAGCTCAGTGCTTGGGGGCCACTTCAAGCAGAGCATTCTGTATCAGCATGTGTTCTTGACCCTTGAGCTATCACTCTGGCCCTGCTTTGCATATTTTAAAAATTATATTTCCTCATTAAAAAAACACTGGTCATTCTATTTTTTTCAGTATAAGATGGATAATGAATTACCTACCTTGATATTACTATATGGTACCTGGTCTACTGGTACCTGGGCTACTGGTCTAGAAGAGAGATGGATATAAAATAGTTTAGCTGCTACTTGAGATAAAATGCTGGAAATTCCGATTGGTAGTAGAAGAATATTTTATAATGTCATTCAATGACACATATATGAATGCGTTGTGCTCTTGAGCTAGTTTCCAGTATCTGTGTAAGCACATTTAAGTGTTGCAGCAGTGGAAATCACAAAAGGAACATCAGTTCCAGTCCTCTGTCCTTAAAAGTTTCTTCCCATAGAGGGACTCTGAGAAACTATGAAAGGCACACACAAAGTATTTGTTAATTAAGATTATATATATTTAAAGCTTAATATTATATATATTTAATATTATATAATTATATATATTTAATATTATATATAATATATAACAGGACTGTTATATATTTAATATTATATATATTAAATATTATATATATTTAAAACAACTTGTTTGATTCTTACAGAAATCTTTATTCTTATGTCCTGTTTTAAATGACTTCGTATTATGAGTAAAACATCAAGTGACCTGTTTTAGCCATGGAAGCTTTTACCAGGGCACTCTGGCAAAACAAGCATATTTTTTGGCGGGAAAGTGGATACACTGAAAGAAAGTATGAAGTATAGTACAAAAGTGTCAAATCTTAGCTTGGTACCTCATTTTCCGTTGTTGGCTGCAAACTGCCCCTTGTTATTCAGGCAAGGCACCTAATCCCCTAGGCAAGATAGTTCCTCTTTTATCCACAGTCTGTTCAGAGGATACTGTGTGAATATGCCACAGCCACAGCAGCTGGCAAATGAATAGATCACATAAGCAAAGAGGATCTGAGTAAAGTAGCATCCACTACCACTCCATTTACTCTCAATTCAGACAGACTGATGAGACCAAGAGCATAGAGAACTAAGTATACAGTATCATCAAAGGATTTTTTTTGACTAGTGCTGCTATTTATTCTCCAGGACTTGAGTGTTTATGTGAAAAAAATTCTGACCAAAATATAAGACCTACAATGTAGACCTATAAGACATATTCCTATTGATCATACCTCTGCAGTTCATGCTATACAAGAGGTTTTCAACTACAATACCGAAGTATAATCATAAACTTAAGATATACTTTTGAACCATACTTCGGAAGTGCTATTAAAGAAAAGTTCGATAAAGATAAAAGATTATGCTTTGGGACCCTTTTTACACCATAATTTAAGAGATAAAGCAAGATTGTAGGAGATAGTTGTCCTTTCCATAAAAGCAAAGTGAGTTCAGCAGCTTCTATAATGGTCTCAAATTCTTGTGCTTTCTCATACCCTTTCCTCATACCCTTGCCTTTGAAGAAAGCTGAACCTAATGAACAGAACAAAGTAAAAGCAATGGCATATCTCCTCTGATAGCAGGTTTCAGAGAGATTCTAATTCCCCATTCTCTTTCATTGCTCTCTCTTTCTCATTCTCTTGTTTACATGCTTGGAAGGAGAATTGCCCTCATACTGTGAGCTGATCTCTTGAGAAACCCACGTGACAATGAACTTTGGTAGGGCTCTGCCACCAACCAGTGAGGAACTGAGCCTTTGGTCTAATGGCCTGTGAAAAACTGAATCCTGCCAATAATTACTTGACCAAGTTTGAAATCAGGTGCTTCCTCCAGAAGAACCCTGAGATTAGTCCAGGATTGCAGCCTGGTGAGAGGTCCTGAGTCAGAAAACTCGGTTAAACCTTGTCCAGATAGCTGACCCATAATAAATGCTTTAAGGTATCATTTTTTGGAGTAATTAGTTATGCAGCAATAGATAGTTAATGCACACAACTTCGATGTTTTTTTCTGTTGCAAATTTGTCTCAAATCCCTTCTTCTATTCTTAAAATTAAAATATAGGTACTTCACAAGTATTTTTGGCACGTGGTGACATAAATGTTGACAGTGATTGACTCTCTGATTCAAATTGCATCACTATTTTCATTGGGAGCACAGGAATTTTATGTAAATGTATGAAAAAGAGCCTAAATTTAAGACATGAAATTCCCAAAACATGAATTGAGAGCTCTTTCACCTAAAAGCAGTGTTCTTTTATGCCATCTTAAATTTCAGTGACTTTTTGTATTATACAAACTCTTGAAGAGTGAGGATACTTTCATTTTTTCTGTACGACATACTGATGTAGCATTAAGCATTTTCCCCAATGATTAAAAATACATTGTTTTTGAAAATGAAAAAAGAAAACAAAGAAGAAATATAAGAGGTTAAAAATAAGAGCAGATAACTGTATACACCAATTCCATGAATATCAAAACCACTGTAAACATATTGCCTTAACTGTAATAATTATTCTTCAAACAAAGAATAATAACTAGACCATTACCTTAACTATAATAAATATTATTAAACAAAGAGTAGTAACTAGACCATTGGCCACTCTTACTTACCAGTTATCTACATGGCATGTATCACCATGTGGCAAAATTATAAGTTCCTGTTAAATCATGAAAATTGTTTTTGAAAGAGGTTTAAATATATGATTCATGAAAGTCGATGTGGTTCTATCAATAATAAGAATGCTACTGACCCGGGTTCGATTCCTCTGCCCCTCTCGGAGAGCCCAGCAAGCTACCAAGAGTATCCCGCCCACACGGCAGAGCCTGGCAAGCTCCTCCTTGGCGTATTCAATATGCCAAACACAGTAACAACAAGTCTCACAATGGAGACATTATTGGTGCCCGCTGGAGCAAATCGATGAACAATGGAAGGAGAGTGCTACAGTGCTGCAGCATTTTAAATTATTTTTGGAATGTTTCTGATCCTCAATTCAGCTACTACTGCAGTCAGTTGTGAATCTAGTAAATAGCCTCTAGCTATAGAACTCAGGCTTCCCTAGCAGGCCATTTAATCCCCACCCTACCAGTCCTTCCAAAATCAAACAAAAACATTCTAACCTTTAAGAAACAAAGGATTTCAGAAGTGACAGTTCTCATATCTAGAATCTCTTGTTGTTTTCCTTAGGCAATACTTCAGTGGGTTTCAAAAGGCATAGATCTTGTGGGCTAGAGAGATAGCATAGAAGGCAAGGAACTTGCCTTGTATGCAGCTGACACCTGTTCAGTTTTTGGCACCACTCATGCTCCCCCAGAACCACAGAAGTGATCCCTGAGAACAGAGCCAGGAGTAGGCCCTGGGAAATTCTTTGTGTCGCCCCCAAACCAAATAAAAGGCATGTGTCATTTTTAGTGGGTGTCAAGTAGCAATAAACGGGCTTTATTTGGTAACTTATTATTTCTGAAAAGATATTCATACATAAAATGAAATGATTAGATATGTAATCATTCTGAATCCATGTTGGAAATTTTCTTCGAAGAATGAATATGTTATCATGAACATTATTATGCCTAACCACTAACATTACAGAGATAAGTGACATTTAAACAGCAACATTTTCAGTGTGCACAGATCTATACAGATACTAACACAACACTGAAAAAGAAGTATTCTTAAATGGAGAACAATTATTAAAGTAAATGTGTTAGGATAGAGATTGGGAGTTATCCAGAAAGAGTTAACAGATTGAGCAAATGTTCAAAGGCAAGAAACAGTATGATACATTCTAGGAATCTATGTCAGACCAAAAACACAAAATTACCTAGCAACTCTGGCAAATACTTTTTGCCAATAAACAGAAAGAACTGACATTTCATATAAAAATACTCCTTTGCTTCTAAATAACTGCTATAATTTATTTATTGTTCATTAAGATTTATTATATAAAGAAATATACATAATGTTTATGCTATTTGAGGGTTCAAACATTTTAATCAACCTTTTTATTATATCCATGAACCTTTGAATTATAATACATTTCCAACATTATAGATCATTATCTGATGAGTCAACTATCAACTAGAGGGATAAGTCTAACAAACATTACCCACCAGAGAGTATCTCTGCAACAAAGATTTTTTAAATATTTTTCTGTGTTTGATAGTTATTAAGGACTTTTCGAGCATTTCCTTATCCTAGCCTAAAATATTGTTTATTCTACCCAAGTGCTATGCTTCTCTGAAGCAGAAATTGCTGATTCTACCAAAAATATATTCCCCTAGCTACCTGATTTTTTTTTCTTGGCATCATTTCTTATATCACAGCCTTTCAACTTTTAGGCCATATTTGACAATGTTACGTTGAGGACTGACATTAGACCTGAATTTAGGATAGAATAAAATTATGCCAAGAAATAAAATAGCAGTGAAAAATCTAAGTGGATTATAATTAAAACTGCCAACTTAAATGATGGTATATAGAAATCTCCCTGTTGTTTACCTACTTATTTTTATCACTTCTTTGTCATATCACTTGCAAAAAAATTAGTGAAAGAATTATCAAAACATTTTCTCTGTTTCTATTCCTAAGACTCAAAATAAGATACCATCATTAGTTTAAAACATTTAACTATTGGGCCAGGGGGATCATCTACAGGCTTAGGAATTTGCTTCCCACACAGAAGACCTGGGTCTGATTTCTGGCCCCACACTGGTGCCCTGTGCCATAACAGGAAGGATCCCTGAGTACAGTGTTGGGAGTAAGACCTCAGCAAGCTACATATGGCTCCCACAAAACCCAAAAAGTATAGAAACAGTGAAACATTTTACCTGTAGATGGTAGCTCGTGGTATTACAAAGGTACTTTCACAAAAGTCGTGATGTAATCTAGAGGTAAGTGCTTCTCTAATATTAATTTTCCAATGCAGTGCATCGTTATTTTAGTGACTTTTGGCTAATTTAATTACTAGTATAATTCATGGAATTGACAAAGTGAAAACATAATGGGAGAGATAGTACAGCAGGTAAGGAGCTAGCTTTGCACAAAGCTGCCCTGGGTGTGAATCCTAGAACCACATATATGGTTCCCCCAAGCAGCATCAGGAGTGATCCCCGTACAAAGGGTCAGGAGTATGCCCTGGGCATGACTAGGAAGGGCTCAAAAACATTAAAAAACTTGCTAACTCATCCAGACATAAAATCAATAAGGAAAAACTAGACTTGTCTATCCTTTAAACCAAATGTACCTGGCAGACATATAAAGAACATTCTATACAACAATAGAAAAATAAAAATTCTTCTCAAGCATAAGTGGAACATTCCCCAAGACAAATCATATGTTAGGTCAAAATACAAGTCTTATATAATAAGAATGCGATTATAACAATTATTTTATTTAATTATTTTAATTGAGTCACTGTGAGATAGACCCTTACAAAGCTGTTCACGATTGGGTTTCAGTCATACAGTGTTCCAACACCCATCCCTCCATCAGCATACATTTCCAAACACCAGTATCCCCAGTTTCCATCCCATCACCCCCTGATCCCCCCACCCCCAGCCTGTCTCCATGGCAGGAACTTTTCTACTATCTCCTTCTCTCTCTCTCTCTCTCTCTCTCTCTCTCTCTCTCTCTCTCTCTCTCTCTCTCTCTCTCTCTCTGCCACACCCGGAAATGCTCAGGGCTTACTCCTGCCTCTGTACTCAGGGATCACTTCTGGCAGGCTTGGGGACCATGTGGTGACAGGGATAGAACCCAAGTTGGTCGCATGCAAGGCAAGCAGTCTACTCACTGTACTATCACTCCACCGCATAGCACCTGTCTTTTAAAACACAAATATAAATGTCCACACTTAAAGGAACAAACAAACATAAATAAATATTTTAAGCTAAATCCAAAGTTTGCCAAAGAAATAAAATGATATAGACTAAAATAGCCCAATACAACCCTCTTCGCCACAAAAGTAGGAGCCATTTTTTAAAAACAAAATCTATAACACTTTAGCAACTCTAAAAAAGGTAGCGAGAAGATTCAAATAAAATATAAATAAGAGACAATAAAAGAAATACCACAAAAGCATAAAGAACTATAAGAAAATGCTATACAATCACACAAAAATTGAATACCCTAAAAACATTAATTCACTGCTAGAAACAAACCTATTAAGACTATTCATGAGTATAAAGATTAAACTTCTAATAAAAACTCCCAGAAAAGAAAAGTTCAGGCTTCACCAGTGAATTCTTCCACTTCAAAAATGAACCACTAGCCTTCCAAAGACTTACAAAACACTGAAAAAGAGGAGATGTGTATGCAAAGTCATTTCAGGAAGTCACATTATTCTAATATTAAAGGCAGAAATTAAATGGAAACATTCTTTACAAACAGAGCAAATATTATCAACACAATACTAACAAATTCAACAGTACATATAAGGATAATACACCATCAACAAGTGGGAGTCATCGCAGCTATAGGTCCATGTGCACAGATCAATAACTGTGAAATACCACATCAATAGAAAAAGAATAATATCACTGATTTTCTCAATAGAAACAAGAAAATTTGACAAAATGTGGTATCCTTTCAACGTTCAATATTAACATATGATGAAGAGATAGTACAAAGGGCTGGAGTTCATGATTTGCATGCAGGAGGCCAAGGCTTGATCCCTGGTACCGCATGATCCCCTGATCACTTCCAGAAACAACTCCTAGAGTATCAAACAGGGATTAGTACTAGAGCAGCACCAGTTATGGTCGAAAACTTAAAGCAAAGAAAATCTCTCAACAGATTGCATATAGAGAGGGCTGGAGAGACAATACAGCAGCTAAGGCCTTGTATACACCTGACTTGTATTCAATCGCTGGCATCCCATATAATGCCCAGAACCCGCCAGGAGTGATCACTCAGGACAGAGGCAGGAGTAAGCCTGAGCACAGTTGGATATGGCTCCCACTAAAAAATAATATATTGGGTACAGAATAAAAACAACTCAAAAAGATAAAGGCCATTGTAACAAGTTCAGAGCTGATATCCAATTCAGTGGGGAAGGTTTGAAAAAATTTTCCTTTAATATCAGGAGCAAATATTTCCCACTCTCACCATGTCTATTCAATATAATTCTAGCAATCCTAAACAGAAAAATTAGGAAACAAAACGATTTTTTAAATATTTTTTAAAAAGAATGATAGACAAAATGTCTCTGCATATCACATGGTAGTATATAAAAAAAACTCTAAAGACTATACAAAAAAACTGTTAGGATTGCTAAATTAATTCAGTAAAGTTTAGTATACAAAACTATCATACAAGTATCACTTTCATTTCCATATACTAACAATGACCTATATGAACAAGATAATAATCCCACAATCAATAGCATCAAAAACAATAGCATAAGTATAAATAAGCTTAACTAAGGAATCAAAAGGTCTGTATAAAGAGAACCTTTTTTGAAGTGATTAATTTACTTATTTTATTTTTCTTATAGAAGAGTGGTGTTCTATTGTGTATATTTAGAAAAAATTTTTTTTTCCAAATTTTTAAAGCATTATGATTTACAAAGTTATTCATAGTTAAGTTTTAAACAACCATACTCTATTCCTCTACCAATCCCACCCCAGTGCTATTGTCCTTTCACCAATGTTTCCAGGTTCCCTAGTGACCATCACACCCATCCCCATCCTTCCACATTGACAGGAACATTTTAATTTTGCTTGTTGAAGTTCAGATCTCTTACTTTCAATGCTGTTGACTCTGTGGTTCTGAAAATAAGCTAACCCACTCCTTTATACCATCAACATACTAGATATCCTTGGCCCCTGCTCCTCATTCCTACTCATATTTCTCTTCTTCTCCTCTCAATCTTTTTTCCTCCTCTGCTTTTCTCTTCCCTATAATCTGGGGTCAATGGACATGTATTTCCTCCTCCAAATATAATATGGAGACTGAACAGCATACTGCTGAATAAGATCTGGATCAAATAGATAATGAAGGAAGAAATATTTTTTTAAAAAAGTTCCCTGCATACATCTTTTTGCCACTCTTGTTCCATCAACACGTCTGTTTTTAAAAGATAAAAAATAGATTCACAAGAAGCACAGGTTGAGTGAAAGTCTAGAAAACAATAATAGAGGTTAATGAGGTTAATGGTAGATTAAAACAAAAGAGATGGCTGTACATATATCAGACCAAATAGTGTTCAACCCTAAGAAAATAACCAGAGATAGGAATGGTCATTGTATACTGGTTAAGGGATCAATTGAACAAGATGTCTTAAATCGTATCAACATATGCACCAGAGGGGAATAAAAGCTTATAAACCTTATACATGAGCTCCGGATGAAGGGGTAGCAAAGTTTATTAAGCAAAGTTTATATAACATTCAAATTGAATCAGTAGGAAGAAGAAAACATAGACAAATCAGGAGTAATAAAAATGAAACAGCAACTAAAATCTGCCCAAGTACAAAAACTCCAGTCTAGATGGAAAAGAAATGAAAGAAATTCCATGTTCATGGACTGTAAGAATTAACAATGTCAAAATAACCATCCATCATAAAACACTATAAAGATTCAATTCAATCCCCATTTAAAAAATAACCCAATGATACTTTTCAAGGACTCAGATCAAACTCTACTAAAATTTGCATGGATTCATAAAACACCCCCAAATAGTCAAAGCCATTTTGAGAAAAGATAAGGTTGGGGGGAATTAATTTCCTGACTTAAAATATTCCTTATTGAACATAAAGTAACAAAATAGGAGACTAACACCCAAGAATGGCCGAGATTAGTACCAGGAATTTTACCCCATGGCTTGGAGTCCAACCACACATGCTAGGGGAAAAGGGAGCTCAGATGGAGAAGGGAACACCAAATAAAGGTGTTGGGAGGATCCTCCCAGGATGGGAGAAGCATGCTGTTTAAAGTAGACTATAGACCAAACATGATTGTCACCCATTGTCTCTTTTGCAAACCACAGCACCTAATAAGAGAGAGAGAACAAAAAGGAATTCCCTGCCACAGAGGCAGAGTGGGATGTGGGGGATGGGGAGTGGGAGGGATACTGGGATCCGTGGTGGTGGGAAATGGGCACTGGTGGAGGGATGGGTATTTGATCATTGTATAATTGAAACCCAAGCACAAAAATTTGTAAGTCTGCACCTGTACCTCATGATGTTTCACTAATAAAAATTTAAAAAAAATTTTTTTAAATCCCTATATATGGATTAACAGGCATCAGCACTTCTGTTCTACTGGTGATATGAGTGAGTGGTATTGTTATATATCCAAAAACACAAACTCAACAAAATGGAAAACATAAGATCTAGGCTAAAAGCAATGAAGCTTTGTAATGTACCCCTCAAGTTGACAGGCAGGGATGTGGTGGGAGGCAATATGGGAGTCTGGTGGAAGGAAATTGAAACTGAATGAAACTGAGTGATGTTGAAATGTTGTATGAATGAAACTCAATTATTAATAACTTGTAAATCACAGTTCTTTCATTACAAAAGTAGCACTGTCCTTCCATTGTTCATCGATTTACTTGAGCGGGCCCAGTAATGTCTCCATTGTGAAACTTGTTACTGTGTTTGGCATATCGAATACATCACGGGTAGCTTGCCAGGCTTTGCCGTGAGGGCAAGATACTCTAGGTAGCTTTCTGGACTCTCCGAGAGGGGCAGAAGAATCGAACTCGGGTCCACCAGGTCGGCCGTGTGCAAGGCAAACACCCTACCAGCTGTGCTATCGCTCCAGCCCATTACAAAAGGCATAAAAAATACAAATTATAGTATAAAACTATAGAAATCAAACCTGCATGGAACTAGAATAAGAATACACTATGAGAGCAGTGAAACAGAACTCAGTGCCCATAAATGAACTCTCAGGTTTTGGGACAGTCAATATATGATAAAGGAGATTGCTGTATGGCATGGAACAAGGAAAGCCTCTTTAAGAAATGGTGTTTGAAAACTTGGATAGCCACAGACAAAAATAAAAGAAGAAAAGAAACTGGAATTTATGTCACACCATTCACATAAGTTAACCCAAGTGTACCTAAGTGATCTTGAGGTATGACCAGAATCCATAAAACACATCAGGGAAACATAGGCAAAATTTGCCAGGATATGGACCTTAGCAGTGCCTTCAATTGTTTGACTTCCATCAAGTCAAATTTACCGGCTCCATTCTGCAGATGAATTTGGCTTCCTGGCTGATACTCCCCTGGCCTTTTGCAAAGTGGAAGAAGATTCCCTCCTCTTCCCTCACATCTGGGTCCCTCAACCTACACACCTGACTTCCGCTGTCTCTGTTGGCCAACAGCCCCATACTTTAACCACAACTGCTCTCACTGTTGTCTGTCTTAGAATCACATGGTCACTTCCAAAACTGGGTGACAGCTTTATTAATCATGCCTCAGAATGAACACACTTAAACTTCCTGTGGTGAGCCCACAGACTCAGGGGTTGCTATGGTGCTGTTAGGACTTCATGCTATTTAGTACTTATTCTTAGATACATCCACCTATGCCACAGAAAAGTCCTCACAGATGTAGTGGTTGATGTTGATTAAAAATAGAATAGAGACTTAAACTGCAGACAGAAGAGAGGCAGTGTGGAGATGATATTAAAAGTAGCCTCATAATCCACCTGAGGTCTCAAAACCACAAACCACAAACAGCAAAACATTCCTGGAAGTGAACTGGTAAGGAGGAAAAGGAGCAAGCCTAATTCCTCACAGAGTCTCCATGGAAACAAACTACAAAGATTTAACCTCAGATTTGCTGCTCAGATCACAGCAGAAAGAATGGGGAAGTCATGTAGAAGCCCACCAAATTCAATGAGTGAAGATATACAAGAAAAGCTGTCCCAGTACCAACCAGCTCTTTAATTTCTCAGATAATTACAAGAGATACCATGATGAGGATGCTTAATGAACTCAAAGAAATAATGGTACATGTTGTCAATAAAGCACAAGAAAATATGAAAGCAGCTATGAGAAAACTATAATCGAAGTGACAGAACTGACAAGTATGTTAGATGAAATTAAAAAACTCAATGTCAGGTCATAGCAGGAGAGTAAAATCAACCAAGAAGTAAAGGTCTCTGCACTTCCAAGATCAGATACAGAAAACAGCAAAAGATGGAAAACATTAAAAAAAATAAATAATAGTATAGCAGAGATCTATTAGGATGAGTTCAAGAGGGAAAAATTAAGAATTACTGGAGTCTGAGAGGAAGAGAAAAGTAAATTCAGTAAAGAGCAACTAGACAAAGTTATATGTAAGAATTTGCCAAAGTTGAGTTGCCCCCCACAAGCGGCTCTCTGGCAAGGCCATGGCTCCAGAGGCAAAAGGACTTAGTCCAGCAGCTTGCAGAAGAAAAGTGAATGGACCATGCATTAAACTACGACGCCATGCCTCCCCAGGAGGAAAAGGGTGTTGCTCCCTTCCGCCTTTTTCCCCCTGGCAGCAAGGTGGCCGCCACCTCAGAGCTTACAAGAAAGCCAGGTATGAGCTTGCGGTGATGGGGAAACTGCAGTCTCATGGAAAGGGGGGCGGTACAGGCACGTCCTTCATGCCCTACCGAGGTCATGAGTTACCCCCCATGAGCGGCTCTCCGGCACGACCATAACAACAGACACACAGAAACCAATCTCATAATTATCTGGCTCTTTGCAGAAATCCAAAATCGTGGCCGCGTGACATTATATGATTCTTATAACCAGCTATAGAAAACAAAATATTTCACAATGCCTTTTCAGCAATTCTGATTGTTTGGGGGGGGGGGAATTCTAAACAATAATGGTGCATCTTTTGTCAAAATAATGAATGTAATCAATGTAGAGAAGAGTTAAGTAAAAATCATCTGCCTCACAGGCATTTGGAGGGGTGGGAGGGAGTGTATACTGGGGTTCTTGGTGGTGAAAAGGGAGTACTTGTGAAGAGAAAGGTGTTTGATCATTGTATGACCGAGACTTAAACCTGAAAGCTTAGTAACTTTTCCCACAGTGATTCAATAAATAAATATAAAAAGAAAAAAATAAATTAAGGTGGAGTTCATGCCCAATTCAATCAGCTAATCAGTGACTGAATAAATAGCAGTACTCCTACAAAAAATGAATTTGCCAGAGTTGAGGAGTGTATGCTCCTGTGTTCAATCTGTCAAAGGGTTCTGGGAACGTGGGCGGGGGGAAGAGAGGTGTGTATACTGGTGGCAGGTGTGGTGTTAGAATTATGTACACGGGAAACCATAATAACAATATTGTAAATCACAGTTCTTCAATCGATAAAGAAATGTTTTAAAAAAGATGTCCAAAGGGTCACAGCCAAAATTAGATCTAAGTACAAAAACTCCTAAAGACACTGTAATCAAAATGACAAAATTGAAAGATGGAGACAGATATTAAAAGCAGCAAGATCAAAGAAGGAATTTACATACAAAGGAATTCCGATGATATCCACAACAGATATATCAAATGAAACTCTCCAAGCCAAAAGAGAATGGATACAGTTAAAATGGAAAAGTTCAATGTAATGAATACTACAACAAGAAAATTCTATCCAGCTAGATTATCATTCAGATATGAAGGAATACACAAAGCTTCATAGGAGGAAAATAGCTTAGGAGGTCCATAGCCTTCAAAACCATATTTGCAAGAAAAATAAAAGAAGATTTTTTAAACAACAAGACACACATTACAAACTCTATAAAATGTAACTTCTATAAAATGAAGGGAATAAATTCCCTCCCCTCAATATTCTCAAGCAATGTCAATGACCTGAAGTCACACTGAGTGGCAGCATGAACAAAAAAAAACTCACCCAACTTCCTGCTGCCTAAAAGAGACACATCTGAAAATTCATAGTAAATACAGACTAAAATGTGAAGAGTGGAAAACAATCTTACAGGCAAACAAATCCTGTAAAAAGACAGGGGTGGATATTCTTGTATTGACTTCAAATTTTAAAATGCAATAAAAATCAGAGTTATTTATATTCCCAAATTTAATTTTATTGAAGTGCTGAAAGTTACAAACTTATTCATAGTTGGGTTTTAGATATAAAACGCCCCATCTCCAATCCTGCTACCAGTGCACCAGTACCAACCTCCCTCCACCAGTGTTCCCCGGCTCCTCTCTTACCCTCAACCCCCACACCCAACCTGCCATCCTGACAGGCACTTTTTAAGCTTGGTTATTAAAGTTTGGGTCTCATGATTTCAGTGTTGTTGATTCTGTGGTTTTGATATTTAACTCTATCATTCCTAATACCGCCAGTGTATCTTGACCCTTGCCTCCAGTTGCTTCTCATCTGTCTCTTCTCCCACCTCCACTCATTGTGCTCCTTTCTCCTCCCTATACTTTGGAATCAGGGTGTTCTAAGCACCCCCCCGTTAAACCAGTGCATTTCAGTTACTCATACCGTTTCTCTAAATACCAAATACAAATGATATCATCCTGTGTTTATCCTTCTTCTGGCTAAGAGGTCATTTCTTAATGACTAAGGGATCAATAAATCAAGAAGAACTCACACTTGTAAATGTCTATGGACATAATGATGGACAATCAAAGATTTTGAAAAAATTCTAAGATTTGAAGGAAGATATGTACATAAACACATATAGGAAATTTTAACTGCTGGATAGATGAAGTAGACAAAAACTCAATGTGGAATAGTGGTCGTGAAAGAAAAATGATATAGATAGGTCTAAGAGTCATATATAGGGTCCTTCGTCCCCCATAAATTGAGATGATATTTTTCTTTGTTGCACACATTATTCAAAATAGACCATATGCTGGGTCACCAAACATGTCTGTATAAAATAAAGATGACATAAAACATATCAATTATCCTCCCAGATCACTATGCTTTGAAAAACTGGAAATTAATCACAGAAAAATGGAGGAAAATCCAAACACTTGGAAACTAAAAACAAACAAGATTTTTAAGTTTAAAAATCCATTATAGTTATGTCTCTTAAAAATAAAAACAGGGCTAGAGCAATACCACAGCAGGTGGGGCATTTGCCTTGCACGCGGCCAACCCGGGTTCGATTCCCAGCATCCCATATGGTCCCCTGAGCACCGCCACGAGTAACTCCTAAGTACAGAGCCAGGAGTAACCCCTGTGCATCGCCGAGTGTGACCCAAAAAGCAAAAAACAAATAAGAACAACAAAGAAACCTAGTAAGGGAGCAACAAATGGGTAAATGCCACAGATCTGGAGAGGTGGTTCATAGAGCTGGGCTTATCTGATGAAGGTGGGCAGACAAAGGTAGATGGAAGGGCTCCTTGGGATACTGGTGAAGGAAAGTATGCACTCGGTTGGGGTGGTGTTGCGATGATGTATTTATGAAAGTATGATTAAGAGATTATAAATCACAATTATTCAAAATTTATAATAAAAGGACTAAATAAATGAGAAAATAAAGAAAATTACAAAATTAAAATAAACAAATTGGAGAACATCAAAATAAAAAATTCGCATTGCAGAAAAATACTTGCACTAAACTAAAATGACATACTACAAGTCTCACAATGGAGATGTTACTGGGCCCGCACAACCAACTCGATGAACAACAGGAGAACAGTGCTACAGTGCTACTGAATGGAAGAAAATATTTATACATATTACATCAGATAGAGGGATAACATCCAAAATGTACAAAGCACTCACAGAGTTCACCAACAAAAAATCTAATAGCCCCATCAAGAAACGAGGACTAGAAATGAACTTCCCTCCAAAAGTCAAGAAGACATATGAAAAAGTGTTCATCATCATCCTCTGGAATCAGGAAGCACAAGTCAAATCAACAATCAGATACCTACACCTCATGCCACCAAGAATGGCATATCTTAAAAAGACCCAAAACAATCAGTGTTGGCAGGAATTTAATGAAAAAAGGAATCTTCATCTGCTCCTGGTGGGAATGTAATCTGGTTATCCTCTATCAAATGAAGCTTTTTGTTTTTCATAACACTAAATTTAGAACATCCATATGTCCCAGCAATTCCACTTCTTGGCATCTACCCCCCAAAGTCAAAAAAAATCACTACAGAAATATATATGAATACCTATGTTCACAGAAGCTCTTAGTACAATACCTAGAATATGTGAAAAATCTAACTGCAGCCCCATCCTTTACCCACATTGCAAACTGCTACCATTTTTAGTGCATTTGCTTTATCTTTATATTTTTGTGTCTGGTAAGCACATGTACATGTATGCAAATTATTATTGTCATTGAGTCATGTAAGTTTCAGCTGAAGATATCATTATAATCAACCTGAAGTATTTTTGCTTGTGAGTCTTAAATGATATTCTCATCCAAAATGATAAGTAAAATTCTCATCATTTACAGATGACATAATTAGCAGAGAAAATCTGAAACCAGAGCCAGAGCATTAGCACAGCGGGTAAGGCACTTTCGTTGCATGTGGCCGACCCAACTTCCATCCCCAGCACTCCATATAGCTCCCCAGAGCAACACCAGGAGTAATTCCTGAGTGCACAGTCAGGAGTAACCCCTGAGAATTTCCAAATGTGCCCCCCCCCCCAAAAAAACAAACAAAAACAAAAAATTCTGAAACCATTCAGCAAAAATCTACCTGCAAAAACAAATGAATCCAGGGGCTGGAGTTATAGCACAGCGAGTAGGGAGTTTGTCTTACATGCGGTTGACCTGGGTTCAATTACCAGCATCCCATATGGTCCGCTGAGCACAGGCAGGAGGAATTCATGAATGCAGACCAGGAGTAATCCCTGAGCATTGCCAGGTGTGACCCAAAAAGCTAAAAAAATGAATCCAGCAATGTGGCAGGCCACATTAGTATACAATAAACTTTTGTGTTTCTATGCACAAATAAAAAATAACTAGCGAACAAATAAAGAAAAACAATTCCACCTGGGAACAAATTTAGCCAAAGAGGTAAATGATGTATACACAGAAAAATTATAAGACACTGTTAAAGATATAGAAAACAAAAAGAAAAGGAAATATATTCTAAGTAAGGTTAGAAATTGGGAAAAACAAAATATTTTCTTAAATGTGCTATATCATTTAAAGTAATATGCAGATTCTCTGCAATTCTTATAAAAGTCTCAGTGGCAATGACATTCTTAATAGAAATTTTACCTAGAATTGTGAAATCGAATTGGAACTACAAAAGACCCCAAACATTGAAATCAATTTTCAGGGAAAAAGAAACAAAAATTGAGGTATCATGTTCCCCAACTTCAAATTATACTACAATGCTGTAAAAAATAAAACAGCATGTGTTGTTTTTTTTTAAATACACAGTTGAGGAAATTAAAAAATGCTAAAAAGTAACAAAAACTCAGAAGTTCTCTTCATAGGATACTTACCTTTGGTATCAGAGGGGGGATTGAGAGATGCTGGGACAATGGTTGACAAAAGTGGGCACCTTGGTGGAGGGTGTGGTGATGGAATGCTTCATGTATGAACTCCTACTAATGACAGTTTATAAACACAGTGCCCAAATAAATAATAATAAATAAAAATAAAAACATGCACATAAATCAACAAAAAGAACCAAGAACCCAAAAACTAGACTACACATGTACAGCTAGCTGATGACAAGCCAACATCCATACAATGGAGGAAGGAAATAAGCAGTGTTGGGAAAACAGGACAACCAGATGCAAAAGACACAGCATAATACCATACATGGAAAAATAATTCAAAACATATTATAAGTTTACATCTAAGACCTGAAACCTAAAAATGTAGAAGAAAACACATGTGACAGTCTCACTGATATCAGCTTTAGAGATGTGTTAGGGAACCTAATTACAAAGGCAAGAAAAACAAAAAAACAAAATACACAAATTGAAGTACATCAAACTAAAGGTTTCAAGTCAAATAAGAAAAATTATCATAAGAAAAATTATCAAAATGAAAAATATATATATGAGAGAACACATTTTCACATTTTCAAATTACACATCCAATAAGGGTTTATACCCAAAATATCATACAAAGAAGCCATAAAAATCAACTACATAAAAAACAAGTAGTTCAATTTAAAAATGGAAATAGGATTTGAATAAAGACTTCTTCAAATAATACGTAAAAATAGCCAAAAGGCACATGAAAAGAGGTTCATTATCTCTTAGGCAGATGCAAATCAAAACACAATTAGATACCACCTCACACCTGTGAGAATGGCTATTGTACACAAGGCAAGAAACAGCTAGTATTAGAAGTACAGTGAAAATAAAACACTTATACATTGTTGTTGGAAATGTACATTAATACAGTCATACAGAAGTTAAAAATAGGAATTCCATACAATTCACTTTTCCCACTACTGAAATTTTCCTAAAGTCCACAAAAAAAATTAAAGTGATATATACACTGTTACATTCATTGCACCATTATTTAAAAGGGTTGGAAATAATCTAAGTTCCCTTTTACTGGATAAATGATATGTTGTACATGTACACAACAGGATACCAGACCACTGGAGAGGAAGACGAATTACCTATATTTGTAATACTAGATGAACCTATATGGCATTACATTTATTAAAATAATAAAAGAATAAGACAAGCACTGTACAGTTTCACTCATATATGCTTCATGAAGAAAACATCAGCATAACTCTCCAGAAAATTGATCACAGAGGTGTCTTCAATGAGTGGATCACAGAGGCAAAGGCAATAAAACCAAAACTAAACAAATAGACTCCATCAAATTACAAAGCTTCTGTAGAGGAAAAGAAACTCAGGCTATAATAAAAAGACACTCTACTAAAAGGTAGAAAATATGTTGCCCACAAAACATCAGATAAAGGTCTAATACCCAAGAAAGAATACAAAATGAATTCAAAACTCAGCAACAAAAAGCCGATAATCCAATGAAAAAATTAGTCAGAGAAGATGAACAGAAACCTTCCCAAAGAAGACATACTGATAGTCAATAGGCATATGAAAAAGTGTTTGTTATCACTCATAATTAGGAAAATGCAAACGAATTAAATATGATCTCATGTCAGAGAGAATGACACATATTTAAAAATCTGCAAACAGCTTGTATTGGTGGGTTTGTGGTGAAAAGGAACCCTCATCAACTATTGGTGGGAATGTTGTTTGGTTCAGTCTCTCTGGAAAGCAATATGGGGTCTCTCAAAAATATTTATACTCCCATATGACCCATTGTTATTACATATCTGCATCTATCTCCAAAATACAAAAACATGAATTTGAAAGAATATATCTACACCTGTGTTTATTGCAGTACTTAGTACAACAGCCAAGATATGAAAACAACACACATGTCCAACTATGGATGAATAGATGGAGAAGTTGTGATATCTGTACAATGGATAACTACGTAACTCTAAGAAAGAATAAAATCACACCAATTGCCATTACTTGGATAAAACAATGATGAACGAAGTCAGTCAGAAGGAAAGTACATATACGAAATGATCTCTCATATGTGGGACTTACAAATACACAGCAATGTAATGACAAATGGTCAAAGGCAACACAACAGGAGAACTGATTCACAGAACTGAGTTTGGGGGTGGAGTAAATCAAAAGGGAGATGCATTGAGCACCATGGGGGATATATTAGATATGTGAGATGAGTAAAGGAATAACTTTTATGAAGGAGAGAACTGAAGTTTTAATAGTGACCTGACTATTGTGTATACAGAATTTAATTTATGATGCACATCTGAAACTTACATAATGTGTAACGATGTTCAGTTCAATAAAAAGTAACACAAAAATGATTTTCTCCTACCTAATCAAATTACAATGATCAAATTCAGGAAATGTAATGTTGATATAAAAAGCTATTTAATACATTGTCCATATCCAAATTTCACCCTTAAGTCCCAATAATGCTCTTTATAATAAATGTTTTAGATCAAGGATTCATTCTAGCATTGAATTTCTTGATCATATTATTCAATATGAAATAATTTTCTGACATATTTTATGATAGTGACATTTTAAAATTATATAGAACAATTGTTCTGTGAAGTGTTTGTTGATTGTCTTACTAATAGCCCTGACATCAATTTCCCTACTGCTACATTCTAAGCCTTTGGCTTATTTTGGATTTATTGATGTCACAGAGATAGCTAAAGGTGTCTTCACTTATAATATCTCTTGGATTTAAGATAAATTAAATGTGTTGGATTTGTGGGGAAGCAGAAGGGCAATGTGGAGAAGGAAATAAGTGCTCATTAAGATTCAAACATTTAACATTTTCATTACAAGCATTTTCAATTGCATCTTTCTGTTACTATTTTTAGAACTTCACTTGACAAGTGCTCCAAGTATAACATCTTAATAAGCAAGCATGTGTATCTGATGAGATTTGGTGAGCAAGCTGAGATCATTGCTTGTAATATAGTAGTTTGCTTTCTACTTGCCTTGGGTCCTGTCGTGGCCTCTAAAATTCATCCTCCCACTGCAGTCAAGGAAAAACTATTTAAAAATGCTACTCTCAATATGTTATTCCCCTGCTAAAATTTCAACAATGAGATAAAGTTCAAGGACTTGAGGCATGACACAAAAAGTCTTCCATAACCTGATATATTCTAGATACTGCTCCAGATTCTCATATTCTGTCTGAGTTTCCCAAAGGAGAATATGCATGATATGGAACACTCAGTTGGAGGGAACAGTATTTTCTCAGAGCTAAAAGTTGCACAGTGATAAAGAACTAACAAACAAAATCTTCCACGGATGGCTGTCAGAATATCTTTCACCTCACACACTTTTATTAACTAAGAATGTTGGCAATCCTATCAACAAAAATTTGGTTTAATAGTATCTTTCAGGAAATATCCTTGGGTCTATGTCTACACACATATATGCGTGAGTGTATGCACATATACTCAGCAACTGTAACATGAAAAGCTTTCAGAACTGACATACCTTGAAGCTTGGCAAATTCAAATATGATTTTACACTAACAGTCTTGATTAATGGATTCATAACAGGAGACTTTCAAGACCATCAATTTGAGTAGAGAAAAAAATCATTAGAACATTGAACTGCCTTTTATATTTTTTATTCTCATACATTTTAATTCATATTTCATGTTTAAAAATAAATGAAACTACAATATCAAATACGGTAATCATTAGCCACACAAGGTCACTTAACACGTAAAAAATGGTTAGCTTGAATGAGATGCTGAGAGTTTAAAATACTAGCAAACAAAGGTCCTATTGTAGAACTGATCCATGCGATTGGGTCGGAGGAAGAGGGTTACAAGGGAGTGATGTTAGGGTCATTGTGGGAAGTAAGTGGCTACAGTGGTGATGGGTATGGTATTGAAAATATATGCATAAAGAACCATCATTAATAGGATTGTAAACTATAGAATCTCAGTCAATAAAATTTTAAAATAAAATACCAAATATCAAATACCTAAAACATAAAACATCTCACAATTTTTATATTATCATTATCTTCAAACAGTATTTTAGATGTTGATAATTAAAACATATATGAAGGGTCAGAGCGATAGTACAGTGGGTAAGTAACTTGTCTGACTCAGATAGATTCCTGGCACCCCATATGGTTCCCTGACCCTGCCAGGGAGTGATCCCTGAGCTCCAACCCAGAGTACAACTAAGAGTACACCCGGAGCATGACTGGGTATTATTTTGTGTATCAGTCTTTTGTCAGATAGGAGGTGAGAAAGTATTTTCTAATAGTCAGGAGGGTGTCTTTATATTCCATTCCTTATTTCTTTCACCATGCAGAAACGTATTAATTTCATGTAGTCCTGTTTTTTAGTTTTGCTTTTGTTTCCTTGTTCAATGACATTTAATAATAAAGGATGTCCCTACAGTCAATAGCTTGTTGTGTTCTACCTACAATTTGCTCAACATAGTTTACATTCTGTCTAGTATCGAGGTTTTGAATTCGTTTCTAATGATCTGCTATGTATGATGTGTGCTAGATTTCTGGATTCATTTATTTTTGCGTGTGGCTCACTAGTTTGACCAAGACCATTTGCTGAAGAGCCTTTCATTGTTACACTTCATATAACTAGATCCTTTGCAAAGATTAGCTGTCAAATACCTGAGGGTACCACTCTTAGGCCTCAATTTTATTCTATTGCTGATAATCTGCCTTTGTTGCTGATAATCTGCCTTTGTTCTAATTCAACATAGTTCTGATTACTATAATTTCATAGCATATTTCCCCGGATTGCTTTGGATATTACTCCCTATAAAATGTAACAGTGTATGGTAAAAGTCCTTTACAATGCAAGGGGCCAGAGAAACAGAAATATGAGGTGCTGGGGTCCTGTAGGCCAAGCCAGGAGTGATTCCTGAACACAGATACAGGGTGTGCTCACGCACAAAAAAAAAAAAAGAAAACAATGCCTTGGAAATTTTTATGGGGGCTTCATTAAAATTGTATCACTGTACCACTGTCATCCTGTTATTCATCGATTTCCTCTAGCAGGCACCAGAAACGTCTCCTTCGTCCTAGCCCTGGAGATTTTAGAAAGTACCACATTCGAGGCTCTTTCAGGGTCAGGGTAATGAGACCCTTCATTGTTACTGGGTTTTGGCATATCGAATATGCCACGGGGAGTTTGCCAGACTCTGCCATGTAGGCAGGATACTCTTGGTAGCCTGCCAGGTTCTCCAAGAGTGAGAACTAGATAATAAGAGGTCAGCCAGGTGTGAAAGCAGAAGACTCTGTGCTGTTCTCTTCCAGGAGCTGAGTTTTATAGTCTCTGGGTCTTGCCTGTTGATGGGATAACACGGCACCAGGGGCAGTTGGTGGGTGTAATGCCTAGCTACTGGGAGATGGGGGATCTGGGTGGAGGAGGCCCAGTCCATATCCGAGCAGGCTTGGAGAACTCAGCCCCGGGTCCTGCATGCCTGGGTTCCTCTGCCGGTTCCTTCATGCGTGAGGCTCGTCCGAACGTGTGGACAGTTATCTTAAGTAGGGCTGCGGCTGGTTCCGGAGGTCTTCGGCTGCCAGGGCTCTGCTGGGGCAGAAAGGGAAACTCAGCCTGCCCCCCTCCAAGGGGCCCTGGTGAGGACAGCCAGGCGCAGGGGCAGGAGACTCTGCTCTGTTATCTTCTCGGAACAGGGTTTTATAGTCTCTGGGTCTTGGCCATTGTATAGTGCTAAGGTAAATGTTAACAATGTTAATCCTTTGGGGCTGGAGCGATAAGTGCATAGGGCATTGGTCTTGCACACTGCCGACCCCGGTTTGATTCCTCCACCCCTCTCGGAAAGTCTGACAAGCTACCGAAGGTATCCCGCCTGCACGGCAAAGCCTGGCAAGCTACCCGTGACATATTCGATATGCCAAAAACAGTAACACAAGTCTTACAATGGAGACATTACTGGTGCCCACTCAAGCAAATCTATGAACAATGGGAGGATAGTGCTACAGTGCTACAGTTAATCCTTTTAATTCATGAGCAGGGAATGTGTTTCCATTACCTTCTTTTTAAATTAACCTTTGTGAATGGTGTGATATAGAGTTCTATTTACTTTTTCATTTGCATGAGGATAACAAGTTTTCCCATTATCATTTGTTGAAGTTTTCTCTTGCTCCATTTTACTATTTTGTCTACTTTAGTACAGATTAACTTTCCATACATCCAAGGGTTCATCTTTGGGTTCTAACCTCTATTCCACTGATCTGGGAGTCTGTTTTTATTGCAGTGCCATGCAGATCTTATTACTATAGTTTTGTATTATAAACACCAGGAAACCTAATACTTCCCATCATCTTATTTCTCAGAATTGCCTTTGCTCTCCTGGGACTTTTATGGTTTGAAACAAATTTTAGAAGCATTTATTCTATGTAGTTGAAGAGCACTATGGGAATATATTATGGGGATTTAGTTGAATCTGTTCATTGTGTTGAGTAGGCTACTCATTCTGAAAACATTGATTTCTTCTAATTTTTTACCAGGCAATATATTTCTATTTCCTTATCTATTCTTTATTTCAGTAGTGTTTTATACTTTTCAAAAATTCACTCTAACTTCCGTTGTTAACTCTTAAATACTCAATTGATTTTTTTTACCAATCATGAATGGGATCTTTTATTCTTTTCTACACTGTTGTTTATATAAAAGAATGCAGCTAATATCTGGCATTAAATTTTTAGTTGGCCACTTCACTATATATCCTAGGAGTTTTTAGTGTAGTCTTTAGAGTTTTCTATGTAAAATATGATGTCATCTGGGAATACTGATAGTTTAACAACCTCCTTACCAATTTGAATCCCACTAATTTCTCTTTTGTGTATTATTGCTGTGGTTTATATTTCAATACACTGTTAAATAATAGCAGTGAAGCACTTAGCACAATAGCCAAGATACAGAAACAACCCAATGCCCAACTCAACAGAATGGATCAAGAAGTTGTGGTACATATATTTAATGGAATACTATGCAGCTCTAAGAAAGAACAAAATCATGCAATTTTCTGCAACATGGATGGACCTAAAGGATATCATGCTGAATGAAGTCAGTAAGATGGAAAGAGATACAGAATGATCTCTCTCACATGTGGAATTTAAATATGTAGAGCAAGGTAGCAACAAATGGCCAAAGGCAATACAATGAATGGGAAAACAATTCACAGAACTGATTTGGGGGTCAGAGGAGTGAGAGGTATGGAAATTGGGGAAACCTGGAGGAGCAAGTTGAGGATACTGGTGATAGGTGTGGTATTTAAATTATGTAGATGGGAAACCATCCTTAAAAATACTGTAAATCCCTTCAAAATATCATTGTCAAAATGGTCCATTCTTTATCCCAACTACCCTCTCCCCCTGCCCTTGAGCAAGGCTTCCAACTCTGGAACATTCATCCTGACACTTGTTTCTACTGTCCGTGGGTATCAGTCTCATACTGTGTTTTTTATATCCCACAAATGAGTGAATTCATTCTATGTCTGTCCTCCTTCTGACTCATTTCACTTAGTATGATACTCTCCATGCCCACCCATTCATAAGTGAATTTCATGATTTCATTTTTTCTAACAGCTGTATTCCATTGTGCATATGTACCATAGGATAGGAGAAGTGTGGTGAAAGTGGACAAAGAAACAAACATAATGGCCTCTCAGCAGTATCTGTATTAAAAACCATAATGCCCCCAAAAAGGGATAGAGAGAGAAAGACAGAGAAAAAGAAAAAGAAAAAGACAGAGACAGATACAGAGAGAGAGAGAGAGAAGAAAAGTGTCTGCCATAGAGGCAGTCTGGGGGCGGCAGGAGAGATATGGGGGACATTTGTGGTGGGAAATGCACCGGTGGCAGTGGAGGTGTGGAAACTTGATCATGAAAGCTTTGTAACCATTTCACAGTGATTCAATACAAAAATAAAAATAAGTAATTTTTAAATGTTGTGAATCATCATATAAATCAATACAATTTTAACTTAAATTTTAAAAATAAAATAAATAATAGCAGTAAAAGTGTACATCTTTGTAATATGCCTGATCCTGTATCAACACATTGAGAAAAACCTAGGTAGTACTCTCCATGATACTGGTGTCAGTGGAGTCTTTAATCGGATGACCCCCAACTGGCAAAGAAAACAAAATCATAAAAAATTAGAATTATATCAAACTCAAAAAATTCTAAATAGCTAAACAAATTATGTTCCCAAATTACAAGCCACCGTACTGAATGGAAGAAAAGATTTGCACATCATACATCAGAGGGCTAATTTCTAAGATATACACATCATGTGCAAAAGTGAATAGGAAATAATCTCATCAAAAATTGTGATAAGAATTTCACAGAAACTTCCTCAAAGAAAACATAAAAATAACCAATAGAGGCATAAGAAAAAGTGTTCATCATCACTGATGATCATACAAACGCAAATCAAAATGACAATGAGATTATCACTTCACACTAGTGAAAATAGCTTATATAAAAAAGTACAAAAAAATCAGTGTCAATAATGGAGCAAAATATAAAAGGGACACTGCTGGTGTGACTTGTCTGAATCAGCCTCTAAAGAAAATTTTTTAATTCAGTCACGATGATTTACAAAGTTATTCATTGTAAGTTTCAATTATATAATTTTCCAACTCCTATCCTATCACCAGTGTCAACTTCCCTTCACCAGTGTCCCCAGTTTCCCTTCTACTCCCTAACCTTCATAAGAGGAGACTTCTAAATAAACTTAAAACAGAGGGTGGAAGAAATAGTACAATGAGTAAGGTGCTTTCAACTTGGGTTCAATTCCCAGTACCACATATGGTTCCCTGAGCACTGGCTGGAGAGATACCTGAGGACAAAACTAAGAGCAAGATTGTGAACCTAGGGGCTGGGACTCCACCGTGCAAGTGTCTGCAGACGTCCCCCCGAACGCCGGGAGGAAAAGGGGATCTGCGCCTGTCTGCCTGTCCCTCTGGGCCGCCCAACCCGAGCCGCTCCCTTGTCCCCCACCCAGTCTTTACTTCCTGGACAGAAAGCAGGTATCCGTGGAGGTGGTGGCCACTTCAGAGGTGGGCATGGCTTTAAAAAGTGGGCGTGGCCTAAACTTCGGTGGGCCAATGCTGACGTGGCTGCAGGTAGTTCACTCAAATCAAGAAATATTACCCCTTCACATACACAACAACACGAAGAAACAATGCAAATCCCCACCACAGGGAGACCACGAGGAAATAAGTCTAGAAGCCTCAGTAGGTGCTAGCCACCTTAGGAACCTCTCTGACAAGGAATTCAGATATGAAGTCATCAAGATGTTCAATCAACTCGATGAAACAGTCACACAGATATCTGCTAAATTGAAAGAGAACATGAAAGAAACTATCGATCGCACAATTGACAAAATACAGCAAGAAATGAGAGCCAAAATTGGAAAACTTCGCACAGAAATGGCACCGCATCACAGATTCCATAGATGAAGTCAAATCCTCACTCACTGCCCTCAAAAATAGAATGACCACAGCTGAGGAAAGAATCAGTGACTTGGAAGATCAGCTGCACCAAACCAACAGACAACAACAAACAATGGCAAGAGACCTCAAAATAGCTCAAGAGCGAATCAGAGTCCTATGAGACGATTCCAGAAGAAACAACATTAGAATCATTGGACTACCAGAAGCTCAGGGAAACAATTCCAATGAAAAAACCATGCTTAAACAAATTATCGCCGAAAAATTCCCAGAGCTCCATAATACAGCCATTCAGATTCAAGAAGCCCGAAGAGTGCCAGCTAAAAGAGACCCCAACATAAACACCCAAAGACATATTATAGTTAGAATGATCGATGCTGCCGATAGAGACACAATACTGCAAGCAGCAAGGGCAAAAAAGGAAATCACATACAAAGGAGCACCCCTGAGATTCACAGCAGACCTATCAGAGGAAACCCTAGAAGCCAGAAGACAGTGGCGAGATATAGTCAAAAAACTCACTGAAATGAATGCTTCACCAAGAATACTCTATCTGGCTAAGCTCTCACTCAAAATAGATGGAACACAACACTATTTTCTAGATAAACAGCTGCTCAGGAACTTCATAGACTCAAAACCAAACCTAAAACAAGGACTAAAGGGGCTACTATAAGACAAGACAAACCCTGCAACCACAACACACCCGCACAGAAACATGACACAAAACCCCATAACCATACTCTCTCTCAATGTCAATGGTCTCAATTCACCATTGAAGAGACACAGAGTGGCAAAATGGATACAGAGACAGAACCCAATATTCTGCTGCTTACAAGAAGCTCATCTCAACACTCAGAGCAAACACAGACTCAAAGTCAAAGGATGGAAAACAATCCTGCAAGCAAACAGCTCCTTCAAAAAAGCTGGGGTGGCCATACTAGTATCCGAAAACATTAATTTCACCTTGAAAAAGACTAGAAGGGACAGTGAAGGCCATTTTCTATTCATCAAGGGATACGTACAACAGGAAGAAATCACACTCTTAAATGTATACACATCTAATGAGGGAACAGCTAAATATTTAAAACAACTGCTAACAGATTTTAAGGAGGACATTGCAAGCAACACAATAGTACTTGGAGACTTCAACATTGCCCTATCACCTCTGGACAGATCAACAAGAACAAAACCCAGCAAGGAATCATTGGCTTTGAAAGAAGAAATATAAGAGAGAGGGCTTATAGACCTATACAGGGCTTTACACCCCAAAAAGAAAGAATACACATTCTTCTCCAGTGCACAGGGAACATTTTCCAAAATAGACCATGTGCTAGGATGCAAAACATGCCTCAACAGAATAAGGAAGATAGAAATAGTATCAGCCATCTTTTCAGACCATGATGCACTGAGGATAGAAGTGAATCACACACAGACACGGAGAACCAAATCAAACACCTGGAAATTAAACAACTCGATGCTGAACAACGAGTGGTTCAGGAATGAAGTCAAGGACGAAATCAAAAGATACTTGGAAACAAATGAGAATGAAGACACGAACTACCAGAACCTATGGGATGCAGCGAAAGCTGTATTAAGGGGAAAATTTATAGCTCTGCAAGCATATCTTAGGTCTGTAGAAATGGTGCACATTAACAACTTGACCTCACAGCTCAAGTCCTTAGAAAAGAATCAACAGAAAGAGCCTAAATCAGGCAGAAGGAAAGAGATCATAAAACTTAGAGCAGAAATCAATGACAGGGAAACCAAAGAAACAATCCAAAAGATCAATGAAACCAAGAGCTGGTTCTTCGAGAGAATAAACAAGATAGATAAACCACTCGCAACACTCACAAAGAAACAGAGAGAGCAAACCCTAATAAACCGAATCAGAAATGAGAAGGGGGATATCACAACAGAACCAAAGAAATCCAAAAGATCATCAGAGACTACTTTGAAAGTCTGTATGCCACGAAACAAGAGAACCTAGAAGAAATGGACAAATTCCTGGAATCCTATAATCTCCCAAAGCTGAATCAAGAAGACCTGGAGTATCTGAATAGACCTATTCACATCAACGAAATAGAAACTGCAATCAAAAGTCTTCCCAAAAACAAAAGCCCGGGCCCAGATGGATTCACTAGCGAATTTTTCCAAACATTTAAAGAGGACCTCCTACCAGTCCTTCTCAAGATCTTTCAGGAAATTGAAAAAACGGAAACTCTCCCAAACAGTTTCTATGAAGCCCATATCTCTCTAATACCAAAAGGAAACAAAGATACCACGAGAAAAGAAAACTACAGGCCGATATCCCTGATGAACATGGATGCGAAGATTCTCAACAAAATACTAGCAAATAGAATTCAACTACTCATCAAAAAGATCTACACCATGACCAAGTAGGATTCATCCCGGGGATGCAAGGCTGGTTTAACACTCAGAAATCAATCAATATAATCCACCATATCAACAAAAGAAAAGATAAAAATCATATGATCATATCAATAGATGCAGAGAAAGCATTTGACAAGATCCAGCACCCCTTTATGATGAAAACCCTAGCCAAAATGGGTATAGTGGGGACCTTCCTCAACATAATTAAAGCCATCTAACACAAGCCTACAGCAAGCATCGTCCTCAATGGCGAAAAACTGAGAGCCTTCCCTCTAAGATCAGGGACGAGACAAGGATGTCCACTCTCTCCACTGTTGTTCAATATAGTACTGGAAGTACTTGCAATAGCGATTAGGCAAAAAAAAAAGATATTAGGGGCATCCAGGTAGGAAAGGAAGAAATAAAGCTCTCACTATTCGCAGATGATATGATACTATACTTAGAAAACCCTAAAACCTCTATCAAGAAACTTCTAGAAACAATAGGCTTGTATAGTAAAGTGGCAGGCTATAAAATCAATACCCAAAAGTCCATGGCTTTCCTATATGCAAATAGTGAAAGAGAAGAAAAAGTCATGAAGAAAACAATCCCATTCACAATTGTGCCCCAGAAAATCAAGTACCTAGGAATCACCTTAACTAAGGAAGTAAAGGACCTGTACAAAGAAAACTACAAAACTCTACTTCAGGAAATAAAAGAGGATACGAGGAAATGGAAAAATATCCCCTGTTCATGGATCGGAGAATTAACATTGTCAAAATGGCAATAATCCCAAAGCACTATATAAATTCAACACAATTCCTATTAGGATACCCATGACATTATTCAAAGAATTGGAGCAAACACTCCTGAAATTTATATGGAACAATAAGCCCCCACGAATAGCTAAAGCAATTCTTGGGGAAAAGAAAATGGGAGGAATCAACCTCCCTAATTTCAAACTCTACTACAAGGCAGTAATAATTAAAACAGCATGGTATTGGAACAAAAGCAGAGCTGTAGACCAATGGAACAGGGTTGAATATACTGACGTCCCCCGCAAGCATACGAACATCTAATCTTCGATAAGGGGGCAAGAAAAGTGAAGTGGAGCAGGGAAAGCCTCTTTAACAAATTATGCTGGCAAAACTGGACGGCTACATGCAAAAAAATGGGCTCAGATCTCTGCCTAACTCCATGTACAAAAGTAAGGTCTAAGTGGATTAAAGACCTCAACATCAGACCAGAATCTATAAGATACATTGAGGAAAATGTTGGCAAAACCCTTCATGACATAGAAGCTAATGGTGTCTTCAAAGATGTCACACCGCTGGCCAAGCAAGTGAAAACAGAGATAGACAAATGGGACTATCTTTAAGAAGCTTCTGCACCTCAAAAGAAACAGTGACCAAAATACAAAGACAGTCTACAGAATGGGAAAGGATATTTGCCAACTACACATCTGATAAGGGGTTAATTTCAAGGATATACAAAGTACTGGTTCAACTCCACAAAAAGAAAACATTCAATCCCATCAAAAAATGGGGAGATGAAATGAATAGAAACTTTGACAAAGAAGAAATCCGAATGGCTAAAAGACACATAAGAAAATGTTCCACATCATTAATCATCAGGGAGATGCAGATCAAAACCACAATGAGATATCCCTTCACACCACAGAGACTGGCCCATATCCACAAGAACAAAAGCAACCGGTGCTGGCGCAGATGTGGTGAGAAAGGGACACTCCTTCACCGTTGGTGGGAATGCCGACTGGTTCAGCCCTTTTGGAAAACAGTATGGATGATTCTCAATTGAGCTCCCACTTGACCCAGCAATACCACTCCTGGGAATATATCCCAGAGAGGCAAAAATGTATAGCCGAAGTGACATCTGCAATTGTCTGTTTATTGCAGCACTCTTTACAATAGCCAGAATCTGGAAAAAACCTGAGTGCCCGAGAACAGATGACTGGTTAAAGAAACTCTGGTACTTTTACACAATGGAGTACTATGTAGCTGTTAGAAAAGACGAAGTCATGAAATTTACATACAAGTGGTACTACATGGAAAGTATCATGTTAAGCGAAATGACTCAGAAAGAAAGGAATAGACATAGAAAAATTGTATTCATCTGGGGAACATAAAGTAACAAAATAGGAAACTAACACCCAAGAATGGCCAAGATTAGTACCAGGAATTCTACTCCATGACCCGGAGGACAACCACACATGTTAGGGGAAAAGGGAGCTCAGAAAGAGATTGCCTCGAGCAGGCCCCAGTAACGTCTCTTTCATCCTAGCCCTGAGATTATATTCAAGGCTCTTTAGGAGAATGAGACCCATCATTGTTACTGGTATTTGGCATATTTGGTACACCACGGGGAGTTTGCCAGACTCTGCCCTGTGGGCAGGCTACATTTGATAGCCTGCAAGTTTGTCCAAAGTAGGAAGGAGACAATAAGATGTCATAAAAAGAAAAGCTCTGATAAGATGTCACGTGGCCGCGAATGTGGCCACGTGGTTCCAGGATCTGGATTTTATAGTCTCTGAGTCTTGGCCGCTGATGGGATTACACGGCGCCAGGGGGCCAGTTGGTGGGTGTGACCCCCGCCTACTGGAATTTGGAGGATCTGGGTGGAAGATGCTCGACTCCAATCCAAGTAGGCTTGGAGGTCTCAGCCCCGGAACCCGCGTGGCTTTGTCCCTCTGCCAGTACCTTCATGTGTGCGGAGAGTGGTCTCAGCATGGTGGTGGCTGGTCCTGGAGGTCTTTGGCTGCTGGAGCCCTGGTCGGGGCGGGGAGGAAAGCTCAACCCGCTCCCCTCCAAGGGGCCCCGGGAAGGAACACCCAGGCACGGGGGCAGAAGACTGCACTGTTCTCGTCCGGGATCTGGATTTTATAGTCTCTCAGAAAGAGAAGGGAACACCAAATAAAGGGTGTTGGGAGGATCCATCCAGGATGGGAGAAGCATGCTGAAAGTAGACTATCGACCAAACATGATTGCCACTCAATGCCTCTTTTGCAAACCACAGCACTCAAAAGGAGAGAGAGGGAAATGCCCTGCCACAGAGTCAGGGTGGGATGGGGGCTGGGGGTGGGAGGGATACTGGGATCCGTGGTGGTGGGAAATGCGCACTGGTGGAGGGATGGGTGTTTGATCATTGTATAATTGAAACCCAAGCACAAAAATGTGTAAGTCTACAACTGTACCTCATGATGTCTCACTATTAAAAAAAATAAATTAATTAATAAAAAAAATATTGTGAACCTAAATTCTAATGTAATAACAAAAATTAATAACAGAACTTCCATATAACCCAGAGATTTCCCTCCTGGGCATCTATCCCAATAATACTAAAATGTTAATCAACACACATAGGTATAAATATATGTATGTACGTATGTATGTGTGTATATATATATATATATATATATTCACAGCAGCATTATTCATAATAGCCAAGGTCTAAAAACAATCTATCTGTGGATAATGAAATTGTAGTATATATACACAAGAACGTAACTTAGCTATCAGAGGAAAAAAAACTGTGCAGTTCACTAAAACCTGGTTGGAACTGGAGGATATTATGATAAGTGAATCAAATATGGAAAGCAAAACACCAGATGACCCTGCTCATACGTGGAGTTTAATTAAACAAAGCAAGGAAATAGATAGTGCACTATGGAAACAAACCCAGAGATCTTGCCTAGAGAACAGTGAAGTAAGTTTCAAAGGGGGCTGGGACAGGGAAGGGCCTTGAAACACTAGTGTCAGTTCCTGACACTGATGGTTGGGATGATGAAGTATCGTGGCAAGTATAAATCGATAATACAGAAATGCTGCAACCCATAGTATCTAAATAAAGACAACGCATTTAAATAAATTTTTCAGTGATTAAACATTTCAAGAAAGTGAAAGCAAGCTATTAAAGGAAGTGCAGGGTCCTTCTAAGCTTTTATACCTGCCCAGCAAACTGACCCTGCCTCAGGTCATGTACCTTCTTGGAGCTTCCAGGTGTCTTCTTTCATACCCCAAGATAATTACTGTAAGGTGCTGAGAATTCCCTGTGCTGATTTAGCAGGATGATTATAGGTCTTTATAATTATAGCTCCTTAAGTAAAAACTCTGCTCTTTCATTAAGCTGCTAAAACCATACATTCTCTGGAGTCTCTTGGACCATCCCTGAATGGAACGTTCCTGCCCGCAGCAAAGGCGGAAACTACACTATCTTTATTTACAAAAGGGATATATCTCACTCCCCTTGTCTCAATACATTTTTATTAGAGGATTAGAATGTCTTTCATATTTAAGGAGAGGCAATATTTTTATAACTACTTTATACCATAAAATATTTAAGCGACCTGATAAACACTGAAAAGAAAGGCAGAGGGCAATGCTTGCAGTTTTGTTAAAACATAGCAAATAGTAAATATTTAAGTAACTTATTGATTATACTATGTGATTTAATTCATTTTTTTGTTTTGGGGGGCATAAGCCGTAATGGTGCTCAGGACTTACTCCCGGCTCTAAATTCAGGGCTCAGAGAAGCATATGGGGTGCTGGGATCAAACCCAAGTAGGCTGAAAGCAAGGCAAACACTTTATCCACTGTACTATAGCTCCAACCTCTTGATACAATTTCAAATATTACTATACTAGAAGGATGCTTAATGGTGATAAAAACAAGATGCTAGTGGTTCTCCTGAATCTAAGAAAGTGAGTTTTTTTTCAGCATACAAAGACTCTGTCCTAACTAATGTCATGCAAATAAACCAGAGCACTGATTTCATCATAATTATGAATAATTTTTTGCTCCAAAACTGACTATGAAGAAAGTGTACCTTCCGAAATTAGAGGAAATTCAAAACTATGTCATTTACTGTGGAACAGAATAACAGTTAATCCATGGGTATAGGCACATATAATGGAGGTGTAGACACAAAAATTGGAATGATTCTAAGATATAATCAGAGGGCACTATTCCATTTAACTAGCAGCTGACATTATTCCTATTACCTAATGTTACTCCATGACAAATGATATACTTTTGAATAATATGCCCCATGGAATTTTTATATTCATTTAAAGTTTAATAGAATATGAGCTGAATACAAAATAAAATGCAAACTTTTAAATCAAAGTGGAGATAGCAAATCAATATTTGACAGCAATAGAATATATTATGAAACAATTTTCATGGATCTATCTTGTACTCTTGTAATAAAACACATGTATTAAAGACAAAAATTCTAACATTAGGGCATAGTCAACTAGAATACCAGAGATTTTAATCTACTTTTATAATGACATAGTACCAGTGAATTCAGTTGGTATCAAAGTTTATTTGCTAAGGGTCAGCATCATTATACTAATACATATGAAAATTAAATTAGTGATAGGCTTTTAAAATTGTATTATGATAAAAAAATATAGTAGTAAATGCCCAAGTGTGCCTTAACGTCTACTAACCACTGATGAGTGTCTGTTTATTCTCTAAAAAATAACCATCATTCCTGTCTTGATAACTTGCCAGTTAATGAGATTCAAATGAGTTAATGAATGTGAATAAAATTATAAAAATCTAAAAATTACCGTACCACCGTATATTTGTGTATATTTTATATCCTTAGAATTACTTTAGTTCTGGAGCTCATCTGGAGTCCCTTCTCAGGTAATTGCTTCTTACTTGTAGTTTAGGAATTAGCTTTGCAAATATGCTAAATGTCTGTCTTCTAATTGCTACCATAGCATGATATCTCATGCTGTACATAAGAATGTCCATCTCAGGCATAATGAGAGGCAATTTGAATTTTGTAGTACTTCTTGATTAACATCACTGCTATTTACATAAAACATTTTTTAAAAGATTAGCCTGCATTCACCTGCATATGTTACCACAGTAAACAGCACTACTTAGTCACTATATTTGAACTTCCATATTAAGATGAGTTATATATGAGAAGAATATCTCTTAACAAAACTGAATTTTCTTTGAATAAAAGACTAAATTTATCACATTGTGGTTGGTTCTTTTGCGACACATATGAGAGAACAGGGGAACATGACTAAAAAAGATCATTTCGTTCAAAGTAGGAAGATAGCTCTGATGTCATTGTCTTAAGAAAATCAGATTTATTCATATAAATGTGGACAGTGATTAAAACCAATACTAATATACTTACAGTTGGATATTTAGAAATAAAGAAAAAGACCTTTCCCTGAGGATCATTTCAGCCATCTCAAGAGGCTATTTAGTTCTCATTCCAGTACATAGAACATATAACCCAATATTAGTGGTCAATTATATAATGGGTATGCTTTTATGGAGGAGATGGGATCTATTCATAAAATGGCATGCTCTTATGATAGGTTGAATATGGGTCTTATTCAATTACAGTACCCAATAACTGGTAATTACGACTTATTAGGGCTGGAGCGATAGCACAGCGGTAGGGCGTTTGCCTTGCACGCAGCCAACATGGCTGACTCGATTTCGATTCCTCTGCCCCTCTTGGAGAGCCCAGCAAGCGACCGAGAGTATCTCGCCCGCACGGCAGAGCCTGGCAAGCTCCCCGTGACATATTCGATATGCCAAACACAGTAACAACAAAGTCTCCAATGGAGATGTTACTGGGCCCGCTCGAGCAAATCGATGAACAATGGGAGGACTGTGACTACTTATTAAGATTTTAAAGAATATGTATGTAAAATGGTCTCCAATATTTACTAAATATTTGATTTTGTTCTCAATTTTGAGATCACAGTTTTTTTATTCCACACTATAGTTTTATTTGGTACATCTACACAATAGAATACTATGCAACTGTTAGGAAAGATTAAGTCATGAAATTTGCTTATAAGTGGATGCTCATGGAGAATATCGTGCTAAGTGAAATGAGTAAGAAAGGGATGGATAGACATAGAATGACTGCGTTCATTTGTGGAAAATAAAATATCATAATATGAGACTAAAACCTAAGGACAATAGAGGGAGGGCCAGGAAGATTTCTCCAAGGTTGGAAGCCTGCCTTATGAGCTGGGGGAGAAGGCAATTTGGATAGAGAAGGGATCACTAAGTCAATGATGATTGGAGGGATTTCTTAGGATGGGAGATGTGTGCTGAAAGTAGATAAAGGACCAAGCATGATGACCTCTCATTATCTGTACTGCAAACCATAATGCCCAAAAGTAGAGAGAGATTATGGGGGAAATTGTCTGCCATAGAGGCAGGGGGAGGGGTGGGATGGGGGTGTATACTAGGGATACTGGTGGTGGAGAATGTACATTGGTAGAGGAATGTTCAATCGTTGTATGACTGAAACTCAAACATGAAAGCTTTGTAAGTGTAGCTCACGGTGATTCAATAAAAATAAAGGGATAAGGTATTTGCCTTGATTTGCCTTGACCAAAGTTGACCTGGGTTCAATACCCAACACAGCATGCAATCTCCCAAGGATTACCAGGGGTCACTCCTGAATATAGAGAAACACTCCCTCTACATCACAATATATGGCCCCAATACCTCCTCCTCTAAGAAAAAGAAATTCTGGTACATATACACAATAGAATACTACTTAGCTATGAGAGAAGCTGAAATTTTGCAGTTGGTAGAAACTTGGCTGGAATTCAAGGAGGCCACGCTAAGGAAATAAATCTGAGAGTAAAGTATAAATACCCTATGATCTCAGTCATATGAGGAGTATAAAGAAACATAAGACACGATGATCAGTAGAACTTGGAACTGAGGAGGCTAAAAGGTTCCCAGGAGGGAGGGGCTGTGGGGCTGTGCGGAAGGGATCTTGGAACATGGAGAGAGGAATTGGTGTATAAAACAATTATTTCAATCATATTGGAAACCATGCTACAGCAACAAAAACATCCGATTGTCCAGCCAAGGACTGTACATGCAGCAGACAATGGCAGATCAACTGGCATCCTTCCTTAGTCTCTGTGGAAATCCCTTTTTGGACTCTCAACATTGATTCCTCAGCCTGGGCTTCCTGGACATGATTGAGGAGGGGCTGCTGTTGTTCAGGCCTGCTTTAGTTCTGTCTGTGGATACTTAGAGTCACTCAGTCCAACGTGTTGCTTGACCCTCAGCCTGGAATGGCCAATTTGCCTTCAGGTTGCTTCCTATATGACATGGGATCAATTTTGTTTTTGTTGGCTTTCAGAGGGGCCAGCGACGCACACCAGCTGTAACCCCCAGCCCTGAAGATGTTGACTGGCCTAGATCTAACTGTCAAATCAGGGTGGGACAAAGGACATTCTCAAGGTTTCGACACAATTTTTCAGTTTCCCCCTTATTTTCCTGAGGGCAAGCCTTAAAGTCTCTGTAGTTTTTGTATCACCCCTTTTAGTGTCTAGGGTTGTGTTCCTGGATTTCCAGTCACTGCTCCTTCCAGTTCCACAGAGGATATATCTGGAGATGGTCACTGTGTTTAATCCTGCTCCGTACCCCACCCATCAATTGTGGGGTCCCTGGAACACCCCCATTCCAGCATCTTGGTTCCACTTCTGAAATTTTTCTTTATATTTGTATTTATTAAATTTTTGCTTCCTGTGTAACACCCAGCAATACTGAGGGGTTACAGCTGGAGTGATAGCACAGCGGTAGGGCGTTTGCCTTGCACGCAGCCAACATGGCCGACCCGAGTTCGATTCCTCTGCCCCTCTAGGAGAGCACAGCAAGCTACCGAGAGTATCTCGCCCGCAGGGCAGAGCCTGGCAAGCTCCCCGTGACGTATTCGATATGCCAAACACAGTAACAACCAGGTCTCCAATGGAGACGTTACTGGGCCCACTCGAGCAAATCGATGATCAACAGGAGGGCCTTTACTTTACTCCTGGATCTACACTCAGGAATTCTCCTGGCAGTGCTCAGGGAACCATATGGGATGTTAGGAATCGAAAACCCAGGTTGGCCGCATGCAAGGCAAACGCCCTACTTGCTGTGCTGTTGCTCCAGCCCCTCCTCTTTATATTTTAAAGTAAACTATTCCCAAAATGTTTAATGCAACAATACCAGTATAAAATTACCATTATTGTTTAATATTTGTTGTAAATTATAACACATTGAATGATATATATGTGCTATATATGTATATATACATAAATATATATCATATTGAGTTGTTTCATACATTATAAAGAAGCAATCTAATTTGTATTTATTTATTCAGAAATTGACATTACTGGGACAGAAAAGATAGTACAGCAGGCAGGGCACTTGTCTTTCTTGCATTTTGTCGACCTGGGTTCAATCCCTGGAACTGCATATGGTCCCCTGAACAGTACCACAAGCACAGAGTCAGAAATAAGCCCTGAGTACTGCAAGGGAAAGAATGAAAAGAAGGAAAGGGAAGGGAAGGGAAGGGAAGGGAAGGGAAGGGAAGGGAAGGGAAGGGAAGGGAGGAAGGAAGGAAGGAAGGAAGGAAGGAAGGAAGGAAGGAAGGAAGGAAGGAAGGAAGGAAGAAATTAAATTCTCTATAGTCATTAATGGATGTTCGGAAATCATGTTCATTAGTTGTTCTTCAAACAATAGAAGTAATTTAGCACCTTCCACAAATTTTAGAAAAGAGAAAAAATAGACTGGAATTTTGGCATGAGAGTCTTATCTGTATGAAAATCAACATGAAATACTAGAATTTTCCAATATCAAGAAAAACCTTTGATCCATAAATATTGCTACCCTAGAAAAAGCAAACTTTGTCCATCTCTTCACAAAGATAAGCTATAAATTTTGAAGTACCCTTTACTTAATAGTAAGTGGGAAATAGTGGTTCCCTTGTATTAATTCTTTTGACAAGTAATTATGTTTTATTTCTAGGCAATGAAGCTTCTAAATGTGATTTTATAAGCATAATTTGATGAATAATAATGTCTATGCCATTAGAATAATGGGATGATCATGCCACAGCTTACTTAGTCTGTATTCACCTTTAGTTGTACACATTGTACATGCTCTGCAATAGATGCATAAACAATTAAGATGACAATTATTGCAAATGTTTGTTCTTAGTAAGAATCAGGTGTAAGCATAATAATCATTATAGACAAAAAATTATCATGACACATTTAATACCAGTTACAATGGCAAAATATGAAATTGTTTTAAAATCTATGCTATTAACAAAACTATATACTTTATTCACCATAATTATGGCTATTCAAGAAGTTATCTGGCAAACACTATCGTACAAGTAAACAAATATATATTTGCATTAATTTTCAAGAAACAATTATTTTACAGAAAAAAATATATAAAAATACAAATAGCGTTAAGGCTGTAGCTCAGTGGTAGAGTGCATACCCTGCATGCATGTAGATTGGGATAGAGTCTCTGTACCACAAAACCACAACAGTAACAATCATGGATATACTGATTCCACAACCCTCTCTCCTTCTAGCCCCTAAGACCACCAACACTCCCGCCAAAATACCTTATACAACCTATAATGGAGCAGTTAAGGATTAGCTGAAGATATAGAGCACAAGCTCAGCATATCTGAGCCTTGTGAGTTCTATCATCAGCACCAAATGTTCCACAGCCACTGTTGGGCACAACTGTGGTGGTCCATGAGTGACAATGACACAGCCCTTGTGGCTACCAGATACCACTGGGCCCGAGCTCCAAGCTTCCAGACCCAAACTCTCAAGCATGGTTAGAAGTGCCACCTACAGCTGGCTGTAGCCCTTATTAAGAGAATAGAAAAAATACCTAAATAATTCAATGTCAATGAAATGAAATATTATGATCATTTTTCCAACAGAACCACAAAACTGCCTAAGACATGATGTTTTATTGCCTTCTCCCACCGATTTTTTCCTGCCGCTGCTGCCGGACCTAGAGTTGTACCCACTGGTTGTGGTATATGTTCAATTTAGTCACAATGCTTTATGGGGACGGTGTGACACAGCTGGTATAGGTGCATCTGAAAGAGCACCATTCTGTTGTGGCCCTGAGGAACCTAAATAACAGGATTTGCCTTAGGCATGCGGAGCAGTGTCAGGGGCAAATCTGTGGCCTCACAGCAGCAAGGCAGGCATTCTATCAATTGAGCTATCCCTGTACCTTAAGCATAGTTTTTGAACTACAAAATAGTATCCATGTTATTACTATATACACACACACATTAGAATTGTTATTCAAAATATTAGAAGTGTTTCTTATTAAGTACTACAACTTTGGGAGAGTATCAATCAGCTATATTCCTGTTAAGCTTTGAGTTTTTTTTAAAAAATTAATTTCTACTTCATAATAGGCTGGAGTTTGGCATAATGGCACAGCAGCTAGGGCGTTTGCCTTGCATGCGGCTGACCCGGGTTTGATTCCTCCTTCCCTCTTGGAGAGCCCAGCAAGGTATTGCTACTGAGAGTATCCCACCCAAAGGCAGAGCCTGGCAAGCTCCCCAGGGAGTATTCAATATGCCAAAAACAGTAACAACAAGTCACAATAGAGACGTTACTGGTGCCTGCTTGAGCAAATCAACGAACAATGGGAGGACAGTGCAATGCTACAGTGCTTCTATAGTCAGAAGATTAAAATATAAATCATATGAATAATATAATTACTATTTATCAACTATAAAATATAATATTGCTCAGGTGTAGGTTATCTTTAGGATTCATAGATAAAAATCATATTTACTTAATTAAAATATATATACAAAAGAATCAGAAACTGGGGCCAGAGCAATAGTCCAGCAGATAGAATGATTGCCTTGCATGAGGACAAACTGGGTTCAATTTCCATCATCCCATATGGTCCCCCAGGCACTGCCAGGAGTAACTCCTGAGGACAGAGCCAGGAGTAGCCCCAAAGCACTGCCATGTGTGGCCCCAAAACAAAACAAAAAATCATAAGAAACTAAAGAAATCTAGGCTGGAAAGTATGAACAGATAAACTATACAATAGATATGTTAATCAAATTAAACATCAGGCTAGAGAACTATTATTTGAGAATTAGAAAATTCAAAATAAGGAAAGAAAACAAAGGAGAAAAAAATGATCACAAAATTAGGGCAATAAAAATTCTCCTAATTTAAGAATGTAAGTTTCCTCAAGGCCTTAAAAGTGCTCATCAAAATGAATAAGAGACCAATATCAATCGTTATTACATTTAATAGAACTACAGAACTCTGGGATTAAAAATTGGTTGCAAAGCACAAATACAGTGGATAGGTTTTTCTTTTTAAAAAGCAGCATATAACAATTATATTAAGTTATAACTATAAAACATTTTATTAAAAATAAAAAGCAATTACAACTGCTACTGGTTGAAGGAATTAAAACATATATTGTAGCATAATCAGCAGGTAAGTCTACCTGAATTACAGGAGCAGAGGATTATCTACCACTGGTTGCAAGATCTAAAATCAGAGATTTGGGGGCTGGAACGATAGCACAGTGGGTAGGGCGTTTGCCTTGCATGCGGTCGACCTAGGTTCAATTCCCAGCATCCCATATGGTCCCCTGAGCACTACCAGGAATAATTCCTGAGTGCATGAGCCAGGAGTGACCCCTGTACATCACTGGTGTGAACAAAAAAAATCCACAAAAATAAATAAATAAATAACTAAAATCAGATATTTAAAACACCTGAAGAATTCAACAAATTCATGTTATTTTGAAGATGTAGGGCATCACACTTGGAAGGAATGCATACTGTTTCTATAGGCTGAGATAAGTCTTTATCCAATTAACAGCAAGAAATAAGTGTCTGTCCTACATGTGCAAATAACTGAATAATGCTAACAACAATGGATTTGAAAGCAAATTTTTTTTCAGACCATCCATATGAGAATTTTGTCCAGTAACACTTTGGTTTCAGTTTGGGACATGGAAAACAGAGAACTCAGCTGAATCATGAAAGCTTCCTGACCTATAAAACTGTGAGCGGGAGGCAGATAGTACAGTTTGTAGGGGACTTGCCTTGCACAAAGCCAGTGCAGGTTCAATCATATTAATCATCCTATCTTTTGTTCTTTCCGGCATCCCATATGGTCTCCAAGCACCAACAGGAGTGGTTTTTGAGTGCAAAGCCAGGAGTAACCCCTGAACATTTCTGGGTGTGACCCAAAAATTTAAAACAAATACATGGGGAAAACTGTGACTAAAACAATGGGTGTTGTTTTAAGCCAGTAAGTATGTAATCTTTTTTTTTTTTTTTTGCCTTTTGGGTCACAACCAGCAATGCTCAGGTGTCACTCCTAGATCTTTACTCAGGAATTACTCCTGGTGGTGCTTGGGAGACCATATAGGATGCCGGGGATCGAACCCAGGTGGGCCGCGTGCAAGGCAAACGCCCTACCCACTGTGCTATCGCTCTGGCCCAAGTTAGTAAGTATGTAATCTTTAAAGAAAAAGAAAAGTAAAACATTTTATCTGTCTGAAAAAGACTACAGAAGACTTGCAGCAGCAGTTGGGGTTATAGTGATAATTCAAAAAAATCCTGGTATATAAATATGTACTATTCTCTATGAGGTAGAATATTCTACTTGATGCTCTTTCTCCATAGATTCTCAATATAAGAATCTGGGAATTAGAAGAAGTATCAACATGAGTGCTTCCAGTTTCTCTTACATCTGTCTAATATATGTTTAGTTTCTGCTTGTTTAGAAGCTAAGGGAAGAATGCTTCCTTCCTGAGAAGATGGTATTTCCATTTATTTCAAAGCTGAAATATCACTGAGTCATTTGGGGCTTCTACAACTGAACACGAAGGACAAATAGGGCTAGATGATAAATTCCTATTACTAAGGAAATTTTCTACAAAGTGGGGAACAATGTCCATAATTCAAGGGATTCCCTGGAGGAACACTTAATATTTCCATTTATAACAATAAAAGTTGGTGGAAAACAAGAGCAACCTAATTAGGAAACAACCACTAAGGACTCAGAGACTTCAGAAAGGATGTTTGGGATTACCTTCATGCAATGACCCAATGTACTGATTTTACAGTAAAAAATACAGCAAACATGGAAACAGTAGGGGAAGAAAGAAGTAATAAATATCAACTATGACATTTTGACTAATTACAGAAAAAACATAGCAGCTATATATATATATGCATATATGTAGCATCTTCCTTGATTTTTATGAACATATTAATCATCCTATTCTTTGTTCTTTCCTTTATTCTTTTATTCAAAAGGTTACTATTATTTGGATGGTTCGAATTTACTTGTAATTTTTCATTTTCCCAAGACCTATGTAACTATTTCACTGTATTAAATCCCACTTTAACACTTAACATGATTTGTTTTCCTCACTGGATCCTGACGAATACATTTTCTTCTATCCTTCTCAGGCCCAAATATAAATTTTGCCAAAACACTCAGGCTAAAATAAAATGACACCTAACTGACTGGGAGAAATTATTAGTATATAATACTTCAGATAAAGGACTAGCATCTAAAATCTATAAAACACAGAGTTCAGCAACAAAAAGCAAATAACCCCACCAAAAGTTGGGATATGAGACGAATACACATTTCCACAAAGAAAACACATATATGATCAAAAAGCATTTGAAAAAGTGCTCAATATCACTTATTATCAGGAAAACACAAATCAAAATGACAATAAACCTTACAGCAATGAGAATAGCATATATAAAACAGAAAACAAATGTTGGTGGGACATGGCCAGAAAGGAAGTCTTATTTTCTGCTGGTGCGAATGTTAACTGTTCCATCCTCTGTGGGGTAAAAAATGAAGATTACTCAAAATAGTAAGAATGGAGTTCCAATTTGACCAAAATATCCCAAAACAAAAAAGCAATTATCAAAGCTATGTGCACACCTATGTTCACTGCAATTCTTAGTACAGCTGTCAAGATATGAAATCAACCCAAATATCCAAGAACAAATGAATGGACAATGAAGTTATGGATACACACACATACATATATACATACATACATATATACATACATACATACATACACACAATGAAATACTATGTAGCGAATAAGAAAAGTAAAGTCAGTGCAGTTTCACGCCAACTTGGATGGAACTATAGGGTATAATGCTGAGCAAACTAAGCCAGCAGAAGAATATAATGACACTTACCTGTGCTATACAGCAAAAAAATAAAGGTAGGGGCCATATCAAGTGATAACAAATACTGGACACTGCAATGCAGACCTGAGAGTCCAGGTTTGGTGTAATGGGTGAGAAAAACGAATAGGCTGATTGAAAGCAACACAAAAACAAAAAAATGGATGGACGATCTAGATCAGATGGGTGATATGAATGAAGGTAACAGTATGCACTAAAATCACAACTGTCAAATGATAGGGGTAAAGGTGGGAGGGAAAGAATTTTGAACCAGAATTGACATCAGGACAGGAATGGAGCGCTACAGGCACTGATGTGGCCAGGCTGTGCAGTAGCTGTTCATCAATATTATGAACTCGAACACTATTGTTGCTTAAACTATGATAAAACTTTAATTCTCTCGGAAAACGAGAGTTACAGGGGAATAATTATTATAGCCACTGTATTTCTTTCACATAGCATTTACAATGACTCTTTCAACCCTGAGAATAACTCATGCCTGTCCCCCCACCCAAATTCCAAACCAGAGAAGCTAATATTAGTAGTTTAACTCAGGTCCTTAAATAGTAAAATAAGTGTTTACAATCACTGATGAATCAGAAACTGTCCTTGATTTAGAAAAGTGATGTTACTGACTCACTGTAACACATGTTCTCTAAGGCTGTTTTTGGGTTTTGGCAAAATCTCTGTTTTTATTTTTGGCTTGTGCTGTTGGTTTTTGTTTATTTATTTTTGTTTTCCCAGTAGAAGTATAATTTTTTTCTTGCCCACATACAGTCCCTGGCTCCTTTCTTCCTGACCAATGCACTGAGTTATTTATGGTAATTCTATAGCTAGAAACGGATACTAAGCAGGATACAGAAGGGAAAAAAATCTATCAACTTGGCCTCCCTAACCCACAGCAAAGCTAAAACTCTCTTTCCACTTATTTTCCTCATTTCTGATTAGTTACCATGCAAGTGTGAAAGCATTTGAGAATTAATTTTATTTGTCTTTGAATTCATATATAATGTACTCAATAAATGTTGGCTTGCACTGTGGATTACCTAAGCTTCAGAATAGTGCAATGGAGCAGTGTCAGTTATATGGCCAGGTTGCTAAACCAAGTTTATAGAAAAATACAGAAGGCAAAAATGTTTTTTAATTGAGTTCTTGCTCTATTTTTTACAATAGCAGCTTTTTCACATGCTTGATTTCAAAGCCAGGATATCATCTTTATAACCTTAATGTCCAACCTATCATAAAATAATTAAAATCATTAAGGGGTCAGTTACTTTGATAAGACCAGCTCCACAGAAGTTAAAACAAGCATTCCTTCAATTCATTTGATAAATATTTCCTCAAAGCAGGTCAGATTCTAAATGCTGTGAATACAAATATGAATAATAAATGAAGACAAGTCTTAAAAGCACTACACAATTGATCCAACATTACATAAGAGATATACCACAAAGGATTTTGGTACAATGGAAGGGAATCTAGTTCATTTCAGACTCAGGAAAGGTTCCCTAAGCTGAGTCTGAAGAACTAGTAGGAGGGAGTCAGACAGAAAGAATGATTTGATGGAAGAAATAAAAAAATGCGCTTGGCTGGCATGTAGCTTCAAACTGGCGAGTAGATTCAACCTGCTCTGGGTTTGATCTGACTCACCCTGAGCCTTTCCAGGAGGCATCCTGAGCATATAGTCAGGAGCAAGGCCTATGCACTGCTGGGTATGCCCTCCCCAAAATCAATGTACATATATATTCCATATGTTGCTAAATCATATTAAAAGGAAGTGGCAAAAAAAAAGGCAAGCAGGGGCTGGAGCAATAGCACAGCAGGTAGGGCGTTTGCCTTGCACACAGCTGACCCGAGTTCAATTCCCAGCATCCATATGATGCCCTGAGAACTGCTAGGAGTAATTCCTGAGCAAAGAGCTAGGAGTAACCCCTGTGCATCACCAGGTGTGACCCAAAAAGCAAAACAAAAAAAAAAAGGCGAGCAGCCTGATAACACAGAAACAAATGTCAAGGACACTGTTCAGTATTATTTATAATATATCTTAGATAAAATTCATTTACATCATTGTAAGTTTCAGGAGTGCATTTTCAACAAGATATGGTCTCACAAATAGAACCAGTGTTCACAACCATTAAGGTAAGCCTTCATCCCTTTACTATCTCTACAGTCCAATAAGCTGGAATCTGCAGGAATATGTTCATTCAATATTGAGTTTAGTAAGTGTTAAAATCTAGAAACTGACATAGGGAAATTCTTTTTCTTTTTTATTTCTAGGAGCGATAGCACAGCGGTAGGGCATTTGCCTTGCACGCAGCCAACATGGCCGACCCGAGTTCGATTCCTCCGCCCCTCTTGGAGAGCCCGGCAAGCTACCGAGAGTATCTCGCCCGCACGGCAGAGCCTGGCAAGCCACCCGTGATGTATTCGATATGCCAGACACAGTAACAACAAAGTCTCCAATGGAGACGTTACTGGGCCCGCTCGAGCAAATCGATGATCAACGGGAGGGCCTTTACTTTGCTTAGTTTTTTAATGCCAGGGATCGAGCTTAAGTCCTCTACATCCGAGACAAGTGCTCTACCACTGAATCAATCTCTCGCCCTTGAGGAATGTTTTGCCACTTTGCTCACAGCTTTCTTTTCATTAGTGTAAATTCACCTATTCTTTTCAGAGACACACAACTGAAAACTTAAAGGATACTAAAATGCATTGCTATTTCATTTTTTAAAAGTCTTCAGAACCAGTAAAATAACAGCAAGTAAGTAAGACAAAAGTGTACCAGTGTACTTAATTTTTTTATTGACATGTCATGGCCTAGGTTGGCCATTCTATATTTGTTTCCTGTTTATCTGTTTTCATTTCTCATCTTCTTTTCTATTGCTTTCCTGTAAGATATTTGAATATTTTAAAGCTTTATCTCCTGATAAGTTTATATTATTTAAAAATACATTTCTTGGGGCCAGAGTAATAGTACACTGGGTAGGTATTTGCTTTGTACGTAGCTAAGCTGGATTGAATCCCTGACACCCCAGTTGGTCCCCCGAGCATCATCAGGCATCATTTCTGAGCACAGAGCCAGGAGTAATCCCTGAGCATCACTGTGTGTGGTCAAAAAAATCCCACCAAAATATATTTCTTTGCGCATTGTCTTAGTAGTTATTCTAGGAATTACATACTTGCATAACATCACAATATACTGCTTTGACATTTTACCAGTTTAAGTAGAGAAACATGACTTCCCCTTAGATTCCTTTCTCCTTTCCACTTTAAATATGTATAATATTTAAATTTATAAAACTTAAAAACATGCCTTCTGTATATGTTAAGCATCACAGCAGTTGGTGTTATAATTTTTGCTTTAACCTTCAAATAAGATTTAATAAACTCATGAGAGGTAGGACAATCTGTTATATTTACCCTTATTTTTACATTTCAATTTTATTCCATTTCTGAAGTTCCAAGCCTTCTTTAGCTATGATTACCTTTCTGATTACTTAAATTAGCTAAGTGACTTCAGTACCTTCTCTTGTATGTTTTTGTTTTTGGGGTCACAACTGACTATCCACTCAGGGCTTACTCCCTAGCTCTGTGCTCAGGGACACTTCTGGTGGTGCTCAGAGGAACTGATGCTACTCCAGGAATAAAACTGTGGGCAGCTGGAGTCAAGGCAAGCACGTTATACACTGTACTATCTCATCAGTCCAAGATGTATGTGTATGTGTGTGCGCGTTGTTGTTTGTTTTCCTTTGTGGGCCACAAACCCATTTGTGCCCAGAGATTACTCCTGGTTCTATGCTCAAGAATCACCCCTGAGCTCAGATAGAGAAAGGAGCACCAAGTAAAGGGTGTTGGGAGGATCCTCCCAGGATGGGAGAAGCATGCTGAAAGTAGACCATAGACCAAACATGACTGCCACTCAATGCCTCTTTTGCAAACCACAACACCCTAAAGGAGAGAGAGAACAAAAGGAAATACCCTGCCACAGAGGCAGGGTGGGATGGGGGATGGGGGTGGGAGAGATACTGGGACCCGTGGTGGTGGAAAATGGGCACTGGTGGAGGGATGGGTGCTTGATCATTGTACAATTGAAACTTAAGCACAAAAATTTGTAAATCTACAACTGTACCTCATGGTGTTTCACAAACAAAATTTTTTTTAAAATGTAAATGATGGAGAATGGGCACTGGTGGAGGAATTGGTACTGGATCATTTTATAACTGAAACCCGATCACAAAAATTTGTAAGTCTACAACTGTACCTCATGGTGTTCCACTAATAAAAATTTAAAAAAAACTAATAAAAACAATGTAGTCTTAGAATAAAAAAGAAGAATCACCCCTGGCAGTTCTCCGGGATCTATATGTGGCTTGGAGCATTGAGCCCAGGTTGGCAGGTTGGCTTCATGTCAGGCAAGCACCTTAAGTGCTATATTATCTCTCCAGTCATAACGTAAGCAATTCATTAAGGGGAAGTTTTCAATAAAATCATTGCCTCATATTTCCTTCATCCCAGAATGTTTCTACAGTCCATTCACTCCTAAAGCTTATTTTTTACTAAATACAGAACTTGCTGCTCAGAGTAATTCAGTGCTTGAAAAATGTTGCATGCCACTTACTCCTGATCTTCATAATTCAAGATGAGAAATCAGCTGTCATGCCAATTTATGCTCCCTAATAAGTAATGTAGCATTTCTCTCTGATTTCCTTCAATATCTTTTCTTTAGCTTTTTGGAGTTAAATCATATGGCAGGACATAAACTTCTTCAGGTTTATTTTATTTGTGACTTACTCAGTTTCTTTAATCTCTAGGTTTACATTTGAAAAATTTGGACTGTGTTCAGCCATTATAGATAGCACAGTGGGTAAGGCATCTGCCTTGCACATGGCCGACCCAGTCGGCCCAGGTTCTATTCCTCTGCCCCTCTCAGGGAGATGGGCAAGCTAACAAGAGTATCTCGCCCGCTCGGCAAAGCCTGGCAAGCTACCCGTGACGTATTCAATATGCCAAACACAGTAACAACAAGTCTCACAATGGAGGCGTTACTGGGCCCACTCGAGCAAATTGATGAACAACAGGAGGACAGTGCTACAGTGCTACAATATTCCAGTTGCACTGTATCTCTCTTTGTCTTCTGGAACCCTGAAAGATCAAGTGTTCCCTTCTGATATTGTTTCAGAGGTCGTTACCCACTGTTCAGTTTTTCCCCCTATGTATTTTCTCTTTGATGTTTTGATAAAGTAAATTATACTAGTGTGTATCCTACTTTAGTTATTCCATCTCTATTTTCTCTGCTAAGATTCATTAATCAAGTTTTTCATTTTGACTTTATCTTAATTTGGGGGCAATACCCAGCAGTGATCAGAATTTCCTCCTGGCTCTCTGCAGCGGAGATTATTGCTGGCAGTGCTTAGTGTATTGGATTGATCATGTGCAAGGCAAAAGCTCTGTCCACTGTACTAGTGCTCTAGCCCCCAGTTTAGTTTTAAAACCGTACTTTGGTTCAATGTTTTTCATTTTATTTGGGAGGTGTTTGTTTGGGGACACACCCAGAGGTGTCCAGGGCTTAATCCCAGCTCTGTACTCATGTGTCACGCCTGGCAATGTTAAGGGTATTGAACCCTGGCTGGCTGAATGCAAGGCAAATGCCCTACCCACAGTAGTATCGCTATGGCACCTCTATTTGTGATTTATTTGTGTTATAATTTATATTCATTTATGAGATTCTCATAGTTCAATAAAATTCATAATTGGTTATTCAACTCTTTGTATGATGACTATATTACAAATATTGTCAGATAATTCCATAATCTGATTACTCTTGATGCTGCCATTCACTAACTGGTTTCACCACTCATATTTAGTTTTCCTAGATGTTGGGGCACTGAGATTTTTTTTGTTCTACCTTGGACATTTGAGTATTGTATTCTGAGACTCTGCATTCTATTTCATCATTATTTTTTAAAAGATTTTTTTACAGACTTACAAACTTTCGTTACTACATTTCAGTCATACAATGATTGAGTACCCATCCCTTGACCAGTGCCCATTCTCTACCACCAATGTTCCCAGTATCCCTCCCACCACCGCCCCCCATCCCTACGCCCCCGCCTCCCCCGCACCACGCTGCACCTCTGTGACAGGCACATTCCCTTTTACTTTCTCCCTCCTTTTTGGTGTTATGGTTTGCAGTACAGGTTGTAAGTGGCCATCATATTTTGTCCATAGTCTACTTTTAGTACACATCTCCCATCCCGAGCATCATTATTTTATCAGGCATCTTGCCTGTTAATACGTAACTCTCATACCATGTGAATTATACTGTGTTCCTCCTGCTGGGTTCCACTGACAATATCCTGGCAAAACTGAAGTTCTGATTCAGACTGCCTCATTAAAAATATGTGAGGTGGAATGTTAGCATATTCTTCAGTACTGCTGACATCCTTCCAGTTAAACTAGGGCAATGATAGATTAGTTTGGCTGCTCGGCTTCCTACTGGATCCATAAATATCATCAATGGAAAAAATAAGGGCTACCTAACTTTGCTTAGCATAACATCACTTGGTCTTTTTGCTATTGGGTGAATTTGAAAGCTCAGATTCATTCTGGCCTGATACTAGAAGAAAGAAAAATGAAATGCTTTCTAGTCCTGACTTGGACCACGTAATTCAGTCTCATTGTCTCCAGCTGAGGTGAGGTTCAGTTTCTCACTACTATAAGTGTTACAGAGGGACAGCCTAAGAGTATCAATCCCTGTGTCCAAATACAACATAAGTCTCACTGCTACTAGGTGAGACTAGAACTTCAGTTCTCTACTGAACCTCACTGAATCAACATGAAGATGAATCAACAGGAAGCATGAACACAACCTTATATTCCAGGTGCAAAGTCAAAGATCCTCTCCAAACTCCACCCTACAAACAACAGAAGAAGCAAATGACCTCCTGCTTCCATCAGAATGGGTATGGAAAATAGGCTATACCCTTGACCAGTAGTTACTCATTAACAGAATAATCAGGTAAATATTGCAAATCTCCACTCAGTTTTCTGTTATCACCTTGTGGAGATTTAAGAGTGCTACTTAGACGTGCCACTGAAAATACGGGGTTGAGATACTGTATTTTTCCCTTGTTGTTTTTTTGATCTAGGGTGAGATTGTAAAAAGGTTTTCTATTTATAGAACACCCCTTCCTGATACTCAGAGTAGACAGTGGAAGCTATCTTTTTTGGAACATTGTGGTCTTTGCCTGGTGGCAGCTGTGGATTTAGAGGCGTCTGTGATGATTTGTCTAGAATATAAGGTGCCATAAGGATACTCAGAAAACTCACCAGAGAGTCATTCCTCAAGTTATAAGCTACTCGGAACATTAACCTTCTCTTTTCTATCTTTCAGAATCTATGATATATATATGTATATTATGTATATATATATATAGAGAGAGAGAGAGAGCGCTTCAATACGGACTTATAATTAATGAGCTTACTCCATTTTGCTTGGTCAAGAAGCCTCATATTTATTTTGGTTTGGGGGTCACATGCAGCTATGCTCAGGACTTATTCCAGGCTTTGTACTCAAGGATTAGCCCTGGCTGGACTTAGTGGAACATATGGGGGTTCCATGGGTCAAATACTGGTTGGCCATATGCAAGGCAAGCACCGTAACCATTGTAATATCTCTCTAGCCCCGCAAAAATATTTTTAAAAGGACAATGTTTCTATTTTTACATTACTAGAACTAATTTAGAAATGTGGTCAATTGAGATATGGCTCAAAGGGTTGGAATACATGTTGGAACCCTTAATTTAATCCCAGACCAGTGTGTGTTGCCCCATCCCACCCCAACTAATGACAAAATATCTAATTTTATCAAATCATTTATGCATACATTTTTAGTTGAGAGTGTTTGGTTAACTGATAAGTCTTAAGATTTGTTCTAGCAGGCCCAGTAACATCTCCACTAGGATAGACATTGAATAATACTGTACATAACAACCTGAACTTCATTTGCCTTCATAGCAAGGCAAGGCATTTTATTGACCACTAATTTCTAAAACTTAAAAAATGGATTTTAAAATTCACCAATTTTGGAGAATATAAATGAACACTAATATATTTAATATTTGGTGTTATTTTGATAAATAATTGATTGTTACAAAGTATTGAAGATTCTAGTGCTAAGGTTTTCCAATGAAATTTGAGTACTCCCCAAAAGATATATTATTTTACTGGTAACCATGTTAATGCTCATGTGTGTAATACATATGTTCTGAGGGGAAAATCTCACTTAAGTGGCTCCCAATATTGTTTTTCAACTAACATCAATATGGTGTTACTTTATATCTCGTTTGATAGATACTTAAAACTTCATTATCGCTTGCTATTTCACATACAGAACTAATTGTTGTGTAGGATTCAATGGTCACATTTTGAATAATAAAAAGTCATTTCTATATGTATGTCAAAGAATATCTCAATTTTAAATTTTTCTATATGAGGAAATTCATGGGCTGGAATGATAGCACAGCAAGTAGGGCATTTGCCTTGCACACGGCCAACCCGGGTTTGATTCCTCCGTACCTCTTGGAGAGCCCGGCAAGCTACCGAGAGTATCCTGCCCACACGGCAGAGCCTGGCAAGCTCCCTGTGGCATGTTTGATATGCCAAAAACAGTAACAATTCTCACAACGGGGACGTTACTGGTGCCCGCTCAATGGTGAGCAAATCAATGAACGATGGGAGGACAGTGCTACAGTGCAGAGAAAATTCATGAAATTATTTCATTTTTATAAATTACATACCACAAGCAACAAAAATTGAGCAGCATAGTAAGGCTAAAAATAGGAACATATATTAAGTAACCAAACTTAAATATAATATACAAAACTGGATTACATTTCAAGAAATTTTCAGAAAATAAAGTAAGGAACCAAAGACTCCTATATCAATATAAATTAACCTCAAAAATACTCCAAATAATTCACCCACAGAGGCAGGGTGGAATGGTGGGATGGGAGTTGGGAGGGATACTGGGACTCGTGGTGGTGGGAAATGGGCACTGGTGGAGGGATGGTATTTGATCATTGTATAATTGAAACCCAAGCACAAAAATTTATAAGTATACAACTGTACCTCATGGTGTCTCACTAATAAAAATTTTAAAAAAAGAAAGAAGAGACAAGAACACACACCATATAGTTTAATTGATATGAAATTCTAGAATGGACAAAATTGCTAATCTACAGTGATTCAAACTTGAACAAAGTTATGGGGTGGAGTAATTTATTGACATAGGACATAGGAAACTTCGTATGACGTTAATAATGTTCTGGGTCTTAATAACTATGTGAGTTATACAAGTTTATGTATTTTTCAAAACTGAACAGTACATGAAAGTATTTAGGTATATTTAATTATACTTCAATAAAAAGAAAAGTTGGGGCCAGAATGACAGTACAGATGATGGCGTGCTTACCTTTCATGCCCTGAGCATCATGCAGGAAGGAAAGTAGAAAGGGAGGGAGGGAGGGAGGGAGGGAGGGAGGGAAGAACTGTAGGGGAAGAAAAAGAGGAATGTTTGAATAACAAAAGCTGGAGATCAGAAGTTGTCTATAACAGGAAGGATATATGCCCTTTCTTCCAGTTGCTAAGCAGACTCCTGCTTTACATTACATACTTAAAACAGATAAAGAATACTGGACGGAGACCTTGAAGAAGGGTAGAAATCAAAACCAAAAAATTTCCTTTATAAAAGTCACAGATATGATGAATTTTATCTGGTTGTAAGCAAAAAAACCTTTCTGTGAGAATTTATCATTAGATAAAATTCCCTGGATATTTGAGTTAGAAATTCCATTTGATTGTGTACAAAAATAAAGCTTCTCTTTCTACAAAATCTCCTGTATGTGTTAAAAATAGAAATTCTTGAAAATAGTATATAGAATTTTCCTTTGCCCTTCTTGCTTCTGTTGTGTACCCTGTCACCATTTTACATAACTACAGTTTGAATGTTAATTTTAATTAAGATTAATGTTATTACAATGTTTTTAGTTGGACTTTATTAAAGATTGATCTTTACCCTTTGTTTCTTGTTTATATTACAGGATCTTATCAAGAATTTCACATTGTCATCCCAACTGAGTTTGCAACCTGAGAAACATTTACTCATTAGATAACTACATTCTTCATCAACATTTTGAAATTGAATTGGAAATTTGTGTTGGCTGTCACAAGTATTTTCACCTATAGTTATATGAACAAATACTTTCCCTAAAGTCTCTATGTATTCAATAAATACGGGTGGAAAGAACAGATTTTATGATGATTTTCCATTTCATTGTGCATTTTGTTTGATTGTGGCAACCAACTTTCCATGAGCCATGCTTTCTACTTCTATGCCTTTATTTATTTTTGAGGAAAACATATTTATATTTATAGGCTGCTATAAATTTTTCTTGAATGTTGATGTTTTCAAGTTTTTCTTTTAAAATAAATATAGCGTTTTTCTAGATACTAATGTCTCAGCATATTAACTTTCATTACTCTTGCACAGAAAAAATGATCTGGCTACATGATTTGCTTGTCTGAGGTCTGCAAATTAAAAAACAATTTGCTTGTGTCTGAAGACTACAAATTCACGGCATTTGACATTATTAAATTTGATGACAAAACAACCAAAAATGTGTCTGCCTGGAAAACCAGCCCATTGCAATTTAAATTACATCGGAGATATTAAATATTCTTACAAATCACTTCTTGATGGTATAGCCTGGATGATGGTTATGTCTGAGGAAACTGTTAGCTGTTGATGAATTAAAAAATATAGGTTTTGAGTACATTTATTTAAAAAAAATAAAAGTCATTACAGCAGAGAATCAGGCGTATCCTTCAGCTTGGAATGTTGGAGTTCCATTGGAGATTTATCCAAATATCACCCTGATGTGTGTTCTCTGTTTTTTTCTGTTTTCCCCCTCTGTTCTCTGTTCTCTGTTGAAAATGTATCTTTCTCCCTCCCTCCCTGGGTCACTACTCGCATATCTTTAAATCAAACCTTAAAACAAAAACAGAGCACCAAAATCAAGCTGTAATAAATTTCATTACTTAAGAATATTTTTCTAACAAATTTATGGGAAAAGTTTGACACAAGTTACACTTTCCTTGAGCTTCTCATTTCAGATTACGAATTTTGAAAGAATTCTTGATCTTGAATGCAGCTTACAGACAAAAAAAAATGTCATCCAAAATACACTGCTTGGCTATAAAATCAATACCCAAAAGTCCATGGCTTTCCTATATGCAAATAGTGAAAGAGAAGAAAGTGACATGAAGAAAACAATCCCATTCACAACTGTGCCCCAGAAAATCAAGTACCTAGGAATCAGCTTAACTAAGGAAGTAAAGGATCTGTACAAAGAAAACTACAAAATGCTACTTAAGGAAATAAAAGAGGACACGAGGAAATGGAAAAATATCCCCTGTACATGGATCGGGAGAATTAACATTGTCAAAATGGCAATACTTCCCAAAGCACTGTATAAATTCAACGCAATCCCTATTAGGATACCCATGACATTCTTCCAAGAAGTGGAGCAAACACTCCTGAAATTTATATGGAACAATAAGCCTCCACGAATAGCTAAAGCAATTCTTGGGAAAAAGAAAATTGGAGGAATCAACCTTCCTAACTTCAAACTCTACTACAAGGCAGTAATAATTAAAACAGCATGGTACTGGAACAAAGGCAGAGCTGTTGACCAATGGAACAGGGTTGAATATACTGACATCTCCTCCCAAGCATACGAGCATCTAATCTTCGATAAGGGGGCAAGAAAAGTGAAGTGGAGCAGGGAAAGCCTCTTTAACAAATTATGCTGGCAAAACTGGACGGCTACATGCAAAAAAGTGGGCTCAGATCTCTGCCTAACTACTCCATGTACAAAAGTAAGATCTAAGTGGATTAAAGACCTCAACATCAGACCGGAATCTGTAAGATACATTGAGGAAAATGTTGGCAAAACCCTTCATAACATAGAAGCTAATGGTGTCTTCAAAGATGTCACACTGCTGGCCAAGCAAGTGAAAACAGAGATAGACAAATGGGACTATCTTAAACTAAGAAGCTTCTGCACATCAAAAGAAACAGTGACCAAAATACAAAGACAGTCCACAGAATGGGAAAGGATATTCACCAATTACACATCTGATAAGGGGTTAATTTCAAGGATATACAAATTACTGGTTCAACTCCACAAAAAGAAAACGTTCAATCCCATCAAAAAATAAGTAAAAGGCCCTCCCGTTGATCATCGATTTGCTCGAGCAGGCCCAGTAACGTCTCCATTGGAGACTTTGTTGTTACTGTGTCTGGCACATCGAATACATCACGGGGGAGCTTGCCAGGCTCTGCCGTGCAGGCGAGATACTCTCGGTAGCTTGCCGGGCTCTCCGAGAGGGGCGGAGGAATCGAAATCGGGTCGGCCATGTTGGCTGCGTGCAATGCAAATGCCCTACCTCTGTGCTATCGCTCCAGCCCCATCAAAAAATGGGGAGATGAAATGAATAGAAACTTTCACAAAGAATAAATCTGAATGGCTAAAAGGCACATGAGAAAATGTTCCACACCATTAACCATCAGGGAGATGCAGATCAAAACCACAATGAGATATCACTTCACACCACAGAGACTGCAAGAACAAAAGCAACCGGTGCTGGCAAGGATGTGGTGAGAAAGGGACACTCCTTCACTGTTGGTGGGAATGCCGACTGGTTCAGCCCTTTTGGAAAACAGTATGGCTGATTCTCAAAAAATTAGAAATTGAGCTCCCATTTGAACCAGCAATACCACTCCTGGGAATATATCCCAGAGAGGCAAAAAAGTAGTCGAAGTGACATCTGCAATTGCCTGTTTACTGCAGCACTCTTTACAATAGCCAGAATCTGGAAAAAACCTGATTGCCCGAGAACAGATAACTGGTTAAAGAAACTTTGGTACATTTACACAATGGAGTACTATGTAGCTGTTAGAAAAGACAAAGTCACGAAATTCACATACAAGTGGTACTACATGGAAAATATCATGTTAAGCGAAATGACTCAGAAAGAAAGGGATAGACATAGAAAGATTGCATTCATCTGGGGAACATAAAGTAACAAAATAGGAAACTAACACCCAAGAATGGCCAAGATTAGTACCAGGAATTCTACTCCATGACTTGGAGGCCAACCACACATACTAGGGAAAAGGGAGCTCAGATAAAGAGGGGAACACCAAATAAAGGTGTTGGGAGGACCCTCCCAGAATGGGAGAAGCATGCTGAAAGTAGACTATAGACCAAATATGATTGCCACTCAATGTTTCTTTTGCAAACCACAACACCCAAAATGAGAGAGAGAACAGAGGGGAATGCCCAGCCACAGAGCCAGGGTGGGATTGGGGGATGGGGGGTGGGAGGGATACTGGGATGCATGGTGGTGGGAAGTGGGCACTGGTGGAGGGATGGTATTTGATCATTATATCATTGAAACCCAAGCACAAAAATGTGTAAGTCTGCAACTCTACCTCATGATGTCTCACTATTAAAAATAATTTTTTAATAAAAAATACACTGCTTAATATATTGGTTTTTTTGGAAATTAGCAGTGTCCTCCCATTGTTCATTGATTTGCTCAAGTGGGCACCAGTAATATCTCCATTGTGAGACTTGTTGTTACTGTTTTTTGTCATATCAAATATGCTACAGGGAGCTTCCCAGGCTCTACAGTGTGGGTGGGATACTTTCGGTAGCTTGCCGGGCTTGTCTCCAAGAGGGACAGAGGAATCGAACCCGGGTCGGCAATGTGCAAGGCAAACACCCTACATGCTGTGTTATCACTCCAGCCCATTTGGAAGTTAAAGGAACTAAAACAACAAATTGCAGTAAGAGGCCTTTCCTTAACTTCCCTGGTTTTCCTAATTCTCCAAAAGTAAAATTGTCATAATTCCCAAAAAGGAGCTCAAATATCATAATCATCCAAAAGAAACTCCGTTGTGATCATTTTCCTGACCAAGGAGAATCAACCAGTGAATACTGATCTCCTCACCAGTGAGGAGATTAAACTTCAATGCTACATCTCTTCAGACTGTTACAAACTACTATTCCTCTAACTTTACAGTTCTTCTAAGAGTCCATTATTTTTTCTAAAAATAATACCTCCTCCCTAAAAGATTTGTATTTCCCTTCTCTTTTTTCCTATTAGCATGGTATTTATTTATTTATTTATTTATCTGGTTTTATGTTTGGTTTACTCTGGTCTATGCTCTTGGCTAGCTGCTGGCTCTACAATCAGGGATCACTCATGGCAGGCCTGAGGGTACCATGATGAGTGCTGGGGAATCAAACCCAAGTTGGTCATGTGCAAAGCAAATGCCCTACATGCCATACCATCATACCACTCCAGGCCTTAGGATGGTATGTAATGTTGAAAATTATTTTGCTTCCCTTATAGTGATAATGGCAACTATGTTAAAAATACAGAAACTAATTTTTACTTTTTAGTTTTTGGACCACATAGTGATCCTCAGGGGTTGGATGTCGGGTCCAAACCAGGTCGTCCATGTGCAAGACAAGTGCCCTACCTGCTTTACTATCTCTCTCGCCTCTATAGAATCTAAATTATGAGATGCATAATTAAAATTTTGGCAAATAGTTTAATTCTTTGAAGCACTCAAAGTGAATACAAAAAAATAGTATATTACAGTTGGCATCATTTTTATCAAATAGGAATTCTTTGTATAGATGTTTGATTTAGGTTGTTTTGTGAGTTACCAAATAAGTTGGTATCAAAAGATTTTCCATTTTTACAATTAAACCAAATCTTTATAAGATCCCATCAAAGCCCAAGTATATTTCATACTAAAAATAAGGCACACTAAGTACTAACAGAACAATTTGTAATATAGTAAAGTTTTTGAGCCTTAATTGCTTGCTCTTTCCTCAAATTTATGATAAAATACATCAATAAAATTTTGCAATCAATGCAATATTAAAAAGTAATGGGCAAATGGAAATACAACAAATACTGGAAATCAATATCCTATGTCCAAAAGCAAGATAAAAAGGGTATCCAATGTAATTTTTCCACTGTTACCATATGAACTAAATATTTAGTTCATTCCATCATCTTTCTAATCTATCTTTTCTGATTGCTATTCAGCCTCCTATTAAGCAATAAATTTTATACATAGTCATTCTTTATCCATGAGATTATGCATAAATTGTTCCATTAAGAAGCAAAATTCTCTATTTCCTAAGCATAACAGTATTTTATGACAAAATACAGAAATTATATCTATGACTATTGGCTTGCTCTGCCATACTGATATGCAGCATTGGAGCTACATATACAGAGGGTGGTTGAAATGGTAAGCTTGAATGAATCTCAGTATACTTTCATCCAGTATGCAGAAAATATGTTTCCATGTATGGATATCAAAGGTTTTATTAGTATTACTTAGGGTTTACTCCTAAATCTGTTCTTAGTGTTTGTTCCCAACAGTGCTTAGAGCACCATTTCATGTCTGGGATTGAACCAGGGTGTGTCATTTCTAAGGCAAGCACCTTAAACCCTGTCCCATCTTTCCAACACAAAGTGACCTACCTATTTGTTGTTATTTCTATTTTTCATGATTCAAATGATTATATGGATCACTAGAACATTTTGATTATGGATGCTTCAAAATATGAGTATCAAAATCCTAATGTCTATGTTATCTTGTTAGCAACTATTGTCTCATTCAGTTCAAAATCTTCCTGATCCTTGGTATTACAAATGAATATTCAAATAAAATTTTTTGTTTATTGTATTATAACTCTTTGGATATTATATAAATATCCTGCTTTAGTTGACTTTCTGTGACATCGCCACAGCAAAAGACCTAGAATTCTTGTCTTCTTTTGTCTGAGGGTGATAATGACCACATTTACAATGTAGCCCCCAGTCACATCTGAGAGTTTTCACTTTATTGCTGTGCCAAACTTTGGAGTTCTCACTTCCCTACAGGCTTCCACTAATACCCTCCCTGGCTGAGAAGGGGAGGGGTGTTCTGTTACTTAGGCTCACCATTTGTCTCTGCTGAAAACATAAGATAAGAGGTAGGCTCCTGACTGCCGGGCAGAGACCCAACTCCTGATTCTCCATGGAAGTTCTCCAGCAAAGAGGGGACACTCAGTTATCACTGACATTGGTGTGGTGTTCATCACTACCCGGCGAAAATCAAAGTCCCAATTCCAACTTAGGCTTCTCCTACAATACCATGCCAGATGTACTAGTGGTGCTTGCCTATAGATAGGGGCAAACTTAAATCTAGACCTGCTGCTTTCTGTTGCTGGGAGTCACAGTTATTTCAGAAATATTTGTCTGAAGTAGAGTGGTTACTGTCTCAGTGCTTTCTGCCTTGCCACAGTACCTTTCCTGCTTCCTTAGTTAGAGAGAGCAGTTTGTTTCTTGGGACTTTTGGGGGGAGACTCCAGAGATCAAACCCAGGACCTTATAGATGTTAAGGATGCACTCTACCAATGAGCTACATCCCCGAATACTTAGGATATTTGTGTCAGTGTCCTTGGTATTTCAAGATTGCTCATTTCTCCAGCTTTATGGTACATGAAGGTAAAGAATTCTCTTGCTAGTCTGCTTTTGTCTCTTTATCAAAGTCTTATGCTTGTTTTTATGTAATATATATATAAAGGTTTTAGTTGTATTTAGTGGAAAGAATAGAAAAAGTCTATACACAATCTTTCTAAAAGTATAAGCCCCCCAAATATAAATGAGATCACATCTCTAAACTGCTCTACACGCCTTAATGGCTTTTCATTATACTCTAAGGTAGTTACTACAAGAGTTACAAAATTCTGTATTCTTCAACTCTAGTCTATTTTTCTTGCTTATTTTTATTTCCCTTGCCTATTCAAAACGTCTCTCTTATTCTAATCTCTATTTCAAAATCACTTCAAATTTGCCCCAGATACTTAAAATTTGCCGTTATTTCTCCCTTGAACGAGTTGCTTCTGATCTTTGTCTGCCTATATCCTTCTTGTATCTCACGATGGGGTCTACAAGTCTCAGAGAAGTCTCCTATCACTATAGTTTCCTTTCTCCATTACCCAGTTGTTTTCTATCACCACACCTTGTACATTTCATATCATTATTTTCTATATTTTTCATATGTATATATTTTTCATCTGTTTGTTTTCTTATTTGTATACTATATATTTCTTACTATATTGCAAAGTCCATAGTGTCAGGAGCCACTCCCATTATATTCACTGGTTTATTCTTGGTATTTAACATAGTACCAAGTACAGTGCATAGTCATCATTTTATAAGTGTTTGATGACAATGTGGAAGCAAAACAAACCATGTACAAATTATAATACTATTTATAATATAGAAATATGTTTACTTACTCATTTGTAAGCATTCATATTTTTATATTGTGAGGAATATGGAATATATTGGTCACTTTGCTTGCTACACACTATCAAAAAATGTAAGGTAAAGGCCCTCCCGTTGATCGTCGATTTGCTCGAGCGGGCCCAGTAACGTCTCCATTGGAGACTTTGTTGTTACTGTGTCTGGCATATCGAATACTCTCGGTAGCTTGCCGGGCTCTCCGAGAAATAAGGTAAAGGCCCTCCCGTTGATCGTCGATTTGCTCGAGCGGGCCCAGTAACGTCTCCATTGGAGACTTTGTTGTTACTGTGTCTGGCATATCAAATACTCTCGGTAGCTTGCCGGGCTCTCCGAGAGGGGCGGAGGAATCGAACTCGGGTCGGCCATGTTGGCCGCTTGTAAGGCGAACGCCCTACCGCTGTGCTATCGCTCCAGCCCATCAAAAAATGTAATTATGAGATTTTTTCCTTTACAGGATTTGAAGACAGCAACCACGTTTTGCTCGAAATGTTGTATTCATAGTGCTTAGTTTATAATCTATGCATAATTTTAAAAATCAGCAAACATTGGTACATTTACACAATGGAGTACTATGTAGCTGTTAGAAAAGACAAAGTCACGAAATTTACATACAAGTGGTACTACATGGAAAGCATCATGTTAAGCGAAATGACTCAGAAAGAAAGGGATAGACATAGAAAGATTGCATTCATCTGGGGAACATAAAGTAACAAAATAGGAAACTAACACCCAAGAATGGCCAAGATTAGTACCAGGAATTTTACTCTATGACTTGAAGTCCAACCACACATAGTAGGGGAAAAGGGAGCTCAGATGGAGAGGGGAACACCAAATAAATCTGTTGGGAGGATCCTCCCAGGATGGGAGAAGCATGCTGAAAGCAGACTATAGACCAAACATGATTGCCACTCAATGCCTCTTTTGCAAACCACATCACCCAAAAGGAGAGAGAGAACAAAAGGAAATGCCCTGCCACAGAGACAGGGTGGGAGGGGGTGTTGGGGGGTGGGAGGGATACTGGGATCCGTGGTGGTGGGAAATGGGCACTGGTGGAGGGATGGGTACTCGATCATTGTATAATTGAAACTCAAGCACAAAAATGTATGAGTCTGCAACTGTACTTCATGTTGTCTCACTATTAAAAACTTTAAAAAAATCAGCAAACAAATAAGTCAACAAAAGCTAATGTTGGAAAAAACAATAAATGGTAGCTTGTATTGTGCAACAAAGTATTTGAAATAGTTATTAAGAGCAAGGAATCAAAGAAAGATAATAACTTAGATCACAAAACTGACTTTTCTTTCAAAACGTTAAATTGATGAAGCAGTAAAAGACTTACATGTCTTTCTTGATACAGTTCTTAGTCACTGGAAGTAACTGATTTGCTCCACTTGTATGAAAATACTTAATTTTCCACTCTTCCTAGAAGAAAATAAGACCCATTTCAAAACAAAAATAAAACAAATTGAGGGAAAAAGTAATTTTAAACAAATTGAGGGAAAAAGTAATTTTTCTTTCCCATTGTCCCTCACTTTTAATCCTTAGTTTATCAATTATTAACAAAAATTCAAAATTTGTTTCCTACTTGAAGCACATTTTAGAAAACCTTCGGACCATAGCTTGTGGTGCTTGAGGCTACTGCTAGCTAGTTTTTCCTGGTACTGCTGGAGATTGAAACAAAGGCTCGCACATAGAAAACATGCATTCTGGCCCTTTGAGCTATTTCCCTACTTTCATTATATATTGTACATCTAACAGATAGTCTAGAGAGATGAAACAGTTAACTTATAAACCTCTGATTTTATCTAGTACCAATTTTTCCAGTTAACATTTGCCACTACCAATTGAGAATGTTCAGAATAGATGTCACATCTTGAATGGGGGCAAAATATAGATTTTTATAAATAAACAATATTAAAACTTGGGTGTCACAGGTTTAGACCAAGATCTTTGCTTTATTTCTTATCCTGATCCTGCAATATTAACACACAGGGTTTATTCGTTATAGGGTTGTCCAAGGGAGCGTCAATGATAAGGGAAAATGCAGAGAGTTTTTAGGTTTGAAACTACTACTGCTGATTTACTAGGCCAAGTCTGGACTGACCTAGTTTATCCAAGCACAAATTCAGCAAAGCTCACTTCTTTGGGGAGTATTTATGGACTAGAAAGATCATATCTGTGCCAAATGGTCAAGCAGTACCCAGCAGCATCATGATGGCAGCCACTGGGTTGGCTTATTACACTTGTGTAAAGTCATCAATTGAAGTGATAACAAACCCAAATATATCTACAAAGTTTGCACAGATAACAATAAAAAATAAGCATCATCTCTCAATGTCCTTCGTCTCACAGGATAATGTCAAACCAGAAGGGTCAGATGATAGATCGTACATGTGATGGACTATTCTATTATTGAGAAGTCACTACAGCTGAAAAGGTCTTTAGTATGAATCTGTGCCTGAAGTTGGGGTGACTCAGAAAGTCCCATGCCATACTGAAAGTGTAGCAGATGAGAAAAGGACTTGAGATAGCTCTTCACAGGGCTATTTTGTCCTGTTACAATGAGGATGACAGGCATTCTGCCAAGATGTATCAGTCTACGGTTGATCTTTACTTACATGGCCAAAGTAGAGAGGTACAAGATCATTATAATGCATGACAAATCAGCTCTCTACTAATGATAAAGAGGAAAAGATTTCAATGCCAACCTAGTTTTAAAATGTGTTCATCCTCCATCCTGGAGATTGGCCCACATCTTAACCTGAGATGTATAATCTCATTTTTCTTATTTTGGAGAAGTGTGTGTTCTCGGTTTAACCCAGTTTTCTTTCTCTCTCCCTCACACTTCTCTAAGTAAATTTCTTTCAATAGAACTATTTTACTTCACTATTCCGTCTCCACCTGAAATTCTTTTCTGTAAGGGAAGGAAGGCAACATTCCCAGAAAATTTGGACAGATCTTAGGACTGGCTTTCCTTTCTTGGAAAGAGTATTTTCTAACACGAGCCTGAGTCCAAGTTCCCTTGAGAAAACGTGTAGTAGGTACCAGTTCCCATGCCTTGCAGTCCAAGTGGACTTCAGGCACGGCTAGACACTGTTTCATGAGGCTGGTGAGACACCAGCATGCAACAGCTCATAGCTGACTTTACCAGTTCTAACCCATGCCAGATATCCCCGAGTGGCCCAGATTAGTTGAACAGAAAGGTGGCAACAGTCTATTCTTGAGGCTACATGAAAGTTACCTGGAAAAAAATTCATGATTCACCCAGGGAACCCCACTTCTTCTGATTGCAATCACTTCTCCTTCCAACAAAATTGGCAAGTAATTAAGGGGGAAAATGAAGAAAATGTAGGTGAAAATATCTCTCGTGGAAAGGAGGTAACCCCATGAAAATCTACTGTGCAGCTATGTTTTCTTGGGACATATCTCTGTAGTTTGACCAAAATATAAACCTGAACATACAGGATGTTTCGCTCCCAGCTCAGTGTACTGGAGAGTTTTCTCGCCCCTCTTTGTGTCCTTTTTCTTACCCTCTCCCTTGGTTCAGGCGAAGGAATTTAGTATCACTAGGAAGGGAGGATGCTAATGAGACCAAGAGACATGAGCTAAGCCATAGGCAAAATAAATCCAGCCAGCAGGATCTCGTGAGAGGCATTCTTTTCTCCCTAGTTCCAGTGACAAAATCTTGTAAAACATTGGCTCAGCATGAATCCCTGGTTAAGTAATGCCAGGTTAGAGCCCCAAGGACAGCTGGGGTGGAATACAAAGGTCATTGATGGAGAGGTCTAATCCAATGACTCTCATGAAACTTTTAGAGACCATGTACCAATGCATGGGACAGCTTCCCCTCTTGCAAAATTTTATTTTTTGCTTTTTGGGTCACATTAGGCAATGCACAGGGGTTACTCCTGGCTTGTGCACTCAGGAATTACCCCTGGCGGTGCTCGGTGGACCATATGGGATGCTGGGAATTGAACCCGGGTCGGCTGCGTGCAAGGCAAACACCCTACCCGCTGTGCTATCGCTCCAGCCCCTCCCCCCCTTTTTTTTTGCTTTTTGGGTCACACCCGGCAATGCACAGGGGTTACTCCTGGCTCGTGCACTCAGGAATTACCCCTGGTGGTGCTCAGGGGACCATATGGAATGCTGGGAATCGAACCTGGGTTGGCCGCGTGCAAGGCTACAGTCATCACTGGGGATTTAAGACCATGCATGACTCCCAAAGGGAGAAAAAAAAATTAAAGGCCAACCTGAAAAAGAAAATGTCAGACTGTCATGTTCTTAGTTTTGTTTTTTTTTTTTCCTTCTCGCTCTCTCTGTAGATTGCTACTACTAGTAATGTCATTAAAGTCTGAAAAACTAGGCTTCGATTCCTAAATAATCCCCTTTATGGTGTTTGGGAAAGACACTGCTAAGGCACTAATATGTCAGGCTCAAGTTTACCTGGAAAACTACACTTTAGTTTCATTTCTCATCTCTCCCATCCTGGAGGAAACATCCTGCCCAGGGAACTTATGGTCTGCTTGCTAATGAATCAACTGCTGAAAAAAGACTGGAGGGAAAGCAGGAAAAAATGGGTCACTTTAAAGTACAAGTGGCTACAAAGTGTCCCTTTTACATTAATGGTTAATGAAAATGGCTAATTGAGAGAAAAATATGGGCAATCACTCTAATCAGCTTTTTCAGGGGATACTGCTAATTAGTCTTCCTAGTACATGTTAACAGATGCTATTTTTTAAGGTAATATTATGTGAGTTTTGTGACCAGGTCTCTAAGTAACCTGCCTCTGATTTTAAGAGAACTAAGTTTTATCTACAGATATATGAAGTTCTTTCCTGTTTCATAGTAATCTATGTAAGGGTTTCAAACACTTTAATATCTTACTTTTCATAGAATCAAAGTCCTAAAAGCTAAAATGGTATATTCTGGTTAATTCACAATGTGGAGCAAACTTTCTTGCAAAATATAGTATGTGTAATGAGATTTTTAATTGTGAGCATTCATAGCCATTGGCGATTTATGAAACTGTTCTAATATTGTAAACAGAGAGGAAAAACCATTTAACAAGTACTGCAGAGTAAAAAGTTGTCATAATAAATGAAAAGTTACAGGAAATCAACGTTTTCAACATGGAACAAAATGGACTAAAGAAATAGTATATTTCTTTAAGCTGCATGCTCTACCTCTGCAGATTTTAGCACTTCTTTTTGACCTATGTCCCACAGCAAATGGGTAAATTGCATCACATTTGTGAGTAAGTTTAGAATAAGGTGAATATATTTTTTCTCTCCTTTATATTTTGGTGTCTTTTTAACACTACATGGAAATATGTTTGTTTGCATCTATCCAGAAAGACAGTTTATCCTCTTGGAGCTAGAGCAATAGCACAGAGGGTAGAGCATTTGCTTTTGCACATGGCCAAACCGGGTTCGATTCCCAGCATCCCATATGGTCCCCTGAGCACCGCCAGGAGTAATTCCTGAATGCATGACCCAGGAGTAACCCCTGTGCATCGCTAAGTGTGATCCAAAAAACAAACAAACAAACAAAAGATAGTTTAGCCTCTCTGTAGTAAGCTCTACCACTAATATAGATAGGACATTTTAAGATCTAGCTAGAGGGCCCCAAAACTAGGGAAACGGAGTTCAAAGGGATGGAATTAAATGACAAGTTTCAAATAATATACCACTATTACTAGTTCCTGCAAATCTCGGCGAGTTGCAAAAGGCAGGCCAGTTCAAGGAGAAACCGGAAACATCTCTTTTAAGAAAAACAAGAATATCCAGGTGTGTGACCACTGTCTGGGCTCTGTTCTCTGATTTTGGAATAAAGCCTGGAGGGGGACGAATGGTCTCCTGCACACCAGCCACTTCAACGGAAGCTTAGAGGCCCCAAGCCATGTCCAGCTCCGTGCTGCTACATTGGTACACTGGCCAAGCCTCGGTAAACCTGGCATAGCAGGAAAAACTGTAATTTCTTTATTAATAGGAGAGTCACCTGCTTTGTACCTGGCCAATTCCCAATAGAAATCCAAATCCCAAATAGAAAATTACAATCTTAACGTTGTGGCAAAAGAACTAGCCAAGTTTATTAAAGCAAATCATTTTGTAAATTAAATGTGAAGTTAGGAAGAAAACTATGTTTTAGTAATATGCCTTTTCTAGTTCTATAGAGGTGACTGAACAAGCACATTCCAGCAGGCCCTATTTAAAAGACATTTCCAAGATAATTCAGATGAAACCTGGTTTACTAATGGTAGCAGCCTACTTCATGAAGGGACTTGAAAAGCTAACTAAGATTTCATTAGTCTTACTAGGATGGTAAGACTAGCCAGAGCCTTGCCAGGGAGAACTTCAGCTCAAAAAGCATAAATAGTTGCTCTCACCCAAGCCTGCCAGCTAGCTGAAGGACTTAAAATAAACATCTAAACTAATTCTAAATAGGCTTTCTTAATCTTACATGCTCATGCTGCAAGATGGAAGGAAGGTGGATCTCTAACAGCTAAAAATACTTCAATAAAGCATGAAGAAGAAAATGTAAAGCTGTTGGAGGCATTGAAGGCCCCCAAGATATAGCAGTCGTGCACTGCAGGACCCATCAGAAAGGGGATACTGAGATAATTAAGGGAAATAGCCGTAGCTAGAAAAATTGCCCCTAATTTTTGTTCAATTATGGAACTTATACCCCATCCAGAGACTATTTCTATTAAGCCAGAATACTCTGCAGGAAAGGAACAAAGGGCAGTGCAGCATGGTTTCCAAAAGGAAGCTAATGAATGGCTTACTAGATGAGGTAAACTATTTAGTCGCAATACAGGGCAATTGTTAAAGGATTGCATAAGGCTTCCCACTTCAGAATAGATGCTTTAACAAGTTTAGTGCAAAAGTATCTTCAACAGGAAGGAGCTAAACAAGATAGTGAGAGAGGTAACTCAGCGTACAGGAACTTATTCAGGGGAGGTTTGGCAGCTAGACTTCACACAAATGCCAAAATATTCAAAATCAGCTGCTGGCTGGGTTGAAGGAATGGTACAGTCACTAGGGCCCTCACCTTGCACACGGCTGACCCGGGTCCGATTCCCCAGAATCCCATATCCCTCCTCCCCGCCCACCCATGCAATGCCAGGAGTAATTACTGAGCAGAGTCAAGGGTAATCCCTGAGTGTCTCTGGGTGTGATTAACTCCCCCCCCCCCCAAAAAATAAGTATATACTGGCTCTTCTTGATATCTCTGCTGGGTGGAGAGAAGCACTCCCCACCTATAATGAGAAAGCCATAGACGTTTCTAAAGATGTTAAGGAAATAATTCCTAGCTTACTCAGGTCACTACAAAGTGACAAGAGAACTGCTTTCACTTTTAAAATCACCCAGGATTTATCAACTGCTTTAAATATTAATTGCCTACTCTTCACAGCCTGTAAACCCTAATTGTCAGGAAAAGTGGAAGAAAATGAGCTCACACCCTAAAAAGAAAGCTAGGGAAATTATTCCAAGAAATTTTTGTTTTGCAATTCTTTCCATTGCCTATAATCAATCCTTCTAGAGGACAGAATAGCTCCTAAGACAAAATTACAACTTCGTCCCTTTGAGATATTGTATATTAGGGCCCTTTGAACTACAGATTCCTTATTAGACTAAAAATATCTAGAATTAAGTATGTTACTAATCTAGGACAGATACAGCAGGCAATTCAAGAATACGGAAATACTGGTTTACCTCATTCAAACAGAATTAACCCCAACTAAAATTCAGTCAGATAGTTTGGTTTTATTAAAACCTGGAAAACTGGACCCCCTTTGGATTAACTACTATGTAAGGGGAAGGGACTTAACCAAGTTATATTGAGCACCCTCACTGACATGAAACAATGGATTTTCTAATTGGTTTCATTGTTCCAGGATAAAATCATTTCCAGATACTTCAATTAATGACCAGACTCTTACAGAAGATGGGTCCACCTAGTCCTGTGAACTCATTCAGGATGTAAAACTCCTTTTGAAGAAAAACTAGACCTCACTCTTGTAGTCTAAAAACTAAGTAACAAATCTTGGTTTTCAAACTGTCCTTTTACATAACAGTACAAACAGGACCTAACACTTCCTTTCACAGCAAACTCAGCACAATGCAAAAGAAAGGATAAAACTTATGCTTTTGGCAGTGGCACCAGGCAACTTTCTTGCTCAAATCAGTAGGCCCCCCCGGGGGTCCAGCTTAAAGATGGTATGGGTAGGGGTATCTTAATATTCTGAAATGACCCTATTATTTAGGTTACAGTTTTATCCCCTCCCCCTAATTATCTGGCTGTTGCCCAATCATTCTGCTTCCCTTGCTAGTCTATTAGCCTCTTGGTGATCTGAGCATCTGCAAAATCATGTTCCATTTTCTGATCAAAGGATACAACTTGGGCCAGCCCATCAGTACTGTTTGAAAACTGTATGACAAGGAGCAAATGCTGTGCTCATGGGTTCAACTCCCAGCACTACATGTGGACTCAGCATTTCAAGAAGTAGCACAGACCTTTTAATCACTGTTTCCATGGAAAAAGAAAAAAATGTTTTGACAAATATGACTTTATATATTCTTCATCAATGGCTGCCATGTATATCAGAAACTTACTTGGGGGAGCTAGTGCTGAACAAGCTAATAAAACTATGGTTCCTAACAATAGTAGTCGCTGAGATTTGTAATTCTGACCTCTTTTGGGGAACCCCAGACTATGATGAGGTCAGGAATATCTCGGCATCAGCAACAATTACATTACAGCCTGATACTTAACTGAGGGCACTAGGGTTTAAATGTATGACCCTGCACTTAGCTGGGAAGCACGGATAAACTACTGAGCCACCTACCAGACATCACTGGTGTTTTTATTAGGAAAACCTTGTATTTGGGCAGGGAAATGGCACAAAAGCTGGAGCACATGTTTCATATTCAGGAGCCCTGTATTTGATGCCTGGGATGGCACAGTGTCCCAAGAACTGACAGGTATTGCTCTTCAAAAATGAAGGAAGAAAAAAATATTTTATTCATTAGTATAGCATCAAATGCCTGGGGGGAAGAGCTAAAACCCTCTGCTGTGATAACCTCAACTTATGCCAAGTACTCTTCACCCAGAGAGAATTAGTGTGAATCTTGGTCTGGAAAAGACGTGGCATAATTTAATACAATTTATCTGAGAGATTGAATAGCAAAGTAAAAATTCTACAAATTTAATTATAGTCTCTGGGTGCTTCTCTGAGATAATCTAAGGTTTGGCACAGAGCAGAATACTTAAGGTCCATTTATAGTTAAAAGCCTCTTTCTATTTCCCTCTCTGACTACTGGAGGCACAGACATGATCAACTGGTTGCTGGTGAAATCAGATTTAAACATTTCCACACGTGACCCCTTATTTTACTGAAGACATTTGTATGTGATCCCAGGTACATAAATCAATAGTTACTGATAATAAAGCATGTTTATTTTAAAACAATGTTTTGGGCCACACCTGGCAGTGAACAGGGGTTACTCCTGGCTCAGCACTCAGGAATCACTCCTGGTAGGCGTGGGGGACCATATAGGATGCCAGGGATCAAACCCAGATCGGCTGCTTGCAAGGCAAGCTTCCTACTCGCTGTACCATTGCTCCAGCCTTAAGGTAAAATTTTCTTTGTAGAGAGTTTTATCCATAGGTATTAGTTGAACTAATCACAAGAATAAATGCATCGTTCCACAAATTTTGCTGCACTTCCTCTGCACAAGCATATATGTATTATTCTTGAGAATAATTCATCTTGTATTATCACAAGTCATCTTAAACAACTGCTAGTTAATTTTTCTAAACTACATATAGATCTTTCAGCAAAGAATTCATTGCTGTTGAAGTTATAGGAACAATCTAGAGAAAACTAATTGGGGGGAAAGGGGGCCCCAATCATTCCTCTATTTTCAGACACAAATATCAGTTGTTCACTCTATGCTGTCACTTCTCACAATTTATTAGAAAACTAAAGATAAAACCACAATCATAAGAAAACTATGAGAATTACCAGAATGGGCTCTGCAAATCCTTTCTAATTTTTTGATAGTTATAAAAATTTTAAATGTCTTGCATAGTAAGTCTGAGACGTGCTACAGAGTAAGCTTCTTAGGAGAAGACAGAGTAAGTGATTCGGGCTGGAGCGATAGCACAGCGGTGGGGTGTTTGCCTTGCACGCAGCCAACATGGCCGACCCGAGTTCGATTCCTCCACCCCTCTCGGAGAGCCCGGCAAGCTACCAAGAGTATCTTGCCCGCATGGCAGAGCCTGGCAAGCTCCCCGTGACGTATTCGGTATGCCAGACACAGTAACAACAAAGTCTCCAATAGAGACATTACTGGGCCCGCTCGAGCAAATCGATGAACAACGGGAGGGCCTTTACTTATCGAGCAAGTGATGATTCATTAAGATAACCTAGATTAGATAATGAAAAGATCTTAAACTTCCAGCTCAAGAAGGTACATTACTTACTACTCTCGTTGGCCCCAAAGAGAGAGAACTTTGTTTTTGTTTTATTTTGTTTAAATTTTATTGAATCACCATGAGATAGTTACAAGCTTTCATGTTTGGGTTACAATCACACAATGATCAAACACCCATCCCTCCACCAGTGCACATTCCCCACCACCAATCTCCCAGATACCCCCCTTTCCCACCCTCCCCCTGCATCCATGGCAGACAATATTCCCCATACTCTATACTTTTGGGCATTATGGTTTGCAATACAGATACTGAGAGGTTATTATGTTTGGTCCATTATCTACTTTCAGCACACATAAGAGAGAGAACTTTGAAGATCATTCTCCCAATGAAAGGCATTCCCCTTTCTAACTCAATGAGAGTTAGAATCTCTATGTCTGACCTATTGCTCATATGTCCATCAGAAAACCTGTGCAAATTCTGTATCTGAAGCTACTTAGATCATTGTCTATAAAACCTGAGTCTATTGTAGTAATGGGATTTTAATTTTTTAGGGAAATCAAGGGAGAGAAAGAAAAAGAGAAGGAGGGTGTAACCCCATAAAGTAAAAGAAAATAATAACACACACCCAAGTTGGAACAACATCGACATTTCCAAAGTAAAGTGCCTACAGTTTTTCACTTTAGTCTAGAGGGAAGAAGAATTAATGACACAAAAACTATACTAATAGGACTAAAAAATAAAATGATTTTGACATGGTTTGAAAACATCCACAACTTCGATGTCTCTAATTAATTTCTCCTGTGCTGACTTCCAAAGAGGCCAAGACTGCTTCCAAAGAATTAGTTTCACTTTTATATCTAAAATGTAACAACATATCATTTAATGCATTGTGTTTTATTGTATATTTAATACCAACATACCCTGTCCCTAAACTTTGAGATCATATTATTCATTATGAGAAGGAAAAATTAAACTATTGAAGTGTGTATATAATCAAATTAAGTGATACCTTAAAATGTAGCAAGACATTAGCATTTTGAATAATAGGCGAAAATATAATAGAGTGTTTGAAAAGTTTAGAAAGAAAAATGCATAAAATACATGAGTCATTTTGAGTAAAGAAGAGTGACAGCAATGATAATTTAATTTTCTTATTTTTCTTTTCCACAAATCAAGAATGTCTGAATAAAGTTTCCCTGTCTCCAGTGAACACCAGCCCCATCCATCCTGATTCTCTGCCAGTCTTTCTGGAAGGCTCACAGGGGAAGGACCGCTACTGAAAGAAAATGCCATCTTCTCCTACCCCCAGGACCCATGAACAACATCAACATTTGGTTTTCACAGAAGCATGTGGCTGTGTTAGCGGTCACATATGACCTCCTCTTTCATATCTCACAGAAAACAATCACCAGACATTTACACTGAACTCAATCTGGAGTGTTTGGCTGCTCCCAACCACACTGTACTAATATTAAATTAATCCTAGAACCGATGACCTATTCCAACAAAATCTCACAAAACTAGCTGCAGTAGTAAGAAATCCTAGAGCTCAGCCAGAGTGACACTGAAAGCCTCCATGAAACACTCACAGGAAATGCTAAACTAGTAACAACAAATTTGGTTTTTGTTTGTTTTTTTCTTTTTGGGTCACACCCGGCAATGCTCAGGGCTTACTCCTGGCTCTGTACTTAGGAATTACTCCTGGCGGTGCTTGGGGGACCATATGGGATGCTGGGAATGGAACCCGGGTCAGCTGCGTGCAATGATAAATGCCCTACTTACTGTACTACTGCTTCCACCCATAGTAACAAAAAATCTGGTTGGAATATCTTGACAGGGAAGAAGAGAGCAACACCTAGCTGTTTTCCCCAGAGAGCTCCCTGGCAGGGATATAAGGTTGTTAGTAGTGAATTAGAAACAGTCACTACCAGACTGCAACAGAGACAATGGGGAAGCAGCATAACCCCACCCCCCATGCTTAGTGAGTGAAGAGAGTAGCCTGGAGGACTCGACCAGTACTAACCAGCTCTATAACCCCTCAGATAAGGACTTTAAAGAGCATGAAAAGAATGCTAAATGAGCTCAAAGAAACAATGGTAGAGATAGCCAACAAATCATTAGAAAGAATGAGAGAAGAAAAGAGACAATTACAATAACTAAATAACTTAAGAATTTGGTCAAGGAAAATTGGTCCCCAAGGATCCAGAAAGCTGACACTGCCCAATTTGGTCATCAGGTGTGTCAAAGGCTCCAGCCCCCATCCTAGTCCATGGCTCCTACACCATCTGCCAACTCTTCCTGGGTCTCCCAAACCAAGGAAACCCCTCCTGAACCCCTGTCAAACCCAAAACTGTACAGATATTAATGCATCTGCACATAAATACCTCCTCCTCATTTCCACCAATTCCAAAGGTTCTTGAATCTTATATATTTCTTCACACCTATTCTAACCAGTTCTATATAAATGTAACTATTAGATGCTGAACTGCATGCCCAGTGAAATAAAATACTAAGAGCACAGAAATTGTTAGATTTATCGATTATGAAGAGTGCTTCATGCTAAAAAATAAGAAATTATGCCAGACCTCAAATACCTTGGAATCTGAAACTAAAATTGTAGCACCCACAAATCTTTAGGAACAATGGTGAAACAAAGGATTTCTTGTGCTCTGGCAGTCAGAAGTTCTGCCAAACCATCCTGAAATCTCCTGATGAGAAACTTAAATCAATGGTCCATACAATGGCTACTGAAATAAGGAGAACACTGAAAAAAAATTAACCAACTTAAAAATTAGGATATCAAAGGGTCCACACAAATGGAACTGAAAGAGTTAGAAAAAACACAGTAGCAAGCCACAGCAACAGAATTCTACATGCAGAATACATTATCAATGATAATGAAGACAAAACACTAGCCAAAAAATAATAACAAAGTGAAAAAAGAGTAGACAAAAGTAAACAAATGAAAGAAAATGCAAGATTTGTGGTGGATAATAGCAAGAGAAATCATCTTCGAATCATAGGAATACCAGAGGAGAAAAGTAATGGGGAATAGCAGCTGGTCAAAAATAATAACTGAGGACTTTCCTGATATCTTGAGAGAGATTCCAAAAGACTCAAAAAATACCAAACAAAATAGACTCAAAGGAACACCAAGACACATGGTGATCAAAATGGTAAAATCAAAAGACTAGTTAAAGCAATGACAGAGAAGAAACCGCTCAAATATAAGGGAAACAACGAAGAATCACAATGGACCTACCACATGACATCTTGTAAGCCAGAACAAAAGTGGAATAACATATTCAAAGCACTGACTGAAAAACACTTCCAGTCAATGGTCCACTACACAGCAAAGCCATCATTCAGACTTGAGAAAGCGAAAAGAATCTTTTCAGATACACAACAGCTGGAAGCACCTGAGACAACTAAACCAATCCTGCAAGAATTAGAGAAAAGCAAATTATAAAAAATAGACTCCTTCGAGAACAGAGGGGAATGCCCTGCCACAGAGCCAGGGTGGGATGGGGGGATGGGGGGTGGGAGGGATACTGGGATGCATGGTGGTAGGAAGTGGGCACTGGTGGAGGGATGGTATTTGATCATTATATAATTGAAACCCAAGCACAAAAATGTGTAAGTCTGCAACTCTACCTCATGATGTCTCACTATTAAAAATATTTTCTTTAATAAAAAAATAAAAATAAAAAATAGACTCCTTCAAAAACAACTGGATTATGTAACACACACACACACACATACAAATGACAATACCTTTTTGTCAATAATTTCTCTGAATGTCAATGGAGTAAACTCCCCTATAAAAAAGCAAAGAGCAGCTATATGGATCAGGAACAAAAACACATCCACTTGATGCTTACAGGCAACACACCTAATCTCATAGTATAAATACAGATTCAGAGTAAAAGGATCAAAAACAAGCATACAAGCCAATGAAAGACCAAAAAAGAGCTAGGACACACCCATACTTATACCAGACCAAATTCCATTCAATGTAAAAGTAATTAGAGACAATGAAGGACAATACTTATTGGTCAGGGGAGCAATAGATAAAGAAATACTGTCTTCAACATTTATGCACCAAAAGAAGGCTCAGCAAAGTTTGTAAAACTTCTATTCACATACCCAAGTAAACATACTGATGGAAACACAATAGTGTTGTAAGACTCAGCGCACCCCTTACGCCATTAAACTGATCAACTAGAGAGAATATCAGTAAAGATACTAGAGGCCTAAATGAGGAGCTGAAAGAACTGGTATTGTTGGACACATAAAGAACTCTGCATCTTCCAAAACAAGAATACTAAATTCTTCTCTACTGCACATAGAATATTCTCTAGGATAGATAACATATGAGGGCATAATTCAAACATACATAGATTTACAAATGTAAAAATTCTATAAATTACCTTCTCAGACAATGCCATGAAAGTAGAAATTAACTGCAGCAAAAAGATGGGGGGAAATTTCAGCACACGAAAGGTGAAAAAAAACACTGCCAATAATTGGATCAATGAGGAAATCAAGGAAGACATTAAAAGATTCTTTGAACCTAATGAGAATGAACATACACATTACCAGAATCTATGGGACACAGCCAAAGTTGTACTTAGGGGGAAGTTCATAGTAATGCAGAACTACATTAAGAATAAAAAGGCCATTGGGGGTATGGTGCTGCCAGCAGGTCAACCTGTACCTGTGAGGTGAGTGCATCAGCAGCCTGATGGCACCTTCAGACTTCCAGATACCCCCAAATTGCTGCTGTGCCTTTGACCAGACACCAAAAACTTGGGGCAAAGTTTACCAAGAAAGTAAACGGCCAAAAGTTAGGTATGTGGGAAACACACCCACAAACCACCTTCGACTCAGCTATATAATCGGAGGCATGGCCTCTCTGGTTCCTGATTGAACTGCTTAATGGCCATAATCCCAGAGACTCAAAAACCGCGGCTTTTGGCAGAAATGCGTCTGGTCCCTGCAGTAGGTTACCGGTGCTAGGACAACCCAGGTGGGAATAGGTTTCATGCCTTGGCCTGTTCCCCCTGGCGGCCTGGTGGCCACCATCCTCCAGAGGCTACTGAACAGTCAGGTTTGGGCCCGCAGTGACGAGACACAGGGCCTCACGGGATGGGGGTGGAGCCGGTCGTGTCCTCCCCACCCCAATGAGACCCCAAGTCATCATCCACAAATGGCCTCTCTGGTTCCTGATCAAGCTGCTTAATGGCCATGATCCCAGAGACTCAGAAACAAGTCTCGAAACCCAGTGGCTTTCGGCAGAAATGTGTCCGGACCCCGCAGTAGGTTACTGTCGCCAGGACACCCCAGGGGGTAAAGGGTGTTGCCCCTCCGCCTGCTTCCCTCTGGCGGCTCAGTGACAGTCATCCTTCAGAGGGCATTGGACAGTCAGGTTTGGGCCCGCAGTGACGAGACATTTGGGGCCTCACGGGATGGGGGTGGAGCCAGTCCTGTCCTCCCCACCCCAACGAGACCCCAAGTCATCGCCCACAAATGGCCTCTCTGGCTCCTGATCAAGCTGCATAACAGCCATGATCCCAGAGACTCACTCAGAAATAAATCTTGAAACCCAGTGGCTTTTGGCAGAAATGTGTCCGGACCCCGCAGTAAGTTACTGTTGCCGGGCCACCCCAGGGGGGAAAGGGTACTGACCCTCCGCCTGCTCCCCCTTGGTGGCTCAGTGGCCGCCATCCTCCAGAGGCCATTGGACAGTCAGGCTTGGGCCCGCAGTGACAAAACTTGTTGGGCCTCATAGAATGGAGGTGGAGCTGCTCCTCTCCTCCCCACCCCAACGAGACCCCAAGTCATCACCCACGAACGGCCTCTCTGGCTCCTGATCAAGCTGCTTAATGGCTATGATCCCAGAGACTCAGAAACAAGTCTCGAAACCCAGTGGCTTTCGGCAGAAATGCGTCCGGACCCCGCAGTAGGTTACTGTCGCCAGGCCACCCCAGGGGGTAAAGGGTGTTGCCCCTCCGCCTGCTTCCCTCTGGTGGCTCAGTGACAGTCATCCTTCAGAGGGCATTGGACAGTCAGGTTTGGGCCCGCAGTGACGAGACATTTGGGGCCTCACGGGATGGGGGTGGAGCCAGTCCTGTCCTCCCCACTCCAACGAGACCCCAAGTCATTGCCCACAAATGGCCTCTCTGGCTCCTGATCAAGCTGCATAACAGCCATGATCCCAGAGACTCACTCAGAAATAAATCTTGAAACCCAGTGGCTTTTGGCAGAAATGTGTCCGGACCCCGCAGTAAGTTACTGTTGCCGGGCCACCCCAGGGGGGAAAGGGTACTGACCCTCCGCCTGCTCCCCCTTGGTGGCTCAGTGGCCGCCATCCTCCAGAGGCCATTGGACAGTCAGGCTTGGGCCCGCAGTGACAAAACTTGTTGGGCCTCATAGAATGGAGGTGGAGCTGCTCCTCTCCTTCCCACCCCAACGAGACCCCAAGTCATCACCCACGAACGGCCTCTCTGGCTCCTGATCAAGCTGCTTAATGGCTATGATCCCAGAGACTCAGAAACAAATCTAGAAACCCAGCGGCTTTTGGAGAAATGCATCCGGACCCCACAGTAGGTTACTGTCGCCAGGCCACCCAGGGAGGAAAGGGTGTTGTCCTTCCACCTGCTTCCCCCTGGCAACTCGGTGGCCATCATCCTCCAGAGGCCATTGGACAGTCAGGTTTGGGCCCGCAGTGACAAGACATTTTGGGCCTCACAGGATGGGAGTGGAGCTGGTCCTGTCCTCCCAACCCCAACAAGACCCCAAGTCATTGCCCACGAACGGCCTTTATGGCTCCTGATCAAGCTGCTTAACGGCCATGATCTCAGAGACTCTGGAGAAAATCTCAGAACCCAGCAGGTTTGGGCAGAAATCCCTCCAGATTTAAGTTTAAAATTTCGGAATTTCAAAATCGCACAGCCACTACTGCAGCCACATGACATCATATGTTATTCATAACCAGCAATAGAAAACAAATTGTCTACTGTTGCCTTTTCAGCAGATCTGAGTGTTGGGGTAAAATCTCAAATAATAATGGTGGTTCTGGTGTCAAAATAGTGAATGTGATCAAAGTAGAGAGAGAGTAATGTGGAAATCATCTGCCCCACAGGTAGGGGGAGGGTATGGTATAGGGGTATACTGGGGCTGTTGGGGTTGGAGAATGGGCACTGGTGAAGGTACGGGTGTTTCATTGTATGACCAAGACTTAGACCCGAAAGCTTTGTAACTGCTCCCACGGTGATCCAATAAATAAAATTATAAAAAATGAAAAAAAAGTAAGGTGGAGTTCATGGACAATTCAATTAGCTAATCAGTGGCTGAATAAATAGCTGTACTCCTACTTAAAAAAAATTTAAAAAAAGAATAAAAAGACCAAATCAGCTACCTAAACACACATCTCAAAGATCTAGAGAAGGAACAACAACAACAATAAATTTCAAAAGTAGTAGAAGGAGAGAAATCATAAAAACTAGAGTAGAAATCAACAACATAGAAACCAAAATAAGTAATTCAAGAATAAATGAAACTAGGGCCTGGTTCTTTGAAAAATTAGAAAAAAAACAGATAAACCTTTACCTAGACTCATAAAATACATTAAAATGTTCAAATAAATCTGATAAGAGATGAAGTCAGAGAAAATACAACAGATCATTCAGAAATTCAAAATATAATGAAAGGTTACTATCAACAACATTATGCTCTTAAGCTGAAGAACCTAGAAGGAATGGACAAGTTTTCAGTCATGTAATCTCTCAAAGCTGAACAAGGAGGTAGTAGAAATCCTAAATAGGCCTATCACAAGAAAAGAAAATTTAAATAGTAATTAATAATCTCCCCAAGAACAAAAGTCTCGGTCCAGATAGTTTCACTGGTGAGTTCTATCAAAACTTCAAAGAATATTTATGCCTGTACTCCTTAGCTCTTCCAAAATGTCTGGGAATATGAGTCCTTCATAACACCTTCCTTAAAGAAAACATTAAACTGATACCCAAAGCAGACAGAGAACAGTTCCAGAAAAGAAAATTTCAAACCAATCTCTCTGATATTAATACAAAAATCCTTAACAAAATTCTTAGCCAATAAATTCAATAAAATATCAAAAAACATAAACCCCAATCAAATAGAATTCATCCCAGGAATGCAAGGATGGTCCAACATCACAGATCAATTAACATAAAACACCACAGTAATTAAAGGAAAGATAAAACTTATGATCTTATCAATTGATGCAGCAAAAGCTTTTGACAAGATCCATTCATTCTTCATAAAAATACTCAACAAATTAGGGGTGCAAGGAAACTTTCTAGAGATAATAATGGCCATTTGTTATAAGACAACAGATCGTATCATTCTTAATGGAAAATAAAAAAAACTGAAAAAAATTCAGGTACAGAGAAAAAAATGTCCATTCTCTCCACTTATTCAACATAGTATTAGCAGTCCTGGCTACAGCAATCAGGCGAGAAAAATAAATCAAAGGGATCCAAATTGGAAAAGAAGAATTCAAATAATCACTTTCTGCTCATAACATGATGATAAACATAGTAAACCCTAAAGAGTCCACAAAAACCTCCTAGAAACAACAATTCAATGCAGAAAAGTGGCCATCTACAAAGTCAGTACATGAGACTTGGTCTGATTCTTATATGGATAAAAATTAACCACAGGAGAAAACAATCAAGGAGTTTACTCTATTTAAAATAGTATCCAAAACATCAAGTATCTGGGAATCAGATTAAGGCAAGACATGGGAGATCTATACCATGATAAATTTACATCACTTAAGAAAGAGATAGAAGAAGGCCTTGAAAAATGGAAAAACATTCCTTGTCAAGAACTGGAAATATCAAAATTACTAAAATGACTATCCTACCTAAGCTATCATATAGATTTAATGCAACACCCACTCAAATTCAGAAAATATTCTTCCAGGATCTACAAAAGTCAATAATAAAGTTTATATAGTTAAGTTTATATCAGAAAAGACAATGAATATCCAATGTCATACTAAAAATAAGAAATTGGGAAGTATTTCATTTCCTAATTTGGAATTTTATTATAAAGCTATAAAAATCAAAATCACATGGTACTAGAATAAAGATAGGCCCTCTGATCAGTGAGTCAAAATCAAATGTCCAATGACAAAACCCCATATATATGGATAGTCAATTTATATTAAGGGAGCTGAGAAGGTGAAACGAAGTAAAGATAGTCTTTTTAACAAATGGTGCTAGGAAAACTGGATATGTAAGAAATTAAAGCTGGATCCATATCTTACACCTTACACAAAAGTCAATTCAAAGTGGACAAAGTGGATCAAAGATCTTGAGATCTGACAAGAAACTATAAAGTACACTGAGGAATATATAGACAGAATGTTTCAAGATTTGGACTTTAAATGATCTTCCTCAATGATCTTATACCACTAGCAAAGGCAACAGAATCAAAAATAAACAAATTGTACTACATAAAACTAAAGACTTTATGTATAGCAAAAGAAACAGGCTAAAACTAAAAGACAGCTAACTGAATGGAGAAAATATTTGCATTCAACACAGCAGATAAAAGTGTTCTATCTAGGGTATATAAAGTATTCACAAAGATCAACAAAAAATTCAAAAACCTATCAAAATGGGTAGAGTAAATGAATAGACACTACTCAGAGGAAGACAGGTATATGGACAGTATGCACATGAAAAAATGCTCAGCATCACTTATTATCAGAGAAGTTCAAATCATGACTACAATAAGATACCACCTCACAGCAGTGAGAATGATAAGAATGGCAGATATCAAAAACAATAGGAGCAATCTATATTGTCAATGATGTGGTGAACTCTCATCCCCTGCTAATGGTATAACCACTGTGGAAAATAGTATGGCGAGGACTCAGTAAATTTAGAATTGAACTGACATATAACGCTCAATTACAGGACGTAAAAACTATCTCAAAAGGACATATACACACCATTTTTCATTGTTGTACTCAGTAGAATAACTAAGATATGAAATAAGCCAGGTGGCCAGTGATAGATGAACGAATTATGAAGCTGTGGTGTATAATCCCAATGGAATACCATGCAGCTGAAAGAAATGATGAAATCACATACTTTGCTGCAACATTGTTGGAACTGGAAGATAACATATTGAATGGAGTAAGGCAGAAGAAGAAAAACACATCTCACTTATCAGTAGTATATAGAATACTAGATGAGGAAATGCATTGTAGCAAAGGTGGGATGCTTAAATAGCCTTTCACCCCAATGTTTAGAGAGCATAGAGAATGAAAGAAATCGTCAGGAGCTGGGAGAAGAGAACATTTGTAATGGGTAAAAAGTCATAAAGACTTCAGATATACTGGTGAGTGTTAGAGCCACCTACCCGAAACAGACTCAACAACACTGAATCCATGAGATCTAAGCTGCAACCACTGAAACTTTGTAATGTGCCTGTCAAGTTGAAAGGCAGGCATAAATGTGGGGATGGAATATGGGAACACTGGTAGTGATATTGGTATTGAAATATCATAAGCCTAAAACTCAACTATCAATAGCTTTGTAAATCACAGTTCTTTAATTAAATTCATTTTTTTAAGGAAAGTAAAAAACTCAATTGAAGATTTTGGCAACAGAGTAAAAGCTGCTGAGGATTAACTCATTGAGATTCAAGATGAGAGGCAGGAAAACTTGAGGAAAAAAGAGAAGATAGGTAAAGGACTCAGAATAAACAAACAGCACATGGAATAATTATAGGATGAGCTCTACAGGGGCAACTTAAGAATTAGTGGATTCCCTGTGGGAAAAAGGAGGAAATTTGGGGGCTGGAGGTATAGCACAGCAGGTGGGGTGTTTGCCTTGCACATGGCCAACCTGGGTTTGAACCTTGGCATCCCATATGGTCCCCCAAGCACTGCCAGGAGTAATTCCTGAGTGCAGATCCAGGAATAACCCCTGAGCATCGCTGGGTGTGACCCAAAAAGCAAAAAATAAGAAAAAGAAAGAAATTTCAATAAAAAAAATTAGTCAAAGAAAATCCTAGCTGAGACACTCCCAGCATTGAAGACTACATACATTCAAAATCATAAAGCCCAAATGTATCAGTCAAAAGAGATTAAGATAAAAATACTCCAAGACACATCCAGAATCATAATGACAGAAACAAAAGATAAAGAGAGAACACTGAAGGAAGAAAATTATATACAAAAGAGCTTCCTTAAGATTCACAGTTGACTTATAAAGCAAGAACTCTGTAGCCCAGAAGATAATGGAGCAACATAGTAAACAAACAAACAAAACCACTCAATGACATTTAAAAAAAGTCAAAATTACTCTACCTAGCTATACTATCATTCAGATCTGAAGAAACAATACATAGTTACATGGACGCAATAGTTCTGGAACTTCATAGCCGTGAAACCAATTTTGCAAGAAGCATTGAAGCTACTTCTTTAATACAAGACACATTTCACTAATATACTAAATGGCTACAGAAAGATGGGGAAAAAATCTTCATGTCAATAATCTCACTCAATGTCAATGTCCTAAATGCACCAATCAGAAAACAGAGTGACAGAATGGATCAGAAAAAAAAATGAATTGAACTTTGTGCTGCATACAAGAGACACAATTGAAAAGACAGGGAAAACACAGGTTCAAAGGCTGGAAAACAGGACTTCAAGAAAATAACTCTCTTAGTAAGGCTGTAATAGCACTGTAGCATGGATTTTACTCGAGCGGGCACCAGTAACATCTCCAGTGTGAGACTTGTTGTTACTGTTTTTGGCATATTGAATAAGCCACGGGGAGCTTGCCAGGCTCTGCCATGTGGGCGGGATACTCTCGGTAGCTTGCCAGGCTCTCCAAGAGGGATGAAGGCATCGAACCCAGGTCGGCCACATGCAAGGCAAATGCCCTACCCGCTGTGCTATCGCTACAGCCCCTGTATATACATATATACATATATATGTGTGTGTATATATATATATATATATGCACACCTCAACCTGTAACATGTTAGTGATCTCTTATACAGGGGCTTAATGGCTCCAAAGTAAGATACAATTTTCACACACTTGCCTCTAAAGAAAAATTTCTGCATCATTTTAGTAGATTATTCATAACAATTAATATAAAAAAAACTATGTAGTATCTGCCATTTGAGCAGGCTTAGGTAGTGGTAGGAAATTTTAAAATAACTCTCTTAATACAGCAGGTAGGGTGCTTGCTCTGTAAGCAGCCAACCTAGGTTCAATCCTTGGCATTCAATCAACCAGGAGGAATTCCTAAGCAGAGTCAGGAGACAGGAGTGGCTTCAAAACAAAACAAAATCAAGGACTTCAAGGAAAAACTGATACAAGGGATGCTTTTTATTTCATAATGATCGATATATATATATATGTGTGTGTGTGTGGTGTAAACAGTAATAACTAAATATTTATGCACCTCCAGGACCATCAAAATTCTTTACACAACTACTAACAGACCTGAAGGAAGATACTGACAACAAACAATAATATATCAATAGTATATCAATAGAGACATCAACACTATCACTTGTATATAGATTAATTAGATTAAAACTCAACAAGTAAACACTGGCTTTAAAGGATGAAATGAATGAGATCGACTTACCTGATGTATATGAATAGCTCTTCATCTCCCCAAAGTTGAATATACATTTTTTTCTAGTGCTCATGGGACATTCTCCAAGAGAGACTACATTCTGAGTCAGAAAACATGCCACCATAAAATCAAGAGTAAACAAATTGTATCAGCCAAAAATCTCAGGCCACGAAGCAGAGAATTTGGGAGTTAATCACACAGAAATAGGGGAAAAACTCAAACTCTTTGAAATTAAACAATTCACTAATGTAGAGGCAGAGGATCATAAAGGAAGTCAGAGAGGAAATCAAAAGATTTCTGGAAACAAATGAGAATAAAGACAGGAGTACCAGAATTCATGGAAAAAAGCAAAAGTGCTGTTAAAAAGAAAGTTAGCAGTGCAAGCATTCATTCAGAAGGGAGATAGCCCCCAGGAAAAATAACAAAACTGCTCATCATAAGCAGATAGAAAAAGACTGGTACAAAGGAACCCAATGTAAGGAGGAGAAGTAAGGAAATAATAAAACTTAGAGCAGAAATTAATGAAATGGAAACAACCCCCCCCACACACACACACTGAACAGAACAATGAGATCAGGTGCTAGTTCTTTGAGGAAAAAGAAGATAGACAACTCATGAATAAAACTCATAAAGAAATAAAAGAAAAAAACCTAGTAAACCAAGTTAAAAAATGAAGGTGTCAAAACAAATACCACAGAAATTAAAAATATTATCATTTACTGCTTTAAAAAACTTTTATGCTAAAAATGGGAGAACCTAGAAAAATGAATAAATTCTGGACTCTTATAACTTGTAAAGGTTAAACCCAGAAGAAACAGAGCATCTAATCAGGCTAATTACCACTGAGGAAATAAAAATGTTAATCAATTTCTTCCCCAAAACAAAAGTCCAGGCCCAGATGGGTTTACTAAGGAGTCCTTCCAAATATTTAAAGAAGACCTACTCACAACTCTTTTTAGTCTCTTTCACAAAGCTGAAGAAATAGGAATCATCACAGTTTCTATGAGGCAAACATCACTGTTCTCCCCTTGTTCATTGATTTGCTCAAGCGGGCACCAGTAATGTCTCCAGGCAAACATCACACTAATATAAAAACCTGATAGATATTTCACAGCAAAGAAAAACTACAAAACTATGTCCCTAATAAAAATAGACAAAGATCCTCAACAAAACTTTGGCAGAGAATCTAACGATACGCCAAAAATATCATGTACCATAACTAAGTAGGATTCATCCAAGATTCATCCAAGAGATGCAAGCCAGTCAATGTAGTACACCACATCAGTACAATGAAAGATATAAAATAATATGATTACATCAGTAGATAGAGAGAAAGCATTTGAAAAATCCAATACACATTCATGATAAAAACTACCAACAATGAGGGTTGAAGGAAGTTGAAGCTACTTAGCACAAGCCCATAGCAAATGGTACACTCAATGGTGAAAACTGAAAGCCTTCTCTTTAAGACCAAGCACAAGACAAAATTTCTCACTCTCACCACTACCTTTCAACATAGTACTGGAAGTACTTGCCATAGAGATTAGGCAAGGAAAACATATTAATGACATTTATATCAGAAAAGCAGAAGTCAAACTCTTACTATTTGCAGATGACATGCTATTATACTTAGAAATCACTGAAAACTCTACAAAGAAGTTCAAGAAACAATGGGCAAGTACAATAATGTGGCAGGTTACAAAATCAAAAAGCATAAATTCATGATTTCTCTATATTTAAATAATTAAGTGGTAGAGAGAAAGGTTTAAAAAAAATCAATCCTCTTCATGATTGTGCCTTAGAAAATCAAGTACCTCGGAATCAGCTTAACAAGAGATGAAAGAATTATGCAAATGAGATCATAAAACACTATTAAGAGAAAGAAAAGAGGATGCAGAGAAATGAAACAAAATCCCCTGTTCATGGACTAGAAGGATCAACATTGTGAAAATGACAATCATACCAAACATTATGCAGATTCAATTCAGTTGCTATAAAAATACCCATGAAATTTTTAAAGACATATATCAAATGCTTTTGAAATTAATGTAGAGTAGTAAATTCTCCCAATAGCGAAAGCAATTTGAGGAATAAGAAAAGATGGGAGGCTATACTTTTCTCAATTCAAAATAAACTATAAAGCAGTAATAATCCAAACAGTGTGGTGCTGGTATAAAACAGATTCTCAGAAGAATGGAATAGAATTGAGAATCCAGATACCTAACTTCAGTTATAAACAGAGCTCATTTTTGATAAAGGAGAGAAAAGTATTAAGTGGTGCAAGGAAAGTCTCTTCAATAATGCTGCTGGTATAACTGGTCAGTTAAATGCAAAAAGAAGAATTCAAGATATTTACACAAAAATTAAATAAAAATGGATTAACTGCCTCACTATCAGACCTAAGCCCATAAATCATAGGTAGAACACTCCATGTTATCGAAATGAGAGTTATGTTCAATGATTCAATGCCACTGGCTAAGCAACGGATAAACAAGTGGGATTACATCAAACTAAGATGCTTCTGCATCACAAAACAAATGAGGAGCACCTAGGTTCATGGCATGAGATGAGTAAAGCGACTTTAACAAATGGTGCTTGGAAAATTCTATTACCACATGCAAAAAAACAATTAAACTAGACGCTTCCTTACTCCATAGACAACGATTAATTCAAAGTGCATTAAAGACCTTGATGCCAAATCTGACTCTAACATACACTGAGAAAAACAGACAGAATTCTCCAAGATCTTCACCTCAGAGGACTCTCCAGTGATATGACACCACTGGCAAAGAAAACAAAAGCAGAAACAAATTTGAACACACAAACAAAAGTGTTTGTACCCCAAAAGAAAAGAAGCCTAAAATAAAGGCACCCTATCATTGGAAGAAAATATTTTCACACAACAATTCAGACAAAATGTTCATTTCCAAGATATATAAAGCACTTTCAAAGTTCAACAAAAAAAACCCATGAACAACACCATCAAAAATAGGCAGAGATTAACAGACAACTTCTCAAAGATGACATAAATACGGCTAACAGGCAAATGAACAGAATGTTCATCACCACTGATTATCAGGGAAATGAAAATCAAAATGACAAAGAAATATCTTATACACCAGAGAGAATGGTCTATGTCAGAAAGTCTGGAAACAGTAAGAGCTGGCAGGGATGTGGCAAATAAAGAACACTTATTGTTCCTATTATTATTGAGATCATTGGTTGCATTGGCTTATTTGGAAAATGAATTGGAGACTTCTCAAAAATTTTAGAACAGAACTTCCATTGGACCCTGCTATTCCACTACTGGTATCTACCCCCGAAACACAAAAACATTAATGTGAAAGTACATGAATTTTAAAAAAAATTCAGGGAGGGCATTTTAGGACAAAGACTTAGACCTTGGTGAGTTCTATTAGCACTACCCTGCACATACATTTTGGTCCATTCTTATTTTTTTACAATTACTTTATAGCCCTCCTGTGCGACTGGACTAAATTCCTTCCATTGCATATATATGGAGAAATGTACAACTTAATTCTGATGTAGGATATTCTAAATCCTCATTCCTAGGGATGTTTGTTTCCATCCTTTTTTGACACCGGTCTTTCCCCAGAAATTTTAATCACTTTTATATTTATCATTTTCTGGTCGTTGGCAAATGTTTTGATTGATGTTCCATTCATTATAAAAAATTATACTTCACTTTGAACTTGCTTTAAATATGATATATAGTCCGGGTGCTTGCCATGCGAACCCTGTCTCTAAAAGCAGTTTGAGGTTTCAGACAAATTTGATTATTTCCTTCATTCTCACAGTTGCTGGTTAAACATTAGTTAAGAGCACTTATGGTAACTCTTAGACTCCTTTGTTGTCAACTATTTTATTCATATTCAATGATCCTTGCCCTTCCTATAGGTCAATTTTGTGAAACTGATAAAAACTTTCTAGTTCTGAAAAAGTGTATTTTGTGTTATTCTTAACTGCACTACAGCCATACATCACAACCTTGTGCAAAATATTTTAACCTTCTAAAGTCTTCTCATTAATTTATTCAACATTGATTTACTGATTTTGTGTGTAAAAGAATTTGGGAAAAGGAAGTAAATAGCATAGCAAAGGTTTTCTCATCTGTAAAATTTGGCTAATGGTTGACAGATCTCTTTTGAGGGATAAAACGGTTTTAAGTGCTTAGCACCACACTCAATAAATTAGATGATTAGTTATTTTTTCCTTTTTGTAGTGTAGAGGTTCAAACCCAGGGCCTCAGGGCCTCACATAAGCAAGATACAAATTCTGCCACTGAGCTACACACCTAGCTTTCTGGTATTAATTTAATGAAATTACTTTTAACACTGCCCTTCGTAATGTCTAATGATTCATAAAATATAAAAAATTCCATTTTCAATATAAATCCACTCTATGATTCACTGGTGCTGGAAATGACCTTTGCTAGAAACACTAAGTTCAGAGACTTAACTGCCATATTAGTTCTTCATAATTCAATACTTTCTATACCTACTCAGCAAAAAAAAAAGAATTGTAAAACACACCCAAGATGTGGATTGCGTATATCTGTACCTGTATCCTGCGTGGGAAAACTTGTCTAGATAATCTGGGATTTTCCCCCAAAAGTTCTCATGTACTTTCAAGTTTGTATTATTAGTGTTATCAGCACTTGGACAGGCCATTATTTTTTACTTGGTTTGTATCACTAGCCTGGATAAAATCAACATCTTTTAATAACTGTGGTTCCAGCTCTGTGTGTGTATGTGTGTGTGTGTGAACTCAAGTCAATTGAGAAAGGCTGTTATGCATCTTCTAGCATTGAACTAATGAAAATGGGTCACAGAGAAACTTGGCAAAACCTACGGACTTGACTGAAAAGGTTTATAGAAGTGAAGTAAGTGCCTCTTTAATTCAGTGGAGCTATTTAAGGAGAAAAACAGCCCAAAAAGGTGGTAGATAGGTTGCATCTCCACTTCATAGGAGGAATGATCTATGGTTTCAAGTGCAGCCTCAGTAGGCAAAACGTCTTTTCCCCCAAAGGCTCGTAAGGTAGCCAGTGGTCCCGAGGGAGTTAGGAAGAAGCGTTTCGAATACAAAGGATCACTCCTTTTAAGCCCCAGGGTTCCCCTCCGGTACTCGTGCGAGCAGCTCTGCAAACAAAAGGGCATCCCCTACAAAAGACCGGGATTCGCGGGCCGGGCCGGAGGGAGGAGTTGGCTCGAGACCCGCCGGGAGCCCGTCAAAGGCACGTGGGAGCCGAACCTGTCTCGGGATCTCGGCGGCCGCGCTCGCGGGCTCCGGGCTCCGCGCCCGACTTCCCCGACCGGTGCAGCACCGGGGGCGGTCCGCCAGCCCCGGGCCTCCTGCCTCGTCATCGCTGCGTTTCTGCCTGGCGGAGCCCCCGGTTCCCGTCCGCGGCATCCCCCGCCTCCGGGCTCCGCGGGCGGACGCGGGGCTCGGGAATCACCTGGGAGCCCACTCTGCCGCGGGGCGGGTGGGGAGCGAGGGAAGCCCGGGTTCCCGCCGCGCGCGCGCGCGCGCGGGGGCCCACCAGCTCGTCGGGGGGTCCTCCGACGGGGGCGGAGCGGGGGTGGGGGGCAGGCGGCAGGTAGCGCCCCCCGCGGCCTCAAGGTGGTTCAACTGGTGGGAGCCCCAGTCCCGCCGCCGGGTGCCCCTCGGAGGGTCCCTGGGCAGCCTCCTACCCCGCCGCCGCCGGCATCGGGCCGGACCACCCGGCGGCCGAGCCGGGGCTGAGTCCTCGCGCGCGCGGCGCCCCCAGCCCCACCCCCACCCCGGGAGCCCCCCGCACCTGCCCGAGTCCGCCCGCGAGCTAGGGCTGGGGGGGGGGGGGCCTCGTGCAGCTCGCGCACGCGCACGCGCCCGGCGCCGGCCGTCGGCCCTGGGGGCGGGCCCGCTCGGCGGCGGCGGCGGCGGCGGCGGCGCGCGGGCGGGGGGCTCGGCGCGCGCCCCGCACCCGAGGGCTGCGGAGAGATATTTTGGGTGGCGGGAGGCCCCTCGTCATTTCCGCCAAAGCAGCTGGTGGTGCGAGGGCTTCAGTCCCGCGCGCGCGACGCGAGCGGGCAAGTTGGCCGCGAGGCGGGCGGCGGCGGCAACGGCGGCGGCGGCGGCGGCGACTTCGCTGGGCGTCGCGACCACCCCCCCTAATCCCCCCCGGCGGTCCGAGCCATGAACTGAAACCCGCGACGGACGGAGATCCCCGAGCGCAGCGGCAGCGCCGCGGCCGCCGCGGCCGCCGCCTCCGGAGAGACCAAACTGAACCGACGCGTTTCCCTCCCCGTCGCCGCTCCCGCCGCCGCCGCCGCCGCCGCTGCCCGCCCGGGGCTCGGAGACGCCGCCGACGCGGGAGCCGACAGACAAAAGCCGCCTTCTCCGCGCCGCCCGCCCCGCGAGGAGGCGGCGGCGGCGGCGGCAGCGGCGGCCGGCCGGGGACCGCACCCGAGGGCGGCGCGGGCTGCCCAGTGTCCCTCGTCTCGGAGCTCCGCGCCCCGCGCCCAGCGGCCCCTGCCCATGGCGCTCATCATGGAACCCGTGAGCAAATGGTCTCCGAGCCAAGTGGTGGACTGGATGAAAGGTAAATGCCCGAGGCGCCGAGCCGAGCGCGGGGTCCCGGGCTCCCATTGTCTCCCGGCCCCGTGGCCCGGGCGCGCTGCGGGGCCCGACGCGGTCGAGGGTTTGGGAAGCCCGCGGGGGATGGGGGGGAAGCCGGGCGCATCCCGGCGCCCCCATCCCGGGGAGGACGGGTCCCGTGCGGGAAGGAGGGAAGGAGCCAACCCCCCCCCCCCCCCAAGGAGACGGGCTGCGGCCGGGCGCCCCTGCCCGGACCCCTTTGTTCCTGGGAAACCTGACGCCCCCTGGGCGGCCGCCGCTGCCCGCCAGGTACAATTTCCCGCGCCAACTCTTCCTGGCAACTTTTAAGCCTACATCAATAGGATCGGCACGTCGCCACCCGGGTTCGAAGCTCCATTCCCCCCCCCCCCCTCCATCCCCAGTTCCGATCCAGGATTCTCGGGGGACGCGCTACTTGGAGGGAGAAGTGCATCCCCCTGGGACCGCGCGGCGCCCCGAGGGCTTGGTCCTGCGCATCCCCCGCGCATCCTCCCCCGCCCCCCCCCCCCCAGGCTGTCCTCTGCCGGCTTCTCGGGCTGCTGGAGGCTTCTAACGGCAAGTTTTGCTAGGGGCTGGGTGCCAAGCGCATTCAAGTGATGCGTATTCCAGTCGTTTGGAACACCTGGAAGGTTTCCCCCTACTCCCCACCCCTGCCCCGGGGCAGTTTTTAAGGACCATAGTTCCGGGACGCTCTCTTTCCCAGCCGCAGACGTGGTGGGCTTTTTTTCCCTTGGGTCTCCTGGCTGGACTTGCCCGCCTCGCTATCTCCCTCTGTTGTCTGAGTTAAGGGGCCTGTAGAGGGCCCCCTTTCTCACGCCTGTTACCCCCCCCAACCCCCAGCCCTTGGTCCCCAAGATTTCCACAATCGGGGAAACTCCGGCGAAATGGATGGGATGCGATGAGAGATTCTCGATCGCATTTGGGAGATGGCAGCTTGGCCCATTTTCCCAGGCACAAAGTCTAGCTTGAGGCGTCCGGGGCGAAAATGCCCGTTCCTGCCGATGACGGAACCCCCTTTTTGAGCGCTTGCTTTAGCTAGCCGGGCTCCCAGAGCCCCAGATTTACGGTCCTCTTCGAATGGAAAGTGGGAGGGAGGGCCAAACTCACTTTGTCGGCTTCTTCAATGGAACCTTTTCAGCCTTTTCCCCCATTTTCTTTCCTTTTAGTCCCTGCCTTGCCCCTTTATTCCTCCTTGACTTGGTTTTTCTTTTCTACTCTGTGGAAAGTGCTTTGTAACTGCAAAGTCCAAAGGAAAGGGAATTGAATTAAATCGAATTCATTATTTATCAAATGCCCCCTGCGTGCGGGGCATTGTGCTCAGGTGCAAGGAGGGCCCATGACTAAGAGTCCTGCGGGGCTTCACCTTTTCCCTTTCTTCTCTTTTCATATTTGCTGTTGAAAGCCCTCTTTTTCTACATGCCCACCCATCTCCCTGCCTGGATTGTTAGATAGAAAAATATTCATCTTGCGTCTTTCTCACGCAAGAGCAAGCCAGAGTCACTCAAGAAAAGGAGAGCTGAATTAAAGCCCTTTCTTTGAATTAAAGGGCTTACTTGAGTTGCGTCTGTCACTGAAATGCGGAAAGGAAAGCTGCCGCCAGGCTCCATTGGGAGTCTGATTACCTGCAGAGACCCGGAGACATCTCTCACAGTTCCCCTGGCGTGAGATTGCTGCGTACATTCTCCACCACCACCTCCACACCCTCACTTTAATTCTACACTTGTTCCTCTCTCTCCAGTTTAGGTCCACTGAAGCAAGTAAAACACAACACAGACAGGAATTACTCATTTTTGCAGGACATCAGTCCTTAAAAAAAAAATCACTTCAGCCTAAAATGCAGCAGCGTCTTTGAACTTAGGACAACAGCCTTGGCTGTGAATTTAAATGATTATTATATTTCAGTGGAATAACTTATTTTCATACCTGTTGGTAATGCAATTTCTTGCTATTGAAAAAGCCCGGTGACATAACCAAGATAGAATTTGTGTATCTTTGTACTCATTAGACTGGAGGACAAGAACTGATGCCGTCATTGCATTTCGAGGCCCAAACTGTCTACTGTTGAAATTCCCACTAAATTCATAGAAATTTGTTCTGAGGTATTATTAGAAAATACGATTTAAAAAACGACTTAGACGAAACAAGGATTCCCTCGCCCTGTAATTTAGTAATTCACTCTAATTTTCCCCTCCCTCACCCGTTTTCACAAATAAACTTTACTGCAGATTACCAAAAAAAGGACTTTGGACCCTTTCTTATACTTTTGCACATAAAAGATGCTGTAATGTTCAAAAGTCAGCTGATTTAGGCTGTTACTTTGAAATAGCTGGGCATCACTTAGAATTGTTGTTGCGTAGTGTGATAAAGACAGTAATAAGGACTGAACAGGACTTTTGAAGAAATGCAACGTTTTGGGAGTTCTACAAATCAGGAGACAGCTTCACTGTCTTTAATATTTAAAGCAAATAGCATATGCTCACACAATAAAAAAATTTATAACTGTTTTATAACTGTTCGGTAAGGTGTATGCTTTAAGTTCTTTCTAGAGTATTTTTTTCTTTTTACTAAACAGAAGAGGAACCATTTACCATATAACAGTATGGGCATATATTTATTGCTTCCAGCCAATTTTTAGATGCCGCCATGAAATTCAGTAGAGAGGGAAATGAGGAGGGAAAGATGCTAAGGGGATTATTAAGATTTGATAGCTTATATTCAAAATAACTTATGGATAACCATTTATACATTGCAATTCACTTTGATCTTTTACTTTTCATGAAAATATTTGAAGAAGACACAAAATTTATATATATGATTTGTAAAAATATAAGTCACACTTTTTTTACTCACCCTAATGTCGCTGTGTATAAAATCCAACCTTACTGAATTTTTCACTGATGAGAATTATTTGATATAATATTGCCATTTTTAGTTCCAGTAAATATATGAACTTCTTACAAGTCAGTAAAATAAGCAGTTACATGCCAGATAATCCTACTAGTACTTCAGGCTGTTTGAAAATAGATTCTACAAACCTTTGAAATTAATTTTATAAAAATATTTTTTTAGAAAATCAAATACCATTTTAGCATTTAAAACCAACCTTTTCTGATTGAAAATTGCATTCCATATTTTAAAGTTTGGACAGGTTTTAAAACCTAGAGCATTATACAGTGAATAAAAAAATAGCAGTTATTGGAAAAATCTATAGGGAGAAATTAGGCCAGTGGAGGTTTCTAGACTTTTTTCAGCCTGTTACTTGTTAGCACATTTCTCAGCTCCTTTCTTTTCACTTGCACGACATTGAAATACTTCATAATTGGGAGGTGTTTGTATCTGCTGTTTTCTCTGCTGAAATATAATATAAAATCTGAGCGTTTTAGGGGTTCTGCTAGTAACCTTGTTATTAATTTTTCATACCCAGTTCACACCAAGTAAGTCCAGTTTCTTTCTTACATCCTTTCGAACTCTGATGCTCTCAAAATACCCACAGGATGAATGTTATTTTCTGGGACCAGTTTCCTCCATGATATTTTTCCAGCGATGTTAATCCTTTTGTTGATCAAATAAAATTATTATGGTTTTCAGAGTCAACCAACAGTATACACTTAGCTCTTTTTTCCTGTATTCCCTTGTATTTTTATGATTGCTAACATAAAAGCTACCGCCTCTAGTCAAATCATCTCACAACCAACTGTTCTATTCTTTCTGATAACCATAAACTATTTTCTTCAAGGAACATTTCTGACTCCTAATTTCCATCTCAGTGACTTAGCCATCTTGAGGATAGAAAATGAAATACATGATTTTCAATTAAAAAGATAAAATTGATTTTATATACAGTCCTACAAAAGAAGAATATGCAGTTGATGCAGCAAGTTCTATTAAATATAGTGTAAAGTTAACTACTGTAAAGGAGAATGTGTTTGATAAGGTAAAGAAGCTTTGACAGTACAGTGCTCTTAAGTAATTTTCTCCCCTCATAGGACCCAGATCTGAGGTTGAAATTTATCTTAATTAGATGATGGAAAATGTCAAAATCTTGAGACAAACTGCCTTGAGAGATATTGGAAATGATTTTCTGATATGAACTCAAAAGATAGACACTGTTAGAAAAAATATGTTACACTTATATGGCCAAATTAATCCTTTGAAGAGTTTTTTCTCTTAATTACAGGAACTTGAGAGCCAATTTTAATCTCCTAATTTGGATTCAACATATTTGGAACAGAAATTCTTACCAGTTTATACACAGAAGTTTGTTTTTATATGTAGAGTTTTTAGGTCAGAAGAAAGATAATTTTATTTAGTGTCATTAACATTAGTTCCTTAAGGAAAAACTGATTTAGTACAGATTAGGGGAAATACGTAGATGTATTCTGGTGCATAGCTATTATTTAAGTACTTCTCTATGTAGGTTATTTAATTGATTGTTTTAAATTAATTATTCTCTGTTTGGGGAAAATTAGTATTTGTAAGGGGTGCCAGTGACATTGGCAAACTATGCCAGGACAGAAACAAGTACCAACGAGTACGTTTGCCAATTTGGGGGAGAAAGTTTATGTTATATATACAACTACCAGTGAAAAGAGAAGACGCCGATTTTAGTAAGGCAGGAAGAAATTCACTGGGAAGGTAGGTTTGAGCAATTAATCATTCAAGCTGTTTATTTTATCATGACATCTTCTAAAAAGCGTGTATACTAAACATAAGGACACAGCAAGAGACTCTAGAGTTGAAACGCGGTAGTAAACCAGAATGATTGTTTCTAGGTTTGTCTCACTGAAGGAGAGAGATGGGCTGTTGAGGGAAAGTTAGGGGGAGCTGTGAGTAGGTGGCGTAAAAGTACAAGAACAAATCTGCATTTGACAAAGACAATATAACTCTCATCATGTCCTGAGTTTAAATAAATACCACATTATAAAACTTTGACTGCCAAAAATAAGCCCACAGTGAATGTGTATTGAATTGGTACAGCTGTTTCAAATCTGTTCCTCAGTAATAATTTGGAAATAATGTTAAAATGAGTTCTTTTGAAGATTAATTATACCATTAAGATTATGTTGTTGGGAGCTGTGGAGATCATTCAAAGTGCCAGGGCAACTGCTTTGCCTATTGGAGGCCCAGGTTTGATCGCTTACAACGTTGCGTGCTCCCTTGAGCACTGTCAGGAGCAACCCCAGTGCCTCACCAGTGCTGGATGGGGGTCTCAAAACAAAACAAAATCACAAAAAAATGATATTGTTGGATGTTTAGAATTGTACTGATCCAAATTTCTGTATGAAGAATGAAGGTAGGTTTTGATCAATACGATGCTGCTTTTAATGCAGTGGTAAATCATCACTTTTACTTAAGGCAGTGAACCTCAGATTAGGATTTAATTTGTTGTTAATGACTTAGCTTTCTACTTGACTTTCCTACAGCACTTTATACACTTTAGCCTTACTGTGAAAGATGAAGGATTAGCTTCTATAACGAGTGCCGGAAGGGTGGATCATCTCTGCTAATTTCAAAAGGGGTGGGAGGTAAGGTAAGAATTATTTTAAATGGAGTCTAAAGTCTTTTACGTTTATGAAGTTAAAGGTTTAGGATCTCTCTCAATGATGGCAAATAGAGTCTTCAATACAGGATGGTTCAGTGAGTGAATTCGGTTCTCACACACTGGCCTCTGCTCTTGCAAATGGCTTTTCTGAGACTGGAGAAACTGCATGATCAAAAACGTCCATGTGTTGATTTTTGCTACTTTTGTATTAAGCAGATATTATATCCATAGGGCAGTTAACACAATTGGCCTGATGTTACAGATGAAACCAGAGGATTACTAGGAATTCCAGGCTCGAAGCAGGCCGTTTAAAGCTGCATTTCCCAAATTGCTCCGTGGTTTCAGCAATTACCGGTACATCCGTGAACAAGTTTGAGAATTGGTGGTTGGCTTTAGGGAAAAAAATGACTCTTTTTTTCTTTTTCCCTTTTTCTCTCCCATTATTTCAGGGAGCGAAATAAGATATTCTAAATCAAGGCTGTGTTAATAATACTATCTTAACTGATTTAACTCTCTTAAGGATAAACTCGGCCTTACCTTAGCCTCTCATTCCTGTCTCCATCAACTGGAAAATAATGATGTCTCACTCTTTTAGATTTCAAATCAAAGTTCTTAACGTTGTCTGTGAAGCCTCTGGCCTGGCTTTTACCTGCAAGGTTGGTCTTATTCCTGACACTGACTGCCCTGACCTTTCAATGCTGTTTGCTGCCACTGGGCCTTTTTACTGTATTTATTAATGCTCACCGCTTTTTTGCACTTCGCTGGGCCCTCCTCATCTTTCAGCTTGCAGACTTTTTCTCCTGTTTCCCAAAAGCCTTTCCCGAATAACATATTCTCCTTGGGTACTCCCCTGGTACCGTGTATCCCGTTGGCCGGGTTTATTTTCACATTTGTTTGTATGGTTAGTTGGATGAGGGCAGAGGCCACATCTTTTGCATTACAGTATAAGAAAGTACCTGATGAAAAGTAGGCGCTAAAGAAATACTCCTTAAGTAGAAGATTAAATAAATTGATTCACAGATTACTGGTCTAAATGACAATACAGGTGAAGTTCTTTTTACTGCTCTAATGAATACTTCATGACAAGCCTGTGCACTGTTTGCCAGAACACAGTGGAAGTAGGATTACTTTAACTACTTTTCATATTTATGTTGCTCTAGCCAATCCAATGATCTAAATCACAGTGTAGATTGATTTTGTCAGGCAATGTTAATGGTTTCAGTGATGACACAATACTTCCGTATTTATGCCATAAATACTGTTTGCTGATGTTACTTGTTAGGCCAACATAGTAAACATTACTTATAAATTAAACATATAGATATCTTTTTCCTTTTGTACAAAGTTTGGGATTGTTTCTTCATTTTGGTGTTTTTAAAAGCACTACTTTGAAACACATGGTAGAGCGAAATTGATAAAATGCCTTGCTTTCCCTTTTATAAAAATGAAAAATATATATAGTAAGGTTAAATATATTTTTATATGCTTATATACCATATATAGTTAATATCACTACGTATTGTAAACATATATGACATATATGCTTATATATTTTATATAAGTTACAAGAAAGGGAATATTTATACTTATATGATAAAGTAAAGTATATTTTTCTGTTATGAGAATAAAATAGCCTGTAATTGTTCGCTTGGAGGACAAATTAGAAAAGTAACACTTTAGCTTAAATAAGAACCGTTATCTTCTTTATTATATTTAACGCCAAATTTACATTTAATTAACAGGATTAAAATTCAGTTGTTTATGAATGCATCTTAAATTAGTGTTTGATTAGATAGTTTTCTATCCCTTTCTGATGATAGAAAATTAATATTAACTTTTTAAATATTATAAATTAATTAGAAACTGAATAAAATTCATTTTATTTTATTTTGTGATTTTGGAGGATGAGAGATTTGGAGTATACTGGCAGTGCTCAGCGCTTATTCTTAGCTCTGTGCCCAGGATCATTCCTGGCATGATCAGCATACCAGGGATGACCTGGATTAGCTGCAGCAAAGGAAGCATCTTAACCCAGTGCACTATCTCAAGCCCCCTGGACTAATTCTTTTTCCGCTTTGGGGCCATACCCTGTGGTGTTCAAGGCTCTCTCCTGATTCTGTACTCAGTGATAACCCCTGGCAGTGCTTGGGGGTACCATATTGGGTACTTGATGTCAAACCCTGGCTGGCCACGTGTGAGGCAAGCGCTCTGCCTGCTATACTATTTCTCTAGTCCCCACCCCCTGCACTAATTTTTGAAGGACAATTCTTAATTGCCAAGAGAAAATGGCAGCTTGTGGAATACGGATGCCTCGTGATGGTTTTACTGATTTGTATACGATTGGATAATCACTCATAAGCAAATTATACATATTTTTCTAAAAAGCGTGCCACTAGCTTTACATATAGAGTGACTAAAATATAAATCAGAATAGTAAACAGTTAAGACCTTAGCATAGTTGTACCTTTCTATTCCTAATAAATTAACGTCTTCAGACTAAAATGTTCATTAGTACTACAAAACAATGTTACAACTATGCCTTCATTTGAATTACAAATAAGTATTTAATAAAAGTTTTAAACTTCAGAGATGTGTTTTAATTTCTTGTCCGATTTCAATTTAAATTGCAGTCATTCTAATAGAAGTTAATTCATTATCTTAATGTTATTGCTCTTGCAATTTTAGGGAAGAAAGTATTGTGGGTATTTGCATAAATTCATTGACTTTTAAATTTTGCTAAAGTACATGAACTACTGTTTTATTTTTCTGCGTTTTATCTATTGAATATTTTTGTCACAATATAAACTTGTTTTGAAAACCAGGACTTATTAAATAAACCAGATACAATGGCATTAATGCATTACTATTTTGCCACCACAAAAAGTGTTGTTACATAACTGATATCAAGTATAACACATTTGATTCCCTTATTTTTTTTAACAGGCCCTTATAATTTGTTTCAGGGTAAGACGTGGACCAAAAAAGTGGTTAGTGTGCTGCCTCCATCCCACCTTTGGCCTAGAGCAGACATTAGCAATTGATCATGTGCTTTCTTGTTGAACATGGATATGGCTTTAGGGCAGTATTTATCAACCTCTACCCAACCTTGTGTTCTTCCTGTGACTCCCTTGGGTTGAACCCCAAGCCTCATGCCATTTCCCCCTATTAATACCATTTTTAGCTCTGGCCCTATTGGAGTATTTCTGGGGAAATGATGACCCCCACTTGAAAAACTAGTGTTTTTTCCCCAGGCACTTGGCTCATACTTGCTGGTATGTTTTTATATCACCTGGAGATTATTTATTCTTTGCAGTGCTGAGCCTTGAACTCAGGGCTTTCACACACGATGCATTGCTGCACCACTGAGCTGGTCCTGAAGCTGCCACTCCTAATCAACCTCAGTTGACACTTGAGGTTCAACTTAGCCAACCATGCCAGCCAGCCCCGAGAGCATGGCAAGCTATGCCCTGAAATCATCTTATGGGTATCATTGGTGCAGAAAACATACTTGAAACTAGTACAGTTTGTCTAATTTTTAGTTACTTGACTTAATATCTTCATGGAAATTTGTCTTGTAGGTAGTTTGGGTAGACGTTAGAGAAGATGATAGATACAGAATTGAATCCACATTGTTGTCTTTTGAAGTGTTGTAAACCGTATCCCTTTTATAAATTTGAACTTTTAATTTTGTTTCAGCTTTATCTTCTATTTTTAAAATGGACTTGCAACATGTTTTCTCAAGTACTATCTACGACAAATCACTGGAAGATCCGGATTTTAATTTTTCCAACTTGCTTAATAAAAATTGTGGGAGATTCCATTTTTCAGGAAGTTATTCCACTTGCAGTATGATCGATTAATAAAAATCTTAAGAGCCGGATGAGAAACAGTGGGGTCCATGTCAGGGGAATTGAGGTACAAAGGTGATGTTTCGGAATCATAGAGCCAAATATCCAAACCACGGAGTCAACAACGCTGAAATCAGGAGAGAGACCCAAACTTTAAGAACCGAACCTAGAAAGGTGCCTGCCAAGAGTGCAGACAAGAGCGGGGGGAGGAATATAGGAGGAAACCTGGGAACATTGGTGGAGGGAAGTTGACACTGGTGGTGGGTTTGGTGCTGCAATATTGTATGTCTAAAACAATCAAAAATAACTTTGTAAATTATGTGCTTTAATAAAAAATAAAATTCATTGTAACTATCTCACGGTGATTCAATAAAACTTTTAAAAAGGAATAAAATAAAAGTTTAAAATCTTAAAAATACTGTCCTTAAGTAATTATGCTGAAATTTCAATATTAACTGAATTTCTATTATAGTCGTGATGTACCTTTTATGTATAGAACTTTAATTCATTTTTCTTTCAATCACCTACATTCTTTTCAATACATTTGATATAATGGGAACTTGTGATTTATTTCCTATTTGAGCATGAAGTTCCTAAACAAGTTTTGCATAGCTCATTTTGGATGTTAACAGTATATGTGAAAGAGAAATTTTCTTAGATATTCTGCTAATGGCATTCAGTATAGACATGCAGTCCAGTAGTTATTTTTCTTTCCAACTTTTCCGAGCCTATGTGAAGACAAAGTTCAATGTGGTATAGAGCCGTCTTGCAATACAGGGCTAATGTTCCCTAACAATTTCCCTCCGGATTGATGTGGTGGTAAGTTTTATAGCAGCATCTATTGGCATCAGTGTCTTATTCAATCCACAGCAGAGGTTTTCATACTCAGAAGGCTCGTCCTTTGCTTTCTAACTTTCAGACCAAAGGCTTTTGGTTTGATGTTGAAATGTCACATGGAGAGATGAAGAAATATTTAGGAATAGATGATTTTTATTTCTAGTATGTCCCTAGACTAAATGCTTTGTTTATGATAAATAGCAAAACCTTGTTGTTTGGGGATTTTCCTGCTTTGTTTGGGGATTACACTCAGTGGTGCTCAGGACTTATTCCTGGCCCTGTCACCTCAATACTGTAGGTGCACAGGCAACCACGTGTGGTACCAAGCATTGAACTGGGGTCAACTGATGGCAAGGCATGTGCCTACCTCCCATACTGTCTGGCCCCCTAAAATATGGTATTTTCATTTATTGGGATTCATAATGATCAGAAACTTCGAATGAACTATACTTCTATAAAGAAAGGGTTTCCAAATCTAATAATTTAACTGAAATTGAAACTGTTGTGGTGAATCACAGAGTGCTCTTAAGTACTAGAGAAAATATCATAATTAGTGAAAAACCATTGGGAAGTTAGTGCAAAATAGGGAGGAATCGAATTAGAGGTCTGTGTTCAGTCGAGTACTTGTATGATGATAATAAAAGGTACAGTTTCATCTACATTTTAAAAAATATTTTGTATATGTTTAACACTTAGGGTTTTTTGGTTTTTAAGTAAAAGAAAATTAAAGTTATTTTAATTGAATCACTGTGAGATAGACCCTTACATAGCTGTTCATGATTAGATTTCAGTCATACAGTATTCCAACACTCCTCTCTCCACCAGTGTACATTTTCCATTTTTAAGTGACGCACATGGTTTTGCATGGATATAAAACATGCTTTAGGGACAGAGAGATACTTGGGCAGGTAGAGCATTTGCCTTGCATGAGGCCAACCCGGATTTGGACCCGAGCATCCTATAAAGTCCCCCAACCATTGCCAGGAGTAATTCCTAAGTTCAGAGCCAGGAGTAATCCCTGAGTATCGCTGGTTGCAACCCAAAAAGCAAAACTAATAACAACAAAACATCCATTCTAGTGTGTATTTGGAAACTTCTAAAGTACAGTTTGCCCAAAATAAAAATACAAAGATGATCTTTCCTCTTTCTCTTTGCTTTCCTCTAGTGGAAATGCGGTGTATTTACTTCTAGTAGAACTTTTTAGAGTCACAGCCTCTCAAGCTCTCCTTTACGTTCGCAATTATTTGAAGTCTCTCACTTTTTACAAAAACTACCAGAACGTCCAATACTGTAGACATTAAGCAGACTGTACTGTAGTTGCCAGCTATCTCTCTATTTTTAAAGCTTTTGCAGTTTAAACTTTTTAAATTTTAGTCAATGGTAGTTTACAGTTCTGTCAGCGATAGGGTTTCATGTGTTTCAACACGATAGGGTTTCAACATTCCAACACCACATGGCCCACCAAAGTGTTCTACCTCCACCATTGTCTTAGGGCACCCTCTGGAACCCTCTGCCATACCTCCCTCTGGGCACCCCTGCCTCCAACACTGTTTCCCCATCATTGTAAGCTCAGTTATGTAGGCCAGTTTACAAATTCTATTGCTTTGGCCCATGTGTTACTCCTTTACTCTGAAGTAATACATTCCATATATTAAAGAGGTCATTCTGTATCTGGCCCTCCCCTTTTTGTTAACTTTTGAACTATTTTTTACACCATAACCCATGACAGTATGGAAAGCATGTTCTTTGCATGTGAAGATCCTAAAGGGATCATTATCTTTTAAAACCCATATGAACTGAACATAATCTTGTTAGGGGTTGCTTTTGAGATTTTGACCATTTTTCTTGAAGTAAATGTTGATATCCTTGCTAATAAGCATTTTTAAGAAATAGACTTTTAAAATGTTAACACCATCAGTCTGCCTTTACACTAGCTTAAAGCTGAATCAAATTTTGGTGTTTTTAAAAAAAGTTTCTAAACTTGAAATATTTTTTTCCAAATGAATTTGTTTTACCAGCTGATTAGTTTTGTAACAATATACACAAAGAAAAAATAAATACAGTAGCATTATAACTAGGAGGTGTAAAAACCATTTTATCCCTTTTACATCATCATTAACAAAATCACAAAAAGCTAAGACTAGTATACATTTATGTCCAAAAAAGGACTTAAAAATTTAACACACACACACAAGACTAATATTAACAAAATTTATTCTTTAATATTTATCTAGTGGCTAAAAATACTAGTTTTATAAATGTCATAAATACTTCTAGGATTTAAAAAAATTAGCATTTAAATAAATTCCACGTGTATTCTACCATTATCCAGGCCTCAGACTTGACATTTTTATGCTTACTATTTATATTTCGTATATATAAGAATATATTTTTCTTATACATCAAAGATATATATAAATCTATTTCTAATTTCTATTTTTCTTTCATCCACATAAGTTCTTTTGGACCTACCACTCTATATATCTTATATAAAATGTCTCCTAAAATAAAGTTTATAGACAATATGACTTGTACCATTTTATTTTTTCAAAATTACTATAATAGAAAAAACCCTGTCGTGAAGCAAGATAGTTTTAATTGAGCAAAACTCATTTTGAAATATGTGAGGTGAGAGTCAAGGTATGTATTGAATAGAGATCAGAGTGGAAAAGCAGTCAAACAGAATACAGAGACATTAAAAACAAGATATATGTTCAGTGGAGAACATGGGCTTGAAGAGAAAGCCAAGGAAAAGCTTTGTAACTATCGCATGGTGATTTAATTAATAATAATAGTAATGATGTAATAAGAGATTTCTATACAGAGGTACTCAGTATTACTGAATAGTAAGGAAGTAATTGATACTGGTGCCTACTTATATGATCACATCTATACTTAAGAGAAACAGTAAATTCAGAAGTTATTCTTTTGACAATTACAAGAAAAAGGAATAGATATTGAAATGAAAGTCACTGGAATAAAGGGAGTATTAAGAGAAGTAGGAGCAGATCAGATTCATCTGCCATTCATCCTAATATATCCTGTTGACCATTTCAGACTTATGTGGGAAGAAGTCTCAGCTGATTTTGGAAAGGCAAACTCTAGAATGTCAGGGAATACAGTTGATAGTTGTAGAGAACTTTTAGTGCTGGAAAGTGATGAAGGAAATCATCAAAAAGAGTCAATTCCCTCAGTAATTAAGGCATGTCGAGATTTGGGAGACTTTCCGAAAGAGCAATCAGTAGTTAAAGCTGGAACAATTTGAGCCACAAAAAAAGTACTGGATTATAATTTACTGTAAACAAGATATCCTTGGGGCCAGAGTAGTAGCACAGCGGGTAGGGCGTTTGCCTTGCACTTGGCCGGCCTGGGCTCAATTTCCAGCATCCCATATGGTCCCCGGAGCACCACCAGGAGTAATTCCTGAGTGCAGAGCCAGGAGTAACCCCTGAGCATCGCCAGGTGTGACACAAAAAGCAAAAAAAAAAAGATATCCTTGAGTTCATACTGATGCAAATAAATAGACAAATCATGAGTACAGGTAATTCCAGATAAATTGAAAGTCTGCTTTCAAGGATGTAGCACTTATCTCTCCACACTTTGATTGTGGCCTATATTGAGAGAGATTTGTTCCCAAAGACTGGAGTGTAGAAAGGGAGATAACCTATATTTCCACAGTAGAGAAGCCTACTGAAAACTAACTTGGCCAAGCAATCAAGATTAATATCATCACTGAGAAGTTATGTTGATAGCATGTACCCTTGTGATGATAGTTACACTTTGCTTCTTGTGATTTTCCCCTCAGATCTACATTCAGTCCAGCCTAATCATGAGACTAAACATTAGGCAAACCCAAATTTAACGACATTTTTGCCACATACCCGACCCCAAACCTCCAAGAAACAAGGAAAATGTGAGAAGCTCACAGAGTCGAGGGGGATAAGGAAACATGTTGGCTATTTTTTTTTTAGATTTTTTTTTCCATTAAAGCACTGTGATTTGCAGTTAGTCGTAGTTGAGGTTCAGACATACAGTACTGCAGCACAGATCTCATCACCAGTGTCAACTTCCCTCCACTAATGTCCCCAGGTTCCTGCCCGTATCCCAAACCCCAGCCTGCCCTTTTGTCAAGCGCCTAAGTTCAGTTGTTAAAGTTTGTGTTTCTTGATTTTAATGTAGTTTTCTCTGTTGTTTGGATATTTGGCTCTATCATTCCTTAACACTGCCAAGCCCCCATTGCTTCTCATCTGTCTTTTCGCCCTCAGCTCTCCGACTTCTATCTTTCTCCCTACACTCTGGGGCCAATGTTGTTCTGGGTACCACCCTCCTTTAAAATATTGCATTCCCTCATCCAGTTATTCTAAATACCACAAATAAGTTATCATCCTGTGTTTAACATACTTCTTGCTTACTTAATTTAACATGATGTCTTCCAGTTCCCTCCAGTTCCCTCCATGTTGCAGCAAATTGCATGATTTCATCAATCCTTATGGTTGCATAGTATTCCATTGTGTATATATACCACGTCTTCATGATCCACTTATCTGTCATCAGACATCAAGACTGATTCCAAATCTTATCTATTCTACAAGTGCTGCAATGAATAAGAATGTGCATATAGTCTTTTGAATTAATGTTTATTTTTTTTATTATGGTATCCTGGGTAATATCCTCCAACAGAAATAGCACATTTGGAAAAAACTAGTGAAATAGAAATGCACTATGGAATTTAGTTAATAGCAATATAAATGTTAGTGCCTCAGTTGTGAAAAATGTGTCATAATGTGAACTATTAATAATAAAGATGAGGACTATACTGGAACTACTATTTTTGCAACTTTTCTGTATATCTAAAACTATCCAGATAAACAACTTATTTGATATAGCTTAATTATTAATGTGCTAGCCATGCCAGAAAATAAACTCTACACGTATATAAAATAGCTTTTTGTTGTCTCTAAAAATTCTTCCAAATACAAACAAAATGTGATTTGGGATATAGGCAGCTCTTTCATGTGGAATTGTTTCATAAATTATCCTAGCAACTATTCACTAACCCATTCTTTTGTAAAGTGCTCCAAAGAGTCAATATTGGCTGTGGTCTGCGTTTCTGCCATCTCTCTCTGTCTCTCTCTGTCTCTCTCTGTCTCTCTCTCTCTCTCACACACACACATACACACACGTAAACCTCATCCTCTCCTACATGTGAAAAATGTTCCCTTGAATAGATATTGTAGCTGCATTCCCCTTCTATTTATTCGTTAACTTGATGAGCTACTCCCCAAGCCCTGACTTTTGCCAATCAGTAAATATGTTTGAGATAAGGAAACTTCATGTGTGTGAATAGAATGGAGACCACCAAAAGTCAATTCTAGGGGCTGGAGTGGTAGCACACCAGGTAAGGCATTTGCCTTGCACACGGCCGACCCAGGTTCTATTCCCAGCATCCCATAGGGTCCCCGGAGCACCACCAGGAGTAATTCCTGAGTGTAGAGCCAGGAGTAACCCCTGTGAATCACCGGGTGTATCCCAAAAAGCAAAAATACAATGTTAACTCTATCTCCTTATTTTACCCCAATGCTAGCAGATTTTCAGTTAAGCTCTTAGGCAGTAAACGTCATGAACGAAGCCTGATTTTCAGCACTCCTAATTGTAGTTTCTGTTTCTGCAGGCACTTTGTGTAGGAATGTTAAACAAGGCATGACCATTTTTCAGAAAATAAATGTTATCATTTGTAATAATTGATTTAAACTAAATATATAATTCTAAGTATAAATATTTACTGATGATGGATATGCTAGTACAGATATGCTGAAATTGAATATAACTAAATGACCATTTCCTCATTACTTTTCCTTAAGAAACTCATCATTTTTACTTAAAAATGTAAGACCTGGGGCTGGAGTGATAGTTCAGTAGTAGGGTGTTTGCTTTGCATGTGGCTGACCTGGTTCCAATCCCTGGCATCCCATCTGGTCCCCTGAGCCCCTTCGGGAATGATCCCTGAGCACAGAGCCAGAAGTAAATCCTGAGTGCTGCTGGGTGTGGCAAAAAATAAATAAAAAGTCACACATTATTTTGTTTAGTATCTCCATTTGGATGTGGGCTCATTTGTAGCTTCAGGCATCCTTTGATGACAACTCCAAGAAATGTATTCGATTTTTAAATATAAGTGCTTTAATACTTGCAGTTTATTCCTTTATCTCTTTGGCTTAGATTTTGTTTTCTAGTTAAGTGGTGTGAAAATTATAGACGAAAGAGGCTCTGATAGCAAGTAGATAAAGCTGTAACTGGGAATTTAATGTGTTAACATGATGCTTGCTTTTTCATGCCACAATAAATTGTTATAATTCTCAAAATTTCAACTAAGTTGATCTTTTATTAATTCACCTCTCAAAAAGTGTGAAGCTATGTTGTTATTAATGTGAATGCCTTAGAATTGTCTCTGTTTTTCTGCTTAATGTCCTTTTCTTTTCTTGACTTTATGCTCTGTGAGTTCCAGCCTAGCTGTGCATTAATGCACTTTTTGTGAAATGCTTGTACTTTTCTGTTCAAATCATTTCTTAAGTTATTTAGCAGGAATAAAGGAGTGTTTCATTTGTCTATCTTATTTTGTTTTAGTAAGGAAGAATCCTATACATTTAAAGAAGTCTTCAACACATTATATATCAAGGTTTTGCAGTTACTTTTGACTGTGCAGTTGGAATGGATGGCATCCATTCCAACATCCACCAATATCTAACCTAGAACAGAATCTTTTTCAGGATAGATGGACAGCATTTAAATTGACATTTCCTTCACAACGTTCTAATGAAACTTTTCATAACGAAATCGTGCAGATTTGGTATGTCTGGCTATTGCAATAAGGAAGTTTTGTAATAATGAAAAACAATGTTACAAGAAAATAGTGTGATTTGCGTGACTTAAGTACAGATGGCGAGAAGTAGACTTGGAAGCTTTTTCAGAGTGCAGATGGACATGAGTTCCTCAGTGAAGTTAATTAGGGGTAATTTTTGTATAGTAACCATTGTTTTGTAGGCTGCTGTGAATTTACTTATTTTACTTTATCAGCTACGCATATGCCAAATGATGCCCTTCAGAGCTGGTGAAAATAATCTCTATCACCTGTAGCCATGACAAAATACTCTCCTACCATAACCCTTTCATCTGTTTCTACATTTCATCAAGGTGAATATTTCAATGAGAAAAGGGACAGAGACTAGAGAGATATTACAGGAGACAAGATGCTTGCTTTGCATATGGCCATCCTGGTTTGATCCTCACCACCAGGTGTTGTTCCCCGAGAACCATAGGAGAGACTTCTGAGCACAAAGTCAGGAGTAAGCCTTGAGCACTGCTGCAAGTGCAAAAGAGTAAAGTGAATATGCAGTAGAAAGCACTGCATGGACACAATACACGTTATCTATAGTATTGAGTTACAATTGGAAGACTCGCAAACTTAAATTCTGTCATATATTTGCCATGTGTCGCTAATTCTATTCCCAAGTCCTTTTGTTCTCTAAACTTTCGGATAAGGAAATGTTCCTTTTCAGTGGATTCTGAAGGATAATTAGTGAAGATTTGAGTAGAAGTAGAATTATATTTTGACACTGCCACCAAAATAGTTCATTGATTGCTGAAGAGTATTTTTAAATATTTATGAGAAACAGTTAAGTATTTCATTTGGTAAATAAACTGCTGAATATTTCTCATATGTTTGCCTGAAGACATGCATGTGAAGAATATTGTTCTTATTATAAAATGTATATGGAGTATAGATTTCAGTTGACTGACTCGTTCTTGGGGGCCCATTCCCTCTTTCTAGCTTCTGCCTTATTTCCAGCCAATTCTTTCCCTAATGATATTATTGGAACATTTTTCTCCAGACAGGTTTCTCTAGTTAAACGATCTTTTAAGTGATTCAGTCTAGTTATTAGAATGGTGTGTCTCACTCTGCCCACTAGGGAACTCAGTATAAACATTGTAAGTCATTGGTATTGATGGCCCCACCATCCCTGGCTAAGACTGAACCAATATGAGCTTCGTCTTTTGTGTATTATGGTTCCTCATACTTCTTAGTAGTTTTTCCCATTAAATATACCACATTATTTTTTTAATTCTCAAAATAAGGGGTGCATTATAAGCAATTCATTATGTCCCGGTTTGATCAAAGCAATGTCATGAAGAGAGTACCCTCAATTTGTTTTCAGTTTTTAGTAAGACATAATTTATGATACCATTAATAATTAGAGTTTTAGCCATACTGTGTACCTACTCCAAACCCACCACCAGTGACAGCATCCCTACAATTCCACAAGGTCTCCTCTACCTTCGACCCAACTTCTTAGCCAAATCATTTCTAATTTTTAATCATTATTGTTTGAGTCACAGGCTTGCGTTAGTGTTGACTCTAATGGTTTGGATGTGCAGTTACCTCACCCCTAAACTAACAACGTAACTGAGACCCCTGGCCAGTGTCCTTATGTTACTTTGTATCCACCTCATTATTCCCTCCCAGTTCTTGGCATTTTTGGTTATATAATCTAGGGCCAATGGTTCTACATTATTTTATGCCTTCCATTATCTTGTTTTGTTTCCTTGTATACAAGGATGTGTGAGATCATCCACTATTTGTCCTCCTTATGATTAACTTGACTGAGCATGATGCCACCAAGCTTCATCCATTACAGACAGGTGCATGACTTTATCTTTTCTTATGATAGCAAATAGAATTCACTTGTTTATATATACCACAAGTTGTTTATCCATTCAACTATCTTCGGATATTTTTGGTTGCTTCCATATCCTGACTATTGTACTCAGCACTTTGATGAACTTAGATGTGTGTATATATTTTCAATTTTTTGTTTTTATGTTTGGGGTTAGATACCAAGAAGTAGGAGTGCTCAATTCTTACTTTTTAAGTAAGTACTGTTTTCCAGCTTTATTTTATTCAAGATTCATGACACGAAAATGTATTTCCCATATTTGTCATACAATTGAAATATAAGAGTATTATTATCAAAAGCATATACATGGTGATAAAATTATTAGATACAGCATGTGCAATGAAAATGACAGGCACTTATGAACAGCAGAACTATACTTAGTTGACTTTTCATAGGAGAAACAGTTAATTGTAAGAAACAAATGAACCAATTCATTTGAGCTTAGAACACTGAAAACAAGAGAGAATCACTGACAAAACAATGCTTTTTCTCATTAATGTGTCACAAGTGGTATTTGAATTGAGGGCAATTGAGAAGCATTAAGACTACTAATTAGTTCCCATGTTGTGTAGTATGGTTGTTGGAAAGTGCACTTTCCCAAAGCTGGTATGCTGGCCCTGCTTTTATTACGAACAGTTTTGCTTTTCTCCTTGGGTTTTAGAGTTTGACTTGCACACACATACATACATATATATATATCATGTATATATGACAATATCATATTAGAGAATTTTAATAATACAGACTTTGATTCAGTCTCCTTTCAGTCATTCTAATAAAGCTATTGACTCTAGATATTTTTGCAAAATCTGGGACCAGAGATGGTTCAATGAACTGAGCATGTTTTGCATGCCAAAAGCCCAGTTGTTTGTTTGGTTGGTTGGCTTTTGGGCCACACTATATGGTGCTCAGGGGTTACTCCTGGTTCTGCACTTAGTAATCACTCCTGGTGGGCTCTGGGGACCTTAAGTGATATTGGTGATCAAACTTGGGTCTTCCATGTTCAAGGCAAGTGACCTACCTGCTCAATGTACTATGTCTCTGGCGCCGGAGAGGCCCAGTTTTGATCTCCAGGACTTAATGGTCCCCTGAGCATCACTGGGAGTGATTACTAACTAAATCAATGATTACTGATCCAAAATAATAATGAAACAATATTTTTATAGAGTTTCTTCATCATGATTTTATTATTCCATCTTGCTAATATCAATACATTTCTGACAGTAGATGACAATATGCTGGGTTTTATATTTCAGACTTTGAAGACCATTTGTATCATTTTTTTCTTGGCCTTCGGCTATTCTTCAAAAGCCTAGTCCTATTCGGCTATTCCTTAAAAGATGTCATAGTTTTAAACTAAATCATGTATGCTTTTTAAAAGAGACATTGTATGGTTGAGACAGTGCTACTTCTAACATAATACATAGGACAAGTTATTTGCATTTCTGTCTGACATTGGTATAAAAGAATCTTGGGAGATATGCTTGTAAGTTTGGGGATTGTGTGGCTTGAGGTCATTCTCGTAGCTGCTTGGGTTCCTTCTGGTTCTGTGCTCAGAGGTCTCTCTTGCCAGTCCTTGGGGAATCAGATGCAGTATAAGTACTGGAACTAGGTTTCACAGCAAGCACGACAGCCCCCAGTTCTAAATTTTTAATTCATACTTGGTTTGGTTATAGTGAAATGGTTTGAAATGGTTGAGCGCTCGCTTGATTTTCTTTATATACACATTAATGAATCATAGTGACTGTTGGGCATTTTTCATTTTGGAAGGCTTTATTTTATCCTATAAACTAAATGACAGGCACGCAATTACAGATGCTTTACATTAAGACTTTTTAAATAATAAGAATAAAAGGTGTGTTTTGTGTGAAGCTAACTCCCCAAAGTCTAGGCTCAGATTGCCTTTACAAACCTTAATTGGCAAATACCTACAATATTAGGTCACAAATCTTCTTTTCCTTTTCTCTAAGTTTGCCATGGAAAATTGTAACTCTTAGCACGTTAGCAAATAGACCAGGAGCAAAATACCTTATGCCCCTTGTATTATTTAACACTTCATACTCTGCTTGCTCCTTGAAAATAGAGAAAAAGGTAAGATAGTTGGAAAGACCTACTAAATGAAAAGAAGAGTATGAATTTAAAATGTACTTATCAGGCCATAGAAAGCAAGTTAGAATAAGTGATATATTCAAGTTGATACCATTTTAAAATTAAAATCAGGGTTGATAAAGCAATAGTTATAAGTTCTGACTAAGTGAAGCTATATCAAATTTATATCTTTAAACATATATTTAATCCTCTTAATTGTAATTGATAGAGCCTGGCAAGCTCCCCGTGACGTATTCAATATGCCAGACACAGTAACAACAAAATCTCCAATGGAGACGTTACTGGGCCCGCTCGAGCAAATCGATGATCAACGGGAGGGAAAAAAAATTGTAATTGATAGTTAAATTGTAATTTACACAAGCTCAAATACACTTAGGTGTATTGAAATGTAATTAGTTAAAATTCTGTGGCTTTAATTTATTAAAGAACATGCTTAATTTTTCTACACAGTGTCATTTCTGTTCTCTCTAAGATGATAGAAAGTTAAAACTAGAAAGAACTTGTAGAAAACTCTTGGTCCTATGCCATAGTAGAAACTGAGCTCAGAGAAGCCAAAGGGCTTGTAAAAGTCCACAAATCTTTCTACTGGCAAAATTAATATGACAAAGAATTCAATAAATTAAATAGTATGTTGCCTAGATGTTTTGATTATTGTCAGGATATCTTGTTTAGGAGCAAACGAGTGAATTCTTTTAATTACTCATGTCAAGGCTAGAGCACATCTTGATCAACACATGTAACAAGATCACTTCATAGAATAATCCCTTCATTAAGAATGTATTGCAAACCATAATGCCCAAAAGTAGAGAGAGATTATGGGGAATATTGTCTGCCCTGGAGGCAGAGGGAGGGTGGGAAAGGGGGGTTATACTGGGGATATTGGTGGTGGGGAATGTGCACTGGTGGAGGGATGGGTGTTTGATCATTGTGTGATTGTAACCCAAACATGAAAGCTTGTAACTTTCTCATGGTGATTCAATAAAATAAAAACCGATTAATTTTTTTAAATGTTTTATTTAAATTTCATTTTATTGTAATTGAATATATGATTCTGATCATACTGAATACTTTATAGGGAGTCCAAATTCTATTTTGCTGTTGAAGAAACTTGCCTTGATTGTCTTTTAATCTCTGTGCTATGATTCGGTGGTTTCAAATTTCATTTTCTAAGGTTTTACAGATTGCTAGTGTAGTTTACTTCAGTTGTATTAAATCAAACTCTGAACACACAGTTGACATTTTTGGTTTGTGTGAACTGAATAAGTAGTTTGCTCTGCTAAATAGTTTAAGAATATTTTCTTATTTTAAATAATGTCCTATTTTAATTATGCAGCATATAGGCAGTTGCAACTGGAAAGGCAAAATAATTTTGATGGGATATTCTTGAACTACCTGCATTAATTGCAATCATACGACTGGAATCAATAGATTAGGGCCAGAAAATTGGCTCAAAGGATTGGGATACATGCATGCTTTGCATTTCTGTGCCCCACATTGAATCCCAGCACTGTGAATGGTCCTGGGAGCAATGCTGATTGTGGGCTGCCAAAAAAAAAAAATAGAATAAATTGGTCCTTACTGTACACAAATAGCTGCCTTGGATACAGCAAAATAACAGTGTTTTTGAAGTATCACAGGCACTAAACTTTTTTTTTTATTTCATTAAAGCACTATGATTTGATCACCTTTGGCCCCAGGAGAAGGAAAGAAATCAAGTGGAGGAAGAAGAACCTCAGAAGAGACAGATGAGATGCATCAGGGGGTGAGGGGGTAGAGGTCAAGGCATTCAGGTAGACCGGTAGTATTAAGGATTGATATGGCAGAATGATTTTTAAATTTATCACAGAGATTCCTTTATCATCTTCCATTGTACCTATTTAAATATTGCTTCCTTCTATACAGTAGCTGGCGTAGCATTTGTATTATTTCCATTCCTATTTCTTTCCAACATTCCTATGTCTCGATGGTAGCAAAAGCCTCAAAAGTTGCCGTATCTTACTTCAAAGAATATTTCTTTAAAATCTAGAATGTGGGGTGGAGAGATAGTACAGAAAGTATGGCGGGTATCTTGCCTGTGGATAACAAAAGTTCTATAGGTGACACTGCACAGTGACGCCTGAGCCCCACCAGGAGTGAAACATGAGTGTGACTGGGTGTGGCCCCAAACAGAATGAACTTAAACTTAGAGTAGATACTGCATCGTAACATCTGAGTTTATCAATGACTCCATATATGTGTAAGTTACTAACCACAGTGAAATTCTAATAATTATTTAAATAAATATGTGGATAATAAACAGAACCCAAAAAGCAAACAAAAGTAACAAAATGGAAGTAAGCATATTAAGGGATTTTTATTTGTTTTGTTGGGGGACCATACTTGGTGATGCTCAGAGGATACTCCTGGCTCTGCTCTCATGAATTACTCCTGGCTGTGCTTGGGGCACCTTATAGAACCCAGGTTGGTCACATGCAAGGCAAGCACCTTACCCACTATACTATTGCTCCAGCTGAGGGAATTTTTTAAGTTTAATAAATATGTTCTTGTAATATGTGGGTTGTCAAGCATTCAGTAATCAGATGAAAATGAAACAACTAAAAGGCCATTTCTTTAACCACTAAATGACCATTGTCTATTTTCTAATTGAAATTTTCTCGTGGAACTTACTATCCATACTTTTTTCCACATGTTAAGTTTTGAGTATTGTAAATTTTGAGATTTGTCATCCTTAATGCAGAAAAAATTATGTAACTTAATCACTTGAGAACAAACTGGCATAATGTACGTTTTCTGATAGCTGCTGTCAAAGACGGGATAATTATGTTTTTCTTGCCACCATTGGAATTGTGGTCACCTCAGGACAGCCCTGAGTCATATTTGTAGGGCCAGTAGGAAAAGTTTGCATCATTGGCAGATACTTGGGCTCTTCATGTTCCATGACAAATGGCAAAATGGCACTTTCTGTTACTGAAATGTTTCTCAAATGTCTAAGTCCCAGAAAAAATTATTGTTATGAAGTGTAAAATCCAAAATCTATGACTTATTTGGACCAGTAGTTTTGAATTTTTCAGCTAATTAGCCATGGTTCAGAAGTTTGTGATTCTGTTTTTAACTAAATTTAGTTTATAACTTAGTATGTTCAAATTAAAGCTCCTTTAAAGAATTGAGTCTTCTCCCTGTATTATTTTACTCCGTTAACGAGTCATAACCCAAACGGCACTGAAAAGTGACCTTTAATGCCTTAATTCTTTTTTTTCTATCTGTCTGTAGACTTACAGCTGTTAATTTAGCCTCGATGTTTGCTAGACTTTTAATTTAATTAAAAGTATCTAATTTAATATAAAGTACTTATGTCGTTATGCAGAAAAGTAATTCAGTATTAGAAAACTTGGTGCCACAGAGAAACTCTCCACCTCTTCAGTTAGACAGCCTAAAAGTATAAATGATATTTTAAGAGGGTTCTACTAATATGACCATCAGTTTCAATATAGTTAAAAATATGTACCATAAAAGTACAAGCAACATTTTTTATTGAAGGATTGTTTTTGTTTTTTTTTTGAAGTCACACTCAGTGGTGCTTAGGGCCTACTTCTGTTTCTACACTGAGAGATCACTTATGATGGAGCTCAGTGGACCATTTGGGGTTGCCAGGTATCAAATGCAGGTTGGCCATATGAAAGGCAAGTACTCTACCCTCTGTACTATCTTCCGGACCAGAGTTAAAGAATTTTTAAAGAATGTACATCCTCAGATTGAACCTTATATTTTATACAAAGATTAATTATCCTTCAAATGAAAGAAAACTTGTTTTTGAAACATATAGCAACTCATCATCATAAATCGACCTTTTTAAATATTTTTACCCACCTTTTCTTGGTTTTATTGGACAAACTGATATGAAATACATTTGTTATATGCCTGCCTAGTGGGTGGGATGAAACCTGCGTATATTGGTGGAGTTAAGGGCACATTAATGGTGGTATTGGTGTTGGAATATTTATTCCTGAAACAACTCTATTATGAACAACTTTGTAAATCACAGTGACTCAATAAACATTCCTGGGGAAAAAAAAGAAAATTTGTTTTTGAGACATTTTCCCTCTATCTTTATGGTTTTACAGAAAGACATAATAAAAATTCTAATTATAACAGAACTAATTCTATATGCTTGGATAATATTTTAATTTGTGGGTTGTTTCAGTTTTTTGTTTATTTCATTTTTGTAGTAAAATATAACATTACTACACAATTAGGTATTTTTAAATGGTTGTTCTGAACATTGGAGTCTACCATAGAAACCTTTTAAGATAAGCACACTTGTTTTAGATAATCAGAATGTACTGCTCATCCATGCTAAGTTTTGTTGGAATTTGGAACTGACGGTAGGGCCACATCCAGCAATACTCAGGGGCCCTTTTGGACTCAGGAATGACCAGATTGGCTGCATGCAATGCAAGAACCTTAACCCCTATACTACCTCTACTCCCTCTGAATTTTTTATATTACTTAATCATATCAACTAACTCTTATCAGGGCTGGCCACTTTTTAATTGTATAACTAAACACCTGTTAAATTTGCTCTCGTGGCCACCATGTTACATAGACTGCTTCAGTAGTTAACTATCTAATTTAGGGATAAATGTGTCCTTTGAAACCAAATACACTTAGATTTGAAGCGTCATATATTGAGATTTAAATTCCACTGGTTGTATGGATTTGAACACACAATCTCTTTGAGTTTCTGTTTTCCTAATTTTAAATGACTTAAAATAACTTAATAACTTAAAGAGTGTTAATGTTTAAATGGAAAACCTCAGCCATTAGTATTTAGTATTCTAAATAATCATTGAATATTTTATTATTACTACCACCAATACCATCTATGGCAGAGGGGATCAGGAGTGATAAAATGTATTCAAAGCTCATAATAGGAGCTAGAATATTATTGGTGATTATTACCACCGGGTGAATGCAAGTATCCTACAATTACTGTAATTGAGGTTGAGTGTAAATTAGTTAATTTTGATCATTGGAATTTAATGTCACTGAAAATTTATAAGGGAATTATAAAAGATAGATTACTGAGAACATGATAATGGGTATAAAGATACTTTAAGAACTCAAAGTATGCAAATATAGTATAAATATTTTAGCTATTTTAAGAAATACTCTGAAATTTTGGCACACAACTATACATGTATTGAGCTTGTTCCTTCCAGCCAAGATGTATCTTTTTCTGAATAATCCCTTGTTAAATTAGGAACTCTGTTATAGATCCAGGTGTTAGCAATACTGTTAATATTATAATAAACACGCTTCAGAAACTGGGATAAGAAGTATAAGTGGGTCAGGAGATACTTAAGTGATCTAGGCATGCACCAAACCCCAGTTTGATTCTCAGCAACACACAGTCCCCTGAGCATCCCCAGGTACAGCCCTGGCAGCCCCGGTACTTCCAGGGTGGCCTGGGTAGTCCTCAGGCCTGGGAAACACTGCATTCTCAAACCCTTGTACTGAACCCCTCAACTGCTTGGTCCAGAATCATTGCTGGGGCTCAATGTTCTTCTGAGCATCCCTTGGGAGGCCTCTGCCCAAAAAACAATGGGAAAAACTAAGACTGTTGGAAAGTCCCCTAAAAGAATAGCCTTAGTGCCCGCACGGCAAAGCCTGGCAAGCTCCCCATGACGTATTTGTTATGCCAAACACAGTAACAACAAAGTCTCACACTGGAGACATTACTGGGCCTGCTCGAGAAAATCGATGAACAACGGGAGGACAGTGAGAGTGACAGTGGAAATTTGTAAAGATAGACAGTAACCGTTTTACTTTTTATATTTTGTGGTCATAAATAGCAGTTTTGAAAATTGGGAGTTATGCATCCTTGATAGGTACTTCGCAAACAGCCAAAATGGTAGGCGTATGAGCTTGACCAGAGATTATTCAGTCTGGCTGTTCCCTAAGCCAGGCAAATAATACTACTGGGTTTGGGTATGAAAAAAGTACAATTTTAAAGTAGGAGCACGTGCATATGTGCATGTGTATGTGTGTCTGTGTATGTGCATATGTCTACCTATATGCTTACTTAACAGTGTGCTTGTCTCGTTAGAATGTATGAAACATCACACTTCCTGTCTTTAGGGTAATTTCATTTCAGGAATATGAGCAAACATTTTTCACACTATTTCGATCACTTCACTGAAAGAAACAGAACTGGCATAGCCTTTGGTCTTGAGAGACTCTTCAACTCTACAATAAATATAAAACAGAAATGTGTTCAAACATAGCACCTGTTATTGTCACTCACTTCTTACACCTTATTGATGTGATACACTGCACCAGCCTCTTTGATAGGTATTATTAACTGATTTTAAAGATGATATCCGAGTTTAATGGCCTATCTAAGATTTGAACCTAAAGCCCTCTGTCCTCAAACTCCATGGATTTTCTCTCAACTATGTAGCCTCCACATTGAATAAGAATCCCTATTCAATACCAACTCTTATTTTTGTCTCATTTTCATCTACCTGAATTTAAAGAACTCTTCTAATATAAAGGGCAAAATCGGAGCTTCTATATTCCATTGTAATTTCTCAATGTTCCATAAATGGCTGTGCAGTGTTCAGTGCACAATTATTACATCCTTGGATAACTAGGGATAGAAAATTGAAACCTAAAGTAAGTACAAGGAAATACAAAATTTCTGTTTTTGCTTATCCAATAAATTTGAGAGTGTTAGAGTAAATCATTAACATTTGAGAATTATTTAGTTTATATACATCTACTAATTAGGGTAAATGCTTATGCCAATGGCTATATTTGAATTTATCACAGTACTTAACAGAGTTCTTTGATGGGGAGAGAGCTGCCTCCGAGGTGTTACTCCAGAGACTTTTAGGAGTACATCTGCCGCTCTGGAGACTTGTGGTTTGCTAGGGATAGAACCCAGGCCAGCTGCCTGCTAGGCCTGCTAACTGCAATACTGTCTCCTTGTCCCCAGAGTTCACTTTTTGATACAACATATTTGGTGCTGGAGATTGAACTCTCAGTGCCTTAAGTATGCAATACATGCACACTCTCACTGAGCTGCATCTCTTGCCCAGAGTTAATATTTGCAAAGAAATTTAATATGATTATGTGATTTTCCATTTTTAATTTAGCAACTTATTGAAATACAAGTAGCAAATGAGAACATAGTTTATAACATTTTATAAATCAATATCTTACTATCTCAACATGAAACTAGTTGACAGTTCTGAAGTAGGAGATCATGCTAAAATAGTACATTGGGAAATTTCATCTTTATTTGACATAATTTGGTTTTGTGTGCTTAGTTTGCTATCTTAATTATATTTAGGACATAATTCTTAAACTAATTAGTTGATTTCTTTAGTTCATTACTGAGTAATGTTATCAAATCTATAAATAAGCACATCAAACTTACAATCCTATCAGACCTGTGAAAAAAGAAGAAAAGTTTTTTCAGGAAAACATGGAAAAGGAAAAAGTAAGACAAATCGTTTTTAAATACCGTAATGCCTCTTATAATACAAACAGTGGGGCATAGGCCCATGAGCAGGTAGTGGACTAAAATTAAAAGCCTAGAATGAAATCTTAGCACTAAGTAAAGGTAAAGGTAAAGGCCCTCCCGTTGATCGTCGATTTGCTCGAGCGGGCCCAGTAACGTCTCCATTGGAGACTTGGTTGTTACTGTGTCTGGCATATCGAATACTCTCGGTAGCTTGCCGGGCTCTCCGAGAGGGGCGGAGGAATCTAACTCGGGTCGGCCATGTTGGCCGCTTGTAAGGCAACCGCCCTACCCGCTGTGCTATTTATATTGTGACATTTTCCTTTCCATATACTTTTTGGGTCTGTTTTGAAGAGGGGTGCCCAGGCAGTTCTCAGGACATGCGGGGGTCTCCCCTTGTGACTTTTGGCCAACCTTACCCAAGTAAGTGATGCTGCTTGGTCCCTGTAAAGGCAAGGATTGCCTGGGCCACCTTGGAAGTGCCTAGAGGACTCCAAGGCTGCACATAAGCACCATGCAGTGCCAGATACTGCATCCTGGTGTGCTGCATGCAAGGCATGTATCTTAATCTCGCTCACCCTGTGATGTACATTTGTTTTTGGTGTGTGTGCTTTGTGTTTTATTGAGATATTTGCATATAATAAAGAGTGTTCGTTAACAATTTGGAGTTTTTGTTTATTTGGGGACTATACCCAGTAGTGCTCAGGGATTACTCCTGGCTTTGCACTCAGGAATCACTCCTGGAAGTGCTCAAAGGAATCATAAGAGGTCCTGGTGCGGAGGTTTATCTCAGGTTGGCCGTGTCCACGGCTAGCATCCTAGCCACTCTTGGGTCCCCTATTAATAATTTGATGAGTTTTGATAGATGTATACAATTTAGAAAATATCACAGAAAAGATACAGAATACTTTTATCAACCAAGTTTGCTTCTGCCTCTAGTGTCTTTTAGTCCCCTCTACTCCCAGCTCTGTTTAGCAATGGAAATTATTTTTCTGTCATAGACTGGCTTGTATTTTCTCAGTTTTTATCAATGTTTCTTTTTATTAGGGAAGAATTCTCTATTGTATGGGTATCACACACTAGCTGTGGATAATACAATATTGTTTATCCTTCCAGTTGTTGTATGTTTGGGTTTCTTCCAGTTTGGGGTTATTGTGGATAATCCTGCTTTATAGTCATGTGAAAGTTTTATGTGGGTCATATATTGTCCATTCTCTTGGTAACCCAACAGTTTTAGAATCCATATAGTTTTAGAATGCTTCAGTTTTCTAAACTGAGGTTATTATGTTATATTCCAATCAGCAGCATGTACCAGATTTTTTTCATTTTATTTTAATTGTTTAAAGTAGAAAAATTTCCTTGTAATGACAGGATTTCTAGGGCCAGAGAGATAAGATAGCTTGCCAGGAAGAGTACTTGTGTTGCATGGAACCATAGTGGGTTCAATTCCCAGCACCCCATATGTACCTCAATTCCTCTAAGAGTGATCCTTGAGTACAAAGCCAGTGCATTCCCCCTCCTCCCCAAAAATGAAATGACAGCATTTCCCCCACCTTGTTTTATAGGTAACAAACATAAAGGGAGTTAGTTTTCTTTCCATATTCTCAGTCTTATCACCCAGTATATTTTCTTAAACATCAGTGACAAAACTAATTCCATACCATTATTATTTCTTATAGACTTAACCAATGACCATAATATGTTTATATGCATTAGTAATTCTCTCCCTAATTTTGATATGAATTTTAGTATCAACTTTTCTAATCCATGATAAAAAATATCAAAGGCAACTCAGATTGTATGACAAGGAAAATATTTTAAATGATATTAGGATTAAGGCTGATTGTGAAGTTGAAATACAGAGAAGAATTGATTATTTCTCACTAAATGTTTGAGAAGAAAGTCTTTTAAAATTAGTTTTGTGTGGTTTCTTTAAATTTTAAAATAAAACAAAAGAGATATTCATCATGCATATATTCTTTAGTAACTTTCTGTCAGCTGAATTCTATTCTGGAAATACAGAAATGACTTACAGTTGCATAAATTATCTGGTCTTAATGAGGGTTATTATATTGGTAATATATAAGTTTTACTTTTTCACACAACTGATATCGTATATGTCACTCTTTTGTGTCAGAAATAAGTAAACTTTGGTATCCATTAAATAACTGCTTCCAGAAAATAGCATTATACAACATGCTATTCCACAGAGGATCTTTCATTGCAGCTTCTATATTTACAAATAGAAACACGCATCAGTATGTACATAGCAGAACTAGATTGCTAGAGGAGCTAATTTTAAGAATCAGTGCACTTAATCACAAAACTTATTTTAAGGAGGAAAATGACCTATTTTTAATTTATATGCAAGGATGCAATATATTTCTATAACAAAGAGTGGCTTACTAGACTTAGCTTAAAACGAAGATGAAGAGTGCTCTCTGAAGCAGGAGTTCAAGGTCTTTTCCCACGCTGGAGAGGCTCATATTATCTGTCTCTCTGTCTTTGTCTCTGTCTCTGTCTCTGTCTCTGTCTCTCTCTCTCTCTCTCTCTCTCTCTTATGTTTCTCTAAGTGAATTTCTTTAATTAAAACCATGTACCTTCACAGGGGGAAATAGCAGGAGAGACCAGAGAGATAGTACAGTGAGTGTTGCATGTGTCTTGCAATCGGCCAGCTCACATTTTATCCCTGGCACCTGAATGCCACCAGGAGTGATCGCTGAGCACAGAGGCAGGATCAAATGCAGATCATAGCCTGGTGTGGCCTAAAAAAACACAACCACCAAAAAAGTGTGAGGTGACCATTGGACTGCTCCCTGCTTGATGCAACGTCTCCAATGATTCTGACATACCCCTCCCATTCTCTGTGTTAAGATATGAAGAAGTGAAGTAAGATAGTCATTGTCCTAGAACTGTTCAGCTTAGAGAATCGTGATTTGAAGGACAAGCTCGGAGTCTTCTTGAGACCTTGCAAGTGAGGGGTATAAATCCTCTTGTTAACGTAAAACATGTTTTTAATAAAAGTAAAGTGCTGTTTGTGTTACTCTTTTTTTCTCGACTCAGTCCGTATAGGAACCATAAATTGAAAAGTTTATTGGTTGCTTCTCATTCTACCAGTTTGTGATCTTGCAACTTTGCTGTATCATGGACACAGAGCAACACTACTCTTTTCCTGTTTGACTGCCTTTACTAAGAGCTTTTATTGAGGAAAATGAAATAAAACTGTTTTTTCTATTCTAAAGCAAATCTTAAAGTGAAAGATTGTTAATAAATATGTAAACTTAGAAAGACATATATAAATAGGTTGTAAAATTTAAGAACTGTAAGATATTTCGAAGCAAATGGAAAACTGTATAGTATAATTCATTGTAATCTTAAATATTTTAAAAGAAATAAACGATAAATATATAAATTTTATTCCTGAGAAAGTACCCCATATTCAGGTATTCCGGAACTGGAAAAGGTCAACTAATTAACTCCCAGGCTGTAATACACTGTTTATGTTGGAGAATAGATCCATAATAAGGCATTTGGCTAGTTAAGACAAGTGGACACAAGCCATTTTTCCTTGCAGGGAAGATCATAAAGTATTAATTTAGTCTCCATAATAACTGCTCTTTTTTCTACATGGGGGCTGGAGCGATAGCACAGCAGGTAGGGCATTTGCCTTGCACGCGGCTGACCCAGGTTGGATTCCTCCATCCCTCTCAAAGAGCCCGGCAAGCTACCGAGAGTATCCTGCCTGCACGGCAGAGCCTGGCAAGCTCCCCATGGCATATTCGATATGCCAAAAACAGTAACAACAAGTCTCACAATGGACATGTAACTGGTGCCCGCTTGAGCAAATCGATGAACAATGGGAGGACAGCGCTAGAGTGCTGCAGTGGGGTTTTCATCATTTTTCCTTTTTTGACTTGGTAACATTATGCCACTCCTATTCAAGTAGAAATAGTTTTGGTGTCTCCTTTTTTAGGCAATATTTTGGATTTTCGTGGAAAAAAGGAAAATATATCTATTTAATATATAAAAGTTACCTAGGATAAAATTACTCGATTTTAAAACAATGTTAAAAGAGAATTTGTGGTTTATTAAATATCTTAAGAGTATATTTGAGGGGCTGGAGCAATAGCACAGCGGGTAGGGCGTTTGCCTTGCACACGGCCATCCCATATGGTCCCCTGAGCACCGCCAGGGGTAATTCCTGAGCACAGAGCCAGGAGTGACCCCTGTGCATTGCCGGGTGTGACCCCCCCCCCAAAAAAAAGCAAAAAAAAGAGTATATTTGAGAAAAAATTAATTTGAACTTGGTAGCATCCAGTGGTGCTGTACAAACAAGAGACTTATAGGCAGAAAGGACCAGGGTAAAAAAAATTGTACTCTTAAACAAATTTGTCGATTTTTGCTAGAGCGGGGCTGGAGCGATAGCACAGCGGTAGGGCGTTTGCCTTGCACGCAGCCAAGATGACCAACTCCGAAACAAAAGTGTATTTTTTTTCCTTTTTTTATTAGTGAAACACCATGAGGTACAGTTATAGGCTTACAAATTTTGTGCTTGGGTTTCAGTTATACAATGTTCAAGTGCCCATCCCTCCACCAGTGCCCGTCATCCATCACCACGGGTCCCAGCACCCCCCCATCCCCCCCCCCATCCTGCCTCTGTGTCAGGGTATTCCCCCTTGTTCTCTCTCTCTTCTTTTGGGTACTGTGTTTTGCAAGAGAGACATTGACTGGCAATCATGTTTGGTCTATAGGCTACTTTTAGCATGCTTCTCCCACCCTGGGAGGGTCCTCACAACACCCTTCATTTGGTGCTCTCTTCTCTATCTGAGCTTCCTTTTCACCTAGAACGTGTGGCTGGCCTTCCATTCATGGAGCAAAATTCCTGGTACTAATCTCAGCCATTCCTGGGTGTTAGTCTCCCTTTTTGTTGCTTTATGTTCCCCAGATGAATGCAGTCTTTCTGTGTCTATCCCACTCTTTCTGACTCCTTTCGCTTAACATGATACTTTCCATGTAGTACCACTTGTATGTAAATTTCATAACTTCATCTTTTCTAACAGCTACATAGTACTCCATTGTGTACAAAAGTGTATTTTTATGGCAAGTTTCTTTTCCCAAAGTGGACTGCATCACTCCGGAGAGCACTGGAATGATCGTAATTTTAGGTGCAATTAGGGACACTTTCTATTTGTTACAGTAAAGGAGGTAGATTTTGGTCGGGAGTGGGTGATAGTGGTTTTGGGTGATTTTTTTTTCTGAAAAGGGGGTAACATGCTAAACAAGTTTGGGAAGCATTGAGAATGCTAGATATCTACCAACCCACTATCTAATATTAATCGGGAGATTCCTGGATAGTTTTAGATTCCATTTGTGGGAGAGCCCATAAAATTCCATTTGGTGGTATAGATCTTAGCATAATTGATTCCACTTTGAGCATACTTCTTGCTTTATATATGTGTGTGTGTGTATATATATATATATATATATATATATATATATATATATATAGCACTGTCCTCCCATTGTTCATCGATTTTCTCGAGCAGGCACCAGTAATGTCTCCATTGTTAGACTTGTTACTGTTTTTGGCATATTGAATGCATCACAGTTAGCTTGCCAGGCTTTGCCATTTCGCCATGGGGGCATGATACTCTCGGTAGCTTGCCGGGCTCTCCGAGTTTTATATATACATATATATGATCAAAGTGTTCTGTTCATAATTACAGATGCCCAGAACTTTAACAAGAGCTCAAAGTTGTCTTTTTCCTCATTGAATGATTCACTCTCTTTCTAAGGAACTTTTAATTTGTGATGCTATAGCCAAAAAGAACATGCTTCCCAGGAGACCGCTACCAATAAAAGTAATTGCAGGTTTTCTTGCATAGCTACATTTCTTGATATATTCATTTACTTTCTGAAATGAGAGTTTCTTTTTTTTTTTTTTTAAGTTTATAAGTAATTTATTTTTTTTCCCTTTATTTTATTTTATTTTTTTTAAAGTTGTAGATTTACAATTTTTTGTGCTTTGGTTTCAATTATACAATGATCAGATACCCATCCCTCCACCAGTGCCCATTTTCCACCACCATGGATAATATCCCTCCCACCCCTATCCCCCCATCCCCCCGTCTCTGTGGCAGGGCAATCCCCTGTGTTCTCTCTCTCCTTTTGGGTGTTGTGGTCTGCAAAAGAGGCATTGAGTGGCAAACATGTTCAGTCCATAGTCTACTTTCGACATGCATCTCCCCTCCTGGGAGGATCCTCCAAACATCCTTTATTTGGTGCTCCCTTCTCTATCTGAATAGCCCTTTCCTCTAGGATACCCGGCTGGCCTCTAAGTTATGGAGTAATCCTCCTGGTGCTGATCTCAGCTATTCTTGGGTATTAATCTCATACTTTGTTACTTTATATCCCCCAGATGAATGCAATCTTTCTATGTCTATCCCTCTCTTTCTGACTCATTTCGCTTAGCATGATACTTTCCATATTGTACCACTTGTATGTAAATTTCATGACTTCATCTTTTCTAAGAGCTACATAGTACTCCATTGTGTAGATGTACCAAAGTTTCTTTAACCAGTCATCTGTTCTTGGGCATTCAGGTTTCTTCCAGTTTCTGGCTATTGTAAAGAGGGCTGCAATGAACAAACAAGTGCAGATGTCACTTCGACTATACATTTTTGCCTCTCTGGGATATATTCCCAGGAGTGGTATTGCTGGGTCAAATGGGAGCTCAATTTCTAATTTTTTGAGAATCGTCCATACTGTTTTCCAGAAGGGCTGAACCAGTGGACATTCCCACCAACAGTGAAGGAGTGTCCCTTTCTCACCACATCCACGCCAGCATCGGTTGCTTTTGTTCTTTTGAATGTGGGCCAGTCTCTGAGGTGTGAGATGGTATCTCATTGTGGTTTTGATCTGCATCTCCCTGATGATTAATGATGTAGAGCATTTTCTCATGTGCTTTTTTGCCATTCGGATTTCTTCTTTGAGAAAGTTTCTGTTCATTTCATTGCCCCATTTTTGGATGGGGTTGGATGTTTTCTTCTTGTGGAGTTTAACCAGTATTTTGTATATCCTGGATATATCATCCAAGATAGACCACATGCTGAGCCACAAAACATGCCTCCATAAAATTAAGAAGGTAGAGATTGTATCAACAATCTTCTCAGACCATAATGCGCTGAAATTAGAAGTAAATCACACACAAAAACAGAAAACTAAATCAAACACCTGGAAATTAAACAGTGCACTATTGAACAACGAGTGGATTAGACAGGAAATCAAAGAGGAAATCAAAAGATTCCTAGAAACGAATGAAAATGAGAACACGAGTTACCAAAACTTATGGGACACAGCAAAGGCTGTGTTAAGAGGAAAGTTTATAGCTCTACAAGCATTCCTCAGGAAGGAGGAGCGAGCACACATAAGTAACCTAACCTCACAGCTTAAGAGCTTGGAGAAGGACCAAAAAAAGGAGCACAACCCGAACAGGAGAAAGGAAATAATAAAACTCAGAGCAGAGATTAACGAGATGGAAACCCAAAAAACAATCCGAAAGATCAATGAAACCAAGAGCTGGTTCTTTGAGAAAATTAACAAGATCGATAAGCCTCTAGCAAAACTCACAAAGAAAGGGAGAGAGAAAACCCTAATAAACCGAATCAGAAATGAAAAGGGGGTCATTACAACAGAAACCACAGAAATTCAGAGGATCCTCAGGGAGTACTTTGAGAAGCTTTATGACACGGAACATCAAAACCTCGAGGAAATGGATAAATTCCTAGACTCCTACAGACTCCCAAGGCTGAACCAAGAAGACCTGGAATACCTGAACAGACCTATCACCATCAAGGAAATTGAAATGGTAATAAAAAGTCTCCCCAAGCACAAAAGTCCTGGCCCGGATGGATTCACTAGTGAGAGTTTCTTTTTAACTCTCGGTACCTTCAGAACAGTTTCCAGTTCTGAAAAAAAATCCCTTGAGTTTAGTGCCTTCCTATTAAAAGTTAATAGGAAGCCAGAAAGATTGTACAGCTGGCAGGTCCAATTTCTGGAACCTTAGCTGGTTCCTGAAGCCCCTGCCCGGAGTGATCCCTGAACGTAGGTAGAGCCAAAAGTAACCCCCAAGAACTTCCAGATGTGGCCTAAAAACAAACAAAAAAAGTTAATAGGATAAATGATCAGTTTTGACTCAACCATAAAATTAAAACTGAAAACAAGATACTTTTATATACGTTGGTAATAATGGTAGAAATGCCTACCATTGTTTTTTACAGCTTTCTCCAAGCTCATTCGCATTGCTCATCATCGCCAGTTTTTACTCTTTTTATATGAATAACAATCGCAACACAGTGCAGGAAATAGTTCTTAGTTTGTGCTACTCAGGATGACTCTGGTAAATGGCTTTTCATGAGTTGATTAACAGCTGTCTAGAGTCTAGGCATATGTTGCAGTTGATTGTAATATATTTATATGTATGTAAATCTGTATCCCTGGGGTCTTTTCATTGAAAGTCACCAATGGAGAGATTTGGAATTGAATTGAAATAAAAGCTTGCTGAAAGATTGTTTGCACAGCTGCCTTCAGGCAGTGACCAAAATCTCATAGCAGAGTGTGTGAATAGCTCTTGTGGGCCAAGTTGCCAAGTTTTGGGGGTAGGTAGCTCTTTTCAAAATAGAAAGCCTTTTACATACCTGTTCGTCTATACTCTTCTATAGCTGCCACTTCCACGTTTTATCCTCTCCTTCATACTCCTATCCTCAAAGAGCTGATCATTTATTTTTTTGTGTCTTGTGGAGGTAATTATATTTCTAAAATGGCTTCTCATATGACATCAGTGTTTAGTGATCCTAAAATTACATTTTATGTGAGACCGTTTGTAAATTTTGAAAACTGAGTGAAGATGATGTTCATATATCTTTCTCTTCTTATAAATTGCTGTCTATGAAATTCAGCCTTTGAGCATTAATTTAATCAGGAGAATCAGGAGAACATTAAGCTCCATTAACTGTTGGTCGCCAAACATTTTGAATCTAAGATTAAATTATGACTTGGAACGTTGCAAATGTCATCTAAAAGTTAATTCTTAAATTTCTGGCAAGCACTTGCAATCTGCCAAAAAACAGATGTTATAGAGGTTAATTTGTGACTACAGAGGCAGTGTCCTTTAGAAATGAATAAATGCAAGATATTTTGAAACGTGTGTCCATCAAATTGTTCTTAGACACACCACGACTCTAGACTGATGTCCTCCGTCCTCTCCCTCCCTTTCTGTGTCTTCACCTCTTCTTCTCTCCCTCCAATTATAAGCTTCTCTGCAGAAGATTTTTCTCCTTTCTCCTTTTCCAGTATTTCTGATTCTCCCAATCCATGTGTAGGAATTTGGAAACTGGAAGGAACCAGAAGAAAGTGATACTCACTGATGTCATTTTTCAATTTGGTGAGAACAGAAAACCCACATTTCTAACAGATGGTACTTGCAGTAGAATGCTTCATAATAAAGTGGATTTTTAATTAGCATAAAGGAATTATGAGAAATATTAGAAAATTCTCATTTAAGCATGTCTTCGAAAAATATATTGTGGATTTCCCCCCTTTTTTGAAGCATTTCCACTGCACTTTTTATAACTGCTGATAACAGTTTGTGAATGATGAAAATAATTGTATTCATTTAGACTGGTGAATTTCTCCAGACTTCAAATTCTGAAAAATTAGGAATGTTTTCTAAAAACACAGTTTTAAAAACAATTGCAGATTTATTCAAATAAGTATAATTACAATTGGTTTAGAAAATCCTTTTCCCCATTTAGTTGAAATAATTTGTCTCTTGTCTCACTATATATGAAATTTGTTCCTTTGTGACTTAAAAATTTATAATTAATTTTCATTGATACTTCAGAATCACTATAAATGTATTTCCTAACTGAGTCTGATAAGCCCATAAAGAATATAGCTTGACATGGGGCTGGAGTGGGTAGGGTGCTTGCCAGGTTCGATCCCTGGTACCCCATATGGTCCCCAGCTCTCCTAGGAGTGACCTCTGTGTGCAGAGCCATGAGTAAGCCCTGAGCTCTGTTGCATGAAGCCCCCAAAACCAAGTAAAATAATAAAATAGTTCACCAAGTAAAATAATAATAAAATTAAAAACCAAGTAAAATAATATAGCATGACATTTAGCAATATAAACCTTCTATTTATGCATATTTGCAGTTATCATTATTAGCATGCTTGATAATGGCTTCATTCATTTTGAAAATATAGCAAGTATCATTTTTACTCAAATAAGCATTATTCCGTTGGTACTGAGGAATTTATTTGAACAAAACATCAGACCCTGCTCTGGACCAACTGAATCAGTATGTTTAATCAGTTTTCCAGATGTTTTTTATGCACAAATTCAAGAAGCAATGTAAAAGTGACATGGTTTGGATTTATGATTACTTTGAGGAGGCCTTAAGAATATTAAGGGAAAAAAATCACTTCACAAAATTGCCTATTTTCCTAGGTCAAGTACAGTTTGCATAATAGACTAATAAAAGTTATTGCCTTTAACATAGTTGTAAGATATTACTTATTGATTCTGATATATAAGGCAAAAAATTAAAATCCAGTATCACAGCTTATTAGACAGCCCAGAAATGGTATACTAAGGGAAAAAACAAAGGTCCAGACAGTATCAAATGACAAGCCCTTGGCCTTGGATTACAAAACAGATTACCAAGCAAAGAGAAGAGAAGTTGGGGTAATGTAAGAGGTGGACTTGAGGTAGCAAAGGGACATTGGTGGAGGGTCTTGGGCACTTTGGTGGTGGTGGGATACAGCAAGTTTTTATATCAACATCGCAAACTTTTGACACCATTGCAACCATATTACTAAAATATAATTTTAAAAATTAATTTCAAAAATTCACCTTTAAAGCTTATTAGACAGCCCAGAAATGGTATAATTGGATATAGTTCTTTTCCCCCACCTCTGTTATATGTCCAATATATAGATTTTTAATATAAAATTTACTCGTTCCTAAAACAGTTTTTTTTGCATCTCTTCACACTTGGTAATGTTGTTTAGAAATTGAATGGGAATAATGACAATGGCAACTGTATGAAACCCACAACTGTTAGGCAGATTATTTTTTCATGTTGAATTATATATGCATGAGTTACATATAGTATTTGGCTGCGTGCAAGGCAAACGCCCTACCGCTGTGCTATCGCTCCAGCCCGATAGCACAGCGGTAGGGCGTTTGCCTTGCACGCAGCCAACATGGCCGACCCGAGTTCGATTCCTCCGCCCCTCTCGGAGAGCCCGGCAAGCTACCGAGAGTATCTCGCCCGCACGGCAGAGCCTGGCAAGCTACCCGTGATGTATTCGATATGCCAAACACAGTAACAACAAAGTCTCCAATGGAGACGTTACTGGGCCCGCTCGAGCAAATCGATGATCAACGGGAGGGCCTTTACTTTACATATAATATTTAATTCCAAATTTAGTAAATTATTACCTTTGATGATTTCTGTACATTAAAGAAGAAATTTTTTTAGGGAAACTTTATTATTTGTGGTTATAATAATAGCAATCAGGTATTAGAGAAAGTAACTTACAGCTGTAGTTTTCTTTTATTAATCGTTTGTTTATTGCAATGCTGGGCATCTAACTGAGAGCCTCACACATGCAGGCTTATGCTCTCCGGTGATCTGCATCCCTGGCCTCTTACACCTGTGATTTTCTGATACCTACATACAACCTCCTGATATGCTTAAGTCTAAATAAAATTTGTAGTAACAGTTTTAGCTAAATCAATCTGTTAGTTGACTATTACATTTTACTGTGGAAAAATGTGTATTGTAAGATAAAATACACTATTTCAAACATTTAATCTTCTAAAAACATTTTCATGCACACTGATGTTCTTGCATATTCAAGGGACTGTGCATTGCTGGGCATTAAAATCCAGGTCTCCTTCATATAAGCCATAACTCTGCTCCCATATTCATTATATTTTTAAAGAGCTTGGATATTGAATATAACTACTTTCTTATTTTCTCTATATTTCACTTTATGTATTTGTTCATTTATACATATACTAGATGAATTTTACTCCATATTGTTATGTAGTTTATTTAATAAAATTATGTGCATGCTTGGAAAGTCTTTGAAATGTCATGTAAACATTTCACTGCTTTGGGAACCTCTAGAGATCTATGATTATGTTCATTCTTCTTTCCTACAGATGGCAGAAAGTAGTGTAATTTATAACACATGTCATAGTAATAATTTCAAATCTTCTTTGTCATTTTAAGGCGTACCTTTAGACTCTAATTTATAGTTTATTTAATGCTTCAATTGACTATATAATTTCCATGATAAAATTAGAAAAGTATCAGAGGTTATATAAACATTTATTTTCTTTATGTTTTCTTGAAAACAGTGGGTAGGAATTTGCGAGTAAAGATTATAATTATTACTTATAATTAATGATAAATTTTGAGATGGCTAAGGAAGTAATACATGCAATACTAGAGCATAAAATCTTAGGACAGAATCCATAGGGCTCAAGTGCCCAGCATGTGAGGACCTGAGTGCCATCACTGGTACTACATGCCTCCTAGGTGGCCTTCATAACTCTCTGGACCCAGAATCTACTGTAAAAATATTTGAATGAAAGAGTAGATCATAACATTAAAAGTCTAGTGTGTATTCATTCTTATTTTGTCTAATTAAGAAGTGTGGTTGTATTGAAGCTAGGTATAGAATGACTAAAATTTTTTCATTTAAGTCACGCCCAAGAACCACCTCTGGTGTCATATAAGTTCATCTACTGTCCTTGATCAAGAGACTCATGAATACATCTCAAAAGAGATTAACCAGCCATAAAAATATTTTGGACACCTGAGCATGGCTGAGACATCCAGGGCACCCTAGGGTGGGGACGTGGGCTGGCCCGCCCCAGTAGGGCCCCAGCAGCCACTGGCTCTAACACTACAAAATTGCCACCATGCCTCAGTTCAGATTCCATTGTCTGGGGACTGAGCCTCACCCACCCAGAAATTAACCTGCAGAAAATTCAAGTTAAAATTAAAAAAACAAAGGGTATGGAAGAAGGATGAAGGATGGAGAAGGAAGAGGAACAAGAACAGGAGATGGAGGAGGGGAAGAAGGAGAAGGAGAGAAGGGAAAAGGAAAAGAGAAAAAGGATGAGGAAGAGGAAATTGACAAAGTTTTTTTCCTACCATATTTCAAAATACATTTCAAAATACATATTTCAAAATGTATTTTTTGGAAAAATGTATCTCAATAAGATATAAACTCAGTTTTAAAAAATAATTTTTCATTTATTTTAAAAATTGGACCGCTGTAATATTCTGAGAGTGAATTAGAAGCACTTTTATTTGTTAGCCGTATGCTGCGTAGATCTCAGAATCATGGGATTCTAACATTGAGTACTATCTTGTTAAACTGTATTTACATTTGTAATTTTTGTAGGTGACTGGACATATTTTCTCAGTGTATGGGTTTTAGGTACTGGTTTTGATCTTTCGGTCAAAACAATTCTTAAATATTACAAGATCATTAATTATTTGTCATTTAGGTGAGAAAATGTGCAAAGGTAAACCACAACACCCAAAAGGAGAGAGAGAACAAAAGGGAATGCCCTGCCACAGAGGCAGAGTGGGGTGGGAGGATGGGGGGTGGGAGGGATACTGGGACCTGTGGTGGTGGAAAATGGGCACTGGTGGAGGGATGGGTGTTTGATCATTGTATAATTGAAACCCAAGCACAAAAATTTGTAAGTCTACAACTGTACCTCATGGTGTTTCACTAATAAAAATTTTAAAAAAAGAAAAAAAAGAAAATGTGCAAATGCACCTGAGGTTCACAAGTATATATTTTTAAAGTGGCATAATTTTATTATACTATTAAAACCATATGTTTTTGTTGTTATTGTTGAAAATATTTTTTAAAATGTATTGAATCACTGTGAGATAGATGCTTACCAAGCTGTTCATGATTAGGTTTCAGTCATTCACCGTTCCAACACCCATCCATCCACCAGTACATTTCCCAGCACCGGTGTCCCCAGTTTCCCTTCCCTCATCCCCACGCACTCCCCAGCCCGCCTCTATGGCAAGCACTTTACCTCTTTCTTTATATCTCTCTCACACTCTCTCTCCTTCAAACCATATGTTTTATATTTAGTTTATACTTTAAATATAGTTGCCAAGGTACCACTTATATTGTGGTATCATATCACGATCACGATCATCCTGTTGTTAGTCGATTGTCTCGAGCAGGCACCAGTAACGTCTCCTTCTTCCTAGTCTTGAGATTTTAAAAGAGCCATTTCAATGCTCTTTCAGGATTAGGAGGATGAGACCCGTCATTGTTACTGGTATTTGGCATATTGAGTACGACACGGGAAGTTTGCCAGACTCTGCCATGTGGGCAGGATACTTTTTGTAGACTGCCAGGTTCTCCAAAGGAAAGATAATAAGATGTCGTGCGGCTGCAAATGCAGCCGCGCACTTCCAGGAGCTGGGTTCCATAGTCTCTGCATCTTGGCCGTTGATGGGACCAACCTGGCGCTGGCGGAAGCTGGTGGGTGTGACGCCTACCTACTGGAAGATGGGGGGTCTGAGTGGAGAAGGCCCAGTCCCAACCCGAGTAGGCTTGGAGACCTAAGCGCCGGACCCACATGCCTGGGTTCCTCTGCCAGTTCTTTCATGCATGAGGCCCGTCCGGACATGTGGAGAGTGGTCCCAGCATGGCCGTGGCTGGCTCCGGAGGTCCTCAGCTGCTGGGGCTCTGCTCGGGGTGGGGGGGGGGAGAGAAACTCAACCCTCCCCCCTTCAAGGGGCCCCGGTGAGGACAGCCAGGCGCAGGGGCAGGAGACTCTGTATCATATAGTGATATAATTAAATTACTTGTTGAGATGCAAAATAAGTCCCTCTCTTATTTCTGCCTTGTCACTTGGGATGTATAACTTACATGTTCTGTAATGTCAAAATGATTCTGTCATTGGTGACCTAGGAGGTACTTTATTATTCCCTTATATAGACAAGTCTTGAGAAAAATCAAGTAAATAATAATCTGCTCTATAATTTGCAATAATACCAAGACATAATTTCTCAAAATGCCATCGGCTGAACACACTTTCCCCAATTCTGTTTTTAGATTTTGCATTTATTTAAAATGTTCCTTTGTATTCTGATCAGGTAATATATAGCATATAAATTAATGTCTAATTTATTTTCAACTTATACAAGCCCTAGTCCCACTACTTCAGATTATGAGAGACAGTATTCAACCTCATTTCTAGGCTTATTGGTCACACAGACATGGAACAAAATATTACAGTATAATGGGGGGCATAATGAGAATAAGAATTACAGATATGGAGGGTGTCTCAGTCTAGAACTGTGTTTCTAAAGATTTTTCTTGCATTGGCCCCTTTCTGATGTTGCTTTAATCCTGTGCCCTCTTATCCTACCAGTACCCCTCTACTCTCATACCATATCCCCAGACTTTTGCGATTTTTACATGTGTCCCTCTTGGAATATCCATCGGTTGGGGGGGGCATATGGCCCCAAGATGATAAATGTTGCTCTAGAGGAGCAAGATCCAGATCAGGAAGGTCCTTGTACACTATTCAAAGGAGACCAGATTTTACTGCCTTCAGTATAAAAGAATAAACATTGAAACCATTGAAAGTAGAGAGCAGTATCAAAAGCGTTATGTTGATGGTGATGAATTGGATGGAATAATTAGTGGTAGAAAAAAATCACAAAATTTCTGTAGTACAGATGAAAGAGATTCATGACTTGATTTAAGAGCATGAATATAAGAAAGAGAAGAAAGGATATATGCAAAAGGCATTTCAGAAAACCAGTTGCTAGGACATGGAGGTTAGTTTACTGCAATAATATAGTAAAGATGATAGGTAAATCTAAGACAACACCAGTATACCGGACTTTTACATTTGAATAGTTAGTAGTGCTTGTCATTGAGACTGTAAATACAAAGTGGGGGGACTTCACTTTACAGAGGGAATGAAGAAGAAGAGATAATCAGATAAGTTTGGAAATAGAGGACTCTGCCAATGAGCAACTTCATGAAATAGGCAACCAAGAGAACTGCTGTAAAGAGAGGTAGCTGCTGGTGAAATTTAATAGAATTTGCCAACAACGGATGAGACATACTGATTATTTTTCTCCACTGCAGTACAGGTTGATTAAAAAGACTAAACTAGTCCAAAATTGAAGTGGACTTGATAGAATTTGACACTTTATCTTTATTTTTTTTTTGGTTTGGTTCAACTTTAATTGATTCTGGTCTTCCATGTTTTTCTTACTAGGTCTTGATGACTGTCTGCAGCAGTATATAAAGAATTTTGAGAGGGAGAAGATCAGTGGGGACCAACTGCTTCGCATTACACATCAGGAGCTGGAAGATTTGGGGGTCAGTCGCATAGGTCATCAGGAACTGATCTTGGAAGCAGTTGATCTTCTGTGTGCATTGGTAAGGACATAGAACTGGTGTAAAGGAAACGTTTCCGCTTTTAAGTGTGAAGAGTGTGTATTGAGACTTTTAAAATCACATTTCACTTTTTTGCCTCTTTCCTTAAAAACAACTTACATGCACATTGAACAAAACTCTAATTCTCCATTAACTAGATGAAAAATTCATTGAACCCTGTATATTAAACAAGACAAATGACAAATGAAAGAGGTTTATAATTCATCTGGTGTTACTACACGATAGCTATTATAAAGCATAAAGTTCTTAAAGGGAATTTTCAAAACAGTATTTAGGATATGTAAATGCATATAATGCATATCGATTACTGAGTTTGTTCTCAGTTTGGGGGCAAAGGAGATGCTTAAAAGGCTAGATTGCATGATTTGTATGCTAGAGGCCTGAGGTCAGTCCCCAACACTTCATGGTCCCTGAGCACTGTTGGGTGTTCTCCAAAAGGAAATGTGAGCTCTGACTAAGATAGATGGAATCATATCTAAACAATGTAGTGGCTGTAGGTAGAAAAATAGAGGGAAGGGTATTATAGTAAATGAAAAATAATGCACACACTATAATATGTATGGCATGTTTAAAAAGTTTGCTATTGAGGTTTATAAAAATGGGGTAAATGAGCAGAAAATGGACTTTAAAAATACAATAGGGCCAGACTCTAAAGAACCTTATGAGATAAGATATTTGTATTTCTTTGGCATATCATTAAGCAAATGCTTATTAAAATATGTTTAAATGTTTACCTTTAAAAGGGTAACTAATAATAGTGAAAACAATGGAATGTCATGAGATCACATTATTTCTTGGAGATTGTGTATAAGGAGATTGATTAGGAATTGTCTGAATAATATATTTCAGTAATGATTAGAATTTAAACTAAGAAATAGAGATGTGTTGAATACAATGGGTGAGATAAAGCAAAGAGTTGAGAAAGATACCATCTTTTATAGTTACAAAGATAGGAAAGATGCATTTTTAATAATGAAGATAGGTTAGAGTAGCAAGAGTAAACTTAAGGAGAATATAAATGGAGATTTGAATTTGTTGACTTTAAAACATCTCAGATTATCCAGAAACATGCTCATCAGAGAGCTGAACAAAGGGATTTGATCTAAGAAGTAGTTGAAGATAAAAGTTGGAATGTTACGGATATAGGCATTGAATCCATAGATATGGAGATCACCCAAGAAGACCCTGGAGGATATGAAAGACAGAAGATGGATTTCAACATCCACAGATGGAAGGAAGAAGAGGCTGCAGAATGTTTATAAAATAATGAAGACAGTTATAAAAGAGCTGTCACCAAAGAAGTGGAAAGTGTTATTTTCATTAAAGATCATCAATAATGACATTAAATTTCCTAAAATCCAATAGGATATAAGCAGGGGCGGTGGGGTGGGGGACCTATAGAATACAGTTTTCTAGAAAAGTAAACTTTGAAGCCATAGTGATTGTCTAGTACATCCCTCTTAATGGTCAGCCTTACCTTCATTGTCATTTCCTCAGAAATATTATTCTTTGATCATTCCCTCACCCTTGACTGGTCAAAAGTTAGTTCCCTGTTGTGATTCGTTCTCTTAATCATTCACATCCACATGTCTCCTTTTATAAGGACTTATTTACATGTCTAGTTACCAATTTAATGTTTGTTTCTTCCGCTAGTAGGAACATGTTTGGAAAAGTGACTGTAGTTACTGAACACATATTATGTAGCAAAAGTGCCTGGCAATAATGAAACGCTGAGTAACTTTTATGAAAGTGGCAGTGAGACACTTAACACTATTTTCATATCATACGAAGATCTTATTTTCCGGTTCCTGAGACAAGAGGAATAAATTTAGACCAGAACATGCAAGTACACTTCATCCCTTATTTTAATTTAAAAAGAGGTAAACTATAGTACTTGGGCAAGAGTCCACGATATTTCATCATCGTGGCCTACAAATACAAATCAACTGGCCATGATGAAGCAATAGAAGACTGGGGATAGCCACGTTGTCTGGAAGTCTCCTGTTTGCCCTTTTTGGGTAATAGTAATAGTTGAGTGTATCAGTACTTGAAGTCCAGTATATTTTTCATGAACAGGCCTCCACATAAATGACCCAGTGTAGTACTTGGCTCCCACAATGTCATATTAAAGAACAAAGTTTAATGATTGCAATGTTAACTATAAATAGTTCTTTAGAGCTGAGAACTTTGAAGTTTGGCCCCATAAACCAGGACCACTGACCTAAAAGTTACTTAAAATAATGAGATCATAAATATGAGCCTTAGGCCATTTTGATGTTTCAGCATGGAGCTATAATAAATCTCTTCATATGTTGAATATTAATTCCTTTATAGTTCTGGATTTAAGCACTGTGGTGTTGCATCATTTTCTTGGGAAAAATAAATAAAAATACAAAGTTGTTATTTCCATATATAGTAGGCAGTATTCGTCTTTTACTCATCTTTCCTAATGCTGCTGTATTGGAGGCTCTTTCAGGGTCAGGGAATGAGACCCATTATTGTTACTATTTTTGTCATATCGAATACGCCACGGGTAGATGAGTAAGGAGAGGCTGCTAAAATCTCAGGGCTGGCACGAATGGAGATGTAACTGGCTCCCGCTCAAGTAAATGGATGAACTACGGGATGACAGTGATACAGTGATACAGTAGGCAGTAAATTGTTTACATGTCCAAAGAAAGAAAATATTACACTTCCTTTTCACTGCTTCCCAGTGCCTAAACACCAGCAAGTCAGAAGTGTCAATAATGTTTTAGTCTATGAAACAGGTGTTTTATAGTAACTATTAGGCAAATTTCTGAGCAATAAATTCTGATTTATTTTTGCACACATTTATAAAATAAGGTAAGTATGGCTGGGCTGGAGCGATAGCACAGCGGTAGGGCGTTTGCCTTGCACGCAGCCAACATGGCCGACCCGAGTTCGATTCCTCTGCCCCTTTCAGAGAGCCCAGCAAGCTACCGAGAGTATCTCGCCCGCACGGCAGAGCCTGGCAAGCCACCCGTGATGTATTCGATATGCCAAACACAGTAACAACAAAATCTCCAATGGAGATGTTACTGGGCCCGCTCGAGCAAATCGATGAACAATGGGAGGGCCTTTACCTTTACCTTTACCTATAAAATAAGGAGGCAGTATCCCTTACCCACAATCTTGGTTGATGAAACTATGATGGGAATGGGGAACTCTATAGTCTCTCTTTGAAACTGTTATGTGTCTAGTATCCTTTCTATTTTTTTCTTGCATGTACTGCATTTATGTCTTTCAAAAATTGTATATTAAAATGCAAAATCACTTCCATTTAGAATACATAGATGAGAAGGTATATTCTCTGCTCTTAAGTTGTTTGCAGTTCAGTAAAGAAAGCATCAATCTTTACAAGATAATAAAGATTTAAAAAAATACTGGGGGAATTCAGAAAGACATGATGAACACTGTAAGAGATCCAAGAAATGTAGGTGGCATTTCCATTAGAACTTGCAGGATGAATAGATGTTTACCAAAATATGGGGATTGGGCTTATCTAGGCAGAAGGAATATCATGCATGAAGAGAGCATAGTGAAAGAATTTGGAGTGTTCAGAGGAAAATTAGAATTTTGATTTGGTTGATAATAAGAATTAATGGTAAAAAAGATGACTTAAACTTTCTGTGACATAATTCCTTGTTTAGACTATTTTGATTCTACAAAATGCTTTCTATCCAGTACATAACACATAGCAGGTGTTAAATAAAAGTTTTATTACTAAATAAAGTTGTTTTTCTCCAGAGAACGATAGTTTTTCCCACTTGTTTACATAACCTGTGATTGAAGTTTGAGCTCCTTATATATAAGGAAGACACTAAAAAATATCAAGTTCTTTCGTGTCTTTTAAACTATGGAGTATTTTTATCTGCCTTGTCTTAAGTTATTCCTAATGGAGAATAACTGTTAGGACAGTTGATGAAAATTGAAGGTTATTTAATAACTTTAACTTATGTTACACATATAAAGTAGCAATGGTATTCTTTATACCAAGTTATTCTAGAAAGAACCTTCAATATTTGATGGTGTATTAATTGTCTCTATTAACACTATCATTTTGAAGTTAAATAGCACAGAATATTAATTGAAGTAGTAAAGCATAAATGATGTATAATATAATGCATAGCTCTTCGTTTATGGCATATACTTTTTATTGGGAAGTATAAGTGCATTGTTCATGACAGGATAAATGTCATTTTTATTTCATCCTTCATGTACTTTTCATATAATAGACATTTAACATGAAAATTATGATATATACTATTGCTAGGATGTGTTTGTTTGAGACATACTTGCTTGGCTTATCCATCTGCAAATAATTTATTTCTAAAATTCTTTAACTAAATTCTTTTTAGAACTCGTATTTATAAAGCGAAGTATTATAAACCTAAACACGTACTAAATGATGCATTCAATTAAGAGCTCGAATAAAATACATTCTCACTGTAAAATATGTCGTGTCAGTACTAAATACTTTCAGTTAAGTGCTTAGTGAGAATTTGCCACTAAAGCCAACTTAATCTCAAATGTAAAATGTGTTTCTTTGTTTCTCTCATATTTTTTTTGGTGTATGTAATGGAAAGATAATAGTATGGATTTAGCAGCAATTCCTTAAGACTAGATTCAATTAGTCAAAAGTCAGGAACGGTTCCTGGCAGACTTGTTACTGGCCAAGTAAATGACCAAGTAGGGCAAAGAAAATAGCTGTGTATATATCATGTCCAACTATTGTTTTCTTGATGTACTACTTCCTATACCAAAATTAATGCCCTAGTTTCTCTTTTTAATTGCATTCCCAGTTTAAAAAAAAAGCAGTATGGAAGCTGGAGCCATAGCACAGCGGATAGGATGTTTGCCTTGCACACGGCCGACCCAGGTTTGATCCCCAGCATCCCATATGGTTCCCTGAGCACCGCCAGGAGTGATTCCTGGGTGCATGAGCCAGGAGTAACCCCTGACTATTGCCGGGTGAGATGCAGAAAAAAAAAAGCAGAATGCTTCTAATGAATGAAACCTACATTTTATTTTTTTATTTGTGGACTAGACCCATTAGTGCTCAGGGTCACTCCTGACGTTGCTAAATGTGTGTACCATACATGGTGATGGGGATCAATGCAGGTTGGTCACATGCAAGGCAAGTGCTGTACCTGCTGTGCTACCTCCCCAGCCACCCAAAACTTGCAATTTTGAAACCAGATACAATATTTTTCATTTTCATACCTCTGAGCGATAGCACAGCGGTAGGGCGTTTGCCTTGCACGCAGCCAACATGGCCGACCCGAGTTCGATTCCTCCGCCCCTCTCGGAGAGCCCGGCAAGCTACCGAGAGTATCTCGCCCGCACGGCAGAGCCTGGCAAGCTACCCGTGATGTATTCGATATGCCAAACACAGTAACAACAAAAGTCTCCAATGGAGACGTTACTGGGCCCGCTCGAGCAAATCGATGATCAACGGGAGGGCCTTTACTTACTTTTACTTTATACCTCTGATCAAAACAAATATTTGCCTCACTTACTTTAAATGGGGGCTGGAGCGATAGCACAGCAGTCGGCCTTTTGACTTGCATGCGGCCAGCCAAGCCGGGTTCAATTCCTCTTCCCCTCTCAGAGCCTGACAAGCTACTGAGATTATCTGTCCCACAGGGCAAAGCCTGGCAAGCTCCCCATGACATATTCAATATGCCAAACACAGTTACAACAAGTCTCACAATGGAGACGTTACTGGGCCCCCTGGAGCAAATCCATGAACCATGGGAGGACAGTGCTACATGCAGTGCTACTTTAAATGGTATGTAAATGAGTGTCATTTGCGACTGACAAAAACCCATCCACTTTAGAAATAGCAAGCAGATATCTGTTGTCAGTAATTCAATTTTAGCTACTTAGAATTGAGAATTGTAATGATAAAAGCCGACTTGAGAGAGCAATTAATCCATCCCATTTGTTAGGACAATACCACTTATACACCGTTTTATGTAGATAAGCTTCTAAAATAGTTTTTTTTTTACATTTTTAGAATTTTTGAAAAAGTACTTTTGATCAGTTTAGCTGTACTTGTATATGATGTTTTAAGACTTTTCCTATCCATCCTCTGCTATATATATATATATATATATATATATATATATATATATATATGGACTCTTTTGCTATTTAATTATTTTTGGCCTCCTTTTCCACCTGTGCTCCAAAATTTTATTTTAAAGTGCCAGGAATTAGCCACTCAATTCCTCTTTTGCAAACCACAGCACCCAAAAGGAGAGAGAGAACAAAAGGGAGTGACCTGCCACAGAGGCAGGGTGGGATGGGGGGATGGGGGGTGGGAGGGATACTGGGACTGGTGGTGGTGGAGAATGGGCACTGGTGGAGGGATGAGTACTCGATCATTGTATAACTGAAACCCAAGCACAAAAATTTGTAAGTCTACAACTGTACCTCATTGTGTTTCACTAATATTTTTTTTTAAAGTGCCAGGAATTAAAGGCAGGGCATCATACATGCAAGGCAATTGCTCCACTGCTGAGCTACTTCCCTGGCACCCAGGATATTTCTTTAGTAGGCTTCCATATGAGGAGTCTTAAGAGTATTCTTTCAGGTTCTGCCTAGGACGTTTTTCTATTCCCTAATTTCCCCCCCCTTTTCCACCACATTGAGTGATGCTCAGGGCTTACTTCTGGCTCTGTGCTCAGAGATAACTCCTGGTGGTGCTCAGGGGACCATTTGGGGTGCCAGGGATGAAACCCAAGTCAGCCATTTTCAAAGCAAGCACCCTGTCCACTGTACTACATCTCTGGTCCCTAATTCTTGAATTTTGTTGAATAATTTTATGACTAAAGGATTCAAAGTGTCTTTATTTTGCCTTCAGATTTTATTTATAAGATCCGTATTGTTTTAAAAATCACCTTGTCTTTTCTATTTCTATATTTATGATGCTAAGATATACAGAAAACTTATTTAAGTAAAGATTTCTTTGACAAGGGGCTACTCCCAACAGAGCTGTGGGAGCCTGGGGACCTGAGCCCACGCCCACAAGTGCTCAGCCTACTGGTGTGGGCCTGACAGCATTGAACTGGGATCAGTACTACACATGCTCTGTAGTCTGCCACTAGGTCGTTATCTCTGGCTCTTAAATTAATCTTTGATGGGAGTGAATGACTATATAAGGGAAGTTTTGCTAGCAGATTAAAGATAATTTGTTTGCAGAAAATTATTTCCTCATTAGGATCATTAATAACAGACACTGGTTAGCTTTAGAGAAAATACTTTAACATGGGGGTGGGAATCTTCTGAAAACAGTTTCAAACATTTTAGAAGTATTACATTTAGTAAAGTTGGAAATTGTCCTGATCTAGTTATTCAATAATACCTTTTATAAATTTGTAAGAGGATTTTCTCTTTATTATAGAGACAAGCTAGATCACATCATAATCCATGCCTGGATGCAATAAAATTTAAATAGTATTTTTGTATGTGCAAGTCAAGACTTTAAACTTAAAATAATATTGCACTTCAAATTACACTATTTCATTTCACTGATATATATATATATATAAAACATATGTGACTTCAAGAAAGAGTGTTCTTCCAATAAGAATGTAAATTCGCACTAGAAAACAATCAGACTTTTATAATTAGTGAGGATGTCCACATAGCACTGTCCTCCCGTTGTTCATTGAGTTTTGCTCGAGTGGGCCCAGTAACGTCTCCATTTTTTTGAGACTTCTTGTTACTGTGTTTGGCATATTGAATATGTCACGGGTAGCTTGCCAGGCTTTGCCGTGCGGTCCACATAGCAAGACTTGGTATTTAATGGTTATGTATCCACCCCCTTCTTGAGTTCCTCCCTTTGTTCGAGTTCTCTCTCTGGTTCTCATCGAAAAAAATAAACTGCATTTCATGTAAAATAAACATCCCATGTTTGTTGATGTGTTCATTGTGCCAAGTTCATTGTGCCATTTGTTTCTTTTATTCGTTGTGTCATTATTATGTCTTTTCTTTTGCTTCATTTCTTATTGCTAGTCTTTTTGAACAGGAGTGGAACATTGGCAATAAGGATTTGTAGAGGCAACTCCTCACAAGTGGCCCACTGACCTTTAGAACTCTTCTACTCAGCTATAAGAAGAGACAAAATCATGCAATTTGTGGCTACCTGGAATGATCTGGAGAGTATCATGCTGAGTGGAGTTAGTCAGAAGGAAAGGGACAGAGGCCAGAGAACAGGGAGGCATAGGGAAGGAAAGCTGACATTGGTGGAGTGTGCAGCGTTGGAATGTTTCCTGCATGAAACCCTGCCAGTATCAATATTGTAAAACATGGTGGTGCCTATAATAAAATTTTAAAAAGTAACACTGCTCTGAAGTCTTTCTGCTCTTAGCTCTCTAATCAAACAAACATTTTTCCCCTGGTGCCTCACTTTCTTTAACTGTACACGAAGAATAAATCAAACTTAATAATTGTTTGTATTGGGGCTGGAGCAATAGCACAGCAGGTAGGGCGTTTGCCTTGCATGCGGCCGACCAGGGTTCGATTCCCAGCATCCCATATGGTCCCCTGAGCACCGCCAGGAGTAATTCCTGAGTGCATGAGCCAGGAGTAACCCTGTGCAGAGCTGGGTGTGACCCAAAAAGCAAAAAAAGAAAAAAAAAGATGCCTCAGAGACTCTTAAAAAAAAATTGTTTGTATCTCAGAAGCTGTCTAACATTCTTTGGCTTCTTGGATTTTCCTTAAGGTGAAATACTTTTAATTTTACACATGACAATAATATACATAATTTCATTAGGTCAGCCAGCCCTTCTTAGAACTCAATTAACTTTCTAATTTTAATTCTAACTTACAGTGTTTTCCTCAAGTTTATTTTACATCCCCGCAAATGTTTCTGTTAATAATTTTTAAAAAGTTTTATATATTTCTCAGCTGACCCTTTTATGCAATAATTTGAAGGCAAAGTATGGTGAAATAATAAATATTGTTAGAAACTAAGAACTGAGAAAGAACCAAGAAAAAAAAGGAAGTATACTTTAAAAAAGTTTCCATGATTTCTTTAAATGTCTTTCACATAGAAAAATATAAACTCAGCATGGTTACAGAATCTGTCTTATAAAAAGGAGAAAATATTTTAGTTCTCCTGAGGAAGCTGAATGTTTCCTTATACAAAATTATAACAGAAACTTCTTATGGGAGTAATTAGAGAGGTCATTAGAAAAGCTGTTTTATATATAATTTATTTTTTGTTTTTTCACCTTTATTGTTGGGATGTGCTTATTTTGCTTAACACTGGATAGAAACTTTCTTCATTTGGACATTCATTACTGTGCATAGCTAATAGATACTTAAAATTAATTATTATAATTTCACAAGTAGCAGAATATAGATTTTGGTTCAACACAAAAATTATGAATCTTAAATTCTTTATGCTTGGATAGCTGAGTTCTTATATTTGCATGACCACATTAATTCTTTATACAATTAAAAAAATAATGATTTATCTGACATTTCCCCCCAAGTCTTCATTTCTGTGTAATGCTCAGATAGAAATCTTTTTCATTCGTAATTATTAACAATATTTTCCATTGCTTGTAAATAGTAAATTACATGACAAATATTATAATGAGTGAATGAAATACTAAATTTAAGTATATTTTGTCTCTGTCTAATCTAGAATTATGGCTTGGAAACAGAAAATCTGAAGACCCTTTCTCACAAGTTAAATGCATCTGCCAAAAATCTACAGAATTTTATAACAGGGAGGAGGAGGAGTGGCCATTACGATGGGAGAACCAGCCGAAAATTGCCTAATGACTTTCTGACTTCAGTTGTGGATCTGATTGGAGCAGCCAAGAGTCTTCTTGCCTGGCTGGACAGGTAAAATATTCCACATTTCAAATAAATAATCTGGTGCCATAAGGGATTCTGATTTCATATGCAATCTGTTTTCGATATAATACTATTTCATGTTATCCTGTGAATTGTTTGGAAAGTAAAAGGGATAGCAAGTAACAGATACATAATGATGATTTACCATCATGTGTGGAAAGCATCAGATATTTGTCTTCTGAAAATTAATATCTGTGTATCCAGTCAATAATTACTCCCTGATAATTATAAAATACCTTCTCTGCTTGACAAGTAAAGTCATTTTTTGCTGTCATAGCAATATACTGATTTGGATCCTTATTTATTTATTCCTTTCATTGACTTCCAGAAAATTCAAATTATGGATAGAGACTTGGGAAGTCAAAATATGTGCGATAAACTCCTGTGTATATTAATATTGTACTCTCAGGAGAGTTTCAGAATGAGTTTTTCTTGCTTTCTTTTCATAACCCTTACAGCCTTCTAAGTTGCTGTATGATTTACTCATTTTTATTTTTGCTGACTGTTTTTTGTGTAATGTTTTATTCAAGGAAAGAGAGATTTCCAGTTGTTTTGTTCAGTGACACCACAATTTTATAGAATACTTCCTAGTCAGTAACAAGTGTTCATTAAATATTTCTGAGTGAACTAGGATAAAGAATGAGCTCTGTGACTCATCACTAAGTAAAGATTGCATAGAAGAAATTCACTTCATAGGAGAAAAAATTAAGAAGGCATAACAGGGAGATAGGAGAGAATTGGTTAAAAGAAATTTTCTAGATTTTGTTTTGGGGGACTTAGAGATTTCAATCTTGTTTTTACGTGTTTTTCATTTTCTTCTGTATTTTTTTTAACAAAGCTTTCTTTATTTTATTTTATTTTATTTTTGCTTTTTGGGTCACACCTGGCGATGCACAGGGGTTACTCCTGGCTCTGCACTCAGGAGTTACTCCTGGCGGTGCTCAGGGAACCATATGGGATGCTGGGAATCGAACCCGGGTTGGCCGCATGCAAGGCAAACACCCTACCCGCTATGCTATCTCTTCAGTTCCTCATTTTCTTATGTTTACAGATAAAATTGTCTTAGTTAAAGTATACAATATGATGATTTGATACACAGAATTACATTGCAAAAAAAAAGATTATCACAATGTGATTAGTTATACAATCACCTTACATACCCATTTATGTGTGATCAGAGTCTTTAAGGCTGGGGTAAGGGATTTGGGGTGGGGAGGAGTTGGAGAATTGTGTCCTGTGCTGCTGAACTATTAGGTAGAATAAAGATTGAAGGGATGAGGTAGAAGGGAAAGCAGGAAATGAGTGGCTTCACCAGCACAGGACTTGTTTTGCATCACAGGTAGGTAAAAATTGTCTTTAGAGACTATTTTGTTCAGTATAATAGTTTTATAAGGTATTCCCATTTTCATCATTTTTAATATTTAGTGGTGGCAGAAAGAAGAAAGGCAAAAAATGAGAAAGCATCTATGTTTGGGAATTTAATTTTGATCTACTTCATACCACGTGTTATATGATGATCTTAACCATGCACTGGCTGATAGACACTTCAGAAGGCCCACAACTCAATTTAAATGTGATAGGATTTTTTTTTCTACACCAGTTCTAGGTTAAATATTTATATTTTCTTGTTTTCTTGACAAGTAGTTCAGACTTTTATTAATCTGTAAGGTGTATATATGATGCATTTATTCCTTTCCAAGAAAAGTTGTTTCCACAGTAGCAGAAAGAGCACAGGTCAATATGCCCACTCACCCTCTTGACTCTGTCCTGCAAACTGCACTGGGAACAAAACACATTAATCAGTGTAAGAAAAGCCAAGAGAACGATTTTCCCTATGACCATCATTACTGCGAATCCCTGCTCCAGTACAACCTGAAGAGTTAGAAAAGCACAAAAAGATGAGAAAGAGTTGGGTTTCAGCTCTGCCTCTGTAATGTAGAACTTGAACCTCTTGAATAATGGAGAACTTCAACCTTTGTTTATATATTCTTTTTGGCCTAAGAATGTAAAACCTGGGCTGGAGCGATAGCACAGCAGGTAGGACTTTTGCCTTGCACGCAGCCAACCCGGGTTCGATTCCCAGCATCCCATATGGTCCCCCGAGCACTGCCGGGAGTAATTCCTGACTGCATGAGCCAGGAGTAACCCCTGTGCAGCGCTGAGTGTGACCCAAAAAGAAAAACAAAATGTAAAACCTGCAGAATTTGCATTTTGAACAGAATAGAATCACTATGACTTACAAAGTTAAAATCCTTCACGGTTGAGTTTCAGGCATGCTATGTTCTGACACCAGTTCCTTCTCCGGAATCTACTTCCCTCCACCAGTATCTCCAGTTTCACTCTGCACTCATCCACAGCTTGCCTCAAGGGCAGACACTTTGTTCTTTTCCTTGCCTTTAGGCACTGTGATTCACTGTACTGTTGTGGATGGGTTTTGTCATGCATATCACTGCACCTCCTTTAGGCACTACGTTCTCCTACAGGATGACCTGCTCCCTTCACCATTGCTTTTGAGCATTTGTTTTGCCTCAACTATGTTTCTTTATATGCTGCATATGAGAGACATCATTCTGTGTCTGTCCCTCTCCTGACTCTTTCACTGAACATGAATTGCTCCAGATCCATCTACGAAGTAGCAAATTATAAAGCTTCATCTTTTCAATTTGGAATACTACTATGATGAATTTATTCCCTCATGTATATGTATCATAGTTTTCTTTATCCATTCGTCTGTCCTGGGGAAAGTAGGTTATTTCCAAGTTTTGTCTATTGTGACTAGGGCTACAGTGAACATTGGATTGCAGATGTCTTTTTGGCTTTGTGTGTTTGGGCCCATGGAGGTATATACCAAGAAGTGGAATGACTTGGTCATATGGAAGCTCAGTTCCTAATATTTTGAGTAATATCCATATTGTTTTCCATTAAGACTGAACCAGTCAATGTTCCCACCAGCAGGGAAAGGGGTCTCTTTCTCCTCATTCACACAAACACTGGTTGTTGTTCTTTTTGATGTATGCCAGTTTTTCTGGTGTAGGTTATATCTCATTGTTTTGATTTGCATTTCCCTAATGAATAATAATACAGATAACTTTTTCATATGTCTTTTGGTCACTTGTATTTCTTCTTTGAGGAAGTTTCTATTCATCTCTTCCCATTTTTGATGGGTTGGGATGTTATTTTTTTTATAAAGTTCTCATTTGACTACTAATATTATGTAACTAATTTCTTTTGTTCAGCAAAGTCATATATTACTTACATTTATATAATATCAAAGAATAAATACTAGAAAAATTATTAGTGACTTATAGGTAGAATCATTATTTAAGTCCTATTTTTTAAAATATATTATTTATGCTAATTTCATTTTAAGTTCTAGAACATGACTAATCTATCTTATGTCTTTATTTAAGAATATCTTGTTCTTTTAATTTTAATGTTCTTTTTAATTTTTGCTTTCATTTGAAAAATTTAGAGCATTATTAAAATTCCATATAAATTATATTTATAAAATATTTTTAAGTTTTTAAAAATTCCAAAGTGTTAAAAAATTTTAAACCTTAAATTCTTAATTTTTAACTCATTTCTTAAGTGTTCTTGATAGATTTTCTTTAATTGGATAATTTGAAATATCTAGTTCAATCATTTATTACCAATCTTTTATCTAATTTTTTTGTATGCAGTACAGAATAATTCTTTAGTTGAAGAATAAAGACTCAGTTAAGTATGCTTATTATTACACCAATTAACTTAATTAATAAAAAACAAACAATGATAAAATTTATGGCATTAGATTTTTATTGTATGTTGGGAAGCGCTTGCATGCACAGCACTAACATACGTATTTATTGCAGGTTTTATTTTGTGTCACAGGAAAGGGAGAAAAGAAAGAATAGACAAAAATTTTTATATAGTTCTAGCTACTGAACTAGATGTGTTACATTTATCAAATCATTCAATTCTCAAAGTAGGTATTATTATCCCCAATTTACATGAGATATTAAGTAAGTTTCCTCAAGTCATTCATCTAGTATGAAATTATAATGTGAATCTATTTTTATCTGATACCAAAGCCTCTGTTTCTCTTTTATCATGTTCCTTTGTCTTTCTATAACTCCTTTTGTAAACTGAATAATTCTATGACTTTTGAGAAAGTGATTGTTAGCAATGCAGTATATATAAACAGATTTATCTGCACTTTAGTAATTCTCCTGAAATACTGAACAAAAATACCTATTTTCTAGTGTTGGACTATTTTAATTTGTTTTATGTAATTTAAATTAGAGAACGTTTATTTGAATTTTACTTTGAGGACATCAGTGAGATATCTTTTAATATCATCTATATCTTATTGGTGATATTATCTATGGCTTTAAAAGAATATGTGGAGTTTCTATTTAAATAAGTTTTTTTAACGAACTCCTTACATTTCTTGAATAAAATCTAATGCTAGCAGTTTCTTTTCTCCTCCCATTTTAAATATTGACTTGAAATAAGCAGCAGATCCTCACAAAGGAAACGTCTACTCACAGTGGTAGCTTTACTGTTTGTTTTCAATGCATGGTTTACTTGTCTATTTTTAACCTATGCCCTGCTGTTTTTCACACCTCATCTTTCTTGCAGTTTTATGTAGCTTTGCCAAATCAATCTATATTTAAAGGTTAACAGTTCACAGTAGTATTACATACAGTAGCATTAAAAGTTTTCAAATTAGTTGTAAATGCTAATTTGATGAAGTGAAAGTTTATGTTTTCCTTTCATGCTTGGCATTAAATCCTAATTAATTAATTACTAATAAAATAATTCTGACTCTTCCTAAACTATTTTTGAAGACAATTCTATTTTGAAGGGGATAGCTGAGGTTTATCTCATATCATTGAGAATATTCAGTGTTTAATATTTAATGTTTGAATATTTAAGACATGAATACTAGGGTACCAAAGAAATAAGTATTTTGTTCGAAAAAAATCTTTGCAGTCTTTCACTTTATGCAGGATAAAGATTGCATTAGTTCCTTCTTCTATTATATGAAACAGTCACACAAGCCTTAAAATAGAAAAAAAAAGTGTGAAAGAAAGAAACCCTTCTCAAATACTTCCAGATAAAGTGGCTCATTATTGCTTGGGTATCTTTTTCCTCATGTGCTTAGTGCTCTATCTTGGCATCTCTTGTTCCAGAGACACTGTAGCACTGTCCTCCCGTTGTTCAAGCGGGCCCAGCAATATCTCCATTGTGAGACTTGTTACTGTGTTTGGCATATCGAATCACGGGGAGCTTGCCAGGCTTTGCCGTGCAGGCAAGATACTCTTTCTTGGTAGCTTGCCGGGCTCTCTGAGAGGGGTGGAGGAATCGAACTCCAGATGGCTGTGTCGGCCGCGTGCAAGGCAAACGCCCTACTGCTTTGCTATCGCTCCAGCCCAGAGACAAGTATTTGTATTAACAATGCTACTGCTCATGGGCTACCCCTCACACCCAGCAGAGCCATATGAGAAGTACTAAGGCCTTTCCAAATCAGGTTAACTTCTTAGCTTTTTAAAAATCTTTCAATTTAGTTTTTCATTTGCTTAGAATAGTTCAACTTTTAAGTGTAATGTTTAAAAGAATAAACAAGGAAAAGGTTTTTTTTTGGGGGGGGTGGTATCAGGCTGTGCTCAGGGCTTACTCCTAGATCTGAGCTCAGGCATCATTGCTGGGAGAGCTCTTGGAGGGGTAGGAACCATTTGAGGTGCTGGGACTGAACTTGGGTGAGACAGGTGCTAGCGCAGTGCCCTACACACTGTACTCTCTCTCTCTCTAGCCCCAAGAATAATTTTTACCATTAGCTTTTGCTCTAGAGTGAAACAAAAGCATTGTTCTGTAACTTCTAGCATCAGAAATCTTTGCTGCCATAAAATTAATTTTCTTTATTTTGAGTCACCCTGTTCTTTTTGTAAGTCACCTGAGATCTTCAGGTTAAGGTATCTTTAGAATTTCTTTTGACTAAAAATCAAATTGCTGGGGCTGGAGCGATAGCACGGTGGGTAGGTCATTTGCCTTGCATGCCGCTGACCCGGGTTCAATTCCCAGCATCCCATATAGTCCCCTGAGCACTACCAGGAGTGATTCCTGAATGAAAAGCCAGGAGTAACCCCTGTGCATCACCAGGTGTGACCCAAAAAGCAAAAAAGTAAATAAAAAATAAAATAAAATAAAATTGCTTTCTTAATTTATTTTTAACTTATTGTGTTCAGTTATACTATAGATATGAATTTCGTTTTATTTTTTGTTTTGGGAATACACTCTGCTATTCTCAGGATTTACTCCTGGCTCTTGTTAGGGATCACTCCTGGTGGCACTTAGGGGACCATATGTCATGCCAGGGACAAAACTGGGTCATCGTGCAAGGCAAATGCCTTCCTTACCCTCTGCACTACGCAGAGCCATTTTTTTTTAGCTCAGATGATTATTAATTCATGATTGAATCATCTTCCTCAAAGAGTAGATTACTATATGTGAGCCTTCTTTTAATTATATAGATGTATGACTAAAATGGGCACACCAAGTATTAATATCAGCTGGTTAAAAATGGTTTACATATCAGTGTATATGACTTATCTTTACACAAATTAACTACAAGATAAAATCACTAATGAGCCCAGCAAGCTACCAGGAGTATCTCGCCCGCACGGCAAAGCCTGGCAAGCTACCTGTAGCATATTCGATATGCCAAACACAGTAACAACAAGTCTCATAATGAAGACATTACTGGGCTCGCTCGAGCAAATCGATGAACAACAGGACTAAGCCAACATAAAAATTGTTTATCTACTTGTGTTATATGCTTAGTTTCCCCCTATTCACTTCATTGTTGTTGTTGTCAAGGGATCATACACTTGATTGCGGTGCATGCTTACTAGTGGTCTTACACACTTGGTTGCTGTAGCAGTTCCAATAGTAGTGGCACAAGAATTATGTTCAGTGCAATTCATGACATGACATGGAGCAATCAATACCTGTATTGAATTCCTGGCCTAACTCCTGCAAAGCCGGCATTCTACCACTGAACCATACCACTGAGTCCCATATCTTTAGATTTTCCCCCTATTCGTTTATCTACTTGAAATTTGAATGAAAAAGAAAGTGGGAAGTATGCTTTAGTATGCAGTTGGCCATAGTCACTCAGTCATTAAATAGCTTTTACATTTTGTATATTTTGAAGATAACATTGAGAATTTATGTTGTACTTATCTGAATAATTTTTTATTCTTCCAAGGATCCAAAGCAAGTTCCCAAATACATAAAGTAAACACCGATAGTACTAAATGAAAAAAAAATAAAAGTATTTAAAACTACAATGATAGTTAGGTACTTCATCACTACTCTTGAAAGCTGATGGAACTACTAGACAGAAAGTCAGTGAGGATTAGAAGAGTTGAATACTACCTCCACCAAACAAGATATGATTGACATTTTAGGAACATATCATCCAAAACCAGAGTAGTTTTTCCTATGTGCCCATGAAATTTTCACCAGAAAAGACTATACGTGCATCATGAAAGAAGCTTAAGCATGTTTATTTTTTTTTTTGGTTTGGAGTTTTCACATATATATGCAAAACAAATCCAGCCATTTATAAATACTTACCTGCCATGCCTCAGAGGAATTTACTTTAGGTAAGCAAGATTATTTCACTAAAAAATGAATCAGTGTAATCCACTACATCAATAGACTGAAGAATAAGGGTTAGAGAGACAGTACAATGAGTAGGGCTGCTTTGCATGTAACTAACCCAAGTTCAATCCCTGGCACCCTGTGTAAGTCCAATAGGAGTGGTCCCTGAATGCAGAGCGCAGAATTAAGACCTGAGCACAGCCAGGTGTAGCCCCTAAACAAAAATGAAATAAAATAGACACCCTATCAGTTCATGTAAAAAAATTAATATACCACATGATCTTAATCACATATGAGGTTAAAGAAAATCTAAGAGAGGGAACAGACAAAACACAGGAAAACAATGCCATGAACTCAAACAGAACTGAAGTTCCCAGAAGTGGAGGAGTCTGATAGGTTGAAGCCAGGCTCTAGAGAGTTGAATAGACTGTAGTGGAAGGTGGGGGTGATAACAGTAACATATACTTTGAAGAGACATTAACTTGTACCCCTAAGATGTCATGATATAAAGCAATATTATTTCAATAAAAATTCAAAGTTTCTTCTACAAAAGCATTCAGTAGGATCTTTAACTCATTAATGAGAAAAATTCTCAGCAAAGAACAACCATAATGTTAATGCTTCAACTTGGTGAAAGAGCATATAGAAATTAAAGAGCATATAGAAATTAAACTAACAGTTTATACTTCATTGTGAAGGACTGAATGCATTCCTTTTATAATTGGAAATAAGGTAAAGTTATTCACTTTTATCGCTCATTTAATATTCTAATGTAAATCATCATTAATGTAGTAGGCAAGAAAATAAAAGGCATAGAAATTGGAAGAGAAAAATGAAGGGTTTTTTTTTGTAGATAATGAGTGTGTGTAAAAACTTGCAAGAAATCTACAAAATGTCTCTTAAAAGTAATATGTGAATTTAGCAAGATTTGGAGGATATAAAATCCATACAAAAATGTAATCATTTTCCCAGCAACAAACAATTGAAAATCATTGTATAATTTATAGTTGATTCAAAAATAATGAAATGTGTACACATAAATTTATCAAAATGTCTCCAGGGCAATGTGAAAAGTGTAACAATTAATGAAATTAAATAAAGCCTGAATACATGAAGAGACTTACTGTGTATAGTTTGGGGTAGTATGCTACTAAAATTGTCAACTCTCAGATCTCCTTGCAATTTAATGAAATTCACATAAAAACCTCAGCAGTGTTCTTAATAGCTACAATTAATTTTTAAAAAATTCAGTTTGATTTTTAACTTCAGTAGTCAAAACCTTGATTTTAGTGGCAGATTAGAAATATTTAAGATGCTTGACCTTCATTTGTATAGTTACTGGGTTTTGACCCCCCAAAAAGGTGACAGTTATTTAATGAAAAATGAAGAGTCATTTTAGCAAATGCTGCTGGTACTTTGGGCTACACATGATGCAGGGGGGAATCCTCTTCAGGTTAAACCCTCATACTGGGGTTGGAGCCATAGCACAGCAGGTAGGGCGTTTGCCTTGCATGCAGCTGACCCGGGTTCGATTCCCAGCATCCTATATGGTCCCCTGAGCACCACCAGGAGTAATTCCTGTGCATCATCAGGTGTGACCCAAAAAGCAAAGGAAAAAAGAATGACTTACTTGATATCTGTAGCACTGTAGCACTGTCCTCCCGTTGTTCATCAATTTGCTCGAGCAGGCACCAGTAACGTCTCCATTGTGAGACTTGTCATTACTGTTTTTGACATATCGAACTTGATATCACTTAACCTTTTTCTCATTTAATGTTTTTCATCTGTAAATTGGACTAATGATAGTACCCATCTTATGAAAATTTTAAAAGTAATTTAGTTCATGAAAATCATTTAGAATGGTGACTGGTATATAGTAAGTCCCCTAGCCATTAACTGGATATGACAACAAAATACTATCTCCAAAATCTTGGTTTTATTTTTAAAACGATTAAAATATTCTCTATTTAAAATGTTTATTTTTATTTTTTAAACTTTTTAATTGAATCACTCTGAGATAGACCCTTACAAAGCTGTTCGTGATTGGATTTCAGTCATACAGTATTCCAACACACAGCGGTAGGGCATTTGCCTTGTGTGCAGCCGACCCCGCCGAGCCGGATTCGATTCCTCGGCCCCTCTCAGAGAGCCCGGCAAGCTACAGAGAGTATCTCACCTGCGCGGCAAAGCCTGGCAAGCTACCCGTGGCGTATTCGATATGCCAAACACAGTAACAAGTCTCACGATGGAGACGTTACTGGGCCCGTTCGAGCAAATTGATGAACAACGAGAGGACAGTGCAGACAGTGCAGTGCATCCCTCCACCAGTGTACATTTCCCAGAACCTTTGTCCCCAGGTTCTCTTCCATCTCTGCCTACTCCCAACCCCTTGCCTGCCTCTATGGCAGGCACTTTTCTTCTCTCTCTCTCTCTCTCTCTCTCTCTCTCTCTCTCTCTCTCTCTCTCTCTCCCTCCTTTTGGGAATTGTGGTTTGCAGTATTGCAATATTGATAGCGAAAGGTTATCAAGAATATTCTTTTACCTACTTTTAACACTCAGTTCTTGTCCAGCATGATCATTCCCAGCTATTATTGTCATACCGGTCTCCTCTATCTTACCTACCCTCAGCCCCACACATACTTGTGGTCAGATCTATTGACCAGTTCTCCTAACCTCTATTCTCCCTGACCATGGATATTAGTCTTCTAATATATTATTAGATATAATATTCTATTATACATAATATATATAATACCACAAATGAATGCATCATTCTTTATCTGCCGCCTCCTTCTGACTCATTTCACTCAGCATGATACTCTCCATCTCCATCGATTTATAGGCAAATTTCACGAATTCAATTTTCCTAACAGCTGCATTGTATTCCATTGTGTAGATGTGCCATAGTTTCTTTATCTATTCATCTGTTCTTGGGAACTCGGGTTGTTTCCAGATTCTGGTTATGGTGAATAGTGCGGCAATGAACATAGGACCGCAAATGGTGTTTCTGCTGTGTGTTTTGGGGTCCTCAGGTTAGATTCCCAGAAGTGGTATTGCTGGGTCAAATGGAAGCTCAATTTCTAGTTTTTTGAGAAAAAAACTAGAAAAACATTATTGTTTTCCAAAAAGGCTGGACCAGTCGACATTCCAACAAACAATGAAGGAGAGTCCCTTTCTCCCCACATCCACGCCAATACTGTTTGCTTTAGTTCTTTTGGATGTTTGCCAGTCTCTGTGGAATGAGATGATATCTCATCGTTGTTTTGATCAGATCTGCATCTCCTTGATGATTAGTGATGAAGAGCATTTTTTATGTCCCTTTTGGCCATTTGAATTTCTCCTTTAAGAAAGTTTCTGTTCTTTCATCACCCCATTTTCTTATAGGATTAGATTTTTTTTCTTGTAGAATTCAACCAGTGCCTGTGTATCTTTGATATTAACCCCTTATCAGAAAGGTATTAGAGAATATCCTTTCCCATTTTGTAAGCTGTCTTTGTATACTAGTCACCGTTTCTTTCGAGGTGCAGAAGCTTCTTAATTTAAGATAATCCCATTTTTTATCTTTGCTTTCACTTGCTTGGTCAGTGGTATTTCATCTTTGAAGATACCTAAAATGGTTTATTTTTCTCGAAGCAGTGAAGAAACCTTGTAAGAAGTACCAAAGAGCTTCTGAATATTAAGAAGTAAAAGAGAGGAATTTGCTAGAAAACAGACATAGGTTTTGAATTTAATTATCATCCAAGCATTTCCCTGTTTGCCCCTTAAATGTGTGTAAACTGTATGGCAAGTCATTTCACATTCTTTGAAACCTTATTTTAGGATTTTAAAGTGATTCCTATTAATAAAAATTTTACTTTTCCCTTCATAGGTCACCGTTTGCTGCTGTCACAGACTATTCAGTTACTAGGAATAATGTCATACAACTCTGCTTGGAACTAACTACAATTGTGCAACAGGTAAAAATTGACAAATTTTCGTTCTCTTAATATATCAACTATTTCATGCTCTATGAGAAATGAGTGTTCAAGAGTTCATAAGATACTGGTTTAGGAGTTTTTTTCATTTCAAAAGCTTTATTGTAAAGAAATATAATACGTAATTACTTATTGAATATCTGTTCATACAGGAACTGAGAGATAGTACAGTGTGCATGGCGCTTACCTTCCACAGGGAAAATCCAGGTTTGATCTCAACGGCCCGTATGGTTCTCTGAGCCCTGCCAAGAGTGATCCTTGAGCTGAGAGTCAGGAATAAACCCTGAGCACCTCTGGGGTTGGCCCAAGAACAAATAGAAGATAAGAAGAAATAAAAAATGAAAACATGTTTATGCAGTCCAAAAAACAAAGACTTTATTTTCCAGATGGTGTTAAAATCACCTGCCTCCCTTGGTATCATTACAACAATAGATCATAATTCGTTAGTCTCATACTTTCATGTGAATAACTAAACCATATTGACTTTCTTTTTTGTTGTTGTTTTTTGGGGTTTTTTTTTTTGCTTTTTGGGTCACACCCGGCGATGCTCAGGGGTTATTCCTGGCTCCTGTACTCAGGAATAACTCCTGGAAATGCTCAGGATACCATATTGAATGCCAGGGATTGAACACAGGTTGGCTGCATGCAAGGCAAACTCCCTCTCCTCTGTATTATCATCACTCTGGCTCCCATATCGACTTTCAGAAAATTTATTTGTCCCATTTAGGAAACAATCTGAGGTCTTTGCTCTACAAACTCTTAATTTCATATGTATAGGTATACGTTTAATAGCTCTTACTCCAGATCAAGTCATGTCACCTGATTTTTCACTTTGACTTAAACCAGGGATACTCAAACCAAATTCTTTTACTAGTACGCACTTAAAAATGTTCTGATCAGATCTGGCCTAAGATAAATATGGGGGAGAAGTCAATTAACAAGAACATGTCCTGCAAAAATTTACTCCCACCCAGTAGTAAAACACATGTGGTAGGTATGAGGCCTGCAGCGAGCACTCAGTGGAAGCCTGATTCCGCCTGGTACTGTGGCTTCTTCTCAGAGTTCCATTATTTGTAAACTCGTGCAACAGTGCAGAAATTCGGAAAAGAGAGAAACAAAATAGAATAATAAGAAGTTTATTGATGAAGTGGAGGTAATTGAATTTCTGCTCCCTGTTCTTTTTACGACAGAAAATAATTGCTTGTCATTTCGATGATATTTTCTGAAAGAAATAAGGAATTTAGTTAATATACTTAACTGAATCAGTATATTTTCTTTTATACAATGTGTATGTGTGTGTAGTTTCTTTGTTTGCTTTTTTGAATCACAGCCAGTAGTTTTCAGTCTTACTTTGTGCTCAGGGATCACTCCTGACAGTGCTTAGGGAACCATATTTAGTAGTGAGGACCAAACAAAGGTTGACTGCTTCCAACCAAGGCGTCTTATCCCACAGATGAATGCAGTCATTCTATACCTGTCTCTCTCCTGACTTATTTCACGCAATATGATATTCTGCATGTCAAGTATATTTCACGACTTCATTCTTCTGAACAGCTGCATAATATTTCATTGTGTAGATGTACCAGTTTCTTTTTCCAGTCATCTGTTCTCAGGCACTCGGGTTGTTCGCAAAATCTGCCTATTGTGAATAGCGCTACAATGAATATCAAAGTGAAGATGACTTTCTGCTGTGTGGTTTTGGGCCCCCAGGTAGTTCCAGAACTTTTGTTCAGCCATTTCTCTTAGTATAAATAACACCGGAAGGTGAGGGCTCCAGATGCATACTCTGGAACCTGTTTTTATATACTTATAATTCTATTTACTATGGAATAGATCAGTGTTTCTTAACCTTTTTCTGCCTGTGTCCTCCTTCTAACCTTGTTTCCTTTCTCTGGCCAACCTGTTGTACTGGAAGGCACCTTAATTTCGTGTGAAGGCCCTTTATTCATGTGATTTATGTGATATTCACCTATGGCCTCTTGGGATATCTTGGGATAGATATATACATCCCCCCTTGAGAAATACTAGAATAGATCCCTTTCACAATAGCCATTCCAAATCATGCTCTAGTCTTTTTGGCAATTTTCCAGTGGATTTTTTTTAAAATTCGAAGCAATATAAGTATGGACCTACCATAATTTCAATTTTTTTAGTTCTCCTATTTATCTTAATTATATTCTAGTTTTTGCAAATAACTTATTGTTGGTAAAATAGATCTTGCAATGTTAGCGTTTTGCATTATGAGCCTTCATAAAGCATACCCCATATTTCTTTTTATCTCTGTCTGATATAATAATGTCCCTTTTTTAGAGCCTCTAAAATGTCATATCATTCATGAAACTTACTCTTCCTCACAATTATACGTTCCCCTTAAATTGAACATTTATACTTAAAGTTATTATTAATATGGTTGAGATGAAATCTATCACCTTCCTCTTTGTCTTCTGTTTCCCATGTATTCTTTTTTCTGTATGTCTTTATATTTCTTATAATTTCATTTTAGTCCCTTTTGTTGATTTATTTTAGCTATGATTCATTGTCATTTGTGTGACAGAGACAGAAATCTCAGTAACAGTTATCTGACTTCTATTAGATTAAGAACTACTTGAAAACAGGAGTGATGTCATGTTAATTTTCATATGTGATGATTAGTATCCTTGTTAGCATTAATTGACCTGAGCTCCTATTTGTCCTCAGTGGTTAGCGTATGCTCCTTTGTACTCTTTCAAGAAACCCTTGCAATTAAATGCTTGAATTGTTATCTAATTTTATTTAAACTCCTGTGTAAACACTGGAGCTCTGACTCTGTGTTTATGAAAAGGACCCCAGAGATCTCTTGTCACTTTAAGTCTCAGTTTATTCTTTAGTTAAAATAAAATTATGACTTTTTATAACATTTAGCAACTTTGGGGTGAAGATAAAAGACCTAAAATACAATTCAAATGTATTATGCCAACAGAACATCCTTTAGTGGAAATTTAATTACAGGCGTGACATATTAATGTTTTTAAATAATATCTTAAAAACTGATGTTTATTGCTGTATTAGGTCATTCCTTTGTACAAAGTTTTTCTGAATTCTGAAATCTCTTACTTCCTATTATATGGAATGAGTATAGCTTAAAATAATGAAATAAAATAGTTGTTTTTTCTTTATACTAAAATTATGTGTTATTTGATTTCATTTGGATTTTACTTTTCTCTATTTCAAAAAGTCTCTAAAATGAATTTGAGTTATGAACAAAACTACTCATGCCATGTACACTGAAGAAATAACACTTCATATTTGATTTAAAAAGCACAGCCTAGATGATTACTTACTGCATTTTAAAATAAATTATGTAGTTTACAGTGTCCATTTAGTTCTTATTTAGCAATTATATACACACTAATTGAGACTTTCCCTTGAAATTATATGTATTTTCTAAAAACAAGAGTTAAATTTAAGCTGCCAGTAAAAGAGGTCAATTTGTATAAGCAAAGTGTAGATTAAAAAAACATGTATCTAGGGCATGCATTTATTACCAGGCTTTCAAGAAATCTCATCTGAACAGTTATGATAGTTATACTTTGAAATATGCTGTACTTCAAATTATTTTTCACTCAACTTTAATTATTTTTATTCCCTTTGCAACAAGATGAGATGATCAATAGCTAAAAATAAACTGTCACAAATAGCTTTTTTCCCATTCTAACTGAAAGGGACGGTACCATGAAGTAAGTGGAAACTGCTTGATGCTGGCTGCTTATTTAAATCCTAATATTAGAGAAGAAAGAGATTATAATGTTCTTTTAACAAGATTTCCTTGGGATATTCTATCTACCGTATCTATTATTACTTATTTCTAGTTTGATTTGTGTTAGAATTATTATATTTGAAGTCTTTAAATAAGCACCCCCCCACACACATACACTTTCCTCCTCACATAAGACATGTTACAATAAGTCACTTGAGAAAATAAGAAAACTTATTTTTAAATCTTCAGAAGAAAGAATTCTCACAAATAATGCTCAAGCTTCATTGAAAGTACTGTCAGCAACAGAATATAAAAATATAGACAGGTCCCTCTGCACGTCTTGAGAGCACTCAAATAGCTACCATGCTGCCTGCTCTATAAGGTATCAGCTTAACCTGAAATTTCTACAGTACCGTTTTTATATTTTCACTTCAAATGCAGAAATGATAAGGTTGTCACAGGTCTTAAAATGGCCATAAAAGTACCCATATGTGAAGTGAGATGTTGATGCATCTTAGGTTGTGGTGGCATAAGAGATGAAAGTTTGGGACAGTGGGTCTTGGAAAACTTGATGTTCAGCCCTATTGCTTCATATGTAGTTCACCCTGGACAAATCATGTTCTTGCTTGTGCCATCTGTAAACAGAAGCAGTTATATTGGTTAACATGTTAATTCAATTAGAAGTATTAGAAGCAGTTCACAAATAAGAAGAGCAGAATAAGAGAATAACGTTATTTATAAAAAACTGGTAAAAAAATAAAAAAGTTAATGAAAAGAAATAGCACTTGATTTTAACTCATAAATGTAAACAGGTATTTTGTCCTCTGGTAGAAGTTTTTTCCAGTTTCTTGTATGGCAAAATCTGAATTATTTGCTGAGAGAAAAACCTCTGTGTTGCAAACATTTAAATAAAATATTGAAAACTTAAGTACAGAGAGAAAGCTTCCTTTTACAAGTTGAGGTCTGAGAATTAACTTTTAGTCAAAATGGCCCTCTCTAAATTTTATGTATCAAAATTTCCTACTGTTTTCTTAGGAACTTGCAAATTTTTCAACTTTTTTTAGATCGGTGTTTACTTGTCCTTAAGATATCACTCATTTTCTTAATAGCATTTCGAACATTTTGATTTTTCATACCATTCACAGTGAAAGTTTGTGAGGACAGAAAACTGTTGTAAAATACCTTTGCAAAGAAAAGATTTATAGGAAAAATAATTTTTAGAAATTTTGTTTTTAAAATCAAATTTTTATGTATATCATTTACCTACTCATATTCAACACATTTCTTCCTATTCTCTAAAATCGAAGATAGCACATTTTTTTTTTGCTTTTTTGGGTCACACCCAGCTATACACAGGGGTTACCTGTTGCCTGTGCACTCAGGAATTACTCCTGGCAGTGCTCAGGGGACCATATGGGATGCTGGGAATCGAACCCGGGTTGGCCATGTGCGAGGCAAAAGCCCTACCTGCTGTGCTATCACTCCAGCCCCAAAGATAACACATTTAACTTTCAGAGTATCTTAAGAGAATTCTTGCCATGAATTGAAAGATTATTTAGGTGTTCATGGTTTTTATTTTTTGCACTGTTGTTTTCATTCCTTTGGTGTTGTATGTCATTTTATATAAGTAATTGCATGTGGTACTTTTGGTAGCTCTCTCCTAATTATTTTATATGTTTTTAATGTTTGAAGAAATATATTCTACAGAAAATTTTGAAGCAATTATACTAAAAAAAAGATTGCATATAAATCCTTCACCAAAAAAACCCTCCCAATATCTTGTTTATTTTGTTTTCATTCATGCATATATGTACATGTTTTGATTATAGCCTTTTTTATTTACTGTTTGCCATAAACTTAAGGAGTTCTTTGTTTTTGTTTAGGGTCCTGCGGTGCTCAGGGCTTACTCCTGGCTCTACTTTCAGGATTTGCCCTGTATGCTGTACTATCTCTCTGGCTCCAATAATCTTAAGATTTTTTACCACCTCTTTCTAGTTATGTCATTTTTTTAATTAAAACGATTGTAAAATAAATACTCATTAATTTAAAACATAGGAAACTTTAAAGAAGATTTGAAATTATCCCAGGTTAATTATACAGAAAAACTGATGTTACTACTTTGTTCTTTCCTACAATAAATGCCATAAATAGTTACTGTGCCTTTGCCAAAGTTCATTTGTTTGTTTTAGTTCCATATTCATCAGATTAATTTTGTTTTTTTAAAGAAATATTTATTAAAGAGAACACAAAAATATTCTTCAAAGATCAACATTTATTTTGATGAGTAACTTCCTCTAAATATGTGTGAACGCTTTTTAAGTACTTTGTTAACTTTATACTACTTTAAACACAAACCAAATAAATTAAACAATTTGTGGAATATTATCAAAATATGCATTTCAATATAAAAATATGAAGGAGAATATTGAGAATATATGCCTTTACATATCCCTTCTTGGGTTTAATCTAACCTTTAGCATCTTAATTAATTTGCTATTTACTAAAATCCAACCCTACAAGAAATAAAAGCTTTTCTGTGATGTATTGAACAAGGATTCGTAGTTTTAATTATTTTAATGACTTTTAAAAGTTATAGGGCCCCACCCAGAAATTCCCAGGGGCAACTTCTGGCTCAGTGCCTTCATGCTTGGGGGTGTTCCCGGAGTTTCTCAGGGGACTACTGGAGATGGGAATTGACACATGTGTCACTCAGGCCTCTGGCACACACGTGTACACTATCTGGGCTGTGTATGTTCTTAAAAGGCACACTTATAATTAGTAAAAAACAAAAAGATTTAGAATTTTGCAAAAATAAATAGGCTAGAATTTATTTTTAAAATTTAATGATTGGAATTGTTTCAGGCATACAGTGTTGAATATTAGTCCCACCGTATGTATCCCCAGGGTCTCTGCCATCTATTAGGTTCAATTCACTTATGAACAACTTCATAAATCACAGTGTCATAATTTAAAAACATCTATATTTGAGTTCAGTTTACTTAGAGAAAATGTAATGATTAATTCAAGGAAATTTTTCCATCAAATATATTGATAAAGGCTTTTATATTTTATTTTGTCACTTTAATTTCTAGGGCTGGAGCCATAGCACAGCAGGTAGGGCATTTGCCTTGCATGCGGCCAACCTGGGTTTGATTCCTCCATCCCTCTCGGAGAGCCTGGCAAGCTACCGGGAGTATCCTGCCTGCACAGCAGAGCCTGGCAAGCTCCCTGTGACTCTTCCATATGCCAAAACCAGTAACAACAAGTCTCACAATGGAGACATTACTGGTGCCCGCTCAAGCAAATCGATGAACAATGCGAGGACAGTGCTACAGTGCATTGCTACTTTATTATCTAGGAAGAGTATCACTTTTATTCTCTAGTTTACAGTTTGTATCATTCATTTTTATATAATGTAAATTACTGATTTTTAAAAATATTTTGGTTTAATTTAGGATGTTCTTTACATTTGAATTTAAATTGATTACCGCACATCATATTCAGCAGATTTCAAAAATCTATGTTCAAATAAAATGCAGTAGTTTTTTTGATTACCTGTGAACCTGAACTTCTATTTTATACATTTAAATAATCCTCATTGAAAATACAAAATTCACACAGCAGACCCAGGTTCAATTTCTGGTACCATACATGGTCCCCAGAGACACTCCAGGAGTGATCCCTGAGCACAGAGTTCAGAGTAAACCTTGAGCACCACTGGTTATGGCCCATAGCCAACAAACAAAAAGTGTAAAGGAGAAAAATTAATATGTACTATTTAGTTGTATGGGCTGGAGCGATAGCACAGCAGTAGGGCGTTTGCCTTGCACGCAGCCAACATGGCCGACGCGAGTTCGATTCCTCCGCCCCTCTCAGAGAGCCCGGCAAGCTACCGAGAGTACCTTGCCCGCACGGCAGAGCCTGGCAAGCTCCCCGTGACGTATTCGATATGCCAAACACAGTAACAACAAAGTCTCCAATGGAGACGTTACTGGGCCCGCTCAAGCAAATCGATGATCAACAGGAGGGCCTTTACTTTACTTATTTTTAATGAATCACCGTGGGGTACAGTTACTGACTTGCAAACTTTTGTGCTTACGATATTAATATTTAAATAGTGGTTAAGTACATATCGAGTTCTAATATGGAGATATACTAGGATGAACAAGACTTCCATGGCTCATGTAGAAAGGAAGTACTAAAATATTCAAAAGCCTATCCAGAATAGTCTTTCATTCATCTCAACTACTATTTTCACTATATTCCTAGGGTTCGTGTTTAATCTTTCCTGAATCAGACATTCTAGGTGACCTGAAAATTGGACTTAAGGCTCTTGAGAATAAAACTGGGGCATTTCAAATCAAAAACCAGGACAAGCTTGATACATAATTTTTAAATAATATAAGTAATTTAGCATATGGATTTCTTAGCATAGCTCTTAAAGGAAATATGAAAGGTGATTCTGTGTTTTATTTCTATTTAAAAATCAATATATTTAGTTCAGTATCATTATACATAATCCGTTAAGTAATTTTTAATTTAACTGATTTGAAACTCTTGAAGAAAATTGGAATTATATCATATATATATATACTTATATTTCTTCAAAGATCTAGAATCATAAGAAGAAAGCATATAAAGAAATTTTTATTCTTGACATTAAAAATTGGCAGCTAAAAATTTTTCAAAAGCTCAGAAAATGAAATCCAAATTCAATTGTTTCTCTAGCTTTATTCTTTTATAAGACTTTAGCAATTTATATTTAGAGCAACGAGATTAATAATATTATATGTTTCTGACAACAGCTGATCTGCAAACAAAATCTTTAAACTTCTTGTGTTATATGGAAATAATAGACTTTTTCCTTAGATTTATTCCTTTATATACATAGACTCTCTTGCATGTTACCTGAGAATTCTGCCAACTCACTTTTGTTTTTCTTTTCGGACCACACCTCCTCGTCTGAAAGTGCTCAATGAAGTGCTCAAGGCTTACTCCTGCTCTGTGCTCAGGGATCACTTCTAGTGGCTTTAGGGGATCATATGGGGTGCTGGGAATCGAATACAGGTCAGCTATGTGCAAGCAAAGTTCCATACCTGAATGACTACTGCCCCAGCCCCTTTGCCAACACACTTTTAAGGATGTAGTTTCACCATCAATAATAATAGAACAAGATATGTGGTATCATCACTGTCATCCCGTTGATCGTGGAATTACTTGAGTGGACACCAGTAACGTCTCTATTCCTCCCAGCTCTGAGGTTTTAGCAGCCTCTTCTTACTCGTCTTTTCCCAACGGTTGGAGGCTCTTTCAGGGTCAGGGGAATGAGACCCGTTGTCATTACTGTACGTGGCATATCGAATACACCAAAGGGAGCTTACCAGTCTCTGCCCATGCTGGTGGGCTACTCTCGGTAGCTTGCCAGGCTTTCCGAGAGGCATATATTTATATATTTTTCTCTATGATTTGTTGCCTACTGTCTGAACCCCATCAGATATGGTGTAATAATAATATGTGGTATACTCTTCAAATTCATTTAGATGTCATGTGGTAATATACTGTTTCTTAGACTATGCTATTTCTTCACTGTATTCAAATTTTAAATGTATGTAATATTTTACATATATACATGTTATAAAGTAAAATAATCACTGCTCATTAATGCGGTGATTTATAACTAGAACATTACCAACATTTCTTAGTTACAATTATGGGTTCCCTCCGCCTCATCTTGCATTTTTACATTTTTATATTATTTATTTAGGGAGATTTGGGGGACCATACCCAGTGGTACTCCTGGGATTCTCCGGGTTTCGTGCATGGGGTTGCTCCCAGCATTCATTGGAGGACCTGGAACTGAACCGGGGTCTTCTGCATGCGAAACAATTGCTCAGCCAGTTAAGCAGTTCGTTCATTTTCACTTCATATACTCAGTTGTATCTATATGCTTCAATGCTTATTTTCCTGTTCATGAACTTTTGGATATACACCTCCATGTATGTGTATCCCTAGAAGGGTAATTGCTGAGTTACACAGTGTATAATACACACTTATCTTTACATTTGTACCAACTCCCATTCTCACTATTTATGGCTTACTTATATAATGCATGGTTTATCTATGTAATTTTTCTTCCTACTCTTTGAATTACTGTATTTTTCTCATTCTGTCATCTTACACAGTTTAACTTTCAAGAGAATTTTAAATTTTTTTTTGCAAAGACCAGGGATGTGTCTCAGTGGGGAAGTGCATATCTTGCATGTTTGAGACCCGAGTTTGATCCCAGGCACCATAAAAATATCACAGAAATCCTAAGAGAGAAGTTTTACCATTATTGCTTATCCTAAACATAAGGAAACTGATGTAGAAACTTGGGCAGATGATCCTTAACTCGTCTCATAATAGAATAAACTGCAGAAGAGAACCTTTGATATGTTACTATTTGTGATGGATTATGATTATCCTTTTAAAAGACTCAAGCAAAATGTAATGCCCATCACTTAAGCAAAGATTTGCTTTCATAGACTCAGTGAAAACAGGTGTCTGCCTCTATACACCCCGTGTCTCCGGTGCCAGTAAAATGCATGTTGTTTGAATAAGTCTTATATTAATCACAGCACTACTCACAGTAGCCAAGATCTGGAAACAACCCAAGTGCCTGAGAACAGATGAGTGGATTAAAAATGGTGGTGTACATGCACAGTGGAATACTATTTGGCTCTAAGAAAATATTAAATCCTGAAGTCTGCTCCTATGTAGAAGGAGCTAGAGGATATTACGCCGAGTGCAGTCAGTCAGTATGAGAGGGACAAGCACAAGTGAATTCATATGTGGAATATAAAGAAACATAGTAAGGTAATTAAAAACAGACAATGATAACAGTCCCACTAGAGTAAACCTGCAGAACTGAGAGTGTCAAGGGGCTGACTGGGAGGTATGGGGAGAGGACGTGGAGACATTGGTGGACAGTTCTGGCAATCTGGGAGGCAATGTGATGTTGGACCATTGTAAGCCTAAAACACTTCTCTCTATTTTTAAAATTTATTTATTTATTTTATTAGTGAAACACCATGAGGTACAGTTATAGACTTACAAGTTTTTGTGCTTGGGTTTCAGTTCTACAATGATCAAGTACCCATCCCTACACCAGCGCCCATCCTCCACCACCACGGGTCCCAGCATCCCTCCTACCCACCCCCACTCCCCATCCCACCCTGCCTCTGTGGCAGGGCATTCCCTTTTGTTCTCTCTCTCTCCTTTTGGGTCCTGTGAAACACTTCTCTTAACAATATTGTAAATCATCGTGGCTAAACAAGAATTTATAAGAGAGAGAGAGAGAAAGGAAGGATTTATTTTTTATTTTTCCCTTAAGATTTTACCCCCAAATTCTGGGATTTTAAATTTAGCTCTTGTAAGTCACACTGATGCATATGAAAACTTAAAAAAAACTAAAGAGAAAATACTTATTTTTCCAAGTTGATGAAATCTTCCGTATGATTATTGCAAAAGTCGTTATTTAAACTTTAAAGCTGCTTTTTCTTATTTACATTTGTATGATTCCTTGAAACTCCAAGGAACTTTTTTTAGGGAAATAGTGGTTATAACACCAGTTTAGGTGACAGTGGGAATGGAACTCCTGTGAAGAGGAACAGAACTGGTTATACAGCCAGTAAAGGCTTCCATTACTGTCCAATCTCTTTCTACTCACCCCTGATAAATGCACATGTGAATTTCTAGATATGTGGGATGTATTTTGACTTAGAGCTACAATTCTAAATACATTTCAAAATACTAATTCTAAATGTATGTACAATGAATCTAGAATTAGATATTAGAATGTAGTTAGAATGTATTTGTAACAAAAAAATCAAATGGGGGTGCTGGAGCAATTATATAGCAGGTAGTGCATTGGCCTTGCACGTGAGCTACCCAAGTTCTATCCCCAACACTCTATATGTTCCCCAGAAAAGTGCCAGGTGTAATTGCTGAGTGCAGAGCCAGTAGTAATCCCTGTGCATCACCGGGTGTGACCAGAAAGCCAAAAAATGTCAACTTTTAATCTGATAGCAAGTTTGGAACTCGAACCGTAAATAGAATATAGTGCTATGTAATAATACTATGTATAATAATAATAATAATAATAATAATAATGATATGTAATGAAAAGGCCCAGAATAGGAATTAGAAAAGAAATGGAGGCGGGAGTTGGAATATAAAGGTTCACTTAGGTACCTTTATGGATTATGGTTCTATAAATATTTTCTTGTGTATCTTGTTCTTATTTTTTAAGTTTTCTCTTCAGCTTTTTAAATGTGTCTTCCCTAGTGCATTTAGCAGCAATTCTTATCATAAATATTAGTTTCTTTCTCAAATATCTTGGTTTCCTCAGAGCCACCATTACCCATGTAAATATTGCACTAAGCTTCCTTTTGTGTATTCTTTTTCCTTGGTTAAGCCACAGAATTGGTCTCCTATCCTACTGCCAAGTAAAGAACTTTTAAAAAGTATTAATATATGGACCCCATCAAAGACCTATCAACTTATACCCTGAGACAGCCCTTGTCATCAGTATTTTTAAAATGATGCCCCAAGTGATTCTATTATGGAATCAAGGTTTAAGTTAGTGGTTATAAATTCTTTGTTTAACTATGAGATGAGTATGAGGGTGAAAGAAAAGTGTATGGGACCAAGAAAAATATTTTTCATGTAGTATTCCAATGTCCATTTACTCACATAAACAAGTTTTTAAAAATATTTAGATTTTCCAGGTTCCATTTACCAAAATCTGAATGGTTGAGAATTATAGTTGAGATCAGGAGGTTCAACTATTTTTAGGTAATATCAGCCCAGAGCCCAAACATATAGAAAGGAAATTAGTAAACTTTTGAATTTGTTCATATACCACCTGTGCTGCCTGGCAAGCTGTCCGTGACATATTCAATATGCCAAATACAGTAACAATTGTCACAATGGAGACGTTACTGGGCCCGCTCGAGCAAATCGATGAACAACGGGAGGACAATGACAATGACCATCTGTGCTGCAAAGTACATCGCAGAATATTGTATTGGTCCTTCAATGCATCAAATATGTTATTAATAGAAATGGTCATTGTGCATTTATAATAGTAGATGTAGAATCAGTAGAAACCATTGTTAGTAAAACAAAGAGGAATAATAAATTCTTAAAGCATTTTTGAATCATATTGTTCTTTACATGAATTACATTATTGAATCATTATGAATGTTCATGATGTAGACTTTCCTACAAAAGCGAAGACCAGCATATTAAACAAAATATACAACTAGTAGCTATAAGCCCTGATTTCCTAAGGCATTTTGCCTCTGCTTAAATAGTTTTTTCTAATGCAGTCCTTTTTTGGCTTGGGTTAGAATTACTACTAATATCAGATAGGTAATGCAGATTAAATTAGACCCTAATTTAAGTGAAATAATGGGGCTGAAAAATTGGAGTTGTAATTGACTGTGGCAGTTTGAAGAATTGTTCAAAATTAAGTAATTAGGACAAGTGTGCATTAATCAGACTTATAAAACGAGAGTAAAATTTGAATACAAGATGAGCAAAGATTGGATTTAAATGAAGGTAGCAAAAACAAAGGTAGCAGAATGTGATATGAAGTTGACTGGATTACAGTACGAGAAAATGACATAGCAACTCTGAAAAATAGCCCTCAATTTCTGAAATGAAGATATGTACCATGTAAAATCTGATGCAACCGTTGTCATAAAATTCTGCATTGATTAGGTATTTATTTGCATGTCTGTTCTAGTTTCCTCTTGTATTTGCCAGAAAATTGTATCAGTCAGGGTAATCTGGGCTATGCAAATCAGAACATGAAAATAATAGTGACTTTTGTTAACATTAACATTCAGAACCCATGGCCCAGCACTTCTTTTTTTTTTAAATTTTTTAGTGAAACACCATGAGGTATAGTTGTAGACCTACAAATTTTTGTGCTTGAGTTTCAATTATACAATGTTCGAGTACCCATCCCTCCACCAGTGCCCATTTTCCACCACTACTGATCCTAATATCCCTCACACCCCCATCGCCCCCTCCCCCTCAACCCCCCCCCCCCCCCCGCCACTATGGCAGGGCATTCCCTTTTGTTCTCTCTCTCCTTTTGGGTGCTGTGGTTTGCAAAAGAGGCATTGAGTGGAGATTAGATTCGGTCTATAGTCTACTTTGAGCATGCTTCTCCCATCCTGGGAGGATCCTCCCAACATCCTTTATTTGGTGCTCCCTTCTCTATCTGAGCTGCCTTTTCCCCTAGCATGTGTGGCTGGCCTCCAAGCCATGGAGTGAAGCTCGGCCCAGCACTTCTGTGTTGCTACACCTCTCCTCCATGTCCTCTTCTTTTCCAACATTGCTAGTCCTTATTGCATAGGGAAGAGAGCCAGGTAAACTGTGCTCTGGTTCTTAAAGTTTCTGTGTAGACAAGGAGTAGAGGGGGCAGAGACATAATACAGCAAGTAGGTTCCTTGCCTTGCACACAACCAACTTGCTTAGATCCCCTGCACCCCATATGGTCCCCAAGCACTGTCAGGAGTGATCTTGAGTAAAAAGCCAGGAGTAAGCCCTGACTGTTGCGGATTGTGGCTCCCAAACCAAAACCAACAAAAAAGAGAACTTATGCATAGCACTTCTGTTCTATTTTGTTGGCAGAATAAGTTATGTGTCTGTGATTGTCCTCAGTAGCTCAAGGACATTTTTTCTCCTTTTTTTCTTTCTTGTTTTCTTTTTCTTTTCTTGTTTTTTATTTTCATTTTATTTGGGGCCACAGTTGACAGTGCTCAGGAGTTAAGTTCCAGTGTGGTGTTAAATGGTCACTCCAGCAGTACTTAGGGACCTATGTGGTGCCAGGGCTAGGACCTTGTTCTCTGACTCCCTGGCATGCAAAATATTCACATTGTAGCCCTTTGACCCATCTTCTTAACCCAAAAGTTTACTTTTTTTCCTATAAAAAGTGGAAATACTCAACGCGAATCAAAATACAGTCTGCCACAGCAATAAATTAAAAAGAATTCCAGATTAGCATTATCTATGGATAACACTGCTGTTTAAATATAAGGGGAAACAATGAAATTAAATTTGTGCAAGCATCTTAAAAGTAGCTTGACCTTCATTGAATATTAAGAATTATCTCATTTCTGTCCATGATGTGTGTCTGTCTGTTTTGTAGTTTGTGTATAATTTTCTGCAATGTGGATGCTAGATTTGGTGAGAAGAAGGAAGAATAAATACCATCTTAAATTTTTCAAAACATAAATTTCTGCTTTATTCATTGCTACTAGCGATAGCACAGCGGGTAGGGCGTTCGCCTTACAAGCGGCCAACACGGCCGACCCGAGTTCGATTCCTCCGCCCCTCTCGGAGAGCCTGGCAAGCTACCGAGAGTATTCGATATGCCAAACACAGTAACAACAAAGTCTCCAATGGAGACGTTACTGGGCCCGCTCGAGCAAATCGATGATCAACGGGAGGGCCTTTACTTTTACTTTACTTTACTACTAAATAAAATTCTAAGCGGAAATTTAACTCAATGTAATATCTGTGAAGATAAACTAAACAAAGCTTGTGTTCTTTCTTGGAGAGTTTATTTGTTGGCATTTAAGTATCTTTTTAGTGATCTAACAGTTATTAACAAGTACCTGGATATAAATGGTCCTTGTTCAGGTGTTAAACAATAAAAAGAAGAAATTCCATTTAATCTAAGAAAATGCAATTAGAATGTAAGAAGGAAAAAAGATATATAGCCTAAGGAATATTTTTAAACGGGTACTTAGAGTTTATTTTAGATATACTATAATTTCTGACAATCAGATGATCTTGAAATGAAGAATTAGTGTTTATTATTGTTTATAATGGACATTATATTTATGTTTGCTTAAACTCTTGAGTTCAACTTGTCCCAAGGTAAAAACTATCTCTGTCACTTAAATCCTATAGATTTTATTTCCCTTGCACTATATTAGCATGGTTATTAAAAAAAGTAACTTGAACATCTGGAACTAGAGAGAATTTTCATCACAAAGAAATATTAGTTTCATTGCATGAATATAAAATTCTTCATATACTTTGCATAATACAACTCTTCATGCAGAAAAAGACCCAATTATTTTGTTGAAAATATCTGCTGAGATCATGCAGATTAAAGTTTAAAAGCAAGTATATATTTTAAACTCTTTTAAAACTGGGAAACCCAGTTTATTTTTGTACAGAATAAGAATTAAAGAAGCGAAATATACTGTACTGGATTTATGGCAATTAGAAATTTTTGTTTTAAAAGGATTTCAAATGTCTAGTTTTTATATGCACCATATAAAGTCAAACACAAGTGTTTATTGGGAGTGTTAAAATAGCTAATGAAGGAAATAAATGAATCTCAATTAATAAATTATTATAGTGCCCAGAATCACTTAGTGAAATTTGTGCAGCTGAATACAATGTTCCTTTAAAAATATTGAAAATCTAATGAGAGAGACTAACACATCCATAGCTGACTGACACATCAAATATGTATAGTAAATAGTTACCCAGTGGTACATATGAAACTGTTTAGGTTTTAGCTCAGGACATGTAAAAAATAGGCAAATTGGAACCAGAGAGATAGCATGTTGGGCAAGGCTCTTACCTCGCATGGTCCACCCAGATTCCATTGCTGGCACCAACTATGTTCCTCTGAGCCACCACAGGAGTGATCCCTGAACCCAGAACCAGGAGTAAGCCCTAGGCACCACTGGGTATGACTAAAAGGAACCAAACAATACTTGACAAATTAAGTTCATAACCTAAATTATCTCAATCCCTCTTCAGGATGTCAAAACACAAGCTGTTAAAGTTGCAGTAATCACATGTTTGTTCTCATAAATGTTCTTTGTCATGATTGCCTTGGTTTGACATTTTTCATCCATTTTTATCTTTTTTGACACTTCAGTCTTGAAACTCTTTAATTGCATTTTAATTTGTTAGGGGCCCATTTGAATGCTGAAAGAAAAAATATTATCCTCTTTTCTGCCTTCACCCCGAGTTCTAGCTACGCTAAAAGATTAGCTTCCGTAACTATTCAACTACTGGGATATAAATTTTCTATTAAGACTAGTGTTATTAGAGTTAAATGAAGCTTCTTTATAGATGCCCTCCTAGGAGATAAATGTAGTATTTTGAAGAGGAATATGACTTACAAGTATGCTCACCTACAAAAAGGAAATAATTCTCAACATTTCTTCTACTATTTTCTTTTAAAAATCCCCATCCTGTAAAATATTAAGACCAGGTATGGCCTGCCACAGAAAAAATAGCAAAGGAAAAAATAAAATATCCTAGGGACAGAGATATAGTACAGGTTTGCCTTGCACACGGCCAATCCCATTTCAACCATTCGCACTGCATATGGTCCCCTGAGCACTACCCAGGAGTGATTCCCGAACACAGCCAGATGTGGTCTAAAAATAAGAACAGGAAGTAAGATTTAAGACTGCAGAATAGGGACTGGAGTGATAGCACAGCGGGTAGGGCTTTTGCCTTGCACGCAGCCTACCCAGCTTTGATTCCCAGCATCCCATATGGTCCCCCGAGCACTGCCAGGAGTAAATCTTGAGTGCAAAACCAGGAGTAACCCTTGAGCATTGCCAGGTGTGACCCAAAAATTTTTTAAAAAGACTGCAGAATAACGTTTGTGTAACAACACTTAAGTTCCCTAAATTTTAATTAGTGCTGCATAACTAAGATAATCTTGCAAACTGTGCTGACAAAGTGGAGTATTTGTGGAGTACATTTCTTATTGCACTTTAAAAAATACCTCCCCTCCAATACTATGCATATGCTTGCCATCCTGTTGAAAAGTATGGATAATGAAAAACATTTCTGTTTTATTTTAATGTTATAATTGAGAAAAAAACTATAGAAACAATTACAGAACAATGTAACAAGCACACTTTGAATATCATTCGAAATTAGCACATGTGAATATTTTGTCATATTTTCTTCCAAACTTATTTGTGTTTTTGCTCACACTCGTTCCTCAGAGGCAGTCATTAGCATTCCAGTATACCAGTCTAGTCCATATTTATATTCATAACTACACCTGTATGTATTGAACAAATAATTCTTCCATTTAGTCAACTATAAGACAATATTTAAACAGGATTATTATATGAAAAAACTATATCATATCTTTGCTATAGTGTTCATATCAACCCTGCCTAAAATTCCTTGATGACTTTCTCATTAGCCTCAGTATAAGATTGACTTTCAAAGTATCATATGATCAGATTTCTCCAGTTTTTACAACTTTAATTCATCTCTCTATGTTCCTTGTTCATATTCTCCAAATCTACATTTCATTTGTCTTTGAATTTGATTTTGTTCTTCTGCACATTTCACTTGACTGTAAGCACTGGACATTAACTGGCATGTTATTAATTTTATCCACTAATAATTTTATCAATCATTATGATCCCTTTAAAAATTTTTGTATTAAGTCACCATGATTTTTAAAATTATTCAAAATTTAGTTCCAGGCATATACTGTTCCAACACCAATCCCACCACCAATGTCAGTTTCTCTCCACAGTGTCTCCAGGTGCCCTCCCAGCCCCCCAGCCTGGCAGGTAGATTCATAAATATACTTTTTTTTAAGAAGCCAATTTCTTTTCTTTTTTTCTTTTTTTTCTTTTTTGGGTCACACCCATCAATGCTCAGGGGTTACTCCTGGCTTTGCACTCAGGAATTACTCACACCCATCAATGCTCAGGGGTTACTCCTGGCTTTGCACTCAGGAATTACTCCTGGCAGTGCTTGGGGAACCATATGGGATGCCGGTGACCGAACCCGGGTCAGCTGCGTGCAACGCCCTACCCACTACGCTATCACTCCAGCCCCTCATAAATATTCTTAAGTGGAAAAAAAGCAGTGTCAATCCAGGTTCCTTATGGTATGCTTGATCTCCTTCTCTGAGTTTATACTGGGAAAAAGCAATTCTGAACTTAAAGGGACGGAAAATTCAAGCCCTTCTGCATGCTTTATGAATCTCTGTAATAGGATGGGTCTTTAAAGATAACGGAGAGCATAAATATAAAGAAACTACATGTACAGTGCAACTATTCATATAATATTACACAATGTTCAGAGCATTTCTATACACATATCATTTTTTCCTCTTATAAATGTACTATTTTCTTCACCATTTTATGTATGAGACCATGAGTTCAGACATGTTACATGCTTGCTTAAGGTTATGTGGCAGAAATGCAGGAATTAGAACTCAAATCCAAGTAATTTGACAAAGTGACCGCTGTATTTAAAACCTGTGATCCAGTTTATTTATGACCATAGGGAGAGTTGTTTCTGCAAAAGTGAAATTCTAATCTGTTCAAACTAAAGGAATGCTATAAGTATATTATTAATATATTAATTATACTTTGCTACTGACTGATAAATTAATAGCTTTATTATTTAAAAATTAACTTAGCATTTCTCTTATATCTTTCATGGCCTTTGCAAACCTGAGTGCATTTTAGCTGTATGAATATTTTATTTAATGTATTTTATGTATGTAATATAAATTATATATCTTTGCTAATTTTCCAATTTTTTACATAATTACTGTTATAGATTTTTGTAGTGAGATATAAAATGCTAAAGCACTGAACTTGAGCCTCAGGGAAAAAATAAAATACAGCTTATTTTTAATGTTTTAATAATTGAATCAATAAATATTCTACTAATGATTTTATTTGTCAAGCAGAGTTGTATAAAACTCCCAGCCCCCTTACTAGAGTTTGAATATAGAACTGTTAAGTCATTTTTTAATAAAGATGTTTACTTCACTTAACAGATTGGAAATAAAACTTTATACTCTAAGCCACTTTGTACTGAAAGTGATCTTGCATAATAGATTTAATGAAAACAAGACAAAAATAAATCTGTAGAAAAACACATTGTCAGAATTCTTCATTACTCCTTTTAAATCATGTTACTGTCGGTGTCAGTGGCCTCTTTGATCATAATACTTCTCTGCTTGTAATATCCCTTCATGGAACCTCCTTTCATTGTACAAGATGAATTATAAACTCTTAAAGATGGTTGTGTGCCAACCTACCTCAGCAGCCTCGTATTTCTACACTTTAAGCTTCACAGCTAATATTCCAATGAAGTGAAATTGTGCTTGTTCTCTGCATATACCTTGTTCTCGATCCTATGCCTTGTGACCATACAGTCCTCAACTGGACCCCAATCAGTTATCTTAACACCTGTTTGTTCTTTAATTTCTGCTCAAGCTTCACTCTAACCAAACTGTCTTTGCCTTATTCGACTGTTTATGTGGGTGATATATATTTTTACTTAACACTTTTCTCTGTATCTGTGTTTGCAGCTGCCAATCTTTATTATATGCATGTTTATGTGGCCTTTGTTTCCTGCTAGACTTTGAATCCCGATGTCATCTCTTTTGGAGTTAAAGAGGGCAATTTTAGCCCCATGTGTTTATTGGATTGTCTAGGCATAGTCATCTACCAAGTAGCAACATGTAACTTGGCTTACTGATTTGGTAGGGAGTCAATAATCAGGAATTTTATGCCTTGAATATAATGCCTCACTGTTATATTGTAGTTAGATATGAGGTATCAATATTAAATAGTGTTCAGCATCCTTCTGCAGTGTGTCACAATATTGATTAATGTAGTTATCCAAGCAGATAATCCATTTCAAAACTTAATGGCAATTCATAAATGTAAGTGTGAGTGTAAGTACAGTGGTGTATTTAGTAGTTAATAAATGGTCATCACTGTAGATGTAGAAATAACCGAAGCAGGAAATTATAGGATCAGAGTCTGTTGCATTGGAAGAGACTGAGATCAGCTACTTCTATCAGTTTTTCATCCAGTCATTGAAATATGATTATGCTAACAGCCAACACTTATGTCTTATAATTTATAAAATACATTTTATGTTCTTTGATGCTATTTGGTATTCGTCTGTATGCAAGCAGAGTTGTTATTGTTATGTTGCTTATTTCAATTCTCTGCAGTAGGTATAAGCTTAGATATTTTTTAAATCTAGAAATTAGCTTGTTGCTGAAGTATGAAGCATCAGTATGGCAACAGAACAGAAAAATCTTGTATGTAATACTCGGTATAGCATTTGCATCATTTTCCAGAAAAAGTAATTGAATATGGATGGGCAGAGAGATAGTACAGCAGTGAGGGCATTTGCCTTGCATGTGGCCAACCTGGGTTTGACCCCATGTGGCCCTCTGAGCTCACCAGGAGTGATCCCTCAGTGCACAACAAAGAGTAAGCCTGACACTGCCGATTTTGACCCCCAAGATTTTTTTTTAATTTTAAAGAGTTATTGATTATTCTTTTAAAATAAGAATTAATCATTTTCCCCCTATGGTTTGGTTTGGTTTTTGTTTGGGGGCCATGCCCAGCAGTGCTCAGGGGATACTTCTGCCTGTGCTCAGGAAACCATGTTGCTCTGGGTTTTGTACCTTGACTTCGACAAGCACAGCATGTACTCAACCCATTGAGCTCTCTGCAATTCAAGAATAATTAATTATGATCCTGTGTGCCTCATTAAGAATTTCATTCATATAAATGTTCATCGCATGGTTTATTGAGACATTATGTGGAAAATGATAAAGAAGAAATACAGGGGTTTTTGCATGTACAGTATAAGACAGCATGATCTACTGAAGAGAATTCCTGGGAGTATACAGTGGCATAGCTCTGAATCCAATTTTAAAAGCCTAAATTTAATCCTTACCTAAAAATAACTAGAACGTCAGAGGTGTTCCTATCCATGGATGAATAGGTTCATAAAATGTAGATTTCTCCATATTCAGTGCTATTTTCTTTTAAAAGCTTGGGGTAAGATCTTTTGGGAAAAGATTTGTCCGTAAGTGTTAATAAAGCCTACACTTAAGAAGCAAATATTTTTAGATTACATTCTGATGGAAATAAAATAACTTACTAAGAAGATGAATTCCCCAAAGTACCTAGGGCTGTTTAAATATTTAGCATGATAAAATGAGATCCATAAAATTATAGCTGAACTAAATAAAACATAGTCCTCTACTGTCTATTTTCTACCAAATATAAACTCACAAGTTAATATGCTGTTTTCGTGTTATGCTGTTATATTGTTTTGCTTTTATTATGCTGTCTCATCCTTTGTGGAACCCTTTGATTTGCAATAACTAACAGACTGATCTAAATAAAGGAAAGTAGAAACAAACAAGAAAAATATAGTCATTATAGGCCAGACATGTGGCTCAGTAGTAGAACTAATGCCCTGAATATGTGAGTCACTGGGTCCAAGGTCCTGGGATCAGTTCCCAGCACTGAAAGCAAGAAGAAAACCAGGTTTTCTAAGTAGGATGTTTTTAATGATTTGGGGGTGAGGGGCTGGGCCACATCCAGTGATACTCAGAGGTTACTCCTGTCTCTGCACTCAAGAATTACTCCTTGCCCTGAGCACATCTGAGTATGGCCAAAAAAATAATAAGAGTAATAATAGTTGTGCATGTTTGAATGTCTTAATCAGAATTAAACTTCAATGACTGTACCTGTGTAAATAGGCTTCATCACTGTCCTCCTGTTGTTCATCGATTTGCTTGAGCGGGCCCAGTAACGTCTCCATTGGAGACTTTGTTGTTACTGTGTTTGGCATATCGAATACATCACAGGTAGCTTGCCAGGCTCTGCTGTGCCGGTGAGATACTCTCGGTAGCTTGCCGGGCTCTCTGAGAGGGGCGGAGGAATCGAACTCGGGTCGACTGTGGGCTGTGTGCAAGGCAAACGCCCTACTGCTGTGCTATCACTCCAGCCCATGCAAATAGGCTACAGACTAATAAAAGTATCATTAGAAATGTAGTAATATCTTATGGAGAATGGGCTACATCCATCAGTACTGAGGACTTACTCCTGGCTCAGAGCTCAGTGATCGCTGCTGGTGGAGGAGTGGTACCATATGTAGTCCAGGGGCTCGAACTCAGGTCGGCCACATCCAAGGTAACTATATTAGCCGCTGTACTCTCTCCAGGCCCTTGTATAGTAAGTTACCCAAAACATTTGTATAGGACAATTTTCAGACTAGTGGGAACCCCTTTCACACCCTCCTCCACCTGATATTTCATCCTAAGACTTAATTTGTGGGTCATGTCACAACTGTCAAGTGTGCATCATTACTTCACTCTTTAGGTAATCCTAAATCTGCCTAACAAATGCAGTCTTTTTAGACTTTGACTAGCTGCTGATGAAAGATTTTGTAAAGCTGAAATTTGATATAATATAGTACAACACAGTGGTTATTTTGAAATTTAATATAATGTATTTATATTTAAAATGTTATTACTGACCTTTGACTTGTTGATTTGTATAATTTTGGTGGCATTTATGTTGCTAAAACTTTTGAAATGTAAAACTAGAAAAAGACTGTACGTATTTTAATTTGTGAACGTGTATCTTAAGCTGCACTTCTCTAAGTCAGGGATAATGTATTACTCATATTTTAATCTGCATCACAGTTATTAATATTTGCCAAATGAATAGGAAGAGAAAATCTGTTTTACATTGTTCAATTCGTTTAGTATGTCACGTAAAGTGAAATAAGTCAGAAGGAGGGAGATAAATGGTGATGATAACAGTCATGGCATATGACTAAAGAAACAAAGCCATAGACAATGGCAATTGTACTAATTTTGCATCTTAATTCCACAAACTTTGACACTAGTGTAAATACCTTAACCATAGTAACTTTTCAAAAATGAAAACAAACCCTTCAAGTCTGATAACAGAACTGAGGTTATCAAGGTTGATGATGAGGTGGGAGCAGGACAGATGAGAAGAGCCCGGCAACAGTCTTAGAGACCTATTGGCTCCTCCAGGGTGGATGTGATACAGAAACATGTATGTGTAAGGCATAACTGTAGCACTGTCCCACCGTTGTTCATCGATTTGTTCGAGCGGACACCAGTAATGTCTCCATTGTGAAACTTGTTGTTACTGTTTTTGGCATATCGAATACGCCACGGGGAGCTTGCCAGGCTCTGCCATGCAGGCGGGATACTCTAAGTAGCTTGCCGGGCTCTCCGAGAGGGACGGGAAGAATCAAACCGGGATCAGCTGTGTGCAAGGCAAATGCCCTACCTGCTGTGTTATTGCTCCAGACCTAGCACTATATTTAATACAATTTAATATTGTAGACCATGTTACTCCAATTAAAAGTTAAACTGTAACCCAATATTTTTGTATTTGGCATACTTAAAAGTAAGAACAAGCATATTAATATTTTAATGTTATATTTTAAATGTTATAATATTTATTGTTTCCATCCATTGCAGTTTTAACCTTTTAGATACTCAAAGTTCTCCATCATTGGCCAGTGGGAGGCTCTTCATTTTGCCTCCTTGGGCCACCCAGCACCAACTTCTATCACAATATGATGTGAGATCACTTTTTCTGTTTCTTATCTCAGATCTAAAATTGACCACCAATAGAAATTATATGGGATATGGTATTGGAAAGCCATAAACTGGGACAATTTGATTTATTATTAAGTTGGTAGTTTTTTGTCTGTGCCCTTTTATGTGTGGGCAAAACTAAGGAATACATTGATAATTATAATGCATCAATTGACTCCAAGGTTTTTACTTAACTGCTTAAAAATGCACTTTTCTCACGTGCTAATAATACTTCCGAGACACTGAATGATAGTCTGTTAGTAACACTCTATTGTTCAGTTGCTTAATCCTTTAAAAGAGCATTCTTCAACCTTTTCACACTGGTGGGCCTGCACCTGTCCTGCAAACCAGTCCACAGACAAACAGTTATTACCAAGGGGTGAGAGCAGTAGTTTTCAGCTTTCCCACATACAGACCAGAATGGTCTGTGGACCAGCAGTGGAAGAACATGGTTTTAAAACACAAATAAGAAGAGCTTCAACAGAAGAATCACAGAATAACCAGACTTCTCACAATAAACATTGTGATTCTTGAAAATAGTGTTAGGCTCTAGCAGTTGTTTTTCATAGATCACACTGGGAATGTGTAACCAAAGTATTATATTTTAAAGAGAAATGAAATATGTGTATTTTCAGAGTGATGGTTCTATCACTAGCCGCATATATATATGTATATATATATAAATGTTGTCAAGGGAAACATATTTATATATATATGTTGAAATGTTTCCCTTGACAAATATGTCTTCTGAACATTTAATTATGTGTCTGACTCTCAGAACCTTCAGTAAATAATGAAACTTGTATCTTTACACCTGAAACAAGTTGTAGAGGAAGTCCCGGGAACTGGGCAACTTCCCAACTTCTCTCAATTCATCTCTTTTCAGTGTAATTTGTTTGAAGTTAATTTTGTAAAATTGAGCTCTTCCAAATCCAGATTGAAGTCACAATGCACTTTCCATTTATAACTATTTTTGTATGCTTTGGCTTCTCTGTGCACACAATTCATACTTAATTATTAAATTTGACTTTGTGTAAGTATATAGAGATATAACTACATGTCTAGTAACCTTCTTTAACATAGGAGCCTTTCAAAAAGTGAAGGCCCAATCTTTGTAAATTTAATTGTTTTAGAAATGTCTGTACTTCTCTAAAACGGTAAATTCAACACAATGTCTTACCAAAAACTATGCTCAGTAAGACTCCTTTTTGTTAAAATTAAATCCACGAGGGAAGATAGGATTTATCATTTCTTGAAGTAGGTAAATGTGGAAAATGGATATTTTTTCAATACTAAATAGCCAAATAATAATTGATTTTACATTTTGATAGAAAGACAATTAGATTTACAATTTTAAAGTAATTATACTGAACAATAACTAATGCTTATAATGTGCTTAATAGTATGCTTTGATAATATACTGAGGCAGTTAATTCATTTTCTCATTTAAGTTTCATAACGTCCTTTGTGATGTTACACTACTAATATAGTACTTGCTCTATAAATTCCTTGAAGAAACCAAGCTATAGAAACATGAAGTTTCTATGCAAATATCACCTTGCTGCATTATTAATAATAAGTCTAGCAACTGTAGATATTGCTGTTATTGCAATTTTTATCATTCCTGAACTCCAATTTATAAACGTGGTATTTGCTTATTAAAAGCATCAATCAAATTCAAATCTATAATATAGAGTATATTTTATAGCTTTCAACAGTTGAAGTATATAGGTATGAGATTTGATATGAGGATTAACAAACTTAGTTTTTTGTTGATTGTACAATATATAATAAATCAATATTTGAATTATTGTAAATAATGCAACAAAATGCTTTTATTATATGCAAAAATTACCAATAGAAAATTACTACAATGATTTTTCTGATATGTTAAATATTATGTACATTTTCCTTTATTGTTGTTAGTAAAAGTTTTTAAGTTTTCTTTATTATAAGTAAACAAAATTTGCATATAAATTTAAGGCAAAATTAGAATAACCTGTAATTGACCATTAGAGGTAGCTACTTTTGAGTATTTGTGTATTGCAGTTTTCCCCTTTTTTACTGCTATTTTTGCTTGAATTGTAAAAGTGTTTTCAAATTGTACTATAATTTCTAAGAAAGTATTTCAAAAGAGATGCTTGACTTTTTTTCCCCAATCCCGAGATGCTTAATTTTTTAAAAAATTAATGTTTTTTTTTCCCTCAGGATTGTACAGTATATGAAACAGAGAATAAAATTCTTCATGTGGTAAGTATATTCAGATTTATTTCATTTTATTCAATAACATTTATTTTCTCATTAGTAATTAAATTGAAGACTGCCGTTTGCCAGTAACTGTAAGCTCTGTATGCCACAGGAAAAGTACAGAAATATAAATGATATATTCATAGTTAGATAAAATAGTTGCCATCATTCTCATGTACATTATTGAAAATGATGTAGTCTATTGGGATTATAATGGGTAACAAATTTGGAATATAGTAATAAATAACCTATAAAAGAGAATTTAGAAAACTTTAAAATTAAAAAAATTAGAGTTTGTTTTCTGCTCATAAAAGTATTGGATTCTGTGGTGGGTAATTCACCTCTGTTTCATTTTGATAAAAATAGTTCATAAAACAATCAAACTACCTTTGGTCTGGTTCTATACTAATCTAAAAACCTTCAAATTTTTATTTTGGCAATATTTGATAAATCAAGTAATGCCATTGCAGCTATTTTATTTCTTGTGAATGGAGTATTGGTATATTATGCTTTGCATAATGGCATTGTCTTGATTGTTAATGACCAGTTCTGTGCTTTGTAAAACTGCTTCTTAGTTGATATTTATCTGCCTTCATAACTTTTTCATTTTTGCTCTGAGGTCATGGCATTTCTGTGTTTTTCAGATTTTACTTGATTAAGATCTTTGTTCTTTTCAAAGAATGCTTTTATCTTTAATTTCTGCTTTCAAGTGATAAATTTCTAAAATGATGCAACATTTAAAACAGAAATGCATTGTTATATATTTATAAATGCATACACTAAAATGATGCAACATTTTAAAACAGAAATGCATTGTTATATATTTATAAATGCATACACTCTAAACATCTTACCTACATGTACAGGGAGAAAATATTAATTCAGAACTTCTCTTCCTTTTGTATATATTATGTAAGTAACACTGAGTAAGCCTCTTCCCATTTTGCTGAAAGATGAATATGGGGGTTTATAAGCAAGATCTGGGCACTGAGAATTAATGTGTGCTTTTCCCTTTAGAACAAGAGAAAAATTGCCACTACCTCTCTTTTAATCTACCAATGGGGTCTAGAGGATAGAAAGAAACATATTTTAGGGTCTCTCTTTCAAAAAATAATTTAGGTCCGGTAAGTGCATTTCATTTAGTCCTTAGTTTACAGCTGGAAGAACTAAGGATAACACAGCTGAGTTGGAGGATTGAGTCTGAACACAGACCTGATGCCAAAGCCCATTCTTTCTAGCTCTGACATTTTCTACCAATTCCAGTTCTCAGAGACTTTATGCATTGTTTATTCTTGCTTTCCATGGGATGCAACATTTCCACTTAACTCTGCCTGTAGTGCCATTAGCTAAGGAATACAAAGAAGCATTCCTTCTTACACTCTTTTCTTTGAGAAACCATTTCTTTGTTATAGAAGTTTCTACAACAATGACCATTCCCTTCTGAAGCTAGAGTTACCTGATTTGAATTTTGGTTTGCAGGTTATGCTTAGTAGGTTTGTAGGTACTTTGCATTACTGACGGGCAGTTGTTATTTGAGATCAGGATGTGTCACAGACCCTCTTTGCTAGGTTTTCAGAAGCAGTCTCTTTCTGGAGCTGGTAGCTTTCCTCATGCATTTATAATACAACTTTAAAAGAGAAATTTGTGACCCAAATTTGGCAAATCTATACTATTATATTTATTTTGTATACTACCTGAATTTTTGGCTCCAATCTATAGTCATGATTTTTTTCTACATTTTTTACTTTAAATATGGTATAGATTTTATATTTGTGGATATAATCTTCTATATGTAAGAGTAGCTCTAATAGAAAAAATTGCACATTTGTTATCGATATTCAACGAAGAAAAGGAAATAAAATTATTTAACAGGAAACTAGAGTACTGCAGAAATGGAAAATTTCATTTTTGAAGAAAATTTCAATTTTGCAATGTCATAGATGAAAATGAAGCAACTTAAGTGGACTTATACTTTGGATTTCTTTTATACAAAATCACTTAAATTTAGTTTAGCTAGGCTAAGGAAATAAGTTTGGGGGCTTATAAAATAAATGACCTTTTATTAAAGTGTTCTTATGAATATATTTTTAATTTTTAGAAATTGGCTATTTTTCTATATTGACATTTCAGTTCTCTTTTTCAAAATTCACATTCTGAGCCATTTGCTATTAGAAATGAGTGACAGCATAAATAATATGGAAGAAGTTTAGAAATGAATGCTATAATTTCCTTTGGCAATTTTGCATTCCAACTAGTGAGGAGCATTTAAAGATTCTGTCTAATAATGATAGAGAGGGTTAATGGCTGATACTTTATAAATTGTACTATCTTGTTTTGATTGGCATTTATAAATCAATCAGCTCAGAAAATGCTTGTATTTTAATACGATCATTCTAGTTTTCTGCCATGTTGTAAAATGATAGCCCAACCTCAAAATTTTTATGGTTTTGTGTTACTATTCTGATATAAATTATTTTAATGATAAAAATTAGTATACTATACCATTTGGCATATGACATTAGAATAATTTCATTAGAACAAAATTTTCAAATAATGTTTCTTTCAAGAAAACATATAATAGAGAAATCACTAAGTCTAAAGAACTGTGTCTGATTTTTATTTCTGTAACTTTCTATCTCGATGACCTTTAGTCTAGTGATTTAACCGTTTTGGTGATTTTTTTCCTTATATGTAAAATGATGTGGATATAGAAGTTTCCTTGTATATTTGTTTATTATCTGCTGGATTTCTTTTAAGTATTTCATTCCTTTTCATTCTCTTTTATTTTTACATCATAAAATAAAAAGTCTGAGTTTTGATATGTGACTTACTTAGACTCAAATTGCAATTGACTTATGTGTGGACCATCCATTGTCTTAGCCCAGAACCAATAATTATATGTCTTTATTTTGTCTCGAGGATAGTAATGGCAATTGTTAAAAAGGAGAATTTATCACTTATGGAATACCTGCTGTATGCTAAAAATTTTACAGGCCATATAAGCACCAATGAACCCTTCAACACCTGAGCAAACTGAGCTAGGCAGTTGTGGAAATTTGTGGAGTGTGTCCTTTCCTGAAATAAATTGAAATAAATTGAAGGATGAGTAAGGTAAAGGTAAAGGCCCTCCCGTTGATCGTCGATTTGCTCGAGCGGGCCCAGTAACGTCTCCATTGGAGACTTTGTTGTTACTGTGTCTGGCATATCCAATACTCTCGGTAGCTTGCCGGGCTCTCCGAGAGGGGCGGAGGAATCGAACTCGGGTTGGCCATGTTGGCCGCTTGTAAGGCGAACGCCCTACCCGCTGTGTGAAGGATGAGTAAAGACAAAGAATGAGAAAATGACGAAGGCATAATCTCTCATATATTAGAAGAAAGTCCTTGCCATGAAGCAACTTTGTTTTATTTATTTATTTATTTATTTATTGGGGTGCCACCTTCAGCAGTGATCAGGTATTAACTCCCAATGATGCTCAGGTCCCATGTGGCAGCAGGGATAGAACCCTGGGCTCCAGCATGCAGAGGGCACCATCCAACCCAGGGAGCTCTCTCCCTAGCCCCGTGGAGCATGATTATTAAGAACATCTGCTTAATGTTCTCTGTAAAAGTCAACATTTCACTATTTGCATTAAAATAGCATACCATACTTTAAAAAGGTAAAGCCGGTACAAACTGAGGGCAAAGTTTCCCGAGAAAACAGCCTATAAAACTATCTGCACATGAATAAGGCAGAAAGCAATAAACAGTCAAGAGATTGCAAAAATTGAAACTGTAGGAAACAAGGTAAATTTTAATGGCACTCAGATATTTAGTAAATTAATAAAAAAGACAATAATTAGTGAAGATAATTTCTGCACAGAATAAATTAGATTAATTCATCTTGAACTAATTGTTAGTTTCTGAGGAAGAAAGCAATAGGAAACAAATATTTTATAGAAGGACTTTCCTATAGAAATAAATTTGGATTACTCATCAAAATCATAAAATATACTAGAATAATAAAATTTTTTTGCAATCCTTATAGGTCTTGGTTTATTTTCATTTTTTAAAAATTTTTATTAGTGAAACACCATGAGGTACAGTTGTAGACTTACAAATTTTTGTGCTTGGATTTCAGTTATACAATGATCAAATACCCATCCCTCCACCAGTGCCTATTTTCCACCACTATTTATAGAATAATAAAAATTTTTAAATATTTTCTTGTAACATTACAAAATTTCCATGCCATTTATCCAGTAGGAGATAAATGAGCGATTTTAATTTCAAAGAAACAGAAATTTGACTCTGTTTAGATGTAAAGTAAAGTAAAGTAAAGTAAAGGCCCTCCCATTGATCATCGATTTGCTCGAGCGGGCCCAGTAATGTCTCCATTGGAGACCTTGTTGTTACTGTGTTTGGCATATCGAATACTCTCGGTAGCTTGCCGGGCTCTCCGAGAGGGGCGAAGGAATCGAACTCGGGTTGGCCATGTTGGCTGCGTGCAAGGCAAACGCCCTACCGCTGTGCTATCGCTCCAAAATCAGAAATTCCAGGAGACAAGAAAACAGATTCTTTGAAGAAAATTAATGACTAAATGTTTATCTATCTAATTCAATTATCAATCACATATGAAAATAATAGTATAAAAGAATTTTCAGTCAGCAGAGTCATTACTATATTATTGTTATTCTCTCCATTTTACAAATGATAAAATTAAAGCCTAGAGAAGTTAAGTGACTTGGGGCTGGAGGAATAGCTCAGCGGGTAGGGCATTTGCCTTGCACGCTGCGACCCGGGTTTGATTCCCAGCATCCCATGTGGTCTCCTGAGAACCTCCAGGAGTAATTCCTGAGTTCAGAGCCAGGAGTAACCCCTGTGCATTGCTGGGTGTGTCCCAAAAAGAAAAAAAAAGTTAAGTGACTTTCCCAAAATGACATAGTAGTGAGGGAATTCAAGACGAAATTTGCACTCAGGTAACATGGTTCCAAAATGTATACTACTGTTCCATCTTGAGAACCTAATCTAAAAATTAATTCTACATAATAATGGGAAGCTGTAGGGATGGTGCAGAGTTCAAAGTTCTTGCCTTGCACACAACCTACCCAGGGACACCACATATGACCCACCACGCCCTGCACATATAAGCTCTGATCAGAGTCAGATGTGAACACCTGAACACCAACTGGAGTGTTTCCTCTGTCCACCCTCCAAAAAATAAACAGTAATAGTTTCTGTAAAAAAAACTTACTGGCACGTTCTTCCCTCCCCATCGAGACTATGAGTTGCCCCACCACGAGCAGTTCTCTGGCATGGCCATGGACCCAGAGGCACACAAACCAATCTCGGAACTATACGGCTTTTGGCAGAAATCCCTCCAGACTTAATTAGTAAAATATCAGAAATACAAAATCTTGCGGCCGATATCACTATCACAGCCACATGACATCATGTGGCCTTCATAACCAGCAATAGAAAGCAAATTATTTCACAATGCCTTTTCAGCAGGTCTGATTGTTGGGGGAAAATTTCAAACAGTAATGGTGCATCTTTTGTCGAAATAATGAATGCAATAAAAGTAGAGAGAGAGTTAAGTGGAAATCATCTGCCTCACAGGTATCGGGAGGGGTGAGATGGGGAGTATATTGGGGTTCTTGGTGGTGGAAAATATGCACTGGTGAAGGGATTGGTGTTTGATCATTGTATGACCGAGACTTAAACCTGAAAGCTTTGTAACTTTTCTCACATTTATTCAATAAGTAAATTTAAAAAATACTTATTGAGGAGCATGAGATAAGACAGGAGTTAGGGTGCACATATGACTGACCTGGGCTCGGTTGTCAGTACCCCCATGGTCCCTTGAGCATATCTGGGTACAGTTCTGGAGGCCTACAGTATTGCTCAGGTGGTGTAGCTATCAGGCAACATGGCTGCCTTGGGCTGTGGCCTTGAAAAAGTTCTTCCAGTTAGCCAAGAGTCACTAGTGAGGCCCCTCTGAACTCCTGAGCACTCCTGGGAAGGTGAAAAAAAAAACTTAAGCAAAGCAGGGATCAGACTCAGTGATAAGGTGCTTGCCTCACATGAGTGAGGCCCTGGGTTCAATAGCCAGCATTGAAAAAAGTATATATTGAGGGTAGTATTATCTGGAATAATTTTAAAATGTGAATAATAGGGTAACGCTTCAGTACACGACAGTGCATTCTAGCCAGGATGTAGGATTTACGATTCAGAGTCACTATTTGAAATTATACTTGCTGCATATATGAATAAGTTATATCTATGAATACACCTATAATATATGCTAATTTAAAAGAAACAATTCCAAATTACAATGCTAAATAAAAACCAGATTTAAACAAAATCATTATAAATGCAGAGTGAATAATCACTCTTGGAAATTGTGAAAAACATTCTGACGAAATGTCCTACACTGTAAAAACAGTGGCTGATTCCTCCTTGCCCTTGCTTTTGTTGTTGCAAGGACCAGGGTGTGCATACATGCTGGGTAATGGTGCTTGCAGAGTCAGGTTGGGGTACCTGCCGAGGGTCGTAGTATCTGCACTCATACTCACTCAGGTTCTTCCACTCCTTACTGTGGCACTTGCACACATTCTGGTTGTTGTGCTGTCTGAGAGCCTGCCTGGAGCCAAGCACATGACAGTGATGCCCACGCAGATCTCCCTGCAGCGCCTGCTGGGAGCCGTGCTCTTTATTTGCAGTGCTCGCCCATAGCTGGTTCTCCTCTGGAGAAGCAACACTTTGGGTTCCTAGTCCACAGAGCTGCCAGGACTGCATTTAGCACATAGACACAGCCCCGGCACTCCAACGCCTAATGTCCGTATATTCTCTTGGGCCTCTGAGCCATCCTTGGGCTCAAAGATCTGTTACTGCTCTTTCAGCTTCCTTCCTAGGGACTGGGAGGCAGGCTAGAGCAGCCTGTGCAAAACTTCATGAATTCCTGGGAACTGCATGGTCGCCGGCACTGTAACTGGGGCCCAATTATCCCTTCAGAGAAAGGCAAATATCTTCCTCATTTTCTTCACTTAGTTTGCATTGCAAAATGAAAAAAGTCTACATCCATTCAATTGCATTTATTGTCTTAATGATGTTTAGTGGAAATTGTGTTCTGCATAGTGAAACAGTCCTAAGGTAAGATTTTCTGACTACCCTTTCTCATCTTTACTTTTCCAAGCATTGTTTATGCTTAAAATTTGAAACATCGTAGGCCTGGACCTCTAAGACGAACAACTTTGTAAATCATGGCACCTTCGTTTAAAAAAAGTAAATATGAAAAACTAAGGGAAAGGGGCTGGAGTGATAGTACAGCAGGTAGGGAGTTTTCTTTGCACCCAGCAGACCCAGGTTCGAGTCCCAGCATCCTATATGCTCCCCCGAGCACCACCAGGAGTAATTCCTGAGTGCATGAGCCAGGAGTAACCCTTGTGCATCGCTGGGTGTGACCCTCCACCAAAAAAAAAAAAAAAACTAAGGGAAAATTCAATTAGCTATAAATAAAATAAAATGGAATTTATCCTCCCCCAAATTAGGAAAGAAGAGCCTCTGGGAGCCAGAAATCCAGGTAGGAAAGGGAGTGTCTGGCTGGTGGCAGCTGAGGATGGTGATCACCATGAATATGAAATGCGAGAGTAGCTAAGAGAAGATTGGACAGCTTGCTTTTCCTTGAAATTTTCTATTACTTGTAATGGAGCGTATTTCAGAGTGCTGCTATCAAGGACAAAGGCGAATCAGCGCCCCCCAAATTGGAGTGCTCGTTGGCTGCAAAGAAATACTATTCCGCTCTCTCTGGTGCTCTCTCTGTGGATTTGGTATTTCCTTCTCAGGCTTTGTTCCTGATTACACCGCCCCTGGCATATTTGAGGCCTTCTGTTTTTGATCTGACAAACCTTTGTTTTATCTAGTGGTAAATCAATGGCAGGGACTGTGGGGTTCTCTTTAGTTCTCTCCCTCCCATCCGCTTTTTCTGGGACCCACCTTGAACTACTGCATTAATTTTGGAGAAGGCACTTAAGAGCGGCCGGTTCAGAATTTGTGCTTTAGCGGATCTTCCCTGCCTCTCTCTGCCCTGCTGCCTGCATTCCTTAGCCTGGAATACCTTTGATAAAGTCGTGATATCCCAGGCCCACCAGAATCATTATAGTCACATGGTCTAAATCCAGTTGTTCCGATTTCAGATGCGCCGTCTTATTTACCAACAGTGTGGTCTTTGTGTACGGCCCTTACTTATACTAGCCCTTTACTCCCATCATTCTTTTTTGGGGGGGTGGAAAAATTATTTATTTTCTAAAACAAAGAGCAGTTTAATGCCAAGCAGCTCTCTTTATAAAGCAGCTCTCTTTATTAACATTTCAGCACTTTAACATTAAGAAAAGCTTCTTTTCCTTTTATAAAACTATTTTTAATGAATCACTGTGAGATACAGTTACAGACTTATAAACTTTCGTGATTACGTTTCAGTCATACAATGATGGAGTACCCATCCCTCCACCAATGCCCATTCTCCAACACCGATGTTCCCAGTACCCCTTCCGCCACCCCCACTCCATCCCCCTCTGCCTTTGTGGCAGGCACATTCCCTTTTACTCTCTCTTTCTCCCCTTTTGGCTGTTAATGGTTTGCAGTTCTGGAAGTAAGTGGCCATCATGTTGGGTCTATAGTCTATTTTCATCATGCATCTCCCATCCCGAGCTAGGCCTCCAAGCATCCTTTGCTTGGTGTTCCCTTCTCTATGCCATCATTCTTTTTTTATGTAGGAGTCCTGCTATTTATTCAGCCACTGATTAGCTGGTTGAATTGGGCATGAACTCCACCTTTTTTTTCCATTTTTTTTACAATTTTATTTATTGAATTACCGTGAAAGCAGTTACAAAGCTTTCGGGTTTAAGTCTCGGTCATACAATGAAACACCTGTACCTTCACCAGTGCCCATTCTCCGCCACCAAAAACCCCAGTATGGGGCTGGAGCGATAGTACAGCGAGTAGGGCGTTTGCCTTGCACGCGGCCAACGTAGGTTCGATTCCCAGCATCCCATATGGTCCCCCGAGCATGGCCAGGAGTAATTCCTGAGTGCATCAACCAGGAGTAACCCCTGCGCATCGCTGGGTGTGACCCAAAAAGGAAAAAAAAAAACCCCAGTATACCCACATCCCACACGCTCCCCCTACCTGTTGGGAGGATGATTTCCACATTACTCTGTCTCTACTTTGATTACATTCAATATTTTGACACCAGACCCATCATTATTATTTGGGATTTTACCCCAACACTCAGATCTGCTGAAAAGGCAACAGGACAATTTGTTTTCTATTGCTGGTTAAGAATAACATATGATGTCGTGTGGCTGCAGTAGTGGCCACGCGATTTTGAAATTCCGAAATTTTAACGCTTAAATTTGGAGGGATTTCTGCCAAAACCTGCTGGGTTCCGAAATTTGCTCCTGATTCTCTTGGGATCATAGCCGTTAAGCAGCTTGATCAGGAGCCAGAAAGGCCGTTTATGTATCCCATCGTTCTTAAGAAAGATATATTGAAGAGTGAATGCAGTGAATGCCTATTATTTTGGTGTTAAAATTATCAGGTAGCTGTGTAGTACTTTACAGTGCCCACGGCATTCTTGGGAATACTGGTCCCCACGCTGCGCCTCTGCTCTTGTCCTTCCTCCTCTCCTCTTCTCTCTCCCACCCTCCTGTTCTTTTCTCAACCTTCTTTCGTGTTTTCACTCCTCTCCTCCTGCTCCTCCTCTCTCCCTCTCTCCTCACGTTTCTGTCCCTCTCTCTTTCCAAGCTACTTTTTCTTTTCCTGCTCCGATGTGATCATGAATTTGGTCTCTTGATCTTGTTAAATATTTCTTTTGATTAATCAACATTTCATGCACTCTCCCTCCCTCCTTTTAAATAGGAGTTCATTACTCCTAAATTTCATCTGAGCTCAGATGAGTGTATCTTCTTTGGTATCTTGATTTCAAGTGGCTAAAACTACAGATATGAGTTAGCTGTAAGAGAAGATCTCAGGAAAAGAAATAAATATCTCATTTGAGACTTTGCCCTGACATCAATATTCTATCATTTATAGAAGCACTGCTTTCCTCTCTAATTGCTCCATGGCTTGAAAATGTAATTTCCAGGGTAGCAGCATGCCCCATATTAAAATAAAAGTGCTTATTGTAACATTTTATCTCTCAAGAGCTCAGACCAGTGGTAATCTAATGACTTTATACAACTAATTTTAAATTGGTCTTCAGAAGGTTCCTTATGCTGTGAAAAGGCATCTTTGGCCACTGTGGGTTTACTCTTCTCTTAAAGTTGTAGTCTTGGGTCAGTGCGAATTGAATTCAGGGGGTCAATTCTTGACATTTATGTTTGAAAGATAGGATTTAAACATGCAAATGATGGCTTGTGTCATTAAAACATAAATTACTTAGACCCAGGGATGGTTTCATAGTCGGTCTAGCTGTCTTGGAAGCATGAGGCTGCATGTCCAATCCCTACACTGCCTTACATGCTGGGTGTCACCCCAGAGGTGCTGCATTGTCATCCCTGGTGCCACAGCAGTGTGAGATATCCTGGGCTGGACAGATAACGCAGGGGTTAAGGCTCTGGCCTTGCATGTAGCCAACCTGGGTTTGATCCATGTCCCCACGTTGTTCCGCTAAGCACCTTTGGGAATGGTTTCGAAGCACAAAGCCAGAAGTAAACCCGGAGCTCTGCTGGATGTGGCCCCCAAAATAAACAAGCAAAACTGTGAGCTCACCCACGCACTGCAACTCAATGTGTTCTAGCAGCACGACTAAAGTTTCTGACCCATCCCAGAAGATCAGAAGTCAAAATGTGTAAGCTCACATTCCTAGTAAGCACTGCAGCCAAATGTGTGAGCATCGCCACCACGTGGGTTTGGATCCCAGTCCTCACACCAAAGGAAGAGTGAAAGATAAAGTTTGAGTTCTTAAACGGACTTTAGATGAGAAGCATTAAGATGCTTCTTTATTTTTATAGTTACTGTAACCCTTCTATTTTTGGCTCCCTTTAGACTTTCCTGTGATAAGGACAAAGAAGCACGTGAACTCTAGTAGTGAAATAGATTTTGATTTTATTTGTTTTGTTTCCATACATGGCATTACTGAATTGTGGCTGTTCCCAGCTTGGTGCTCTGCTCTGAGCAGTGCTCAGTAGCCCATGCAGTGCCAAACCCCAAACGCAAAGCATGCACTCCAGCTCTTGGGGCCCTTTACCTAGCTCAGGCTTTGCTTTTGAATGTTGTATTAGACTCTCTTCAGGCTTAAGATCTTTGAAGTTAATTGCCTTATAAATTTTTGTAACTGTAATTTGACTTATCCACAACCAATACCCAATGTAGTAAAGAAGAAATACAGATAGGGCCAGAGTGATAGTACAGTGGGTAGGGTTGCATGCTGCCAACCCACGTTCAATCCCCAGCATCACATATTGTCCCCTGAGTACTGCCAGGAGTGATCCCTATGTACAGAGCCAGGAGACACCTCTGAGCACCGTCGGGAGTACCTCCCCCAAAAAAACACCTAAATTTAAAAAGAAGAAATCTAGACATTACATGACAGCATTAAAAATAATGTTCTTTTCCGGGACAGAAAGAAAGTAATATACTAAACAGAATGTGGCCACACATGAAGAATTAAAGTAGCCGGGTCTTAGTAATGTCTTACAATTTGAATAGACAGTATGTAATTGAAATATTTATAAATTTGCTCATTGCTCACATTACAAGTACTGAACACGCTCTGCACAAAATGCTTCCATATTCAAACTGACTCTGAATATGAAAGAGTCGGTTCTACAATTCTTATTTTCAAAGAATATTTGGGGGAGGAGAAGTCAAATGAGGCAAAGTAATATAGTAGGAAAAACAGCAATCTGAGAGCAATCTGACCCCATTCCGGCATGTACTGTCTATGAAGAGACTAAATTACCCTCTCTGAATAAGTTGGGAGATTGGAGTATCTAATTTCTAAGGCCTAAATGCCATAATTTTGGGGACTAATTCACAGAAGCAATAGAAAACAATACAGCCACATAACATGATAAATTGAAGGACTTTCCCATCTGTTCCCATTCTTCATGTGATCAAAGGCACTGTAGGTTTGCGGAGCTCTCAAGCGGTGCTCGGCTGAAGACCACTCCAGTTCCTACATAGCTTACTAGGTTAGATAGTTCAGTGCCAGACCCTAGTGATGTGGCAAGCCTGGGGCCACCCAACTCACACTCAGTAATGCTTGGGAGACCAATGCACGCCTAAGCTAAGTCCCCCACTGTGGCATTTTTATAATTAATTTTAATTGAGGTATCATTGGTTATAATAATAATGAAGCTCCAGTCTAGATTTTTTAAAAATATAGTTATCCTTTCTACAAATATAAAGATTTTCTTCAGCATCTTTCAGCCACTCTGGAAACAGAATAACATACTATCTTAAACATGGGAAGTTTAACCTAAACAAATTATTCTATAAAACACTAGGAGTACCTGTACACATGGAAGGAGAAGTTTCTTCTTTGTTTCATTTTTGTTCTGTTTTTCATTTTGTTTTCTTTTGTTGGGCTGGAGTGATAGCACAGCCAGTAGGGCATTTGCCTTGCACGCAGCCAACATGGTCGACCTGAGTTCGATTCCTCCACCCCTCTTGGAGAGCCCGGCAAGCTGCTGAAAGTATCTCGCCCGCACGGCAAAGCCTGGCAAGCTCCCCGTGACATATTCGATATGCCAAACACAGAAACAATTGTCTCAATGGAGATGTTACTGGGACTGCTCGAGCAAATCGATGAACAATGGGAGGACAGTGACAGTGACAGTTTGTTTTGTTGGGGGGGGGAGGGTACCCAGCAGTGCTCAAAGCTTACTCTGCACTCAGGGGTCACCCCTGGCAGGCTCGGGGGACCCTAATGTATGAAGAGAATCCTCTACATACAAGGTAAATGCCTACCCGCTGTACTATAGCTCCAGCCCCTGAAGGAGAATTGTGAAGGATGCTCTCTGGTACTGGAAGAAGGACTCATGGAAGAAGAGTTTGTAGATGGGAACCTTTCCCCGGGTGGATGAGCAGAACTCTTGTAGCAGGTAGCGTTGCACCAAGGGCTGGTCCGCAGTTGTCAGACAAGTAGTAGGCAACAGGCTGCTAGGAGCCAAGCAGGTGACGGTGATGGGAAGGCACAGACAGAAAGTGGAATGCTGCTGCTGTGAGTCTGAGACAGCCGGGAGATTGGATAATGGTCACTGAGCCTAAACTGAAGCCTTAAGATACTGATGGAGAGCATGGGCTGGGCACCCAGCATACCTCCACACACGTCATCCCAGATGGATCACGCAACAGGAGCGAGAAGCAAAGCTCAGCACGAGAACTTGAAAGAGATGCCTCCCTCTCTGCGTTGACTCTACAGCGCCCTCTACTGACCAAACCTTAGCCTTGTCCTCACTGCAAAGCAGAAATGCCACGATCACAAAGTAAGCACTGCATAGTGAATTTGGAGCCGAGAGCCAACCAATCCATGCCTGGCACAGTGAAATTAGTACTTTTCTCTAGAAAATTACCCATGACTGGGTTCTTTACTGTAAGTCAAGACATGGATCCCAGGTCTCTTCTGTTTGTTTTCTGTCTACCCAGTTGTATATATTATGTCTGGATTTCCCAAATGCTCATCCAGTTATAAGGAACCGTTTCATGAAAGTATCGTCCTGATTATGTAGTTTAGTTGAGCAACTGAGAAGCCCAGATCTTTATTATTCTCAGGCCTATAAAAAAGCAGGCACTATAGTAAGTTTCCTCTGTCTGGGGACCCACCGCGGGCATTGTCTGGCTTTCTTTTCTGCATATTAAGAATCAGGAAAATAGAATGGAGACGTCCTCATTCTAGTTCTGGTTTCCTGCTGCGTAGTTCCCTATCAGAAACCATTAGAATAATGGTGGATTCTCTTGTTCCAACGTAAATTCTGACCCAGTAGTCTCAGGAGAAGTACTTGAAAATGTCTTGGGTATATTGTTGCTCATCACTTTTTTTTTGGTTTTAGGGTTTTTGAATTTTGGTTTTGGTTTTGTTGTTGTTTTGGGGGGGTTGGTTTGGTTTGGGGGCCACATCTGGTTTGTACTTAGGGCTTACACTTGGCTCTGTGCTCATGGATCACTCCTGATAGATCACTCCTAGTGGGCTCTGGGGAGGGACCAAATGGGGTCTCAGAGATCGAACCTGAGTCTGCCTTGTCCAAGGCAAGTGCCCTACAAGCTGTACTGTCACTTCAGCCCCATTTCTTGCTCGCCAAAGCAGATACACCTTTAGAAGGATTCCTATCATCATTCTAGATCAGGAATTGACAAACTTGATTGAGCCCTCTTTTCAGAAAAGAAAAAAATAATACTGCCTGTCTCCTTCCTGGAAATCCACGTTCCTCAGGCAAACACACAAAAAGTGTCCCCTTCCCACCACGCCACCTCAGCAATTGTACCTGAAGCTATTGCCAACACAGTTGAATTATTCCAGGTCCCTCAGGGGAATGGAATCACCCAATTTGGAATTTTTTCCAAATAATAGTTTTCGTTGTTTCTTTGTTTGGGAGCCACATCCAGCAGTGCTCGGGGATTACTCCTAGCAGTGCTCAGGGGTCCATATGGGAACAAACCCGGGTCGGCCACATGCAAGGCAAGCACCCCACCCACTGTAGTATCCTCTAGCCCCTAGATATTAATGATTTTTAAAGTACTGTTGCTTCTTTTCTATCATCAGGAACATATGAGGAGCATATTAATGCCATCGATGTCCAGGACAAAGGCAACTAACTCTATTAAAGGAAACTCCTCCCAGGTTGCAAAATCCTCCATTGTAGTATTTGACATTTGTCCATGCAACAGATCCTCAGTGATTATTGAGTAAATAAGTGGCTTAATTCAGAGATGAGGCTTGTAGTAGCTTCTTTTCATTTGGCTCATTATTTTATTGAATCTTTCCCCTACCGTCCGATGTGAGTGCAGAGTTTTGTTTTTGCTTTGGTAGAGTTTGGGGCTACACATGGCTGTATTCAGCACATACTACCGACACAGTGCTCAGGATCTCTATGCTCTGGCAATGCGCTGAGGACCATATGTGGTGCTCGGAATCAACCCCAAGTCAGCTAAATGCAAGGAAATTGCTTTAGCCCCTGCACTGTCTCTCTGGTCCTGATTGCAGAGTTTTGTAACACTTACTGGAATTTCATCCATATGACCATTATCTGCAACTGCAGTTGCTTTTGAGGCTGCTTAAAATTGTTGATCTTTGCTGTATCCAGATACAACTTTTACATTGTGTTAAAATTTACTCTATTATATTAGTTTCACTTACAAACTATTTATTCTTCAGTTCTTACTTTTAAGAGCAAGAAGTTCTAATGTTTGGAAATATGCATATAGAATAATATATTTGATTACTGGTTTAAATTCTGTGAATTTTATTCTTTCAAAGTTACATATCATTGTTCTCTATTTGTCTCTTAGAGAGTCATCATAATTTATTTATTTTATTTATTTTTTTGCTTTTGGGGTCACACCTGGCGATGCACAGGGGTTCCTCCTGGCTCTGCACTCAGGAGTTACTCCTGGCAGTGCTCAGGGGACCATATGGGATGCTGGGAATCGAACCCGGGTCGGCCGTGTGCAAGGCAAACACCCTACCCGCTGTGCTATCTCTCCAGCCCCAAGTCATCATAATTTAAAGCACAAAATTGTTAATCTAGCAGAGATATGGCAAGTACAAGTACTGAGATACTGAGAAACTATTTCCGAATGCAGTTAATATCAATTAGAGTCTTCACTATGTGTAATATTTTATAAAAATAAATCCTCTCCGTTTCACCAAATATCATACTAATTTGCATTGGTATAAATCATAAATCATAACAGTTGCATGATTTTTAATAGTGAATTCTGCAAACAAAACAAATTTAGAAAGCTCTGTCCTCCTGGCTATTTTCATTAGAGTATTATTATATTAATAACTATTTTAATGTGCTTACATTATCAAAATTAAACAGATTACTATTTTGTGTTTTGCTGATAATAAACTTGAATCGTTTAAGCTGTGCTTCGATTGTAGCTTTCACATCTCTGTTGCCATCTTAGAATGTCATTCATCTGCCTTTTGTTTTCTCATATTATCTTGGTTTTTATTCCTTCTATGTGTGTATTTTTTCTTATTCCTTTGTCTATGTATATCTGAAAATAGAATTTTACATTTGCAAATCTTTTTAAACCTTATGAGTCCAATAGTCTTTTCTGCCTCAACTGAATTCCTGATTTACAAAGATCGAATTCATTTTTCAAATTCCCCTTCTCTTCCCCCTTCGCTGCTGCTGTTGTGGAAATAAGTAGAGATTGTACACGCATTTATTGCAGTGATCGCACACATATTGAGGGTCACACTCTTTAGTTGTGGTGCTTGCACGTGTAGGGGGGAGGAGATGGCTGTAGTGCTGTGGAGATGACATATTTCTGTTGTCTTTCTGGGGTTCCAAATAGCAGAGATGCTAGGCTGGTGCCTGGAGCATGTGAGCAGTGCATATAGCCACAGCCTCAGGCGGTCAAGGCAGATGCATTTACCACTGTTTCCTTCCCAGGTCCCCAGACTCCTGCTTTTTAAATAAGGGTGCGTGGTGTGCCCGGGTGCCATTCCTAGTGATACTTGGTCCAGTGGTGTGGGCTTGAGCTGTGGGCCTAACGGTTAGTTGTGCAGGTCAGTAATGTGCTGATTGTGCTGGAAGACAAGGAGCCTCTGGGGCCACATTCTTTGGTGGTGGGGTGAGGGGCAGGAGTAATTCCTGAGTGCAGAGTCAGGAGTAACCCCTGAGCAAAATTGGGTGTGACCCAAAAAGAAAGAAAGAAAAAATGTTTCATGTAATAGCCTATTAACTGCTATTTCATCACTAATCTTTTGTTGCTATGTTAAGTGGCTTATAACAGAATTCAGAAGATCAATTATAATTGACATTTTATGTTCCCTTTAGAGTTATTAAAAGAATATTTGCTAGGCTTTAGTTTCAGGCTCAGTTTTTTCCTTGATTTTAGAGTGAAATGGAATTTAAAATCCGTTGATATCAATCCCGCCATCTTCTGTCTAGAATAGAGTTGTTCATCATTGCCAAAAATTGCTTGAAGTTCTCCCTTAGAGCTGTGTCTTTCACGGGCTCGTATCTACTATATTTTGTCTAAATTGCAAGAACACTTACGGGCTTGCCCCTTATATTTAATTATACCATGTTGTTTAAACATTCCATAAAGCATCCATCTCATATGGAAATATAACTAAAACAGTGCAGAATGCAGTTGATCAAAACCAGAAGTAAAAATTACAAGATCACAGTCAGAGAATATAAACATAATGATTAAGAATCCAAGCTCTTGTTCTACAGAAGCAGTGACCTTTATCTACTTATTTAGTCTTTACCATCTGCTAAATTGCCTGTAATACCAAAGTCTGGAAGTTGTTATAAGAATAAAATAGATCATGAATAAGAAATATATATATAAATATGATTGTGTTAGACACATGGTAGGTGCTCTGTAATACTGATTTTAATAATAAAGAGTGTTTTTCTTACTATAGTAAAATTGTTTCTTTTTCTTGAATGTTCTGTTAAGTAAGAGTTAGATCATTGCAAAATGATAACATGATATCACACATCTCACTAAATGAACAAATTCACTTTTTACAGAAATGTGTTAAGTAACTTCCCTGGAACTTTGTGGTAGTACTCTTAATGTGGTTTCCTGCAGCGGCCTGATGTATGATTCAGTAATGGGTATAGAATTAGCATATAAAGCCAGACCATTTTCTGTCCTTTTCTAATTGGCTAATTTAGTCAAGTGCCAAATGCTGCACAATGAAGATTCTAGTACATTATCTCACAAACAGGCAGCAAAGTTCTAGTGGCATTTTTAAATAAATGTTTTTCTATTGCTCGGGATCTTTATTCAGTTTGCCTTACTGGCAAGGTCTATGTTTTACTCATCTCTTTCTTATATTCCCAGGAGACATAGCACAGAGCAGGCATTTGGCAAACAACATGTAAAATCATCTGGAAAATGATCTCTAGCCTAATATTTTGTATTTAATTGAAATTTTCTTATTTTGTAAAAATGTCTAACGTCTACAATTCCTGCCATATTTCCTTCTATAACACTTCTAATCGCCACCAGTTGCTGAGTAGAAATAGCTACTACTGCTCTTACTGCTGGCTGAATTATATGAGACCCGGAATGCTGAAACACATACATACATTCATTACCTCCCTACTTAAATATTGGACTCTTAAAATACACTTCAATTCATAGAAATCGTAAAGAGTTCTTTATCATGTTTCTACGTAATCCAAGTATGCTACATAGAAATCCTTCTGGATTGGCATTATTATCTCACCCCACCTTGGGATAAAGAAAAATTAAGAATAAAAATACAAGCACAGATAGGAATAAAAGAATACTTAGAAGATTAACTTCTTTCAGACAACAGCAATTTTGAACTGCAGTCAGTTTTTGTATGTTGCTGATGATCTTTTTTCAGAGGAACTGCGCAAATGCAATTCACAGAGACTAGGGTCCCAGGTGGACTCCATCATATGGGAGACCTAACATTACATAGATATGTCAATCCCCTTGTTCCAAAACAATGAACAATACCAAAATGGTGGCAGGAGAGCATAATACTAAGTGTAGGCCCTTGTTTGACTCAACGGGTCACAAATCCGTGAATCTGGCTCTGCTGGGTTCTTTATTTGGGGGGTGAGGGGTACAGACTGCTGCAATTGTTTTTCTATTGACGCTTCTGCTAGGAGCTCGGGGTAAATACGTTCATTGTATCTGAAAGCATCTAGACTTGAACAGACCATCAGAAAGAGTAAAGAGATGTGAATTGTCTATCATGCCTATACGATGCAATAATTGGTCCTTGTAAAAGATGATCAGCATGGTCATGGAATTAAGCATAATGAAGTAATTCATCCCATGAGTAGGGAGTGAGCCCTTCATGGGTAAATAAAGAAATGGCAGGAGAAGCATTTATTTAATATCTGGATAGTACCCATTCGGGGCTTCTTATTTCTGTATTATCCTAATTCGTCAAAAACTCCGACAATTCATGTCTATTGCTCAACTTTTCTGGGAGGAAAGATGCTCAAAGATATAAGTTGCTCACAGTCACTTAGCAATTACCTAGCAGCATGATTGCCCACATCTGTCTTCATACCGCGCCCCTATTCTCGCTGTGGGTATAGGTTTCATACCAGCTAATGTCTGCCTTTAGTGTCTGGTAGCCACAATAGAAGTGCAGATGCAAAAAGCAAGAGTATGATTAGAGAAAGAGAAATTTAGCCTGGCAATTTCTTTCAAGTGTGGAGTCTGAGCCTGGCACCACTGACCCAGTACCGACTCCAGTAAATAAGAAGAGCCTTTATTATCTTGTCTAGGCAGAGTGATTTCCCTCTCCTACAGCAGAGAACCACAGTGGTCACAGAACAAATGTAAAAAGCTGGAGAGAGAGAGAGATCATACTGTGATTGCTACACAGTAATAGCTCCTCTTACATACAGGCCAAAAAAAAAAAAAAGCAAAGCTACAAATGATGGGCACCAGGTTTCAGTAAGTACACTGAGTCGATGAAGCACGTAAGGGCCAGTATATTTTAGGGATATCTATTCCTTGTTTCGTTCACTTTCTTCATTATCTCACCGTGCCTGAGTTTTAATCATACCATTATTTATCTAGCACATCTATTTTAAGTCTGTTTTGTTCTATATTGGCGTGAACTAATGAAAGCACTAGCTTCCTTTCCTCAGTCAAGCCACTCTACTAATTGCTAAAGCTGATTGACAGCAGGGGGATGGGAAAGAATCAGCTAGAGATCATCAGAACGTGGCAGCCGCAATATTGTACACTGCTTAGAGAGTGCTGTCAATACCGCAGTGACGGGGTGCCAAGCACCACTGGTGGGGGTGAACAATTTTCTGGAAAGGTAGAGCTGGAGTGATAAGTACAGTGGGTCGGCACCTGCCTGGAACGTGACTAACCTGGGTTCAGTATCCAGCACCACATACAGACCCCAGCCTCACCAGGAGTGATCCCTGAGTGCAGAGCCGAAACAAACAAACACAAATAATGACCTGGCACAGCAAAGGTGTATAATACATCAAGATATTTTCAATTATTGAACTCGGTTCCATCTGATGGTTGTTATCAAGTCTCAGATTATAATATTGTCTAGAGACAGTCATTTATTTTAGGCATAATGAAAAAAATAATAGAGCCAAAATGTAACCAGTACGTTCTAAAATTTCTTTAGTTGTACTTTTTCTGCTATCCAGCCATACTAAGGACTGAGTCCTGGCTCTGTGTTTAGGGCTCACTCCTGGTGTGGCTAAGAGAACCTTACGCGATGAGGGAAATCATACCCAGGTTGGCTGTGTGCAAGGCAAGCGCCCTACCTGCTGTACTATTGCTCCAGCCCCTCTAAAATTTTCGATAAGTGTAATTCTCCTACTCATAACTGAGAAAATAGGCGTGTTTCATGTCTATGTAATTTTATACATAAATTTTGTTTCTATGTATTTTATGAAGCGAAATGCCACTTACTTTCCTATACTGTGTTTTTGCTTTAATTTTTCCTTTGTTCAAAAAAGGTATGACAAAAGTGATTTATATGTCCCTCACGACATGTTTACCATAATGTTTTTCTTCTTTTTCCTTTCAGTGTAAAACTCTCTCTGGAGTCTGTGACCACATCATATCCTTGTCATCAGACCCTCTGGTTTCACAGTCTGCCCACCTGGAAGTGATTCAGCTGGCAAACGTCAAACCAAGCGAAGGGCTGGTAAGAGAATACATGTTTATCAAAGCTGCCATTAATCTCAGCCAGCTACTGATGTGGGCAACGGGTTCTCTAAGTATGAGAGGAGATAGTTTGATTTCTTTTCCAGAAAAGAGCAGTATGGGATTTTTAAGTTAAATTCTCTGAAGATAAATGAAGGTGAAAGCAAATTTAAAATGGTGATTTCTGAATCATTCTTTTCAGTTTGTAATAGCTTTACTTGCATTTTTAACCTTCTAACATAGTTCCTTAAGTTTTAAGGCATTTTAAGAGGTACCTATTTTAAAGAACCACAGTTATACTTGACCATGAAAGTGGTTGTGTGGTTTGTTTTGCTCTGTTTTCGTTTGTTCTGGCTTTTATAGGTCTTTCTTCCCTTGGGGGGTGAGTAAACCAAACAGACAGTAGTGTCCTTATAACTCACATCCATTATTTCTTCTTAGGATGAGTAAGCAAGTAGATATTGCCCCAAAATAGGCTAACATCTGTGGAATGTCTTTGTATTATGTAATGATAAAGAAGATCATCTTCTGCATTTTGTTAATCTTATTAAAAATTGTGTTGGGGTACTGGAGAGATAGTATAGCAGGTAGGACACTTTCTCCTTTAATGAGGCCTACCCGGGGGTTTGATCCCTTGTACCCCACATGGTCCCCCAAGCCCACCAGGAATGATCCGTGAGTGCAGAGTCAGGAGTAAGCCCTGAGCACCACCAGCTGTTACTCAGAATTTTAAAAACATTGCAATTGTTCTAAATTTAACTCAAAGGAGAGCCTTTTCTTTCATACAACTCTAGAAAGAAGCGTGTAAATTAATATTAATGAGGAAGAGTCAAAAATCAAGAAACTGGCTGGAGAACATCTCACTACACAGCTATTATGTGTTAATTTGGTGCTCTAGTATTCCTACTTCCTCCCTGTACATGAATATCCCAGGGATAACGTTAATCATATTTTAGAAATTAGAAATTTCAGAAACTATTATTAATCATGTACTCAGATAACATATTCTTGGGGGCGGGGCACTGTCTGCTGTGCTCGGGACTTAGTCCTGGCTCTGCACTTAGGTACCACCACTGGCGAGGCCCAGGGGTCCAGGAACCGACCCCAAATTGGCAAGCTGCCTGCCCAATGTGCTGTCACTCCGCCCTTGATAATATGTCCTTTAAGATCTCTATGCTTAACTCTGTATGTGGCTTTTCTTCAGAGAGAGACAGAGACAGAGATAAAGATCTGTTTCAGAGGGCTGTGTTTTTACAGGCCTCCAGTGATTTTTCAGTTTGAAGCCATCTATTCTACCGAATGACCTTTCTTCTACTATTTGGCAAGTTACTTTTGGGAAACTGCAGTTCCCTGTGTTCTGTTCGAAGAGATAAATCATCAGATACCGTCCACAAAAATCAGTGTTGTAACCTCTAAGTATTATATCTAAATTCGATGGATGTTAAGAGGTATTTTCTAACAGGTGTACATTTTTTTTTGAAGAAAGATTTCATTTAAAATTCTGAGTGTTCCCCTCGATAACCTTTAGGAAAAAAACCAGTTTTATTTAAAACATCTTTAAATCTATAGTATTGATGTGTTTCTTTTCTACAGCGCTCCTTTCAGGAGTTTTGAAGGACAAATAGCTGTCTCAGCTTGACTTGCAGAGTAGTAAATTATGGTGGTTTTCCTTTTGTTTGGGATTTTTGGTTTTGTTTTTTGTTGTTATTTGGGGGCGACACCCAGCAGTGTTCGGGGCCTACTCCTGGCTCTGCACCCAGGGATCACTCCTGGCAGGGTTAGGGGGACACTGTGGCATTCTGAGGATTTAACCCAGGTCAGCTCCTTGCAAGGGAAGCACCTTTCCCACTGTACTATCTCTCTGGCCCCCAGAGTAGGGGATTATGATGTAATCTTATATCATTTGATACTGGAAGTCATGACACCTGAATAAAAGGCACTTATATAAAATATAGCTATGGATGTTGGCTAGTGGAAGCAGTAAGTATTTTAAATCTCCTGCAAAATGTTGAGGTCAAAGGGGACCAGACTAGACCATCCATTTTGTTTCATTTTGTGGTGCATGGACTGAGCCCAGGTGTCATGCATGCAGGACATTCACTTGAGTACCGAGTGGCACCCACAGCTCAGTCTAAATCATCTTAAATTTCATCCAGGGGACAGCGGGTAAGGCACCAGCCTTGCATGAGACACACCTGGGTTTCAATCCCTGACACCCCATATTTTCCTGCAAGCCCTACCAGGAGTGATTGGAGCTTCCAGAACTAGGAGTAAGCCCTGAGCACAGCCGGGCATGGACCAAAAATACACACTCACATAAGTTTTATACAGCTTTGTGACTGGTTCTAAGGAAGGTCTTCTTCTGAGAAGAACCTGATTTTTTTTTTACTTTTGGATTGCACCAGGCAATGTACAGGGGTTAATCTTGGCTCTGCACTCAGGAATTACTCCTGGCAGTGCTCAGGGGACCATATTGGATGCTGGGAATCGAACCCGGGTCAGCCACGAGAAGGGAAACGCCCTACTCACTGTACTATTGCTCCAGCCCCCAGAAGCTGATGTTTTTTCCTCTGATTTTCACTTAAGAAAAAGAGAGGAGGAAAAAGATAGAAATGAGTCAAAATAGTGATAATTAATGGATTTTATGAAATCTCGATTTTTTTCTAAATGTAATTGTAGCCTTGAGTAGGATTTCATGTTTTAAACTTGAAAGAGGTAGATTGAGGTTTGACTCTTTGGAATAGTCATGAACAAAAATGCTGATAATTAGATTCATTTCAATAATGTAAGAGATTTGGAAGAGAAAATTAAAGAATTACCTATCATTTGCAGGAATTTTTTCATATAGAGAGTCACTGTCACTATCACTGCCCTCCCCTTGTTCATCGATTTGCTCAAGCAAGCCCAGTAACTTCTCCATTGTGACACTTGTTACTGTGTTGGGCATATTGAATATGTCACGAGTAGCTTGCCAGGCTTTGCTGTGCAGGCAAGATACTCTTGGTAGCTTGCCGGGCTCTCCGAGAGGGGCAGAAGAATCGAACCTGGGTCGGCCGGGTGGGCCAGGTCGGCCGCGTGCAAGGCAAACGCCCTACCTGCTGTGCTATCACCATACAGAGAGTAGATAATAATATTTCTTTATTTTTCAAATGGAAAAATGGAATCACAGGTCTTCACCAGTTTATCTTTTATCAGATTTAAGTAATAACCAGTAAATTAGGATTATCTAACTACATATAAATGAATTATATATGAAACTACATATAAGTGAATTATATATGAACAAAGCTTATTTTTCAATCCACATTTACATTTCTTTTAATCAAATTTTAATTATTTACTATTGTTCAAAGATAATGTAAGATGTGGATTATTACTAACACCTCCATGTGTGTATACATCTCAACACACAAATTACCATCACACTATCAAAATCACCGCTCCACCCTTTCCTGCCCCCCTCCCTTTCCCTTCCCTCTGGTGACCTTCAGTTTTCACAGCCTAGGACAATTTTTATCTCACATTTAAATTTAGAATTGCTGCAGGGAGGTGCGAGAAATTTAAGAGAATGACTTTATAACTACCTAGAAAATGTGTTTTAGAGCAAGATCAACTGCATTTTGTTAGGAAAATGTTTCAAAGGAGGAAAAGTAAGATCTATAATGTTGAATGCTAATAAAGGATATAACAGCTCCTTGTGATTTATATGAAAGGGAAAAGACTAGAAAATTTCCATGAGTTCTGAAAGTTATCATTTTAAGAATCAACCACCTTTAGGTAAGTTAGTTTGTCACATTTGACATCAGTAGTTTTCAGTGGCTTAATTAGTTCAGCAACATCTGCAGAAAATCTTACGCCAGCTTTGCAATAGAACTTCTCACATAGGCAAAATATTCTTCCATTGGTAAGCTAGATAGTTTATCAGCTTTTTCCCTAATTAGTAAAATCTCCTAGGTTTTCTTAGATTTTAAAATCCTGAGCATACGTTCTGCTGGAAATGTGCTTAGTTATGATTAAAATATATGAGGATAGCTTCTAGAATATTTTAGAACAACAATAATTAGCAGAAAATTTAAAAAAAGAAAATGAAAGCTATTGGAACATAAGAAACCTTGATTAGAACCTAGAGATTAGTAGATCAGAAAAGTAAGGGTTTGGGGAACATCCTTGTGGAAGCTTTTTGACCTCAGAGAGTTGTTTTGCTATTTAGGCACTGGGACTTTCTTCAAATGTGACTTATTCCATTGACCTGATTGTAAAGTCGCTTTGGCTCCTGTTGATTCACCTGACATTTGGAGACAATGTGAAGCAAATGTCATGTTGGCAAGCTGGGCAGAAGAAAGGAGCTGTTGGAATCAGTTTCAGAATTAATTTAATTGGTTTTAATTTTCAATAAAAAAAAGAAAAGAAGAGTGAAATTTCTGATGAAATGGGTAGACCAGATTTGTCTCATTTCCAGAGAAAGCCAATTGAATTGCATATCCTCCTGCCATTTTACCCTCCAATAGAGGGAAACAAGTGAACCGTGTGTTGCTTTGGACTCTTCATCACTCAGAAGACTCTAGTTTGAAAATCATCCAAGCTACTTGTTTCTTCTCTTTCTTTTGGTGCCTGACTTGACCACTTATTTTATTATCAGAGGGAGATAAAAAAGAATGAAGAAGCCAGTTCTGATTATAAAGAACAATTATAAGAAGTGATGTACTGAGGTTAGAAATGAAATGTAAGACAAAATAGTCTGTCATTTAAAAATATGCTTTATTTTTTGTCCTATTGCTTGTAAATGTTAAGTTCTTCAAGTTCAACTTTGTGTAAAGCTACATCCTGCTTAAACATTTAAAAATATTTCTATACATCTGAAACACTTAGCTTTAATATAATTATATAATATTGTATGATGAGATTTTCTTTTTATAACTAATAGATACCTGATTTGACTTATAATTGCCAATTTTAAGCTGGCAATTAATTTAATTATTTGAATTATTGTATATTGGCATATACAATAATTATATACACATTTTTATTTTCCAGATCATTACTAGATTATTTTTAAGATCTTTCATTATCCCAATGATAATGTCTTTTCTAAACATTTATCTTAGAATACTAGATTTGTCTATATGATCTAATCATTTATGAAGTGATTTAGAGCTCTTTTTTCCAACACCTTAAAATATAATCAGAATTACAGTGTTGAGAAGAATGTGGATAAAACATAATAATCTACCTCTTCATGTAGTTGTTCGAAGAGATAAGTGATTAAAATAAATTTGAAAAATATTAAATCTAGTTACTCTCTATTACCTCCTTGTTCATTGTACAAAGTAAACTTGTGCTCAAGAGGCCTTAGTTGTTTAAAATTGATGTTAAATAGTGAATGTTTGATTTCATTAGCTATGGATGCCAAATACTATGATCTAATAAGAAAAGTGAGGGTATACAACTCTCCTTTTAATTCATTGAAAACATCAGGACCTTGTGGGATGAGTATGGAATAGAGGACCTTGTAGGATGAGTATGGAATAGGGCTTGAAGCCTGGCTTCATCACCTTGGTCCAACTCCCCAGCATCTCTGTGCCTCAGGTTCTTTCTCTCAAAACCAGAGGTAGTGATAGTTGCTGCCACATAGACTGTTGTGAAATAAATCTAAAATATTTCAAACAGTCCCAGGCAGATTGTGACAAGTAGATCTTAGTAAATGACGCTGAGCAATAGTAATGAAAGATAACTGTTTTGTATGTGGAAGTCATACATATAGTTTCTTTCTCTTTTTAACTTAACCTCTGACAAACCTTAAACTTCTAACAATCCCTGTAAATAAAATGGTATTTAAATATTGCAAATATATTTTAATATTCTTTATTAATTTTATGTCTTCTTAATTCCTGGAGTGGGGAACATGATTGCAAGAATAGTGTCATCTTCTAGCTCCTGTAACAGAACCATTGTATATGTCTTGTTATAAATAATGGAGGGCCCAAGCAATACTACAGTGGGTAGGGGTTTTGCCGGGTTCAATCCCCAGCACCCTGTACCTGAGCACTGCCAGGAGGGATCCCTGAGTGCAGAGCCAGGAGTAAGTCATGAGCACTACTTGGTATGGCACAAAACAAAAAAAAAATGAATAAATACTAACTTCAAAAGTACATATATTATATACTTGTTACCAGTATAGGGTGTTATTATTTGCTAAAGATATGATCATATTCTTGTATGATCATAGCCAATAGCTATTATCCTGTTTATTAATTTTTATTTATACTTCTTTTGAGGTTATCTTATAGAATGAATTTTATTTTGAGAAGCTTATAGTCACAGATAAAGCTTCATCCTTTAGAATTCAGTTCATTTCATTTCACATAAGAGATTCGGGTTCAATCATTCAAAACTGACACTAGCACTTTTTATATAAGGCGTTCCTGGCATGACCTTTAAGAAAGAAAAACTACCCAGTGATTCCTTTTGGGGAGTGGGGAGGAGGTTTACCAAGAAGTAATCAGGAGTCACTCCAGCTAGTTCTAGGGGCTATAATTCATAAAGCCATTTCCCTGTCCCCCAACCCAGTGATTTCTTAATAGTTCCATACCATGACCTTTCCTACTTCTTTTTTCACTTTTTGAAAACAAATGGGGGGCTCACCTGGCAATGCTCAGTGCTTATCTTTTCCCTGCACTTAAGAATTACTCCTTGGGGCTGGAGAGATAGCACAGCGGGTAGGGCGTTTACCTTGCACGTGGCCGACCCAGGTTCGATTCCCAGCATCCCACATGGTCCCCTGAGCACCACCAGGAGTAATTCCTGAGTGCAGAGCCAGGAGTAACCCCCTGTGCATCGCCAGGTGTGACCCAAAAAGCAAAAAAATAAAGAAATTACTCCTGGTGGTATTTGGGAAGTGGGGGAATCGGACCCTGGTTGTCTACATGCAAGTCAAGTGCCCTATCTGCTGTCCTGTCACGCCAGCCTCTAATTTTTATTTATTTTTGATAGATTCTTATTTTATTAAAAAAATTTTATTCTTAAATTTCTTATTTATGTTCATATGAATTTTGAGCTTCCAAGTATATAATTAAGTTAAAGGTACAGAAAATTAACATAGTAATTACTTGCTTTACATAGTGATAAAATATATACCTTTTCTGAATTGATATTCATGGTTACTATAAGAATTCTTATTTCAGAGATAAAGTTCATGAAAATTAGTATAATTTTTAAATCAGTTTTTCAAAATGCAAATCAATGTTATAGGAAAAATTCAGGTATTGGGATGAAGCCCTGAGCACTGCTTTTAAAGTGACAGAATAATTTAGAATTAGAACCAATAATACTGTTTACTGAATTATGTTTTTTTCTGATTTACTTTAATGAAACTATAAAATATTTCAAATGTGAGTACCTTATGTTGATATTTTTCTCTTTTAAATCCAATCACTATACAAAGCATAAAATTTTTATTCTTTAAACTTTTGCAGGTTGACTTTAGGTTGACCTTGCGACCACTCACTACCTGGTGCCGTGTAATCCCATCAGCGGCCAAGACTCAGAGACTATAAAATCCAGATCCTGGAACCGCGCGGCCGCATTTGCGGCCGCGCAACATGTTATCAGAACTTTTTTTTATGACATCTTATTGTCTCATTCCTACTTTGGACAAACTTGCAGGCTATCGAATGTAGCCTGCCCACAGGGCAGAGTCTGGCAAACTCCCCGTGGCGTACCAAATATGCCAAATACCAGTAACAATGATGGGTCTCATTCTCCTAAAGAGCCTTGAATATAATCTCAGGGCTAGGATGAAAGAGACGTTACTGGGGCCTGCTCGAGGCAATCAACGAATAACAGAATGATGAAAACTTTTGCAATTTCAGGTTTTCTGTGTAATTTTTAAACTTTAATGAAACTTTTTATAAAATTTCTTTAAGTAGAAAAGTGGAACTGACTATATAGTACAGGGGTTTCTGCAGATAACCCCAGTTTGATCCCTTGCACTTCATGTGGTCTGCCTAGTACTGCAAGGAGTGATTCCTGAGCACAGAGCCAGGAGTAATCCCTGAGCATCACCAGGCATCACCCCCAAATTAATAAACACATAAATAGAAAACAGACTCTTGCCCGAGAACAGGTGACTTTTAGAATAAAGAAATTATGTCGGGGGCTGGAGCGATAGCACAGCGGGTAGGGCGTTTGCTTTGCATGCAGCCAACCTGGATTCGATTCCCAGCATCCCATATGGTCCCCTGAGCACCGCCAGGAGTGATTCCTGAGTGCAGAGCCAGGAGTAACCCCTGTGCATCACCAGTTGTGACCCAAAAAAGCAAAGAAAAAAAAGAAAGAAAGAAACTGGTACATGTACACAATGGAATACTGCACAGCCAACAGGAAAAATGAAGTCTTGAAATTTGCTTATAAATGGATAGACATGGAGAGTATCGAATGCACAGGAGAAAAAGTTTCGAGTAGTATTTTATCAGTCTTTTCTCTCCAGTTGTGATTGAAGTGGCTCTTTAGGAATTGACTTTACTGTAAATTGAATGTCAAGAATAACAAGCTAATAACACGAGAGTGTGAATTTCCCATCACTAATTTCATTCTGCCACCGAATATGTAGTATGTGTTTTGAGGAAGTGAGAGCTGTTTTTTTCTATAGGTCACTAAGATACCATGCTGTGTTTTATTTTTTAATTCTTAAAAATTAAAAATAGGAGCCACATCAGTAGTGCTTAGCTTAGCGCCATGGTCCTCTGGGATCCATTGGACTACACTCAGCAATGTTGGGATTGGAGACAGAGATGCGATTTCCAGGATCAAACTCAGAGTCCTGCGTATGCTAGGCATGTGCTACCACTTAAGCTATCTCTCTTGCCCTCATGCTGCGTTTTATATGCCGGATATGCAGTTCATTTATCAAGTATTTGATTGATTTGATTGTAGTATCTATGCTCAAGTTTTGAAAAGCAATTATATTCTAAGACAAATTTTTCACCAGTTTAAAAACAGTATAATAGATTCATGGATTTATCCCTGAGGCATGAATTTTAATTTGCCTGTGACACTCTAAATTTTATGGGATAAATTTTTTGTAAATGAGGTTTTATACTTCAAAATATTTCCAGTTACTTCATTTTTCTGATGCTTTCTGTTTCTTAGGGTATGTATATTAAATCAACATATGATGGCCTTCATGTTATTACTGGGACTACAGAAAATGTAAGTATTATAATATTTCAAATTTTGACATAAGTTTTTCCTTTAATGTTAAATAACATATCTCATATAATTGAAATTGACTTCTTTTTCAGTTTTTTTTCACTGAGATTCTTTTAAGGACATAAAGCTCAAATGGTGTTGTGAGTTCATGAGTACAAGATTAGAGAATTTATCATTTTACTTAGTTTACAATAGCTATTTATTTAAAGTGAGTTAGATGTTTTCTGTTGATAGCCATAGATTTATCTTTGTTAAGTATACTCTGATCATGAGAAGTTATTGTGACATCTAAAAAAATCCCCTTCCACCTATCAAGTAATTATACTAAGAAACTAAACACATGTAAAGATACATGTATTAGTAAGGATTTCTGACAGCTATCAGTATGACTCAACTTAATTCAGTAGAGAAGATGCATAAAATAGCTGTGTTTTTCACAGTGAGGACCTTTCCTTGACCATTATTGTCAGCCTCCTATGGAAAATTGTAAGATATGAAAATTTGGGGGTCCTACCCAGACCTACTGAATCAGTAACTCTGGAGCCCAGCCTGTTACTTAATATGAGCATCTGTTTTCCCAGGTGATTCTGAAGCATGCTAAAGCTTGAGAACCACTGCAGAGAGTGGATCTAAATATCCTAGAATTAGAATCTGCAACTCATTCTGCATCTTAATTGCAGTGTAATTTTTGGCAAGTCACTTCCCTTCTCATTGCTTTAGTTACCTCAACTGTAAATTCAAAATAACATAATCTGCTCTATACCTCGTTAGGTTTTGAAAAATCATATAAGTGTATTAATATTATTTACTGCTATCAAAGACTGTGTTATAAAGAGCAATAGAAATATGAAGAGATCTTGCTGGGCATCACTATGTTCAGTATAATACATGTGACTAGCATAATATTAACTATTATTCTTGCATTTGGTTGTACCAGATTTCCATTCTACTGCTTTAAGCAAGTGCTAAGCAATATTTTTTCTTTAGAAATTCTGACAAATTGTAGGTTTATGTGTGTCCCTTGGAAGAAGACCTAAGTATAATTAGTTTAGTTTGAAATTATTATCGATAGCAACATTTTACCAACCTTTTCTTTTAAAAATGAACATTCTTTCCTTCCAGTTCACCTATTTCTTTAATCATTTGTTTATTTTTCCCTCTGCTTTTTCTTGTTTTCTTGTAAAGATGACATGCAGAATATGGATTGCAAATGAAGTGCTATAATCACTTCGGTTTTTTGACTCAAAGTATGATAGTGAATTATGAAATCAAGACTATCAGTTAGAGACTAAAGAGATACTATTGGTGTTAAGGCTTTTATTTTGCATTTGACTGGCCATCGTTCGATCCTGGCACTACAGATGGTACTTTGAGCACTGCTAGGAGTGATCCCTGAGCATGAAACCCTAAGCACCGTCATATGTGGCTCACCCCTAAGTCAATTAAATTGCAAATTTTTGGACACTGAATCTCCATAATGGTTCTGTATGAGAACAGGCACTAGAAACTCCATCTAGTTCTCCACAAAATTCTTAGATCATTTCACCTTTGCTTCTGTCTTCTCCCTGACATTAAGAAATGGTCTTTAAACTGTGTGCTAATGTTAAACAAAGATTGAAGCACAAATGAGAAAAGAACAAACAGCAGGGGTCCCATTCCCTCATGGTATCATGTAGACCACTAAAAGTCAATGTTGTGTCGTGATTTGATCCTAATTTTTACAAAGAATTGGTTGGAATGCTTAATGCTTTATCAGACCACTGACCTCAGCAGGATATGGCATGACTGGCTTTTTTCCCCACACCAGAACACTATCCTTTACTGCTTTTGTTCACTTCCTCTACAAGTCCTTGATAAATCCCAACCCTATCACCCCAAATTGAGAGTTAAGATGTTGCTGGGACAACACCACTATCTTCTCAGGTGGATAGCATTCGAATAAAATTTGCTTTCCCCCTCACAAAAAAATAGAATATCAGTTAGCTACAAATTTTGAACTACTTAAAACTATAAAGGAGATAAGATACTGTAAAATATATTCTTATCGCTGAAAACACAATAATTCTCACTTTTTGTACATTTGATCATTTATTCATTTTCTTGACTGACAAATTTAAACTACCTTGTTAGTCCGTGAAAAATCTAAGTTAGGGCTTCATCTATGAAAAGTGGGTAGTAAAAGTTTGTATAGAGGGAGAATTAAAAAATGGTAAGTGTTGAAAAGTGAAATCAAAGAAGGAATCACAAAGAGTGATTTTGAACTGAATCTTGAAGAATTGGTAGAAACATATCTCTAGATTTTCTTGTGTCTGTAAAAATGTTGAATACTGTAGTACTTTATTCATGTTAGCTACTCAGTAATATGCAATACATGGTCAAAGAAAATTTAATACTGTGAGTAATTTAGATATAAGCCATATATTAATAGTTCATTTAATTCTTTTTTAAAAGTATTTCATCGTTTTTTATCTCTTCTGTTATTTGTAATTAGGAGATTGAGACTTAATAAAGCCGTATTGAGTCTTAATAAAACTGTTCACTAAAGTAAGTTGTTTTGTTTTTCTGTGCCATAGAACTATGTTGGACAACAAAATGTGCATTTTATGCAAAGTGATAGCGAGACCTCCTTTTAGTATTGGAAGTCTGTGGTTTATTTAAAACTTCCTTTTACTATCTGTTCAAAAATCTAGTTTAATTTCCTTGAATATTTTTGTAACTATCTTATAGTTTACATCATGACTAAAGCCATTAATTGGATACTTTTTCTTCCATATTCTTTTGCTAGATCAGTTCTGAGCCAAGTAGCAAGGGCTGAGAGGCATAACTCTATTAATGTTTTACAAACTTTACAGAATTGTTACATTCTTGGACCCTGACAGCTAGTACAGTGTATAAGGCACTTGCCTTGCAGGCTGTTGATTCAAGTTCTATCTCCACCACCCCAGATGGTCTCCTAAACACCATCAGGAGTGATCCCTGAGCTAAGATCCAGGAGTAATCCTGAGCACCACTGGGTGGGGTCCCAAAACCTACTCACCCCCAAAACAGAATCTTTGCATTCTTTTAAATTGCTATTTGTCTAATTATTTCCATCTCCTAAAGGTGCTAGGAAATAATACATTTTTTCTTGTTATGACATCATACTTAAGTTTGGGCTCACAGCTGAGATGACTATGCGCTTTGAATAGTATACTTATTACACGATAAATTGGAGTTCCCTAGTATATCATCTTCTCTTGATTAATAACTTATGGTAAATAATTTTATTGTAACTTTCAAAATTTGTTGAATTGAGGTTAGTATTATTTTAAGACATCCATTTTTAAGATAATTGGAATAGTAATAAAAGATAAAGGAAATTATGGGATATATCCACCACTAAATGGATTGAACTACTTCAACTCTGTCTGGTAGAATACGTCACAGAGAGTGAGACAGATTTAGTGCTTCTGAGCAAACAAAGCAAGCTAAACTCAACAACCTTGAGATAGGGGCAGCGTGGGATAATTATTTAGTTTGGCATCACCCTGGAACCCATCATCAGGGCCATTCTCTAACAAACACATTGCTGAGTTAAACATATATGCTGTGAACAAAGACTTTAATAATGATTTAGCTTTGGCCATAGGATGATCAGCAATTCACAAGTACCTTTAATATATAGCATTGAAGTTATGGTAATTAAGTAAGCCCCAGCAGGATGTTTACTACTTGCTGCACATTTGAGGCCTCCATTATCCAAACTACACTGAACATGTTTTACCCAGGGGACTTTCAGAACCTTGGGAATTTTATTAAAGATAGGGACAATTTCCTACACAACTAACTTTTTAAAAGCAAATCATGGCCTGGAGAGATAGTACAGGGCTTCAGTAAAAAAAAAGAAAGAAAGAAAAAGAAAAAGAAACCCTACTTCAGGGTCTCAAAAGTAATATTTTACTTTGCAGATTTCATCACTATATCATTCGCCCTGAGCTAATGACTATGTACCAGTGTTTGTAGTTATATTTAATAAACTAGTACCTCCTTAAAGGGGATATTTTTCATAAAAATACATTTTCTTCATATCCACAAGTATAACACATATTATCAAAATTTCTAATACTATATATAATCAATCTGCCATCATGGATGGTAAAATAAGGATACGGTTTTAAATTCATTGCCCAGACCTTTAATATTATAAAATGTCTCAAAAATGTCTATCTTAAATCTCATTTTGGTTTTTTGTAGTCTTCATAAACTTGTTAACATTTATCCCCCAAAGTTGGGCGGTTTTGCTTGTTTGTTTTTATTTTTAATTCCATATGGGAAGAATGAAAAATGTTGTAGTTATGACATCCTGTAGAAATGTTGGCAGTTTATTTAGTGCAGGCTTTTTGCCAGTATATTATATCAGATGATGCCTAGAAATAGGATGCTATTTTTTTTAGATTTAGGGAGGTAGTGTTATATAATGCAGCTATGCTAATTTTTGTCCATCCTTTAGTTTGCTTTTATCAGTTAATAAGAATTTATATTATTATTGAATAACTGAATTATATTTTTCAATTAACAAAGCTTTGAAAGCATGTACTTGAAAATATGAAATTGCCAAACCTAATGCAAATAATTTCTATTAAATTAAAATAATAACAATTTTAAAAAATAATTTTCTGAGATATGTATTTGAAGCATTTGCATAGTAGGGCTGTCTGTATGTAATTTGAAAAAATTAATACCAATTATTTTTCTTTTACGCTCCAACAGATATACTGGTGTTTTGTAACCTAAGTATTTGTATTTTGTTTTACAATTCTCCTTTCTGTCAGCATACTGTAAACAGTATATTAAATTCTAGTAAATACTTTGTTAGCTTAGTTCTCAAATATTGCTATTCAAGATCTGATTTGGAGAGATAAACTTATTATATTATTTCAGAAAGAATAAATGACTTATAAAGTTTATATTCTTTATCATTTTCTTTATGTTAATTTAGTCACCTGCAGATCGGTGCAAGAAAATTCATGCTGGCGATGAAGTAATTCAAGTTAATCATCAGACTGTGGTATGTATAATTATGTTACGAGTCAGTGGGGAGAAACTAATATAAAGATTTGTTAAAGCTGTAAAAGAATACCAATGAAGTGAAATGCCTGTGTGTGTATAAATTGATGAATAGCCTTTTAAAAAATAACTGAATAGCTATTCTTAATTAGGTAGAGTATAAAGCATGGTCTTAAGGAAACTCAGGAAATACTGGGATGATTGTATTCAGTTATGTGTTTCTATAAGGAAAGTGCAGGATAGCAAATGCCCTATGAATTGAGTTATTAATTTCAGAATAGAAATTAAAGTGATGCATTCAAATTCAACCTTTCTTTAATATAACTTTCAGGTTTCATTTTGCAAATTAAAGTCATCTACTAGGCATAGTAGATATGTTCTATAAATTATACTTTCATTTCTTTATTTTGATGTTCATTCAATGTAATGTCTGGTATGTTTTTATTTGTTTTTTTTTTAAACGTTGATTCCTTAAACAAGTCTACTTTTGAATAGCTGAATTGACTATTATACCAAGACTGCTGTTTCCATTTTAACAGTATTGCACTCAACTAAATAAATTCTTGGAACGTTTTTGTTCTCTGAAACTCATGAATTTTTTTTTCTAGTCTGTGAATGACAGTGGTAATCAATGCTGATGGTAGATTTTTTAATCTCATATACTCATGATAAATCTTTGTTTGTCTCAGTTGGACCATTTTTGTCTCTGTTGATTAACTTTGTTCAGTCTCTGTTAAAATAGTGTATTGTATAAGAACAAAAGATGCTAAAATAGTCTAATTATTAATGTAATAATCCATATTTGAAAAGAATGTTACATTTTACTGCTAGACTGCTCACTAACTCTTCAGAGAGAATAATTATTTCTTCTTGTACATTTTAACTAAATTTTATTTTGCATGCTCTAATCATAGAAGAAAACTTTTCTTTGAAAAGTTTTTTTCTTTTTCAAAGAAAACTTTTCAAAGAAGAAAACTTTTCAAAGGCTACATTTGGGGGGAGGTAAGAAAACTTGTGTGAAAAGATTAATCTTTCTCAATGATTCATATCTTAGGCAGAAACTATTTCATTTTCAGATTTAAATAAACAGAGAGCCTTGTGATATTTTGGACAGATTCTTGATAATTAAAATTCTTCAATTTGTCCTTTAAGTGAATACAATTTAATGGAAGATTAAATAATTATACATGTGTGTTTAAGGTTAATTACTGATTAATGCTGAATGCTGGTAATCAACAAAGCCTTTTAATGCTGTAACGTTGTGATGCATAGGTGATGAGAAAGTTCTTATTGCTAGAGACCATATAAGGTGGTTTCTCTGACTAAAGTTTCTTATCCCTCAGGATGAGGATTTAGGGATTGGGGTAAGGGAACTAATCGCCTCAGTAGACAGGCAGATTCTTACACTTCTGATGTCCATCCTGCATCTTAAAAAGTATGACATGTTGGACAGCTGTTTCAATTTTCAATTGGTTAATTCTAACAAGATAGAAGTTAGTGTCTAACAAAAAAATGAAATTGTTTAAAGAATTGTTTAACGTCTCTAAAAACTACAAATAAATTCATAAAAATCTATGTGGATCAGTGATATGTAAATAGGTGAGTGTAAATACATGTTTGCCTCATGAAAATATTATAAAATACAGTAAACTACACAGAATGAGTATTGGGGGGAATCTGGCTTCCATTTATTTCTTCTGAAATTGACTTACAGCTTTAGTGAATTTATGGGAACTATTTAAGCATCAGCTTACCTTCTAATAATAATAATGTAGCCAATACCTACTGAGTTCTTACAGTGTTCTTTAGCATCTCACTAAGTATTTTACATATTTTATACTACTGTTTTGTAAAATAATCTTAAAAGACATTATGTGTCAAGATTGAGACTGCTAATTATTAATTCACCTACAGACCCAAAGCTCTCTGACTCCAAGGACCATGTTCTTACTTCAGTTTTATTCTATTTTCTCCCAAATATTCAGATTATAAAATTTCTCAGTGAAAGGCAAAAGAAAATTACCAACATATAATTAAGCCTCATGATTTACTAGAACCAAGGGCAAGAGACTAGGAGAACAAGTGCGAATTTTCATAACTTGGGACAGTGAATGAGATGAACTGAAATTAGAAAGGGAGTTAAAAATCTCACTTTATTGACACTTCCTCACTTCTCCTTTACTTATTTTTTTTTACAGTTCCAAAACTTTCATGTTTGAGTTTCAATCAAACAATGACCGATCACCCCATCCCGCCACCAGTGTACATTTCCCACTACTTGCTCCTTTATTTAGTCATGTCAAATGCCAAGCACAATGCCGGCTTCACATTAGGAATTTAAGAAAAATTAACTTTCCAATCTCCCTGCCTCTCTTTTACCAGCCATAACAATTGGGCCAATAGCAGTCCAGTGTTTGACAGACAGGCATAGAGACTACAGATTGATTTTAGATTTATAACAAAGACACTTACTGATAGGAAAAGATGTTGAATTCGATGAAAGTAACCTTACTTAATAATGTAATGGCTAGTAAATTTTCTTCTTTGTGCTGAAACGAGAGGCATGCTGTGCCAGAATGGTGCATTTTCTGTTCTCTTTTTCTCGCTGTAGCTTGCATTGTGGTCTGTACTGTACTTCTTACTAGACAATATACCAGATGATAAAATAGAAATTTTTGGATTACATTATTATGAAATATTAGGTAGGCAGATAAATTAATTCAAACAACTATTAAGTATTTGTAGTTTACAATTCTTTGTTTTATCTTTATATTAATTACCATAAACACTGTGTATTACATGATAGTAAATTGCATTAGAGTCTGTCCTAATACATTTGAAATAGATTTTAATATATTTTAGTCCTTAAACTGACCAAAAATGAGATATATAAGTATCGTTCTATATCAATTTGGACTCAGTACTAAAAAACATGTTAAACTGTGTTATTTTGGATATTAACAGCTCAGTATTTTCCTGTAATTGTAAGTTTCCTACTGCTACCCTTTGTAATATATGATAGAAAAATATTGATAACTGTTCACTTTAAAATGCATAGAAAGGCAATTTAACAATTTTCTCTGAGTCTGAGAAATTTGAATCAATCACAGATAAATTCAAATACTATTTTTTAAAATTGTTTGTGGTATATCGTCAAGCTGTTCGATTAGATATGTGTACGTATTTCTAATCTGTTCTTTAAAAAGACTTAATTTTCTTATTTGAAATGAAACTGAAAGTTTTATGTCCTTTTTCATGTTGCTATATTCTTTATTATAAGTGACTTTTGCACTTTTCAAATCAACCTACTTCTGTGGCTGACAAACTGGCGGCCAAGTAGAGAGAAGAAAAAATCGTGAACATCCAAGCAATGCAGACTGAGCCCAATTGCATGTCCTCCCTGCCACTGGAGATCCAACTCCTCAAAGACTGCTGGAATATCTCAAGATTTTTTTCACTTCATCTGCCACTACATTCCTCTCTCTGGGAGATTCCTCAGCATGGTTTGAACCAACAACTGTGCTCTCATGATTCACTATTACCGTGGTTTTTTTTAACTGATGAGACTACTGAAACTTATTAAAATTATTTGAGCATATTCCTAATGCATCTGTTAAATTTCATATTAATACTGTTTTTTGTGTGTAAGTGTTTTAAGAATTCTACCCATACTAAAAACAAATACCTTCTTCTAAGGAATAGATGTTAAAAAGAGTGGCATATGTGATTGTTGGATCTAGCATTTGGAAATTTTCCCTTTTATTTTGTGTAAATATTAAAGCATTAACTATTATTTTGAAAAGTCTTTTAGAACCTGGGGACTACATTCTGGCAAGAAATGATTTAATTGATGTGAATATAAAGGCTACTGTAATAGAAACTGGCCAGGCTGAGATAGTCAAAAAGAATAGAGAGAGCAGCTTGTTGAGAATAAGATGTTGGGCATTGATTAGTGTTGAGTTGGGAGAATAGTATAAGCTATTGGTTTTTATTTCCCCCAGATGGTCAACGTGTCTGAACAATACTTAGAGGGGGCTTGGGTAAAGGAATAAATTGAAGGACTGTTGAGTCATCGGGGAAGGTCATTCTAACCTCATATGTATTCATTCTCCCTTATTCTTACTATAGATTCTCATATTTTCCTCTATTTTCATCATTCTTACCCTCAATCCCCAAACAATAAAATTATTGTTCACTGGAGAATCCCACATAATGAGAAGAGATGGGGATGTCATGACATTAAAATATACCTCTCCACTACCCCATGTCTGGACTTCAGCAGCAAGGAATGACTCATCAAGTGGAATCAATACCATAATATGGGATAACCCCACATGAACTCTCACTCTTTTTAAATTTACTAACTTGTTGTCTTATTTTTCAGATATTTCTTCTAGTTCCATCTTCTTTTCCTTTTCTTTGCCATCTTTATCTCTCTTCTCACTTGACTTTCATCTCCATTTCTCTTCATCATTTTTTTTGTTTTGCTAGCTTTGTTCTTTCTCAGAAAAGAGTCTTATGATTTAATTCTTTGAATCCCACATATTGAAACCTAAATTCTCAAATGACAGTCAGTAATTTTGGTGCATCACACCTTATTCTTGCAAATAGATGATGTTGCTGGGATACAGAGATTGAGGATATTAGCATGGTGTTTAACATTGTTTAGCATTGTTTAGTAAACGATTGTGATAATACCCTCAAGAAACTGTTAGGCATAAAAAGAAAAAAGTATTCTAAAATAAAGCAAGTGAATTTTTGTCTTTGGAAGAAAAATGAAAAATCATAACATGATATTTACAAAAATAAAGGAAGCAGTTCAATTATTCCTAGAATATTTACTTCATATTTTAATTTAAATTGTGTTGGTGAGACGGTAATAGTTTATTTATATTGAACAGTGTCAATTTCATAAGAATGTGTGTAAACAGGTTTTGAAGTATACATATTGATAATGCCTTATTTTTCCACTAGAAATCAATTATTTTGTATTTAATACAAGATTTATGTCTTTGTGTTATCAAACTAAAATTTCCCCAAGTCTTTATGTAAATGATACAAGTTGTATAATACATTAATAATGGTTATCTCCCGTTAATCACTTTATTTTTTTCAGCAGACCTCTGAATTCTGATTTGTTTCGTTTTTATGCATTTCTTTCTAGCTTCTCCAGGAATAGAGTAATTGCTTTAACAATGGTTACTCTCATTTATTTTTTAGAATGTATCAACATCAACAGAAAATATAATATTTGTAATTTAAAATTTTCTTGTGACTGTTTTGTAAACTTAAAATTTATAAGTTGACTTGTGCCCACGTTAACTCTGACTTATAACGTATTTAAATCATTTGCAAACAAGTTTCAATAACTTAAGCCGTGAGTTGTTTGGTTGGATTTTTGGGCCACAGCCACTCATAACTTATTCCTGGCTTAGTGTTTAGGGGTCACTCCCAGCAGTGCTCAGTGGATCACGTGCGCCAAAGATCAAACCTGGGCCTCTTGCATGTGAAGTGTCTTCTCCCACCTTCTGAGCTATTTCTCCTGCCCCTAATATTAGCTCTTTTCCCCTTTTATCAAAACGTCGGTAGGCATCCAATCACAATTGCTTAATCTACTTTCTCTCTGTCATAGGTCTGAGCAGTTGGTAAATAAATTTTTTGCTGATTTGTTGAATAATTGAAAGTACTGTTTTTACACTACACTAGATCACCTCGTTTATAGGAAATTTTAGAGATAAAAACAATAATCTTAACATTTTGTTTTGCTTCATTTAGCCCTACTTTTCAAATACAGGCTTTCCTCCATTAAATTTAACCTTCTGATATGGCATGGTAGATATTTTAGCCACTGATTATTTTTACATCTCATAACCTTAATACTGGCAGCAAATGATGGCAAAAAGTGCTCTATAGCTCCATTTAAGTTGCTTTTTAGTCTGAGTTGCTGCAATTCTAGTAAAACGATTTTGTGAATACTTTTAAAATGTAACCTATATTAGAGAAGTTCTCAAAGTAAATAGTTTGATACTGTTGATGTATGTACTTATATGCTCGGAGTTTTATTTTGTTTTGATAAAACACCTGTTACAGCATTTGCTAGTACTTTAAGATGTGCATAGCTTCATAAAATATCTGATGTTAGATCTGGAGAGATAGTAGAGAGTAAGGTACTTGCCTTGCATGCAACTGACACTTGTTCAATCCCTGGAACAGCGGATGGTCCTCTGGACACCATCAAGGGTGAGCACAGAGCTAGGAGTAATCTATGAGCACCACCGGGTGGGGCCCAAAGGTAAAATGCAAAAGGCCTACCTGTAAATGGCATTTTAAAATTATTAATAGTAATAGAACTGGGATATGGCTCAGTGGTAGAGTACTTGCCTTTCATGTATGAGGCAGTCCACACACATTACAACCAAATCTGTAAATTGTTAAGCATGTTAATTTTTCACTAGAAATGATTTGAATACTTTTAATTACTTTATTTAACTTGGCTTCCTAAATTAAATTTAAGCATGAATTTTTAATAAGTATAGGTGTTTTTTTTAAATTTTGCCTCAGAACTCTCATAGTATGAGTGATTGATTTTAGGTAACAGTGATTTATTTCATCCCTCACCTTTGGTTACTGGAAACTTTTAATTTTAAAATATATTTGTACATCCAGTGCCTATAAGAACAGAAATTAAATATAGGAAGGAATAGACGGAAAGCAATAATTTCAAAATATAGGAAAATATTAGAATTTTTAATTAACTCATTAATTATATTGATTAAAATATTAGATTAAAAATATCACTATGCTTTAAACACATTTTATAAGCTTTCTGGAGAATAAGGTTTTGTGGCATGATTTAAAATTCACCTTCACAGTCTTCCTCTTCCACCTCCCAATTAAGAGTGGCTTTCAGCCTCATTCAATTTTATCTTTTGGTGTTGTCAAAGGAAACTGTGAGGAAATAAATAAAAACATGAAAATGGATGAATAAAAATAGATGAAGAAATAAAAATAAAATAGACTTTGGTTTAGTTTTCTATAGCGTGCATGAATATAAACTTTAGTCCCCTCTCCCAAAAAAATAAGCTGTTGGCTTCCAGAGGATCCAGAATTACCAAATACTACATTGAAATGCAAGAAGGTAAAGAGATACATGTTCAGATGCTAAATTATATGTATTTAACATTGTTGAATCATTTTACCACAAAAGAAAAAAAACACCAGGATGTAAGTTAAATTAAAGTAATAGGAGATAATACAAATAACAGAATATGGAAATGTATCACTTTTTGTAAAAACTGTGTGGATGATTAATAAAAGAAAAATTATGATTACTGTTTTCTTCCTCCCTAGGTATACTTCATAAGCTAATCAAGGAATTCTAATTATGTATGTGACTGTGTAAGCTAGTCAAGGAATTCAGATTATATATGATTTTATATATGATTATCTGTGAAATTTACAGGACAATGTTAAGTACTAAAACGTAAAATTCAGATTTTAAAGAACACAACATGGTCTGAATTTCACAGTAAAAACACGCCGCATTAAAAAAAATGCCTTACATAATGTTGAATGTTGTCTTATTTTCCTGGATAATTTCCTTTTAAAGTATAATATGAGATGATGAGTGGCTCTGCAAATAAAGATGGGAAATTAGAGTTTTCTATAATGAAAATAAAGTTTTTAATTTATATATTCCTTATTTTCAAATGTTAGTTAATTTTATCTTCTCTCCATAGTCCCTATTTTTGAATGTTTGTTCCCTTTATCTTCTCCCCAAGACTATATGTTTAATTGTGTTTGTAAAAATAGTAATGCTAAGTCTTTATTGAAAATATATTCACCTTGGGACATATTCAGAATACACTGAGTTACCTACTTAAATTACTCTGTGATGAAGTTTAAAATTGATTTTGTTTTTCATATTCATATTTAACTGAATGCATACCCTTCAGCTTATATTCTTTTGTACTTGAACCATGGGTAATTCTCTCGTTCAGTAAATGAATGATTATGGAAAGCAACATTTGGATATCTTCAAGTGTACTATAGTTGAATATTGTAAGATTGTCTCAATATTTTGTTAAAAGTTTTAAGTTAAGGTAAAAGTTTTTAAATTGGTACTCAGAATTTAGCATTTCCAGAACCTTTGAAAAATATTGCATATCATAATTTACTTCATTATTTTTAAATTGTTTAAATTGTATAACATTGCTTCCATTAACTGTTTTGCTAAAGAAATAGGCAGTCAGTGGAATAAAACGTTTAGTTCATTACACATTTTAATAACGTTTAGCAATGCAAAAGAACAGAAAATGATAATAAATAATTCAGCACCCAAAACTTTGGCAAGCCAGCCAGTGTCATAGTCATACCATGATGGGTTGTAGATTGAATTAGATCTCTTTGGTGCTTTTAAAATAAAATCAGAAAGGATAAAAGAGCAGAAGGAGACAGAGGTGAAGTGTCACACATATCAGTATACATTGATACTGGCATAACTCACGTCTTTGAAATGTTCTTTGTGAAGTCATATCAGTTATACATTACAACCTGTGAGTAATAGCTTATATCTACACAGGAGCATGTATAAATGATACTCTGTGTGTTTGTCTTGTGAAGATAATAATTTTTTAAATATTTAAGGCAAGTTTCCATCTTCCTATGGGTATTGAGATGGTTTCTTGGAACTCCAAATAGAGGTATAAAAAGGAGAAAAGACTAAACTTCAATTCAAACTTTCATGTTTATTTGTACCTTTGATTGTGAGATCACAGAATAGAGATTTCTTAGTGTATATAAATGATTCTTCATCTGTTGTTTGAAAAACAGGGTAGGTCAAGCCCCTAACAGAGTCAGAGACAACTGCCTGCTATGTACCAAGAGAATAGGAAAATTCTCATCTCAGCACCACTAACCCCAATCCCTCTTGTTCACTTAATCTAGGCGAGGGGTTATCCTAGGACCTTCCATTTTAAGTTGCCCTTCACCTAGACACGACTGGTGTCTGCTTTAGCCTGATCAAAGAAATTACAAGCCCCATCCACAAGGAAGCAGAGTCCTCTGCCTTTTAATACTTTGGTAACTTAAATATCTCTTGGGAAATTTTAATCCTGTTTGTCTTGCCTATAAAATAACATTCCAGTGTACAACTTGAGTAATTCTCTATGAACTATTAAGTGATATTACTTATCATTTCTTGTATGCACAGAATTTTGCTACCTTAGAAGATCAGGAAGATAGTTGTTCAGTATATATAAAACAAAATTGTAAAACTCTTACTATCTATTAATAAGACATTCTTTGTAAGATGTATGTGGTTTTAAGATGTTTTTTCCATCCTGTGAACTTATATGAATGAAACATTCCATTAAATATTTATAAATAGGAACAAACTCTAACCACTATGACATATTTTTGAGCAAAAGTCTTCTTTACATTGTTTAAACACACACACACACGCACATATATAGGTGTTTGTGTATATATACATGTATATGTGATAATGCAGAGGCCTTCTTTGATAAATAAGAATTAAATCCACTATCAAATTCATTGCCATAGTCACATCACTATGAGTATAGGCCTGGATTATCTGGATATAAATGCTATTTATATCAAATGTTCACTTATAAGAAGAAATGTTTGCTTTGTAATTTGGGGTTACATATTTGTATCAGTATTTAGAATCCGGATAAAATTTCAATTTTATATTGTGGCTTTATTTTTTGTGAAGCAAGTTTTTATTGGAAGGAAACACTAAGAAAGACATAGGGGAGAGAAAGATAGGAATCTGTGCTCAGGAGAGAGCCTGGGATTGAGAGAACAAGCATATATTGTGGCTTTAATTAGAAAGCAAAGCCTCCTTAAGAGTTTCAACACATCTTATTTTCTCTAAAATATTTTATATTCTCATGCCACTTAACCTCACCAGTTGAGTAATATTGAGCACTTGTCATTTGTAAGGCACATTATTGATTACATGTATATCTGAAAACAAAACTTTGTTTTTATTCTCCAAAAGATCCCTCTGTGTGTATAGGTGGAAAGAGGAGAGGTTCGGGAAAACATGAGGCAGTTGGTGAAATATGCCACTAGGATGCAAACAGTGACTTCCATGTTTTTCACAACATGGAAATGCACTTCCAGCAGTAGACAGCTTTACAATATTTAATATGAATCTAAACCAGATAGGTATAAAAGTATACAATTGGAAGATTGCTTTTGTGAGATAGGGTTGAGAAGAACAGTGAGAACATGTAATTAGTGAGTCAGCTTTCACTTATACTGAGCTACTGATAGTTGCTAAAACTAGTGATAGTTTTTCTCAGAGCTTTCTTCTTCCACTCCATCTTCATATTCCTTTTTCCTGTCCAATCCATGAAATTCATCTTAGGTAAATAGAGTTCACCACAGGAATCGGTTAGGAGACATTTGGAAGGGCTACCACTGCACCCTATACTCATCCTATTGCGGTACTTCACTGACTTTAGCATTATTCACCTGCTCATCTCTCTCTCTGCTCTTAATGAGATGCAGAATTAACTGCATTTACCACTGCATCATGGAAAGCATACAATTACTTCCTACTGCTTTTATGAGTTATATTGAGTTCTAAAAAATATAACACTTAAATATTCTAGCAGACTGAGTCAGTGACTTTTTGAAGCTGAGAGTCTAGTACACAGGGCCTCAGAAAGTGGTTCCCTCCTCCCCCAAAAAAGGGGGAGGTCTGGAGTGATAGCACAGCCAGTAGGGCGTTTGCCTTGCATGCAGCTGACCCGGGTTCAAGGGTTCAATTCACAGCATCCCATATGGTCCCCCAAGCACCGCCAGGAGTGATTCCTGAGTGCATGAACCATGAGTAACCCCTGTGCATCGCTGGGTGTAACCCAAAAAAAAGCAAAGAAAGAAAGAAAGAAAGAAAGTGGTTCCCAGACACATCACCTTCTAAACTTATAAAAAAGATTGTGCAAGTTCTAGGGATGCACCCAGACCTACTGGATCAAAAACTCTGTAGGTCAAAATGCAGTAGTTTGATTCTAACAAACCTTTGAGAGGATAATAACACATAGAGTACCTCATTAAAGTGTAGTACTCGATGAAGTGCTAGCCATGTTGATGAATGCACTATTTGAGGGGGTGTTTTTTAAACTTTTTTTAATTGAATCACTGTGACATATACCCTTAAAAAGCTGTTCACGGTTGGATTTCAGTCATACCATGATGAATGCGCTATTTGAAAATTTTACTTCACCTGAACCTTTAGAGAACTGAGAAGAAGTTTTTGAAAGGAAAACATCTTTTACATCACAGAGCATTTTGAAATCACAAAAGACAAGAAACAAAAAGTCTAATTAGAGCTCTTAAGTCTAGCAACCATACATATACTCAAGCTGGAAGTAATGCTCTAAGAGACGTTGGTGACTAAGTTATTTTCTTTAGAACACGTGAGGATTATAAAAGAGGGAAAGGTCAGAAGCGACTTCAATTTCCAGGCTTGAAAGGATGGCATGAGGAACTTCTATTTTCAGTGAATGAGAGCAAGGAGATATGAGTGATTTGTAAGTTGTTGTATTCATTCAAACCACCTTTGGGATATTTAGAGGAAGAGGGTTGCTCTCATAGTGCTTTTTGCTTCAGGATAAAACAGACTTGAATATGAATACAGACATTACCACTTAACATACATCTGTAATCTTGATCAAGAAAATGTAATCTGTGTGGTAATGCACTTGCCTTGCACATAGTTGACCTGGATTGCAGTCCCAGTACTGCATATGGTCCACCAAGCACCATCAGGAATGTTCCAAGTGCAGGACCAGGAGTATGCCCTGAGCACTGCCAAGTGTGACCCCTCCCAATAAACAACAACAGCAAAGAAAACATAATCTATTTTTGCTACTGGTGTCTTCACATATAAAATTAATTTAATAGGTTACCTAAAGATTGTTGTAGGAATCACAGTATAAATGGGAGAAATGTGATATAGGTAAGACTCTGGTCAAATGAATTGTTGATGTTTGATTGGTAGCAGTTATTAGTATGGAGGAACTGAGGTATTGGAATATTGTTAGTTCCTGAATAGGACGCAAGGATAGAAAGTTTTAAGAGTCAAGCATGGAGATGTGTTAGTTGAAGCTCAAGAAAGACAAGAGATATTGTAAGACAGTGTGAAATATTACAGGAATTCTAGAGTAGCACATCCTAGAAGACATGATTACATTGATTCACATGAGGAGGAAACAAAGGATAGGGAGCGAGAAAGAGGTGCCAGGACCACATTCCTTTTTCAAACTAATCTGTTGTTGTATTCTATTTGCATTTTCCTACCAATTCTGCATATTAGAGTTGGAATGTAATATGGCTTTGGAAAGCAAATCATTTATTATGCATGAGAAATGTTGAAACAACTCTTGTGGATTGATTTCATTACTTCACAGTATTAGCTGATTTTTCGTTTGGATTTCTTTTAAAATGAATGGCTTTCTTCATTTGTATTTCTTCTAAATTTTTCTATCTTGTTTAATTTCTTCCCATACAATTGGATAATGCTCCTATATGCGTGGCCACTAAGATTTCTCCTTTCTGCTTTCAAAACTCACTTAGTACATAAAAACTTTTCTTTCAGTCAAGGTAACAAATAATTTAAAATCTATTTTATATTACTATTGTATCTTCACATGGTTTCTAACTTGTTTCCTGTATTTAATATTTTAAATACAGGAAAGTATAGCCTGAAGTTTAAAAGAGAAAGTGAAAAAACTAATCTTAAATGCATGCATTGATATATTTTACCTTGTTTGGCTTTTTTGTGTGGGGGGGGGGGAACTGGGTAGTCATCAAGGGTTATTCCGGGCTCTGTGCTCAGGAAGTCGCTCCTAGCAGTGCTCCGAGGACAATGCAGTTCCAGGAATTGAACTGGGGCATCCCACATCCAAAACATGCACACTAGTCCTTTGAGCTATCTCCCTGGATTTTTCCTATTTTGATGTTCCAACTTTCCTATTTTCATGTTTTACACTTAGTTCCTAATGTGGGGCTCTAGATTTCTTGAAATTATAACCTACAAACTTTATAAAAATTTCTCAAGCCATCTACTCATGCCCCCTATAATTGATGAACTACAAGTATCTGAGTATTGGTTAAAAAGAAGTGCTTAGGAGCCACAGAGATAGTACACAGGGTAAGGCACATGGCTTGCACACAGTTGGCCTCACTTCAGTCCCAACACTACATATGGTCCCGCACACACTGTCAGGAGTAATCCCTGAGCACAGTGTCAGGAGTAAACCCTGCCCAATGACAGGTATGACCCAAAACACGCAAAAATATTGGAGGTGAGGAGATAGTACAAGGGTTGAGATTCTTGCCTTGCTTCTCACCAAACTCGGTTCAGTTTCCAGCACCACCTTGTAACCTGAGTATCACCAGGTATGGCCAAAACCCCTTGATAGAACTCAAACCTGTGAATAACTCAACTAGCTTCATTCCCGTTCAGTAATTTCTATAGGAACATTTACTCAACACTTCAGTGTTTGAAATCATTCATTGAATTGAAAAACAAAAAAATAATGTAGCTCCCGACTAAGTAGAGAACACATGAATAATTTTTTTCTTGCTAATCATCCAAAAGTATAATGCACAAAGCAGATTTCATTTCCTCATAACTGCCTTTTAATGTTTTAAACAGTGTTACATTTCTGGTTCTGTACTTTTGTGGAAATTTTCTGTCTGACAAACATTCCTATGATTAAGTAATTCACGAACTGCCATTTTCTAACTGGAATACTACATGTAAATGTTCATTTACTAGGTCTGCTTTGTTGATTTTGTTTTTAAAATTAACTCATGTTTGTTGCTGACAGTCCAGGGAATAATAGCAAAAATAAAATATGAATTGTCTTTTTTATACCCCTGAACTCTAACCACTGCTAATGGTTTCATATATCTTTCTATACTTTCTGTATTTATATTATTATTTACAGAAATAGAATTAAATTACATTTGTTATTTGATAACATTTTCCACACATTTTAATATATTTTAAGCAGTACTATGGCATAAACATTGCACATTTTTAATCTTTGCTCTTTATATTTAATCACCTCCTTATGGAAGTTGAAGTAGAAATTGGGAGCCAAAGCAAGATACTTTATACAGAACCTGATGTCTCATTGTTTACTCTGCTTAAATCAATGCTGCTGTTGTATCAAAGAAAGAGGCAAGACTGACTGACTGAAATGTAAAATTTTATACCCACATTTTCTTCCATAAAAATAACATTCAGTTTTAAAATCACATTCTAGCCAAATTAACTTTATCTTCAAAAGCAGTTTCACTTTCTCATGGAAAAATAGTTGGGCTTTTTGTGCATCATATATTGAAAAATAACACACCTATAATTTAGAAAAATGGTATGCATAAAATTGGATGGGAAAATGCCATCTAACCTTAAGTCTTTCAACAACTTACAATCATCACATCATAAAATGGAAAGAAAGTGGTAAAAATCATTGTATAATTCATTGTCAAAAGTAGATATGTTTTAAAAAATGATGACAGTTACATTTTCTGCTTTAGTTTAGTACCAATTATTTAAATAAATAAAATGATAAAATGTCATCATTTAAAAGTTGCTCATAAACTCTTGTATAAACCATATATGTTCTTCTTCCAAACCTGGAACTAAGTAAAATCTGCTCTCCTGTTTTTTTGGCAAGGGAAATGAATACTTGGGTTTAAACTCACTTTGCTTCGACTCTTGGCTAATAGAAGTCTGAAAGGACACTAGTTAGCTATCAGAAGAATCAGAGTCAATGTAATATACCTTTGGGCACATAATAATGCCTACTTATATATAATGGGAGAAATTTGGCCAGTTCCATTACTAAAGTTGATCGGCATTATTGTGATCTCTTTTTAAACTGACAGACCCATTCGTGATAGGCAAGTATCATAATGGTCATTTTGACTCATAGCTGAGTCCCCTGGGGATTTGAGCATTATAACATCTCACTTCTTTTTGATCCTTTATTCTCTCAACTATCACTCAATTTATCTATAGCAGAAGTTATCATTTAAGTGAATGGTCGCTCATTATCCAAAGCAGTCTCCCATTATCCTGCTGGAACTGCATCTACAGTACATCTTCATCATAGTCTCTGGGGATTTCTACTTTTGGTTCAGGTACTCATTCTTTCCAGCTTGAGTTTTTATATTTCAGGCAAAAATATGATCAGAAAAAGACAAAGGCTCCCATTCCCTTTCTACTTTGGTGCCCTGGAAGAAATTAGAACACTCTTCAGACCTTTTCCTGAGTCCTGCCTTGCAATCCAGGATAAATGTTGACCTAAAATTATATGACACATTCTGGAAAATCCTACTCCACTGGAGTTGGGATAAAAGTTTCCTTTAAATGTAATTCTATTTTTAAACTTTGAAATAATGCATTTAATGTGTTTCTTTAAAGCATAGATCTAAGGTTTCAATTGCCTGATAACTAAATAGCTAGTTTATCATTTCTGAATGGTGGGGCGAGGCTTCCCAGTGTTCAAGGGAGCTCAGGAGCCCCTTCCAGCAATTTTTAGCCAGCCAGTCTGGAGGTTCAATGCGAGGGTCCCCCAGAGTTTCTCAGGACCTGTAAGGCCACACCTGATGGCACTCAGAGACCCTGTGATGGAGATCCAACCAGGATCTTTCACCTACGAAGCAAGCACCTGAACACTTGTTCTATCTCTCTGGCCCCTAATGGGATTTTCTCTTAAGAGTAGACTAAGACCAAGTATTCTGTGCTCTAAAATTTTAAAGGACGATTAGTGAAGTAATTTAGCATTTGTTAACAGTTGAGTCAGATTTCAGGGCCTTTATCGAGTAGTTAGGTTTAATTATACAATATATATTGAGATTATATTAAAATAGAAGGGCTCCATCAAATTTAGCACACTATAACTTTACGTTTGTAGGCCAGATAGAACACATTTCCAATAAGTTCTAGATTGGCATAGCTTTACCTTGTCTTTTTCATGCCACCTATATCAAGTGGTAAAAGGTTTGTTTTATTTTATTGATGCTCTCTTCCATGCATTAGAATGTTGCCTTGGTGTGTCAGTACCAGCTATGCATAGCAAAATGTGAGTTTCATGTAGGGACACTTGCACCACATATTTCTAAAGAACGGTGATGAGAGAGCACGTGGTGCAGTTTGTAAGGTTAGGACATTGCCAAGTCCTTGTTTTCAGGCACGCAGATTTTTTTCAATTGTACTTGTGAACAGAGCTTGTATATTAGACCTTGCACAACATTAGTAATGACAAAATTTCTTTGAGTCCTCATTACTCCATTTAGTAGGATACCGTTTAAGTCTCTGCCTTGATGTGGTAAATGTCCATTATGTGACTTCATAATGATATGGACTTTAATGCAATAACATGGTTAATAAATTCAAAGATAAAAATTTCTTTCTTGCATATTGATCTCCTGAAAATTGATAGGATGGTGCACCAATGATGTGATTTTCTTCTTTATTTTTTACTATTTAAATGGGGAGAACATTAAATCTTGAATACTGTACCTCAATTTTATTGTAATGATTTTGCTGGTTACCAGGTGGGGTGGCAGTTGAAAAATTTGGTGAATGCACTACGAGAGGACCCGAGTGGTGTTATCTTAACTTTGAAAAAGCGACCTCAGAGCATGCTTACCTCAGCACCAGCTTTACTGAAAAATATGAGATGGAAGCCCCTTGCTCTGCAGGTAATGAAGCTTAATCATAAGTCATACACCATCATTTTAGCCATAGATTATCGCAGTAATGCTTCTTTATTGTGCCTCATCTCAGCAGCATATGAATTAATCTTGTATGCTTTTGAAAATTTGTTTGTGACATGATCTCTTCATAGCTTATCCTAATAGGCTTAATTGTGATGAAATATGAAAGTGACTATAACTAAAACCCCAATGATAAAGAAATCTGCCTTAATTTGTAAACATTTCAAACAAAACTTTTAAAAAGCACGAGTTAATTAAACCAAAATATGAATAGAAATAAAAATAATAGGTTTTATTTGTGATCGAATCTTCTATTTGAAGGATTTGGCCCAATCTACTTCTAGAAAGAAGTAGAAGGTAATTTATCAAATGCTTTGAAATCAAGTCAAAAGATAATAATAGTTATTTATAAAGCAGAAGAGAAGGAAATTTTAAATAGTAAATAAAATACACCTGTTACATTCCTGCTAACTGATCTCTTTCTCTTTTCTACCCCATAGGGTGGCAAAAAAAGAGAAATGTTTGCATTTAGATTTATTGTTTTTTCTTAAACATGAAACGTCGCTCTAAAATGTAGGTCTAGACAAAATGTATTCATTAAGATGCAGTTATTTAGGAAGTTATAAAATTAGTATGATTTATGCAATGTAAGGAAGTAACAAATTTTTTTCATTTCAGTCAAGATAATAATTTTTAAACACACCATAATAGAAACTTTTGTCCTTTCCAAAGCACATTTTTAAAAACAGGTTATTACCTTTTTAGGAGTCTAATTTTAAAAGTTTTAAATTGAAATAGAACATTGCTTGCTGTTCAGATTTAAACATAAAGCAATGTATAAAAATGCCAACCATCACTGTTATGTAAATTAAGTTCTATATTTTTATAACCCTATAGATTATGATGATTCCCATTGTGTAAAATTTTTCTGTTTAGAGCCTACAAATGAATATTCTAATAAACAAAAATATAACTCATTCTAATATTGAGGTATTTGAAAATTATTATAAATATATGTTCATGTGAATATATGCAAAACTGTGATACCATGTCCAAATATATTTATTTTCAACTATTTTTAAGTTCAGTGTTTAACTCATAAATTAACAGTTCAGACCTTCCCATCCCATTATTTTATTTTCTCTCTTCATAGTTGTTCCACTTTATAGGTTTCTATTTATATGTCTTTTCTAAAGAACAGGCCCACCCTTTCAGCTATTTGATGATTAAACTTATCTTCACTCTACTCTCTTTTATTTCACATTAAACATCAAAAGGACACTAATTTCTAGTTCATTCATTAATTGTGAGGGTGAGGCTCTATAAAATATATCGGTAATTTATTCACTTTATTCATTCATTATTTTATGAAGCACTAGCTGAATTGGAGAAATAAGGTAATTTCAAGTATCCAGTTAATAATTTTCATATAAAATACCAAAATAATTTCAAGATCAACACCTCAGTCCTTTTCCATGCAAGCATTCAAAGCTAGAGACTTTATTTCTAAAATTACCTAACATCATTCCTTTATTATAATAGGTCTTAAGCAGTATTTGTAGGTTAGTAACTAAATGTCAATCAATGCAACCCATCACATTACTAATTATATTCTTATAGTAATTATAAGAAATCATTTTTATTTCTATATACTAATTATAAGAAAATCAGCATTTACATAAGTGCTTGTACTCATCAACATCCTTCTAAATTCGTTATTTTGACTGAATTTAAGTCACTGAAAATGTGTTCTTCAGGCTCAACCATTTATAGATAAATAATGCCAGTATTGCAAGGGTAGGGACTGTTTTTAACTTCTTTGAAAACTGTTTTGATAAATGACTTTTTGTAGATCATAGAAAGGGTATTAATTTTAATTAAATATTTAATACTGGTAGTAAACAAAGTCTTAGCAGAAAGAGCAAAGGATAAGTCCTCCAACATACTGGACCACCACCACTACCGCTATCAAAACTGTGGAATCTATCTTAAGACCTGAAATTGTTGCATTAAAGAGTTATTTCTTCTTCACAAGGATTTGGCCTCTGTTAAAATATACACCAAATACATACAAAACTTGAGGTTGCTAGTGCCTGGAGGTTGGAAGTAGATGGGAAGGGGGGAGGCAGTAAGATTAACTGAAATGAGAAGGTTTAATGGCAGTTTGGGATTTTACCTTAGGCCACACATTTTTCCTTCTACATAGGAAAGGACCTAGATACGAAACATAAGTGCATAAAAATAGTAGTTTTTCTTCACGTAGCTATATGTCCCATTCTTACCATTTTCTTGTTTCTGTCATGTGTAGAAAATAACGAGCTAAAATTTTCATTATTCACTTAATTGTAAGTCTTTAAAGCTCACAAGTGAAGAAATGCGTATTAGGTTATATTTTTTCATAGAGTAAACCAATAGTCAATTACAACATATTTATAAATTGAGTCTGGAGAGTACAGCAGGTCGGAAGCTTGCCTTGCATGTGGCTGACTCAAGTTCTACCTTCTGCGCCACAGAGGATCCCCTGAGCACTGCCAGTCGTGATGCCTGAGTGCAGAGCCAGAAGTAAGCCCTGAGCACAGCCAGATGTGGCCCAAAAACTAAAAAGAAAAAGAAAGAAATCAGAAAAGATTTAAAGTAGAGGTTGCAAACCATTATTAATAGTATGTTAAACCACAGAGTCTCCACCAATTAAAAGTTAAATAAAAATAAGCAAAATAGAAGTTATGCATATTATTAGTAGCATGGAAAACATAGACTCGCCATCAATTAAAGAATTTAAATAAAAATGATTAAAATAGAGGTTACACAAAGAAGCAGTAGGTGAGTTATCTTTAATGCAACATATATATTCCATCTTTTATTACTATTCTCCGACTAATTTAAATTTAATATTCTCAGATAAAATATGCAAGTTTGTATAGTAAGGGTGTGATGCTAAAAGGAGCATCAAAAAACACCTCTATCCTAAGAAATAATTTATCCTATAAGAAATTATTTTTAATTGAAAAGGAAATAATTTGCACATCCACCAAAACCCATAACCTTATGTACCCTAAAATAAAATTATTAAGAAATACTACATTTCAATAACAGCTTACTTCTAAATATATTTTAAAGGATCATAAGTGATGTTCTTAATCTGCAATGATAAATTTGGATTTGGATTTTCTTTTTAAAGTCATTCATGGAATTATAACCAAATAAACAAAAGCATACAATTCAACTTCACGCGCACAGAGCAATTCCATTAGTGCATTCCATAAAATTTGGCAGCTCTTTTGTTAAATTTCTGATTTCTTATACATTTTACAATTCAACTGAAAAAATGTAAAGATTAAATTCTGCAACCAGGTTTCGTCTGAGATTGGATTATGTTGCATCTCTACTCATTTATAGAGATGTTTTACTTGAGAAAAACCTTTTATTGTAAGAAAGCAGGGATTCCCTACTTACCGAAAACTGTTTTTAAAAACATCATATTAGCACCTCCTCTTTATGGCCTGGATTTTGGTAAGCGTGGTGATTGCTTATGGTCAAGTTTTTCCAGTTCACTGAAAACAATCCAAGGGAACTATGGATAAACCTCAAGGTATACATTTTTAGATTTATTTTAATTAATATGCATAGGTCATAAGCATGCATGGGTGTGTCATTTTCTTCTTACGCGTGTGTATGAGAGAATTTTCTGGGCATAGACAAGAACATTGATTGAAATTATCATAGGGAGACAATTTTAAAGAACATTTAAGACCCAGCTTGTGTGTATTGTGTGTGTGTGTGTGTGTGTGTGCGCGCGCGCGCACGCGCGTGTGAATGTCTTCCAGAAATGATCACTAGAATTAATGTTGGAATTGATCATCCACCTGTAGGTTTCATGAAAGAACTTTTTCATTAGTTTTTCTCTAAAAACAATCTATATAATTAGAATTATGTTCCTAAACTGTATTCCAATCCATACATCGCTTACATAAATGTGATGGTTTTCTGTGTGCTTCTGTGCATTTCATTTTAAATTGTATTGTTTAGCATTGCCTGACACCATTTTTGCAAGATAGTTAAATAACTTTGGGCAGATAAAGAAATGAAAAGCAGTTATTCATATGAATGGATGTTGTCTCTGAACTGGTGTAACAACTGAAGAACACTGTTCATGTTCTCTCCAAGTAGATACAGATATGAATGGTTGAAGTCACTCTGTAAAAATCAAAAGCCATAGTGTCAAAATTGATCTCAGAATCAAATTTATGGGTTGGGGCAACTGAAAAGAACTATTAGCAACTAAGTCTTTATGTTTCTGAGAGTTTTGTTTTGAAACAATATTTTAAAGAGGAAGATAACTAATAGTAAGTGTGACGCTAGAGAGGAAAATAAATTTTAACTACAACTGTAATTGCACTGACTGGGAAGCAAAAGCAATTATATGTTTTACATGCTCAAATTAGAAAATAACTGTGCTGAAAGCAATTGTCACATCAAATTTTTGTTCACCAATGTTGAAGCAAATTCATTAAAGGATCTAAATCACATTTGTGTTTTTTCAGCCAAATAACTTCAAAATGTTAACACTGACCATAAATTATAACTTAAAATGCAAAAATAATTTCCTAATTGCTTTATTCTTGAATTTCTAATTTCATTAATATCCAAAAACTATGTTTAAATTTATTTGAAAGAAATGGGCGTCCAGTTTTAATACTGCATCATTAACTATGCCAGTGATACTGGAGAGCACACAAATATACAGAATCAGTATGATGTGAAAAAAAAATGGTGACTCCATGAAAAAATATTTTGTGACACTGAAGTCTATATTTGTTGTGCATTGTATAACTGCATACTTATTTTATGCACCTTCATCGATGTTTTTGAAAAATCCAATACAGATATTTTTTCCTCATTTGATTTATGGTCAGAAAAAATGTTTGTTAATAGTCTTCTAGGAAAATAAACATACATGCATTACAAAAAAAATTTAAACTTTTTGTGTTTATAACTTTGGATTCTAGGGTTGGAGGGTTGAACTCATAGGCAGAGCATGTGCCTTGCATGTTTGTGACCCCGGGTTTAATCCTGGTATGGGGGAGGGGACAGGAGGGAGGACTTTCCCGCATATACTGTTTTTCAAGTGCCTTCAGCTCCAAATAATATATATTGGATTCATATTAAAAGTGAATGAAATATTCGTGTGGAGGGAGAGTGGGAGGAGTGGGAGAAGTTTGAATACATTCATTTATTTTGCTTAGGTTCTTTTTCAGATACTTTGCCTCTTAAGAAAAGCTTACCCAAAAGTAAAAATTATGCCCAATAATTTTCCAAATATGGATTCCAAACATACAATATTACATGCAGAATCTTGCCTCCCAAAACTCAGAAAACTTCTTTCTGTAGCACTTGTTTTAATGATTAAAAAGAGAGTTACTAACATAAAATAATATTTTGTTACTTATGTTAAGAATTATACTAAAAGTGTGTTTGACCTAAATAAGAATTTGTGTGAACATTCTGTGCTAGAATAATTGTGTTTGTCCCCAAGAGTAAATAAAATTAATGCCCAGGGTTTATACTTGATGTAAATCATTCATACTTCAATAACTATTTCCCCCTTAAAAGGAAAGTCAAGCTTTTTTTGTGATCAGTGAATTTTAGGGATAGCTAAGTAATGTATAATGCACTGTTTTAATATTTAATATTGGGACTGTATTGTCATTTGTTTCATTTAAGACTTTCTATAGTTCACACACAGAGGCAACAAAATTAAGATATATTTGCAAAAGTTTTTAAGTTTTTAAAATGTAAGATGTTTCAATTAAAACCTCAATGTCAAATGTAGTTTCTTATGTATAAATGTTCTTTTAATATTTATCTAAAACCATAGCATTCAGTTTCTGAGGTATATTAATATCCCCAGATGTGTTCAGTTACCTTAGAGATTTTAGAATTGGGGACCTAGAGAAAAGATCTGAGCCATCAGTAGAATTAAAGTGAAATTTCAGCTATTCCTTCCAAATATGGGAAGTTTTTGCAATAATCAAAATCTTCCAATGATGTTTAAACTGTGTGAATAGGATATTATTGCTAAAGTCATCATTTATGAACCGGAGGAAGATTTGTGCCATACTTTGTTGTGGTATACACTTTAAAAGTACTTATATAGTTCAAAATGACACTATGAAAAATGTGTGTATACAATTTACCTAGTAGATTTCTGAGTCCACTGACAGTGAGTTATCATCAGTTGAACAAAAGTTATATATGTATATTTGAAAATTTACCATGGTCATTTTTAGTTAGGATTTGGATATTTTAAGAGACAAATGTCAGTGTACCCAGAAATCTATCTATCTAATCTAAGACTTGTTTTAGGAGAGTAACAGTTTATATGCAAATATTTTTTCCATGTTTCCACCTCATGGATTCTGTGAAAGGAAAGCTTTATGTCACAAGGCCGTTTAGATATTTAAAAAAATGAATGTCATGTCAGTGTCTTTTCATAAAATAAACCCCCATGGATGGAATACAAAATGGATCCTTGACAAAATGGATCCCTGTCAGACTTAATTGCATTCTTTAGTGCAGTGTTCGTCAATAACTGATCCACAGACCGGGACTAGTCTGCAGGTCTAAAATGGTTGAAAGGCGCTGATTTAATAGACCAAGTTATACTGAAGCTTCATGCTTAATTGGGCTCATGATGCAGTCTTGAAATGCCCTATAATTTTATCTGCAAATGATGATTGGTCTTAATTATCCTCGCCTAGAAATTTTACCAATGTAAGAGAAAGAATCAAAATGACAAAATGGTAACAGAAAAAATATTTCCCTTTGTTTCTGCTTCTTTTTCTTAAATTGAGAATTCTAAAAAGAACTTTAATGGTAATTGCTTTCCTTACTGTATTATGAACAAATGATTGAAAGTAGGTGGTGCCACAATAAATGAAGCTATCCTTTCACATTACTCAACTTACACATTTAGGTTGTCTTCTGTTATTATGATTTCACCTGTTAACATTTGAATATAGTGCTGAAAGATATTTTGATGCGAGAGAAGCTGTATTTACCACTTTGTGTATTTTTCTCACACCTAATGAACACTGGTGGTAGATCTAATTTTAATGCCACTTGGTAGAACTAACAACCAGCTAATCGCATAACTAACTCTGTGCCTGATTTCATCTCTCTTTTCCTATCTTTCTAATGTGCCTCGTGCGCCTAATGTGCCTTAATGCATTTTTCATTTTTTACAATTACCTAATTTTTGTTTTCTTTTTGTTCTTGTTGAAATTTAGAAAAATTCTAAGAGATTATAATTTTAAATGATCAAAACACTTCCTTTTCAATTAAATAACAATTTTCATTTTCCCATAAAGCTTGTACTTTGCCATATCTTATTTTTCCATTGCTTAATGTCTATTTTTAATGCAATTCTCAAGAAGATTGTTTTTAGTTTGGGCTAACTTGGCAAAAATAGTACAATTACTAGACAAAAAAATTCACTGATTACATTGACTGTTTACCATTTGTCTTACTTGGTACAAGGCAGCTGATTATCTAGATGATAATTACATGATAAATCACTGAGATATTTTCCGTGATTTACCACTATAAAATAACTAGCCAATTGAGTTTAACAACAAAATTGATTAATATATTTTTCTCTGGAAAAAAGTTGTTTTTTTCAGCCAGTTTAATTCACTTAACCAGCTGGCACAATCAAACCTCTTATCTATTTGAACATATTTACATATTTTCAGTAGTTATTTACTAATTTAGATAATCTCATTAGCTGTTGACATTAATACCAACTCCTTGTTGAGAATATAAACCTAAAATAGCAATTTAAAAGGAGTTTTACAAGACCAATATTTGTATTTGCTGAAAGGGAAAGGCTCAAATAACCAAGTAAGACTATTCCAGTAGTTCAAGTTAAACGAAATATAAGGTTGGTCCTTAGTTCACACCTTAAGTAAATTTTAAATACATTTCTAACAAGTGACTTCAACCACTCCTTTTCCTCCCTTCCTTTGTCCTCTTTTGAGGGGGGGGATAGGGTTATGGACTAACCTTCTCTCCCCCTTTATCCATCCTCCTCATCCCCCTCTCTCATCACATGGATTTAATCTTAACAGTCATTTTGGTAAGATGTGTGATTTCAAGCTCTTAGGTGAGCTATGTAACAAGCAAGGTCTAAATCCTAAACTGTGTAGCCTACCCAGTGACTACATTGTACATTGTATTTACACTTGACTTTTGAACAAATTCTGTTTATTTGTACAGAAGCATTGTCACAATATAAAATAGTTGTAACATGCCATTTTTGAGTGCCCAGCACTACATGTTAAAGTATGGGTCTTTATAGATATTCTAAAGGTGGTTTCATATTGGCTAAAATGACATTTTGTCATTGTGAAGGAAGATGTAGTTCATTTTGGATAATTATTTTGAGGTTGTGATTGCACTAATATTCTCATTTTTAATGTGCTGTACATTTAGATAATCAATGACTCTGTAGGACAAGATTATGGGAGTTTTTTTTTTTCACTTTAGGATTTCTCAAACCAGAAGATTATTTCTAAGTTCTGTGAAGTCCAGATTTGGGGGTGCTCGTAAATGCATCTTGATGAATTGCTTAATTCAATATATACACTATTTTAACTCTTAAAAGTCCACACTTTTAGTTTAGTACTTAAAATGCAGCATAAAAATGAGGTCTGTAGAAATAAAAGTAAAGATTATTTAAGTAGTGTGACTTGAATGGCACATCAAAGGTGAAATGTGTCACACTAATCACCATATTTGGAATATGGATGATAAAAACTCTCTTTGGAGACAACTGTATTTGTATTAACCAGAACAAGAGGATATTTATGAAATGGCCTTTCAGACCCCATTTTTTGTGACCTTTTCTGAGAATCTGTGACTTTCTTCTTAGCTGTATGGTGCATCTTTGGGGGGAAAGATCTAAAAATCTTTATGAGCTTTCTACCAAATGTGGAATTCTAATAAAGAAAATGAAATTTAAATCAGTCCCGGGCTGTGAGAGCAATATTCCCATTGTAAATAAGATTTTTTTTTAAGTTCTCGTACCTAAGGTGGGTTGGAAACTAAATAGAAGTCTCTAAGAAATAACTTATTTGCTTCTTGATTTCAGCCACGCGCAAAATCTACAGAAAAAGATAACTTAAAAATGATAACTATGTGTCGTTGTTGTTTTGTGTGTTGTTTGTGTGCGTATGTATTTTCTTTTTCATTTTAACTAGCCTCTTATACCTAGAAGTCCCACAAGCAGTGTTGCCACGCCTTCCAGCACCATCAGTACACCCACCAAACGGGACAGTTCTGCTCTCCAGGATCTCTACATCCCCCCTCCTCCAGCAGAACCGTATATTCCCAGGTATGAAACTAACCATCATCTTATTCTACACGTTTTTTTCTCTGAACAGTAGCCTAAATGCATGAAACTCTGAAGGGAACGTTCAAAGAACACCTTCAATCTTTTCTCAGAACTTCCAAACAAATTCTGAAAAAAGGATTCCATTACGGAGAATATATTTTGGTTAACAGTATTATTAACAATGAGTAATGAGTATTCAATACTGCGTTTTCTTATAAAGTCGGAAAGAATATGCAGTTGACATTGAGTGACAATTGGAATTAGTTTTAGAGGTAAAGAATAACAGCCAGAGAAGGCTCAAGGACTGGGCCTCATGCTTTGCACGAAGGAGCCCCTGGTCTGATCCCTGGTCTGATCCCTGGCAAAGCACATAACCTGGAGTACCCTCAGCCCCAGAAAAAATAATAAGGTTCCTCTTTGCTCAGAAAGTCTCAGATTACTTTGAAGCACTGTAGCACTGTAGCATTGTCCTCCCATTGTTCATCGATTTGCTTGAGTGGGCCCAGTAATGTCTCACAGTAACCATTGTGAGACTTGTTGTTACTGTGTTTGGCATAATGAATGGGGAGCTTGCCAGGCTTTGCCTTGTGGGTGAGCTTGCAGGTAGCTTGCCAGGCTCTCTGAGAAGGGTGGAGGAATTGAACCCGGGTCAGCTGTATCAGACGAATGCAAGGCAAACACCCTACCGCTGTGCTATCGCACCAGCCCAACTTTGAAGCAGTTTATTCTTTTTTTTTTTGCTAAAAGGGACAATTATGATATTTATACTTGCCATCTGAAAGAAATGTATTCAGTAAGGGAGATGTTTATTTTTTGATTGATAAGGAGAATATTCCCCCATGCTTCTGTATCTATAGTTTTCACATAACCAATATATTTATTTTGGAAGTATAGTTTTGAAGATAGTTTCTTTTAAAGTCTATTTTCTAGATTTCTTGCGACTATATCTCCATTTCATTCCTACATTCCTACATTCCTATTTTAAATTCCTACCAGGTAAGAGGAATGAGATAGGAATGAGATATCTCATTCCTACTTTGAACAAACTGGCAGGCTATCAAATGTAGCCTGCCCACACGGCAGAGTCTGGCAAACTCCCCATGGCGTACCCAATATGCCAAATACCAGTAACAATGATGGGTCTCATTCTCCTAAAGAGCCTTGAATATAATCTCAGGGCTAGGATGAAAGAGACATTACTGGGGCCTGCTCGAGGCAATCGACCAGGTAAGAAAGAATATAATTCTGTGCCATCATGCACTCTCTCCAGAAACACTGTAATACCGAGCCTTATGAAATATAAACGTATGCAAGGTGGCCAGTACTAAATGAGAATAATACCAATCACAGGGAACTTTATTCAGGTTTTAAATTATTTGTGCAGTAATTTAAAAAAAGAACTTGAAGGTCACTTGTTATTGTCATACTTTATATTTGTCCAATATGTAGAAGATCTGAATATTTTTCTTTTGATTTTTGTTACACACTTGATTACTTCAAGTGTTTTGTTCCAGTAAATGTGATAATTTCATTATCTAAATGCTACGCGGTGAGCCACGTGTGTAGCTCAGTGGTAGAGAATTTTCCTGCATGGGTGAGGTTCTAGTTTTGATCCCCAGCCCCAGAAAAGTAAATAAATACATAAATCAGTGCTATATTGCAACATAGTATATCTGCATATAATTCATTTTTATCTAGTTAAAGCTGTTTCATAAACATTTTTGTTCTTATTTTTGGAATTAATGTAACTATGAGAATGTGGTTTATTAGATTTGATTTACTAAACTGGCATTTCATAAATCTTTCAAATATATAACTTGTAATCTTATGTTCAATTTTTAATCAGATATGCAAATCTCTCTGATCTGCTAGTCACAGTTGCACTTTAATTCTATTATGATGGTATCAGATTTTCTGAATACTGTTGAATGAGGAACAGTTACAGTGTGAATTTCAAATAGAAACTGTCTAGATTTGTTTTCATTTTAATGGTTTTTATTTCAGAACAAATGATTATTTAAGAGACTTTATTTTTGCATAAGAGGGCCCTGTATGCAGATAAACTTAAGAGCATTATTTTTAGCAAATCTCTGCAGGCCTTTTGTTTGTTTTGAAAGAGATTGGGGGAGTTAGACCAGACCCGGTGTAGCTTGGGGCAGTGCAACTCCTGGCATTGCTTGGGGGACCTTTTGTGATGGAAATTGAGCCAGGGTTGGCCACAGGCAGGATGGAAGTACCTTAGGCCCTATGGCCCTATACAATCTCTCCAACTCCCAAATGTCTGCAGTTTTAAGATATTCTTTCCCATTCCCTCTAGTAGGGAAGAGCTTGCTGTAAAAATTGTTTTCTGAGTCTGGAGAGAATATACAGGGGATAAGGCTCTTGCTTTGCATACAGCCAAAACTGAATCAGTCCCCAGCATCGTAGATGGTCCCCAAACTACCACCAGAAGTGACCTCTGAGCAGCACTATGTGTGGCCCCAACCACACCTTCTGCCCAATATTGTTTGCTAAACAGAAAAGGTTTTGAATACCTCCAGAAAAAAACGAAAGAAGAAAATGCCCCAGTTTTGTCCAATCTGAGTACAATCCAGATTATGTTGAAAAAACAAAAATCTTAAAATATCATTTTAAAATACTTGAATATGAGAGGTTAAATTATCTTATGGCATTACTTGTTTTCTCAGTATTGCTTGAAAGCTTCATACTTTTCAGCAAAATTGATAATTAGTGTTTATTTTCTCACTTTGATTCTTAGTACAATTTAACAGAATATTTTAAATATATTTTGAGTCGAATTAGTAGTTACCCAGTCACACAGATTTTTATTGCAGCACAGTCAGAATAATCCATGCATCAAGATCCCTTGCCAGCACAGCCTTGAAAAAAAATATTTGTATTGTCTAGGTTGATTGGGCATTATAGTTATAAAAGTTTTGCAGTTGTCATTCTTTTCAAAAATACAAACTTGACACTACTCCATTAAGAATGAGTGTAGTTCATCTAATTTTGCTCATCTGAACATTTCCTTATTTCTTCATTAAAAATGTTAGCACTGTAGCACTGTCCTCCCATTGTTCATCAATTTGCTCAAGCAGGCTCCAGTAATGTCTCCATTGTGAGACTTGTTGTTACTGTTTTTGGCATATCAAATATGTCACAGGGAGCTTGCCAGGCTTTGCCGTGAGGGCAAGATATTCTCGGTAGATTGCTGGGCTCTCTGATTCTCAGGAATCGAACCTGGGTTGGCTGCGTGCAAGGCAAACGCCCTACCTGCTATGCTATCACTCCAGCCCATTAAAAAGCTTAGTTTATGAAAATTGGCATTTTGTTGCTATGTAAACATGTAAGTTGTATGTATAATTTTGAATTATGAATCAAGCTTTCTCATCTTAAAACAATAAAAACCCTAAAAATGATAAGACTAGTTGTCAAATTAGACTTTTTTTCATGTGACTACAGTTACTTGAATATATATATATATATATATTACAGGAAGTGCTTTTGTTTCTAAAAGGAAAATATGAAGGCTGGAGAGATAGTACAGGGGATTAAGGTGCTTGCCTTGCCTACCCAACTCTAGTTCAATCCCTGGCACTTTTCTACTCCCCAGCACACCTCTGGGAGTAATCTTTAATCACTGAACTAGGAGCAGGTCCCCTGAAGTCTGATAGATATGGCCCATCCCCACCCCAAAAATAAATAAGACAGACAACACATATATAACAAAAGGGAAATTTGGCCAGTATTTATATTATATATCACAGGGGATTATATACTTAATAACCATACTTAGTTTCATTATCATAGTATATAAGTACATTTGTATACTTAACCAATTTTCTTTTTCTATAATAAAAATTAATAATTTTAGGTCTTTGCACAGCTTGTAAGGGTGAGTCATTAATTTCTCTTACTAATTTTACTGTGGACCGTTCAATATAGAATCCACTAACGCTGAACTCTTAACTTTGTATCTGCTCCCTTTAGCTTTTCATAGAGCAAACATGTATGTTTATTGCGTACATGTACACATTAACTTTATGAGAAAACAATTTAAGACATTGAGTTATTCAAGAACTCACCATATGAGTAGCTTATATACATACATATAATTTTTATACATAATACATGTACTCATTCTACTGAAAGGTTGATTTTGGTTTATGATTTTCTTAATGCAACCTTGTTTGAGTGAATTCCATATTGACATGTTTAATAAACCTTTCTTGTCAGTATAGTGCCTCTTATACACAATAGAATAAGCAATACCAGTCCTCCTGGTTTTTTGCTACATGGTATGCCCATATAAATAGAGCATAGTGAATTAACTAAGGCTGAGTCATCCTCTAATCTCAGCTACATTAATATTTATGTCACAGTCATGACCATACTTTAGTGCTGTGAACTTCTTAGGCCTATTCCTAAACTAGTAGCAATATCTATTTCTTTTTGATAGAGGACTAACAAAAGTACCAAGCTGTTTTCTTCAGAAATTTTTTTGTCTAGCTGAAAGTAAAACTAGCTGAATTTGATATTTATTTTCCTCATGTTGCATGAGAACTATCTATATAATTAAAATATGTGCAGGAGATAAGTAGTTAAAAATGAGTTAGGTACAGGAGATATCTTGTTAATTCAGTTAATTCTGAGTATATTTTAAGGTGTTTCAAATACTAGGATTGAATCTTTATTGGACAAACACAATCCACATTTATGTATAGATATAGAGGAATCGTATTCTATAGCATAGAAATAGTGTTTTTGCTTAACTGAAAGTCATGTTTTACAACTGGTATTAAACCTGTAAGCTTATATTCTTATATCTCATATATCTATTAAAATGTTTTATCTTGTTATATAATTCACTATTCTGTTGATTTAAGATTTCTGTTTTGGCACTCAGCATACATTTCTCTCTACTTTAATAGCAATCATGGGACCATGTAGGTAGTAACGGAAATAAATACTAAGAGAAATAGTTTATCCACAAGGAAAGCAGCATTTACACCCATAGTCTTATGACAAAAATTTCCATAATCAATAGACCATTTTTATAAATTAGTGTTTAAAATATAACCAGTGGGCTGGAGCGATAGCACAGCAGATAGGGCGTTTGCCTTGCACACAGCCAACATGGCCGACCCGAGTTCAATTCCTCCGCCCCTCTGGGAGAGCCCAGCAAGCTACCGAGAGTATCTTGCCTGCACGGCAAAGCCTGGCAAGCTCCCCGTGACGTATTCAATATGCCAAACACAGTAACAAGTCTCACAATGTTACTGGGCCCACTCGAGAAAATCAATGAACAACTGGAGGACAGTGACAGTATAACCAGTCTTGTATGGAATGTTTCTACCAAAATATCCAGTTTTCTAGACACTATGGGTAATAGTTTTAGGGATCTTTTAAATTATTAGAAATAGTTTTCTTGAGAAGAAGAAAAGTGCCTGTCAAAGAGGCAGGCAGGGGTGAGGATGGGAGGGAAACTGGGCACATTGTGGTGGGAAATGTTCACTGGAGATGGAACAGGTGTTGGAACATTATGACTGAAACCCAATAATGAACAAATCTGTAACTTTTTCTCACTGTGATTCAATTCAAAAAAGAGAAATATTTCACTTTAGAATCCCACAGAAGCTTAGCCTACTATCATCTTACATTACCTTGTTAAAATTTTATATTTTCATAGGTTTCTCCTTCCTCTCTCCATGAGACTGTTGATGTTTATAGTGATATATTGGTCTATCTATATATTTGTAATTGTTTTCTGAATATCTTTGTACTACAAATGAGATACATGATTTAAATAGTGAGAGTAATTATTCAGAGTAATTATTTTTATTATATTTACTTAAAAACAATAACATGCTGGGGGTATGGTGCCACCAGCAGGTCAATCTATACCTGTGAGGCAAGTGCATAAGCAGCCTGATGGCACCTTCAGACTTCCAGATACCCCAAAATTGCTGCTGTGCCTTTGGCCAGACCCCAAAAACTTGGGGCAAAGTTTACCAAGAAAGTAAACGGCCAAAAATTAGGTATGTGGGAGACACACCCACAAATCACCTCAGGCTCAACTACGTAATTGGAGGCATAGTCTCTCTGGTTCCTGATCAAACTGCAATGGCCATGATCCCAGAGACTCAGAAACAAATCTTGGAACCCAACGGCTTTTGGCAGAAATGCGTCTGGTCCCTGTAGTAGGTTACCAGCACTGGGCCAACCCAGGTGGGAATAAGTTGTGCCTTGGCCTGTACCCCCTGGCGACCCAGTGGCCGCCATCCTCCAAAGGCCACTGGACAGTCAGGTTTGGGCCTGCAGTGACGGGACACATGGGGCCTCAAGGGATGGGGGTAGAGCCTGCCCTTTCCTCCCCATCAATGAGACCCTGAGTTGCCGCCCACGAACGGCCTATATGGCTCCTGATCAAGATGCTTAATGGCCATGACCCCAGAGACTCAGAAACAAATCTCGAAACCCAGTGGCTTTTGGCAGAAATTGAGTATGGACCCCACAGTAGGTTACTGTTGCCAGTCCACCTCCTGGGGAAAGTGTGCTATCCCTCCGCCTGCTCCCACTTGGCAACTCAGTGGCCGCCATCCGCCAGAGGCCATTGGACAGTCAGGTTTGGGCCCACAATGACGAGACACACAGGGCATCATGGGATGGGGGTGGAGCCGGCCCTTTCCTCCCCACCCAAACGAGACCCCGAGTTGCTGCCCACGAACTGCCTCTCTGGCTCCTGATCAAGCTGCTTAACGTCCATGATCCCAGAGACTAAGAAACAAATCTCGGCACTGGAGTGATAGCACAGCTGGTAGGGTGTTTGCCTTGCACGCAGTCGACCCGGGTTCGATTCCCAGCATCCCATATGGTCCCCTGAGCACTGCCAGAGTAATTCCTGAGTGCATGAGCCAGGAATAACCCCTGTGCATCGCCAGGTGTGACCCAAAAAGCAAAAAAAAAAAAAAAAACCAAAGAAACAAATCTCGAAACCCAGCAGCTTTTTGCAGAAATGCATCCAAACCCTGCACTTGTTGCCATGCCACCCCATGGGGGAAATGGTGTTGTCCCTCCGCCTGCTACCCCTAGGCAACTCGGTGGCCACCATCGTCAGTGACGAGACACGTGGGGTCTCACAGGATGGGGGTGGAGCCGGCCCTTTCCTCCCCATCCCAACAAGACCCCAAGTCGCCTCCCATGAATGGCCTTTCTGGCTCCTGATCAAGCTGCTCAATGGCCATGATCCCAGAGACTCAGGAACAAATTTTGGAACCCAGGAGGTTTTGGCAGAAATCCCTCCAGATTTAAGTGTTAAAATTTCGGAATTTCAAAATTGTGCGGCCACCACTGCAGCCACATGACATCATATGTTATTCTTAAGCAGCAATACAAAATGAATTGTCTATTGTTGCCTTTTCAGCAGATCTGAGTGTTGGGGTAAAATCCCAAATAAATAATGGTGGGTCAGGTGTCAAAATATTGAATGTGATCAAAGTAGAGAGAGAGTAATGTGGAAATCATCTGCCCCACAGGAAGGGGGAGGGTGTGGGATGGGGGTATACTAAGGTTTTTGGTGGCGGAGAATGCGCACTGGTGAAGGTACGGGTGTTTCATTGTATGACCGAGACTTAAACCCAAAAGCTTTGTAACTGCTTTCACAGTGATTCAATAAATAAAATTATAAAAAATGAAAAAAGTAAGGTTGAGTTCATGCCCAATTCAATCAGCTAATCAGTGGTTGAATAAATAGCAGTACTCCTGCATAAAAAATTATAAAAATAAAACAATAACATGCTATTTGAAATTCTTATAATATCAGTTTATTTAGTGCTGATTCTGTTATTGAGGTGGAAGTACCCTTGCAGAGGAGGTAGCTTTTAAGCTTTGCTTGTTTTTAAGTATTGTAACTGTTGCCATTAACCAATTAGGTAAAGTGAGAGAAGAGAGCTATATTGCTTAATATTATACCTACTGTCTTGATCACAGAAAACAATTTATGGAGTCGGGCAAATAGCTCAATACCCTGATTTCTATCCTAATCAATGTATATCTTGCTCCTAACCCCCAGAACTTCCAAGTGTGACCCCTCTATTTATTTTCAAAAGAAGTTTATGTGCTAGGATAATTTCCTGTATGTGATATACTACAGTGAAAATTGACCTCTGCATGAGTTGAAAGACACATGCCCTTTGTCTCAGTCTGTTATGTGATTCTTTCTCTTTTTCGATGAGAGGATGGGATACAGGGGGAGAGATCACACCTATTGTGCTCAGGGATCACTCCTGCAGAGCTTAGGTTACTATGTGCGGTGGCAGGGATCAAATCTGAGTCCAGTTCATTCTAGGCTAGCACCTGACCCACTCCACTATCTCTCCAGCCCCTCTGCATGATATATAGACAAGTCCTTTAACTTCTCTGAGCCTCACTGAAAAATAGAATTTTCCTGCAAACTTTAAATAAATGTTGGAAAGATCAGAAGATATTTAATGCAGAACTGTTATTACTTTCTCTGCGATTTCACCACCCTAACTCTTTACTCTATCCTTCTCCTTTAATCAATACTTTCTTTAGGGATGAAAAAGGAAACCTTCCTTGTGAAGACCTCAGAGGACATATGGTTGGCAAGCCAGTGCACAAGGGATCTGAATCACCGAATTCATTTCTGGATCAGGAATATCGAAAGAGGTTTAATATTGTTGAGGAAGATACTGTTTTGTATTGCTATGAATATGAAAAAGGAAGATCAAGTAGTCAAGGAAGACGAGAGAGCACTCCGACTTATGGTAAGTCTTTAATTTTACATTGACATAAAATCATATGACTGTGCTTTTTGGGTTATGACAATAATTCGATAGCTTTTGAATAGTTATAATTTATCTGTGTCGTGTGCTTATAAATGGATCTCAACAAGGGAGATGATATTCAATTTTTTCTAAGCTTTCTGAAGATAAGTATACTAGGTTGCATTTTTTATTAATTTAAGTCATTTGAATTCATTAATTAGAAATAAATTTTTGAGTCACACATCTTTTTACTAGGTCAGATATTGCAAAATTAGAATAATTTAGGCTTCCTCTCTTTTTAAATGAATAATTATTAACATGACTTATTTAAATTTAAATATATTGAAATTTATTTAAAATAAAAATTATCTCCTTTTTCCTCCTAAATTGATTAAATTTTTAGATAATCTTTTGGGAAAATATCTTAATTTTTGCATTTTAACTTGCAAAACAAGTGTAAAAGGTTTTTAACTAGGATGAGCATACTATATTGATAGCAAATATGGGCCTAGAGTTGCCATGTCCCTTGAATTTTTTGTTTATCAGCTCCTCCAATTTTTCCATGTCTCACCAAGAAAGTAAAAAAGTCACAAACACCTAAAATTGATAGTAAATCTGAAAGATTCGCAGATACAGTTGCCTACAGTTGAAGCACTTAAACCTGCATCATTCCTTATTTAAGAATGAATGGATTTTATTGGAGGTTAAACTAATTCCTTTTTCAGGGAGAAACTTATCCTTTAGGGAAGGACAAGATCCCTAATGATTAGTTCACATTTGATCTGCAGGACAGAACAAAATGAAAGTTCTTTTTAATTTAGCCTTTCCTTCTGCCCTTACTTCTCCACCATGGCCATTTGTCTCCCTCTTGTCTGTAGCACTGTAGCACTGTCCTCCCTTTGTTCATCGATTTGCTCAAGCGGGAACCAGTAATGTCTCCATTGTGAGACTGGTTTTTACTGTGTTTGGCATATCAAATACGCCACAGGGAGCTTGCCAGGCTCTTCCATGCAGGCAAGATACTCTCGGTACCTTGCCCAGCTCTCCGAGAGGCATGGAGGAATCGAACCCGGGTGGGCTGCATGCAAAGCAACCACTCTACCCGCTGTGCTAACGCTCCAGCCCGTCTCCCTCCTACAAGCACAAAATATTAATTGTCTGTACTCTGTTACCCATGCCGTATTTCCTTCAGTCTTTGGTAATATTTATATATGAAAACTTTTGCCCCAAATAATTCCAAATAGGGCCGAGAGATAGTACAGCGAATAAGGCACTTTGCATGCGATCAACCTAGGCTAGATAGATTCCCCCATCATTTAGTCCCCTGGCCCACCAGAACTGATGCCTGATTGCAGAGCCAGGAATAAACCAGGTGCGTGGAAAAAAAATAAAAACCCAAATGACCGTCAGTAGGAACCAGACTTACCTTTATATAGTATCTGTAAATATGTTTTTAAATCAGAGGAATAATTAATGATATTTTACCTCAATTACATACTAGTCTGTTATTACTCAATTACATACTGTTTATTAGGAACTATTATACTTTGAAGGTATTTTCACCTTTGTTTTTCTCCTGTATTATACTGTAAAACTCCACAGTATAAAGGTTTGTCATCTTTGTTGTTCCTACCCCTGCCCTAGTACCTGTTTATTTGTATCAATTTCTTCTAATATAGTATTGACTGCTTACTATGAGATCAGAGTAATACATATACTCTCTTCTCCTTTTTAAACTCTACAATTTTCTGGCTGTTTTCTACTCAGGTTGAGATAGATAAAGGTCTAGAAGGTCTAGATAGTGTATGGATTTTTGACTTTTTTTGTAAACAACTAATGAGATAAGACATATATGTGATTAAATGAGGGATGAAGATTTTTTTACTTCTTTTACAATGGGTAAGTGATTCACAAAGTAATCCAGGCGTGGCTTATTAAAAAACTCTCACTTGAGCAACTCAACTGCAGCTTAACAATTAATTTAATAATGTGACCCAAAATTATCCAGATCAAATAAACTATATTTAATCAAAATAATTTCCTCTGCTCAAACATTTTAAATCCTTTACCTTTTGCTCCTGAAAGTTTGTTTTTAACTTTTAAACTTAAAAAACTCAGATCTGGGTAATAACTGCCTGTCACATTAAGGAATTCGTGACCATATTTCCCCAAGATTAATTCTTTTGTGAACTCAGTTAGCTCATTGTGTACGTAAAATCAGCTAGGCATCAGGGAAGCAAAGATGGATAAGCCCAAAAGCTCCCCTGGAAAGCAGTTAGAACCCAGAGGGAAGACACAAATGAGTTGTTATCACTTTAGGTAAGTAGAGAAGTGTGGACAGAGTACTGGAGCTGCTCAGGGGCTGAAGTCCCACAGTCAGCCTGGGGAGTCACATCAACTGTGCTTCATTTTAAGTATAAAAGAGTTTCATGCAGGGTTCTTTTTGCTACTCATACTCTTCTGTTGATTTCCAAGATTATCTTTTTACTCAAAGAGAATTTACAGTTAAGATTTATGAGTCTGTGTAGGATTTTGAAAAGGGAAAGAAAAATAAAGATGCTCTTAGGAAGTGCTTTTGTCTTATGTATCTACTTGTTACATTGTCGTAGGATAAACGGATTTTTATGTGAGTTATAAATATTTAGGGAAATCGTTATTAGTTGTGCAATTACTAAGTGACAAAGAAACATGGGTGTAAAGAAAATACCTGCAAACATCCTGGTTGTTAGCTTTAAAATCCACACTCTAACAGAGGCTCACTTTGGGTGTCATGGATCCACTAGCTGTCACTAAGAGTGAGTTCTGAGAAGCACGGTGGGGACCAGAAGATAGTATAAAGGTGGAGACACTTGCCTAGCATGCACTCGTGTAATTCCCAGCACTCTGGCACCACATATGGTGCCCCAAGCAAATGATTCATGTCGAGCATTTATATATCCAGGTACAGCATTTATATTACAACAGTTTAATCATCACAACAGACATGCGAGGTAGACAGGCCAAACTTATTTAGAAATGGCATAAAAGGCTTACCCAACTGGTAAGTGGTAGAGTTGATGCTTAGTACCCTATGGTATTTGTTGATTCTATAATTGAAAGTTATTCAAAGGTATAAGAAAAACAATTTGCAGAAATTGTGTTATTCCTTCCAAATCCAAGCATTTGATTTCAGGCAAATAGAGCTAGGTCTGGTTTTGTATGATCTTATATATGTATTTACTGACACAATGATGTTATGGGCCTGATAGGCCTTAGATAGAGGTGGGTAAATTAAGAGGTTAGAATGAAAAACAATGCTCTGTGTTTTTTAAAATCAGAGGAGATAAAATAGGCTTTACTTTCCTCAAAAGTAGGCAATGAGACAGAGCTAGTACAGTAGCCACTTGCCTTCCACATGGCTGACCCAGGTTTGATAGCCCCAGCACCATATAGAGTCCTCTGAGCATCTCCAGGAGTGATCCCTGAGAACAGAGCCAGGTGTGAGCCCTTAGCACCACTGGGTGTGGCCAAAAAAATGAAAAAAAAATAAGTAGACAAGAAAATTTCCTGGAATTGTTCATTCAGTAACCTAAATTAGTCATTGTTAGCACAAGTTAATGATTATACATTAGCCATCGGTAATCTTGTTTGCCATCTAAATAGTCTCTTTTGTTAAATGAATATATTAATGACTACAGCTTAGATTTTTCTGACAATTTAATGACAGCGCATGTAAATTGACTGCAATGTGACCAGTATGTGCTAGGTATTTATTTTCAGTAGTGTTGTTATTACATTGAAATCCACATGTTCCTAAAAGAATAGAATTTAACTGTTTTACCACCAACAAAACAGGGTAAACTGTGTGAGATGGTGGATTTGTAAATACTTTGATTGTTGAAATCATTTCACAGTGGTGTACATATGTATAACTTAAATGTGCAGTTTCATTTGATGGGTATATCCCAGTAAATCTGGCTAAAAGTATAAAGGAACTTAAAAGTTCTTAACATGCAATGATTATATTACTAATAATACAGGCACTTGAGAGTCTTTGGAGAATAAGATTGAGTGAATATAAAGTTCAGTTAAAAAGTGAACCCTTTGTTGGGGCTGGAGCAATAACACAGCGGGTAGGGTGTCTGCCTTGCATGTGGCTGACCGGGTTCGATTCCCAGCATCCCGTATGGTCCCCTGAGCACTGCCAGGGCTAATTCCTGAGTTCAGACCCAAAAAGAAAAAAAAAGTGAACCCTTTGTGTAAAAATAAACGTGGAGAAAGATTAAATTACTGTTTTATGTCATCTGCTTATGCTTCAAAGGCAAAGATTCAACTGTAGTAAGACCAATTGCCTGACACCTTTTCAGAACAGTAATATTTCCCATAAGTTTTACAATTTGTCCACAGACTCTGCCCTTGCCATTTCCTCACAGAATATTTCTATGTATCAAAACCTTCTAAGTTCTAGATATAGGTGGATGTATCCATTATGGTCTGTGCATAGCCATATCTTAGAAGAATAGGAAGAAAACATTTTTACAATGATGTCACTGAATAGTAAAATCATGAATGAATTCAATTCTTTTCCGGTTTATTTAAAATTTAAGGCCTCACGAAAAGCACAAGGATGTATGCAAAGCTGGTATTTAGAAATGCTTTTACAAACATTTTAAGTACATACTACTCTGCACTGGGGAAAATTAATCTCCCTAGCATTATACCTGAAGGTTTTCCACTCCAGTAGTTGGGGCAAAAGAAAACCAAGTACCATACCCCTTTTATCCTCATGAATAGTATATGATGAAGGGCCTATGATAAATGATAACGTAGACTGAATTTTATTAATGTATGCTCCGGGCTCTCATTATATTTGAATGTTGCCTTTCATTGTGCCTTCTGGGCAGTTGAATTATAGTTACTAGCATTATTTCAAATGCTTCATAAAGATTCACAGGTACCCAATATTCTCACACTTCTTTACTTCTGATTACAAGCCTCCTCTCTTTCCTGCGATTTTTAAATGTCATCCACGAGCTATGCTAGACAGAAAATGAAATGGTACTGGCCACAGGAAATTCTGTATTCCATCAGTTGTCGTCCATCAGCTATGCTAGACAGAAAATAAAATGACGCTAGCCACAGTTAATTTCTGTAGTCAAGTAAAATATACCAATTTCAAATCAGAGCTGACCAATAGAAATTAGTGAATCAAAAATGCTGAGATAGGCAATGTGAGCCATACTCACAGGAATTTTTATTCCTTCGTACTTATATTTCATACAGATGAAATGTTAGCTTCACAAAATCATTTTGAACGTCAAGCTTATGGTGATAAGGGACTTTATAATTGATGGGAAAGTAGTTCAACAGTATTTTGGCATAGAAATAGAAAATAGTCTGTTCCTATTGTAAAAATTAGAGTAATCACCTAGGGAAGGTACCCTTTCTTAATTTGTATAATTTTACTGATAGAAATAGCAGATTTTTGAGGTCAGATAGACCCGAATTTGGTATCAGAGCTTGGCCTTTAATAGCTGATTGTCCTTGAATTTTAGACTTCACTTCACTGTGCTTTTGCTTCCTTATCTGTAAAATGGGATAGCACTATTCATCAAATTATTCTGAATGTAAAATGAGCTTTTCTAAATTTATATGTTGCATAAAAATAATATATAAATAAAATGACTGGGCAATGTCAAAGAAAGGACAGCTGACAAGAAAAGTACCACCATTAAAGAACCAAAAGTAATGAGATAATGAGTAAAATAGTGATATTAAAAAAAATCTGTTGGGACACTTTCCCATAGAAAACAAATGATAGCCAATAACTAGGCTTATGAAAAAATTCTCACCATCAGTCGTGATTAGGGAAATGCAAGTTAAAACAATATGGAGATGTCATCTCACACCGGTGAAAATGGCACATATCGAAAAGTCTGGTAATGGCCTGTGTTGGCCGGGTTGTAGTGAGAAAGGAACCCTCATCCACTGTTGGTGGGAATGTCCTGTGGTTCGGTCTCTATGGAAAGTAAAATGGAGATTTATCAAAGAAAAAATAGAAGTAGAACTCCCATATGATCCAGCACTAATATTTCTTGGCATTTGTCTCCCAAATAGAACAACAAAAGGATCTATGCACACTCACGGTCATCACAGCTCTTAGTACAATGGCCAAGGTATGGGGGAAAAAACAAATTCCCAACTATAATCAAGAAGTTGTGGCATACATACACAATGAAAGACTATAGAACTCTTAGAAAGAACAAAATCATGCTATTTGCATAACATTGGAGTTGGTCAGAAGAAAAGGGATAGATGCAGAATGATCTTTCTCACATATGGGACTTAGCAATGAAAGGCCAAAGGCAAACACAAGAGAACTGATCCAGAGAACCGAGTTTTGAGGTGTGAGTTTAAAAGGACAGGGTATTGGGGTCCTTGAAATTATGTACACGGGAAGCCATGATTAACAATAGTGTAAACCACAGGACCTCAGTCAATATTAACAAGTTATTTTTGTAACAAAAGAATAAGAAAAGGAAAAAAATGACTATTGGACCAGAAAGAGGACATAGGGGTTAAGAAATTTCCCTTGCAGGAGACCAACGTCACTCTGTCCCCAATTCCACATAAGGTTCACAAGCACTGCCAGGAGTGTCCCTTCAGCAAGAGCCAAGAGAAGCTCTTGAGCATTCCCAGATGATGCACAGAAAACAAATGTAATATTTGTTTTTAAGGAATATTTTTAAATTAAAAAGTATATTTATTTTTAAAAGTTAATCTTAGTTTCTAGAGCACTAATCTGTGGCTTAAATGGAAAGACTAGAAAATCAAATCAATAAAGCTGATGCAACACCACAGGATTAAACAAACTCAAATAAATTAACAGAAAAAATATAAAGTCGATGAAATAGTGCTCCCATTAAAGATTAAAATGAGAAAGTCAAAAAGCAGAAACATAACAATTTATTGATTCTCCCACTGGGATTAGTATTTTCCCCCAGGAGATATTTGGTGATTTCTGTGAACATTTGAAGTTGTCAAAAATGGGGCTGGAGGTGCCACTTACCCTATAGGGCACAGGGCAACTCCCAACAAAAATATCAGAAATGTCAACAGAACCACTATTCAGAAACCACAGCTAACTTAAGAACCAGTGAGACCATCATTAACGGTATTGTAAATCACAGTGCCTCAATCAATTTGTAAATTTTTTAAAAAAATTGCTATAGTTAAAAAGCCTGAAAAAAGAATCAGCTTACAGTGACCAAAGAGATAGTGGAGAAAGAAAGGCACTATTCCTAATTTCCTTTAGAAATATTATTTTGTAAGATTTGTACTGACACCATCACAATCCCTGGCACTGCATATCTTCTCCAATCTCTGCCAGGAGTGATCCCTAAGCACAGCCAGGTATGGCCCCTTAAACAGAAACAAAAATAAGACCCATATATCAATGATAAAATTTCTTACTTTGAAGTTTCAAGCAACTGGATCACAGAAAAGTCTCTGGAAAAAACTCTGAATTTACAGTAAATCCTGCCTCTGCAGTGAGCTTGTTGAATGTACTGCAAAAAGTCATTTTCTAAAGTAAATAATTTGTGATAAAATCTAAGCTGGAGTAATAAATATTAACTGGAAAGATGACTATATTGTTTTAGAAACTCTACACACCTTTTAGAAATTATTGGTAACACTGCAAAGCAGATTATTGCTGGTCATAAATAACATATGGTGTTGCGCAGCCGCAGTAGCGGCCACATGATTTTGGAATTCCAAAATTTTAACAATTAAATCTGGAGGAATTTCTGCCCAAACCTGCTGGGTTCCTGAGTCTCTGGGATCGTGGCCGTTAAGCAGCTTGATCAAGAGCCAGAGAAGCCATTCATGAGCAGCGACTCGGGATCTCACTGGGGTGTGAAGGAAAGGGCTGGCACCACCCACATCCCATGAGGCCCCGCATGGCTCGTCGCTGCAGGCCCAAACCTAACTGTCCAATGGCCTCTGGACGATGGCAGCCACCGAACCACCAGGGGGAACAGGTCCCCTGTTCCCACTGCAAACTATGAAACCTGTCAAAGAATCCACTAACAATTTAAAAGAAATGATACAAATTTTCGAAAATCACCACTCTGGATTTCTGACTTCTTAGACACTGGCCTACCAATGAAGCATAACACGGAACAGTTATCACTGGCCACCAGCTAAGGTCCAGGACACAGACCCCTGCCCCACACACCCCCAAACAAAGAGCTATTCCATCTCTAGCACCAACTGCTAGCTTCCAAGGAGCGCCAGAGACAGAAGCTACAAGAAAGTATATGAGATGGCAAAAGGGAAACGCGCACAAAAATCCACCCAAGACCAGAGACTGACACATTGAGAGTGCAACTTACATGGAGCTGGGTCAACTGTCACCGGACACCAAACACATAAAGCTATCAATTTCAGTAAGCCTATGTTCTTCACAAAGTCTGACATATGAGCTCAAGTAATTTTAGCTATAATGAAATCAGGGCTGGAACTGACTATACAGCACTTCTGGCCCCTCCAGCGAGCCCCTGCTCACAATAGAAGACAAATTGTCTACTGTTGCCTTTTCAGCAGATCTGAGCGTTGGGGTAAAATCCCAAATAATAATGGTGGGTCTGGTGTCGAAATATTGAATGTAATCAAAGTAGAGAGAGAGTAATGTGGAAATCATCTGCCCCACAGGTAGGGGGAGGGTGTGAGATGGCGAGTAAACTGGGATTTTTGGGGTGGAAAATGGGCACAGGTGTTTCATCATTGTATGACTGTGACTTAAACTTGAAAGCTTTGTAACTGCTCTCACAGTGATTCCATAAATAAATTTATAAAAAAGAAAAAAATGTAAGGTGGACTTCATGCCCAATTCAATCTGCCTAATCAATGGCTGAATAAATAACAATACTCCTACATTGGGGCTGGAGCAATAGCACATTGGTAGGGCGTTTGCCTTGTGTGCAGCCAGCCCGGCCAAGCCGGGTTCGATTCCTCCACCCCTCTCAGAGAGCCCGGCAAGATACCGAGAGTATTTCACCCACACTGCAAAGCCTGGCATGCTTCCCATGATGTATTCAATATACCAAACACAGTAACAACAAGCCTCAAAATGGAGACGTTACTGGGCCCGCTTGAGTAAATTGATGAACAACGAGAAGACAGTGCGACTGCAAAGCAATTTGACAGACATCATGAAGGAAATAGATTCTTGGGAGTTGAAAATGTCAAGTATCACATCCAATCTTTTTTTTTAAAAAATGGGTAAAAATTTTGCACTATCTGATTGACTGGAGACATTAAATAATTAGGACAACATAAAGCCACTTAGAATACTAACATAACGTTACATGACTTCATAAATAATGTCAAGCCAATTTATTTTTCATCTTTCTAAGATCATAGAAAATAATACAAAATAACATCCACAGTTAGTTTATGTTCTTATCTTTCATTAGGTTTTCATCTACCTTTAGCAATATTATTTTGTAAGATTTGCAAACTGAGAGATTGTTTAAGCAAAAAGAGAAATAGTAATTATTCTTGTCATTTGCATACTTCTGAAGAAAAACAAATTGAAGGGGCAGAAATCTGTTTGGGGAAGGCTGAAAGTGGGGAGAGGAAAAATCCACAGTTTTGTAGAACGCTCTAACCACTCCCCCACCACCAAAAAAATAAAGAAATAACACTAGCAGATTGATGAAATAGAAGGATTGACCTGCACTAACAAATGAAAACAAGCCTGGGAAGAAGCCCACGTTCATCATCAGAACTTTATAAATTCCACAGTGAGGAGTTCAAAACAATAGTCCTAATTATATTCACTACAATGAGAAAAATAGAACAGAACACGATCAAGGAGAAAAAGTGTTAGAAAAATCCAAACAAAAATCACTGCACTAAAGAATACAATGGTTGAACTAAAAATACAAGTGCTCAATAGAATAGCGGAAGCCAAAGATTAAGTAAAAAGATAGTATAACAATTAAGATGTTTGCCTATCCTATGGCTGACACTGGTTTGATCCCCAACCCTGCATATCATACCCCAAGAGCCATCAGGAATGATCCATGAACACCTCCAGATATGACCCAGCTCCCACCAAAATAAAAATGATCATATCAGTGAGCTTCAGGATAAAGTAGAAGAAACCATCGAATAGAACAAAGAAAAGAGACGTGAAAACTTTTAATGAAGAAAGCATAAGATGCGAGAGAAAGAATTAATGGGAGAAACATTCACATCATAGGCGCTCCAGAAGGACAGAAAATAGAATGGATCAGAGTTCTTAGTTGAAAAAAATAATAATGGAGGGCTTTCCCAGTCTATGGAAGGAAGCAGGAAGTCAGATCCAGGAAGCTCAAATAATTCCAAACAAAATGAACCCAAAAAGACATACAGCAAGTCATATTGTAATTAAAATGGCAAAAGTTGAATAGAGATAGAATCCTAACAGTAACAAAGGAATATAAAAGGCTCAGATATATTGGTAACCCTTAGAACCCCATAATTAGATCTTTCAATTCTGAACTTTTCAAAGTGGCATGATATATCCAAAGTGTTATATGAAAAAGACCTCCAATAGCAACACTTTGTTCAACTAGCTTATCACATATTGGAAAGAGCAATAAAAATTTCAGATATACAACAGATAAATTCATGAACACTCAACTTCTGTGTGACGAATACTAAATAGTCTTCTATAATAGGAAAAGAAACCAAATTTGTAGGTTATAAGATATTTTAAAAACATAAGATTTGGGAAACAAGCAGTATTATAATAATACAGTCAGATACAATGAACTCAAAACTTGCGTTAGATTTAAAAGAGGATACAAATTTAGAACTATATATGTAAACTTCAGGTAATCTCATGACAAAAACACTTTCATGTAAATTTTGAAAAGTTCAGTACTTCCTTCAACCATATTTGCTAGTCTCTATTTAGGTTATATGTAACTTTTAGAAAGCAATAGAAAAAGAGAAAGTGAAGAGTAACTTGTTCGTTGATGGTATTTTGTTTTTTTTTTTAATGAAACTGAAAGTATTTCCTTTATTTTGCTTATGTTTGACTTTTATTACTTATAAGGATCTTAAAGCAAATATTAAAATATTCATCACATTGTTATTTACCAGTCTAGATTTCCTAAACTTTATCCCAAAATGAAATCTTAAAAATGAGACCCTACAGAGAAGGATGAAGAGAGTACCAAGTAAATTTTATGTTAAAATGTTTTTTAAAATGATAAAATAAAATGTGACCCTATAGATTAAAATGTCCAATTCTTACTTATTTAATTAATTCCAGATATGTTTACCTTTATCCTTTAAAAATATACTGACTTTCCATTAATTCCATTTTATTCCTTTTTAAATGCGTGATTCTTTACCTTAAATAACCTCGGGATATTTTCCTAGAAGTGTAGTCAAACATCTGAAAGTAATTTCTCTGTCTGGTATGTGGGAAGTTTGATGGTTGTATGTGAAATGCTTATAGCTTAACATTCCTTACTACACTTTTTCTTCAAAATATTGGCTGAAATATTCAGAACAGATGTGTGTATGTATGTCTATTTTCCTTTAGACTCTACAGAAAGCTTTTTTTGTGAGCAGTAAAGGATATCTCAGACTTAAAGTGAAATTTCACTGCCATCCTTTTTTTTTTAAACTCCTTGACTATAAGAGAGAAGATTGCTTCTCAGGTGCCATTTATCTCCCTGAAACTTAATGATATTAGCATGCTTTTTGGAGGGAATTTTAAAACTGTAAAACAACTCTAACATTTCAACACCAGGAGTATCATAACATGAACTTTCTTAGGTAAGAAATCAAGAGACAAAGGCCTGGCAAATGACTCAAATACCTGGAATATATAGTGCCACTGTGGTCATGTTTGGCATCTAAGTACTCTAGGATCCTTTCCTCCAAAATATGTAAAATTCAAACACAATTCAAACATATTTATCTTTTAACCCTACTACATAGGGCTTGAGCGATAGCACAGCGGTAGGGCGTTTGCCTTGTACGCAGCCAACATGGCCGACCCGAGTTCGATTCCTCCGCCCTTCTCGGAGAGCCCGGCAAGCTACCGAGAGTATCTCGCCCGCACGGCAGAGCCTGGCAAGCTCCCCGTGATGTATTCGATATGCCAAGCACAGTAACAACAAAGTCTCCAATGGAGACGTTACTGGGCCCGCTCGAGCAAATCGATGATCAACGGGAGGGCCTTTACCTTTTTACCTTTACATGGATTAGGATACAGTAAGAAATACATCACACAATCTTTCCTCCATAGAGAGCCCGGTTTGAAAACTCCAGATGTGCAATGGATATGAATAGTCAAGTAAGAAATAATAATTTAACTATCGGACACTAGCCTGGAAATAACACAAGTCTTCTGAGAGGTTGTCAAATGAACTCTGCTGTTACTAATCTTTTGCTTAGGACTGGCGAGATGGTGCAGGACTTACGGTGCCCATGACAAACCCTACTTTGATCCTTGGTGCTGTGTGTGGTCTTCCAAAACCACCAGGTGTGATCCTGAGCAGAGTCAGGAGTAAACTCTGAATACTGCTGGTTGTGGCCCAAAAACCAAAAAAAGAAAAAAAAAAGAAATTTAGCAATAGCAGATATGTTTTATGTTTAAGGGATTGAAAGGTTACTTTTTCATTATCACCACTACATACCACTGGTTGGCTCACGTTTGAATGTGGTTTAATTGACACAAATTGCAACATCATAGTGTGTTAAGAGGAAATGGTCAACAACAAAAAATTGATTTAGTTAACTTGCTTTTAGTTTTTGGGTCACATCTGACGGTGCTCATGACTTACTCCTGCACTATGCTCAGGCATCACTCGTGGCAGGACTTGGGGGATAATATCTGGTGCCAGGGAGCAAATGCAGAGTGGCAGTGTGCAAATTTAATGCCCCCACAGCTATACTATTGCTCAGGCCCAGCAAAATTGATTTTAATTAGGTCTTCATTGTTTTACTATATCCTTGATTTATTATTAATGTCCTCCCGTTGTTCATCGATTTGCTCGAGCGGGCCCAGTAACGTCTCCATTGGAGACTTTGTTGTTACTGTGTTTGGCATATCGAATACATCATGGGGAGCTTGCCAGGCTTTGCCGTGTGGGCGAGATACTCTCGGTAGCTTGCCGGGCTCTCGGAGAGGGGCGGAGGAATCGAACTCGTGTCGGCCATGTTGGCTGCATGTAAGGCAAGTGCCCTACCGCTGTGCTATCGCTCCAGCCCTTATTATTAATATTTATCATGAATTAGTAAATATAAGTATTATTATTTAAAGAGACATCTTAAAATTTCCTGGATTACTTTTTAGAGATTCGTCATTCATGTGCATTAACAGGGGAATTAGATGTATTTAATAAACCGTTAAAAAGTTGTATGAGCATAAATATAATTTGCATGTACTAATATATATCATTTAATCTAAGGCTTATGGTGCTCTTTTTAATACCTACAGCATCAAACCATAATGCTCTTCTTCTGGTTGAACCTTGCTATCTTAGGAAATTAAAATTCTGCTGTATACATGCAGTGACAAATATTTCCAGGCAGCAATCAAAGAGCTGTATGTTAGGAACTAGAAATAATTTAAGTCATTGCCTTTGTCAATTTGCCAGAGACTACTGTTTCAGTAAGAATGTTACCTCACTTTATTATGTTTGCTATTGTGTTATAACAGAAACATTACTTATAAGTAACATTAATTAAAAAAGCAAATAATATATTTAAATACTTATTTTGATTTGCACAGAAGAATTTATAATATTATAGCATAATAAGGTAAAGGTAAAGGTAAAGGCCCTCCCGTTGATCGTCAATTTGCTCGAGCGGGCCCAGTAACGTCTCCATTGGAGACTTTTGTTGTTACTGTGTTTGGCATATCGAATACTCTCGGTAGCTTACTGTACATATAATGTCCTCCAAAAGTAAATTTCAATTACTGTTTATCTCAGACATGGAGAGTATCATGCTAAGTGAAATGAGTCAGAAAGAGAGGGACAGACATAGAAAGACTGCACTCATTTGTGGAGTATAAAACGACATAACATGAGGCTGACTCCTAAGGATAGTAGATACATGGGACAGATAGATTGCTCCATAGATGGAAGCCTGCCTCATGAGGAAAGGGGAGAAGGCAGCTGGAATAGAGAAGGGATCACTAAGTAAAAGATGCCTGGAGGAATGGGTCGGGATGGGAGATGTGTGCAGAAAGTAGATAAAGGACCAAACATGATAAAACTCTCAGGGTCTGTATTGCAAACCATAATGCCCAAAAGTAGAGAGAGATTATGGGGAATAATGTCTGCCATGAAGGCAGGGGAAGGGTGGGAAAGGGAGGTATACCAGGGAATATTGGTGGTGGGGAATGTGCACTGGTGGAGGGATGAGTGTTTGATCATTGTGTGATTGTAACCCAAACATGAAAGCTTTTAACTATCTCACAGTGATTCAATAAAATAAAAAAAATACTGTTTATCTCTGTCTTTGGCCTAATTCAATAAATTTTCCTTGGTGCTTTATTATAGCAGACTTACACCCCATGAAAATTCAGTGTTTAAGTCTTCTGCAAGATTTTCTTATGGTTAATGATGTAACCAGACATATCAAAGGCTTAATTACATGCTTCAGTGACTCACCTTTATGAGAATCTCAGAGATGACCTCAAATTCAGTGACTACAATTATGTATTTAATATTCTATGTGCAAAATGTTTCTACTTTTATACACACATTTTACTCAAAATCGATCAAATATTTGAATACTACAAACTTATGTCAATATATGTTATTATGTAAAAATATAGAGTATTTAAAAACAACTGCTCATTTAAAGGATATTTTAGTTTTTAAAATTTTTCTTGTTGGAATATGGAAATAGTTACAATTAGAAACTTCTTCAATTTCCATGTCTAAGCCACGAAAGTTGAGTTTATTTTTGAAAAAAATATAAAATATTAAAATATTATAGGAATTTTCAAAATAAAATATTTACAGCATTAAAAATCTGAAGAACTGATTCTGCAAAGCAGTTGAACAGACATGCTCAAAGGAGATTTTTCTAAAACTTTTACATGACTCTGGATGGGAAAAATATTTTGCCCTGAATCAGCTTACCAGTTACCTCTTTGAAAGCACAGAGACATACTCTATGGGAATCTTTGAGTTTCAGCTGACCATTTATAAAGGTCACTTGCTGATCTTGAAAAAAGTCATTAAATAAATAAATAAATGCCAGTTTTTCACTCAGTCATTATATCAAGTCTAGTTTATCCTCAGACTTTAAAGAAGCTTAGCAAAACATACTAAATAGACTTTCAGGTGCATAATAGTTTGATATATTTTTCTTACAATTTTTAAGAAATATAAATTGATCAATAAATTTAAAAGGATAGAATTTGAGGGCTTAACTTTTTTCCCCCCAAAACATGAACTGATCATTGTAATTAAGTATAAACTTGAGCTGCACAGAGCGAAGCAAAGAGACTTAAGTGTGTAGGAAAGTGGGAAGATTGGTGGATTAAAGGAGGAAGAGTTGTTGAATTTGGAATAATGGAAGTTAAGAGCCAGAAATACAGAAGGTGGTATTTGGAAAACAGGGTACAGAAAGGGATTACAGCCTTTTAAGATAGCATGATTAAGTACAGGAACACAAAAGAATGGATGAAAGAACCCAAGAAACTGAGAGACAGAATACTGCCGAGTGTGTGTGTGTGTGTGTGTGTGTGTGTGTGTGTGTGTGGCTACAGAAGTCACCACGAACCATGGCAGAAGTGGTATTTGAGTATCTACAGTGGTATTTAAGTTTCTACCATGTATGTTTTCTGGGAAAGTTGCATAACTAGCCTCATATTCTTTTCTAGTAAAATAAAGTTAATGATTGTACATTTCTCATAATAATAAGAGTTAGAGTTATATAAGTATCATAAAATCTTTAGATGGTATGTGATATATGATTAATATAGGGGTATTGGTATTTTATCATGATCTTCACAGCTAAAGCAGTTATTTTATGCCAGGCATGTGGTAGTACAAACATACCTTGGAGATGTGGGTTCAACTCCAGATCACTAAAAGAAAGCACATCATGTGACTTTTTGAGTTTTTATTACATATAAAAGTTATGATTATGTTTATTCTATACAGTAATCTATTAGCTGTACAGAACTAAAAAGAAATGTGTAAACATTCATTAAATATGACATAGAGACATGTTTTAAGCTCATGCAGTGTAATATCCAAATACTTGTTTAGTGCAGGACTTACTGTTAAAAAGGAAAAGAAGAGACCAGAGAGACAGTACAGCAGATAAGGCACATCCTGGCATCCCGTATAGTCCCCTAGGCACTGCTAGGAGTAATTCCTAAGTGCAGAGTCAGGAGTAATCACTTAGCATCACTGGGTGTGTCCCCAACTCCCCAAACAGAAAAGAAAATAGTATCTACTAAGCACAATAAAGTAAAGCATGATAAAACAAAGATATCTATATCTTTATTAAACTTTCATGTGATTTTCTTTGGCTGTTTTGTACTTCGGAACTTTAAAATTAATTTAAAAATGTATATATACTGCAAGCTCACCAAAAACTTCCTTAAAATTTATCTCATGAGTTCTGCTAGCTAGTGCAAAATATTGTTAGTAACAATTCATATGCAAAGATAAAGGGGTATGCCAAAACAATGATTACTTCGATATGGAAACTAAATTTGTTCGTTGTAAAAAAATTGTTCACTGTAGCAAAGGGGCTAAGCGGCACAGACTTACCTAGCTATAGGTATGAAAGAGAATCTAGCAGTATTGCCTAGACATGGCGCTCTCCAAAACAGATGATGATAGAAGTCAGGAGGCAGTGAAGATGAGAAGTTAGTGCTCTGGTATAGTACCACTAAACAGTAGGTTAACGTCCTAGTAGGAATGTCAAACACAAGGCCTACTATTTTTGAGGTTGGAAATTCAGATAGCCACATTGGTATTAGGGAATTGACAGAAATCCTGTACTGAAAAATAAAGTCAAATCACTGAAGCAATGATCCGCTTTGTGAAGGAGCACCGCACTGTAAAAGTCTGGCGCTCTTAAGAGCAAAGCTATGCCACCCTATTTACAGGAAGTGCCTTAAGTTTGCATTATCACCTGGCCGGTGGCCACAGGCAGTTTCACCTTCTGGCTCAAAACACACATACTTTTCATCAACACAGATGCCAACCATAATGTTGCATATGAGTGAGTGTGTTTTGCAGACTGTAGCTAAAAATCAGCTTAAATTTGAGCGGACATGGGGAAAAAACAATGTGATATGAATTTTGTTCTCTGTGTTTAGGCAAGCTACGACCTATATCTATGCCAGTGGAATATAATTGGGTGGGGGACTATGAAGATCCAAATAAGATGAAGAGAGATAGTAGAAGAGGTAAGTGTTCTAGAATTTCAGTGTAGGTTGGGTTGTTGGAACAAGAAAGTAAACAAATTAAAATGTTCCTAAGTAGGATGTTATGGCTTCAGTGTAAAATTTTTCGTTCTCTGCTTGACTTTATGGTACACCCAAACCAACTCAGGCTAATGTTTGACTATCTTAATCTTTTGTTAAAAATCACTGTATTCTCTGAATGCCTTCTAAAGGATTCAAGGTAGATCAGTACAGTATAGAAATGTATCTGATTGTTATTTGAAAGTTAATATTTGGAAAACAACGTCAGAAGTGTGAAACTGCATAAAAGAAATAATGTCAGTGAGCAGAAAGAATTTGTGATCAATCCCCATTGGTCCGCAATGCAACCTCGTCACTTTTCTACAAATACAACATTAAAATGAGCACCAAACATGTAGGTAAAAGCCATTGGAAACTGGGTCAATGACTAATGAAAACCATATAAAAATGGAACAAAAACTGCTTTGCTCTTTATTTCTCTTCTGTTTGCTGTTCAGGGTTATCTTCTTACTTGGGGGTGGGCTACACTTGAAGTTTCTACCAAAAGTAAGTGTTTATGTTCACTTATCTTGCTGTTGAGCTGAACTGGAAAGAGAACAATTAAAAGTCTAGCTACTGAATGGTATTTGATGAAATGTGGATATGATGGGCCCTAATCGGTCATGCTACTTCTTCCATGATCCCAAATAGGCAATCAAGATTGTAGACGGAAGAAAATCAAAATGAGCCAAAAAACTATTCACATAGATCCTAAGATACTTTTATGATATATTTAACGTACTTACCTGTGAACAGAATTGATGTTTTTTCTACACAGATCCACAGAGCGTGCCAGGATAAGCAAGCACGAAAATGTTTTATTAGTCTTCTGAACATCTGTTTTATACAAACAGTTATGAAATGTTGATCAATATAGGAACATTGACAAATTCTTTACATCTGCATATTCATTCAATTTTCCAAGTTTCAGTATCTAATTGTAATTTTTTATATAATTAATCAACAAAAGAATGGAGAAAGGATTATTATTTGCCATCTCCAAGTCACTCTCTGAGACTTTACACTAGTGACATCTTAGCATAATGAAGTATTCAGTTCTGGCTATCAATTTAAGCATAGATTTTTATGACCTAACATTTATGAATATTGGTTCATAATATATATTTTAACTTCTTCAGTATGTGAACTAGCCTGCCATAGGTCAGTGTTTGTCATAAACATGGTAGCAGACTACCCCCGGGGGATCTTAGTGAAAATGTTTATGAGTTATACAGCCAAAAGTTGTTATTCAAGTTCTTCAGAAGATCCTCGTACAGTTGTTCCAAAGAGAAAACTTGGAGAAATAATCTGTTTCTTATGCTATATGATGCCAAATAAGTAAGATCCTCTATATTCTCACTTTTAAGTATTCTATAAATTAAATTCCATTTCTGAAACAAAATCTTATGACACTTGTAGGGAAGAATGGAAAATTTGGAGTATTTGCATACTAATATTGGTATATTTATCTTTTTTGTATAGAAAACTCTCTGCTCCGATACATGAGCAATGAAAAAATCGCTCAAGAAGAATACATGTATCAGCGAAATAGCAAAAAGGACACAGGAAAGAAGTCAAAAAAGAAGGCTGATAAGAGTAATAGCCCAACTCACTATTCATTGCTGCCTGGTTTACAAATGGATGCACTGCGACAAGATATGCTGAGCACACCGGTGCCGGAGACCACCCTTTACCATGTAAGTAAAATTTCAAACACTTTGTGATTCAGGTTTTATTAGGAGACTGGTAAGGGCTCTTTAGGCTAACCTCCAGATTTATTCGTGTCCTCTTGCCAGATTTTCACAAAAGATGCTTACTGTAGAATTTATGCCCTTAAAAAGTGGGCTGGCTTCTTGATTTGTTCTTCAGCTCATTTGTTCATTGAGTTGGTGTGCTACTAAGCAGGTTATAATTTTAATGAATAACTTTATATGCACAGGAATGATGAATAATAATAATAATTATTTGCACAATTATCCGTGCGATATTGTCCAGTAAAATGGATAGCTGTCATAGTCAACATTAAAAAGCAGTTTTAATATATTCGTAATTTTAATTTAAAATCATCATCTACTACATACTAGACTTACAATGCAAGGTGACACAAAGACTTGCGTACAAGTAAATACAAAGACCACCAAAAGTCCCAATGTCATTTGAATCATAATAGGTGGGTTGGAGAAGTATAGGCAGACTAATGAGAAAAGTAGACTTTCTGGTAATTAAAAGACTACAAAAGCTTTTGCGTAAAGACTGGAGGATTATGAGTCATTGTGAGACGCTCTCTAGAGGCAAGCCACAAGTGTGTGAGAATGTGACATGTTCTGAGGGTTTCATGTGGCTCAGAGTTGCTGACTTTCTAAAGGTGAGGTAAAGCATACAAGGAAGGGGGCACTAGATGGACCTACAGAGATAGGAATTCAACCAGAAATCTGATGATAAAATGCTGTGATTGCATGCTCGGGTCCTTATCCTCAGTCAGTCAAGATGGAAAGCAAAGAGATGGAGACAAGATGGCCAAAATCAGCAGAAAATTTATTTGAGGAAATGGAGGGTAGGTTTTGGAGGCTGGATATAGGGTTTCTGCAAGTGGGATACTATCAGGAAAGGTGAAAAACCTTCTCTGAATATATTTTCTTAACTAGGAAGACGGGTGAGCTCTCTATATTTGGGTTTAAGATGAGCAAGAAGGTAAAGTGAAAGAGCTGGAAAAGAACAGGATGTTTGAGAGTATTAGCTTCTATAGATTGTTGGTGCATATCCCGGGCCCATTCTGGGGAAGTCTTTCCTGGGCCATTCTCTCTCTCTTTCTGCCCCACCTAGTTTCTTCCTTTGCCTGTGTCCCTGTAGCAGTACTTTGGTTCTTTCCTGGAACGATCAAGACCTCACCTTTATAAGCCTCTGTTTCAAGAAGCTTCTGGCTAGTTTGCTGCGACAGACAATAGATGCTCTCTATGACCATACCCTACTAAAAATATATGGGGAGCACATGTAAACTTTCACCAGTGACTTTCAACATCCTTAAACCTGGAGACCAGCAGCGAAAAATCACTACACTCACCATATTGGATGCCCTGTGAAAACCGGCCCAGGTTGTACCTTCCACTTGGCTGATTCACAGGACTGCTCTACTCCAGGGGGTGCTACAGTGCTATAGAATTAGCTTCCCCCCATCTGCCCTTGTCTCCCTTCCAGGCCAGAGCTACAATTCCTATTAGTTTTTTCTTCCTTTCTACAAAGGTCACAATATGCCTGTCAGCAAGCATATGGTATTTTTCAAGACTATAACTTTTGGGTATGTTTTCAAGAGTATAGCTTTATTTTACCTACTCACAGTTTTCTCTGTCTGAAAATGTGGGAGTTAGCCTTAAAGCCCCTCTCTGATCAGAACATGAAAGTAAGGTACACAGCTTGTATGTTTGTGTGTGTGTATAATTCAAATGTCAAAAAGCATTTAAGGAAAGAGTGATTAGATTCAAGACTTACTTTTTCTTAACATGACATACATATGATAATTTTCTTTCACATTAAGGCTGCAAAAGTCAAATTTATAAACAAAGTAATTTTAAAAATTTACATGCTGTAATGCCAGAACAAGTAAAATATGATCATGGATCCATGCTTTGCGTAGGTACACTTTAATAAACTGAATGATGTGAGTTTAGATGACTTATTTAAAACAGATTTTGAGTGGGTGTTCAAAAATCTGGATAATTCCTTTCATAACATTCCAACATTTGTTTGGCATATCTTTGTTATTTGAGATGTAACGGCAAACATTCAATTGTTGTTTTGCTTCTGATAAGTACTTTTAGCCATTTTAATCAATTTGTGAGGAAATTTCTGGTAGATTTTATAAGAGTAGAACTGTTTAAAAAGACTTTTTAATTTAGCACTTAAATAAACATTATGAAACAAACTTTTCTAATTTTGAAGTTTTATATTATTTAGTCCTCATAACACTATTGAGAAGGTGATATCATACCCAATTTACATATTAAGCTTGAGTGAATTAAGATATTGGTAAGTGGTAGGGCTGGAATCAGACCATCAATATTATGCCTGTTGACACACTATATTGCCCCTCAAAAATATTGCTAACCAGTAACTTATCAAGTGATTTTCAAAGGCTGCAAATTGACTAATACAAAAATAATGTATTATTGGGATTACTGAATGACATAGGGTCTAGTATTCATAAAACCAATAATGTAGTCATGTTCTTCTTTATTTTTGGCTTTTTGTGTCACACCTGGGGCAATGCTCAGGGGTTACTCCTGTATCTGCACTCAGAAATTACTCCTTGCGGTGCTTGGGGGGCCATATGGGTTGCTGGGGATTGAACCCAGGTCGACCGCGTGCATGGCAAATGTCCTACCCTCCTCTAGCCCCATGTAATCACATTATTAATATATAAGGACATGTGTAGGATATTTGTATTCCTCAGTTTTTCAGGAGGAATCTATATTTGTACATGATCAGGATTTTAAATTTACCTGTAGCTTTTTTCAGTTGTTTTTTGTCATAAATTATCCCTTGATATCATCACTGTTTCTGTCAATTTGCTTTGAGGTTCTTGCTTTTTCTCCATTGGCATGTTGTAATTTATGTTACCCACAATTTTCTGGCCATAGTATTTGCTATCTTCGATATATGACAGTGCTTAAGCTTTGGTATCGACTTGTTATTTCTCCCTTATAAAATGGGAGCAAAGGGACAGGGACCTTTTGGCCTGTCTCATAATCAGAAACAATTGAGACCTGCTGACTGAGATACAAGTATTTGACATTTTTAAAAGAAGAAATTAATTTGTAACTTTTTGTCTATATGAAGTAAAATACAAAAGTAAATACAGGCAGTTTTATAGAAAATATTTTACAAAGAAAAAATGTATTTTGTTTTCTGACCCATTTAGACTAACATTTCATTTGGTTTCTATACTTATTTCTATGGGGCTGGAGCGATAGCACAGTGGTAGGGTGTTTGCCTTGCACGCAGCCAACATGGCCGACCGAGTTCGATTCCTCCGCCCCTCTCGGAGAGCCCGGCAAGCTACCGAGAGTATCTCGCCCACCCGCACGGCAGAGCCTGGTAAGCTCCCCGTGGCGTATTCGATATGCCAAACACAGTAACAACAAAGTCTCCAATGGAGACGTTACTGGGCCCGCTTGAGCAAATCGATGATCAACAGGAGGACCGTGACTTATTTCTATAATTATTAAGTTGATTTTAGCAAAATAAACTCATCATAACCCCATATTCTTATTTACCTAAAACTGATTCATTTATAACTAAAATTACTTATGGAGCCTAAAACAGAAAACACTTGTTCGGGTTGAACATTAACAAACTCAAGCTTTCAATTAAAGACAAGGTGGACCATACACTCCTTTAACCTCTCTACAGATCACAATAACAACAATAGAAAACCATTCACCAAATACATGTCACATGCTGGAAGATGCTGAAAGACGTGAAGGATAGGGATAAGGGTAGTAGGAGGCAGACCACCCTAAGTATCTGGAGACCTGAAGAATAAACTAGAGCATGGTGGTCGTTGAGCTGCATGTCCAACCAGTAACTGGCTGCTATGGGCACATGCAACTGTGATTAATTAAGGTGATTAATTTATATTTTAAGGTGATTAATTTTTTAAAATTTTTATTAGTGAAACACAGTGAGGTACAGTTGTAGACTTACAAATTTTTGTGCTTCTGGTGGAGGGATGGGTATTTGATCATTGTATAATTGAAACCCAAACACAAAATTTGTAAGTCTATAACTGTATCCATGGTGTCTCACTAATAAAAATTTTAAAAATAAATTAAAAAATTTAAAAAAACAAATGTTTGTGCTTGGCAGGCAACTTTTTTGAGGAACAATATGGTGCTTCAACAGGCATACTACTGATGGTCAAATTCCACGGAAAGTAAAGCTTATCCTATGCACTCAGGCCAGGTGTTAGAGAAGTCTGCAACTTTAAAATTTTAATGGAACCAGACGAAAGTGAGCCCCAAGAAAATCCTACTCTCTCACTTTCCAGCGGGTCAGGAAGAGGATAGTTCTAAAAGACAGAAATCTTCTCATAATGCCTGCCTATTATCCCAGGGAAAGCCATAAAAAGGGCATGTTTCTTCTCCCAAAACAGGTGTAAAAAGGGTTGATTCATTAAAACAATAACCTTAAAAAATTATAGGAGCGATAGCACAGCGGTAGGGCGTTTGCCTTGCACGCAGCCAACATGGCCGACCCGAGTTCGATTCCTCTGCCCCTATCAGAGAGCCCGGCAAGCTACCGAGAGTATCTCGCCCGCATGGCAGAGCCTGGCAAGCTCCCCGTGACGTATTCGATATGCCAAACACAGTAACAACAAAGTCTCCAATGGAGATGTTACTGGGCCCGCTCGAGCAAATTGATGAACAACGGGAGGACTGTGGATATATCAAACAACTGGGATTCAAAATCTAACAGAACTGAAAGGGTAAATAGGAAAATCTACAGTCATAGTTGAGGACTTGACTACCCCTCTCTCAATAATAGCAAAATTATTAAGAAATTAGTAGTACTCATTGACTACCCGCCAATTATACCTAAATGACTCCCAACTATAGAATAATACATGTGCTGCTCAAGTGTAATGGGGTAAATTGTATCTTACACAAAAAGCAAACCTTAATTTAAAAAAAAATCAAGGTTCTAGAAAATATGTTCTCTGGTCATAATGGAATCAAGCTAGAAGTCAATAAATCTCAAGCCTCTCAAGCCATGTCAAAATTTTTTAATGACACACTTCTAGATAATCTATATATAAAGGAGAAAAACTCAAGATAAATAGATTAGAATGAAGATAAAATCACATCTGCTGAATCTGAAAAGAACAGTGTCAAATCAATAACCTAATCCCCATCTTCTAGAAATTAGAAAAAGAACAACAAAACAAGAAACAGAAGGAATAAAAGAAAGGTAAAAACAGAAGTAATAAAATATGAAAATGAAGAAACAGAATATAGTTGAACCAAAAATTGTGGATTTTTAAAAAGTAATAAATCAAGGATTCTCAATAATTTTTAAATTTATAAACTTATAACAAAACTGATCTGAAAAAGAAAGTACTTCAATTACTAATGAAAGCAGTGAAAGAAGGGTCATTACTACAAACCTCACAGACGTTTTAAGAATAATAGGGAAAAACTATTTCATCGCCATGCATCTATATTTAGCATAAGTTGAGATGAAATGAACCAATTCCTCAAAAAGACATAAACCACCAAAACTCTCCCAAGATGAAATAGATTTTGTAAATAATCCTATAGGAGAAATGAAATTTTTAACTTTAATAAAAGTATGGAGAGACTGAGAAGGAACCAAACCAGCAATACTTTTTTGTTGGCTGAGTGTCGAAGTAAGCCATTTGGGTTTTCTTTTTTATATTCTGTAGTGGGTACTTTGGAAATGTTGGAGCATAGAACTTGTGATTAATTTAATAAATTTAATTAACTTAAATACTGTTTAAACGTTTCAATTTTTGTTCGAGTTTTATTTATACTCAAATTTACTTGAGTATAAAGCAAAAAAAATTTTAAAATTCACTAACATAACTTCTCTCTCTCTTTTTGGTTTCATGTTTATACAAATGACTCTCTCTCACTCTCATTCTGTTACTTCCTGGTAAATGACTACCAGGAAGCAAAAGACAAAACATGGCTTAATTACTGAGACATCAAGTAAAACAGTACACAGAATAATTGAATTAGGAATTTATTAATTTAAAATTTATTAAATAAAATTTTATTACAAATTCCTGGTTGCCTTCAAAAAGTGAAATAAAACAAATTCTAATGAGAGATCCAGGACTGGGTTAGTAAGGTCAATCAATAATTGCAAATTATTTAGGTATGCTAACCATACCTGCTTTAATAAAACAAGTTAAAGAAGTCCCTTTCTCTGTCATACTGTAGACTGTGTCTCCCCATTTAAAGCATTAGAAAACACCCTCAAGTTTTCTAGGCAGTAGGCCTTTTGTTGGTCCATAATTACCCTACTCATATTATACACCACCAGAATTCATTTAAGCACCTCAAGTTTAATAAAACTTTAAGCAAAATTATCTTATCCCTGGAAATCTTTAGAACCTCTTTGGTTTAAAGGACGACAGCTTATATTAAATCATTTTCTTCACCAAACTTCTAAATTTTTACCCCCTTGATAGATTCATCCACTCCAATTCTGAAAAAAAATTGAGTTATTTGTTGTATATATTCAAAATCCCATTTAAAGACTTCTCTTAATAAGCTGAATGTCTTCATCTCTTGACCTAGATCTTACGTCAGAAAGAAGGCTAAGGCATAATTATTGAATATTTCTACATTCTGTTTTCTTGAAGATTATTTTTCCAAGAATGTTAAATTATTTGCAGTTTTCAGGCGCATTTTGTTGAGTTTTGGCTCAGAGAGCAGTTGGCAGTGGGCCAATGAGCTCAACCTAGAATCCCAGTTCTCAATGATGTTGCTATATCTGTTTCTTAACATCTCTACAAGTATCAGTTTAGGCCAGGAACAAGATCTTAATAGGTTTAAATCAAAACAGCCTGAAATGCTGAGAAACAAATCCATGTTTCAATGCCTAGTCTTTAAATGCAAGTAAGTTTAGATTAATTAGATGCAAACTTTCCTGCCATAATACACAGGAAGAGAAATTACCTTCCAGTGTTTTCTTTTATCAGCATAAATCTGGAATGGCCTTAATAAATGTTGGGTCTTATCTTTGTCTCCAAGTAAAAGAACTCAACATTAAAGAAGAAACTTTACTTTTCTAAAATTCATATGGCCAAGAATAATGTTGTAGTTATGGATCATGAATTTCAAGTCAGTTGTATGAACCTAGACACATTTCTAAATCTCAGTTTCTCATCAGTAAAAAAATTGAATAATACACTTCCTATACCCAACGATCTCATAATTGAATTTTATATTGTGTATAAAGCTTTATTCTAGTATCTGGGCACATAGTAACTTTCCCTAATTATTTATTTACGTGGAAGGGAATTTACTTCTGATGAGCAAATCAGAAAACCATCTAGGACTATAAAAATATTTTTGAACATTAATGTGTCTATAAAACATGCAATTTTTTTCTTTTATTAGTGAAACACAATGAGGTACAGTTGTAGACTTACATATTTTTGTGTTTGGGTTTCAGTTATACAATGATCAAGTACCCATCCCTCCACCAGTGCCCATTCTCCACCACCAATGAACCCAGTAGCCCTCCCACCCACCCGCATCCCCTCCACCCTGCCCCACCTCTATGGCAGAGCATTCCCTTTTGCTCTCTCTTTCCTTTAGGGTGTTGTGGTTTGCAATAGAGGTATTGAGTGGCCATCATGTTCGGTCTATAATCTACTTTCAGTGCACGTCTCGCATCCCAAGCGAGTCCTAACGTTAATGTGTCTATCAGTTAGGATTTAATCAGGGAAACTGAAAAGCCAAGTGACGTAGAATAAAGGATGAGATTCGACTCAGTTGGGAAGGTAGTGAATATACTTCAGCTGCCAGTGCTCATGAAAAGTCTAGATGGGAGGCATGGGAGAGCAAGACAAACAGGAATCTATACAGAAGCACAAGCTGGGACTTTGCCACCCACTTCACAACGAAGCCTGTGCCTCCCCCGTGGAGATTCACTGGGCCCTGGTCCAGGGTTTGGAAGCACTGAGCAGTTGCAAGCCTGGCAGCTGAACATAGCAGTGGGGGGGTGTGTCGGCACAATGGTGACTGTGTGGGTGAGTAGCGCCAGGATGGGCTACCCTGTGCCAACCTCCATACCATCAGGGCTCCTGCGCCACTTGGATTTTCCAAAATCCACACGTATTTGTAGCCAATCCTAACCAGAACCTAAAGGAAAGGGAATTCTACTACTTCGTTTCAGCTTCACTAAACTGACCCAGTTGGAAACTACTACATTGGGACTCCCTTTTCCCCTGGGTAAACTCAGAGTCTACAAGAAACATTTGCTTTCGATTTCTCTAGGAAAAAGATGTATAAAAATTCCCAATTAGTACGAGTTCCAATTATTAATCCCAAATATTATTCCCTATTATTATTATAGCACAGCAGGTAGGGCTTTTGCCTTGAACGTGGCCAACCCGGGTTCGATTCCTCCATCCCTCTCAGAGAACCCAGCAAGCTACCGAGAGTATCCCACCTACATGGCAGAGCCTAGAAAGCTCCCCGCGGCTTATTCAATATGCCAAAAACGATAACAAGTCTCACAATGGAGACGTTACTGGTGCTCACTCAAGCAAATCAATGAACACGGGAGGACAGTGCTACAGTGCTATTGTTATTACTATTGTTATTATTGTTATTATTCTCAATTGGGAAAAATTCCAAAGTACTATGATTTATGAGTATTATACGATCCTTAAAACCTACTTATTGAATTTTTTCAAAGCATATGTGGGAAACTATAGCTTCAAACAGTGTTTTACCTATCTTCAATGAAGAGACTATTACAAGATTTTTAATTAATAAAGCAAATAAGTCATTTTTTTAAGTTTCGGGCCACACCTAGCCAGGTTTAGGGTTATTCATGACTCTGCACTCAGGAATTACTCCTGGTGGTGCTGAGGAGGCCATATGGGATGCCAGGGACCGAACCCAGGAAGGCCATGTGCAAAGAAAGCACCCTACTTGCTGTACTCTCTCTGGCCCTTACAACTTTTTGTTTTTTTAATTCTTCATATATGCTCTTTGATGAGAAATATCAGAAAGCTATGTATACCTAGAACATGTCATCTCAGCCAGTTGTTGAACATTCTTAATTTAGCTGTGTTCAGCATTATGTCTTCAATTCTAACAGGAGGCTATTATAAGAAATACTTATAGGAATTACAGTTATTCATTTTCCATAAAAATATTGATAATGTCATATTTTGTGAATCCCCAAATATATTTTTCTAATAGGGTAAAAGCTGATTCCTTATGAAGTGTGTCAACTGTCTGTAGAGTGCCTTCACAAATATCATTAGCATTCTTCTTCCAACCATGCTTCCAAACTACCCTCACCAACAAGCAGCCAGCATGCTATACAATCTTAATCTAGGTGCATGTGAGGCAACCAGTTATAAAGAAGTGGCAGAAAACATCCGGCCTTGAAGAAATCAAATTTTCGTATCTGAGCTTGTGTAAATTGCTTTCTTCCTTTTACTCGGTTTTCTCATTTGCAAGATGATCATAGCACTGTAGAGAGGTCTATGGAAAATGCCTTCTAAATTGACAGTGTAATGATGATTTCTGCTACAGATACAGAATTTTTAAAAAAATTCCCAAAAAGTTTCTCATCACTTCTGTTAGATAAAACCAACTTCGCTTTCTGAGTCTTAAAATCAGGGTCCAACTCTATTCAGTATGGAAAAGAAGAATGTTATTTATATTTCCCAATCACTTTATTATAAAATAGATTGCAGGACTGCAGTGGTAGTATAGCAGGTCAGGCACTTGCCTTGCATGCAATCGACCCAGTTCCATCTCCAATCCACATGGTCACCTGAGCCCTGACAGTAGTTCCTGATCCCTGAGCACAGAGCCAGGAGTAAATCCTGAGCATCTCCAGACATGACCCCAAAACCCAGTAATAGAAAAAGAAGGAGGATGAGGTGGAGAATAAGGAGGAGTAGGAGGAGGTGGAAGGGGAAGAGGAAGAAGAAGAATTTCAAAGAGTGACTTTTGATTAACTTTAGTCTCAAGTTTTTATTTCTTCCTTGATTTCCTTTTTGACCCAGCTGTTATATAGGAGCAAGTTGTTCAATCTCCAAGTATTTCGGTGTCTTCCCTTCTTCTTTTTATGGTTCATTTCTATCTTTGTGGCATTGTGGTCTGGAGGGATATTTGGTATGGTTCTTATGTTTGTGAATTTATGTAAGCTAGTCTTATATCCCCAGATGTGATCTGTCTTGGATTATGTTCGCTTGCAGTAGAGAAGCACATGTATTTTTGAGGCTTTGGGGTATGAAGGCCCTATATAAAATCATTAACCTCATCTTTTCTAGTTCCCAACTCAGGACTGTTTTGTTTTTGTTTGTTTTTTTTGTTTTTTTTTTTTTTACTGATACCCTGTCTAGTAGATCTATCCATCCAGAGGTGACAGTGCAAAGTTGAAGTCTCCCACTACTATAATGTTTCTATCTATGTGTTTCTCTAGGTTTGTGAGTAAAAACTTTACAAACTTTGCTGACCCAACATTTGGTGCATATATGTTAATTCAAGTTACTATTTCTTGTTCTATTGTTCACTCCATCAGCAAGTTGTGTTCATCCCTGTTTCTAATTACTTTCTTTGGGTTGAACACAATTTGGGCTGATATAAGTATGACTGTCCCAGCTTTGTTTTGTTTTGTTTTCCTTTGGCTTGTATAATTGTTTTCTAACCCTTTGCTCAAGTCTGTGTCTGTCCTGTGATTTTAGATGTGTTTACTGTAAACAGCAAACGAATGGTTTTTGTTTCCTGATCCAACCCCGCCAATCTGCCTTTTGATGGGAGAGATTAGTCCATTGTCACTCAGGGATATTATTGAGATATAGGGCAGTGCTGCTATTTCACTTTTCACTGTGTAGGGTTGTAGCTCTACAGTCGGTTATTTGGCTTATATAAGTAGTTCCTTCAGGGTCAGTATGGCTACCACAAATGTCACCGGCTCTTGTTTGTCCCTTCAGAATTCTCTTTGAAAAAATTTCCTGTTATGAAAAAAAAAAACCCAAATCAAGAATACTGGTAAAACTAGCATATGTGGAAACATCCAAGGAGGTTGTCTTTGAAAGTTTGTTTTTTTTCTTTAAGAGCAAAAATCTCAGACTAAGAACTTTATATAAACATATACTTAGTCATAAAAGTATTTTGATAAATGCTAGCGTTCTTAGAACAAATTAAACTGACATGGCAAGAATTCCATTATGAGAAAATAGGTGTAGTATACCAGAACACTAACCTAAAAATAAACATAACTTTTAAAAACTGTTTAGTTTCAGATACTTTTTTGTAAAAGTCTTTCATTCAAGAGCCAGAACTTTTTCCGATTTTTATGACTCACTCATATCGCCACAGACAGAATTATCATATTTATACAGGGCTTTGAGATTCTTGAGTTTCATGCACTTTTATTTTTTGGGTTTTTGTTGTTTTTGTTGTTTTTAATGGATCACCATGAGATACAGTTACAGATTTACAAACTTTCGTGATTATGTTTCAGTCATACAATGACCAAATACCCATCCCTCCACCAGTGCCCATTGTCCAACATCAATGTTCCCAGTATCCCTCCTGCCACCTCCACCCCTTCCTACCCCCTGCCTCTGTGGCATGCACATTCCCTCTCTTTCTCTCTCCCTTTGGGTGTTATGGTTTGCAATACAGGTACTAGCAGCCATCATGTTTGGTCCATAGTCTACTATGCATCTCCAATCCCTAGCGATCCCTCCAACCATCATTTACTTAGTGGTCCCTCCTCTATCCCAGCTTCCATTTCCCCCAGCATTTGAGACCTACTTACAAGCCCTGGAGCTATCCTCCTGAACTTCATCTCTACTATCCTTGGGTGTTAGTCTCCTTTATGTTACTTTATATTCCACAAATGAGTGCAGTCATTCTATGTCTGTCCATCTCTTTCTGACTCATTTCACTTGGTTTCATGCATTTGTTACTAGATGTGATTCTATAGCATTTACCTCTATTTTCTTGGGGAGGGGGAGGATCTTGCAGGCAGTGCTCAGAAGGCCTAGAGGCCCCTCCTGTCACTTTTCAGTTGGCTGTGACTGTGATTCAATGCGAGGTCCCGAGGATCTGAGGATGCAGCATCCAGTGGTGCTGGGGATTACCCAGACCCGTCAGTGATGCTTTGACTGAACCCCATGATGCTCAGGAGAACTCTGTTTTCTTTTATATTTCTTTGTCATTCTGTAGCATTAAGGAGGCAAATTTGATTTTGGTCACAAACTATTTTTGATGGGTCACAAGATCAGCTTAGACTGGTTTCTCTGACACCCAGAAGCTGATTGTTAAGGGGAAGTGTCAGGCACAGGAACCACCCTGATTGTTTTTTACCCGTTCAAGCCTCTCTGTCTAACGTAGAAAATGTGTGGATTTTGTGCATTTATTATATGTCCCCAAATAGCTGCACCTGTTATTGATGTTATTGTTATACATGTTGGAGGTTAAATGGAAAGTAACTTTCAATGAATAATCTAGCATCAAGTGTTAAGACTGACACCGATTACAAATGTATGAATTAATAAACTATCAATAATCAAATGTACACTGAGGAACAACTGGTTACTTTTCCCTTACTGAGTGAGAATCCTGTAAAAATAGTGCTCTGTGAGATGTTCTATGAGATTCTGGTCAAATCATTGATCCCGCAGAGAAAAATGAGGGCAAGAGTAGTTCAGTGGATATTATTCTTCTACTATCAATGTCCAGGGAAAACAGAGGTTAGGAGGACTGCTCAGTGATTGGAACTAACCACAAGTGTTGGGGGGGGAGGCTGAGGGTAGGTAAGATATAGAAGATACCAGTATGACAATAATAGCTGGGAATGATCATACTGGACAATATCTGAGGGTTAAAAGTAGGTAAGGGGTATTCTTGATAACCTTTCAGTATTAATATTGCAAACCACAATGCCCAAAAGGGCAGAGTGAGAGAAAGAGAGAGAGAGAGATGGAAAGCTCCTGCCATAGAGGTTGGCAGGGGGTGAGGGGTTGGGGGTAATGGAAGAGAACCTGGGGAGACTGGTGCTGGAAAACGTACACTGGTGGAGGGATGAGTGTTGGAATACTGTATGACTGAAACCCAATCGTAAACAGCTTTTTAATGGCCTATCTCACAGCGATTCAATGAAAAATTTTAAAAAAAAAAGAGTAGTTCAGTGGCTCTACATCAATCAAAAAGCTGGAATTTGGAAAGCTAGAAGTGAGGTCCCCTGATTCCTACTGCATTTAGCCACTGGAACTATGCATTCCATCCTTGCTGACATGTCAATCTTCAAAATGTGTCACTCTAGCTGATGTGCTGAGAACAGAATGAAAGGTTGAGAAGCACATAGGGAAGCAGGAAGACAAGATGGGATGTTGTCACCTCAAGTAAGAGATCATAATACTTTAGCCCTAGGTGTTACAGTGGGAGTGGAAAGAAGGCGTTGCACTCTGGAGATGTTGGGAGGGGTGAGTAGACAAGATGTGTTGATGATTGATATGGGATGCCATAGCTTTGTGGCCCACACAGATGGTCAGTAACTGTTTGATTCATGCTTTCAGCAGAGGATTGTTTATCAGGTCCTGTGCCAGGAGCTGAGTGTAGAGTGGTGAGTTAAGCAAATGACTTCTTCATAGAAATGAACACAGCAGTTTAAAATCCCATCTTGAGAAAGTGAGCCAAGAAATTTTAAGGCATGATACTCGGCGTATCAGTTAAAAAAATTGTACAGCACAGTGAATCAGCTCTGAGGTAAAGCCAGTGGAGAAGCAGGTTTGCTTTATTTGGATCACTTATTTCCTCATCAGTATTGACGTACTTTAAGAAAAAAAAATCACTGAGTTCAGTTAACACTGTTAAAAGACGTGCAAGAAAATGTGATTATAGTTCCATTCTTCTCTACTTTGGCTGAGGCTTTCTATACCTCGGTTTCTGTCTCACTTGAAAACTAGGATGTGAGAGAGGATAATTACAAAAAGGCATGGAAAATGTGAATATTTGGGGGGAAGTGTGATTTTATCAAAATTTTGATGTTTCATACTCTATAGAAAATTGACATCAGTAAAGCTGCTAAAAATTTTCTTTATCCCAGCCTTGCTTCTATGACTCCAGAGTTCTTGGGAGACCTTACTACACCGAGTGGCTACAAGAGGTTTTGTTTGGGGGGGTGGGGGGGGTCACACCCTGCGATGGCCAGGGGTTACTCCTGGCTCTGCACTCAGGAATTTCTCCTGGCGGTGCTCAGGAGACCATATGGGATGCTGGGAATTGAACCCGGATCGGCCGCGTGCAAGGCAAACACCCTATCCACTGTGCTTGGATTTTGATTCTGCCACTTTCTCAGGGATCCAGAACAAGCTGTTTATACATTCTGTGTCAGTCTCCTCTCCTCTTTAAAATGGGATTACTGGTCACCACTTTTTGATTTATTACATGGATTAAAATTTGTTAACTGGTATCAGATGAGGTGCCTAATTCTGTGCCTGATACATAAGCTCTCAGTAACTAACCATTATATTCTAAGGATAACAGTTCCTGTTTCTCAAAAGTTTCTCAAAAAAAAAAAACTCTTGTTACCTTTCCCACAAACCAATAATAACTCCCTTTCTACCTTACCACTCCATAGAGAAAGGGGGGTGATCTATGGGCTCCTATAACGAGTTCAGTCACCTCTTTCCTTCGAAATCCAAAATTCGTGATATTCTTTTGATGAAACATTGGCTTTGCCCAACCTAGTGACTCTAAGTGCCTTATCCAGGCTCCCCCAAACTACTGTCATTTCATTTATATTTGATGACAAATGTATCATCATGCTTATTACTTTGGCAGTTAAATATTTTAGTTTAAATTGCAAAAAATTAATCCAAAGGATGTTTATTTCTTGAACAAATAAAGACAAAACGTAAAGCTTTCTGTTTGCTGTAGACTTTCTTATCACTTTTGTAACAACAAAAAATATCCCTCTCCACTTCCTTTTCCATATATGATATTTGGAAGAAAAGTCTGTTCACTAGAAATATCTGGGGTTATTTTTCAAAGTTCTAATCCCTGGAGCTCTACCTCCAGAGATTCTGATCCAGTTGTTCTTAGGAGGATGCTCATCAGACGTTTTTAATCCTTTAAGCTTTCCAGATAATTCTAATGTGCAGGCAGATTTGCAAATCACTGCAATAAAGCAGGAGAATAAAAATAGGCTTTTTGTGAGGTGCTAAAAGGAGCAAAATTATCTCTTATATAATACTCTTAATCTCCAGAAAGTGAATTTTAAGCATTTTAGTCTGAACAAGCTATTCCTTTTATCCTTTTTTTTTCTGTTGGCATTTTATTGACATGGGAGCTATTTCATTTTATTTTATTTATTTCATTTGATTTGGCTTTGGGGGCCACACCCAGCCATGCTCAGGGCTTATTCGTGGCTCTGGGTCAGGTTCTGGGAATCACATGCAGTATATGCAGTACTGCACATCAGGGATTGAATCCAGGTTGGCCACGTGCAAGGCAGGCATCCTATATGCTGTACAAGCTCTCTGACCCTTATTTTATTTTAAACTGTCTTGGGTACAACAGGGTTAAATGTTATTCTTGAATGCATGCTTCCTATTTAAGGTGGAGTTATTTCATTTTCAGTCGGTTAAAGTCACTTTCACTGAGAGAGATTAAAATAATCTCACCCCACTGTACCAAGGGATCCAGTGTTCCATCCTGCTGAGCTCAGGATTTCCCTCATGTGCCAAAAAAGGCAAGGTCCCCACTTCCAATTTCTTCAGTTCTATGTTATTATTTCTTGTAAGCGAAAGTTGCTTGATTCCATATTTAGTCTCATTAGCATCTTATCCCACTTGTTCATGTTTAGTTTTATTTTCTGTTCACACACAGTAATTCAAAAGTGAGGGGAAATACTTCTCTTTGTGAACTAGGCAAAACACAAAGACCTTGTCTATTAATTTAAAAAATTAAAAATGTGGGAGTAGCTATCACTTATTCCAAGTGTTTCAAATTGCTGCACTTTCTTTTCTTATGTATAAGAAATAAGCTATTGGTTTGACCAGTCACTAAAGAAATTTTGGAACTTTGCAGAAAATTACAGTAAGAGGAAGTTGCTATATTGCAACAAGAAAGTATTTTGATTGCAAATTTTTCCATAAGTGTGGCAATTTGCAACTTGAAATGAATTTAATAGTAGCTGAGCTTTCAAAATGTAACATAGAAACTGTCATTTTCTTCCACAATTAAAATAAGCACTTCTGAAAGTTTCAGGATAAGAATGACCCAAATTACCCTCCCCCACATTTCCTCATCCAGAAGAGGGAGGATTGAGTTTGAACAGAACATCTGTGGACAAAATGAGAGACAAATGATCTTTTCAAGAAACTGTCTTGAAAAAGGGATCTTTTATAGCCAAACAGAATACTATCGCATGCATCACCATAGTTAAGAAGAGGATCAACAATGCTTTCAAAATGGCCTTTTATTTTAGCACATTCTATTTTTATGACAGAATTATGATTTAAACACGTCCATTCATAATTCATGTAATTATTTGCATAAACGTCTTTTGACAAAAATTTAATATGCTTTTGCCAGCCATATCTTGAATTCAAATTTAAAACGTAAAGTCCACTGGCCTAATCTTAAAGGCAAGAAGATTAGATAGAAAGGTGTTTATTCCTTTTTTACAAAAGAAATGGACTACTAATGAACAGACGTTTTAGTAATATACTGTATGTGCACTACTAAAAAAAAACACTTGATTGGCTTATTTTTCACTGAGGAACATCATAAGGTTAAAACAATCAGCTAATTACGACTATATCACATTCTTATTGCTGATGATTCTCTCAGTCCTTTTATTGACTCAAGCACTCCTCTGTACTACGCAGAGAATAAAATGCTTGAAAGAGGTTCTACACAGATGGTTCAAAGAACCAAGATGTGTAGCTTCCATGATGGAATCCCGGGTTGACTCCCCTGATGCTGCATGACCCCCAGAGCACTGTGTCAGAAGAGTAGCACCACTGAGCACCACCAGGAGTGCCCTTCCCCCAAATCAGTATGCATAAAACAGATAGAATTCTTGTTTCCTGCAGTTTATATGTGAGAAAAAAGACCACGCAATAGGCAAAATGCGTATTTTAGATAAACTGAGTGCTAAGAAGATAAAGGAAGTAAGGAAGGGAAAAAAAAGAATTGTGGAACCGAGTGAGGGTAGCAATTTTAGATATGGAAAGCTGGGAAACTTTTACTAAGAAGGAAGCATTTGAGTAATGATCCAAAAGAGGTAAGGAAGTAATCAATAGCAGTATCTGGGGAAAAACTATTTTAGACAGAGGAGAAAGCATTGGTGAACCAACCCCTGAGATAAAACTCTGTGGCAGCGCTGGGGGAAAAGGCAGCACAGATAGAGAAGGGAGCACCAAATAAAGGGTGTTGGGAGGATCCTCCCAGGATGGGAGATGCGTGCTGAGAGTAGACTTTAGACTGAACACGATTGCCACTCAATGCCTCTTTTGCAAACCACAGCACCCAAAAGGAGAGAGAGAACAAGGGGGAATGCCTTGCCACAAAGGCAGGGTGGGATGGGGAGGGACGGGGGGTGGGAGGGATACTGGAATCAGTGGTGGTGGAGAATGGGCACTGGTGGAGGGATGGGTATTCGATCACTGTATAACTGAAACCCAAGCGCAAAAATGTGTAAATCTACAACTGTGCCTCATGGTGTTTCACTAATAAAAAAATAAATAAATGAAAATAAATTTAAAAAAACTCTGTGGCAGAATTTGCAAATGACAAGTGTGAAAGGTGCAAAGTTAATAGAGGTAGAGAAATGGGGGAGAACGGGGAAAATTTAATAAGGGCAAGTTCATATAGAGCCTTCACAGTCATTGGAGGGTCTTTATTGAGTGAGATGAGAAGTCACTGCGAATGCTTTGTTGAGGAATGAAGGGATTCAAATCATATTTTAACATGATCTTTCTGGCTCTTTTGTTAAAAGAGGGATCAGAGCAGTAGGAGAGAACAGGGATGATATTGCTTCAGACAAGGATGATAGAAGTAGAGATAAGAAAAGTCAGATTGTGGCTGGAGGTGCGACTCAATGGTAGAGCACTTACTTGCTTTTTGTGTGTGAGGCCCTAGGTTTGAGTCCCCCCCCCCCCAGGCACAACCAGGAGTGAACCCTAAGTACTGAACTGGGAGTAGCTTCGAAGCACCACACCAGGTGTGACCAAACAAAATAGAAGAAAGAAAAATTATATTGTTGACATACTCCAAAGATAGAGTAGGGGGCTGGAACAATAGCACAGCGGGTAGGATGTTTGCCTTGCATGCAGCCGATCCGGGTTCGATTCCCAGTATCCCTATGGTCCCCTGAGCACAGCCAGGGGTAATTCCTGAGTGCAGAGCCAGGAGTAACCCCTGTGCATCACCGAGTGTGACCCCCCACCAAAAAAATAAGATAGAGCAGATGATCACTTGCTGGTGAATTTGCAGGGAGTGATCAAAAGAGGGTTCCTTCCATCATTCTGAACATGGGCTACTGGGTAGGGGCAGGGAATGGAGTTGCCATTTACTAAAGAATAGAAGACTGGGATAGGAACGCATGTGGATTTCATGAACACACTTTTATACATAGTACATTGTTGAGTCAGGCAGGCTTTAATTTAGCTGAAAAGTAGTGGTTACTTGGATGAATCATTTATATCCATTCTAGAGAAAAAGTTGAGGAAAGTTTCACACAGACAATTGCTGCATTAAACATAGAGTGCTGTTGAGGGCATCAGAAAAGTTTATGGAGGCCGACAATGTGCTCGAAGAATGCACACTTCATCTCTCTGAGACACTGGGTTGTTTTTTTTTTTTTAACTTTTTTTATTTTATAAAATCACTGTCACTGTCCTCCCGTTGTTCATCTATTTGCTTGAGCGGGCCCAGTAACGTCTCCATTGGAGACTTTGTTGTTACTGTGTCTGGTATATCGAATACATCACGGGTAGCTTGCCAGGCTCTGCTGTGCGGGTGAGATACTCTCGGTAGCTTGCCAGGCTCTCCGAGAGGGGCGGAGGAATCGAACTCGGGTCGGCCATGTTGGCTGCGTGCAAGGCAAACGCCCTACCGCTGTGCTATTGCTCCAGCCCTGAAAGCCATAAGTAGTTTGCAATATTTGATAACATTTAATATTCAAACACCAATCCCACAACCATATTTCAAATGTTTGCATCCCGATCTCCAATCCCTGCCCCAAAAGCAGAACCGAAATAATATATTTTGTACTGTTTGTTATTTTTAAAAAAACGCTGAAAATGCTACAAGAAAGTATCCTTAGAGGAAAGAGTGTGAAGATTGTTTAATTTTACCCAGGGGGCCCTTCTACTGTCTATAATCATCACTGACATGTTGTTCAAGGTTGAGCCTTGTGTGCTTTTATATACATATATATGTAAAAAATATTTTCCTCTAAGATTGGTTGCCTCCTACCTTGAACCCCATTAAATGTGGTGCAGCACTCTTGAAGTATGAGTAGGGTGTGTTGTGTGAAGTGCCCAGGAATAGGTTCACTTGTGGGTGAGGCTCGGTCCAAGCGTGTGGAGAGTGGCTGTAAGCATAGCAGTCGTTGAGTTCTGGAGGTTTTCGACTGCCAGGGCTGGGTCCCTTGGAACGGGGATGGGCCTCACCCACCACCCTCCAGGGCACCCCAAGTGAGACAACCTGACTCTGGGTCTGGAGACATGGTTACGGCGAGTATCATGTTATGCAAGTCACTGGATTTTCTCCCTCACCAAAAACAGAAAAGGATTTTCTTGAATACTGATTTAGTAAACAAAGAGAAAATAAGGCTTTTAACAGACTTGACCACCAGAACTACTTCAAAAAGGAATTTGGGTGGTTTTCAAGCATTATGGGCTTATGTTTTGTTTGTTCGTTTTGGTTTTTTTTTTTTTTTTGCTTATTTGAATCACACCCAGCGATGCACAGGGGTTACTCCTGGCTCTGCACTCAGGAATTACTCCTGACAGTGCTTAGAGGACCATAGGGATGCTGGGAATCAAACCCGGATTGGCTGCGTGCAAAGCAAACACCCTACCCGCTGTGCTATCACTCCAGCCCCATATGAGCTTATGTTTTCAATTCATGTGTGCACAGTGTCACTATCACAGACATAAACACCCACACAAACACATAACAAGAAATGCTCATGCTCATGGTCAAATAATCTTGCGTCCAAGGATCAGAAGAAAGAACAAAATTTCTTAGTGATAAATGGGTACTGAAACCATATTACTGCTAAGCACTAAGTACAGAAAGAACTGACTGGGAGTCTACTCTAATTAGTATCAGACAGAAAATCGGTCACAGCTATGTTGAGAAACTGAATATTGACTCATTGTGTGAAAACAACTGGGAAGACCAAGTTTTCTCACCTCTGAGTAAAAGTGATGAATAAAGATACAATTACTGATCAGAGCTTTGTTTTATGTAACATTGATCTCAGCTGAATACAATTTATAGAAAATCCACAAAAATCCCTTAAAATAAAATTTTGAATAACAGAATTCTTAAGAAATGTAGATATTCGAAAGAGGCAATACCAATTAAAGTATAGTTGGTGAAATAAATGGTCAGAGATAAGGTGAACTTTACACTTTATATCATGAGAGAGAGAATTAGGAGACTGGAAGACAGAGGAATTCATCTAAAACATTTGCAGGAACACAAAGGGATTAAAAAGTAAGAAAACTATAAGGCCAAGACAATAGAACAGCAGGTGGGCTATATGTGTAGCTCCCTAAGCAAGCTATCCTCATCTTTGTCATTAAAAAGATAATGAGGGGCTGCAGTGATAGCACAGTGGGTAGGGCGTTTGCCTTGCACAAGGCCAACCCAGGTTCGGTTCCCAGCATCCCATATGGTCCACTGAGCACCGCCAGGGGTGATTCCTGAGTGCAGAGCCAGAAGTAACCCCTGAGCATCGCCAGGTGTGACCCAAAAATTTTTTTAAAAAAAGATAATGAGCTGTTAAATTATAGTGATTCCTTGTGCAAAACAAAAGGGAAAAACAATCAGGAATTTTACAGCCAAATAATTTATGGAAAATAACTATATATAAATTAATTCTAGTTAAGCACACTCGCCATTACTATACTGTAACAAAATACACTTACAGAAAACAACATAGCAAGCTGAGTATTATCTTTTTGCTTTATACCTAAAATTTAGTGTACATTTTTGTAGCTATGTATCCTGAAAATATGTTTACACACACTTCACTTGTTTTATGGGTTTTTGGGGACACACAGAGCATGCTCGGGGGTTACTCCTAGATCTATACCCAGGAATTACTCCTGACAGGCATGAGGGACCATATGAGTTGCTGGGGATCGAACCACGGTCAGTTGCATGCAAGTCAAGCACCGTCTCTGCTGCACTATTGCTCTGGTTCCACATCTCACTTATTTATATCGCCTTGAAGTTGGTTGATTACTTCTGGGTTACACTATATGTCAATAAGCTATCTGGATCTTAAGATTTATGACTAATAATATTCATTGCAATCATGAGAATTAATGCAAACACATACAAAAAAACTATATAAGTGGAAAGATAATTTTTTAAAATTTAATTTTTATTAGTGAAACACTATGGGGTACAGTTGTAGACTTACAAACTTTCGTGCTTGGGTTTCAGTTATACAATGATCGAGTACCCATCCCTTCACCAGTGCCCATTCTCCACCCCCAATGATCCCAGTAACCCTCCCACCCCCCATCCCACACCCCCGCCCCTCCTCTGTGGCAGGGCATTTCCTTTTGTTCTCTCTTTCCTTTAGGGTGTTGTGGTTTGCAATAGAGGTATTGAGTGGCCATCGTGTTCAGTCTACAGTCTACTTTCAGCACACATCTCCCATCCCGAGCATGCTGTGGAATGGCAATTTTTAACAAGATACTAAATAAGAAAGTATGCTACAAATGAAAACTTATCGTCTAAAACCCAGGACTAGCAAGTTTTAGGAAATAAAACCCACTTTCCCCTTAAAAACACACTTTTGTGAAGAAATAAATTATCTCTCATCTAAAATTCCTTTTGAAGAAATACATGTGAATTAAAATTACATTCACAATCTCTGTTCCTTTATATCTAACGAATTGTAATTAGTTAAGACATAATTAACCTATTTATGCCAATGAACACCCTAACTTATTAGTCTCTCTGAATAGAGCCAGTGATTTATTGTCATTAATTAAAAAGCTAGGCCAGTCAATACAGTTGAAGATTTTTCTGAAGACATTAAGCTATTCCAGTACTTACAATGGAACAGACAGTCAAATTTAACCAGGTTTGTTGTGTAGGCAAACATGAGGCAGGAATTATGGCTCAGAGAGTAATGATGTACCATCGGAATTAAGGGGCGGAATAGAAATAATGACATAAAGTGGTGACAAGATCAAGAACTGAATGTCTCAATGAGGTTTTTCTAAAAGAAATTGCTTGCTCGGTCATATTAGGCTGTGTAATCTATATACAATGGAGGCCGTAATTAGAGCATGATTAAGATAATAGCAAACTTATGAACATGGGGAAATAGAACAGTAAGGACCCAAAGTGATGATGTGCCCTGCCAAAAGGTTAGTCACTAATATTGGGGCAGATATAGGTATGAAAAAGAAACACTTATCCGGGTGCTGAAATATTTAGGAACTGGGGTAGAGTACCTAGGATATCAGTAGGTCACAATGATCTATGAAATAAAATTGACAATACATGTCTGACTACTGCATACTAATCTAGTGAAAATCAAATGAGAAAATACGATAAACTCCTATTAAAGGCGTACAACAGTGACTAGAAAGAAATCAGAACATGTAGCTTTCGCACTGCTTTGTACCCTGACTCCTGTGGCTGCAAAATAAGCTTGAAGATAATATTCTATCCTACTTTGAGGGAGATTACAAAGTTAAGGAGTACAGAGTCTATGAACTCTTTGAGGCTTTCTCTGCCTGGGCTTCCGAGTCAATCTGTAATTCCGAGTCCCTTGCAGCGCGCTGGCACGTCTTTGGATCAGATAACATTCTTCCCCATCTTTGCTTTCAGACGTTCCAGCAGTCCTCTCTGCAGCACAAATCAAAGAAGAAGAACAAAGGTAAGAAAAAGTAATGAAACATTTGCCTGCCTCTTTTACGCTGGCATAATTCCCAGCACACAATCTATTCTCTGTCTCCCGAGCTCGGTGTCACTTGGAAAAACCACAACCCCCAAGTGCTAGAGCTGCCAAGACAGCTTTCTGCGTCAGGTCAGTGATGGTACAAGGTACTGTTGACAACAGATGGTTTGGGAACTGATATTACACGTGTCTAACTAAATTGTGAGCCACTTCTTTGACAGGGCGAGGAGTTTTAAATGTCTTCACATTTTTATTGCGATATATGGACATTCAATATTTTTTTGACTTTTTGGGTCACACCAGGCGATGAACAGGGGTTACTTCTGACTCTACACTCAGGAATTACTCCTGGCGGTGCTCAGGGGACCATATGGGATGCTGGGAATCGAACCCGGATTGGTCGCATGCAAGGCAAACTCTCTACCCACTGTACTATCACTCCAGCCCCCTCAAAATTTTAAGGTTGTTACATACCCAGAGTTATTTTTGTTACCTGCAGATTAAGCTTCCACTTTCATCCTCATCTAAAGTTGAAAGAGCATTTTTACTCACTATTATCTTTAGGTCCTATAGCTGGCAAGAGCAAAAGACGAATTTCTTGCAAAGATCTTGGCCGTGGTGACTGCGAGGGCTGGCTTTGGAAGAAGAAAGATGCAAAGAGTTACTTTTCACAGAAATGGAAGAAATACTGGTTTGTTTTAAAGGATGCATCCCTGTATTGGTATATTAATGAGGAGGTAAGAAAAGCATATGTTTCTTATTCATTTTATATCTCTAGCCTCAAAATTATGATCTTGAGACTTATATTTTAAAATAATGTGATCACTTCAAGACTAACTCAGGAGATATCTGCTAGTTATTTGTCAATCTGCATTATTACAGTGATTACATCTGGGGATACTGGAAAGATGGTTGTTTCAGTTATTCTAATGTAAATACATTGATATCTGGAAGACATACGAAGTATGATAAACTTCTATATATCCAGCTAAAAATACATATCTAATTTAAAGAGTAGCTCATACATAGAGATTTAACATAGATCTTTGTGGTGAGAATCAAACCAACCCAGAAATTTATATACACAAATCATTTGCTCTACCACTGACCTACATTCCTAGTCTCTTCATGTAGATGTTTTGGGGGGATTCACGGTTGGGCACAACCTGGCAATTCTGAGGGGCTATTCTAGCTGGATGCTCACAGGAACCATAGGTGATACTGGAGATTGGACAGGAGTAAGTCACTTGCAAGGCAAACAGCCTATACTGATGTTCCAGTCCCTAATAGGGATTTTTATATATTTTATATATAAATTCACATATATTTTATATATTCTTTTTCATAGTTTTATATTTTTCCTGTTATGGGGAAGTAGTCCTTAAATAATTTATATAAACTCACATCATTTTTTTAAATATCTGAAAATATTTCACTTTTTCTTTAAAAAATAAATCAATCTTTTGATTTAACTTTGAAACTTTGCAAGTACAACCCAATTTGGAGGCTAGGGTATGTGTCATATATTTAAATCCCTCTTATGAAATATTATTTCAGTTTCAGTAGATTTACATCACAAATATCACAACCTATTACATATCACAATAGTTATACAAGAGTATGCCTTATTCATTGGCAGTTCCTTGACTCTCTATTTACTTGGGTTCCTTGTCATAGCAGTCTGTCAGTTCTTCTCATCATTTTTAAGAAGAATTTCTGTAAATTTGGTTTCTAAAAAATATGCATTCTTTCAATACAGCATGATGACTAAATAGGCTTATGCATATTGTTATGTTAGGACATTTATCAATTTGCGTTTGAATATTTTTCTAAAATATTGGTAAGTGGCATTATTATGCTTATGGTTATAACACTGCATCTAGAGAATTCTGTGTTCCCCAGATGAGGCTATTAGGTTATTCTATGATAGGTTAGGTTCTGGTTGAGAGTAAGATTTCCTTAGCCAAGTTATTGTACGGTGGTTTCCTCATTTGCACAGTGGGAGTAATAGCTTTCAGGACAGGCAGATACATGAATGAAATGAAGAAATGTATTTCAATGCAAATTAGTATAGTGCCTTAGCATGCAGTATAAGGTCGCATTAACATATTTCATTAGTAATATTCTTCAAGTTAACTTATTTTATGCAATTTTGAATTAATACTCTGCTATTTAATATAAAGATCATCTTTATAAATGATTGTTTTCCATCCTTTGGATATCTTTATAGAAATTGCACAGCTACCAAAGGTAATCTCTTTCACTAAAATATGTCATATTTTAGAATAAACAAGCCACAATTTTACTTATACTTCCATTTAAAAGATATAAGGGGCTGGAGTGAGCACAGCAGGTAGGGCATTTGCCTTGCATGCAGCCGACCCGGGTTTGATTCCCAGCATCCCATATGGTCCCCTGAGCACTGCCAGGAGTAATTACTGAGTGCAGAGCCAGGAGTGACCCAAAAGGCAAAAAAAAATTCTATATTTTATGTATATATAAAATTTTATATATATTTTATTGGCACACTTTTATGTGCCAGTGAAGTAGTATCAGAATATAATATCTGGTTTCCTTCGTAAGGTCATTTGTAGGTTTGTCTAGTATATGCTAAATTATATCTGTCCCTGAAAATGTAATTGATAAACTATGAGCACTTTTATTAACATAGCTAAGTTTCAGAACATTGCTATTATTACATTAGCTTTATAAAAGGTAAGCAAGTAATCTCATTAATATATATATAATAATCACTTATCACTTAATCCCCGTTATTCATCGATTTATTCGAGCGGGTGCCAGTAACGTCTCCATTCATCCCGGTTGCGTGCTAGCGTAGCCCAATGGTATCTGTTCGTTTTAGGAACATGTAGAGCCTCAAACCGATCATTTAGGGTCTTGACGAAGAAGTCTGACCATCTTATAGGTGGGCGTCCACGTGATCTTTTGATGTCTCGTGGAATCCAATCAGTAATGGCTCTAGTCCAGCGGTTGTCTGTAAACCTCATTACATGTCCAGCCCATCTGATTTTTGATGTCTTGGCAAATGAGACAGCGTCTCTGATTCTTGAGCGTTGACGAAGATCAGAACTCCGGATTCTATCTCTCATTTGAGTGAATCGTGATATTCCAAGCATAGTTCTTTCGATTCCTCTTTGAGAGACCCGAATAGTGTTCTCATCCTGTTTTCGTAGGGTCCAGGTCTCTGAGGCATATGTTAATGCAGGAAGAATAGTGGAATCAAAGAGATGTGCTCGTAGTTGGAGGTTCTTTGTCCTTTTAGTTATTTCTTCAATGCTCTTGAAGGCATTCCAAGCCGCTCTCTTCCTCCTGCGTAACTCAGGTGCCAGGTCATTCATCATGTTGATTTCTCGACCTAAGTATATATAACTGTTGCATTCGGAGATGGTGGTTCCGTTGAGAGCGAATGGAGGGTCAGGAACAAGGCTGTTTCTCATAAACATTGTCTTCGTAAGATTCAGCTGTAGTCCAACCTTTCCACACTCACGGTCAAAGTCCGCAAGCATTTGTGCCGCTTGGCTGATGTTTGGTGTTATTAGAACGATGTCATCAGCAAAGCGGAGGTGGTGTAGTTGCCGACCATCTATCTTCACTCCCATGTTTTCCCATTCTAGTCGTCGCATGATGTTCTCGAGGGTGGCACTGAAGAGTTTTGGTGAAATGGTATCACCCTGCCGAACCCCTCTCTTGATATGGATGATTACTTCTTTGTAGAATGGTGAGATCTTGGTAGTGAATCCGCAATAGAGCTCACGAAGGATCCTGATGTATTGAGTTTGTACGCCCTGATTGGCTAGGGCTTCCATGACCGCTTCCGTCTCAACAGAATCAAAGGCCTTCTTTAAATCAATGAACGTTAGACAGAGCGGCATCTTGAACTCCCGAGATACCTCAATGAGCTTGGTTATTGTGTGGATATGGTCGATGGTACTGAATCCTTTTCGGAATCCAGCTTGTTCACATGGTTGTCCTTCATCTAGTGTTCTGCTAATCCTATTCAGGATGACTCGAGTGAATAGTTTGTAGATGACAGACAATAGGCAGATTGGGCGATAGTTGCCAATGTCGTGGATGTCTCCTTTCTTGTATAGTAGTACAGTCTTGCTGGTTTTCCATTGGGATGGAACCTTGCATTCAGACAGGTAGCGTGTGAAGAGTCGAGCTAATGTATTGATGAGTACTGATGGTAAGTTCTTCAGGTGTTCAGGTCTGATCTTGTCTGGGCCAGGTGCTTTTTGTTTCTTTACCGACGAGATGGCATGTTGGATTTCGGAAGGGAGAACATTGGGAACGACATATCCATCATGTGGTATGTGGTATGTGGGCAAGTGGATGTGGCTATTAAAGAGATCTGAGTAGAAGTCATGAATAATCTTCTCCATTGCCCTTCTGGAAGATGTGATAGATCCATCATGATGTCGGAGGGCAGTCATCTTGGTTTTGTAGTTGGTGAAGGACAGGCGGGCATTACGAATGTTTTTCCCAGCTTCTGCTGCATCTACCAGTACTGCTGCTCTCCTGTTTTTGAGGTCATCCTTGATGGCTTTTCTGCACTGTTTTGCCAGTTCGGACGTTTGCTTGTGGTTGCCTGAGGCACGTGCCACGCCACGTTGGCGAATAAGTTCAAGAGTGTTCGAAGAAAGACGGTTTTTTGTGGTTATCTCTCTCTTGGCATTCCTTGCACAATCATGGAGGTGCTGAATCATTCGATCGTATTCCTCATCAATGTTGTCAATGACGGCATCTTCCCATGTTGCTGCAACAGAGCCAAAGAGTTCCCAGTTGGTGGTTGTTCTGGGAGTCTTCTTCTTAAACCTTGCATTCTTTTCTCCTCGTTCTGTGAGGTAGAATTTTGCACGAAGAAGACGGTGGTCTGATCCCGTTTGGAATTTTGGGACAACAGCAACATCGGTTAGGCAAAACCGCCGATTGAATATGATGTGGTCTATTTCATTGTGGAACCGTCCATCGGTTATATATATATATATATATATATATATATATATATCTCAAGAAATACTCTATCATTATGTGTTCAAAAGTCATAATAGAGTATGATTTTTAAGAGAAATACAAAAGTCCTTATTGTGGAGCCAGAGAAGTAGAACAGTGGGTAAGGTACTTTGCCTTGCAAGCAGCAGACCCAAGTTCCATATCTGGCACCACATATGGACCCCTGAGCCCCTCCAGGAGCGAACCTTAAACTTGGAGCAGACTCAGGACTCAGGACTAAGCCCTCACTACCGAGAGGTGTGGCCCCCCCCAAAAAAAATTACTCCAAGAATTAAAGGATTTCTTGTCCTCATTTAAATATTAAAGGTAAAGGTAAAGGTAAAGGCCCTCCCGTTGATCATCGATTTGCTCGAGCGGGCCCAGTAACGTCTCCACTGGAGACTTGGTTGTTACTGTGTCTGGCATATCGAATACTCTCGGTAGCTTGCCGGGCTCTCCGAGAGGGGTGAAGGAATCAAACTCGGGTCGGCCATGTTGGCTGCGTGCAAGGCAAACGCCCTACCCGCTGTGCTATTGCTCCAGCGATAATATTTTAAATATTAAAATAAAATTTAAATTTTTTCTGCATATTTTAACTTGTAGTATTCTAAATGTTCAAAAATATACCTGCAGTTAATAGAAAATAGCAGATAAGAGTGAGATTCTAATCTCTAAAATCAAACTAATTTAAGAAATCAATCAAATGAGCATATTATTTAGTGTGGATATTTAAGGCATAAAGTATATAGCATTGTGAGCTTCATAATCCTAAACAAGTGTTGACTCTTTAGGATGAAAAAGCAGAAGGATTCATCAGTCTGCCTGAATTTAAAATTGATCGAGCCAGTGAATGCCGCAAGAAATAGTAAGTTCATTTTTTTTTGGTTTTGGGGAGGGGCAGGAGGGAGAGGGAGAGGAAGAAAGAAGAGATGCTTTAAAAATAAAAATATAGCTTCAAGGTTAGAAGTTGTTCATCTACATTCATTCAAATGAAGGTAATTCTTTCAAACGCATTCAACTTGAGATAATAATAAAATAGTTCTGGGGACAGAAAGTTGAGATTTTACTGATTTCCGTCACCATGGCAGAAGAATTATGTATGCGAACTCAGGTTAGATGTTAAGGTCTTTTTGCCCACGAAAAAAAATGCAGAGGGAGGATCTCATTTTTTTTCTCCATCTGAAATCACCTAAATGTGCTTTGTTTCCTTTTGCAGTGCATTCAAAGCCTGTCATCCTAAAATCAAAAGCTTTTATTTTGCTGCTGAGCATCTTGATGATATGAACAGGTAAAATATGAAGTTTGGAAGGAGTCAGGATGTCCATTAGCAACCACTGGATTCTAACTGCAGAATGGAAGTTCGCAGACGGGGGAGGAGAGTGGGAGCAGCATTGCAGGAGCAAACAGATGGTGGTAGAAGATTGCTGGGACTTGGGCAGTGGGTGTGGTGTGGCAAAATACATTTGGAAAAGATGAACCTGTGCTCTGAGAACATGCCGTGCTAAAAAGCAACCTCACCTCAGTAAACGCAATTTTAAATTCAATCAGGCTTAAAACTTTCAACGTGAAAGTTTTCCACGCTAACACTTAGAGAATAATGCCTCAGAAGTTTCCAAATTGGTTTCAAGTAAAATAGAAACAGTCATAGCTCGACGTGGTCAGACCTAATTTTAAAGAACAACATTTTAAGAAACAGAATTAACTTTAAAACTTATGCAAAAAAATGCCAGAATCCATATATAGTCTGAAAAGTCCATCACACCAAAGATTTTTGAAAGTCGATTTCAATTATGAGTCTTCAAATATATTACCAAATATGGAGGTAAAAAACACATCCACAACATGGCTGACCTTTTGGTGCTGAGTACTTATGACAGAGCAGCCATCTCGATAATTCAGACCTCAGCAAAGTTTGAATTTCTGTCTGTCCCTTTTCCTCTCTCACTGAGTAGGATGACTACATAGTTCTTAGCAATTCGGGGAAGTACATTTCTTCCATCATCTACAATGACCTGCCTTGTATTTCTACTTTTGCTTTGTCAAGTTAATCCTCTCTCATTTTCATTCAGTCCCCTCTTCCTTTTTTTTAGATTTGTAGAAATTTCGATTAAAATTCAAGTTTCCCCGCTTTCCAGGTCTTCAGCAGGCAGTGACCTGCTGGCAGGGAGAGGACCAAAGGACACTAGCCAAAACCATGGACTTTGGCACCATAGCGTCCAGAACCCATCTCTCATACTTAGGAGCTCTGTGGTCTTGGACAAATAACTTGACTCCTATGTTGTGTTTTTATTATTATCTCTTTTAAAACATAGAGATAATAATAATTTATTTTCACCCATATGTCTTTTGTGAGAGACTAATAAGCATTTATAAAGACTTTAAGCACCACCTGCTAGAATGTTAGGACTATACAAGTGACTACTTGTAATACATAAAACATTTTAAAATATGTTTATTACAGATATTTTAATCTGCATGTTTTATACATTTATTTAGTACTAACAATCTAGCATGTGATGTTTATTTTTATTTATTTAGCTTTTTGGGTCACACCTAGAGATGCTCAGGGGTTACTCCTGGCTCTGCAGTCAGGAATTAAGCCTGGTGGTGCTTGAGAGACCATATGGGATGAAGGGGAGTAGAATTCAGGTTGGCCATGTGCAGGGCAAACATCCTGCCCGCTGTACTATCGATCCAGCCCCGAAGGTGATGTTTAGAGTCTTTATTAACTTATATTATGACCAAACTGTAAATTAGTAGTATATATAAGCATACCCTAACTTACAAGTTGGATACACTAGAACGTCATATCCATCTTAAAAATTGACACTGTCGGGACCGAAGCAATAGGACATTGGGTAGACCACTTGTTTTGCATGCAGCCAACCGAAGTTTGATCTCTGATACCTTATAAGACCCTCAAGCGCCAACAGGAGTCCTCAGTACCACTGGGCGTAGCCCCAAAGCAAAAAACCACATTAACATACTTTAATCATTCATGCTGCATGCTAATCATGGCCTTTTTAAGCATAGGAAATTAGACATTTATTTTTATGATGGCACTCTCCCAATCTTTGGCACCCCCTGAGTCCAGAGCCAGGACAAACTTGGGGTGTAGCACAAACTTCCCTTGTAAAATGAGCAAACAGCCAAAAAATAAAACCTCAAAGCTGTGGGTGAAACAAAAGAAATTCATCTGGGGGCTAGGAGCATAGAACAAGGGATAAAGTGCTTGCCTTGCATGTCAGCCCAGGTTTGATGGTGGCACTGCATATTGGGTCCCCTGAGCCCTGCCAGAAGTGATCCCTGAGTGCAGTTAGGAGTCAGCCCTGAGCACTCTGGTGCAGCCCCAACTCCCCCTCCAAAAATAAGGGTGGGAGGGAACTTAAAACTCTGCATGACGAAAAGAAATTAATCTGATTAAGTGTGCTCTCCACACCAAACATTTCAGAATCTTCAGAATGAAATTGCCTTGAAATGTTGAATCTTTTTTTTAAATGTAGCCATAATGGACCTTGATTGTTTTTTCTTCCTCCCCCTATTTTACAATTCACATGCTTCTGAAATCTACTGTCAATTGGGCAAGTCTTTTAAAATTACTTGTTATAGAAGGCGGAAGCGTGAGTGCTGACAATATTCACAAAGGATAAGTGATGGGAGAGATACATCAAAAACTTTGCTCAGTAACTTGTTATATAACAGTAAGATGATCTGGGTGTTGTTTCTATTTAAATGTAGTCATGAAAAGACATGCCTAAGTCTTTTTAGAGAATGTGTACATATAATTATATTACTTGAGATACTTAGGGAAACATGTTTCATTGATTATTTTATTATTTCTAAAACAATCATATCTGTTTAATATAATACTATTTATGACAAGACCTAGTAATTGGAATGCAAAAGTAATACCTACGAAATTTATGTGAACACAAATACCCAAACACATACATTTTTATGCATATATATGTATATGTTTCACTAGATATGTGTACACACACAAAGAATATTAACATCTCACCAACTTTTTGGCAGCTGTAAGTTTGATTGTGGGATAATTTGCAAAAACACTTTTGAGCACCCTACCACCATCCATCTGTTCCCTCCTCAAAAATGAACATTGGAACATTAAAAAAAATATTTTATTCCAGTCTGTGTGAAATCTGTGGGAAGAAAACAAAACAACATATTTCTCAAGTATTCAGAAACTTATTTACTGAATTTACTGAATTCTTTTGGCCCATATATTCCTTATCATGTCAGCACATATGTCCGTATTATCCTGAGGACTCACCACCTACTATTTGGTAATTAATACATTTCTTACATGGTTGTTACTCTTTTTTTCCTCCTGTCATTCTATTTGTCAATTATCAAGTTTGATTGGCATGTTCCCTTTTGGCCCAGTATCGCCTTCACTTATTCTTGGTATGGTAAGATAGTGAATTAATATTACAGAATTTTCCCACCAGTATGTTTGAAAATATTTGAAATTTCTGAAATTTCACTTGAAATTTCTGAAATCTGAAATTTGAAATTTCACCTAATATTACAGAATTTTCCCACCAATGTGTTTGAAAATACTTAAAATTTCTGACTATCTTCTCTTAGAACAGACTCCTCCCATTCCTGATACTTTTAACATTCTAATGTGTTACCTCGATTTTTTTTCTTTTTAAATAGCACTTGATACTAAGTGATATACACTTATTTGTATTCCCATTTATTTTCTAGCTCCTTCATATCATGAAGGAGATTATTGGATTGTTTAAAATCTTTGCGTCATCAATACCTAGAGCAATACCTGACACACAGAAGTGCTTAATAGTTTCTTTGCTAAATTACTACTATTCATAACAGTCTATAAATTCCATATTATAGCTATATCAAGTATATAGTTCAGCAACTTCTAACATGGGCCGTAAGGATAAGCCCATCCAAGGCAGTACTGATTTTTTTTTTAAAAAAATTGTATTAGTGAAACACCATGAGGTACAGTTGCAGATTAACAAATTTTTGTACTTGAGTTTCAGTTATACAATAATCAAGTACCCATCCCTCTACCAGTGCCCATTCTCCACCACCACTAATCACAGTATTCCCCCCCCATCCCCCCTCATCCCATCCTGCCTCTTTGGCAGGGCATTCCCTTTTGTTCTCTCTCTCCTTTTGGGTGTTGTGGTTTGCAAAAGAGGCATTGAGTGGCAATCATGTTCAGTCTAAAGTCTACTCTCAGCACGCATCTCCCATCCTGGGAGGATGCTCCCAACACCCTTTATTTGGTGCTCCCTTCTCTATCTGAGGGCAGCACTTATTTTTATAATATAATGCCTTTGTTGATTTACAGAGAACCCTAAATTAATACACATATTTTCCTAGAGCATTTTTATTCTGAACAAAATTTTACTTCCTAAAAGTAGTTTAATTTTTCAATTGACTTGTGATATTTAACATTACGCAGGAAAATCAGAAATTATTGCTCATTTCTGTGGCCTTCAAGCATAGCTGCTTATTTAATATGTTACAACTGAATGTGTGGTCATAGGTTCAATAAATGTTGAACTGAAAAATTAAGCGAGTGTGTTTTAGCTTCTGCATTTATCTAGTAAAATTCATACATGTTTTTTACTTCTGATAAAATCTCAGTGGGACTTTTAAGTAGTAAATATGAAATACAGGATTAGGATTCGGCAATACATTTTCCCAAGTTATACTGCTGTCATTGTCACCCAAGAGCACCAGGTGGTCTTTCCCTTAACCAAGGCTAAGATTTTCCTTGTAGTACATTCCTTTTCTCAATTCCTTTCTCACTATAAATGACCTGTAGGCAAAAATTTAATCGTGGCACTTAATAATTATAGACCTTTTATAAAGGATTGTTTGTCTTTTAGTTGACTTCCTGACTGATGATTTACAATTTTCTAGAATGTGTGCGTTTAGTATACTGGTGAATTCATTTAAAAAATCTTTATTTTATTCCCCTTTTGCTCCAGTCCCTTCTTCACTTGTTAAAAAAAAATCCTTGAGGTGATAATTACTTTGTAGGTGTTCTCAAAATAAAATTGAGCTTAAAATGACTATTCTTAAAATTAAAGCTTAAATTTCTGTGAATGCAATTTTATCTGGTAGAGATCCTAATCTGCCTTTTAAACGTATTCTAAGTATTTGATGCATAGTTAACGCCACTTGGCATACATGATGAAATATGTCACTTCAAAGAATTCTGTCTTTTCTTGACAAGGAAGGAAAGCTCTTGGGAGAAAAAATTCTGAAATGTGATTTTTTTCTTAAAAATGTACCTGCATCAAACTATCCACAAATTACTGGCATACTTAGTCGAGTTAATTTAGAAGGTGGGTTCTTCCCCGCTTTCTGGTTTTGGGAAAATGCATGGATTAAAATTTTGGATTGACCAATAGGAAAATGTCAGTTTAGGTTAAAGTCTTTGTGTTTTGGTAAGTTAATGCAGGTCAAACAATTGGAATAATGACACAAGGAGAGACTTGGAGGAACCAAGATGAGAAGTTTAAACAATGCTTTGCAGTAATCACCTACAGGCATTACCAGCACTACCAAAAAGAGGAAAGAACTAAGATTTCTTTTAAGTTATTATTGCTCATGAAAATAAACTAAATAGGGATTGAAATTGCATATGCTCATTGTATCATTGGAAGACCTAATATTCTTGAATTTAGAGACAAATTTCCTTAGTATTCTAGACATATGTTTCTCCTGGATCATTAACCTTAAATGAGATTCCTTAAAACTAATATTTCATACTAAAACTTATTTTGACAGGAGAGGTCCATAACTCTTTATCTCTGAACAAACGTTTATTCTGAAGAAATAGAACAACAGAAATAGTTGGAGCAACAAAACTAATCAGGCTTTGGTTTTCTCGAAACCCTTTATGTTTCAAACATTTGCAGGTTTGCCCAAGACGTTTTATTGAAATAGCATCTTTTGTTTGGGAGAAATTTGTTCAATGACAAATTATAGCTCATGAAAGAATCCATGTAACAAAAGGAGCAAAACACAGATCCATTTAGTCATATACATATATATGTATATCCTTAAATAATTCTAAGAAATGAAGTATATGAAATCAAGTTTTAATGTTATTGAATTTAATGTGTTTTTCAGGTGGCTTAACCGAATTAATCTGATGACTGCAGGATATGCAGAAAGAGAGAGGATGAAGCAGGAACAAGGTAAAGTAATTTTTTTATAACAATTACATTTTGCTTTTTTCTTGGCATTATGTTATAGAGCGATTCACTACAATCAAGAGAGAAAATGCATATGTCAATGGGTAGTTATTTCTCTTCTTGGCACTGTGAATCCAAACCATAGCATCTTATAGACAAGCTCTAATAAATTTAACAGATAAGTAATAAACTAAAATTTTTTCGTAGCTTTTATCGTGTTGTATTCCATTTCTTGCCTTATCTTCAGTCTATTTCTTATAGATGGACATGTTGAAATATAAAAATTCCATATAGTTAGTCCCGTGTTTTGACCCATTAGCTTTTATGTTGAGCAGTTTCATAGACATTTAAGTGGCCTTTTATGCAGAGAACTCAGATAAATGATTCCCTCCTCAATAATTGATTTCATTTGGGGCTGTTCCTCAATTCTGTGAGTATGTAGCTGTGTCATCTTACGGGACCAGATTTGATATTGACCACATGTTTATGAAATGCAGTGTCATCATACATACAGACTTAAAAATCTTAAGGAAAGCTGTGGTCACCATTCCAAAGGGGAATGATTGTGTTTTCAGAGAGCATTTGCTATATTTGCATATTGCCTAGAAGAGAAATAGTTTTTTGAAAATTTTTAAGATGCTGTAAAGCTAAAAGAATTCACAGATTAAGGTATATACATGCATTTCTAATTATGTCTCCGATAGGCATAACCTGTTTGCTATGGAGATTCTAAAAACCTTCTCTGTCCTCTCAGAGTAAATTTTATTAAACTTCTAAACGGTGAAGGTAAGAAGTATCTAAAGAAATTAACCAGATCCCCAAACTAACTTATCTGTGGATGTTTAGGTCAGGGGTTAGCAAATAGGCTAAATGAGGCCCCATGCTTGTTTTTGTATGGCCTCTGGAAAAAGAATCGCCTTCATATTTCTTAAATAGCTAAAAAATAAGCAAAGGAATATTCTCTCATATCAAAAATGGCAGAAAATCAAGTCTCAATGCCTCTAACTAAAGCATTATGGAGGATAGCCACACCCCTTGTGTGCTTATAGTTGTACAGCAGCAGAGTGGAGTTGTCACAATAGAAACCTCAAGGCATGCAAAGCCTAAATATTTTACTACCTGGCTCATCACACAGTTTGCTAACATCATTCCTCCATTGAGTTCCATTCCTGCACCCAATGGATGAAACCAGGATTGGGTTAAACCAGGGAATGGGATTCCATGGAGAAATGATGTAGGAGGAAGTGCTAGGTAAGAGAATTTTAAAGAAGTGGCAATGGAGCTGGAGCAATAGTATGGTGGGTAGGGCATTTGTTTTGCACACAACCAAGCCGGGTTTGATTCTTGGTATCCCATAAAGCCCCTAAGCCCCACCAGGAGTGATCCCTGAGCACAGAGCCAGGAGTAAGGTCTGATCACTGCAGGGTGTGGCCCCAAAACAAACAAAAAAGAACTGGCAAACATGGTTCCTCTCAGTGAGAATTTGACATCTTGTTAAGGAACTCAAAATAAACATACCCGAAAGTGCTTAAGAAAAATTAAAATGCAATGTGATGTAATTGAATAGTAATTTTTGCACCGTGTGTAATTCACCTAAAAAGTTACCTGAGTGCATACAACATTTTTAAAGCCTAATGAGGAGACATGGTTAATCAGAAAATGTGTGCTAGAAAGTGGTGAGTGGGGCAGATGTAAAGTCAGAAGGAAGTGGTAGGATTACTGTGTAAGTCCTTCACCTAGCTCCCTTAAAATAGCCACCTATCTTGCATGCAACTGAATTACATTCCAGTAAAAATCATAATCTGGTACCATACAGAAAGTGAAATGTAAGAAAGTATAAATCAAGTTCCACAGGAATAAGGCTGAAGAAATTTCTTCCAGGAGTGGACTAGGGCTGTGCTTTGTATGGCCTCTGTCATGGAAACTGCTTCTCCCCGCTTGAAAGGATGTAAGAACAAACAAAACTTTCTTGCACATGGAAGCAGCCTGTATCCTTCCACAGGTAATGTGGAAGCATCTCCTCCACATCAGTGTGCAGAGGCAGGCTCTAGCCAGGCCAGACTGGCAGGCCAGTCTAGTTTTTTTCATTTTTAATGTTGAAAAAAATGTTCTTATAAGATTGACAAAGGTATTCGTGGTTGAGTCTCAGGCATACAATGTCCCAATACCAGCCCCACCACCAGCGTTAACTTCCCTTCCAGCGATGTTCCCAGGTTCCTTCCCACTGCTCAGTATTCCTCCTAGACAGGCACATTTTTTAAAAAATTTTTATTAGTGAGATATCATGAGGTACAGTTGTAGACTTCCAAATTTTTGTACTTGGGTTTCAATTATACAATGATCAAATACCCATCCCTCTACCAGTGCCCATTTCCCACCACCACGGATCCCAGTATCCCTCCCACCCCCCATCCCCCCATCTCACCCTGCCTCTGTGGCAGGGCATTCCCTTTTGTTCTCTCTCTCTCTTATTGGGTGTTGTGGTTTGCAAAAGAGGCAATGAGTGACAATCATGTTCGGCCTATAGTCTACTTTCAGCATGCTTCTCCCATCCTGGGAGGATCCTCCCAACACCCTTTATTTGGTGCTCCCTTCTCTATCTGAGCTCCCTTTCCTCCTAGCATGTGTGGCTGGCCTCCAAGCCATGGAGTAAAACAGGCACATTTTAAAGTTTCATTGTTGTTGACTCTGTGGCCAGGATACATAAAGGACTCACAAATAACAACACACACAAATAAAAAAGTGTGGAGAGGAAATCAACAAAGTAGGGAGAGGAAATCAACAGCTGCTTTTAAAGTTCATTCCCCGCCTTCATATTTAATTTCCTCTGTAACCCAAATTTGTGAAATTAAAGCTAAAAACAACAGTCTAATAAGACGAGCCTTTGACATTTCTTTAGGAGGCTTAAAACGATTCCTCAGGATTACTTATAGATTTGTTTCTGAATGCGTAAACAGATGCAAGAATTAGAAGTGTGAGTAATGTAATTATTGGAAAGTGAATCTTTAGGTAAAGTCAGTTTGCTTGACTAAGGAAACTTGGATTTTTTTTTTCAGGCTTAACGTCTGTATTTTATCACTTGGCATTATTTTGAAGGTGCACACGGTCTTGATTTTAGTAAATATCCTATAAAAACAAATCTCATTATGAATAAAAGAAACGCTAAGTTATATTGTACATGCAGTTTCCCCAAAATAGCGAGTGTCCTAATTCATGCTGGCCTGGTCTTTCATGTGAGCACATGTTTGTTTGGGTGCTGCTAGAACATGGTAGACGATGAGAAGTAAAAGATAATAGGATTCAGGTGTCTCTTGCTAAATAAAATGAAACCAAACTCTCTGAAATGTCTTGGTTTTCCACATAGCGTATATATTTATTCCTCGGGCACTTTAACATAGATTCAAAACCTATGCCTCGTGGCGTGCAGTGTAGAAAACCACTGCATGTCTATGTCTACTTCACACATGGTATGGCGTTATTTGTCCTCTCCCAAGCACCATTCGCAAATGAACTTAAATTTCATACAAAATATAGCACTTGGAGGATTACAGATGTTTCATGAAGATGCAGAGGGATAACTGCCAAACCTTTGCTATTTAAATTCCCAGTACAGTGACTCTTTAATTAACTTGAAGTTTAGGAAATCACCGTCTTTCAATCACAGAAGTATAAAGCAGTGTATATGTTTGTGTGTGTGTGTGTGTGTGTGTGTACACATACACATACACACACACCTGTATATAGGTCCAGGGACCAGCAGTTTAAAAACACTGGTGTAACTGCCTTGGTTCTAACTGTAGATTCATAGACTGCAGGTTTTAGGATCACTAAGCACTAGTATAAAGGACACCAGATTCTCTTTTGTTATTCAACGTTGTACTTGGAGTAAATAGGGAGCCACTAAATTCTGCCGTTATCACAGTTTAGCTGATTGTCTACTAATCGTTTTTCTATTCTCTGCAATTCTATTCTTTCAAACTTAAACTCAGATATTCATGCCACATTATTTCCAGTCAGATATAAGCTCTTTGTAAAGCTTTAATCATATAAAAGTGAATGGAATATATTGAATTTCTTTGGCAGTTCTAGATGAAAAAGCCATTTCCCCCAATACTTCTTTTATATCAACAGAAGAGGTAAAGTGGAAATTTTCCTCTTCTAGTGATGGCACTATTTATTCATGATTAGTTATAAAATTGAGTATCACTGTAGGAAACATTAAAAGCATCCATTTGTTTTGTGTTATGTAGAGATTAAGAAGAAGAAATGGATTTGTTCTTAGAAAATCAAATGTGTTTCAGCCTCTGCGCAGCAGTGTGCCTATAATTTTCCATATATATCCCCAAAAGTCTGACCAATTTTCTATGTAGGATCTTCTTTGGCATTGCTCTCTCAAAGACATAAAGCTTAGTGTGAGAAGTGAAGTTAATTTGCAAAGTGACATTTCAGTCTTTTCTTTAAAAGCCCAAGAAAATGTTATATTGATGTTGCCTTTTAATAAACAAAGAATTCTATCTCATAGTGCACTAGAATTCTTTCTAATTTGCAGAGGAGTTGGTGAATGGAGAATTTCCTGAATCTGTTGCTTAATAGTGACATATCTAGATATCTTGATAAAGTCATGATTATATTTCCTCAAGGTGCTCATAGGACCACTTGAGTTCTCAACCTCTTGAAACCCTGAGTAGTCAGTACTAGCATCATGGGGAAACAGCACAGGCGCCATAGGTTTCTGGAAATAAATGGAAAGGACACAAGCAGAATAATCCTAACAAGTCCACCATTTTCAAATGGGATTGGGAGTTTCTTAATCCCTTTATCTCCATCAGTGACTTCCCAGTAGTAATTCAAGCTTCCACAAAACTATCCAAACCAGCTCTCACAGGTCTATAGTTTGTGCCTCATTATTGAAACTTACTACAAGAAACACTAATGTCTGAGAAGACGAACACCAGACATTTCTCTCCTGTGTGATCTGCATCAGACAGATTGTAGGCGTGCTACCTACAAATATACCCAAAAGATTAGGAGTCCTGCTATTTATTGAGTCCGTTCAAACTATAAAGTCTTTGAATATACGGTGCATTATTTCATAACCTCCTCAGACACACACCTCTGAAAGATGTAGTTAGTAACTCTCTTTTGTAAATGACAAAAAAAGACTGATGGCTATAAATAACCATCACAAGAGCACAAGTTTCGAAGTGGCACAACCAAGAACTGATCCTCTCATTCTCGTGCTCTTTCTGCCAGTGTTTCCTGGTTCCATTTCTGGGAAATTATGTCAATTCATATTTGAGAGGAGACATTTTTCTGGTATACAGGCTTTAAATGTGAATGAACTAACCTTTGATTTTATTTTACTGTAAGGAATATTTAAATTCAAAGTATAGTCAGAGTCACTGAGGAAAAGAACAGGGTAGAGTAAAAAGATCATAAATATGTGTCACACTCAACTCTCTTATTTTCAGGAGTTTTGCATTTAAGAGTCCCAGTGAAGGAGTCTCCTGCATACAGGAGACCAGTGACTTAACCCTCGAGGTATAGGTATAGGTCAGGCAATTTGTTAGTTCACATTCTAGTTGGACTACTCTTCATTTGGCACATGTCAAGAACTCTGGACCACAAGGAAAATATTTTTAAAATATTATAATATTGGGGCTGGAGCAATAGCACAGCGGGTAGGGCGTTTGCCTTGCACACAGCCAACCCGGGTTCGATTCCCAGCATCCCATATGGTCCCCTGAGCACTGCCAGGGGTGATTCCTGAGTGCAGAGCCAGGAGTAACCCCTGTGCATCGCTGGGTGTGACCCAAAAAGCAAAAAAAGAAATTATAATATTGGTATTTCTAAATGGTGGGATGTTTTCATGAAAATACGTGCTGTGATTATTTTACCTAAATCTGAATATTAACTAAACCTCATGATGTTTTCTTGTGATTTCGATTTTCATAAAAATAAGAAACCTTTGGTTTTAATAGCTTACCTCTTAGTTTATCTTCTGAAATTCATGTGGATAATACTTCAGGTTTTGTCTTATAAACCACTTAAAGACTTAAACCAGCAGTTCCCAGGCATTTGAGAGATTAGTGGAACAGATTGTGGTTATTGGCCTTCCTGCTGTATTTTATTTACTTCCTCAAGTAATATGTATCTAAGGAGTCCTTTCCTCGCCCGATTCACTGAAGCCTGCCTAGTCACTTTGTCTAGCAACTTAGACTTTCTACCCTTTTAAGTAGTTTTGGAAGTTTGGAACTTGCAGCCCACATCACCAGATTTGCCCTTTTGCATTTGGCAAGAAGCAGGCTTTGCCATATGTTTCCAAGTGGAGGTGGGAGTATAGTGTTATAGGGACTCATGTCAGCTTGGCTCTGGAGTTATTGTTAGATAACCAGTGGAATGAAGCCAGAGAAGAGAATTGAGAACATTATTTTGGGAGCTGTTTATAGAGTTCCTACAGCAACGTCGGTATTGTTTTCTCTGAGTATTCATCTCTTTAGGATAAAATAACATACCTTTAAAAGGTGATAACATGACATCATTCATTAATTAGTGTCAGAATAATTTGGCTTGAAATCTAAAGTTCTCTGAACCTGATTTCACTTATGCAATGTCTTTTTTTTTTAAACTCCTGAAAATCGTGACTATGTACAATTGCTTTCTTTAAAAGGAGGCTGAAATTAGGTGATTGTACTCTTCCTTCCTCCTCAACACAGAGCTGAAAATAAATGCTGGTGGGCCTGGGGTAAGAGGTGCTGGGAGCAGGATATAAGGATGGAATTTAAATTTCCTTTTGTTAGCTGGTAATGTGTGTTCCTGAAACTATGGCTAGAAAGGTTTAATAGACTGTTAATGAGCCCATGTATGTGAATTTTCAGATTACTGGAGTGAGAGTGACAAGGAAGAAGCAGATACTCCATCAACACCCAAACAGGACAGCCCTCCGCCACCCTATGATACATACCCACGGCCACCTTCTGTAAGTTGCCATCAGGTAGATGCTGAATTCAGTAGCCTCCGAGTCTTTGACCTCCTTTGTATGTTAAAAAAATGCTATCGTAAAGAATATGTCTGATCTCAGGTCACACAGGGTAAAAGAAAATAGAAGTCTAAAAGCAAGAGGGTAATTGTAAGTATACAAAGAATATTTAATCAGGAGGAAAATCACTGTCTATTGTAGACAAGATAAATATGTAACAACTTTTATTAATAAAATCATGCTGTTTGCATCAGAGTAGCCTTCCTGGAAATAACAAACTCTTTAAAATTATATATAATTATATTATATATATAAGTATTATAATATTGGTATTTATAGATAGTGGGATGTTTTTGTGAAAATATGTGCTGTGATCTTTCACGTAAATCTGAATATTACCTAAGCCTCTGGTGGTTTTTTGTGAGTTCAGTTTTCATAAAAATAGAAAACCTTTGGTTTAATACCTTACCTCTTAGTTTATCTTCTGAAATTCATGTGGAAAATATTTCTAGGTTTTGTCTTATAAACCACAGTAATGAGGCATTTGAGAGATTAGTGAAACAGATTTTGGTTACTGGCCTTCCTGCTGTATTTTAGTTCCTCAAGTAATACATATCTCAGGAGTTTATATATATATATATATATAGAGAGAGAGAGAGAGAGACAGAGAGAGAGACAGAGAGAGACAGAGAGAGACAGAGAGGGGGAGAAAACATCCCTACTCCCGCTAATAAAGTTTATTTTTAGATGCTTTAGAAACAGCTCACAAAAATTAATATATCTGTAATAGAACATATTTTATCATATGTCTTTTGGATATCCACAAGGATATTTATAGGATGCTCCAGAGTTTAAGACAACTGTGTAAATTATTCTGAAAGTAGAACAAATTTTTATCTTTTCATGGGGTGGCTTTCAACTATCCCCTTTCATGCTCTTTCTCATCAAAATTACTGTCTCAGGAGTGTCCTAGTTGGGGCAATTCAGGATGATCATGAGGCAATTCTGATTCTCTTGGGTTGAGTTTTCTACCAAGGAAGACAAAGCTGTATTTAGGTAAAACTTCGACCAACTGAATTCCTCCTCTACATTATTCCAGGAGACTTTTAATAAGAAAGGTGGTGTGTGAGATGTTGATAAAGTTCTAAGCTACTTCTGAAGCTTGGCTGTATAGAAGAATGCCTTCTGGAATGTGTTAGAAATGCAGATTCTCAGGCTCAATCCAGAACAATACAGATGATAAGGCACTTGCCTTGCACACGGCCAAGCAGATTTGAACCCCAGTACCCCATATGGTCCCGAGTCCCACCAGGAGTGATTCCTGAGTACACTCCCAGGTGTAACCCTGAGTACCGCCAGGTATGGCCCCAAAGCAAAACAAAAAGAATATTTGAGACAACAACAGCTCCCTGGACAGGAAATGTGACAGTGCTAAGAACAGGGACCCTGTTTATCTGTCAACATATTCTTATGCCTACACTAGTAACAGAACTTATTAATGAATATTTTTGAAATAAACCAATGGGTGCTTCCTGGCAGGTAACTGAAAGTGAAGAACATTTTTAAATAGAAATATTTGATTATAATATTTCTTACATAAGGAGACAAGAAGAGAAGTGAGTGAAAAATGCAGAATTGTTCCTTTATCTATGTATTTTTCTTGAGTGAATCTTGCGTTTTACCTAATTTAATAGCACACAAGGGTGAGCTAGAGAAATGAAATAATGAAGCAGTGGTAAGAAACAGCTGTCATATTTTCTTTTTCCTAAAAACATCAGTGTCTGAGTGACTTTTACAATATTCATGAGAGGAAGAAAGGAGCTACAGCTAAACCAAACTGCTCTTTAACAGCAACTTGTGACTTTTGCCAAGGAAACTACCCACATTGCTGTTAACGTGGGAAGGTAAACTACTGCCCACAGGAGGTGCCTCAGAGCAGTTTCACCTTCGCCTCAGTTTTTGTCCTGGCGACTGCCACAGGACCCTGGGAGATGACCACACCTAACAAATCTGGCTCCTTCTACCTGCAAGGGACCTCAGATGGAGGAAAGCCTAAGTCAGTCGCTGCGTCTGCAAGTCTCTTAAAGAATTTACCTGATGTCAATCCCTTTTCTTGGTTATTCTCTCTGCTGTAACAACATCCCCACACTTTATATTTCAGGGGTGCAGATTCTCCGTTTATTTTTTTCATTCTTTCCTTTCTTACATACGCAGTGTCTGTGTTCAAATCAAATGCTCATCCCAACCAGGGCATAATCTCATTCTGTTTACATTTTTAATCCCCAGAACATGCCATAGAATTGAGAAAACCTTAAGATAGTTCGCTCCAAGGGGCCCAGTGGAGAAGAAAAAAAGGTTCCGCTGGAACCTTATAGGCACCTTGTTCTCACACCCAGAAAAGTCTTTTTCCTGGGCTGGAGCAACAGCACAGCAGGTAGGGCGTTTGCCTTGCATGCGGCAAACCTGGTTTCAAGCCTCGTTATCCATATATGACTCCCAGAGCACCACCAGGAGTGATTCCTGAGTTCAGAGCCAGGAGTAACCCCTGGGCATTGCTGGATGTGACCCCTCCCACCAAAAAAAAGCAAAAAAAAGTCCTTTTCCTTTCCCTCTTGCCCAAACTCCAGAGGAACGAGTAATATAAACTAGGCATAAAAATAGGAATTTGGCAATAATTCAGGACTTTTCATTGGGAGAGATTTAAAACGGGAATTGTGTGTATGTGTGTGTGTTGCTGAATATTTCTTATAATGAGTCCTCACATTTTCTTCTATTCCCGTTGTTGTAAAACATTGCATTAATATGGGAGGTTTTCTTTTTTTCATGAGATCCTGGCATAGAACTGCATTCAGTATATCTCAGTCTCTTACTGAGTGATATGGGGCCTAGCTCAGAGAGACCCAGAAACTTTTGACAGGTCACTAAGTTAACTGCTAAATGTCACCAGGGGGAGATCGGGTGTGTTTCCCGGTGGGTACTGACCAGGGGCTCTTTCCACAGATGAGTTGCGCCAGTCCCTACGTGGAAGCCAAACACAGCCGTCTCTCCTCCACGGAGACCTCTCAGTCACAGTCCTCTCATGAGGAGTTTCGCCAGGAAGTGCCTGGGAGCAGCGTGGTGTCGCCTATTCGCAAGACGGCCAGCCAGCGCCGCTCCTGGCAGGATTTGATCGAGACGCCGCTGACCAGCTCTGGATTACACTATCTTCAGACTCTGCCCCTGGAGGATTCTGTCTTCTCTGACTCGGCGGCCATCTCCCCTGAGCACCGGCGACAGTCCACGCTCCCCACTCAGAAATGCCACCTGCAGGATCACTATGGGCCGTACCCCTTAGCCGAGAGCGAGAGGATGCAAGTGCTGAACGGGAGTGGAGGCAAGCCTCGCAGCTTCACTCTGCCTCGAGATAGCGGGTTCAACCACTGCTGTCTCAATGCACCCGTCAGTGCCTGTGACCCGCAGGATGACGCACAGCCCGCAGAGGTGGAGGAAGAGGAGGAAGGGGAGGCATCAGGGGAAAACATAGGAGACAAAAGTAAGTATGTTGATGGAGATTCTTAGCTTGTATACACAAAGTTCTAACCTGTTCGAACTTTTCATCTTGAAATAATAGTATTTTATTTCCCTTTTTGCTTCAGATAACAGTCTTGCTTCATAGGAAGTTAGGTGTACCTTGGTGTCCTATTTTCGGAATTCCAGTAACTTAAGGGGGGTGAATAATGAGGAATGAATCCTATCTATATCCCATCCATAACTATAGCAAATTTTTTTTCTCCAGTTCCCCATTTCCCTTTTCGGGGTAACGGTGTTCATTTCTTTTTCTTCCTCCTCTTTGCTTTTTTGGGGTGACACCCAGGGATGCTCAGGGATTACTCCTGGGTCTACACTCAGGAATTACTCCTGGCAGTGCTGGGGAGCCATCTGGGATTCCGGGGATCAAACCCGGGTTGGCCGTATGCAAGGCAAATGCCCTACCTACTGTACTATATCTCTGACCCTCTTCCTCCTCTTTTTGGTCTTTTATTTCTTTATTAATTTTACCAGGTACAATTGCCTTAGATCCATTTTTTTAACAAATGATCTGATTCCAACCATTTTCCTTTTTTTAATTTTGGGCACCGTGGTTTGCAAACTGTTATTAGAAGGGTTTCAAGCATGGACCAGTCCAGAACCACATCCTCCACCCAGGTGTGCACTTCCCTTTACCACTGTACCCATGTCCCTCGCCCACCCACTCTCCCCCAGTCCCCAGAAAGCTTCGTACTGAAGACAAGTTCTGAGTTTCTGTTGCCTTTGAGCAGTTGTTATTCCCTTATTCTGTTTCTTCATATTCAGCGTATGAGAGAGACCATTCTGTGTCTGTCCCTCTCCTTCCGACTAACTTCACTCAGCATGATACTCCCCAGTTCCCCTCCTCTCATCCACATTTTTCTCACTTGCATCCTTACAGCCTGAGATTGGGTTAAAGAACTATGACCGCTTCAGTGTTAGCAGAGGCCTGGTTGACAAGTGAATACACACACACACGTGCGCGTGCGCACACACACACACACACACACACATCATCCCTCTCACCGTTAGAAAAGTTAAAGAACAAATCCAAATTTTTAGTAGCATTTCTGTTAACTCTAAAAAAGGCCAATTTGTTTCCAGAAGCCAAATTGCCAAACTCATCTATCTTCTCTTGTTAAGAACGTTGATTGTGAAACTCAGTTTGTAAATCAGCTCTTAATATGCTAGTCAATTCAGTATACTCTGTCTTTTTGACATGAACAATATGTTTGCTAGGTGGCCAGCATGCCATACCAAGCATGTTTATCACCGCTATGATTCAACTGTCCAGAAAAACAGGCTAGTTTAAAGGAAAAGCTGTAACATTGGTATCTTAGAAAATCTTGGCCTGATTTTAAGTCTGCAGTGTAAAATGTCCTCTCAAAAGTAGTATAGAAAAAAAAAAAACAGTATGAAACTGTTTGTTTCACATTATTTAAACTAAGATCTGAGCCAATTGGCACAGATGGTATGAGACAATATTGGTGAACCCACTGTTGCTGATTTGTGACCCCATGAGGCATCAGAAACTATCCTTCCGCCCCTTCCCCGGTACTGATCACAGGATATGTTAGTATCTAAGTTCTTCATCACAAACAGGAAAAACTCAAAGCTCACAGTTCACTAAACTGTTGATGTCAAGCTCGGCTCTTTAAAATGTGAGTGCCTTTGGTGCTTGCCAAAAGATTACGTTAGACCTACTTCAGTGTACAACTTTATTGTATTATTTAAGGGGAATTAAGTTATATCTTCTACAACCCAAATTTCAGAGATGCTTAGAGTAAAGTTAGAGTATTAAAACAGTTTGACTTATATTTAAGCACAGTCTCCACAGAAGCATTATAAAGGTGTATATTCTATTAGTAGAAGGAAATGGCATCGCAGCTATTACCAGTCCAGGCTTTCCCCAAATCATATGTGTTAGAGATTCTGGAGGAGTTGCCTGTGCTTGTTCAGTTAAGCTAGACACTTGAGACTTCATTTCTGTTGGCTATTGCTAAAGGAAGAAAGGAGAAAACAGATCCCCAGATCTAAAAGGAAAACCTAGCCCTGCCTGTCTTTGCCCTTCCTTTAGGCCTTTTCATAGTCCGCGCACATCTCTGGTTTGGAGACTTTCACTAGCATAGTTTTTTGTTTTGTGATTGGATTTATTTCTATAGAGCCGGATCGCTAAATTGGAGTTTTCCTTCAGATTGCCAAATGAGCAGTTTTATAGTACTTTCCATCTTTTTAATGGAATAATTGTGGTAAGGTAGAATAACCCTAATAAGTGTGCTAGTGATTTGGGATTCGCCCATTTTGTCTTTACAGTTCAGTATTCTGGGGCACTTCGTGCGATTTTAGTCAGATTTGTTTCACTGAAGATGGCTATGCACTCTCTTTGAGGGCTGTGTCTCTTGGTATTTTCTCACAGATCTTTCCATGTGATGTCTCCTTGTCCTTCAAAGCACTCCCAGCAGAGCATTGAATCCTGCTTGCCTAGACTATTATTATTTAATAGACCATATATTTTCCTTCCTAATGATGTTTTTTCTCCATTACTGTTTTTGATATTTAGGCGTGTGTAATTTGATGAGCACTTCATTTTGAGAAATGTCAACTCTAATATCAGTGTTTTCAAAAGAATCTTTAAAGTCTAGTTAAAGGGGGCCGTGTTCCTGATTGCTGTGGTTGGCCTTTAGGAGTGAGTATTCCAGGCAGCTTATTCAAATCAAGTTGTTTGGTGTTACAGCAGCAAAGCAAAAATGACACGAAGGAGAAAGCTGTGTCCACACAGAGACATACCCTGCTGCCCACAGGTCACCAGGAGGCCATGCAAGTTAAAATCAAAGTTCAACCGTGATGTGTCAGTAACTGTTCTGCTTGAGGCCAGTGTTTGGTTTGAGCTACCAAAGTACAACAGATCCTCGGAAGGGAAAAAACTTCATGTCTCTAAATCCAAACAATTTTCTCAGTTTACCCAGAAATTAAAAATGGAAAGTGTAGGAGAAAACACAGAAAGAATAATGGAAGAACACACAAAAATATTATCTTTCTTCTTGCTTAAATGGTGAAGCATTATGTCACCAACCAAATCCCTTTCTCATAATTTACATTTACCTTGACTTTATTGAATATAATATATATTTTATAGTGCTGACAAGTTTGCAAAAACAATCTGAGAAAGGCATACGTAAATCCATGACCTAAATGCTTTTTGAATTTCTTTATAGATGTGGAATTTGGCCTTGCTTGTGAAGTGCAAATTTTTGCCTTCTTTAGAGCAGACTTCAATCTGTTCTTATGGTTGATCTGCCTTTGTCTTATTTTGAAATTCAATTATTTAACTGAGTCATACTGTGATTTTTCTCAGTCTGAACTCATTTTAGTCTGAAGTGGATGGTACTAAAAAGTACACAGATGAGATCTGTCTTGTTTTTCTTTGACTGAAAAGTCAGCTTGCATATTAATTATCCTGACCTACTTCACTGGCATTTGGGAGAAGACAAGTAATTTCCTATTATCCCAATTAGCAGTTGTGAAGCTTACTGAGGTGTGTGCCTTATCATACCTCAGTTAAATTAAATTAAAAATTATGTCAGCCTATGCAATTTTTAAGGAGTATAAATTATGGAAGTGTGGCACAAAATAGAAAAAGTATATTTCATTGAGAAATCCTCTGTTATAATAGCAGAACACTGTTTGGCTAATGCAGCTTGAAATCTGCTTGGACTAGCTCTCTTTCCTTTACATGCTAACAAGTTAGGTGAGATTCTGAAAGCCTTATCCCTTAATCTTGCTGTCCCTCTAAGCAGTTATAAGTTCACTAGCCAGATGTTAGTGGGCCTGTGAAGTGACAATATTCTCCTTTTCATTGTCTTAGAAATGACCTACTGGTACTCTAACTTAATTTGCACATTTATTATCCTGGTCTTAGAAATCTAGAACAAAACCTAGAAGTGTCTTTGTTTTTGTTTTCAAGGGAGAGGAGGTAGATAAAATCCGTTACCTTAAATTTATAGTGCACATCAGATTAAGTGGCCAGAATATTTATTGATACTGTCAAAATAACAACTGCTGGGATAAATAGGTATTTAAGTTATTTTTGTTTGGGTTTAGTTTGGGGCCACACCAAACGAAGCCCAGGGGTTACTCCTGGTTCCAGTCTCAGGATTTACTCCCAGAGGTGTTCGGAGACCATATGGGATGTCAGAGATCACCCCTAGGTATGCTGATTGTGAGGCAAATACCCTAGCTGCTATACTGTTGCTCCAGCCCCTAAAGTTATTTTTAAATAACAGGATAAAAATCCTGGGATGTGGCTCAAGTTGCTTTGCATATCCTAGAACCTGAGTTCAATCCCCAGGGCCAGTTCCAGCACACCACCAGATTGTGGCCCTGGATATGGCTGCATATGTGGCCGTGGCTCCCACAGCAATAGAAACCAAAATATGGAGGTCAATCCTTTGCAAAGCATTGGTAACTTAGGAACTGCACAAAATACGCAGCTTTTAATGGTTTGATAAATAATCAAGGAAGACAGACAAGTTCATTGTGGCCCACAGTGTGCAGTGGACATCCCTTGGAGCCGCTGGAATGATCCAGGAGGCTGCAGTAGTTTGGTGTGCTTCCTGTTTGTTCACTTGAAGAAGGTCCATTTGGCAGGGAGGTGGGTAGGTGCTGAGTATTTTTTTCCTGAAAAGGGACTGTAGACTGGTCCTTAGTTTGGGAACTTCTGGACTAGATTAGAACTACCAATATAGATTAGAAGAACATAGATTAGTCCCCATCTGTCATTTTTGTTTTGTTTTGTTTTGTTTTTATTTTTGTTTTGTGGCCACACCCAGTGATGTTCAAGGGTTACTCCTGGCTCTGCACACAGAGCCTGGTGAACTGGAGGGACCATCCCATCAATTATTTTAAGCCTCTTAATAATTTCCTGAAGAGTTTCTAGAAGCTATAAATTTAATTTTTAAAAACATTCAGGTAGGAAGTGTGTGCGGAAGAGAAAGATAGTCACAGAATATGAAATGGTAATGAAGAAAGGAACAAGTTGAAAAGCAAGGAAAATGATGCAATGTTTTTCATTGTTTTAGTATCAAAATAAAATTGCACCAAGAATTTGGAAGAGCATAATCATCAAAATAATTTATAGTTCATATCCAAAAGGAATAGATTAGAGATACAAGCAATGTGAGTGAAAATATCTATATTAAGGTTAAAGAAAGAATAACAGGAACCTTACAAAGTCAGTTTTTGTGAAGTTTAAGGCTACCATCCATGGCTAGTTAAAAGAAGTGTGTTATGTGTTCGGGTATTTTTTGCTATTATATATGAACACATATTCCAGATCAAACATTATAATTTACAAAAAAAGTTGTCACTATCAAAATGGTATATATGTATATATCTAAATGTCTATTGTACAGTCCTGAAAATTACAAGTTAGATATAATTATTGCTGATTTTTAAAATGAATATGTATGTTTTCCTCTAAACACTGAGTGAATGAGCTTAGAATTCAATGTTGGGAAGTTCTTTGCTCAATTCTGTTCTGTGCTTTGTCACTCTGCCAGTTGTAAGTGGTACGACTGATCAAGTAACTTAGCACCTGGATCTCAATAGATTCATTGTTAAATCATGTGGTAATAATACCTACCTAGTAAAGTTATATGAGGATCAAGTGAGGCAATGCCAATAAACACTTAGTTTCCACATCTGGCATATTTTAAGACTGACCAATAAGCATTTTGAAAGTATATCATTTATATAGGTTTTATGCAGATTTGAATTTAGGCAAAGAAATCAGTTACAATATTTAAGTAGTAAATTACTCCTGACAGTCTTCACTAACGTTTACCAAATTAGATGTCCTTTCTTTATTCAGTTCTAGATGTTGAGTTGTTTTTTATAGGCTTAATTGATGAAAAAAACAGAATTTTTGTCTATTTTAACATATTATATTAGCAGTGTTTTAAGAGTTAAAATAGGAATTTCCTCATTTCACATGCTGATCACTCACTCTTTGACTTTGGACATCTGAGAACTGAAAAGAAATCTTATGTTCCAAATAGCAAAAACTTATCATATACATTTGCCGATATATGTATTCATAGATCTTGTGAATTTGGTCGTATCTGATCCAGATGCCCTTAATGATCATCTTCCAGTATATTTCCCTGGTTCATATTCTTCACAGCTTTCTTACTGAGAGTAGAGTAGCAACTATCATTCACTAAATTGTAACACTCTGCCCACCAGGATTTAAACTTCTTAAATTAGGTTTTATACTTGTCTCGTACACCTGGTGTTTATAGCAGTCTATGATACTTCATACACCAAGCACTATGGAGTGAATGACAGCTAACCCCTTTCTCACCAAATTCTTTTCGTCTGTCATAAAATAGTTGAAGTTAGAACCTAGGGAGACATTACAGCATGAAGGGTGCTTGTTTTATACATGGCCAGCTGCGCTTTGATCCTGAACACCACATATGGCCCTGGGTCCTCACCAGAATTCAGCCCTGAGCATAGTCGCTGTGAGTGTGGCCCCAGAACAAACACAAATAGTGACAACTGAAGTTTTGATCCATTTTGTGGCATATAACTGGAATCAAAATATTGCAAGATTCTTCTTTTGGGGTGTTTTATAATCGGAAGGCTTGTATTGCTTATGTTCAACGTAACTCTCATGATGGGTGTCATTAGACTGAGGTGCTAACATCTAGAATTGTTGCTTTCGTATTATGGCTCATCTATAACCTCTTTTTCTATAAGAGGATGGTTGTGGAAACCATCCTCTTCCTGTTGTACTCCCATTTCAAAGATACAAGTCACAGTAATATAACAAATGAGATAAGTGCTTCATTTTCAAAACCAAATCTTCTAGAGCTCCTAGGTAGTTGTTTTTCCTAAGAGAATCTGCTGCCTGTGGAAGGCTGGCTCAAGCCACTGCAAGGTCTTGATTCACAGCCCCACATCTCCCTTGGAAGTCACCCGTCACTAGCTTCATCTTGATTTGTTTTTAAAATATGTTGAAATTGCAGCTGGTGCTTAAATAGATAGCCAATACCCTGCATCAACCAGGAAAATAATCTCAGGAGTGTTAATAAGTAACAAAATCAGATTTAAATATCAAAAGAATTAAATGTAGGTGCTACAGATTCACTCTAGCAGACGCAATGGACAGATAATAATTCAATCTCATTTAAAGTCTGAAAGATAGCTCTAGGGAGCTGGAGTCCATGCTGTGTGTCCAGGATGTCTGGGTTCGATCCTGGCACCACATGGTTCCCCTGAGCACCACTGATAGTTATCTCAGAGCACCAAGATGGGACTATCTCTGAACACTACCAGGTATACCCCCCCACACACACACACACAAAAAACTCATTTAATAGGATGACCACCTCTCTCCAGTATAGGTAAGATAGAATATACAATTCAATCTTTTATCAAAAAGATAGATGGCCCACCGTTAGTCTGTGCTATTTTGATGCATAAATAAAGCAAACCCCAAGTACTTCTAAGCATATATTCTTCCATCTACATTCATTCATTCACTCATTATCATTCATTCACACATAAATTATTTATTTTCTACATGATATATGCTATATTCAGACAGACTTTAGATTGCTCTTCCACAAGTATGCTTAGAAATGTAACAATATGGAGCTGGGAAGATAGTATAGTGGGTAAGGCTTTGCATGCACCCAACCTGGATTCAGTCCCCAGCATCCCATATGGTCCCCTGAGCACACCCTGAGTAATTCTTGAATGTAAAGCCAGCATTGCCAGGTGTGACCCAAAAGTAAAAAAGAAAAATGAGACTGTAAGAATCTGTAAATTGCCTTTTAGAAATAAGAAAAATCTTTCTGGCAACATGAAACAGCAAGTAACTAAAAAGAATGTGGTATCTATGTTAGATTGTACCAATAATTTTCCTTAGTAATAAATTTATGAAAGAAAAATGATTTCTTGAGAAATGGCACAAGATAGTCTATTTTCATTTTAAAGTTTTATCACCTAAAGAAAATTTATAACACTAATTAGAATCAGGTGAGATCACTTATTGAGCTATTTCTATCTTGGCGGACTCCTAAAACATTGGGGTTGAGGGAAATGCGTCATGTTTACTCATCACTAATGAGTAACACAAATCAGATGTATTCGAATCTTCAATGATTAGTAATATTAAAATAGGAAGCATATTCTCAGTCATCAAAGATATAACCCAGTAATTGTATCATATTGATCACATAATATATTCATGATTACCAGAGATTGACATTTCTTTGAGAAATAATTTTTAACTTTCTAGTACAACTAAGATAAAATTTTATTATCAGAATAACTTATAGTTATTATCAGAAAACCAATACAAAAACTTATGTCTTATTTGAAGTATCTTTCTTAAAGAAATTTGAACCTTAACATTTTAAATAACTTTTCACTCTCTTTCACATTTGTAATTCCTAACCTTCCATCATTTTGAATCCTATATTTCTATCTTGCTTTTTCTCTTGATAAATCACCTACATAATATATTCACTTGTGCCTAAAATCTATACATGTTAGACTTCCAAATTTTCTCCTCCATACCATATTGATATCTTTCTCTACTCTTTTTTTTTTTGCTTAAATGTTAGTGGCATTGCTGATGGTGGTAGTTGTTGGCCTTACGTAGTCCATTCTATTATTTATGAGATGGATATTTCCAAGCAAAGCAATCATTCGCTTTAGGATTCTTGGTGAGAAAAAAAAAGAGAGAGCCCGTTATTTTGATATCACTAATCTTAAATTTTGTACCTTTTCCCACCGCAGTCACATCTCTGCTGATTTCTCCTTGTTCTTTAACAATGCAAACACCCCGGGGTTTTCATGCTTTTTCTAAAAAAAGAACAGAGAGGAGGGCCAACTTGGATTCCATGTGGGTTAGCGACAATTCTCTGCCAATTTCGACAGCAAGCCTCAGCCCTCGCTTTGTAGTCTATTGTCTCCTCACACCCTATGTAGTTGCTGGGCAGCTCTCTCTTGATTGTGGCTTCTGGGACTCATGATGTGCTTTTATTAACTCAATTAGGAGGACTGTGCCTTTGAACTCGAGGTAGAAAAGATGTTTACAGCTCCGTAAATAATTCTATATAAGTGCTAAATAACTAAGTGAAAATTAGTCTTAATTTTGTGGGTTTCTCTCCGTTTTTTACACTGTATTATGGTTATTTTCTCTGACAAATATGAAGGAATCTACTTTAAATACTTTTTTATTAAGGTAAAGAATTGATTTAATAGCGACATTATTTTATCTGACATAATAAGTATATGGAATTATCATGATATATGTAATTATAAGAAATCATCTCACAACTGAACCCAGTGTTGTTTGAAGGTGTGTTTTTTGGTTTTCTGTCGGGTTGGCACCACACTCAGCTGTGCTCAGGGCCTACTCCTGGCTCTGCTCAGGGACCTGTCGGGACAGAGTTTGAAAAACCATACAACTCAAGCACCTTGCCTGCTCTCCTGTCTCTTCAGCCCCTGAACCTGAAGATTTTAATATTTGCCTTCCTAGTACAGAAATACCTTTTATATATTTAAGAGGTCAGAATACTTGAATACCTCAAAGACTAGAAAATTACTGACCCCAAAGACAGGCTTTTCACGTTAAAATTAAGTTGAACTAGTTCTTTCCAAGTACTAGATAAGATAGTCTTCCTTGTTCACTGTACAGATGCTGACTTCTTAGAGCTCCTTGTGGCTCTTATTGATACACAGTAGAATTAAGAGCAAGTGTAAGGCTGTCCTGTGGGGTTCCAGAGGACCTCCAGTACAGAGAGGCTGACTTGGGGTTGATATGAGAGGGAACATTTCAGTGATTGCATTTTTCTGTGAATGGAATAACTGGCATTGTAAGTATACTCAGTATTTAAGAAGGGTCTGAGTAACCTGCTACCAGTCACACCATTCCAGATTGCTGGAACATTGAACACAGTGGAGACTTTTATCTCTATATACTTTTGAACCACCTGGCCCTCATCTCACCACAGTGTTCTGCATAGTGTACACGTCCAAAACTATACAATATAATAGTGTCATCAGATATAATTTTAGACATCTCATCTCTGAGTTAAATGCATATAATCACCTTATCTTTACACCTATAACACGAGTTCCAGATACTTCACTCTCCTGGTTCCCTTCTTCTGCCAAGTTTAGTAAAGCCATTACAGTATTCTGTAATTTAGATTATTTTAACCTACTCAGTGTCGACACATGATGCTTTAAGTTGTAAATAGCAACCCGAAGTTACTCATGTAAGCCTAAAATACGCTACCAGGGTCACTCTGTGGCGCTCAGGGCTTCAAGGGCCGGTGGTGCCAGGGATCAAATTCAGGGCCTAGAGCATACAAGGCCGTTTTTTTCTATCTCCCCTGAATGGGGAAAAAAGGGGTGTTTTTGGGGTTTTGGGAATCATACCCGGCTGTGCTCAGGGCTTACTCCTGGCACTGGGCGCAGGGATCACTCCTGGCGGGGCTCAAGGGGGACCATTTAATATTTCTGTTGACTTTGATTTCTCAGATTTTCCCAGTAGTATTCAAACCTATTCAGAATTTTTGAGAGCCAGGAGAACAGCTCAAAGGGCTGGAGCATGTGTTGGATTTCGGCACATGGTCACCTGAGCCCTGCTAAGTGTGCCCCAACCAGAGAAAGATAACCTGGGAATCTCAGTTTTGTTACCTATGGATATTAATCATCCCTCCTATTGTTGAATAAGTCTCAACTATTCTTAGCATCCTTTCTGATATTAAGGAAAGAACTTTCTTTTTGCTCTTGCCCAGCAGTGCTCCAGGGCCCGGGGAACCACTCCGCAACATTCAGTCACACATTCCTAGGTGTGTGAGCCTAACAGGTGCCCCACGGTGATGCTCAGGTCTGGGAATACTGGACGCTACCAGGGTCACTCTGTGGCGCTCAGGGCTTCAAGGGCCGGTGGTGCCAGGGATCAAATTCAGGGCCTAGAGCATACAAGGCCGTTTTTTTCTATCTCCCCTGAATGGGGGAAAAAGGGGTGTTTTTGGGGTTTTGGGAATCATACCCGGCTGTGCTCAGGGCTTACTCCTGGCACTGGGCGCAGGGATCACTCCTGGCGGGGCTCAAGGGGGACCATATATAAGTGGCAAGGCAAGCACCTAAACCACTGTACTATCTCTCAAGCCCCTTCTAATTTTGTCATTTTATTTTGTTTTAAAGGAAATATTTTAAAGAAGAAATGACCTAAGATAAAGTTTCACAACATTCCTTCTGAAACGTTAACATTTGTTCTGGAACATTCTACGTTAATTTCACTCATGCACTTAAATTCCTCATCTGGGATCAACCTAATAAGTCATAATGTTCATCCCATATTCTAAAGGCTATTGTGCAAATATAAGACACCGCCAAAGGAGGTGTTCTGTTGCCCAACTTAAAGACACTGTCTTGGAAAAAATAAGGCAATAGAGAATGCTTCGTTTTTAATTGACTCCATACTGATCCTTCAATTAAAAGATGCAGCCCCTCTTTATCATAGTTTATTCTACATCTTCACCATGTATCTCTATTAGGTTGATAGATGCATTCTCAGTAGAGCCTCTCTACACAACCCTCTCTCTTTAAGAGGAAGCCTCAAGGCTTTCTGACAGTGGCCCTAAGACAATTTCCAAAAAGTTCAATCAGTTCTAAGATTACTCAGCTGGTTCAAAGAGATCACAGAAGTGCTTCTTATCTCAAGAAGCACTTCTTTTTAAATTTCCTAATGCGAAACCTTTTCTCCTTATAGAATAAGCCTCAGATATCATTGAAGTCAGGTTTCTCTACTTTGCTTTGGTCGTTTACTTTTTGTTGTTGTTGTTAAGAGCTCTTTCTGTCTTCAGATTGTCCACAGAACTCACCTAAACATTTGGCTTCATGACACTCGTGACAAGTGGTAACACTTACTGTTTGTTCATTTCTGTAACCTCTCCTTTTATCCAAATCCTCCTTTTTCTCTTGTAATTACATTGACTGCACCTACTTTTCCCTCTTTCAGTGGAACAGTTTACACTTTCATTACTAGAATTTTCTGTTTTAAAACTATTGACCATTGAAAATACATGAATATATTTTTATAATTGTATTTGCCATCTGAGCTAATAGCCAGCTGTATATTTCCTCTCCTCACCATTGGAAAACAAAATTACAGGGTGAGTTTCTTCTGGTCCTTTCCATGTCTAGAGTGCCTCTGAGAACTTTCTCATGTCCACTGTTATATGCAAAATAGATATTATTTATGTCTGTTGTTGACACATGAAATCATTACTACCATCTATGAACCTCATTTTTAATGTGTTAATCCTATAGATGGTATGTTGTAACTTATGCAAAATAATGGTACTCCGGTTAGATTGTTTTCATCTCCAAAGGGTTTCATAAAAACTCATCAATCAACATTTATTCTACAAATAATATGGAAACTGGAGGTGTAAAAATTAGGAGATTACAAGATTACATCAAGACAGTTTTTAAGATCTTTAATCTGTTGTTCTTCTGTTCCTCTCAATACTAGAAGGGACCATAGTTAAATATTAGAACTATACAGTTCTTGACCAGGCACAGAACCTAATATTCTAATAAGTAGAATACCAAAAAGTTTTTGTAACCTTCTTTTTCAGACCAGTTTTCTGTCCCTTATTAGCCATATTCTTCAGTCAATTACATTCAGTGACTCCTATCCCAATGAATAACCCCTATTTTAAAAAAGCTTCAAACTATAGAAACAACTTGTATCCAGTCTTCGTATTTTAAATATTTTTATATAAAATAATAATTCCCTAGTAGAATGAAAGTTGGTAGTATGAAGTATTATCAACTTCTCTAAAAAGTATATGGAGTTACATGTCAGTATTTATTACGTGATCTTATTTTAAAAATTTAATTAAGGCACCACAATTTGTGAAGGTATTCAGTTATTTAGGCGTACAGTATCTTGTTGTAATGTATCTAGTGTCAAATATCTATTGCCAGTTTATAAAATCAAGAGTATTTCCTGAGGTGATCTCTTATGATTTTTAGAGAATACATGATAACATTTCATTATGATTTAATTAAGAGTAATGTTGAGCTGTGTTGTCTGTTTCCTGACTTTCACTATAGCCAGTGAGAAAGCTCGCCCAAATGAATAATTAGGTGATGATAGAAACAAACTAAAAATACTTCTCCAAAAATGGTTTGCCAATAGTTCACTGAGCATGTGCATATTAAACATGTGCTTTTTTTCGCCATGAAGACTAAATAAACATTACATATTTTATGGATTTTTAAATTAAAATACTGTGGATTGTTAGAAAAAGACAGTGTATCCCAAAATTGGTTTCTAATTTGTTATAATATGAGGAATAAACAAGAGAATGGAATGGCTAGCTCTCTACAATTCCTGATAAAATGTAGCAATTTCACTTATTATTTTGAGCAGTAAATGAGTTTTTAAGTGACATTTAGGTGTTTAGAGTTTAATAAATACACCCCAGCGATGATAATGAGACAGCCAAATTGCATGAATTTTCCACTGTTTAAACAACAATGATAGTTCCATGGGTGATATCAAATCAGTCTTCAATATCCAAGATGTGTAAGGAAGTCCTACTGATAAGAACTATCTTTTTAGTGAGTTAAGATGATTGACAGCAAATGAATAGCTTTGAGCCAATTAACAAATTATTTTCACAAAATGCAAAGCTAATCTGTGTCACTGTATTTTCAATTAAAAACAAAAAAAGGGGAAAAAACGAGGGAAATCATCTGAAGTTTAGTAAGTAGGTCTTGGCTATTATCCCAAAGATAAATCATAAAATACTTCTAACACAGCCTTTTTATCGGGTCACACCTCCAACCAATGACTAAAAACTAAAGAACATTTTATTGTACATGCAATTGAGTTTAATGTAGCTAAATGTCATAGTTTAATGTAGCCTATAACATTTTAATTCTTCTGGATAATGAATAGGAACAATCTGGAATTTTTTTCTGATGTGAAAAGGATGCCATGTCCTTATATTTTATATCATGACTTGATCTATTAATTTCCAAGTAGAATTATGATGCATTAATTTATCTGCCTGACAAAATTTTTACTCCATTAATTGCTCAATTTCTAAAATCAGAGCTTGCCTTAGATTGCAAATATCTATCATGTTTGTATTTTAACCCTGTACTTCATAATTCAGGGGGTTACTGCCCAATTAAATGAAAGTGTCAGTGCTATGTGATTAGCTTGAGAAAGGTAGCATACTAATTCCTATGTTATAATTATTTCTAGAGAGATGACTGAATTTTTTAAAAAGCCATTTAGTTGGTCTACAGATATTAGAGGGAATTCGATATTTTTAGTGATTAGAAAATGGCCTACTCCTGATGTGAATGGCATGTGAATACTAAAAATCTAGGTCATTCAGAGGAAATGTTCTTTATGAGTGATTAGAATATCACTTCATATAAGGTCTAATCATTCTTTTATGACACATCAGTACCATAAATAGCATTCTTTGTACTGTGGCCTATCTTCCCAGTGTTCTGCCCTTCACACATGGTCCATGTTAAAAACCTGAAGTGGAACTGCAGTGGTACATCAGTGTTTGCCTTGAATGAGTGATGCACTGAGTTCAATCCCTGGCACTATAAGAAGAACAATGGTAATAATAATACAGTAAAGATTTGATTCGCGTTTACTAAAATTTAAAATCTACTGAGGTAAAGCATTTCATTCACTTGTTTAATAGAGCTCTTTATTCAGTGCCCTGCATGTATCATATAGTTAAACTTTAAATTTTGTGATTTAATTCAAGTAATATTCATAAAACACCTACAATGTCCTGATTGCACCTACTGTTATGTGCTGTAAAAACAAAAATTGAGGGACCATGTGCTGGTGGATTGAACCCAGGGCACCCACATGCAAAGCATGTGTTCCAGCCATTGAAGTATCTCTTCATGAAGGGTAGCTTCTCATATAATGAGATTCAGAACAAAACATAGTGTATGTTTAGATGTATGAAGTTTTTTCATACAGTGTATGAAGTTTTTAAAAAGATGAATGTGTTAATAGTTCCACAAAAGCACTTAAGAGAGCTTATTTTTAACATGTTAACAATCAGGGAAGATTTTAAACTGGAGGGGTTAAAATTGCACCAGGAGAAAAAGAAAGGAGTTTGTTACTTTATCTGTGGTAAGAATAGCATTAGCAAGGACAAAATAATGAAAACTAATTTAGTGAAATGTGGCGTATAGCTTAAATGAATAGATATTTGACAGGAAATTGTGCTAGAGCTAAATTATGAAGATCCACTATTCAATGTCCATAAATTCAGATGTTATCCCCCCAAAAGATAACTTATCAGAGGATATTCTAATGACAGTGTAAAGGATGTTGAGAAACTACACATGAAACTCAACTATAAATTGCTGTGTAAACCATGGTGCCTTAATATTTTTAAATTAATGTGAAAATAATTTTTTAAAATGAATTGCTTCTTAGAAAAGATGAAGTCATGAACTTTACATACAAGTGGTACAATATGGAAAGTATCATGCTAAGCGAAATGAGTCAGAAAGAGAGGGATAGACATAGAAAGATTGCATTCATCTGGGGGATATAAAGTAACAAAGTATGAGATTAATACCCAAGAATAGCTGAGATCAGCACCAGGAGGATTACTCCATAACTTAGAGGCCAGCCAGGTATCCTAAAGGAAAGGGCAGTTCAGATAGAGAAGGGAGCACCAAATAAAGGATGTTTGGAGGATCCTCCCAGGAGGGGGGATGCATGTCGAAAGTAGACTATGGACTGAACATGTTTGCCACTCAATGCCTCTTTTGCAGACCACAACACCCAAAAGGAGAGAGAGAACACAGGGGATTGCCCTGCCACAGAGACAGGGGGGATGGGGGGATGGGGGTGGGAGGGATATTATCCATGGTGGTGGAAAATGGGCACTGGTGGAGGGATGGGTATCTGATCATTGTATAATTGAAACCAAAGCACAAAAAATTGTAAATCTACAACTGTAAAAAAAATAAAATAAAATAAAGGGGAAAAAAATGAATTGCTATGGTGAATTATAAATGATGCAGATACCACTTAGAAAAATGAGTGAGTTCACCATTCCATGATGAACAGTAGTCCTGCAAGTGTAGAGGTCAAAGTTTAGCTCCTTCAAAGAAAATACAGAGGTAGAAAGTAGGGTTTGAGGAGTCTAATTAGGAAACCTGGCGCATCCTCAGTGAAGAGTTGGAAACTGAGCCAACCAGATAACTCATGCGAAGGCTGCCAAATAGTTCCAGCTGAGCAAAAGTCAGACAACACAAATTTAGAATGTTGCCTATGCAGCTTGGATAGACAGTTGTCAGCAGCAATGCTCATTGGTAAGAAAGCAGATGGCTAGATATTAGTGTGTGTTTGGAGCATGTCTAGTGGAGTGAGGGATTAGAGATGTTCAGCTTGGATGAGGAAAACAATTTGGGAAGGGGTTGCATTCTTTTGGTGGGCGGGAATACCAGTGGTGCTCAAAGCTTATTTCTGGCTCTGTGCTCAGGAATCACTCCTGGCAGATTCAGGAGACCATATGGGGTGCTGGAGATCAAGCCCAAGGCAAACACCCTACCCACTGTACTACTATTGCTCCAGCCCCAAGGGGATGAATTCTTGATGAGGTAAAAGATTAAATGTAGTGAAGAGATAAAATGAGAGGAAACTTAATTGTCATACCACTTCAGGAGAGGCAAGTTTGACCATGATGACCAGTACTGGTGATAGTTTAGATTTGGCAAGAAAAATTCAAAACAAAGGGTACTTACTTCAAAAACAACTACAGTATCCCGATTATGTTTTCATCTTGAAAAAAAATAACACTGTCACATTAACATGTGAACTATTTATGGCAAGAGAACAATGTCCATATAAGAAACCCCATTTATGTTAAGATGCTTTATTATATTCCCATTTTATAACTATATTCTGTAAACATAGCTTGAACAGAAGTGAAAATTGATGCTACTTTAACTATCTTCTTTCTAAAAAGTATATCACACTTAGCCCATTTTTCTATGTTAAAAGATCGTTGCCTGCTCATATTTTGAAAAAAAATCAAATATAATATCAGGGACAGTCTAAATGAATTGATTGAAATATATGTCTTTGTCCTTTTACTTTTACTGTTGTCTTAAAACTCTTTTATTCTGTCCTATGGAGTATACCTGGCTGTTGGATAGAAGATATTTTAGAAATTTATCACTTCTCTAAAGGTATGCTACATAGGCTGCAGTTAAAATGCTATCTGCAAAGCCAGGCATGCTCATAGATCTGAATCTTTCATTCTTTTCTCATGTAGAGAGTTAAGATATTTTTCTACATGGAAAAATACTAAATATAGAAATGCCTCTCCTATGGGAAAACAAAAGCACCTATAGTGTGGTATGTTTTATTTAAATCTGGCAGCTTTATTTAACACATTAATCTCTTGCAAATAATAACTGACATTTAAAATTTTTTAGTTTTAGTATTTTCGTATGTTTGAGCTGACTTTTTAATGAGTGTTAACTATTCTAAGGTCCTTAGAGAAAATAACTCAGTTAATCCTAACAACCCTATGAAGTATGTAAAGAGTTTTCTTCATCATTTAGATGAGACTTTGTTTAAATAATATAATCCAGAACTTCTAGCTAGTTAATTGCAGATCTCTGATTCAAACTAATACCCACCTTATGACAGCAGAGTGAATGCTCTGTTGTGGTAAGGTAATTTATGACCACAATTATATATTAGGCCTATATAATAAGAATATTAGTTTCAATAATAGTATCAATTTTTAAAATTTGCTACTGAGGCACTGTAATTTACAGTACTGTTAGTGATAGACTTTGCATATACAACGTTCCAACACTACATCTTTTGCTAATGTCAGTGTCACTCCACCAAGGTCTCATGGTCCCCTTCCGCCTACCCCAACCCTAACTCTTGCAAACTCAGTTCAATAGGTCAACTCTCAAGTCTTTGGCCATTTGTTGTTTCCTTACTGTGTTGAATGAAGAAACTTTTCAGTGTTATTATAGCAGATATGCTCTACCGAGTAAAGAAAAAAAGTACCAATTTACCGTTTATTACTAAAAATGCTAACCATAGTAGTTACTAACTTCAGTCATTGTCCAAAAGTCATATACAAAGCGATCAAACAATTCCATCACTTTTAAACTTTAGTATTTTAAACTTTTTCATATGTTTCAAATTAACACTGTGGTGTCTGTGTTTGTGTATGTATGTATGTATGTATGTATGTATGTATGTATGAGTTAAAATTTTTTTTAAAAAAAGAGGGGGCAAAGAGTAGTACAGCAGGTAAGGTGATTACCTGGCTAGGTTCCATTCCCCTTATCCCATTTGGTCCCCCAAGGACTGCCAGGAGTGATTCCTGAGTGCAGAACTCTTGAGCACTGCCCAGAAACAAAAAACGAAAAACCTAGGAAGCACTTTAAGAAGTATTTTATGTGGAAACCAAACTTAATTTTTGTTTTTTCCTTCTGTTTCAATATTTTCATCTTCTTAGAAACAATCCAGTTCTGTCATTTTTCTAGTAGCTAGAGGATCTTTTTTTGTCTCTTAGTAGAAGATGATTTAGATTTGGAAATTAATTAGGAGTTGTTGCTGATTATTGCAAGACTCACACATGCCAAATTGGAGGCACTGTGCTTTCTCTCATTGTAAAGCATTCTTTGTGACCACAGCTTGCAAATTCGAAAAAGTCCATTTATATAGCCTGAAAAGAATGACTCAAGGTCACAACTTTCACACTTTAATATGTTTCAAACTTCTAACTTCTTGTACTCTACAGTACGTAGTATGAAATGAAAAGTCACTATCAATGCAAAGTGCAGTGAAATCACTTGGTTATAAAGTAGTATGCAAAATGCAAATGTTATTATCATATTCCTTATAATTACTAACTCAGGAAGCTAAATTGATTTGCCTTCAGAATGCTTTCACTGAATTGGATACTAAAAGATTTTCAGGGCTAGCCATTTCTTGTGATTTTAAAACATAATTAGATTTGTGGTAGTTTATAAAAGCAAAAGTGTCCTATTAAACTCGTATATACTTTTTAAGAAAAACACAAATTAAGAACTAGTGAATAAATTACTTTTGGCCCATATGTTAACTTTTGACTTCATATTTTAATAGCATTTGATTGGGTATCAGTAACAGCTTTCTTGGCAGATTACCATAGCAACTCCTGAGATAAGGTACCACCATTGCACTTGAGCTTCAGGCTTTGTCAGTGCTAAATACAGAAGCTGCATTTGATTTTAGCTTGTCTGTTTCTATGGGGAACAATGTACCACAATCCTTTCCATTTCATAGGCTGACTTTTTCATCCCCATGGAGACAAGATCTACCCACACAAGTAAGTTCTGAAACCATTCCCAGTATGGCTAAAATCAGGGCCTTGGAAACTTATGTGACCTGTAATTAAAGTTTATTGTTTTGTTGAAGAAGAGTTCCCACTTCTCTTTTTGAGATATTTACTGATTTACCACAAAAGGAAAACAGATTTTTAGTGCAGATTTACAGTAAGGAAAAAGAAAATGACATGACATTTCCCGTGGGCAGGTTCTGGTTTAGTATATATATATATATATATATATATATATATATATATATTTATATCTATTCTTCATAGAGCCTGGCAAGCTACCTGTGATGTACTCTGTTTGCCAAAAGCAGTAACAATAATGGGTCTCATTCCCCTGACCCTGAAAGAACCTCCAATACAGCTGTGTTGGGAAAGACGAGTAAGGAGAGGCTGCTAAAATCTCAGGGCTGGGATGAATGGAGACGTTACTGGCACCCACTCAAGTAAATCGATGAACAACGGGATAACAGTGATACAGTGATTCTTCATAGTCCATTACTATGTTTCTTTTCTATTTGTACACCAGTTTTCTCCAAGTTCCATGAACAGATTCAACATACGCTTCATGGTGGTCTTAAAATACTGTTTTAATTTTAGTTTGAAATTGTCGGGCTTGTTTCTAATGCTGTATTGGTGACTTTTAGATTAGTTCTTCACTTGCTCACTATAAAACCAATATGTGAAAAAGTAATTCTAGAACCTCGATCATAGCTATATTAAATCATAACTACACTAAGCTATACATAACTGAACTATATTAAGTGGACTTTAACAAGAACGGATTGATATCATTTTTCACACACTATAAATCTAGTTATAAAGATTAGTATCACGGTATTATAATATATTCTTTCTTTGTCCATTTGATTTTGTCATTGCATCAACATATTCCTAAGACACATACAGTAAAATCACATAGAAGGACCAAAGCTCTAAAGAATTCAGATGACCACACTTGTTATAAAATTATTAACTCTAACATAGCTGCTATCATTTGCAGTCTGGGGTTTGTTTGCTTTTGGTTTGGTTTGTTTTTTGCCCTCCTGCATCCATCCTGAAAGCTAGGTGGTAAAGAAGTCTTAAGTAGAGATTGAGAATCCCACATTCACCACTTAATTTGTGCATCTTTACAGATTCCTGTCTCTGATTTGGTAATTATCTTTTTTTCCATCCTAGATAAAGCATTATGTTCCTTGTTTAATATAAATATGCTAAATTGTAATTCCAAAGTTCTTAACTTCAATTAAAAATGGAATTCTCCTTATTAAAAATATTATGAATAAGTTAACACCACAAAGGTGCTTGAAATTAATTTATAAGTGGGAAACAAATTTATTTATATAACTGGATTTTGTTTTGTTCATTAACAGTGAGCTAGCAACTCGCTGCAATATTTGAATACAAATTAAGTTATGGGATACAGAGAACCTTCTGACATTTCCAACATTTGAATTTTGCAAAAGGATAGCTCACTCTAATGAAATCCTTATCAGATTTGGGGTTTCTGTAATTACACTGGTGAGTGTGAAATTCAATATGTGATGCTAAATGTTAAACACAAATATAGCTAGAAACCTTTTAGAGTAGCTATAAAGTCATTTGTATTTTTCCTAAGAGCTTGAGAGTCAGCATATCTCTAACTTTTTAGTAAAACTTTCTTTAAAAGGGCAACGTTATACAGTTTTGTCAAGAGGGGGAAAATGAAACTCAGATGTAATAGGGAGTTTTGAATTCATATTCTATATGAGTCTATAGTTTTCTAACCCCAATGCAAAATGAGTTTCCTTGTCCCAAATTTAACAGCCAATAATTTCTGAGATAGCTAAAATTGAGAATGAACCCCCTATACTGAGTTTTTAGCTAAAATAGATGTTCATGCTCACTTGTTTATATTCATGTTGTCTTTCTTACAAATGTGCTTTCATAGTGATTTCTGCAAAAATGCTCTCTTGCCATATACACAATTCATTTTGAAAACCTAAAAATATAATAATCTGAGTAGTAAAATATGCAGGTGATTTTAACAGGTAATTTTGAGAATTGTCTGTGACCCAGTTATTACAAAGATTGAAAAATATGATTAAAATATCAATATCATTAAAGTGAGAGATTAGGTTTGTAATATATTTGAGGTAAAGGAAACATTCCACTAAACTTATTGTCTAGACACAATTTGACATTCTTTCAAACAACTTTTAAATATCCCTTTTAGCTTTCCTGGTATTTGCTTTGCTGGGGAAGTATTTTTGGTTTTGCTTATTGCTAAGAAATGCAGTTGGCAGTGTCCCCAAAGCTGCTCCTCCTCGCCAGAGTTGTTAATGAGCAAATGATCCCAAATGTCAGACTGGTATGCCAAGAAGGTTAGTAATAAGGCATTAACATTTAGAAGTTATTGAAGGCAGAAAATCAATATTGCAGTTTGGGGTAATACTGTAAGCTCAATCAGAAGTAAGCAGAAGTCCATTTTTAACTTCTCTATTCATAAACAGTGTCACACCCTAAGGGGAAATAGTGTCTTCTAATTTAAATGTTAATATCATTCCTTTCCTTACTCGACTCCCAGACTACACATAGACACCAACCTACATATTGTTGGAAAGAATTTGGTATTTCACTTCTTTTCACATTTCAATACCTGTTTCCCCCCCCTAATTTAGTTGGTGGGATATCATGACACTGGAGCTGGTACTGATATTTTTCAAATAAGTCTTCTCACTGAAAGAGACAGAGGAAGGGATAGAGAGACAAGACAGAAGTGCCTGCCACAGAGGCAGTTGCTGGGGGGGGGGGGGGGCGGGGAAGGAAACTGGGAACATTGGTGGTGGGAAATGTACACCGGTGAAGGGATGGTTGTTGGAACATTACATAACTGAAACCCAATCATGAACAACTTTATAACTGTATCTCACTGCAATTCAATTTTTAAAAAATATTTAAGTATTCCCACTGCATTCAATATAGCAGTATTTTGAGGCTAATATATGAATATAATATAATAGGACAGGCCTTTTAGAGAAAGAGTTCATAAAGATCTATGATGCTGTTCATTTGAAATATACGGTATCTTAGATAAAAAAATTTTAAATTATAAAATTTTGCCATTATCTACTTCCTAAGAAAGCTGGACAGTAAAGCACAATATTCAGAGTATCAAAACTTATCTATCACATATCAAATTTGCTGAGAATAACTTGGAAGACAAAGGCAAAATCTTTTTTTTTATCAATCACTGTGAGATACAGTTACAGATTGACAAGCTTTCATGATTGCGTTGCAGTCAAACAGTTTTTGAGTACCCATCCCTCCACCTGTGCCCATTCTCCACCACCGATGTTCCCAGCATCCGTCCCTCCACCCCACCCCTTCCTCACCCCCTGCCTCTGTGGGAGGCATGTTCCCTCTGACTCTCTCTCCTTTGGGGTGTTATGGTAAAGGCAAAGTCTTTTACTGACTTTGGGTAAGTTCCGAGAGAATGAACATACTAAACCCATTTCCCCAGGTAAAAGGAACCCTTACCTATTCCACCAGAATTTGCAGAATCTCCACACATTTGCAGAATTTCATCAAGCGCATTAGTAAATTAGCTTGGGACATGGAAGTATAGTCAATGTTCTGAAGATATTTTTACCACCAAGTCCCATAAGTGAATCAAGGTTCAGATGAGATTGGAACTGCTTTTTAGAGTATTTATTTATCAGGCAGGAAAGAGTTTGTCCTAGTACAGTTAAAAGGACAAGACCAAGAATCCATTAAGACAAAGAAATAAACACCCCAAAATGAGATAATTGGTTCCAGTTTTCCAAATAATTTTACCATTGCAGACTCAGTCACAGATGAAGTGTTGAGTAATGGGTGATTGAACTCACCCCACTGGCAGTTCTTCCAAATGACTATGCCAATTATTAACCAGGCGGAATATGATATATTTAATTTCATTCTTTAATATGATCCTCTACAATCTTATAGGGGTTTAAAATTCTCATTAATTAAAATATGCATTGTTCTTCTCTAAAGCATGAGAAATAAAAAAAAGTAGTCTACTATTTCCTGTAGTGGGTTCCTGTCTCAGATTTCAGTTATGTTACCTTTATAGCTATTTCATCTGGAAGCGAACATTATTAGAAGATTACTTAAGTACTTATTAAGCATAAAATACGCTGCAATAACAACACAATCTGCTAGCAAGCTGCCATTTGCTGATCACTGAAGAAAAAATTTACTAAAAATGATTATATTTTTACTAATGTATCATTGGAGTTTTAATATGATTCTTTTTTTAAATCTCAAAATAGATTTAGCTGCTGAAATATTTTTTAAATATTTTGATGGAAAGGTTTAAGATTTGATTTAAGTGTTTTATAATGGAAGGAAGGTATCCTCTGCTCCATTAGGTTTATAGCTGAGGCCTATGAACTAAAGTGATAATGAAAATTAACAGAAGAAAAGCTATATAAATTTTATTTTGTGTTAACGTTTTTATTTTCACATGCACAGAGACCTTGATAGAAAAAAAACTCAAATCAGCAGTTAGGCCTGGGGGCGATGGCGGGGGGGGGAGGGGGCGGAATAGGTACCCTTTTAACAAAAGGCAATAAATAAATGAAGTGACTAAGTGAATGAAAAGGAATTTGGGCTTCCGGGTGGTAAATAGTGGGAAGATAAATATTGGGGATTAACAATAACAAGATATGTGTTACTTTGGTGAGGTAGGTTTGTGTAGACCCACCTTGATGTCATTTTTCTGTATACAGTGATAAGGGTTGTTCTCCTCAGGATGTGAGAGACGAAAAAGAGAATATCTTCACAGAGGGTAATTTGTGCCCTGCTTTGATATTTTACCTAGTAAAATACATTTATACTTAATATAATTGTAATTAATAAAGTTGCGCTTTCTCATACTCAAAATTTTTAACTAATAAAATTTTAAGACAGAAATGCAGAAAGCATTATACAATTATACCATGAACTCTTTGAAGTTAGACTATCTTTCTATCCCTAACATTTGCTATAATAATATAGACGCTCATTAAATCCTATATTGAGCAATTTAGGCTTATTAAAAATAATTTGCCCATTTTTATTTAAAATATGATTGGTGAACTTTGGGGTGGCAATATAATGTGCCTATATTCCATGGTATATTTTTAACATATCTATATTTACTTCATTAAAAAAAACTTATGGTAAATAAATAAACTTATTAAGTACTTCTGTGACTAGTAAACATAAAAGAGCTTCTCAATTTTTACCTATATATAAGCTTCATGTAATAGGTCCTTAAGATCTGCCTTTATTTCAAGTAGTGGTTTATAAAGCAGTTTTTTTATAATGCAGATTTTTTAAAAAATGCACATGGTATACTCAGAACAATCAAGTCATAAGTGCAGTTTGAGGGCATGGTATAGCAGTAACTATATTAAGATTTGATATTACTTTCATAAGGAAATACTTTGTCTCTTGTGAATTATGCATAGAGAATAGAACTTTGATTTGCCAATTTAGAGGATCATTCTAATTATCTGGAAACAATTCTTAATCTGGTTGCCTGAGTCTAAGTTAATCAAATATGTTCTTTTACTTGAAATTGCTATGGAGTTCCCTAAATGCTATAAATGAAAACATAAACTACACCAATTTTTACTATTTATGATTTCTTTTGAAAAATAGAGATTATCATGAAAATTATACTTTTGTTCTGATAGTTTATTTTAATTCAACCTTTGTGAGAAAATAACCCCACAGAATTTGGAAAGACAGCTCAGGAAGCTAAAAGATCACTCTATTATGTCATTTCAAATCATCTTCTCCAAGATGGATTATGGTTAACTGCCAAAAATCAAAGAAAATTAATCCTAACAACAAAAGGGAAAAATGACCTACAAAGGAATTCCCATCAGGCTATCAGTGTTTCTCAGTAGAAACTTTACAGGCCAGAAGAGAGTGGAACAATATGTTCAAAGAATTAAAGAAAAATAATTGTCAGCCATGAATACTCATTTTAGATAAATTATCCTTCATTAAGGCAAGATACAGACTTTCCCAAACAAAAATTGAGCAACTCATCACTAAAAAGATCTGCTTTGCAAGAAATGCTGAAAGGAATTCTTCAAGCTATTAATTTGTACCATGAAAATTTGCAACAAATAATATGGTTAGTCTTATTTTTCATTTTTGGAGACACCATTCAAACCACAATTAGTCTCACTTTTGATCTGAATGTTCTGAACCAAGGTATCAGGCCACTCTTTCCAATACTCGGAATTAGAAAGATAACTGTTCCTAGCAATTCATTGTGTTAAATAATCCTATAGCTCTAGAAAACTTAAATCTGAACAAATATAATTTGAAGAATAGGAGAGGAGGGTTTCAGATAGTTATGCAAAAACAAACTTTAAAAGCACAAACTAATTCTACTTTTGTGGGAGTTCTGAACATATTAACTATATGGGATTAGAATGCCTCTGCTATCAACTAGCAGCTTAAGACCAGTAGGCTATGACTTTGCCCTTTATGACTTTTTTTACATTTGTTCACAAGTTCATTAATAACGGAAGTGAGTAATGCAACTGAGTTTTCTCTTAGAACTCCAAAGAAGGAGGAGTCTTTGGAGTTTCTATTTTGGCTTGAGCATTTATTCCTTCTCTACCTATTTTCTTCTCTTTCCTTCATTATAGAACTCTTTTTACCCATTTTTTTAAAACATAACCATTCACTGTTTCTTTGTGCCTTCATGCCTACACTGTAATACTCAGGCAACCTAAGCATCACCACCTCTCCTGGCAGGTACACTATTAGAAACCTAACAATGTTTCGAAAACTTCTATTTCCAGACTTCTAATTTCTATTCATTATTGAGCTGTCCTTCGTGGCAATATTTTTTAATACATAAAACAAAATGCAAAGGATCTTTTGCAGCATATCCAACACAAATTCTTTGTGCAAAGAGCTTGCATGGGAAAATAGGATAAGTCTTCAACGTATGACTCCACCTGGCACTAAAACCGGGTTCACAGTTCGGGTATGGAGAAGTTTTGTAATGGAAACAAACTGTTTCTATTGTTCTAGCTGGGTTAGTAACCTCACAAATAGAGGTTTCAGTGATGAGTGGAAGCTAGGTCTTGACTAAGACTGATGCTACTGGAGTGTCACAAATTAGTACTTGCCATAGATGATACCACAACAAAATTGGTGAAAATATTACTAGAGATTGATGTTTTTTTAAAATAGGTGTGAATAGGTAATATTTCATTTGGTCAAAAATGTTGGTCAAAGGAAATCAAAACATGCAAAAGCCATGTAATTTAAGTCTCTTAAAGAACATGCAATTTTCATTTGTCCTTTTACAAAACAGGAATACAGCTCAGTTTAAGAAAAGATTCTCTGACGGATATAAGAAGAGTAATTCAGAATGATATTTGCACCGTATGTGTATAGCAGTATTATGTATAGTAGTCACAGCGTGGAACCAACCTAAATGCCCATTGACAGAATCAAGAAGTAGTGGTAGTATAAATTCTCAATAAATTCTATTCTTGCCATTTAGAAAAGATGAAATTGTGCCATTTAGAACACAGTGGATAGAATTTGAGGTGACAATACTAAGTGATAGAAGAAAATGAAAAAATAATCAACTTGTTTCACTCATATGTATAATAGAAATAATTAAAGCAAATAAGCTGAATAAAACAGCAAAAGAAAGACAAGATGAATGGGGAGTGGGTGTGATAGTAAAGTGGGTAGGGAATTTGTCCTAATAGGGCACCCCATATATATCCTCCAGCCCCCCTCAGGATTGATTCCTGAGCGCAGAGTCAGAAGTAAGCCTTAAGCACTGCTGGATGTGGCTCAAAAAATAAAACCAAAAGAGACGAAGAAAAAAAAAAGATGAAGGGGCAGGAGAGATATTACAGTGGATAAGGCACTTTTCTTGCACATGTCCAATCGTAGTTTGATTCCCAACACTACAGATGGTCCCCTAAGCACAGAACCAAACCTTAACCCTGAGCATTGCCAGGTGTAGCCCCAATGATCCCTTCACCCCCCCCCAAAAAAAATAAAGATGAAATCCTGCGGTTTAGTGCAACTTGGATGGAACTGGAGGGTATCATGCTGACCAAAGTGAGTCAAACAGAAAACAGTAAATAACCAAAGATCTGTCATACATGGAGTATAAAGAAACATAGCACTGTAGCAGTCTTCCCATTGTTCATCAATTTGCTCGAGCGGGTCCAGTAACGTCTCCATCGTGAGACTTACTGTTACTGTGTTTGGCATATTGAATACGTCACAGGTAGCTTGCCAGGCTTTGCCGTGCGGGCGAGATACTCGCGGTAGCTTGCCGGGCTCTCTGAGAGGGGTGGAGGAATGGAACCCGGCAGGGAATAAACAACTGCCAATGTTAACAGACCCTGAGTGTCAACCTATAGAACTGAGGACACCTTGAGACAGTCGGTTGAGGGATATTGACTCAGGGGTGGTGGATCTGGAGGAACAATGTGACATTCCTGCAACATTAGTATTAGCAGTATTGCAAAACACAGTGCCTACATGAATTCATTTTGTCAGTAAAGGAGATAAAGTATTTTTGTGTAAAACATGTAATTTCAGCTGCAAAGAAAAAGATAGGAATATGGAAAAGAAAGCCCAACAAAAACAAAGGGAAAGAAAAGGAGAAAGGTTTGAGAGCAAAAAAGAGACTTAGAAAAAAGTTAGACATAAATGGTAATGTCCACAAACATCAGAGATAGACCTCGGAACATATCATTACGAAGTGAGTTTGTTTTCATGTTTCACAATTTTGTGTAATTAGTCATCATCTTAATCTGTCATACCTGAACCTTTGGCCTGCCAAAGCTGTACATATTTGAAAATCAGAATCCATGCACCAAGACAGACAGTTTATTCAATGCTGTGGGACTTGGAATTTCTTAGACGTGTTGTGTTTGCTTCAAAAGTAATAGGAGCAATTTATAGTTAACTCTTCATAAGACTATAGTTCATAAGAATTTTATTCAAGAAGTTTACCTCCTTCATTTTGATCTATTCTCAGTAGACCAAAGTATTTCCATCAGATTCCTCTTCAAGAAACTTTGAAATGATTTGAACTTTGTCACGATATTACTTGATACTAGAACCAGAAATAAAATACTATGTGCTGTGCCCCCACTACAAGGTTTCTGGCTTATCAACTCTCTGATATGTGGTACAAAAACTCACATTTCTCCAACCAACCCATCCCAATCAAACTGGCTTATAGCAGGAGGTTCCAAACTGCAGTGGAAGCAAGAGTCACTTTGCTTGCTGGCTTAAAATGCAGATTCCTGAGTCCTGTATCCAGAAAGTATGACTGGGTAGAGGTAACATCTGAAAATCTGTGTTTAATAGAACCTTCACTCCTAGGATTTGGTGTAAACCTCTGTTAGTAGAAGGGACAACTTGCCCAAGGGCGTTATTTTCTTTTATACTAATATATACAGACCAGGAACAACTTTTAGCCCTTTAAAGCCAATCTCACCTCTCTTTCATCTATACACCTGCTGGAGGTTCACTGCAGAGGTATTTATGATCTCTTAAAGTACAATTCAAAATCCTAAAGAAAAGAATACCATAAGGCAATGTGATTACCTTAGGCTTCAGTTCAGAATTATTATGGGTTATATGGACTATTAGGGCGCCCCTAGAAATTGAGCCTCTCAAGGTTATGTTGTTTCTGAGGGGGAAGGAGGGATGTGTTCAAACTAACGACTTATGAAATATTTGAATTGCATCAATTAGTAGCAATTTAAATTTAGAAATGACTTTTTGCCCCAAGTTAGATACTCCACTATTGCTGTTGGAAATTCCTTAATCCTATGAAACAAAATGGCAGAAGCCAGAGCTAGCATTCCAATATGAAAATTTTCTTTAAAACTGAGGTATGATCTTTTGTTTCATCTGATCTACATATGAAGATTATTCAGTACCCAGCTGCTTTTCTGATAAAAAAAAAGCTTATAATGCAAATAAAATTTGACTGTTGAGTTCCGAGTTATGCTAGATCATGCTTTCTAGAGTTTCATGGACAGCACCCTCCCATCTTCTTAGGGAGATGGAAATGAACAGCATACTTTGTTTGTCCTACTCCCTCTTTGTCCCTTCATCTTGATATAACTCAAGAAGTACTATAAGATAGTATAAACAAAAGTCTGACTTAGGCTGGGAAGAAAAATATATTGCTATTACTGACTTTTAGCAGCTGACAACATTTAGATTCCTCAGAATCCAAACCAAAATGAAAAGAAACTACTTTCCTGTCATTCTTTGTTTCCCAGTCTACTCAGGAACTAGTATCTTCCAGTATTAGTTCCTTGACATGTGGTTTGTGCTCCAATATAAGTTCACTCTTTCGTCATGCTTGCCCTTTTAGAGCTGTTCAGCTCTCAGCACTTTGATTGGTCAGCATTAGCCTCCTCTTCAGGGTCGCACTCCCTGGGGTGCCTGTCTCACTACCTAGCACAGGCTACCATAATAGTTAGACAACTGGTAAACCAGAAAACTTTTCCTCCTACTTCTAGATTGGATGAATTTGAGAAAAAATAAACCTTGTATAGGGATGCAGTTTCATTTTCTTCAGAGACCAATCATTTCACGTGCAGATGGAGAAAACTTTCAACATAAGCCTTTTCTGATTAAAATTATAATTGTACATATACAGGTGTAGAAGTGGGGGAAGACGTAGTTGTGCTGTGTATATTTTGTACATAAGATTGGTGTGTCCTTACAACCAAGCCTGAAGCAAAATAAGTGTTCCATGTACGGCCAAGTAGACTTGCATGCCAACAGAAAGACATGATGGTATTAAAACCATATGCAATTCTAGCCGTAGATTTCTCTTTTTTCTTCATGGGTATTGCATGATGGTATTTCTAATACAGATACTAATATGCTTTGGTGATAATAGCACTCGCAGGTCTTTCATCATATTGTATCACTGCTTTATCATATTAGGCTAATACACTGCGAGAGTTGGTAGAACCTCTCCATGCCAAATCGGATCCACTTCTGTTGGCACTCAACCCATTGGACTCACAGATTGATAAGCTAATGTTTAGAGAATTTAGATCGGAGAGAGTCGGCACGGCACAGACTCAACATCAACCTCTTTCAAGCAACTAAAATGGCCTCGTCCTTGCTGTTTATAACAGAAAACAGACTTTTAAAAAGCTTAGATCATCAAGTGTTTTGGATTGGGGCCCCCCTAAAGGGATATTAAGAGGGGCAGGCCACTCTTAAGAAGAATGCGAGCTTTCTACATTGGGACTAGCATAAGATCAAAGCCAAGCAAGATGGAGCACAGTGACAGAAACCTGCCCTTTCTGTGGGAGAACAGAAAGGGAAGGGTATTGACTGGGGAAGGGCTCTGTGGTGTCACCTCAGTGTGTTCTCCTGACACCGGGAGATGAGAGGGATCAGCTCTGATAACTAGAAAACCCTGGCTGGTTAATGGACACGTGGGTGCGTCTTTAAGTCAAATCAGAGGAAGCAAATTCTGTGTATTAAGTGTATTTTGCATTTTTAAAACTTGACGTGTTGTATTGTACTAAATTAAGTGTTATCTATTAAGGCAAGGTATACACAACCTGCTCTGAAACTTTCGATGTTTATTCTATTATAAAGTGTATTCGGGTACAACACAGAAACTGCTTTCCATGACATTACTGAAGAAACTTCCTTCTGCCAGGCTTTATTAGATTCCTCAGCTAGAATCATAACTTTTCCTTATTTCTTGGCACTTGTAAACAAATGGTGTTGCCTCATAGGACAGGCATGAGCTATTCTTTTCTGTAAACTTTCCTGAATCTATAGGCTATGGTTTTCACTTCTGAAAAAGTATTTTGTCAGGATGTCTTTCAAACTAGCTTCAGATATTATTTAATACTGTGTAACTGGGACCCCTGTGGCTCAATATTGCTTATTTTCTTCTGTAGTGGATGTGAATTTCCTTTATTTAGTTGGATAAGATACTCTGTAATAATTCCAATGCTAATTAATGGATATTTCATACTGTGCAATGAACAGACAAGTTAACATTGTATTTGCAAATGTTTTTTTTTTCCCTCCTGTCACCTCAGTGTGTGGTGTTGCATAATGTGAATACCTGTAAAAATATAAATTACTTAAAAATAAAAAAATGACCAATTGGTATTAGATCTTTTAGATAGCTAAGTACTTGCTATGCTTGATAGTAAATATCTTTCTAAAAAGGAGTTATCTATGCTTCTTTCTCAGAAATGGAATTTGTGTTGTGAATAAAATCACATTGCTCTGCCTTACAATTGCCTCTGTGCTCTAACCATTTTGACGTGTTTTTGAAGTATACATATATATAAATGATGGTTCTGGTGTGTAGAAATCCACCAAAAATTATTGGCTTAAAAAATTAATGGCTATTAATAGTAGTGGGGTTGTCGGGTCATTCTCCCTGTTTAAGTTATAGTAAGTTTAATTATATGAAGAGTTTTTTCTCAGGAAGAAATATAGTGACTACACATTTTCTTTAATTTAACCATCTCTTTAGTTTTAAATTGTCACCCTTTTTTAATTCCTCAGAACCCAGTGCCAGAACTCAGCAGCAGGTCAACTCTATGTCTCTGTTAGTTAAATATTCCAAAAATTCTGTGGGTAAATCTCAAATCTGTCATTTATGTTTGTGATTGTCCTCCAGAGAAGCTTCCCTTCTTTAGGTCAATTAATCAGTGCCAAGGACACCAAGGTTGTGCCATCACCCCTATTTGTCATGAAAGTGAATATAGTACTCAGAAAATTCCACTGCTATTCTATTGGTAGCCTTCAGTCACATGATGTGACAGAAATTACATAAGGAGAATGAAGTATAGACTAACCTTCAGCTGTATCTCTTTCATCACATCCGTGCAAAGTAAGCTTTAGAGATCTAGAATGGGAATTAAGAAACACTAGTTTGGAGAAAGTTAATTTTAGTGAAGCACCAGATCATTCTTACAGGGCTGGGTTTCTCATGTTCTCAAGTGTTTTCTTTGTTTTTTTGCAGTGCTAGGGAATGAAGCCAGGGACTCACACGTGCACGGCAAGTGCTCTACTGCTGAGCTACACCCCCAGCCCCACATGTTCTTAAAAATACATGTAGCCATGTCAGTGATTTACTCAAGCTGTCCCTTTTGAAGACGGAATTTTATAACACTGAAATCAGTTTTATGTTCAGGAGAGAATCATAATTTGCCTAAAAGAAAATAAACAAATTGCTTATGGTTATAAAAAGGTAGTTGATTACAGAATGATGAATAAAATCCAGTTTTTTAGTTTTCTCCTTTTACTTTCTGCTAACATCAAACTGGTCTCCCCAGTTTTACAATGCTAGGCATCACTAGTTGACTTATATAAAAGCATGAATTAAGAGCACTAATATTCAATTATAAAACAATTCAAATTACAGTGTGAACTCTTGAACACACAATAATCTTTAGCATAAAACCTACAAACATCAAGCCCATCTACATTAAATCCATTAAAAAGGAAAAATTGTCATTTTACATATAAATAAGTTGTAAATTATGGTACACTAGTAAATTAGTATTCATAGAAAATATCCCCCCTGTCTCAATGCAAATGTTAATTGCCCTTCATGCCAAGAATAGTGCTTCATATACGTGACACTATTAGCCCGAAAGCCTGAGCGCACTCTGAGTCTGTACAAGCACAAATGCCTCTCACATTTGACTGGTGACTAATGCTACTATGTCCAGCCTTCTCTCCCACTTGTGACAGGCTTTCCCAGCCTTCTGTGCTCATTACACAGCTGTGTTGTGGAAGGAACAACTGTTTCCACAAGGACATCATTGTCCAATTTTATAAGAGCACAGTTCCCTTCCAAAGCATGTTCCAGAACTGATTACCCATTATTGGCTCAGTTCTTAAGAGCCCATTTGGTAGACTCGTTTTATTGTTGTTTTGTTTTCATTTTCCTCTCTCCTTCAACATTGTTGTTGCAGGAGCATGGAAAAGGAGACAATGCCAGAAGGAAAGTGTAGTGGGCCAAGTTTTGTATTCTCTCCCTTATTTGCACCAAATACACATGAATGAAAATGTACAGAACCGCCATAAAAATTAGTTGTGGCTGGAGCAATAATAGCTCAACGGGTAGGGCGTTTGCCTTGCACACGGCCAACCCGAGTTCGATTCCCAGCATCCCATATGGTCCCCCGAGCACCGCCAGGAGTAATTCCTGAGTGCAGAGCCAGGAGTAACCCCTGTGCATCGCCAGGTGTGACCCAAAAAGCCAAAAAAAAATACACAGTCACCTGATAGGAAACCCTTTTGGAGGACTTGGAGTAGGAAGCAAGAAAATAAATCACTAAGTTTAAATGTTGGGTGGAAGAGGCACCAAGAAACGGAAGTGTGATTGAGGCTTATTTAGTGTGCGGTACGGGGTGAGGGTGGGGGTGGATATTTCTACAGGAGCACACATGTGACCCATTGAGGTACAGGAAGAAAAACATTGGCATTCCCTCTCAGGTTTTATATTTCTTCCTTTCTCATTTCTTTTCTGTGTCTGTTTTATACCATACATATCTATGACTCCGGAATAATGCATGCATATAAGTTCTCAACAACAGGAGTGTACTAACCGGGAAGGATGCACAGTGAAAAAGTTTGGAAACCAGTGAGCATGAACGTAAGAAAATACGCCAACCCAAGATCTTTTAGTATTGGAGAAATGAATTATCATCGGCTAATAAGCCATATTCAAGAAATTTCCAACCAACTACTATTTTGAGTTGGCTAATCTTTGAGGCTTTCTTTCTCACTACCTGGAGGTAATATGTCACCTGAAAGAACCAAGCAAGGGACTGTTGTGATGCTCACCACATCCCTAGAGTCACAGTAGTTCAGAGTATAGTCAGAGTGAAAGAATAGTGAGGAGGAAATTCCACCCCTTCTATTTATGACAGCCAGATATGGCCCTCCCTTGGCACAGAGTACAATTTAATTTATCAGTAACTTCATAGTATTCCTTAACTCTATCTGTCTATAAAATGTCATATAGCAAAGAAATATATCTTCTTTGCTCTAACATTGGATTAGAAAAATATGTCTTCTGATAGGATTCATTTCCATGCTGTAAACAGTTTGTAATCAACGAAAAAACTTTGAGGTGTCAGGACTCAAACCCCAGGCCTCACAAAATCAAGGTCTGCCCCACTAAGTCATTTCCCCCATCCTTAGCGAATATAATTTGGGAGAGAATTCATTCCTTCATAGGGCCTGAATAATTAGATATAAATTAAAATGTCATTGTTGCAGCAACACACTTCCTCATTAGGAATCGCAGAAGCTTCCTCTGTAATGTCCTGTGGTTTGCATGTACTCTTCAACGCTTTGCCAACTTTCAGAAAACATTCTTTCAAAATGCAAAAGAGCTGGTTTGGGGCCAGTGTTCCAATGGCTGACATGGCACGTTGAAAGAAAATCAATCAGGAAGCTGACCTCACCAAGTGCTTGCCTCCTCTTCTAAAGCAAGCCTCTGCTAGAAGAAAAGCAAGGGTTTAAGAAAGAGAGAAACCAGAAGAGAAATGAGAAGGAGACGAAGAAGAGGGGAAAAAAAAGAGAAGAAAATTAAGGTGCTTTCATATTTTCGGTTGCAACAGTAGTCCCATTTGACTTACTTGCTATTCAACTGAGGGAAAAAAAACTCAAGGAAACCAATTGCAAATTATAAAAGAAAATAAAGGTCTGTTTTTGTCTTGAATGTTGAGTTCTGTGTTGTTTTGACTGTTGAGCACAGTGAATCAGATTAATAATGTGACTCCGCCCCGCACCCCCTCCTTTAAAGATAAAAGGACTCTTTGTCTAGTCTTACAATGTTAAGTAATTGGTGGCATTTTGTGGTAGCTTGGCATCTCAGTTCTTCATCCTTCCTCATCCCACTACTGTGTCTTGTGGTGTTGCATGTGTAGGATGTGTAGGGGGCGGGGAAGGGAGGCCGTACTCAGCTCTCACAGGAGCTACAGTTCCAATACTATACTTGGAAATGTTTCTGTGTTCCGTCTCATTGTGATTCCTCGTTCAGATGTGCTACCCAGGGATAAAGCCATCCTCAATTCTTCTTACAGCTGTTAAACCAGATTCTTTGTAGAATTAGTTTGTTTTTTACTTGGATGCTCCCACCCACCCACCCTTAACAGCAAGAAGGAAAAATAACTTTCAGTTTTTATTTAATAGCTATGGTTGTCACTTTTATAGTAAATCTCTACTCTTCTGAAAGTAAAGTCACATTGAAACTTGACTTTTCAAAAAATGAGTCATCTCACACAGTGTTCCACAAAATAAAAAGTGGGAAGAAAGAAAACAAAACATACACTCGCTGGAGTGTTAGGTAACAGAGAAGACAGTCATCTTAAATATTTCCTCTGTGAAAATACCTGTGCCTCACTTAAATCCTTGACGTAGAATCTGAATCCCATTTTTCAAGAACTGAAAAACCAATAATACTTCAGGTCACTGACACCTCAACTCTTATCACTCACATCTGTTTCAGACCCCATTTCTGCCCTACCCTGGCTCTGTTAAAGCATTTCTAACTGTGGAGGCAGTTCGCCCGGGAAGCCAGGTTTGACCTCCACTAAATAACTCCTAGGGATCCTTTGCTGACCTAGGATTTTAGGAAGTAGAATTATGTTGCTCAAATCCTTGTTCTTCACAACTCCAATTAGTTCCTTTAAATGACCTCATAGTTTTGTGCCTTCTGACTCCAAAGCATTCTCAGTTAAAAATTTCTGTCTCATTTTAGTCTTGACCTTAACCAGCTCTTCTTAAATAACACTTCTCCCTCTCCCTGACCCTCAAAATCCTGAAGGTGTTGCACATAGTCAAGGAGAAATCAATGCAGAATTGAGAAAGGGGATTTTTTTTAAAAAGATGTTATTTAAGGAAATTTTTATGTCTTAGATATATGTTAGAAAGTTAAAATTCAGCATAGAAGAATTTGTGATGGCATGTGCTGGAAATGATAAGGGATTTTCTAATGGAAGGGCTCAATAATCATACCTGCCACTAGTTGCTAACCTTAGCAGCAGACCAAAATCGAATTGAAAACTTTAATTAAGCTTCTCCTTTTTAACCTGGAAGGTGATCCCTTCAAGTCAAGGCACTGTGGGGGTGGGGGAGCTTATTTCTTTTAAAAAAAATTGAGACGGTTATTTTAAAGGTGTCTCAATCACAAATTCATTAGTACCTACTGTTAAATACACAGTTCAAATAAATACTGACAAAATTGGCAGTATGGAATTCTTATTAAAATAATAGATTGTGGACCCAGACTGCCCGCTGTAGTTCTAGCGCCACTATTTTCCAAATATGGTCTTTGAACAAGGTATTTCCCTACTGCAAAATGAAAAATAGACTTACCCTTAGTATTGTTCTGAGGATTAAATGAGAACTTTGAGTGTTAAGAATTTACCCTTCCACCTGGCACATATAAATGTTAACTAGTATCATTAACTATTAGGAAGTCATCTTTCCCCCCAGGTTTTGGTTTGTTTTTGTTTGGGGACCACACTTGGAGGTATTCTGGAGCTACTTCTGGCTCACTGCTTAGGTATCACTCCTGGCAGTTCTAAGAGAATCATGTGATGCTGGGGATTGAACTCGGGGTCTCTTATATGCAAAACATACACCCAACCCATTGAGCTAGCTTCTAGCCTTTTAAAAAATTAAAACTTTGTCAAAAGCCATAAAATATCCCCACCAACCATAGTGGAATAAACATTATATATGTGCTTCTGGCTTCGATAGAATTATTATTCCTCTAATTGGATTCTTCGGCTCCCTAATAAAGAAACCAGGATATAGCCTTAACCTAGGACTCCATGCAAAATTTGAGTTCATCTTTGTTTATTACTGTTAAGAAAGATATTGCATTATACTTCAGGCAATTAATGAACAATATGGGATTGAATTATTCGTCTAGATCTGAGTTCCTTTCATGAACCAGTCTCCAACTTTTCCTCAAATATTTAACTGAAGTACTGTCTTCCCAAATCTTATAAATACTAAGTAGTTTGTCTTAGTATGTGCCAAATTTTTTATATTTGCATCTAAACAAATACCCATATTTCATCTTAATACAAGCATTACTTATAACAATTTATGATCACTTGGTATATTTATAATGTGGCAGACATTACTATGGCAGTCACATGAAACCTAATAATACTGCATGGCACACTGTTGAAAGATTTTTATAATCAAATATACGTCAAAGAATGCCATTCCATCTGCTATAGTCTGGGGAAATGTAAAATTCAGTTCATTAAGTAATGCTCAACCAGGAGAGATCTATTAATCAGCATTTCTATGCTTAATGATAAGGGATATTTGTTGATGTTTAAAACACTCAATCATGTGCAGGATTGTTTCTGTGTTGTGTTTCTCTCGTACTCGGATTCCTTTAACTTAATGAACTCAAAATATATATGGTGATTTGCTCTTAAGAGATATCTGGTCAGTCAAAGCACCCTATTATTTGATGAGTCTAAAGCAATTGGCTGCCTGTAGCTAATCCTACCAAAGTTAGCCGCAGCTGTGGTTTGGTTTCTTTTTTTGTGTATAAGTATTTCCAGTCATTCATTCGCCTGTTTTTCAGGTGGTTTTTGTTGTGGGTTTATTTTTTTTTCGTATAATTTTGGACTGTCAACTATTTATTACACCATATTCATTTCTCTCTCCTTTTTTGCATTGCAGGTGAAAGTAGGGAAGAACGGGAGTTAGGAAACTCATTGCAAGATTTATACAGGGCACTGGAGCAAGCCAGTCTGTCGCCGCTGGGAGAACATCGCATTTCAACCAAAATGGAATACAAGCTCTCATTTATAAAGAGATGTAATGATCCTGTAATGAACGAAAAACTACACAGGCTGAGGATTCTCAAAAGCACTTTAAAGGTAAGCTGTGACATGGAAGGAGAAAATCCTTTCAAGAGATTGATTCCTGAGCTCAGAATGAAATTACCAGCTACTCTGGGTGAAGGAATGCAAAATGGGCACGGGGTGGGGACGCTAAGTAGCAGCTGAGGCCAAGCTTCCCCATAGAAGTGTATTATTAAAGGAAATAATCTTCACTTTTCATTAATACTTCAAAGCACTAAATGTTATGTGATACAGTACTAGGAGGAAACGGGATGTGAATTTTTATCATAAATGCAGGGCTGGTGTTATCCCTCACTTTTTTCTTTGCCTAAGATAAATATGCCATGTAATAGAATGATTATAGTTAACAAAAGAGCATAGTGTGCATGCAGAATGCATTTGTGGGTGCTAAGACGGTTAGGGTTTTTTTTCCTGACTATTACCTGAAAGATAATCATTTGGAGGGAAGCCACAGTGAATCAAGGCCCGTGTCGAAATTCTATAATTGTCTTGTTTCCACTATGCATTCCCAACTCACACCTTACCTCCATCTTAAACATTTCTGGAAGTTCAGGTGTTTTCTTCAGTCTTTTAATACCACTCACAGATGGGGGTGCAGGTGGTGAGAAACTGGAAATGGAAAAATGAGCCTCTCACTGAGTGTATCTCTGGGAGGGACCTGCACCCTTGGCAATGCAGAGACAAAAAAGAACTATTAGACTGAGGATGTGGCACAGTAATTTCATTAAACAGAAGGTCAAAGGGCTCCTTTTGGAAATATTTCAGATCTATAGTATGCTACCAAAGCTTCCTAATTTTGAAACAGGGGTAAGTATGAAAATCCAAATGTATGATTGGAAAATTTTTCAGGTAGTGGACAGTCTAGTTTTCAGAGGGAATTAGCAATGAGCTGGTGGTCTTACAACTCCATGGGAAACTTAAAGAACTTTGCCTAAGACCAACATTTTTTTCAAACATCTTATTTATTTATTTTGCTTTTTTGGTCACACCCGGCAATGCTCAGGGGTTGCTCCTGGTTCTGCACTCAGGAATTACTCCTGGCGGTGCTTGGAGGACCATATGGGAGGCTGGGGATCGAACCTGGGTCTGATGCTTTACGATCACTCTGGCCCCAAGATCAACATTTTTTAAAGAGACACAGAACAAGCCCCCCCCCCCCGACTCCAGCCGCCCCAGGATCCAGTCCAGATGCTTAGGCATGTTGTCTTCTCTCCCTCCCAACTCTGACTGGCCTGGAAATGGGCCATGTCACTCTCTGCACACTTTCCAGATTCCCCGCTCCTTCCTGGGTTCATCTAAGACAGGAAGGAACTTTGCTTTTCCCCACTCCTCCTCCCTTCCCACTCCAGCCTGAGACACACTGCTTCCACAAGCTGTCACTGCTGTGGTCAACTATACCATAATGAAACTTGTTCTTAACTGAGAACTAGCATAGAAGCGAGGGCCATATTTCCTTTCAGGCCTCAGTGCTACAGAACGAAACCATACATTCTCACAGCAAGAAACATATATCTGTGATCACAGCAGGGCCATGGCCTCTCCTGCTGGGTGCTGGCTGAGGGACTCACCAGGAGATACAGGAAAATGCAAAAATCCCTCAAGAAAGAATGTGTTTCGTCTACTGCTGTGTAAAGCGACCAAAGGGAGTGGTGGCCATGGGGGATTGACTAAGGAGAAAACACTTTTTCCCCCGATAGCTGAAGGGTAGATTTAAGGGATGAGAGACAGGGGATCAGAGAGACACTACAGCAGGTAGGGCATTTGCCTTGCATGTGGCCCACCCAGGTAGGATCCCGGCATTCCATATGGTCCCCTGAGCACCGTCAGGAGTGATTCCTGAGTACAGAGCTAGGAGCAACCCCTGAGCATCACCAGGTGTGACTCAGAAAGCTAAATAAAAAAAAGAGATGAGAGACATTTGAACTGGATCTTAATGAAGATTTCCAAAGGCAAAGATGGAAAATAGGACAAGAAGAAAATTAAGCAAATGAAGAGACAAAGTGTGGAAATCCAAGTTCTAGAACATGCTGGAGGATTTGATTCTAAATGACTGAATTTGAATAAACCAGAGCTGTCTCCAGTGGGCTTCTACATCTCTTGCCTATTAAATTTTTTATATGAAACTGAAATACAAGTTTTCCCCTGCCTTGACTATTGAATCCTTTTGCTTTTCAGGCCAGAGAAGGAGAAGTTGCCGTTATTGATAAAGTCCTAGACAATCCCGACTTGACATCAAAAGAATTCCAACAGTGGAAACAGATGTACCTTGATCTTTTCTTGGATATCTGTCAAAACACCAACACCACCTCAAACGATCCATTAAGTATTTCTTCTGAAGTAGATGCAATCACTCCCTCTCTGACACACACTCATTCATACATTGAAACGCATGTGTAAGTGTATTCTGCCTTCAGGCCTTGTACCTTCCGGTACATTGAACAAATAGATAAGGTAGTCTTTCGATCGATGTATGGGACACTTGACAAGCTATACTTCAGTGTTACCACACTATATGAAACAAACCATATATGGTCATAATACCGCTGTCTTTAATGAGCATTTGTATATTTTATATGCAGGTAGTGCTCAGCTTATGTTTACCGTGTGCAAAATCAACTGTCCTTAATGACTTAAAATTAACTTTTGCAAACAATTCTGAAGACAGGTGGTCTTCAAGTCGTCAAACAACAACAAAAAAGGCAGTTTTCTATCTAAGGTCATCTTTTCTCCCTTTAAGTTAATTTTATATAAACAGACTTCAAAAGGAAATCACATTTTTTCAGATGCAGATATCCTTGTGGGTGGGAAAGAATTTAAACCTTTTTTATATTTATTAAAGTGATCTAAGAATTTTCTTAAACATTGCACAAAGTTTAATGCTGTAGTTTTATTTTTGTGAAATGTAGATGCGCATACAAGAGTTAAAGCAAACTAGAAGAGCATCACCATAAGAAAAGTTCAGGTAACTAGTATTCGTCTTAATAGTCTGTTAACTTGTGAAAGCTGGTTAATAGAAATAGTATTCCAAAACTTAATGGGGACACTTAATGGTGTATCAGGGCAAAGCTTTGTAAGATGTTTTTGTAACTAAGACCAAAACTGAAGATAGAGCTGCTTTATTTTCTTGGTTTAAATCTTCCTTTATTTTTGTAGCGATGAAATACTGATTGTGTACAGAGGAATTTGAGAGTGGTTTTTTAAAACACACTTTACTCACCCGGAGAGGCAGCTAACAGATTATCTATATGATTTCAGCCCCGACTCATGTTTTCAAACACCAACGCTTACAAAACTGCAAGGTATCAACCGAAATGAATCAACTTCCCAGTTCTCACCCTAGTCCATTGATGAAATGCATGTGATTTCATCAGGCAGGGAAGTGAAATATATGTAGTTATAGCCAGTACGTGTCACACTATAGAAAACACGGTTGAAAACCGGAGACGGGCCGCTCTCCTCAGGAGTAGAGGATCGCGGTCACTCAGCGATCTGACTCACTGAATTCTGAGAGAAACCAATGATAGAGGTTTTGCCTAGCTACATGAATTGTTCCATAGGGTGGATGAAGTCTCTTACAAAGTCCTCTTCATATTTCCGTGTATAAGCATCTCGTTTTTGAAAGTGATCACAGCATGATAATGACTGTGCTGCTTCTTAGTGTCTGGCTGCATAACATACAAGTCACATTTTGCTGTTTTGTTAAGGAGGAGGAGGGATCCTCCGTGACTATTCTATATCCTAAAAACTACTTCTAATCAGCTTTATACTGTGGCCTGTACAGCTCAGTGAATGTACTTTCATCTCTAAGAGTTCCGATGTACGCCAGTGAATATTTTTGCTGTAGAGGAAAAAGTGGGAACTCCACAGCGGGGACCTTTTTCTTTGCTTTTGAAACCACCATTGACTCACTATCGTTTTGCAGACTTTGCACAACTGTACAGGAGAGTGGCCTTTGTACAGCACATTTTCAGTAATCCTATATTTAGTCAAATGGATGCGAAATCATGTATTCATGTTTGTATGGAATTTTGGGTCCAGTGTAATATTTTTATCATTTAAAAAAATCTATTTGTAAAAAAAAACATTTATTTACTGCATGGATATTGACACACATTCAATTTGTGGGATTTTGTATATGTAAAAAAAAAAACAAAAAACAAAACAAAAACCTCTTGTCCTAAACTGAAGTGTGCTTGTTACAGGTGTTTAGACTTGCTGTTTACTAGACCAAATGTATACATTCACTTAAAAATATCTGTACGTGATGGATGTGCAGTGCGCACATGGCCTGATTGGGCCCCGCAGCTGCCCTGTATGCGGCAAGCCGTGATAGAAAATCCGGCTGTGTCGCTCTTAAGCAACTTTTACCTTTGTAAAGTCAGCTCTGTGGTTTTAAATGGTAAAAATTGAACTAATGAATTTTCAAAAGACTCGTGGCTAGCCTAGCATGAAAGAGACCTTTTAACACTATATAGCTGTACATTTGATTGCATTCATTTCAAATCTAGGAGGCAGTGCTATAAACTCAAGTTTGATCAATTCAGCTCTTCGCGAAGCCCCAGAAAGCACCTGCTTTATTCACGCAGAGCGCTCACCACCTTGCTTTGTGACCTGATCACATGGCCACCTTCTCCCCTCCCAATCCCAGGGCCCAGTTCTAACTTCACCAGGTTGGTGGCACAAGCCCAGAGCGGCAGCTGTTTCAGTGTATGCAGACGCATTCTCGGACACCCCAAACTGAACTGGATTCCCACTGATCTCAAGCAAACTTTCAACCTTTCATTCCTTTTCCTTTCTCTCTGATGCTTTGGGGAACGCAGGGGGTGCAGAGGAGAAGAGATTGGCAAAAATTAAGGCTTTGTTTTTTTTTTTACAACTGTTACCCTACAGTAGAATCAACATTTAAAGAGGATGAAAGAAATAGGGTTTTGTTTGGTTTTGTTAGATCCATTTAGCCAGAGGAGCTTGAGTTTTAAGGCCAAGGGTTGCTTCAATAAGCATTCAATTTTGAAAGACAAAAAAGAGATAGTCATCCGCATACTTAAGCTTACACAAATCTTGACTGGAAGTTGTGATGAACCTCCAAGGAAATGAAATGAAACTCAAAGCCTAAAGCCAGATCCAAAGCAAACTAGCAGTAGGGACGAGGGGGTGGGGACTTAATCTGGGATCATTTTCTCCCCCAAAGAAAGGGTGAAGGTGCGCTTTCCTTTGAGACTTCTTTCCATCTCATTTCCATTATTCCACCCATCAGAGCAGACCTATAGGCTCTTCCCGGAAGTTGCAGCTGTCTACCAGGGCACTTGCCCTCCCCTCTTTATTCAGATGACTACGATCTCTATGACTATTGCACCCTTTAAAACTAACAATCGTCTGTTCTGTGTGTAGCGTCTTGTGGCCCTGTTTTTCTGGCCTTTTTCGCTTGTTTGGCGCAAAAGTTATCACTGTCAAGCTCTTAACGAATTATTTTAATCTAGGGAAATGGGGCCACGATTTTGTTTGGAAAATCCATCTCTCACCCCACCTGAGCCCTTATAAACCCTCCACTCGCGGAGCGGCTTCCTGTTCCTTTGCTTTGACCCCTCCGCTCCCCCATTCTCCACTGAAGGGCAACCGTTTGCCGCCTTCAACCCTGAGCTGCCGGCGACCCCCAGGCGTCGCTTGCTCTGCACCTGGTCCAGAGCCGCTTCCTTTCTTGCCACTCCTCGGTGGCCCTAGCCTGTGAAGTCCAGCGCCAGGTCGGGCGCCTCTGCGGACTCTTGGTCCCCGTCATCCGCGCCCTCGGCCAGCTGCAGCACTGCACACTGCAGGCCGCTCCAGGCCCAGGGCAGCTCGCAGCCGATGTCCTCCCAGCGGTCCAGGTCCAGGTCGTAGCCCACCACGTTGCGGGTGGGCACCTGGTGCGAGTCCCGCCACTTGAGGCCGCCCAACAGCAGCGCTGTCTCCTCCACCACCGCCAGCCCATAGCAGAAGCGGTCGTAGGGCAGCGGCCGCAGGCGAGTCCACTGATCGCTGGCGGGGTCATAGCGCTCGATCTCGGAGAAGGGCTCGTAGCGGCCCAGGAAGGCGAACACCGCGCCGCGCAGCGCTGCCATGTGATGCCCGAAGCGGGCGGTGCCCATGGGGGCCCTCTTACTCCACGCGTGCTCCCCCGAGCCCAGGACGTACACGTCCCGGAGGCTGTTCCCGCCGGCCTCGCCGCCGCCGGCCTTGCCGCCGGAGATGTAGACCGCGCCGCGCTCCCCGACAGCGCCCGCGTGGCCGTGCAGGGGCCGGGGCAGCGCCGCCGCCTCCGTCCAGCGGTCCCAGCGCAGGTCGTATCTCTCCACCGAGGCCAGCGCCTCGCCGCCCGCGCCCAGACCCCCCACGGCCAGGAGCCCGTCGGCCACGGCGCCGCACCAGAAGTGGGCCCGCGCCTCCCGCATCGCGGGCACCGCCGTCCAGGCGTGAAAACGCGGGTCGTAGCGGTGCACGTGGGCGGTGACCGCTCGCGGGCCTGCGGCCCCGGGTGCACACTCCCCGCCCGATGGGCTCTCCCCGCCCAGCACGAACAGGAAATTGCCCACGACGCACACGCAGTGCCCCAGCAGCGGCGCTGGCAGCCGCGTGAGACTGTGCCAGCGATGGTTGTACACGTCGAAGGCCACCACGTCTCGGGTGAGCTCCCACTCCTCCTCCCTGACCTCGTCCTCTTCCTCCGGGCCCGCCTCCACCTCTCCCTCCACCTCCTCCTCCTCCTCCTCCTCCTCCTCTCCCTCCTCCCCCTCCTCCTCGTCTCCCTCTCCCGCTGCCTCGGGCTCCGGGGCAGGGACCCTACGCGCCGCCGCCGCTCTCTGCCGGGCCTGCAGCTCCTCCGCCGCCAGCTCCCGAGCCCTGCGCCCCCCGAGCAACAGGATGCGGGTTTGGGGGCTCCGCACGCTCGTCTGCTCGCCCTGTAGCAGCGGCTGGCGGGAAGGCGCCGTGTGGTAGTTGAGGGCTTGGATGATGAGGCACTTGATGCGGGTGGGCAACACCAGGCCGCTGCCCGAGTAGACGCGCCGCAGCAGATGGGCGGGCACCAGGCCGAAGCGGATGCGCTCGAGCAGCTCGTTGCAGTGCGTCAGGCGTTGGGCTTGGGGCTCCTGCCTTAGCCAGGCCAGAGCCAGGCCGAGGAGCCGAGCCTCAGGCACTCGCGTCACCTCTGGGGCGCCCAATACGACTTTGAACGACGCAGGGTTGAGCTCCAGCAGGCCCGCGGGCCCCGGGCCCCGGGCTATAAGGTCCCGCAGATGGCGCACGATGCAGCGTTCGGCGGCGCCCAGGGTGTGCGTCAGCCCAAAGCGCGCCGCCACGTTGGCGACGAAGCAGCAATTGTCAGGGGCCAGCTGACGCTCCAGGTAGCGGCCGCACAGCCCCAGGGCCTCGGTGACCTGCAGGTAGCTGGCAGCCTCCAGCGTGTCCTCCAAGGTGTCCAGGGAGAGTGGCAGCCAGGCTGTGTAGATGAAGTCCAGCAGGCGCTGCAGGCCGGCCGCCGACGGCACGTGCAGGTGGATCACGCGTTCCCGGGACTCCCGGGTGTGGCTTTTGAACAGGGCCCTAAAGTAGTCGCTGGAGCATGCGAGGAGAGAGCGGTGCGCCGGGAACTCAGTGCCCTGGGCTTCCAGCGTCACGTCGCACAGGAAGCCCTCGGCTCGCAGGGCCTGGTAGCCGGTGAGCAGCGCGCCGCCGTGCGCTTTGCAGTACGAGAGGAAGTAACTCATGGTGCCCAGCGTGGGAAACGGCCGCGCCGGACGGGGAGCAGCAGGGCACGGAGCCCCTAGCAGGCGCCCGTCTTAGCCTGCTCAGTTTCAAGCTCAAGGCTCCTGCCTCCAGGACTGCGGGTCGCCCCGTGTCCTCTGAGCAAGTTCATTGGGAACGGTTTTCAGAAGCCCCTAGGAAAGGAGGCCACGGAGGGTGGAGTCTCCCGCGGGGGTGGGGGTGCAGGCTTTGGTTTCTGAGGCTCCCAGTGCGTGGGCCAAAGCTCCCTCCCGGTCCCAGCTCGGGGAGCCCCCAAAGGCATACCAAGGGCCGTGGTGGCCACACACCATCACCTGGAAGGGCCAAGCCAGGGTACCTGCTGGATCTCCGACGGCCCCGAGGTGCAGACGTGGCCCGGCTCAGGGGCCGCCCGGGAGTGCAGGGAGAGCGTTCTGACCTCCCGGGGTGGACGAGGAGGACGGGTTCTGCGGGCATCTGCGACAGCGGGGACAACTGGCCGCGGGGCAGGGGGGTGAGCGTGTTCCGCGCCGAGGATCACATCAAAGCCTGGGGGATTAGAGAAGGGGGGGGCGCGGGTCAGCGTGGCGGGTCGGAGGCGTGATTGGACGCCGCACATAACATGCCCGTAGCTCACCGCGACAGGAATAGCGCGGCCTCGGCGTGGGGCCGCCCCGCCCAGCGCCACCCTAGGGCCAAGGGCCGCCAAGCGGGAGGAAGCGGGCTCGGACCCCGGCAGCCGCCTCGGGGACGGGCCGCGGCTCACGCAACTAGGGAGTTGGTCGAGGGAGACTGGGAGGGGCACAGAGCGGAGAAGACCCGGGCCCCTGGCAGGGGCTCGCGGCGGGGGGGCAGGGGGCCCCCTGATTCCTGGCTGGAGACTTTCCGCCTGGGGGAGCCCCTTAATGAACGCGCGTGAGCGGGGATTAGGCGGCGACTTTGCGCGGTCACAGCCAGGAGCGGCTGCGCGGGGCAGCGCCCCTGTGGCGCTCACCCCAGAGGTGCCGGCCCTGCGCGGGGTCCCCTGCGCGCCTCGCGCCCCTAGCGGCGCCTTTGACCTGCCTCGGTCAGGGGAGTGCTCCCACCTCCCCACCCCTGCCGAGTGCTCCCTTCCTGTTCTCAGGCCGGGCCGCGTGGAACCTGGAGCCGACGGGAGTTTTTCTGCCTTTGATAGCCTATGAGAAAAGCTTTTCATTTCCAATTTCTCTTCCCGACAGTCATATCTAATTGCTGCCTGCTCCAACTTCAGTGCCAGGGCGAGATAATGGGCAGGCAGGTTGCCAGGCTCGGGGAGCGGCAGTTTTCTCGTTTCTTTTTGCTCAGGATGTTATTTTGATAAGATGTACCCCGCACAGAAATGATGACCCCATTCTGCAGACATTAGGAAAGTATTTCTCCATCTCTTCCAGCCTGCCTTTAAATAACTAAATGATTAATATAACTGTTCTTTCGGGCCGATTTGGAGGCTTCTGTGTGCTCTGCATTTATCTAGAATTGATTTTTTTTATTTCTAATGCAACCCCTCTGGCAATTTGTTTTGTGAAGCTATTGAGAGCATCAGAAATAACTTCCATTTCTGACCATTGCGGTTGTAATCTTATAATGGGACGTGGGCCTCAGGAAAGTCCTGGGAAGGATAAAATTCGATCATTTTCTGCCAGCTAGGCCATTTGTACTTAGGTCTCCAACTAGAGGCAATTCTTGAAATGACTTTTTTTCCTTTGGTTTTGGGGACACACCTGGCGGCAGTGCTTGGGACTGACTCCTGGCTCTGTGCTCAAAGGGTCACTCTAAGATTTTGCTTTCTTGTCAAAGATAGGTCTGTTGAATGACTTAAAGTAACCAAATAAGAAAATGTAGACAGTGGCTCAGGTCAAGAATTAGCTTAAATCTCAGTGGCTAAAAGTATTCCAGATTGAGTTACTGGTATTATAGTTGGAGAAGGGTCAGAGGGGGTGCTGTTTATTTGGTTGTGTTTTAAAGTACTTACAATGCTTAGCTAAAAAAGAACATGCCAGTTTAGTTCACTTTACAGTGGCCTGTATATTGAAATTAAATGGCCTTTACTCAACCTAATAGAATTTTGCTAGAAGTGATCTTTGAGTTCATTTGGCCAAATCCTCTCTCTTCCCTCTGCATGTTCCTGTTTGTTCTTTTACACACACATGACACATGAACCCCAGAGACAGTGCAGTTTGTCAGGGTGACTGGGATATTGAGTTACAGCATCTGGACCAAAATCCAGGACTCCCTCCCCAGTATATTATGTGGCCTAGTGTAAGAGAAAAAGAAAACAGTGCAACACAGATTTCAACCAAATTTCAGGTTGACAAAGCTTCAATGGGGGTTTTTTAATCACATTTTAAACTCTGAAACCGAATCATATCTCATCATAATTGTCCACCCCCATGAGTTCATGTTGAGTCGAAAATGTCACACTGTAGAATAAAGATGCTGTGGAAAACTTGACATCAAAAATCCAATGTGGCATAACAAATACATGTTGATTGCCTGCCCAGCTTGCCTCCTTTTCATAGTGTATGCCTTTGAAGGTCCGAAGTGTTAACTGAGAACTGTTCATATTAGATGTGCTTACAAGGTCTCATTTAGAAACTTTTAATGTAAACCCATCCGAGAACATCCTGTCAATTGAGTAATGTTTATGGAAAGTATTGATATTTTCATTTCTGTGCAATATGAAGTGTGATAAATAAAATTTCCGTGTGTGCTACTTTACGGTGGGTGTGTCTTTAGTTGGAGTCTCACGGAAGAGATCCTAGAATCCAACCAGAACTCACAGTGATGAGCAGATGTCGTAGCAGGTGATCCCTATATGGCAAATGATCTGCTTAAGGCTCGCCTTGCCCCTTTAGGCCATAGACTCCTAGAGGGCAGTACTATTGCATCGCCTCCCCCGACTCTTGACAACTTCTTTGACATAGCTCATGACTCGAATAGAGAGATGAGCCTCTCGGTGGTAGGAGGGAGGGCACCATCAGTGGGTTGACTAGGACAGTTGCTTCTCTTTGGTTTTCTCTATTCCCACCACACAAAGGAGATCGAAGAAGCTTCTTAGTCAGACTATGAGCTTATATCTCTAGGAATCTAGTGGTTAGCTATTGGTGGTTCTTGAGTGGGGAGTCTGTAGACTTTACTGAGAAAGCCAGACCACCTTTTCCGGCCCCCCACCATATCCTGGTGCTGTCCAAGTCCTCTACCAGCCCAACTGCATGGACTCTTAGCCTCTGGTCCCATCATTGCGTCCACAACATGGAAGCAGAATCAGAAGCCTCAGCAACAACTCTAGCCCCAGTGTATCTGGTGGATTCTGCTGGGGGCCCCACTAAGCATTCCAGTGTGTCTGTTGGCACCTGAAGTTGTCCTTAATCCTCCCACTCCCCATAGAGACCCCTTATCAGGACTGTGACCAGCTTTTGGCTATTCCTAACACACTCCTGCACCTCCAGTGACAGACCTAGAACCAAAGTCCTCAAAGTACCCACCTGACTTCCCACATATCACATGGGAAGATGCCAATGCCAGCAGCATTGTGACCCATAATGCTGGTGTCATTATGGGTCACCCATAGTGACCAATCCTCCTAATCCAATTATACATTAAGAGGAAATTAGGTTGTTTCCACATATTAGCTGTTGTACATAGTGCAGCAGTGGCACTGGGGTGGGTATAACTTTTCCACCTGCTTTTTTTTTTCATATTATTTGGTTCCATACCCAGAGATGAGATTACTGGGTCATATGGTAACTCTTTACCTTTTCGAGGAAACTCCATAATTTTTCCAAATGGTTTCCCCAATTGATATTCCCAGCAACAGTGCAAGGGATTTATTTTTCTCCATTCTCCCACCAACACTTGTGATTTACAAGTTGTTGATATGGGCCATCCTGATGAGTATGAGGTGCTACCTAGTGGTGGTTTTGATTAGCATTTCTCTAATAATAGTGTTGAACATCTTTTCATGGCCTGTGAGTCATCAACAGGTCCTTTGCGGAAAAGTGCCTTCCAAATCCTCTGCCCAGTTTTCGGCTGGGTTGCTTAATATTTTTTTCAAATATGCCTTGGGGGTTTACTGGCTTTATCAAGTATATCCACATTCTATACAATTCAACCATTTAAAGCAGTCCTTTAAAGCAGTATTACTTTACATATTTACAGAGCAACACAGATAAATAAGTTTCATCTGGGAACATTTGAATACACCCAAAAATGTCCCATGCCATGTAACTGTCACATCTTTAGACCACCACACCCGCTACCCCAAGCTTGTAAAACCACTGGGGTGTTTTCTCTTTTGTCAGATTCTGGATATTTTATAAAGTAAACCATATAATCTGTGTTTTTTGGTGATTGACTTTCACTTTAATGCTTTCAAGACTCATCCATTGCAATGCCCTTTTGAGGAAGAAAAGGACTCTCAATAATAACACAGGGAGCTTTCCTCAAAAAACAAATGTTAAAATCTGCATGCTTCATATTTAGACTAGAGTGTTTGGAACTTAACTCTTTTATCATCTATCATCACTGGGTATCAGCGCCCAGCTGGCCTGGGCATGGGATTTGACTTTTCAAGGGTGTATCTGACTGAGTCCGCAGCGAGGCAGCCGGCCAATGGTCTTGGGTTCTGACGATTTGCAGACTGCCAGCAGATTCCTGGTCACCCTTACCCTGTACCAGTTGGATCAGAGTCTCTGGGTTCAACTTCTCCCCAGTGTTTCTTACTCACCTTAAAGATGTTCTACTCCCAGTGTGGTCAGAGACATAGCAGCAACCCCAGGCCTCGGGAATCACAAACTCTGGGTTGGGGGCCCAGGATCCCAGAGCTATCTCAGACCCTCCAGGAGATTCCGATATACACAACAGTTTGAGGACTGCTCTCCTGGTCAAGAAATCTTGGAGAGTTTCCTCTCCTTCACTCAAATTTGTGTCTATGGCCATGCAATATTTGACGTGGGGATAAGTTCTAAGAAATGCATCATTAGAAGATTTCTTCTCTGTGGTGATATCCTGGCATCCAGTTACACAAACCTCACTTGTCCCACATGCTGCATACCCAGGAGCCCATTGGTACCACTGTCATCACATGTGATCGGTGACTGAAATGCTGATGAGTGGGCATGTGACTCTGGTGTTCTGAGGGTGAGATGGTAAGCAGCTGGGCCAGAGACCCTGTCCTAGAAGAACATAAGTCCTTTTGGAGTCCCTATCATCTTGGTGCCTCATTATGTATTTTAGATTCCCAAGAACATGCAGTTCTCTTGGTCCCTTTCACAAGCCCTTTGCCATCTTCCCTCTTCTCAGCAAAAGAGAAGCCAGTGCCAGCTCACAAGAGATTACTGCTGATGTCCAGTGTGGGGGTGGCTGATGAATATCCCACCTTGAAGTATGCCAGTCAGTCAAGTTTCCCCCACACCAGGCATGCAAATAGACCACCAGGAACTGGGTTAGATCTTATCAAGTGGTTAGTTGAACAGTCACTCAACTAGCTAAGCCCATGACTGATTGCTGGGCATTCTTCAGAAAAGCAAACCAACAGTCTGATATCAGCATCAGAGGCTTTGAAGTGTCTTTCCAGAAAGCTGCATTGCACAAACAAAATCACAGGATGACCAGTGCCTCAGATATGTCACCTAAGCAGAAAGAAAATCAGGGAACATTTATGGTGTTAGTCAATTTTCGCAATCACCCACTGCCTGTTTAAGAAGGTGCGGGACCTGAAACTTCAAATGCTTCTTTTTTCTTTTGAACCAAGACACTTCTATAAAGATGTCACCCTTTCCTGAACTTTCTCTGTGTCTGACACATGCCCTACATGTCAACTGTGCCAATTACTGCTGCTATTTTCAGAACTCCTTTCTAATGATGCTGGTCAGTGACTAATAAAGGAAATTTTTCTCCACAAGAAAGATTCTGCCAAAAGTGGGGAGTTTTCAGGGTAATTTTCTTTCAATTACTACAATTTTCTTCTGAAGAGGGGGATATACCTGGGTTTATTCCTGTCTCTGTACTTCGGTATCACTATTGGCAGGGCTTGGGGAACTATATATGGTGTAAGGGATCGAACTTGGGTCAACTACCTGCAAGACAAGCACCCTGCCCATGTACTATCACTCCATCCCCTGCAACAATCTTAATGGTGCTTTCAAAGTTCTGTGGCACGTGTCCATTTTTTAAAAGAGATTCTGCCAAAGTTTCTACTGGAAGTTAGTACCATGAGCAAGAAATGGTCCCCAACCACAGGACTGTTCTCTAAGCAGTGCTCACAGATCTGGGGGAGATTCAGTTGAAACCTTAGCAGGAGATATTCCCCATTAGAGTAGCCAGGTTTTCCCTGCTTGGCCACTCTTGAAGAGCAGGTTAGTACCAGAGTCTGAGCACACACAGACAAGAGCAGGGTTTCCAGAACCTTCCCACTGGAAGAGGGCCATAGGCCACTACTCTAAATGGCAACAATAACTATCTGGCATGCCCAAATCTTCTAGCTCCCTTTGACACGAGTAAAACTATTACCTCCAATAGCCCTGAGAGAACTCAGACACAGAATCTGAGTATTCAATTTCTGCTTCTCATATTATGCTTCTGGGTTTTTTCCTGCTCTCTATTCTGCACTTTCCCCTTGCAGAATATGATCCCCAAGCCATTATTCTCTTCCCCCCAACCCCCGGCCACTTGATTTATTATACAACAAAAAAGAATCTTTTACTGAAGACTTGGGTAAGACAGACACAGAGAAGCTGTAAAGCCTGGAGTAGCAGAGAGAACTCAGAGCATTCCTGATCTGAAAGCCACCCCGATCAGCTCATCTCCACTGTCACCTTCTCTCCCATACAGGTACAAGAAACCCAAAGTAGATGGCATCTCATAGTTCAGTGTTCTATTTCCCTGGACAGTTTTGTTCTGGCTAGCTGACCATGATGTATGTGCGTGTTGAAATATACATAATACAGAATTGATCGGTTCCTCCATTTTTGAGTGTCCAGTTTATGTCCAGACATAAATCAGTCTATTCACGTTGTGCAGCCATCACTACTATCCACCCCAAATGGATACTCAGTTCCATTGTCCTCTTCTACCCAAGCTCTGAAAGCCATTGTCCTATTTTACATCTCTATGAATCTGACTATTCCAGGAACCTCACAGAAGTGGAATCACACGAATTTTTTTTATGTCTGGTTGATTTCACTGTGCCTAATGTTTCATCCATGTTTAACATCGATTGGAACAAACTCCTTTTTATGGCTGAATACTATTCCTTTGGAGGAATATGCCACATTTTACTTGCCCATTGATCTACTAGTAGGTATTTGTGTTGTTCCATTTTTAGGCTATTATCAATGCTTCTGTGAACATGGATGCTCAATTAGATGAGTTTCAGTTCCAGTAGGGGAACTGGTATATCATATAGTAAGTCCTCATTTTATTTTAAAAATAACAGCCATTGTCTTTTCCACAAGTGATGGTGTCATTTTACATCCCCATCAGGAATGTAAGCATAGGATTTAGTTTCTCTATGTTCCTTCCCAGGCTTGTTCTTTCTCTGGGCTATTTGTTTTATTTTGGCTTTTTTGTTAAAGGGGAGGAGGCTTTGGGCCACACTGGCAGTACTCAGAGCTTACTCCTGGATCTTTGCTCAGGGATTGCTCCTGATAGTGCTTGGGGACCATATGTGGTGCCCAGATCAAACCAGGGTTAGCTGGGTGCCAGGCGAGCACTTTAGCTTCTGTTCTATCTCTCCACCCCCTGTTTTGTTTTGTCTTCAGTAATAGCTATCCTGATGGCTGCGTGTTGGTATCATATTTCATATTGTGGTTTTTATTTGCATTTCCCCAGTGATTAGTGATGTTGAGCAACCATTATGTGCTTCCTAGCCATTTGTAATCCATTTCTGGAAAGATATCTATTTAAGTTCTTTGTCTGCTTTTTAATTGTGTTGTTTTTCTTTCTGTGTGTTAAGTTGCAGGTGTTTTTCATTATTTTTTGCCTATGAATCTCTCATTAGATAAGTTGACAGCAAATGGTCTCTCCCATTCTGTGTACTGCTTTGTGCCTTTATTAATAATATATTGGATACACACAATTCTGACTTTGATGGAATCAATTATTTTTCTGCTGTTGCTAGTGCTTTTGGTGTCATATTAAACCAACCATTGTCAAATCTCTACTTATGAAGACTTCTATTTTTCCCTGTGAATGTTATAAATTTAGCTCCTACATTTCATTGTTTGATCCATTTTAAGTTTGATCCATTTTAACTTTTAAATGCTATAAAGTTCCAGCTTCATTCTTTTGCATGTGAAAATTCAGATTTCCCAGCACCAAGTGTGGAAAACACTGCACATTGAGTGGTTTTTGTGCCCTTCTCAAAAATAATCTGACTACCTGTGCAAGAGATTTTTCTGGACTCTATTGCATTGACCTGCACCTCTAATCCTCACTGATTTTAAATTTTAGAATCAGAAACTGTTCTGTAAGATAATTTTCACTACTCAGGTTTCCTTGAGACACCATGTGAATTTTTAGACTAGAGTTTTCTATTTCTATAAAATACATTGAAATTTTGGTAGAAGTTGCATTCAATTTATAGATGGTTTTTGAAAATATTACCTTTTTTCATCCTTTTATTTCCATTTGTGTCTTTTTCCAATTCTCATAGCATCGTTTTATGGGTTTGAGTACATGAATCTTTCTCCCTTTTGGTTGATTTCTAAGTAGTATTTTGTTCTTCTTTATTCTATTGTCCATGACATTGTTTTCCTTATTTCATCTTTCTGACTGCTATGTGTTATATAAATGCAACTGATTTTCTTCAGATTATTTTCTATCCTGGAATTATTCTGAATCCAGCTATTAATTCTGGCCATGTTTGGCAGCAGCCAGCCTAGGGATATCCTGATAAAAGAAATAAAGTTTTGAAAGCACTGAGTGCTTCTGCTGCTTTTGGTCATCATTAACTAGCTTACTTGGATCACATATCAGCTGAAACATTAGACTGGTCGATTTAAGCAAACTAAATTAGATGCGTACAGGATCATTGCTGTATGCTTGAATAGACAGCATTTGCTTTGTGGTATGAATACATTTTTCTAAAAGATGGATCTCTAAGTTTTAAAAAATCAAGCTTCCAGGGAATATAGAGATAGTACAAGGCTTAAAGAGCTTATCTTGCATCTTGCCACATCTGGTTCGAATCCCCAAAACCACATATAGTCCCCCATGCACCTCCAGGGATAAATCTTAATCACAGAACCAGAAATAGCCCCAACATATTGCCAGGTATAACCCAAACCCTCACCCTATAATCCCCACCCCTGCCAAAATAGTTTCTAATTATTGTCAGGACACATCACTAGTGACATACAGTTCACATGAAAAATAGCATTTCTTTAAAGGAAATTGGAAAGAGTATCAATGAATATGTACAGTCGGTCTCCCCTCAATGCCTATCATCCAACTACTTATCATAGCCAGAGTTCTAATCAAGAGTCCTCCAAGACTGTTGTTCTAAGATGATGAGTTCAGGGGACATTTATGTGACTATGAAATTTAGTGGAGACTTTGTGGCTGGACAAATGACGTTCGAAAGAAGAAGCCTCCGGATCCAGTAGCTGGTATCAGCTGGTTCTTTCCTATGGCCTACCTAGGCCAACTGAGGCAAACTGTCCCTTAATTGCTGCAGTTAAGGAGGAAATCATCCCCCAGAGCAACTCAGCTGTCCTTGCATGAGTGTACTTGGATGCACTTGCAACTGACACTGTTTCTCAAAACTACTAAATATCTGGACTTCCACAAGTTTCTTCAACCAAAATGGAAATAAGAATGATTTTATATAGAAACTCAATTGGTCACTATGTAGAAAACCAATATTTCCCCCACAGTTTCCTCCAGATGATAGCTTGTCCAAAGTCATCCCCTCCACTTGCAGCTGGAGGCAGCTTCTCATCCTCCCGTATCCAGTGGGAGGCGCTTCTAACACCAACATTCTGACAGGGTGACACGGTGACAGCTTCTGATTCCAGCTCCTTCTGACACTTTCTCCAGCTCCTTACTCCAGCTTCTAAGACTTATTCCTGTCATGTTGATACCATAAACACTCAAAATATTCCAACATAGATTACAATGTCCTTGTATCCATCACCATTCCTCTGCTGCTCTGGATCATGTTTGGTTTGATCTGAGTCCTGGAACTTCACAAAGTGATGTTCTCCTTGATAATTTTACTTTTCTATACGTATGACTCCCAGTTGGGCTTGAGGAACCCAGGACCACTCCATAAATGCTCAGCCAAGTGGTACGTGGTACCAGACTCCTCCCAGCAGTGCTCATTGGGGACATGCAGAACTTCACACTAGACTCATGCTCTACCACTGGGATCTCTACCAGCCTGGTTATCTGGCCATGGAGGATCACTGGGCCACAGCAAGAGGAGCCTAGGGAGGGATACTCACGATGCAGTGCTCAGGGATAACTACCAGCAGTCTTTGGGAGACCATGCAGCGCCGATCCAATTAGTGCCGCCAACAAGAAAATATGCAAATAAGCTGGAAATTTACATGAGGGGATCTTTGTGCAAAAACCCCTCTTAGCTCTGGGTTCCCTTCCAAAAATAGAATTTAGGTTTTTATTTCCCTCACAAAAAAAATTCCTTTTATGATAAGCTTAACATTTCTCAAAGAAAATGTTACAATACAAGAAACTTCCAAGTTGACATTTACTTAGTTTTTATAGAGGAATATTTAAAATTTACACAAGGCTTACTCTGAGAATTTTCAAGTTTTGTAGAGATAAACCTCAAAGGGTAATTCTAAAAACAAAACTCAAGGCCACTATATTTTCACAGGTAAATAGAAGGGTGTCCCTATGACTAGATCTAAGTCAACATGTTCCAATCCTTGGAGCTTCACCCGGTGGTTACCTCCTTGCTCGGGGAAGAGGAATAAACATACCAGCGCCTCAGACTCATCAGTGTGACTGATTTACACCCTTTTCCCATCAAACCTACCCAGAGACTCCCTCGGGAACTTTGCTGTGCCTTGGGCCCCTTGTTAACCTTTCAGCATGAGGATCATTTTGCAAAGTGAAAATATTTTACAATTTCTCACTTCTAGTGGTCCTACTCTTCACAGCTGTCCTTACAGAGAAAGAGACCCAAAGCTCCCTGGGCAAAGCACAAAATAGTTTCTTAAATCTACACAACCAAACAGAGCAGAAAGGAGAAAAGAAAAAATGATCTCATTTCCCCATCCATAATAATGACCTTTGTTACCTTGGCAGAGGAATTCTTTCCCTCCTCTCTGCCCCCCTCCTACTCTTTCTCTCTCTGTCTTGTCCTCTCTCCCTCCCTTTCTTCTCTCTTTTCTTTTTAAAGGAAAGTCTTCTTGGATCTACATAAGACTTGCTTGTTTCAAATAATTCAGGCAGTTGGTACAGTGTTGGATGTTGGAACATCATATGACTGAAACTCAATCATGAATCATGAACAATGTTGTAACTGTGTGTCTCATGGTGATTGAATAAAAAATATTAAAGGAAAGAAAAATCCAGTGTTAAGGAAGTTGGTGATCATCCACAAATATCCTAAAGAAGCCATTATCACTGAGTCCCAAACAAATGTCTGGGCTCATGCAAAAAAGATAAGTAGCAGATACAGATAGGAAGGATTGAAGAACAAGCTGCTGCCAACTAAATCAAGAACAAAGTTAAATGTTGTTTTAATGGAAATATTACTGGGGACAGAGCTATATTACACTTGCCTCACACACAGTTGACCCAGGTTTGATCCAGACACCCCATGTGGTCCCCTTAGTTCCACCAGGAGTGATCTCTAAGCACATTGCCAGGAGTGAGCTCTGGACACCCCCGGGTGTGTCCCCCAAAACCAAACCAAACCAAAGATTCATTGTTACTTATATATCACACAGGGAAAATGAAGTGAAACTGAAGAATTCCTAATTGCTATTTCTTCACAGCTTGATATTTCCTAGGAGACTGCTGCGCTTGAGGCGAAAGACTGTAAACTAATAAGTGGTTGGAGCTGAAACTCTGTAATGACCAGACACAATTTTAGCCAGTGTTGGCCTCCCACTGTGGAAGTGGGGCTGTCCCTGTGCTCTTGTGACTCCCCCTCTTTCCAGGGCAGGGCACTTGGCTCCTTTGCTCATTGACTGTTTCGAGGCTTCACACCCTCTGCTTTCTGGCTCAATGGGTGGCAAGGTTGGACACTGTGCCTTTGTAAACTCCTAGGAGTGGATTCTGGTGCTCCCAGTGTTCCAGCCCCAGGTCTGTGCTTTCCCACTCTGCCGTGTTATCTATGTTGTTGATTCCAGCCACTTCAGCAACGTGACCTCTAACCCTTGTGCTCTGCTGATAAAGTGGAGACAAGTCCCTTAGGCTGAGGGAAATTTACTTTGCTGCCATTGGTTTCTTGTTATCCTTTGCTACCCCACAAATCAGACAAAGCATCTGTTCTAGTTTCAGAGAGCACAGGTTCCTTTGCTTCTGACACCTCTGGAACTCACAGCCTGTCTCTTGAAAGGAAAATAGGAGCAGAAGGGGAACAAAACATGATTTAGGAGAATGTATATGGAATATTTCAAAGGGTAAACACAAATAATTTACCTAATAAAAAAATTTCTGGTGCATCCTTCAATCAAGGGAAAATATAAGCAAGTGCTAGATAACAGAAAAATAGGGAAAATTTATCAACGGGAATGGTGCAAAGAAATCACAGGATAAAACATGACAATTCTTTTAAACTCTTAAATATTTTTACTTGTTCAAAGCAAAAATGAATCTAGGACTTCCCTCTTTTCTTCTTCCTTCACATGTAGGCCTGGACTGAATAAAATTTAGGTCCTAAGATAACTTTTCTTATGATGATTGAGTTATTAAAATGTGTGGGCTTTTTTTTTTACCATTTTTATTGTAGTGTCTAGATTACAATACTGTTAATTCTACTTTTTATACATACATAATTCGAATACCATACCCATCACCAGAGTACCCACTAAAATGCATGTGTTAAGAAATAAATACCCAAAAAATGTCCAAAAAGAAAAAAAAGAAAGAAATACCTTTCCCACTCAGAAGTAATGATCAGCATAAGCCTGTGAGGAAATTATCCAAAGAGAGAAATGTACAGCTGGATTGTAGGGGAGATAACAGTGTCTGGGAACCAAAAAAGTATGAGAATAGTCAGTTCTCTTTTCTCCTAAACAGATTGGAAATCTCCATAATTTAGAAAGCATTGACTTAGCAGTGAGAAATGATTAAGTATAGAGTAAATTAAGTTCTGTTAACACAAAAAAATCTTTAAAATATTTTAGTAGAATTAAGTTGTTTTGAAATAACTTAAATGAATTACCAAAATAAAGTTCTGAAATATATATAGGGTAAAATAGGTAACCAGTACTCTCAAAGATGAAAATACAATCCTTACATTAAATTATGACATTATTCTTTGCAAGAATTAAGAAAGTCTCTAGATAGGTAGAAAAGTCAATCAAAATAGTACTTAAAAAAACAAACAAAAAAACCTCTCCTCAAAAACAAACAAAAAAAAACTCTCCTCAAAAACAAACAAAAATATTTAGCAATCATAACTTCCCCAAAGCACTCACTCTCTTTTTTTTTGATTGCATACTTTATTTTTTTTATCATTTTTTTTTATTAGTGAAACACCATGAAGTACACTTATAGACTAATAAATTTTTGTGCTTGGGTTTCAGTTATACAATGATCAAGTACCCATCCCTCCACCAGTGCCCATCCTCCCCCACCACGGGTCCTAGCATCCCTCCCACCCCCCATCCTCCCCCCCATCCCCCCGTCCCACCCTGCCGCTGTGGCAGGGCATTCCTCCCTGTTCTCTCTCTCTTCTTTTGGGTACTGTGTTTTGCCAGAGAGGCATTGAGTGGCAGTCATGTTTGGTCTATAGACCACTTTTAGCATGTCTCTCCCACCCTGGGAGGGTCTTCACAACACCCTTTATTTGGTGCTCTCTTCTCTATCTGAGCTTCCTTCTCACCTAGCACATGTGGCTGGCCTTCAAGTCATGGAGCTAAATTCCTGGTACTAATCTGAGCCCTTCCTGGGTGTTAGTCTCCCGTTTTGTTGCTTTATGTTCCCCAGATGAATGCAATCTTTCTGTGTCTATCCCGCTCTTTCTGACTCATTTCGCTTAACATGATACTTTCCATGTAGTACCACTTGTATGTAAATTTCATAACTTCATCTTTTCTAATAGCTACATAGTACTCCATTGTGTAAATGTACCAAAGCTTCTTTAACCAGTCATCTGTTCTCGGGCACTCAGGTTTTTTCCAGATTTTGGCTATTGTAAAGAGAAGCACTCACTCTTTAGCAAGTCAAAGAATTACTTAGGGATGCCTTGTTTGACAGTGAGGCCAGGTTTTGTTTTCACTAATAAAGCCCATTTTTGAAGGACTGTCCCCAATTCTCTATTCAGATTAGTTTCCTTAGTATGGCAGTCTGCCTTTTAAGATGGTCCCCCACGATCCTCACCTAATGGAGTTCACACCTTTATGCAGTCCTCACCTTTGGACTTGTCTCAGACAACTTATCAATATAGCAAGAGTGATAGGATCCTCCCCGTTCATAGCAGGAAGCCAATTTGATGATTAGGTTAGGAATAATTGTAACTTCTCACTTGCTAACAGACTATTGACTTCTCAGTTTGCATATTTTGATGAGGCATGTGACTATGTGGGAGAAGCTGAAGCTGAGAACAGCTTTAGCCAACAGTCAGCAGGGAACAGACCGCTGCCAACAACCAGAGTGTGAGCTTGTAAATAAGTCCTTCCCCTGTCAAACATTCAGATGAGGCAGCCGACCCTAAGCCAGCACATTTATTACAGCTTCATGAAAGACCAGAAGTAGAAGACCCAACTAAATCACGCCAAGATCCTTTACCAAAAACGTGTGTTGTTTTAAGCCACTAAGACAAAGCAAGCAATAATGTGTTAGTAGACAATCCAGCTCTAGGCAGTTCACCCTCATGGAGAATCAGTCTATGAGAATATACTTTATACTAATGGGGAATTTACAAAGACAATAAAACTGGTATCTTTGTTTTTTGTATTCAGTTGACCATAAACTACAGCCAATCACCACCATTAAAATTTGATCATTCTGTCCAAAAAATTATATCCCACTTCTTACACCTCAGACTATTCTTACTATATCTCACTGTAGTTATTTTAATTATTGCTGGAATATCTTCATGAATTCACTATAAAACTCTTTGTAGATAAGTGACCTGTCGGGGCAGTTAAAGTAGTTTTAACTTTCGGTAGTAATATTTGGATGCTCTTATTTATTTTACTTCTTGGAGTATCTACAAAAAGCCTATTTGAGTATATATTTCTATTTTTTACTTGAGTTTTCAGTATACCTTTTATCTTTAAATGGCTTCTTTCTAACACATGTTCTTGTAACATTTACTTCAAATTCCCATCTTTCAAATCAGGAAAATAATAGATCTCTCAAACACGTCAAGGGTATTAAAGATTATGCTTAAAGTACCGTGGAACTGAAAAGTGCTATTAAATTCATTTTATCGAGTCTGCTGTTATGAGCCATTATCACATCACACTTGTACACAGACTCTAGATTATCTACTGCCACCCAGAGAACAGGGAGTTCAGGCTTATTATGTGAATCACTTGGTACCTGTATCAATCAAGGTTCTTGGCTGTATATAATAGACACTCTGGCGTATTTAAATGTATGAGAGAGGTGATTAAATGGTATCAGGTGGCTCGTAAAATCTCTAGTAGGACAGAAAATAAGGCATGGGAGGTTATACAGCCAAAAATATGCAGTAACTCAACCCCCAGCACTGGAGCAAAATAGTTGTCATTAGTACTACAACTGGGCTTAGACACTGTGTACCACTGACTGTTAGACGATACCATCAATACCCTCATTGGAGAAACGGCTTATTGCAGGCACAGAACAGGGAAAGTCAAGAGAGTTTGTTGCATACAATAGTACAGAAATCAAGGAAGTGGTCATGTAACAATGGAGAACACATCACAAGGACAAAGGGAGTGGCTGGAAGAAGTTTCCAGAGGCTGAATCTGAAATAATTTAAGTATTACAATGACTGATAATAATCATAATGGATTTTAAAAAGAAAATCAACAACTCCACAGTAAGGCTACAAGGAAGGAGTAAGGAAGGTACCTCTTTGCAATGGCATATTATTTAGAGAAAGAATGATAGAATTCATAAATCACCATTCCACAACCATTGTATGAGAACTAAGTCAAATGAACAATGTATACTAAAACTACTGAGGAATTGTCTAACAAGATAACCATAGGACCCCAAAGGATCAACTGACATTATTCCTTTCAAAGGGGAAATGTTATATTGGAGAAATCTAATTTACCCTACCTTAGATGATAACACTTAGCACCTCCCAATAATGATACCATGTGCCTCTTGCTGGAAGTACAAAGAGGAAGACATGGTATCACCTATGTAGAATTTGCCAAAGATATTTACCTCTCTCTAATAGGAAAGAGAGAATGAACATCTCCAAAGATCAATGGTCATGACAGATGAATAAAGATGGAGAACAAAGGAGCCGGGAAACAGTGACAGCCACATGCAACTTGGGATCCTAGATTTGATCCTAATTTTCTTAAAGCTACCAATAATATTTTAATGGGCAATTAGATTGGATTGAACATGAAATATATATTAGATTATATAATTGTAGCAACATTATAATTCTTAGGTGAGCTTGGCCTTGGGTTGAAGGAGTCTATTTTCAGATGTGTTTCTGCATTTAGCAGTTACTGCATTTAACCATAACTAACCATGGTATCTGCAACATACTTCAGTGTCTGCCAAAAGAAAATAATGCAAAGCATGGGAGTGGAAAACAAAGATTATACAGATGCAGGAGAGCGTCAAACAATTTGTGAATGTAAATATGGGATGTATGGGAATTTAGACACTTTTACAATGCCCCAGATTTTACTTATTCCCTGATTAATTGCTTTTGCAATGAAATAAAATTTCGAAGTGGCACAAGCCATTCCTAGATGAGCAGACATTAGTCAACAGCTTTCCTCCCAGGAGGTACTTCCCAAGTGTAGGCAAGGACTGAAGATCAGATTTGCCATACGCCGAGACACTGTAGGGGGCAAAATGACTGAGAGAGACTTCTAACAGTATGTGGGCTGGCAAAACTGAATGGAATGGAGAGGAGCCTGAACATACAGCCAGTTTGCTCTATCATGCCTTTTATTGAAATCTGATGGAGTGGGAGAAGCTAGAGGAAGAAAAGTTGGTAGACTGAAACCTATCTGTTGCATAATTACTTTTAAGTGGAGTAAAGACGCTAATGAAATGACAAAGATAAAAATTCAGTTGGATAAAAAATTCAATTGCCAATCCTTGATTGTTTATTAAAAAATAAGACTTAGGAGCCAAAGAGATAGCTGAAGCAGCCAAGTGCATAATTTAAGTGCAGGAGATCTAAGTTTGATATCTAGCACCGCACAGTACCCTGAGAACTGCCAAGTGTGAACCCCCAAACAAAAAATGACAATAACAAAAAAAGACAAATCTTAAAAAATTGCACAGAAAAATGAAAAATTAAGACATAGGAAAGATATACTAGAAGGAAAGTTCTTTGAATCAATTAATATCACACAAAGTAGCCTTGAAGGGAAAAAGGAAGAAGATAAAGAGGATGATATGCACTAGTGAAAGTATTGGCTTAACAGAAGGCAATAATGATCCTGCATGTAAATGTACCCCTGACAATATAACTTCAAAATGTCTAAAGGAAAACTTGACAGAAGTAAAAGTACAAACATACCAATAATCTTACTGACACAAGTTTAAAGGTTTTTTGTTGTTGTTAATTGTTCTCTCATTAGAAACAAGAAGAGCAAAATCAGGGGTCTGAGAAATAGTATAGAAAATTTAAGCACTTTCCGGTCCATCCTTCACGCCCTACCGAGGTCACCAGTTGCCCCCCGCGAGCGGCTCTCCAGCACGGCCACGGCCCCAGAAGCACAAGGACTTAATGCAGAACCCGGCAGCTTGGAGCAGAAAAGTGAATGGACTATGCGTTAATCCAGGCCACCAGGTCTGTCCAGAGGGGAAAGGGTGTTGCCCCAGTCGCCTTCTCCTCTCTGGAAAGAAAGATGGCGGCCACATGGGAGCCTTGTGGACAGCAGGTATGAGCCGGGGTACTGGGGGCGACTAAAACCTCATGGGAAGGGGGGCGTTTCGGTCTGCCCTTCACGCCCTACCGAGGCCACCAGTTGCCCCCACTAGCGGCTCTCCAGCACGGCCACGTCTCCAGTGCACAGAAACAAATTTCTTAACTATCTGACTTTCAGTAGAAATACTTCCAGGGTCAATAAGTAAAATAGCAGAAATCCAAAACCAACATTTAATTCTTGAACCCAGCTGTAGAAAGCAAATCACTTCACAATGCTTTTTCAGCATGTCTGATTTGGGGGGGGGGGGTAAACTCTAAATAATAGTGGTGAATCTTTTATTGAAACAATGAATCTAATCAAAGCAGATAGAGTGTTAACTAGAATTCATCTGCCCCACAGGGACTGGGAGGGGTGGGGGTGGGGTTTTATTGGGGTTCTTCATGGTAAAAAATAAGTTTTGGTAAAGGGAAATGTGTTTGATATTTGCATGACTGAGACCTAAACCTGAAAGCTTTGTAACCTTTCCCACGGTGATTCAATAAATAAATAAAAAAAAGAAAATTTAAGCACTTGTTTTGTATGATACTGACCCTGGTTTCATCGCTGACACGACACATGATCTCTTGAGTACCACCAGGAGTGACCCCTGAACTTAGAATCAGGAGTATACCTGAACATTGCCAAAATGGACCCTCCCTTCCTCCCACCAAAATAAAACAGGAAAATTCAGTAAAGATATAGATACTGTTAACCAAAATGAATTAATTGACATTTGTATAACATCATCTTCAGAAATATCACAGAACTTTAACCCAAGTCAATCAATATTCTGAGGCATAAATGTATTTCAATAAAACAAGAAATGAAATCATATAGAGTAAGTTATCTGCCTAGAGTGGGTTAAACCAGAAATCAAAAACAGAAATATTCAAGGGGAAAAACAAAACCTTAGTTTTGATGAAAAGCAATTGAGTCCCTGGTGATTCTGTTATGAATCAGAAGAGGGCTGAGGTGGTTGAATGATGTGTGTGGGTTGTCATTTTTTTTGCTGCCTTCAAAATAAGAGAACAATTCCTGAGATGGGATGCATGGGCACTGTGACAAAATATGTGCCTCAGAGCAGCCTGAAACAAATAGTTTCTGAAAATAGCATCACCAGGCCACATTACGAAGAAGGATGGTGAATTTCTTATCCAATGAGAAGATAAGAGCCCTCTATATTGTGAAATACAAATGAAGAGGAATTTACTTCAAAGTTTCATGGGAGGGCAAATCTGAATTAGAGTAAAGTTGAAACAGATATACCATGAGTTGATAATGGTATAACCAAGTGATAGGGGCCGGAGTAATAATTCAGCAGGCAGGGTGCTTGCCTTACATGCAACCAACCTAAGGTCGATCACCAGCACTCCTTATGGTTTCCTGAACACTGCCAATAGTGACCCCTGAGCACCGAGCCAGAAGGAACCCCTGAGCACTGCTATTTTGCCACAAAATCGAAAGAAATACAGGAAAATGTTAAAAACAAGAAGCCAAGTGGTTGTAATATTTGGTCTGGTGCATAATTTAAATTGGTCCACATTAAAAAGTGTTTTTATTATAAAGGAAAAAAATTACAAAGGCTTAGTGTGGACAACTGGTTTAAACCATGTGGGTGATGGTTTTAAGGTGTCTCTTCAAAACTTTCCTGGAAAGAAGGTAAAAGAGAAAGGATAATTCCCATCTTACCTTTCCACATCCTGAAACAGACCCGGGAGTTTGGCTGCAGAGCAATGGAAAGACGCCAGATGGTTTTTAGTGATACTGTATGAACAGCACACTAGATGAGATGGGATTCCAGTTTATTTAGAAACTGATTCCAGGGCCAGTAGTTTTAGAAGAAGAACATAAATAACTTGTGTAGTGGAACTTAGTGTAATAATTACACTTCTAGTATATATATAAAATTTCTCCACCGTGTGCCTAATGCTTTTTCTCTTCCTGCATCTGGTGCTCTTAGTACTTAAAAGGCCAATTCTCTATTTTTAGCTTTTGTGGGTTAGAGCAATACTTCTAGGTTCAAGGGATAAAGATTGCTCATTAATAATTTGTCTAGAGGATGAGGTAATTGCAAAGCCCAAGCTATGAATATTAGCAGTGTATAGAATCTGCTGAAACTGAATATCAACTCTTGTGAGGATATACAAATCAACAGAATTATGCACAGTTATGGTGACATTGACATGATATCATTTATGAATCACGAATTGAATGAAGTATTAGGGGATGCATATGGCATGTGAACCATGCTTCAGTAAGCACAATGTTGAAGGAATTCAACAAGATCAAAATAATGTAGATTTCTCCACTTGTATTTACAAAACCAAGAGATGCATTTGGCTAAGTGGCTCTATTAAAGAAGGCTCCTATGTATTTGCTTTCCGGTCTCCTTGATAAATGCTCATACCATCTCTATTAGTAGGCTAGCCACTTTGATATTCAAATTAATATCCAATTTGGAAACTGTCTCATACCTTTCCTTAGACTCTAGGGGAAAATAGGAAGAGGAGTCAAATTCTGTCCATGGAATATTTAAATATTAGGATTCCACTAGAAAGCAAAGTCATCCATAGCCTTTGATGGCCTGATTGTCCCACACTTAACACCAGTTAGTTCGTTGGGGAGGAGAAATTGCAGCCTGGTCCTTAAAAAAGTGTTGATTAAAAAATTGTCCCAACTCTTTTTTTTTTGGCTTTTGGATCGCACCCAGAAATGCACAGGGGTTACTCCTGGTTCTGCACTCAGGAATTCCTCCTGGCGGTGCTCGGAGGACCATATGGGATGCTGGGAATTGAACCGGGGTAAGACGCATGCAAGGCAAATGCCCTACCCGTTGTACTATTGCTCCAGCTCTTGTCCCAACTCTTCTATCTGGCTGATAATAAGCTCTTTGATAATAAGGTCCTGGCACCTCTTCTTTACACCATCCGTCAGCTCTCTGTGCTTCTCTCAGTTCACAAAACATACCATCCATTTTGCCTCCTAGACACAGAAAATGCTCCCAATGCTTGTATGTCCCACATGTCCTCCTTCCAATGGACGAATGAGTCTCAGCTAATACACTTACTGGCCTAGACAGGTTAGCTCGTGCCGCAGTGCCACACTCACACCCGGTAACTCCAAAGGAGAATTGGATTCGCTTCCACGCCAAAGCCCCTACAGGCCTCGGTCACTGACTGGGCAGTTTTCTTTATGCGTTAGCTCAGGACTTCATGAACCTCCACATTTGCATTAGTTTGTGCAGTTCCCAAGTGGAGGGAAGAATTTCTGGCCTCACCATGTCCAACTGTGATTGCTCTGGCCTAGAAGGGCCACATGTCACTTGCTTTCAGAATACATTAGCTGGGCATGAGCAGGGATGAGGCATTTGTCTTGTACAAGGCTGAGCCAGGTTTGATCCCCAAGCCCGACCAGGAGTGGCTCCTGAGCACAGAGCCAGAATTAAGCCCTGAGTACCTAGAGGTGGCCCTTAAAAAATAATAAAAAAAGAAAAGGAAAGGAAAATATAGGACACTAGCAGGTTAGTCACAAGGCCAAGGCCCTCCCTGCATTACATCAAGGGAATAGAAACAAAATCTTTCTGAGTGCCAAGAGTGACAAAAGCTAGAATTAGCAATATGCTAATTTTACCACAAGGCCAATGAAAAACCTTCCTTTGCCCTCCAAACAGATGGAACTGGTTTGTGGAGGAGTTTCCATTTGTTTGCTTGGTTTTTGCCCAATTCCTGCATCCCCTTCCCCACTAGAGAGTGAATCCTTAAAAACATTAGCCTCAAAGCCAATTTAAAACTTTGTTACTCTACCCCCCAGGCCAGGCATGGAGCACAGAATGTGCCTAGCCTTTTTTTCCAAGGTCCCTGTCCATGGGCTTCTTGGTGGGTTAGGGCAGAGGAAATCAGCAGTCATTTTTGAGGACCAATTTCATGGCCATTCCTCTCCTTTCATTGTCTCTGTTTCTGTGACTAACGCTGGCCTGCCAACCTCAAACACCTGAGGAGCAGGCCTCCATACCTGAGGACTATTTGCAGACACATATATATGTAGATATGTTACATATAATGCTCATTGTCACTGATTATCAGAAAATATGCCAATTAAAGCCATAATGAAATACCACCTCCCACCCGTGACAGTGCTTTACTTCAAAAAGAGCAAGTTTTAGAGAGAGAAAGGAGAAAAAAGAAACCCCAGGTACACTGTTGATGGGAATGTAAATTGGTGCAGCCATTTTGGAAAACAGTATGGTACTTCCTCAAGAAGCTCAAAGTAGAGTTCTATATGATCTAGCAATTCCACTGCTGGCTCTCTCTCTGGAGAACGTGATGACATTAACACAAAAAGTTCTATCCATCTCAATGTTTGTAGCAGTGTAATATTCAATAGCTAAACTACAGAAGCAACCAAAATGCCCATCAATAGAGGGCTGGATAAAAAAAGGTGGTATATTTATGCAACGGGAATGAGCAGGCTAGATGTAGACTTAGATTAATGTCACGAGCACTCGGAAAGTTGCCAAGTGGTCCCCCCTGGGACTCAAGTTTTCCTCTAAACTTGTCCATGATTTGAGGAGGTGGTTGCTGGCTGACCTGCAGAAATGGGCTCTTAAAAGAATCTGTTTCACACTTCTGGTAAATAACTGCCATTCTCTTCCCATCCACTCCTCTTCAGAGTGAGAATTTGAGCTGACATTTCATGTAGCCTTCATTTCCCTCTCAGCATTGCCTTGACTTCTGTTTTGTTAAAATAAAAAAAAGTCTTCACATATCTCCACGAAGTACTTTGTCCCACCACCCTGCGAAGTTTCTCTTGTGCCCCATGTCCCTCCCAGTCGCAAGGCAGTTACCAAAGAGGAAAAGAAGGGACAGTTGTTCTACAAGTCCGGCTTAATGCTGTGAAGGAATTATTAGCTGTTGCCTCTCAAGCTCTCAACAATAATTTTATGAGTGCAGGCCTCCCTGGCTAAATCTAATCTATTCCTAGAAGCATGTTAAATAGCAAATTTTCAAATAAAAGAAGCTTAGATTCTATTATTTTAAATGGAAAAATAATGTATTTCCAGCCCATCCGAAAGCCAACCAATTTTGTCAAATATCACTAAAATACTCTTAAGCCTCTCTATAGCCATCCATCAAAGATTTCTACATAATGTAAAAACATTTTAAAACATTAACTACCTAATTTTTGTGTATAGTACTCTATTACATGGCGGAGGTGGGCTTTTCAAATTTGGACACACCTCAGAATCATCTGGGGAGTTTGTTGAAGCACGAAATCCTGGGACCCAGTGTATAACACAGTGAGTTTGGGGTGTGATCCAAGAATGGGCATTTTATACAACATCCTCAGTGATGCTAATGCAGCTAGCTGGTCCAGGATGCATGGAGAAGAAGACCTCTGTTAAATTTCAGAATGTACAAACTTTATCCTTCTTTGCACTCCGTAAGTATTACTGAAATATAAACAACCTTTGTAGACATGATATATTCGTGTGCTTTAAATAGTGAAGGTGCTTTAAATAGTGAAGCTCAGATCTGGAATGATAGCACAGCTGGTAGGATGCTTGCCTTACCTCCAGCCAACCCCAGTTCAATCCCTGGCATTGCATATAGTCCTGTGAACCCTCCAGGAGTGATTCCTGAGTGCAGAGCTAAGAGTCAGCCCCGAGCAACACCAGGTATGTCCTGATAACCCAAAAATTCAATAATGTAACTAAGTCACATTTAGGAGAGAGAAATGAAATAATATGACACTACTTTCAATAAAGGGTTATTGGCCAATCACAAAGTTGCCTGAGCAGAGTCTGAGAGAAACTGTGGTAGGAGATAGAAACTTCAGGAATTGTTGGGGTTTGGTGGTGAGTGGAAGAAATGTGATAAGGCAGATACCTCACACCCTCCCTGTCCAGGCCCTAGTAGACAGTTTTCTTTGATTGGTAGGAGAGACTCCAGAAGTGGATGTGGCTTTGCAGATGGTACAACACGAGGCCAACAGGCCTCTCAAAGTGGGCATCTGTTCATACTCTCTTAGCTTGAAGTGATTCAGCTATGCATGGTATAAGAGAGCTTTTGTCATTCATTTCTATATCAATATCCTTCCTCTTGTATCATGATCATACTTGCTGTAGCAATGGTTTTATGGGTATAGTTTCTTTTTACATTTCTTTTTATTTCTCTAGTTTCTTTATATTATTTGTAGGGGCCCACAGAGTTGCTGGGAAGGGGCATGCACTTCTGGGTTTCACACATGAAATCCAGGTCTTCACACATAAAATGCATGTGCTCTACCACTAAACTCTACCCCCAGCCCTAGAATTTCTTTTGAAGGTTCAATCAAGAATGTTCATGGATGCTCTACTTCCTTTTCCTCCAAATTAATAAGGAACTTGAAGCTAAATGAGGTCTACCTTCTCAGAAGACATTTGCACTTAATATTTGGGAGCACTGATCTTCTGGAAATGAATGACACACATTTAAACAATAAACATCCATTTAGGGCAATATCTAAGACTATAATTCAATCTAAATTCTCTTACCTGCATTTATCTGCAACTTAAACAGATTTTCTGGCATTTTCTTCATAATTGAAATAGCAGGTTTTTATTCTGACAATAAATCTGGAGTAATTTTTAATTTTTTTATTGAATCACCTTGATATTGTTCCAAAGCTTTCATGATTGAGTTTCATTCATACAATGATCGAACACCCATCCCTCCACCAGTGTAGCTTTTACTAGTGTGGCTTTCCCTCCACCAGTGTCCCCAGTATCCCTCCCACCACCCCCACTCCACCCAATCACCTGCCTCTACGGCAGGCAGTTTCCTTCTTACTCTCTCTCTACTTTGGGACATTATGGTTTACAATACAAATACTGAGAGGCCATCACATGAAGTAAAATTTTTGTTGTATAGTGATAATTTTATAGTTAAAGTTCTGATAATGAAGTTTGCCTGGATGAATTGGACCTTTCCCTGTGTGACAGGCTTAGATTGGGACGCTGGATATATATTAATTGAGATAATAAAAATGGTGCTGCTCTCATAGGGAGTTATCATGCTATCATGAAGAGAATAAATTAGCAAACAAAATATAAAATGAAAATAAAATGCTTAGCACTAAAAGGTATGATAAAGACCAAGGAACCAAAAACAGGGTGCTATTTTAAAGATAATAATGTAGATAGGAGGAAGGGGAAGCTTTTCCAAGAAGGTAAAATTTTGTTTTTGTTTATGGAACATTTTGTTTTGAATTTCCTATAGAAATGTTTAAAGTGCAAAAAGTACCAAGAAGAAAACAACAACCACCCACATTTTCACCATCCAGAAATAACATCTTAGTGTTTTGGCATTGTTACTGCCAATTAAAGCTTGTAAAAGATCTGTCTGACTGCTCTGAGGAGGAGCAGTGAATTTAATGGAGAAGTCATGGTGCCCTGGTTCTGTCAAGTTATGTGACTATGGAGTACAGGAAAAATGACAGAAAGGACTTGGAGTACAACAGGGTTTGGCAATGATTGAATAAGCAGCTGAGGGAGAGGGAAGCAAATAGGATGAATCGCAAATGTTCCAAGTAATCAAGTGGGCAATGGTGATATGATCAGAGGGTTAGGAAGAGGGGGTGTAAAAGAAGCTGGAGGTAAGGGAAGGGACCAAGAGTTCATTCATTTTGAAGATATGGATGCACACAGGAGAAAAGATTCTGAATCAGAGAAGGAAGAGAGTGTTGATCTGACATGTTGCGTACAGATGCTATTTAAATCCACTGGAACAGAAAAGACCACATGGAAAGAATGTTTAGAGAGGACAAAGTGAGTGAAGTGAGGCCAGAAATGAGTCCCAAGCAAATACAACATGAAAATGATTTAGAAGAGGAGCAACTAGACTAACAGAATGGAAAAGTCTAGCCACAGGGAAGAAGGAAAATCTGATAAATTCTGTGGTAAGCAGAACAGTGGCCTTCACAGAATCATAGTCTAATCCTCGTAAAGGTATTAGCATCTGCAGAAGTATTGTCTTGAATAGATAAAGGAACTCTGCAGATAAAATTAAGATTCTGAACCTTAGGATGTTAAGAGAAGTATGGGTTACCCAGGCAAGACCAGTGCAGACACCTGGGTCCCTAAAAGGGGGGAAGAAAAGAAAGCCAGAGAGAGGTGATGATAAAAGAGAAAGGAGACAGTAAGGGGAGAGGAGAGAAATATGACCCACCATTGCTGGCTTTAGAGATGGCAGAAGGAGGTCATCAGTCAAGGATTGCAAGAAAGTTCTAAAAAAGTGGAAATACCCATCAGTTGACAAACCATGGCAAATCAAGACCCATCCCTCCACCATGGGAAACTAAATTCTGCCTTCAATATCAATGACCTCCAAGTAGTATCATCCCCTGGACTTTTGACGAAGGAAACAGCCCTGCCAACATCTTGATTTTTGCCTGATAAAACCATGCTTGTTCGGGCTGGAGCGATAGCACAGCGGTAGGGTGTTTGTCTTGTGTGCAGCCAGCCCGGCCGAACCTGGTTCGATTCCTCCACCCCTCTCGGAGAGCCTGGCAAGCTACTGAGAGTATCTCACCCATATGCCAAACACAGTAACAACAAGTCTCAAAATGGAAATGTTACTGGGCCCACTCGAGCAATCGATGAACAACGGGAGGACAGTGTTCCAGTGTTCCAGTGTTCCAAAACCATGCAGGACTCCTGACCTGCAAAACTGGAAGATGATATAGCATGTGGTTTCAAGCATCTAAGTTTGGAATAAATTGTGATAACTTTCGGTACTCAAAAACATCTGCGCTGCTTCACTTGCTTTTTGAGGCTACGTTCCTAAATAACTCTAAAGGTACTGATCTAGTAGGTATGGTAACAAGACAATTGCTCCTCTCTTTTGCATCCTAGGGTCAAACCTTACAAGGCTAATTTCCTGAACCAGACAGCATCAGAGGTTCTGGGTGATGAGTCTTCCATTATGTCAGAATGTCTCAATTAGCTAGTTGCCCAGTTCCCAGACAAGGGCACGGGGATGCCATCTGTGCGCTACCCTCAGTTAGCTGCTCTTGCCTTCCCTCATGTCCCGCCTGTCTTTAGTCCATCATCAGAGTTATGTCCACAGTGAATGTCTCTTCTGAGAGAATCAGAGAGGAATTGCTTGCCAATCAATGCAAATTTAAGGGTTTTTTTCACTCCCTGCCTAAATGTCAGGCTCTGACAATTATTCCTTCCCAATTGTTCTCCAACACAGGTTATGGCATAGATCTTGACAGCTGGAATTGACTCATCTGTTTAAACAGAGCCACAGGGACAACCTGTAGTCCTTTGTCTTAGAGAAGTGTTTAGCAGCCCAAATACACATTAAAAGCAGCTGGGAAGCTTTTTTTTTTTAAAAAAAATGATGATAATCAGGCCCTACTATTGAGCAATAGAACCATAATCCTGACATGGGGACTGGATATAGCCTCTAATTTTTCAAAACACTCTGGGTGATTCCCAGGCAGGGTGACAGAGAAGCACTGCCGTAGGGCACCTTTCCCTGCACTGCTTAGAGATGGGGAGGCACCCTTCAAGCCTGCTCATCTATTAAAGTCAGAGTCCTTCAGAGCTGAAGGACAGAGGGGACACAGTACACAATGCTTCAACTGAGACTGTGTAAGATAAGGACAGAGGTCTGAAATGCAGCCACCTTCAGCAGTTGAACTGTGATCTGTGCTCCAGGCCGACTGGGTGACTGAAAGGGAATTTAAAAGGCAGAGATGTTTCACTCTTTTTTCATAAGGTTTGTTCAGCAGGCCCATGTTTTAACTAAGCAAGAAAAGTTCATCGATTCTGCTTTCACAATGCAGCAGACAAATGTTATCAATATGTCTTAGTCAGCTTAGGCTGCTATAGCTGAATGTCATTGATTGGGTGGCTTAAAACACAGATAAATCTCACAGTTCTGGAAGTTGGGGAGTCTAAGACTAAAGGAACAGCCAATTACGTTGCTGATGAGAGCTCTTTTCTGACTTTCCAACTTTCTGTCTGTGTACACATGGCCCAGAGAGGAAGCTTTGGCAGATCTTCATCATCTTATAAGGACACTAGCTCTATCATGGGGACTGCACCCTCATGAACTCATCTAATTTTAATTATTTCTCTAGTGGATTCACCCCTAACTCCATCGCTCTGAGGTTGGGGGATTCGGCAAATGAGTTAGGGGATGGAAGGCACAAATATTCAATCTACAGCTCCTTGAGACTCTGAAAACCATTCACTATCACACAGGTAACTCCACACACCCAAATAGTGGTAATAAATCCCAATGCTGGAGTCCTTGGGTAAGCCTCAAAGGGGTGACTGTGGTAGACAGAATGTCCCCCTCAAAGATGTTCATACTCTAATCCCAGTAACCTGTGAATGTTATGTGACATGAAATGACAAAGTGGGTTTAGCAAATACAAGGTGTTAAAATAGAGAATTATCTTCGAATGTCAGGATAGGCCCAATCTAATCTCACAAGTGCTTAAAAGCAGAGAACTTTCTCCAGATTGAGGCAGAGGAGATGCTGCAGGAGAAGTCAGAGAGAAGGACAAGAAGAAATTTGTTCCATCACCAGAGTTAAGATGGAGGAGGCAACATGATGAGGGTTGCAGACAGCCCTAAGGAGCAGAAAGAGGATCCCAGGTAACACCAGGAGGGACAAGAGACCATCAACCCTATAATCACAAGGAACTGGATTCTACCAACATCTGAATAGGCATAACAGTTGGTTCTTCCTCAGAGCTCTGGTAAAGCTCTCAGCTGACACACTGGTTGTAGATCTGGGACAGAGAAAGTGAAAAGCCAAACAAAATTCCTGATCTACAGAATTATGAGCTGATAAATCTGTGTTGTTTTAAATTGTGAATACCATGGCGATCTTTCATTTTATTTTATTTTGCCTTTTTGGATCACACCCGGTGATGCACAGGGGTTACTCCTGGCTCATGCACTCAGGAATTACTCCTGGCAGTGCTCAGTGAACCATATGGGATGCTGGGAATCAAACCCAGGTCAGCCACATGCAAGGCAAACACCATACCCGCTGTGCTATCACTCCAGCCCCCATGGTGATCTTTTAAAGGCAGAAATAGGACAATGACTATAACTGCCAGTGTGCATCCTGAGCTATGCCATCATTGCTAAATATTTTTATATTTCTTTATTTTAATGTAGGAGTATTGTTATCTATTCAACCATTCATTAGGCGGATTGAATTGGGCATGAACTCCACCTTACTTTTTTTCTCCTTTTTATAAATTTATTTAATGAATCACTGTGAAAGCAGTTACAAAGCTTTCGGGTTTAGGTTTCGGTGACACGATGAAACACCCGTCCCTTCACCAGTGCCCATTTTCCACCACCCAAAACCCCAGTATACCCCCCATCCAACACCCTCCCCCTACCTATGGGACAGATAATTTCCACATTACTCTCTTTCTACTTTGATTACATTCAATATTTTAACACCAGACCCACCATTATTATTTGGGATTTTACCACAACACTCAGATCTGCCGAAAAGGCAACCATAGACAATTTGTTTTCTATTGCTGAGTATGAATAGCATACGATGTCACACGGTTGCAGTAGTGGCTGCGTGATTTTGGAATTCTGAAATTTTAAGAATTAAATATGGAGGGATTTCTGCCAAAATCTGCGGGGTTCCAAGATTTGTCCCTGAGTCTCTGGGATCATGCAGCTGTTAGGAGAGATGAAGTCATGAAATTTGCTTATAAATGGATAGACATGGAGAGTATCATGCTAAGTGAAATGAGTCAGAAAGAGAGGGACAGACATAGAAGGACTGCACTCATTTGTGGAGTATAAAACAACATAACATGAGGCTGACTCCTAAGCACAAGTAGATACACGGAACAGGAAGATTGCTCCATAGCTGGAAGCCTGCCTCATGAGCAAAGGGGAGAAGGCAGCTGGAATAGAGAAGGGGATCACTAAGAAAATAATGGCTTGAGATACTGGTCAGGATGGGAGATGTGTGCTGAAAGTAGATGAAGGACCAAAAATGATAATAACCTCTCAGTGTCTGTATTGCAAACCATAATGCCCAAAAGCAGAGAGAGAGTATGGGGAATCATGTCTGCCATGGAGGCAGGGGAGGGTGGGAAAGGGGGGTATACTGGGGATATTGGTGGTGGGGACTATGCACTGGTAGAGGGACGGGTGTTTGATCATTGTGTGATTGTAACCCAAACATAAAAGCTTGTAACTATCTCATGGTGATTCAATAAAATTTTAAAAAAGAAAAGAAAAAGAAACTCTGTTCTGAGAACATTTAGCCTGACTGCTTGCTTGCCAAAGACAGATGTGATGGTGACAGTTTAGAGAGGTTCTTTTTTAGAAAGTCCTCAAACACAAAAAGTGACACATTCATGGCTGTCACACTTCTGCCAGGCCATACATATCATGAAAATATGATGCAGAGCAATAACTGTGTGGAGGGGGGGGTGCTCAAAATGAAATGTACTAATTTGGATAAAGAGGCTTTACCATAACCAAGACAATTTTCTTATATAATAGGCTTACCTGTACAGTAGGAACTTTATTTCTTCTGGGTGTACTAGTGCACATTTGAGCACATCTACCGCTTTCAAGCTCAACTCAATTTCTGAGCAAGAAGCTTCTAGCTCCTAGCCTGGGGCTTAGGAAATGCCTGCATTGTGGAATCACAGCATGATCTTTTACAAGGCTTTGTTCAAGAGGGTATTGCATTAACTCCAACAGAAACCCACTCTACTTGCCTTATGCAGAAAATTAATGTATTGCGATAATTTATTGACTTGCTCAGAGTATGCAAAGGAAATTTGGAGAACTGACTCTGAAAATGGCCAGGAAACAGTGGAAGCCAAGTAGGTAGACACATAGCTCAGGTTACATTATAGGAAATGTCGATTAAAGAAATCACTTCTGAACCAAGAATGCTTACTCTCTACTCTGTTACGTGGAAACTGCCCACTGTGTCTGCAACTACAAAGAATCCTTGTCTACAACTACAAAAATTTCTTCCCAATTTCCTCCTCCTCCTCCTCCTTCTTCTTCTCTCCTCCTTCTCCTCCTCCTCCTGCTCCTTCTCCTCCTCCTCCTCCTTGTCCTCTCCCTCCTCCCCCTCCCCCTCTTTCCCCTCCCTCCCCCTCTCCTTCCCTCCTCCTCCTCCTCCTCTTCCTCCTCCTCCTCCTCCTCCTCCTCCTCCTCCTCCTCCTTCTTCTTCTTCTTCTTCTTCATTTTTGGGTTGCACTCAGAGGTGCTCAGAAATTCCTGGCTCTACCTACACTCAGAAATCACTCCTGGAAGCCTGGAAGCTTTGGGGAATCTTATGGGGTGCCAGGGATTAAAACCAGGGCAGCCAAATGCAAGGAAATGCCCTACCTACTGTACTATCACTCCAACCCTCTTCCGAGTTTCTATCTCCAGATCCAAAAATCCCACATAAAAGGACTTTTAGTGAGATAATATGCAAATAAATGCACCATGGGTTAAGAAAGGAACATATTTTAATTTTCTTCAAAGGAGGCAGAACTGATCTCTCCTCCAAGACCTAAACTTGTGAGCCATTCCCCAAGTGTGGAAAAGGGGAAAGTGAACAAAACGTCCACTTTTTGGACTGCCCAGCATCTCTGAAGATGATCCTTCTCATCCTTCTAAAAATGTAGCATATCCTGGCCCCCCACGAGCAGCTCTCCAGCACGGCCATGGCTCCAGAGGCACAAGGACTTAATGCAGAGCCCGGCAGCTTGCGGCAGAAAAGTGAATGGACTATGCCTTTATCCATGGTACCATGCTTCCCCGGGAGGGAAGGGGTGTCGCTCCCTTCCGCCTCTTTTGCCCTGGGCAGCAAGATGGTGGCCACCTCAGAGCTTTCTGGAAAGCCAGGTATGAGCCGGCGGTGACGGGGCAACTGCAACCTCATGGGAGGGGTGCGTTCCAGGCTCTTCCTTCACGCCCTACCGAGGTCACGAGTTGCCCCCCACAAGTGGCTCTCCGGCACGGCCATGGCCCCAGAGCCACAGAAACCAATCTCATGAGGTTTTAGTCGCCCCCACACTCCTGGCTCATACCTGCTGTTCACAAGGCTCCCATGTGGCCGCCATCTTTCTTTCCAGAGAGGAGAGGGCGAATGGGGCAACACCCTTTCCCCTCCAGCAGACTTGATGGGTTGGATCAACGCATAGTCCGTTCACTTTTCTGCTCCAAGCTGCTGGGTTCTGCATTAAGTCCTTGTGCTTCTGGGGCCGTGGCCGTGCTGGAGAGCCGCTCGTGAGGGGTGACTGGTGACCTCGGTAGGGCGTGAAGGACGGACTGGAACGCCCCCCTTCCCATGAGGTTTTAGTTGCCCCCACACCCCCGGCTCATACCTGCTGTCCACAAGGCTCCCATGCGGCCGCCATCCTTCTTTCCAGAGAAGAGAGGGCGAATGGGGCAACACCCTTTCCCCTCCGGCAGACTTGATGGCCTGGATTAACGCATAGTCCTTTCACTTTTCTGCTCCAAGCTGCTGGGTTCTGCATTAAGTCCTTGTGCTTCTGGGACTGTGGCCGTGCTGGGGAGCCGCTCGTGGGGGGCAACTGGTGACCTCGGTAGGGCGTGAAGGACGGACCAGAACGCCCCTCTTCCCATGAGGTTTTAGTCGCCCCCACACCCCCGGCTCATACCTGCTGTCCACAAGGCTCCCATGTGGCCGCCATCTTTCTTTCCAGAGGGAGGAGGGCGGAAGGGAGCAACACCCTTTCCCCTCTGGGCAGAAATGATTGCCTGGATTAACGCATAGTCCTTTCACTTTTCTGCTCCAAGCTGCTGGGTTCTGCATTAAGCCCTTGTGCTTCTGGGGCTGTGGCCGTGCTGGAGAGCCGCTCGTGGGGGGCAACTGGTGACCTCGGTAGGGCGTGAAGGACGGACCGGAACGCCCCCCTTCCCGGTCCGTCCTTCACGCCCTACCAAGGTCACCAGTTGCCCCCCACGAACGGCTCTCCAGCACGGCCACAGCCCCAGAAGCACAAGGGCTTAATGCAGAACCCAGCAGCTTGGAGCAGAAAAGTGAAAGGACTATGCGTTAATCCAGGCAATCATTTCTGCCCAGAGGGGAAAGGGTGTTGCTCCCTTCCGCCCTCCTCCCTCTGGAAAGAAAGATGGCGGCCACATGGGGGCCTTGTGGACAGCAGATATGAGCCGGGGGTGTGGGGGCGACTAAAACCTCATGGGAAGAGGGGCGTTCTGGTCCGTCCTTCACGCCCTACCGAGGTCACCAGTTGCCCCCCGCGAGCGGCTCTCCGGCACGGCCACGGCCCCAGAAGCACAAGGACTTAATGCAGAACCCAGCAGCTTGGAGCAGAAAAGTGAACGGACTCTGCATTGATCCAGGCCATCAAGTCTGCCGGAGGGGAAAGGGTGTTGCCCCATTCGCCCTCTCCTCTTTGGAAATAAAGATGGCGGCCACATGGGAGCCTTGTGGACAGCAGGTATGAGCCGGGAGTGTGGGGGCGACTAAAACCTCATGGGAAGGGGGGCGTTTCGGTCCGCCCTTCACGCCCTACCGAGGCCACCGGTTGCCCCCCGCGAGCGGCTCTCCAGCACGGCCAGGACTCCAGAACACAGAAACCAATTTCTTAACTATCTGACTTTCAGTAGAAATACTTCCAGGGTCAATAGGTAAAAGAGCAGAAATCCAAAACCAACATTTAATTCTTGAACCCAGCCGTAGAAAGCAAATCACTTCACAATGCTTTTTCAGCATGTCTGATTTGGGGGGGGGGTAAACTCTAAATAATAGTGGTGAATCTTTTATTGAAACAATGAATCTAATCAAAGCAGATAGAGTGTTAACTAGAATTCATCTGCTTCACAGGGACGGGGAGGGGTGGGGGGTGGGGTTTTATTGGGGTTTTTCATGGTAAAAAATAAGTATTGGTAAAGGGAAATGTGTTTGATATTTGCATGACTGAGACATAAACCTGAAAGCTTTGTAACCTTTCCCACAGTGATTCAATAAATAAATAAAAAAAAAAAAAAAAAAAAAAAAAAAAAAAAAAAAAAAAAAAAAAAAAGAAACCAATCTCGTAATTATCTGGCTCTTGGCAGAAATTCCTCCAGACTTAATAAGTAAAATATCCAGAAATTGAAAATCACGCGGACATCATATGGTTCTCATAACCAGCTGTAGAAAACAAATTATTTCATAATGCCTTTTCAGCAGTTCTGATTGTTGGGTGTAAACTCTAAACAATAATGGTGCATCTTTTGTTTAAATAATGAATGTAATCAAAGTAGATAGAGAGTTAAGTAGAATTCATCTTCCTCACACATATTGCAAGGGGCTTGAGGGGTGTATGTTGGGGTTCTTGGTGGTGAAAAATAAGTACTGGTGAAGGGAAAGGTGTTTGATCATTGCATGACCGAGACTGAAACCTGAAAGCTTTGTAACTTTTCCCACAGTGATTCAATAAATAAATAAATAAATAAATAGGAAAAAAATAAAATAAAAATGTAGCATATCCTAGTTCTTTTTTTAAGACAGAACAATTAATTCAGTTTTGAAAATGTGTAAAATCATTTTGCAAGCTAGAAGTAAGCCTATCTTAATCTAGCAGAGGGCAAACATCGTTGGCGAGTGCCATACTCAATGCCACATGTTGGGAAGTTTGTTATGTCCTATAAAAAAGCTTTTTTTTTTGCTTTTTGGGTCACACCCAGCAATGCACAGGGGGTCACTACTGGCTCTGCACTCAGGAATAACCCCTGGCGGTGCTCAGGGGACCATATGGGATGCTGGGAATCGAACCTGGTTTGGTCGCCTGCAAGGCAAATGCCCTACCTGCTGTGCTATCACTCCAGCCCCTAAAGAAGCTTTTTAAGTGCTTTTTGCAAAACTGGCTTCAAGGCTATGAAATCACTAAGTTGTTGCCTGTCCATGAAGTTCTGTCTCATTCCTTCAAATGTGAATGATAATCTAGCTGGATAGAGTATTCTTGATGAGCTGCTCATTTTGTTAAGTTTTTGTACTCTATCCCTCCATTGTCTTCTGCCTCACAGTGTCTCATTGGATAGATAAAATGTACATATTATGGGCTTTTCTTTCTTTCTTTCTTTCTTTCTTTCTTTCTTTCTTTCTTTCTTTCTTTCATCTTTCTGCTCTCAATATTCTGTCTCTGTCTTTGGATTTTGTCATTCTGAACACAATGTGTCTTGAGTTTTCATAGTTGAGTCTATTTTCACCAGAACCCTTTGGGTCTCTTGGACCTCAGTGTCTGTATTCCTCAACTCTGTGAAATTTTTATAGATAGTTTCTTTATCTAATGTTTCTTCATCAAAATCGCCTTCCTGATCTTTAAGGACTCTGATGATTCTTGTATTGTTCCTCTTGAATTCATCCCATAGTGTGCTGTTCACTTCATTTCAGACTCTTTTCCACCTAGTGTTGTTTCCTAGCAGTTTCCTCTTTCTCATCTTGGAGTTCCTTGATCTTTTGCTCAGTTCCTGTTATGCTGCTACTCAGAGATTCTATTCAGTGTTTTTTTATCACCTACTGTGCTCTTCATATATAAGTAAAGTAAAGTAAAGGGCTAGAGCGATAGCACAGCGGTAGGGCGTTTGCCTTGCACACAGCCAAAATGGCCAACCCGAGTTCGATTCCTCCGCCCCTCTCGGAGTGCCCGGCAAGCTACTGAGAGTATCTTGCCCGCACGGCAGAGCCTGGCAAGCTCCCCATGACGTATTCGATATGCCAAACACAGTAACAACAAAGTCTCCAATGGAGACGTTACTGGGCCCGCTCGAGCAAATTGATGAACAATGGGAGGGCCTTTACTTACTTACTTACTTACTTACTTTACTTCTCTTTTTCTCTTTCTTTGGGCTGGAGCGATAGCACAGCGGTAGGGCATTTGCCTTGCATGCAGCCAAAATGGCCAACCCGAGTTCGATTCCTCCGCCCCTCTCGGAGAGCCCGGCAAGCTACCGAGAGTATCTCGCCTCCACGGCAGAGCCTGGCAAGCTCCCCGTGACGTATTCGATATGCCAGACACAGTAACAACAAAGTCTCCAATGGAGACATTACTGGGCCCGCTCGAGCAAATCGATGAACAACGAGAGAGCCTTTACTTTACTTTTACTAATTGTAGTCATTTTCTCATTTCAACTCATACTTTCTTTTACTTTGATGAACATCTGTGCCATCCTTTCTTTGCGCTCATTGAACATTCTCATTATGGTGTCATTGCCTGAATTTACTGAGATGGTTGCTGCTTTTTGTGCCTTTGGTGATATTGTTTTTAGTCATTGAATTTGGTTGGCTTCTACATATATCTCCATTTGTTTTCTAGTACTCTTGCTGTGCTGAGGGTAAGTCTTTGTAGTTAGACTTACTGAAAAGTGCTGAGGATCAGACTGGGGGTTGCTCTCTTCCATCTTTGACCACTGATAGGCCCACACCACAAACTGAATGAGAGGAAGTCATAATGTGAGCAGTGAGTAATTTGTAGTTTGTGGTGTGGGCCTATTAATATGGCACAGGCCAGGTGCAAAGGCTACTGGGACCTAGCCAAACTAGCAGGTTCTGCCCCCGATTCTGGATTAGGTTCAGTGATGTCAGCTAAAGGGAAGCCTCACCTGGAATGGCAGAGCAGCAAGCAGGAGTGTAAGAACTATTCATACAGGGACCAGAGCAATAGTGGGTAGGGTGTTTGCCTTGCACGCGGCTGACCCGGATTCAATGCCGGCATCCCATATGGTTCCCCAAGCACTGCCAGGAGTAATTCTTGAGTGCAGAGCCAGGAGTAACCCCTGAGCATTACTGGGTGTGACCCAAAGAGAAAAAAAAAGAACTGTTCATATAAAGCAGGTTGGCGTGAAGATTGCTGGATCGTAGCTGGAAGGAAAAAACATACCTATTTTTGGTTTCTCTGCTGATTATTTATGTTTCAGTCCACATCAAGTGGTGCTCAGGATATACTCCTACTTTACACTCAGGGATCACTCCTGGCAAGACTTGGGGACCATATGTGATTCTGGGGATTGAACACGGATCGTTCAGGGGTAAGTCAAGCACTCTACCCACTTTACCATCTCTCTAGCCCAGAACATAGCCTATTTCTAATTAAATTAAATAGCCCACCATGTCATCAGTTATTTCTTTGAGCTGGACCCTGGAACCTCAGGGAACCTGCTTGCTCTGTGTCATAATGCCTGCACATTTAATGCCCGTTGGGAGGAGGTCAAGGAAGAAGAAAGAAAGGAAAATTACTGAAAATAGAAAGGTGTTTATTGCAGGCATGAGACGGGGGGGGCTAGAAGAGGCTCTGGCCCTTCTTTCCACTAAGGTATCTCTGACCACTATCCTCCATTCCTCTCTGCATTGGTCAGGAACCTTCAATGCCACCTAGGTGGCTAGAGAGTTGATTGCATCCAGGGGCAACTCACAATACATTTTCGAGTGTAAACGATGTTTCACACAACTTTCAACTGATAACCAGTTCAAAAATCTGTTAAAAATGTATAAATTTCACATAGCCAATTGATTGTTGGTTTTATCTGTGGTTGAAGTCAACCATGATTTGATTAAACTTGACTACAAATAAAGGCTTGATTACTATTTACTGTGGCCAAGAAGTTACTAAACTAGCAAGTATAGTTCTAACATGGACATTGGATAATAATTTTGTTTGTATGCGCAAGATGAAAGTCTTAACAAAATAAAGATATATAACAGAACTTCACTGATATGAATAACTGCTTTACTAAATCAATAAAGTTCCAAATAATAAAAGCATATTTCCTCTAAGTTTTATGCTATGCATGGTGCCATAGCCACAGATACAACTTTGTTTTGTCCATTTTATTATAATTGAGGTAATATGGTGTGACGGTGAGTACATTTCTACTTATGGTGAATAGAGCTACTGCCCATCCACCATCACTGATGTGCCCAAGACTTTCCACCACTGTCATGCTGTCACTTCTAGTCACCTCTTCCTCCTTCCCCACTGTTGGAGTACAAGGAGCTTAGGTTTATCAGGTTGCACCCATCACAGTGCTCCCAAGTCATTCCCATTACTTTGTTTGTCTGTAACTACTTCTTTGTGCTCTCTTCCCCAACCAATATGTAAGGTCTCATCCTTCTTAAACACTGAAGCTGTACTGTAAGTTAATATTGCCTTTCTTCTCTCCTTATGTCTTTTGAATAGGTTACTTTAATACAATGGCCTTTTTGTATAGATGCAGGAAGACAATTAATATTATGCTTTATAACTTAGGACTTAATTGGCTTTGAATATTATTCACTCCCGGGCATCTGCTTTCTCAACTTAAGCCTCAGTTGCCTTCACTTCCTAGCAACCCAAGGGCAGGGTCCCGACGTGGGACTGGATGGAACGAGGGCAAGCCAGTAAGTTATGTGCTACCTGGCATCGCGATGGGCCAGGCCAAGGTGCCACAATTCTTAACTATAGGTTGAGTTTGATCATAGGCAAATGCTGTCATGATCCAAAAGTAATGACGAGACTAGGACCCTGCTGCTAGGAATACGAAAGGTATCTCACCTGAGCACTGCAGTCTGAGATCGAGATGGTCCTAGGAGAGCAATTCTATAAGCTCAGAGTATTTCTCACTGTGTCCATACAAAATGATTTATATTATGTATGCTTATATGTTGGTCGGACAAGGAGAGGAGAAAGGCAATATTAACTTACAGTACAGCTTCAGTGTCTAAGAAGGATGAGACCTTACAAATTGGTTGGGGAAGAGAGCACAAAGAAGTAGTTACAGACAAACAAAGTAATAGGAATGACTCGGGAGCACTGTGATGGGTGCAACCTGATAAACCTAAGCTCCTTGTACTCCAACACCCCACCACCCCTGCTTGATAACATCCTGTGATCGAAGTCCAAGGGGATGTTATCAGACATTCCCTTGCTTTGTTTCTCTATATACCACTTTGGTGTGAGATCATCAGGTATTTGTTCCTTTCCTTTCACTTATTTTGCTTTCCATAATCTCCCTTAACCTCTATTCAAGCAAGATACAACATAGTTTTGTTTTGTTTTGTTTTTGTTTTGCTTTTTGGGTCACACCTGGCGATGCACAAGGGTTACTCCTGGCTCTGCACTCAGGAATTACCCCGAACCGTGCTCAGGATGTGTAAACTCAAAAAAGACCGCAGTGGTCTATCTCTCCCGCCACCCGAATTCAGTAGTCTCACGCCGGTTCCCCCACCCCAGGGAGGTCAGTGGGGATGGGCAGGTGAAGGAAGGAAACGAGGGCCAGGCTGGTTGGTCTTAGTTGCAGTTTATTCCAATCCTCTCTCCATCCACTCCTGTCTCTCCTGTGCCTCCCTTGCCCATTCTTACAGTCTCGTTATATCCCCCAGCATGAGGGGTTGGGGTAACAAATCCACATAGGTGTGGTCAAAATCAATAGGGGTAGAGTTCTTTCTCTCGGGGAAAGCCACTTCTAGGACAGATTCTCATTATCAGATTGACCCACCCTAGAGCGGAATCCCCTGGGTGTGTTTCTTCTCTCCTTGTCCAACAAACATAAAAGCATACATAATATAAATCATTTTGTATGAATACAGTAAGAAATACCTTAAACTTATAGAATGTCTCTCCTAAGGCCATCTCAATCTCAGACGACAGTGCTCAGGCCAGATAGTCTTTCCTATCCCTAGCAGGGTCCTAGTCTCATTGTTACTTTTGGATCATGACAGCATTTGTCTATGATCAAACTCTTTTTTTTTATGATCAAACTCTTAACTTACAGTTAAGAGTCGGGGCACTTTGGCCTGGCCCATTTCGATGCCAGGGTAGCTCACGTCTTGCCATGGGTCCATTCAGTTCCTCATCGGGACCCTGCTTTTGGGGTGCTAGAAACCAAGGGCAACTGAGGCTTAAATTGAGAAAACAGATTCCTGGGAGTGAATAATATTCAAAGCCAATTAAATCCTAAGTTACAAAGCATAATATTAACAGTCTTCCTGTATCTAATACAAAAAGGACATTGCTTTAAAGTAAGCTATTCAAAAGACATTAGGAGAGGAGAAAGGCAATATTGACTTACAATACAATTTCAGTGTCCTAGAAATATCTGACCTTACAAATGAACAGATACTGGTAAAGGTAAAGGTAAAGGTAAAGGCCCTCCCGTTGATCATCGATTTGCTCGAGCGGGCCCAGTAACGTCTCCATTGGAGACTTTGTTGTTACTGTGTTTGGCATATCGAATACGTCACGGGGAGCTTGCCAGGCTCTGCCGTGCGGGGGAGATACTCTCGGTAGCTTGCCGGGCTCTCCGAGAGGGGCGGAGGAATCGAACTCGGGTCGGCCATGTTGGCCGCGTGCAAGGCAAACTCCCTACCCGCTGTGCTATCGCTCCAACAGATACTGATTAAGGGAAAAGCTGATTAACTGGGTGGGGAGGAGAGCATAGGGAAGAGTTTACAGATAAACACAATGGAATGGAAGTGCCTCAGGACCAATGTAATAATCCTGAGTTCCTTGTGGCAAGGGGGAAAGGGCAAACCAATGTTAAGCCTAAAATATTTGGAGCTATATTCCAACACAGGGGACCATATGGGATGCTGGGAATCGAACCCAGGTTGGCCGCATACAAGGCAAACACCCTATCCACTGTGCTATTGCTCCAGCCCCACAACATAGTTTTAAATTTAATCTTCATTATTAACAATTCTTCAATGTCTTTCAATAAGTCTAGACTAGAGGGCCCTAAACTTATTTGGCCTACTAATTCCATTTAAGAAAATAAAATCAGGGGCTGGAGAGATAATACAGTGGTAGGGCATTTGTCTTAAACACAGCCAGTCTGGGTTGGATCCCTGGTACCCCATATGGTCCCCCAAGCCATGCCATGAGTTATCTCTGAGCACAAAGACCGGGAGTGTGGCACCCAAACAAAACCAAAATCATTTTCTGCCCCCGTGGGTAAATCTACCTTCTATAAGTGAACAAAGGGGCCTCCCTCAATTGCATCCAAGGTCACTATTGCTCCTCTGGATCATTATAGTGCCCCATGAGGGGGTAATAATGTTTGCTTTGGGAAACACTGTTGTAGAGTCAACAAAATACTGTATTGTTACTTGATCCACTTTAAAATATACAGACAAGCTTCTAGTTAACGAACTTTACATCTTTCTTCTTTCTCATTGAACTTGAATTACTACACTATATCCCATAGGATTTTATGCTAATAATTATTATATCATTTTATGTTTATTTTGTACTCTATTTCACTCAGTTAAGTATACATATATATATATCAAGTAATATTTAAACAATTTTGTCACTAATTGTTAGAAATATTCTTTTGTAGAAGGATAAACACAAAATGGTATCACTTATATGTGGTATTTAGAATAACTGGAGGAGGGAATGTGGTGGTTTAAATTGAGGGTGCCTAGATGACCCTCAGCCCCAGAGTATAGGGAAGAGAAGGAAAGACATAGAGTGGAGGGAGAGAGAGAGAAAAGACAGAGGAAAAGCAGTGGGGGAGGCAGGGGTCAAGGGGATTCAGTACATAGGTGCTATTAAGGAATGATAGAGCTAAATATCCAAACCACAGAGTCAACAACACTGAAATCATAGGTCAGGAGTGAAGGGAACCCAGAAACACTGGTGAAGGCAAGCTGACGCTGGTGGTGGGATTGATGCTGGAACATTGTATGTCTAAAACTCAATTATGAATAACTTTGTAAATTACTGCTTTAATAAAATAAAACATTTTTAAAAACAACATTCTTCTAGAATGGGGATGCGCTTCAATGGTAATGTGTATGCCTTGTATATATGTGAGCCCAGGTTAAATTCTGGCAATACACTCTTGCACGCAGACACACAAAAATAGTGAGTTCGTGTGTGTCCATATGGGTGTATTCTTCAGAACTAAGTTATCATTATAGGAGCTAGAGAGAGAACTCAAAAAACTGAGTATGTCCAAACCCATCAGAAAATAGGGTGATGAAATGAACAGAAACGTTCTCAAAGAAGAAATCCGAATGGCTAAAAGGCACATGAGAAAATGCTTTACATCATTAATCATCAGGGAGATGCAGAGCAAAAAAACAATGAGATATCATCTCACACCACAGAGACTGGCCCACATCCAAAAGAACAAAGGCAACCGGTGTTGGCGTGGATGTGGTGGCAAGAAAGGGACTCTCCTTCACAGCTGGTAGAAATGCCTACTAGTTCAGCCCTTTTGGAAAACAGTATGGATGATTCTCAAAAATTAGAAATTGAGCTCCCATTTGATCCAGCAATACCACTCCTGGGAAATATCCTGGAGAGGCAAAAAAGTATAGCCGAAATTACATCTGCACTTCTATGTTCATTGCTGCACTGTTCACAATAGCCCAAATCTGGAAAAACCCGAGTGCCCCAGAAAAGATGACTGGTTAAAGAAACTTTGGTACATCTATACAATGGAGTACTATGCAGCTGTTAGAAAAGATGAAGTCATGAAATTTACATACAAGTGGTACTACATGCAAAGTATCATGATAAGTGAAATGAGTCAGAGAGGGACAGACATAGAAATATTGCATTCATCTGGGGAATATAAAGTAACAAAATAGGAGACTAACATCCAAGCATAGTCAAGATAAGTACCAGGAGGTTCACTTCATGGCTTGAAGGCCAGCCGCACAAGCTAGGGAAAAGGGAAGCTCAGATAGAGAAGGGAACACCAAGTCAAGGGTGTTATGAGGATCCTCCCAGGATGAGAGATGCATGATGAAAGTAGACTATGGATCGAACAAGATTGGCACTCAATGCCTCTTTTGCAAACATCAGCACCCAAAAGGAGAGAGAGAACAAAAGAGAATGCACTACCACCGAGGCAGGATGGGATGAGGGGATGGGGGGGGGGGCGGTAATGGGAGGGATACTGGGATCAGTGGTGGTGGAGAATGGGCACTGGTGGAGGGATGGTACTCGATGATTGTATAACTGAAACCCAAGCACAAAAACTTGTAATGTCCACAACTGCACCTCATGGTGTTTCACTAATAAAAATTTTTAAAAAAGAAAAAAAACTGAGTCAGTGCTTTGCATGTGAGAGGCTAGAGTTTGAGCCCCAGCATCACATGGTCCTTCATGCACAGAGCCAAAGTATCTCCTGAACACCACCACCTATGGCCCCCAAGTCACAAAAAAGTATCATTACAGTTATTTGTTTACAATTGACACAAGCTTTAGAGATACAAATAGACATTAAACATAAAAAAGAACATTGAAATTGTTTTTATGAGTAAATTAAGTGGAAATGACTTTTTAATTATTTCATATGCTCATTGATGAATGTAACTTCTTGCTCACATGGTAAGTAACAAATCATTCATGTTTTTCCATAGTTACAGATGTTAGAACTCTTACTCCCAGAAATAAATAACTTAAGACTGGAGGAGTTTTGCTGATGTCACTCAATTTGTTGAGCTGTTGCCAAGTATTACTAACTGTTACATAGTCATCTATTGACAAAAATGACTTTGATAGTATATCAGTTCCCATATCATATGTTTTCTATTTTGTTAAAAGCAAACAATAAGAACTATACGAGAGACCAATTATCATCTGCTCTTTGCATCACTGACTTTCTCCAGTTTCAAAGTATGGTAAAAAGATACCATTGTAACTTACCACAAAACTGTTCATTTTATTTGCTTTTTTATGCAACAGGCATCTTCTGGAACATTTATGCTTACTGTTCGTCACTATACTATTTATATTATCTCATTCTTTCATTCAATGTTCATCAAAAGCTTGGAACTTGGGGCTGGAGAAATAGCACAGCGGGTAGGGCGTTTGCCTTGCATGCAGCCGACCCAGGTTCGATTCCCAGTATCCCATATGGTCCCCTGAGCACCGCCAGGAGTAACTCCTGAGTGCAAAGCCAGGAGTAACCCCTGTGCATCGCCAGGTGTGACCCAGAAAGGAAAAAAAAAGCTTGGAACTTAAACTTTGGCTCATTCAAGTTGTGGGAAATGTCTTCCTTATCATCTGCCTGGGAAAAACCTTGTTAAATTAATTGGTCGAATCAGACTTGCTTCCTTTCTGCATGTGACATAGCCTGTTGACTGGGGCTTCACAGCATGTTCTCAGGTCTCCTATCTTCTTAAGGGTGGAAAGCTTCCCAGAAGCCAGAAGCAAAAAATGCCCACTCCATTAAAGGTTATAATTAGAACTGGCACAGAATCAGTTTCATTCTTTTCTATTGATCAAATCAGTAGAGTAGTAATAGGACCAGTCTAGATTCTAGAAGGAAGAGAAATAGTGTCTACCTCTTACTGAAAGTCATATCACCATAATTTAGAAAACAATTAGAATAGAAGATACTGTTGGAGTCAACTTTGTAAAGTATATTATTTCATAGACATTGTACAAGAATATAATCCATTATTCCTCCAGAACCCAGAGTCCAGTAGGCCTTACCAGGTGGTAGACTCCTGTTCACCCTCCCTTTATCCTTTGACCAATATGACTAATGAGCCACTTCATGTTATTTCCACAGTCCTCAGAAATTAGTGTTGTCTTAAAGCCAGTGACCCACTTAATCCCCAACACTGTAAATAGTTCCCTTTTTTCAGTTTATGTTTACAATAATAAATGATGGGATCTCTCTGATGACAGCTGACAGGTACGTTCAGGAGGTACTGGGAAAGGCTCTGCAAGATCCTATCTTCATTCCAAGAATTTTGATCTAGAAACTGGTGTCTTAGGTATTAGAATTAGGTGCGATGCCTCCAGTTAACTTTATTTTTTGGCATATGTTTAATTTCTGTCAACCAGCTTTGGAGTCCTGTTGCTGCTGTGAAAGTCAAATACGGTGTTAATGGGCTATGCAGTAATTTCAGACCTGTGAGTTCCATAGATCTTCCACTTCTACCAAAGATCTCTGTGACTCATATCTTCTGACTTTCATGCTGGTAGTCATGATCAAATCACTGAAGAAACTTAGTAACCCCAGCCTTTATCATCTTGAGATATTTTTTTAGCACATTGACATCACGAATCTCACTTCCATACAATCTCCCCTGTCAGTAAAAGTACTCTACTCACCTCTACTCACCGATTTATTTCTCAAGGTGAAGGAACTGCTTTTTGGGTGTTATTGTGACATTGTTAGTGGAAACAAGTCTATGACTCAACTCAGATCCAGGACTAAGTCCTGAGTACCACAAGTTATGTTCTCAAAAATACCCCCAAATAAAATGTCAATAAATAAATAAATAAATAAACAGAGTGACCCACAAACGAGCGCAGGTTTTCATAAAACAATCAAGTAAAGTCTTAGAAGGATGTTGAGTCATTTGAGCTCGGCTACTGGATCTAAAATGTCTAGTAAGTGGACCCATATTGATTGGGTCAGCCCAATATAAAATTAGGTTTTTTATTTTGGATTCTGGCACCCTTATTTCCCATATACATTCTTCATGTATTTGCTTGCTATAAGCAAACTATTTACAACTATTTAGCATGTAAGCCTTCTTCTACAGTAACTTGATGTTTGACCATGAGATCCTTCTGATTTGACTCCAGGGTGAGGAATTATACTCCAGAGGGAGAACCATGAGAATTAGCATTTTGTTAAGTCACTTCCTTAGAAACATAGGCATAAATCACATATGAAGCACAGAAGATAAGGTGGCTTGGTGGTCCAGCATAGGGATGAGTGAGAGGAATTTAGGAGGCAGTGAAATAGGTCCTGGTGGTTTTTTCGCTATTGCTTTGGGGTCATACTCATCTGTGTTAAGATATTACTCCTGGCTCTTTTCTTAGTGGTCATTCTTGGCAATACTGGTGGACCATATGGGGTGACAGGAACCAAGTGGGGTTGGCGCATGCAAGGCAAGTGCCTTATCCACTGTATGATCTTTCCAGCCCAAGTCTTGGTGGTCTTAAGAACTATAAGGGGGAACAGGTATGTACTGGGAGAAGATGGGAGTTATGGCAAGATGGAGGCCTATAGCTAGTTAGCTCTTATCTCTTACACGAGAAAAATGATTCTAGCCCATGACTCATCATTTCACTCTTGGTGAAGCCAATGGTAGTTGAAGGAGGAATGGGTCTTTAGTGAGTACATTATTTCAGGTGACTTAAGATGCTTATTTACTTTGTTGGTTTGCCAGTGATTGCCAGAGTCACACCTTTTAACACTGCTTTTGACTCTAACTAGCACAAGTAACTCCTTGAGAGAGCTTCCGTTTCCCTAAGGCGATCTGTTGGAATTCATGCACAGGCATCAATTTCTATATGCATCAAGGTTTCTGGTCGCAGTAGTAAATTCTGAACCTTCTTTTGGAGGATATTGGATATTTCACTTATTCAGTGAAAGTGGGGATGAAATAGGTGTGAGAAAGAGTCGGAGAAAGAACGGGTAGCTGAAAATAAAATGTGTTAAAGAAACCTGAATGCCCAAGAACAGATGACTGGTTAAAGAAACTTTGGTACATCTACACAATGGAGTACTATGTAGCTGTTAGAAAAGATGAAGTCATGAAATTTACATACAAGTGGTACAACATGGAAAGTATCATGCTAAGCGAAATGAGTCAGAAAGAGAGGGATAGACATAGAAAGATTGCATTCATCTGGGGGACATAAAGTAACAAAATATGAGATTAATACCCAAGAATAGCTGAGATCAGCACCAGGAGGATTACTCCATAGCTTAGTGGCCAGTTGGGCATTCTAGAGGAAAGGGCAGCTCAGATAGAGATGGGAACACCAAATAAAGGGTGTTTGGAGGATCCTCCCAGGAGGGGAGATGCATGTCGAAAGTGGACTATAGACTGAGCATGTTTGCCACTCAATGCCTCTTTTGCAGACCACAACACCCAAAAGGAGAGAGAGAACACAGGGGATTGCCCTGCCACAGAGGCAGGGGGGGATGGGGGGATGGGGGTGGGGGGGATATTATCCATGGTGGTGGAAAATGAGCACTGGTGGAGGGATGGGTATCTGATCATTGTATAATCAAACCCAAGCACAAAAAATTGTAAATATACAACTGTACCTCATGGTGTTTCACTAATAAAAAAATTTAAAAAAAATAAATAAAATGTGTTAGAGCAAATAACTCACATGTTACCGTATTCATTTTTATAGAAGATAGAGATATTGGTCAAAATAAACTCTAGCTCTGAATCACAAAACTCATAAAGAACAAGAAAGTGGTTTCATCATCCTCCCTCAAAAATGTAGGCATTCAAGTCTAATATGGTGGTTCTATAGATCTGGCGTCTTATCCACACACAGCTTCTTCCTCCTGGTACGAGATGGCCACTGCTGCTCTAGCCATTACATCTGCATTGCAGCTAAATAGGGAGAAAGGGGAAGAAAAAAGAAACATCTCCCTTCAGGATTCTTACAAAAAATATAAATGCTTCTTTTGCTTAATGACCCTTAACCATGACTAACTTACAGGGCACTACCAACTGCAAGACAAGTGACTGTGTAGTGAGTTAAGATTTAGAAGTTTTATTACTGAGGGAGGGAGAATGGACATCCCCCACCCCCTCTCTCTACAGATTTTCAAGACATTTTAACATTTTACAGTGGTAAAATTGCTTTCTCCCTTTTCTATACTGCCATCACTCCCAAATCTCTGTGGCATGGGCACCAATCAACAGAAATGACTTGCCAGTTTTCAGTCTCGGGTCTTCCCAGGGCATCTGATAATGGTATTCTCAGCCACATTTCCATCGCTGATGCTTTCACTTCCTATTCATTCTTGATGCTATTAACTCATTTGCCATTTACACTGCAGAGCCTTGCAAGCTACCAAATCATTGATATCGATTACACATTATGTTCAAGTCCTCTTTCTATATTGCTCTTTTTTATCAATTTATTCAAGAGTGCTTTCTCATTGAACTGATACTTAAGCCTCAAGTCATGTACAGTTTTGCAATGACTTCCATAAACAAGAGTGACAGAAAGTCTAGGGTGCTTTTGGGCCATGGAGTTTAAGCATGAGTAAATTTTATTGCAGCTTTCAAAAAATCCTAATAAATGAAAATGTGCTGCTTTCAGAGAAGAGAAATCTGGCTCTAATCAACTTTCTAGGGACACATTTATATAAAAAGTAAAACCAAGTCTTCAGAGTGATAATCTTGTACATTGATTAGAAAGGGAGAGCAAGTGCTATGAATCATATTGCATTATCTATGCCTGTAAAGATATATTTTCATATTTATATGTTTCTTTTCTATAGATAGTATGTCTCCCTGGTTCCATCTCTTTATCATTATAATAAAGATGTAGTTTGGAAAGTATGCAGGGGAGGGAATATTTGTGAAGGTAATTGGAATGTACTATAGGATTTCTAGGTTTTTAATTGTTTTTACCACCAATGCTCAAAATGTGTTAATGTTATAGGAGAAAAAAAATACATGTCCTCCATAAAGTAACAAAATAGGAGACTAACACCCAAGAATAGCCGAGATAAGTACCAGGAGGTTTACTCCATGGCTTGGAAGCCAGCTAGGGATAAAGGCAGCTCAGATAGAGAAGAGAGCACCAAATAAAGGGTGTTGGGAGGATCCTCCCAGGATGGTAGATGCATGCTGAAAATAGACTATAGACCAAACATGATTGCCACTCAATGCCTCTTTTTCGAATCACAGCACCCAAAAGGAGAGAGAGAACAAAAGGGAATGCCCTGCCACAGAGGCAGGGTGGGATGGGGGGGATGGGAGTAGGAGGGAGACTGGGATCAGTGGTGGTGGAGAATGGGCACTGGTGGAGGGATGGTACTCAATGATTGTATAACTGAAACCCAAGCACAAAAATTTGTAAGTTTACATCTGTACCTGATGGTGTTTCATTAATAAAAATTTTTTAAAAATACATGTTCTCCCTGCCCCTTTGGATTCTGGCTGTCGTGCCCACAAACTGCCTCCAAGGCGATATTTAAGGGTGCCACCAGCCTTGATCCAGAGACTGACAAATGAATCTCAAAATGGATTAGTTCCCTACAGAGATGTCTCTGCACCCCAGTCATTTACATAATTAGAATTTCAGGATCCCATGGCTGCTTTCACGGTCATGCGACCTCTCATGATATTCGTAATAAGCAATAGAAAATAAATTATCTAGAATCTGCCTATGGCAGGCAGGTTTGAAGAGTGGTGGGGAAATTCTAAATAATGGTTATGGGAAGGTGTAATGGTGGTGGGATTGGTGTTGAACTATTGAATATAATCAATTAATGTGAACAACCTTATGAAAATAAAATTTAAAAATTAAAAAATACATGGGGGGCTGGAGCAATAGCACAGCGGGTAGGGTGTTTGCCTTGCATGAGGCCGACCCGGGTTCGATTCCCAGCATCCCATATGTTCCCCTGAGCGCAGAGCCAGGAGTAAACCCTGTACATCGCTGGGTGTGACCCCAAAAAAAGCAAAAAAAAATAATACATGGGTACCTCTTCCCTATACAGAAGATGTTAATGGGACCCAGGGAATAGCTTGCACTCAAGCATAAGATCAGGATTTCAACCACATGCATTGAGCACAATCCTGGCACCTCTACTGCTTGTTGATGGCACCTCTGCTGTCTGGGATCCTCAGTGTCACAAGCAGTTTCCAGCCACATAACAGCCAGATGTGTGCAAGCACCGCAAGTAAAGGGGTCCAGTCTCTGGCAAGCACCACACCTAAATGATGTGTGTGAACATCATGCTCAGGAAGAGCGACCCTTGGTTGAGCATGTTTGTATGCACCGTAGCATCCCTCTGGCTGGTGCTAACATCAGAAAGTCATGTAAGCATCACAACTAAAGAATGTGACCTACCCCAAGCGCATATGTGCAAATGCCACAACTAAAGAAATGCAACCCTTGGTTTCACTGAGATGGAGAGTGCAAACACTGAAACATGATATGTGACACCACCCACCCCCACCCAGCAGCAAACAGCAAACACTGAAAAAGCGCAAGCATCACACCCAGGCACACATGCAACCCCAGTCATTGCAAACAGGAGAGATTGTCCCTCACTTCCTTTCGGCAGGAACACGCCAGAGAATTCACTTCCTGACTGAAAGCGATCATGTTTATTTTGCCAGTTGGCAGCTTCATGTGAAAACGTGTCTCATCTACTATGTAGCACTGTAGCACTGTCCTCCCATCGTTCATCATCGATTTGCTTGAGCGGGCACCAGTAACGTCTCCATTGTGAGACTTGTTGTTACTGTTTTTGGCATATCGAATATGCAACGAGGAGCTTGCCAGGCTCTGCCGTGTGGGCGGGATACTCCCAGTAGCTTGCCGGGCTCTTCAAGAAGGATGGAGGAATCGAACCCGGGTCGGCTACGGCCAAGGCAAACACTATTGCTATGCTATCGCTCTAGCTCATCTAATATGTTAAAATTTTATTGTTTGGGACCTCTGGAGTGAGAATACGTGGGTGGAGCACTTACCTTGCATACAGCTGACCTGGGCTTGATTCCTGGCACCCAATAGGGTTCTCCTGAGCCCACCAGGGGTGAACTCTGAGTGCAGAGCCAGGAGTAAGCCCTGAGCACTGTGTGCTCCCAGTTTTTTTAAAAAGAATTTTATTTTTTTGCCATTTATTCACATAAGCTCTAAGGCACCTTATATCTCACCCACATTCCTTTGACCCCTACATGACCCAACTTCCAGCCCTGTCAATCATTGCATTTCTCTGTGAGAACATTTCTTGACTTGTTGACCCATAGAGCATACTTTCCCTGCTGATACAGCAGGCAGCCTTCAATCAATGAATGATGAGTGTTGGAGCACAAGTGCCCCAACAAATAGCCCAAGTCCCTCCCGCCAAGCCGGGGTCATCTGGGGCATGTGTCCGTTTCAGATTCCCAGAGGATTCTGCAGGATCCTGCAGGATTAAGCTTTAATGACCCGATCTTATAACTGGCTAGACGGTTTCCATCTTCAGCAGCCTCCTGTTCTCTCTCTCTCTCTCTCTCTCTCTCTCTCTCTCTCTCTCTCTCTCTCTCTCTCTCTCTCTTTCTCCTCCCTTTTGCTTTTTGGGTCACACGGGGCAATGCACAGGGGTTACTCCTGGCTAAGCACTCAGGAATTGCTCTTGGAGATGCTCAGGGAACCCTATGGGATGCTGAGAATCGAACTCAGGTTGGCCGCGTGCAAGGCAAATGCCCTACCTGCTGTGCTATACCTCCAGCCTCAGTCTCCTGGTCTTATTTCACCTCCCGAGCCCCTCCTGGCATTTCCCTCCCTGATAAAACAAGCTACGTTTACTTGAGTCCTTGTCTCAGAGTCTGCTGCCCAGGGGGACAAAAACAAGACAGAACTGAACAAAAGCAGTGCTTACTTTGATGTGCTTCCTTGCCTGGACATTTTTTTGTTTTGCTTTTTGGGTCACACCTGGCGATGCACAGGGGTTACTCCTGGCTCTGCACTCAGGAATTACCCCTGGCGGTGCTCACGGAACCATATGGGATGCTGGGAATCAAACCTGGGTAGACTGCATACAAGGCAAACACCCTACCTGCTGTGCTATAGCTCTAGCCCTTTGCCTGGACATTTGCTTAAACCACAATTTAGAATTTTGAGGAATCCGGGGCTGGAATGAAAGTACAGAGGGTAAGGCACTTGCCTTGCACACAGTCAAGGCTGACCCAGGTTTAGTCCCCAGCATCCCATATGGTCTCCTGAGCCCAGTACATGTAATCCCTGAGTGCAGAGCCAAGAATAAACCCAGAGCACAGCCGAAAGTGGCCAAAAATGGGGGGGGGGGAAAGAATTTTGAGAAATCTGGATTATGGGGCAAGGGAATAAATGAAGTCAAGTGATTTGAAACATCACTTAAATCACTAAGTGTATAGATTCTATTGAAATCAGCGTAAGTACTTTTACCCCTGTATTATAGCTCTCCAATGTCCAATGTGGTGGTCAGCATAGCCCCCAAACATACTTATTCAAAGTCAACTTTGGAAGTATGTTGACAAAAGGACTGTAAGTACGAATGGCGTGTTCTTGCCTCCAATAGTGCATGCTAAGGCGCTGGATGAAGACTTGGTGCCTTTCGATTTGATTGTAGGCATGGTTTTGAAAACCCATGCAGCCATGTCAAAGTGATGGTTACGCTTCGCATTAGCGCTGCCGGGATTTCAGCGCAGCTGATCTGTGTTTGGAGAGCAAACTTCAGCTTGCCTGTACAATCCTGGTGCCACAGGCTGAAAGAAAGTGAGAGGGAGGGCAGCTCTGAGCTGCTCCGGTGCTGCAGCCAGTCGTGTTAAGCTCACCGGAGTAAAGACAGCAAATAAGGGATTAAGAAAAGGCTGGTGCCTGAGTCACCCCGGGCAGTTCCAGGTCACATGTGCATCAAGGCTCGGTGACATTTAGATGTCTCCGTTCACCCAGATTATCTTTTCGTCCACACTTGGCTTTGCCACATGTACTTGGAAGCTCTCACGCCTCCTCCTGACCCTTCAGAAGAAAATAGCTGATGATGGTCATTGTGCCTGAAACAGACGGGCTCTGCCCTACACAGCCAGACCTCGGTGGAGCTGCAGATGCAGGGACACGCCGCACCCTGCCCCGGAGCTCTAGGTGCCAACTGTTTTTCCTTCTCTCCCGCCCACATTCTCTCGCCCTTTCTCCTTCCCTCCTGTGTGCGCTCCTCTTTACTCCCTCTTATACAACACCAAAGCTGTGAAGTTTATAAATGTGACCTGGGACTAGAGGGATAGCACGGCGGGTAGGGCATTTGTCTTACACACGGCAACGCTGGGTTCGATTCCCAGCATCCCATAGGGTTCCCCCGAGTACCGCCATGAGTAATTCCTGAGTGCAGAGCCAGGAGGAACCCCTGTGTGCATCACCGGGTGTGACCCAAAAAGAAAAAGAAAGAAAGAAAGAAAGAAAGAAAGAAAGAAAGAAAGAAAGAAAGAAAGAAAGAAAGAAAGAAAGAAAGAAAAGAGAAATGTATTTGCTGTATTTGCCTTGGAGTCGAGTCACATGATTCAGAGCACTTTTCCCAAGAAATGTCAGGATGGGGTCAAAGGCATCCACCCTCCCGAGGAAGACAGCTATCCTCAAAAGAAAACTCCGATTCCCACACCATGGCAAGTGACTTCAGCTTATTTACGGGGATCAGAAATTGGCAAATGACCACAATGTCTAAGGGCGAGAGACGGTTATATAATCATCCTTCGGCTGAGACAATGAGGTCACATGTTCGCTGCGCTAATCACCACGCGGGGACATGTTTGATTGCAGATAATGTACTTGCTGGCTCACAACTTAATTACCAGTGTCTGAATCCACAAAGCTTGGGGATGTAGGTCTCCCCTAATGGGGCATCCATTAGAGATCGTTGCCTTGATTGGCCTCTAAAGGAAAGGTCTGGGGGACACAAGGGACCTTGCCTGCAGCAGCGTCCTCCATAACCTCTGGTTCCCAGGGTCTGTGTTTCCCCAGCCAGCCCTCGTTGCTCTCAGAGCCAAGTGAAACGAATGACTGCAGGGTGGCAGATATTGGTAGTCTCCGGTGCCAGTGTGCTCTCCGAGGAAATTAATGCCACAGTCATTTTGGTATATATGTAGCCAGAGTCCAATCATCCAGACAGGAAGCTTCCAGAGCAACAAAGAGGAGGGAGTTCCTTTCCCAGGCTGGTAAAAAAAAAATGTGTTGGGAAAGGTCTAGGGAAATAAGTGAGCAATAAACAAAGTAGGGCCAAAAATGTTGAGTCTAGGAGTTGGAATCGCAGTTGCTGACCAGAATCTGCACTTTGGAACCCGGAGACTTTCTTATTAACACCTTGATGCTGGCTGTGCAATTTGTGTTAATGGAGCCACAGCCAAGTGTGAGCCACCCGTGGTACATATTGGCTCTTTGCTCCCCCAAGCTCTGACCATTGCTGCCACCCCCCACCCCCGGCCTCAGGTCGTGTGTGTGGTGCTCTCACTCTCTCCATCCTCAGAAATCTTTAGCAGAATTGCAATACTTGGTAATGACTTCGAGACTTTAAAAACTCTTTGGGGTGTTTCTTTAGGGGGAGGCATTGCTTGTGCTAAATAAAAAAGTCTTATGCTGTATACTTGGGTTAATCATTAGTGACCTCGATTTCCTTGTAAAGGTAAAGGCCCTCCCGTTGATCGTCGATTTGCTCGAGCGGGCCCAGTAACGTCTCCATTGGAGACTTTGTTGTTACTGTGTCTGGCATATCGAATACTCTCGGTAGCTTGCCGGGCTCTCCGAGAGGGGCGGAGGAATCGAACTCGGGTCGGCCATGTTGGCTGCGTGCAAGGCCAACGCCCTACCGCTGTGCTATCGCTCCAGCCCATCATTTCCTTGTACATTTAAAAAATGAAGACAAGAAGCATTTTGTAGGGTGGGACCACACCCCACCCAGCAATGCTGGAGGCTAATCCTGACTGTGCTCAAGAGTGACACTGGGTGGTACTTGGGGATAATGTGCAGTGCCAAGAATCAAACAAGGTCAGTGGACAGCATACAGGGCAAGTGCTTTATCTCTGGTACTATCTCTTGGCCCAACAACAGGCTACTTTAAAGAAATGATAACTAAGTTGGATTCACTAACACAATATCAGGGTCTATTTTAGTGTTTTGGTTTTTGGTTTGGGGCCTGGGGTTCAAACTTAAGGTTCATATGTGTGAGGGTACTCTATTTTAGAACACTAAGGTCTTAATTTCTGGTGCTGAGCAAAAATGCCCATGCTCTGGTGGGTATTTGTTCCCTTCAGAGATGAGTTGTCTCCTTTAAGGACAAGGGCCAGGAGGACTGGCCCACAGTTGGAAGCCTGCTACAAGTGGTAGATGGGGGGAGGGCAGTTACGATAAAGAAGTCCACTATGACAATGATAGCTGGAAATGATCACTCTGGGGGCTAGAGCGATAGTACAGTGGGTAGGGTGTTTGCATTGCACGCAGCCAACCCGGGTTCAATCCCCGGTATCCCATATGGTCCCCCAAGCACTGCCAGGAGTAATTCCAGAGTGCAAAGCCAGGAGTAACCCCTGAGCATACCTGGGTGTGACAAAAAAAGCAATAAAAAAAGAATAACAAAATGATCACTCTGGACAAGAAATGAGTGCTGAAAGTAGGTAAAGGGATAAACATGATAACCTCCTAAGTACCTGCATTGCAAATAGTAATGACCAAAAGGAAAGAGAGAACAAGAGAGAGAAAAAACAAAAGTACCTGCCACAGGGGCAGATGGTGAGGAAGGGGGGGAACTGAGGACATGGTGGTGGGAAACGTACACCAGTGAAGGGAAGGGTGTTGGAACATTGGATGACTGAACCCCAATTGTGAATAACTTTGTAACTGTATTTCACAGTCCTACAAAAATAAACAAATTTTAAAAAGTTTTAAAAAATAAAATAAAGGAAAAAGTAAATTTAATTTTAAAAAATAAAATAAAGCTTTATCAACTTTGCAAAGCAAGAACACTCTGTTCGGGCAGATGAGCAGAATGAGGAAGATAACCCGAGCCCAGGAAGCTATGCCTGCAGGGCCAGAGCCAGAAGACACAGCAAAAACGAGGCTATCCAAAAGTACAAAACCTTCCCCAGGTAGTTTTTGTTTTGTTCTGTTTTGCGCCTAAAGTCTGCCATTAGCTGTAATGCGACGTGACTTGTGTGGGCAGGAGGGTGAAAATTGGTGTATTCCATAAAGGCTTTGCACAGAAATTCCCCCAGGCCACTCTGCCCTGCTTCCTGCACTATCGCCACTGAGCAATACTATGCAGCAGGAAGAGTTCCCAGAAGCCCACAGCTCTTGCCCTGGATGTCTAGAGACTCTGTGCCACCCACACAGGGGGTGAAATGCTCCCTGCACCTCCCATCCCCAGTGTTCTGTCCCACTTTGCCCACAGATTGGAAAAGGCGCCTGGCAGAGGGCAGACAAAATTCCTTTGACTTAGCAACTTGTCTGCCGCCATGTGAAGCCCAAAGGAGAGACCCCTTCCCTGAGCTCCCCCCCACCAAGCCTGCATCTGCATCATGAATCGATTTTCACTGAACCAGGGGATGAGCAGGTCATAAAAAAGAGCCTTGTTATCTGCTTGTAACATCTCTCCACTGAATTATTTCCACCAGAGAAGTCAGATGTTCTGGGAATTCTTCTCCCTTAATAAGCAAGCATGGGGTTGAAGAATATGAGGTCGGGTGCATCCCAGAAAGTGTACGTGATTGCTTAATTGAAGCTATTTTTCTTTGCCTGAAGAATACCTTTAGGTGATGGCGTTGTTAAGGCTGCAATCTGATTTACACTGAATCCTTTTTATAATCAGCATACACACACACACACACACACACACACATACATTGTGGCCTGCTATAGGCTCACAATACGAGTAGGCTGGTTCTTTGCTGAGGGCAAAGCAATGAGCCTGATATATGCTCTCAAGCCCAAACAACACAGCAGCACATAGGTCTGATCCGTGCTCAGCACATAGAGTATCCCATGCAGAAACACAGCGATGTCATAAATGGTACTTGCAGTGAGTTATCTCCAAGTGGGGTTTTCAATTCAATGCCTGGCAGTGTGGCCCCCAATGTGGCTCTGAGCTCTGTCGACGTCTATGTTTTGGGGAAGGCTTCATTCCCAAAGGAGTATCAGTGACCAAGTTAAATGTAATTTCTGTTTACAAGCTAGATTGATTACCAAGGAATGAGAATATGCCACATCCCTTCAGACTAGAAATATTTGATCAAATGGTTCCAAATGAATCTTATTCTTACTGTCTCTGAACTTTGGCCCGTTTTCTCTTGGAGGGAACCCCCAGTGTCAGGTCTCCTCAGGAATGTAGGAGAAGGGCTTATAGGGAACAGTGCATTCAACGCAGGAATAGGGTGCTAAGCATCGTGAGAGCTTTCTCGGGGAATCACTGGATGTATTGATTTGGGACTTCCCCAGCAGTGCTGAGAGCTGGGACCACAGTGCCCAGGATCTGAGGGAAAACTCTGCTTTGAGGCAGGCATCTCCCTTGCCCCTAAACTCCTTTAATTAAAATGCTAAATCAGTTTAAGTGATTATTATCCTCCCTTGACCTGGACCTAACTTTTAAAAATCTACTGTGTCATTCAGCTACTCATAAAAAAACCTTGGAGGCAAAAATCTTCCAATCTGCGCTTTTGAAATGCAAATCTTTTTTATTATTATTTTTTGTGTGTCACACCCAGTGATGCACAAGGGTTACTCCTGGTGGTGCTTGGGGACCATGTGGGATGCTGAGAATCAAACCCGGGTTGATCACATGCAGAACAAATGCCTTCACCCACTGTACTATTGCTCCAGCCCTGCAAATCTTATTTTTTAAGGAAAGCAGTGATGGAGAAGATTCTCGAGAGTGGGGTACTAGGTGGCATCTGCTCCAAAAAGTGTCCCACATGTTCCTCAACCCTATGGGGCCTGATCCCTTCACTCTGTTCAGTACAAGAGTGGGGGAGTCCCACAACAGGGAGGGATCTGGGGAGAGGGACTCGCAGCAGGGCTGGTCAGCCAGGTGATTTTCTGGGAGAATGTACCATGTTCTCACAGCACTTAGCATGGAGCTGCTGGCATAAGCCTGCAGCCAGGTGCTGTGGGCAGAGGGGCTGTGCTATGTGAGCCTCTGTCTCTCTGGCCCCATTACAGAGTAGCTGTGTTCTTTTAAACAGCACAAGAGGCACTTGGTTTGCATATGGCTGCAGAAGGTGCAACCGTGGTTCAGATCCCCATCAGCTCATAAGGTCTACAGGTCCCTCCTGAGCACAGTGAGGGGAATAGCCCCTGAGCTATTCATAGAGAGAAACTTTCAACTACTTGTGCCCTTCCAAATGCTGCACAATTATTGTTTACAAATGTGTAACAGAATCAGATAGTTGCAACTGCTGTATGTTTTTTTTAAAGCCAGTCAGTGTGAAATATGAATTTTGAGAATTCTAACCTCCTTACAAATAAACTCCCTTTGCCTATATTAAGCTCATTATCCCACACATGATAATATGGGACTTGTGAAAGCTCTTATACTTTGAACCTGAACAGAATAAAATGCCCAGAAACGTCAAACTCTCAACTCTCCCATTGATGCTGTCTAATGGCTTGGGTCATGCTACGCTGCATAGTTACTTGGGAGACTGCACGGCAATATGAAGACAGTGTTTTATTAAACCCAAATTTCATTTTGAAGCTGAACATGGATCATTTCTATGTAAACAAAGGGAAGACAGAGGTAAATTTCATAACCCGACACAACTAATCTAATTCAGAAGGAATGGATCAGCCGGGGACAACACAGTGCCATCTTATTCAGGAGCTGCTCTGCTGACAGGTGGTTCGGCTGCCGTGTTTTGCTCTGGTAGCGACGCCCCGCTATGTCTATATTAGCATGACCTCACCAGGCTAAGCCGTACCCCAGCAAGATGACTGAGCTCCACAACACAAAACTGAGCATCTCTTCAGCAAAACCTAAGCTCATCAGGTAGCACAGGCTCTGCAGTTGGTTCCTGATTGCTTGGTTGCCACAGTGTGCAATCGTGGCCTTGCTTTTGGAAATGAAGAGCTTTGAAACAGAAAAGCTCATGGATACTTGGGATGGAACAAGCATATCTAATTTTTGTTGGCAAACGGTAGCGTTGAAGCAAAACGTGGTATTGGGGCCTCTGTATACCAGGTAAGTGACATGTTTGCCCTTAAAACATGCTCTTAAGAACCCGTCCTGGTCCAGACAAATAGTACATAGGCTTAGAGTTTGCCTTGCATGCAGCTCACCCCAGTTTGATCCCCAGCACCACATATGGTCCCTTGAGCACTTCCAGGAGTGCCTCCTGAGCACTGGATCTGGAGTACTCCCTGAGAACCTCCAGGTGAAGACCCCCAATCAGAAGAAAGGACTCAGTCCTTCAAATTTTCATAGTGTGAAGTTGCCTGCACATCTCGGGAAAAATGGAAGTCACTAGAGGGGCCTGGAGGACTCCCTCAGGTTTATGCTCGTGTTGATCCCTGATTGCCTCTCAGAGAGGTGCTCCCTCTTTGCAGCAGGTAATACATTTCCTCTTTCTTTGGACAGCTAAATTCTGATTAGATGTTTTCTTTTATTCTGACCTCTCAGCTTCATTTTATTGTGCCTTGAAAGGAACGCAATTCCATCTGGCTAAAGGGAATTTCTGAACCTCTATGGAAGTAAAATTCATTCACCATAAAGGTCACCCTGGGAGAAGGAACATCAACAATGCTCATTCTTCGGGCAATATTTAACTTCATTTGCAATGATCAGTCAGCCATAGTCTTACCCCTGGTCCCCCATAAATCAGAGTGAGAAACCCCTACATAGACACTGGGCAGTCTAACTGGCTCTCGTATCTCATTTCTCTCCAAGTGGGAGAACATGTAGCTCTCTGAAGATATGAAAATTAATTTAGTCTAGATTCACATTTTACATTTACTCAAATATTTATTGAACTCGTAAAAAGTTTATTGATATGATCTAGAAGGCGAAGAACTAAAATACAGTTCAAATATTGACCAAAATAGTGTGGGAAGTAGCTTCTAGAGAACTTTCCATTGAAATCATTCTTACATATATTTTATATGTCCCCCTCCGTACTATCATATCTCTCTTCCAACCCACACCCTCCACATAGTGAATTTATCTGATGATTTTCTCTGTGAAGTGCTAAGCTTGTAGGTCAATCAAAATATGAAATGCAACCAACTAGAAGGAAGAGATAGAAATGTATAAATAGAACATTTCTGCTTGAATCTCAGGCAGTCAAGGGGGTCATAATCTCATACAAATATATAAAATTTTTAGTAGGCTGTTTTCATTCAAATCCATTCTCTTCCTCTTCAATTCTTCACACCAAGCCTGTAAAAGAGACCAAAGGACCATTAGTTTAGTTTTATGAGATAGTTTTAGGGAAAGGATATAAATCATCACCATAAGAACAAGACAAAAATGAAGGCCTCTTTGGTACTTGGAAGCTTCACCTCTCAGTTCCATGAACATAAAGGTGAACTATGAGTAGAAAACAGAACATTTCCTGTGGCTCTTGAGATTTAACTAACTACAAACGAAATTAGGAGTTTCATGGAATGGAACACATGCTTTGTCTACTGGAGGCCCAGATTTGATGTTCAGCATCCCCATGATCCCCCTAACACTGGCAAGAGCAACCCTCAAGTACAGAGATGGGAGTAGTCCTTAAACACCAAAGGATGTGGTCCAAAGCAAAAACTGAAGTAAGGGAGCAATAGATGAGCAAAGGCTGCAGAACTGTAGAGTTGGTCTACAGAACTGAGCTTATGGGCTAGTGGATGGTAAGATGGATAGGGTCTTTGGGACACTGGTGGACGGAAGCAGGCACTCTGGTGGTGAGTGGGATGTTGAAGCAGTGTATGAATGAAATTCTCATGAACAGAATACAAGTATTGCCAATCATGGTGCCTTCGTAAAAATGGAAACAGGGGCCAGAGTGTTAGTCCAGTAGCTAAGGCACTTCCAGTGCACGTGGCCGACCTGAGTTCAACCCCTGATATCCCTGCCAAGAGTAATTCCTGAGTGCAAAGCCAGGAATATACCTAAGTATTGCTGAGCATGGCCCCGAAACAAAAACTGAAATGGAAAAACAACAAAATTATGGTAGCTTCCTCCGGAAGGATTCAAGTATAAAAGCTAAGCTTTTTTTGATGATGTGCAAAAACTTTAGTGACTGTGGTAAATTTGCATGTATAGCTCTTGATTCTCCCATAGTCTATGTAACTTTGTACTTTGGGGACATTGTGGTGGCACATAGTTTCTTGGGCCTGGATCTGCCTGTGTGATTTGCTTTGACTAGGAAAAAGCAGGCAGAAACAAGAGCATCTTAAACCTCAGAGGAGTCACATGTATTTCATGACTCTTAACCCTAAACAATGCCATGAAGAGGGTGTACCTAGGCGCTCTGAGCACCCAGCTAGTGCTCCCCAACCAAGCCTACTTTAAGCTGAGCTCTCAGACATGAGTGGGTGAGCTCAGCCTAGCTCAGCTAAGGCCAAACACATGAATCAGGGGAATGGTTTTGTTTTAAGACATTGGATTGGAGGTTGGGAGTGATGAGTGCGGGAAAGCTGGGTGGTGATCTGATGTACCACACAGCAACAATCCCAGTGGTGCTCTTAGTGCTGCCTAAGCCCAAGACAGAACCTTCTCGTGGCCAGGATATGCACAAGTTAAGTGCGAGGCTCAGTCCTTCAGAAGCTGAGACATTCCTGGGACTTCTCAGGGTGGCAGGGAAGGGTGATGATTCCTAACAAATTGTCACCAAAGCACGTTCTGGGAGGGGTGATATTGCTCCCAGAATTATCCAGACCTCAATGCACCATCTGCATCCCAGAAATAGGAGGCATCTGTCTAACTTGTTTGGTATGAACTTAGACCCTCACATATGCTGCCTGAGTGAATTATGTTTACACTGAGGAATGGAGGGGAGTCCACTCAAAGATGTCCCCTAACACCTGGGTTTAGCTGACTTTAGAGGTTTATGAAATATAATGAAATCCAGTTCATGCAGACCATTGCGGCCCCTGAGATGTCTTCTTTAGAAAAATTAACGCTCGGATTCTTTTCCCTGCTTCCCTTCATTGCTGTTGCCATGATAGGGTGGGGTCACACAGGCACAAGGGGCTCACATAGTTGTTAGCTGTGGTACCCACTCACTTGGTTGCCATAAGCTGGGCATCACACACTGGGATTTGGTGCTAGGGGAGCTGCCAGGACTGAGCTGGACCCATGTAGGTGCATTAGGAATTGAAATCTGGACCTCGCTCTTGTCTTTGTCACTGACCCCTGCTCATAATTATTCATGGGGGGGGGCTCCTAAATGTTCCAGGGTCCCAGGGGTCACTCCAGTTAACAGTTGGATAGAGTCATACCAGGCATTGATGAGATGGGAATTGAGGTTTTGAGATTGAACTTGGGGTCTCCTGCATGCAAGCCACATGCTCCAGCCCATCGAGTTGGCTCCCCAGCCCTGCTACGAATTCTTGGTGCAACCCTAGCCCCAAAGGATGTCTTCCTTTTCCAGGTGAGGATTGGGGGAGTCTGAGCAGCTGTTTACAGAGCTGAGTGCTGGGTCACTGCCATCAGCTTGTGCTTCATGGTGGGGTCCAGATGCAGCTGATAGCAGTGGTGCCATTTCTGAGCACCCATCATGTGCCAGGTGCCACCAGTGTCTCTAGAGTTATATCATTAGTTTTACTGTCAGCTGCCTCTGCTGCCCCTCTGCCCCAAAAGTTTTCACTTTGTCTCTTGGTTCTCAGAAGAATCCTAGAGGGCAGCAACCCTGGACACAAGGAGCTCACTGATGGCCTAGGTCATAGGAGGTCCTTCCAGGAGGGTACAGGCCCCAGAGGACCAGGGCCAATCCTTGGTTTGTGGGGCTCAGCAGGTTCTCAAGGCCTGTAAGTTAGCAGAATCTGAGCATTCTGGAATCTGGAGACCTGAAGCAGGGCTCAAATTTAGCAATGGGAACAATGGGCCGGAATCCAGAGCTAAAATTGCCCATGATGGAAAGCACACTTGTTTGTCGAGTTGTGGGAATGCAAGTGTGTTGGGCGGACTCCCAGACCACACTGCTTTGCTGCCTAGACACCAGCTGTCAGCTATTCTCCTGTGTCCTATTCTCCCAGTGGGGACATTTTTGAGAATGATGGGGAATTGTGAGGTGCCCTTCCGGTTGGTCCGCTCAGCTACCCCGCACACATTTTATAGGCAAGTCAAGAAAAGCAACTTTTAGTGCTCACCTTCTAGTTCACACACAGGACAGGTACACTTTGGCCAAAGCAAGGCTCACACACCAAATATCTCCCTGTGTCACCCCACGTCCAGACTGAGGAGCATGTGATGTTTATGCCTCGCCATGCCCCATTTATAGCTATGTTACTCAGTGTCTCGACAGCCACACATACATCACTCAGGAAACAGAATCCATGCAAGTCTGGTCTGTACTGGGCATTTTGACAGACACCAGGACAGTAGAGTGGCCACTTCCTACTGCCTGGTTCTAAACTACAGAGACACAGTGACACTCAACAGGAGACAGAAAACCCATGTTCCCATCACATTCTATATGCAGTCACCTACCATGGACCCAAAGCCAACTAGTTGGAGCTCTGGTGTTTGTCTGCAGGCATCAGTGCAGTGTATGAGCTGGCATCAGAGATAAAAATAAAAGTCTAACGTTTGTAGCAGAGGTTTCAACACCTGAAGAGTGGGCCAGTCTGAGCAGTGGGCCAATGAGCAGCAACTGAAAAACCACTGCAGCAGGGGCCGAAGAGATAGTATAATGCGTAAGGTGCTTGCCTTGTGTGCAGCTGACCCGGGTTCAATCCCCAGAATCCCATATCATCCCCCAAGCTTGCCAGGAGTAATCCCCGAGCATCACTGGGTGTGGCCCCTAAACAAACCAAAAACCCAATGCAGCGGAGTAAAGTACATTAAAACACCATCCTGGGTCATCATTACCAACCCAAGGAACTGAGGGGGAAGATGGGGAAAGGCACAAATGAGGATCCTATTGCACACCTAGATCAGAAGGACCGGAAGTACACTGGTTTCATCTGCTCCCAGATAAGCCTAAATTCAGAACTTTCTTTTTTCCCCAATGACCACTCACAAAATACAAGAAACAAAACTGAAAGTGGAACCTGTAGGAACGTATCTCTAAAGGTGGGAAACAACCTCCCAAATTAGCTTGTGTGCACTCCCCCCCACACACCAGCCTTCAGTGATTAACGTGAAAACTGCAATGTTTGCATGAGAAATTAGTAAAAGAAGAACTGAGAGCCAGGCACACAGAGCAAGACTTTTGATTTCATTTCTCTATGTTTTGTTTTTTGATACATTCTGGAGCTGAAATCAAAATTCATGTAGTGTTAGGTGCTAGAATTTAAGTGACTTTAAAAAAAGACAACATGTCTTTTGTTTGTTTGTTTTTTTAAATAATTTATTTATTTATTGAATCGCTGTGGGAAAAGTTACAAAGCTTTCAGGTTTAGGTCTCGATCATGCAAATATCAATCACATTTCCCTTTACCAATACTTATTTTTCACCATGAAGAACCCCAATAAACCCCCCCACCCACCCAATGCCCTGTGAGGCAGATGAACTCTAGTTAACACTCTATCTACTTTGACTAGCTTCATTGTTTCGATGAAAGTTGCACCATTATTATTTAGAGTTTAACCCCCCCAATCAGCCATGCTGAAAAAGCATTGTGAAATGATTTGCTTTCTACAGCTGGGTTCAAGAATTAAATAACGTCACACAGCCGCTATCGTGGCCGTGCAGTTTTGGATTTCTGCTATTTTACTTATTAACCCTGGAAGTATTTCTACTGAGAGTCAGATAATTAAAAGATTGGTTTCTGTGCTCTGGAGTCATGGCCGTGCCAGAGAGCCGCACGTGGGGGGCAACTGGTGACCTCGGTAGGGTGTGAAGGATGGGCCAGAACGCCCCCCTTCCCATGAGGTTTCAGTCGCCCCCTCACCCCGGGCTCATACCTGCTGTCCACAAGGCTCCCATGCGGCCACCATATTTCTTTCCAGAGAGGAGAGGGCGGAACATGTCTTTTTTTTTACATGTCTTATTTTTTACATGTCTTTTACATGTCCAGGTCAAACCTCATTAAAACTGGCTCCAAGGAGAACCTATTTTTTCATTCGATTGTATTGAGAGCTTGTTGTCTGGGGTGGTAAGGCAGAATTGGGATGGATAATTGAGGTAACACTGCATTTTAGAGTTATATATATGACTCAAATGGTAAAACATATGCCTAGCATGAGTGAAGCCCTAAATTATACCCCTGACACTTGTAGGACCCCGATTAAAAATGTTTGCATTTGTTCCCGGGGACTGGGGTGAACAACGAAGCATGATCCAAGACCACTTATGACTCTGGGTCTTGCTTAAAATAGACTTCTTTGCTCTTTCTAAAATGCAAGTTTTCTAGAGAAATCCTAGACCAAGGCATTCCTAGCAAAGTAGAATTGAGTAACACCTAGAGGTTCATCAAGTGACCGATCCAAGGACATTGCTATCTTTTTGTTTTGTTTTGTTTTGTTTTGGGACCAAACCTGGCTGTGCTCAAGGATTCCTCCTGACTCTATACTCAGGGATCACTCCTGGCAATGCCTGAAGGACCATATGACTTGGGGGTAGGACCCAGGTCAGCCACATGGCAGGCAAGTGCCTTAACACCAGTATTATCTCTCTGACCCCCAGACTGCTGTCTTAATCGAGAGCTTATCTGAGTGTCCCAAGACGGCAAACCCCTCTGAAGCCTGCCAGAGCAGCCTAGGAGCAACGGAGATAATGTAAGAGACCTGACATTGCTTGATTTTTGTGCAGTAGTCTGTGGCAATCGGAGGTTTTGAAATATCCTAACAGAAACCATTTTTTTCTGACATAAGAGAATCCCTGTAATAAGAAAGACTCTCCAAGAAGGCATTCTGGACTGGATATTGTCTCAGTGATCCCCTTACAGTGACTGGCACTGTGTACAGTAACAATGTTAGTTAACGGGCTAAAGGCTTGGTATTTAAATAAAAATCTGGCATTTGATACATCATCAGGCAAAGGCATATCTATAGAACCTGATAATCCTCTAAAATATAAAATACTATTTTCAAAGATGAATGGAGCAAGAGTTTCCATAACTCCTCATTTTGGAAATTGGAAATGGAAATCCATAGAAGTGGAGACACTTGCCCAAGGTCACATAGCTAGTTCTGGCTCTGTTTAGGATTAAAGCTTATATGGAGTTCTTTCATTGTTGCTAATGTCTTTCTAAAACTCTCCAAAAAATTTTAAGTAATCTGACGGTACTGACAGTACATTAGCTATGCATGAACCAATCTATATATAAAGATATATATATTTATATACATATATATAGAAAGAGTGATGTGAGGCAGTAATTTGACAATAATTTACTCTTAATCCCATGAATAGCTTTTAACTTTACTGTTGCATGTCTTGGATTATGCAATTTTCAGCAATATGGATGGAACTAGAGGATACTATGCGGAGTGAAGTTAGAAAAGATAGATACTGAAAGATCTCTGTCATATGTGGGACTTAAAGATACAAAGCGAGGTGGCAACAAAGGACCAAAGATTGAGCTGTAGTGATAGTACAGATGGCAGGGTGCTTGCCTTCCATGCTGCCAACCTAGGGTTCTATCCGTAGAATCCCATATGGTCCCTCAAGCCCACCAGGAGCGATCCCTGAACATAGAGACAGGAGTAAGCCCTGAGTACTGCCAGGTGTCAGCCCCAAAACAAAAACAAGCAAGCAAACAAACAAAAAACAATGTTAAGAAAGCAACATAATAGAAGAACTGATCCACACAATTAAGTTGGAGGAGGAGGTTTTGAGAAGAAACAGGAGGGATGTTGGGGTCCTTAGAAGATGAAGGGTACACTGATGATGGGTATGATGTTGGAATTATGTATATGAGAAACTATTATCAATAGTATTGTAAACCAAAGATGCGCAACTGATTAAAAATGTAAAAATAGAATGAATTTTAAAAGTCTTAGAAATTTCTTTTTAATATTTTAATAGCATAAAAAGTATAATTTATTTTTTGTTTTGGGGTCAAACCCGGTAGTGCTCAGGTCTTATTCCGGGCTTTGGACTCAGAGTTCATTCCTAGTAGGCTCAAGGATGGGATACTGGGGATCGAACCAGAGTAAGCCACATGAAAGACCCTACCCACTGTACTATTGCTCAAGCCTGAAAAGGCACAAATATTAAGTGAAATATTGATGAACATTTTGTTTGTTTTGGGCTACACCCAGCACTGCTCAGGGATTATTCCTGGCTGTGCTCTCAGGAACCCTCCTGCAGCTCAAAGGACCATATGGGGTGCCATAGGTAGAACCCAGGTCAGTCACAAACAAGGCAAGTGTCCTACCCACTGTACTATCTATCCGGCCCTATTTGATTAACTTTAAAATGGAGATACATATGGCTTGTATTTTCACACAATTATTAAATGGTCATCCTTGCGCAGGGGCCATGCTAATCTTCTCTGTATCGTTCCAATTTTAGTATATGTGCTGCCAAAGCTGGAGCGATAGCACAGCGGGTAGGGCGTTCGCCTTACAAGCGGCCAACATGGCCGACCCGAGTTCAATTCCTCTGCCCCTCTCGGAGAACTCGGCAAGCTACCGAGAGTATTCGATATGCCAGACACAGTAACAACAAAGTCTCCAATGGAGACGTTACTGGGCCCGCTCGAGCAAATCGATGATCAACGGGAGGGCCTTTTATTAAATGGTACCAAAAATTTATTAATTGAACACTGATAAATATTTATTATTTTAAAATGTGTAATAATACTAAATACTTGAGGATTCGTTTTTCCAGTTGTTTGACAAATACCACTTCCCGGAGATGATACAACAAGTTCCAATTCTAAAAGAAGAGGAAAGGAGGGAATGGAATGGGATGGAGAGGAAATTTTCCATGATCAGAAAAACTGAAAAATGATTTAAGTAATGATAGGCCATTTTCTTCATTTTAGGGCTCCCTGGGAATTTGAGTTATACAAATGTATATTAGATACATTGGTTATAAGAACAATTTAATGTAGAATTGTCCAAAGCTACTGGATTGCTGAGCCATTTTTCCAGTGTTCTATAATATTCTTTGTTTATTCCTTACTCATGGTGTCACACACTGAGTTTGCAGTATTTCATCCAACGGTTTCACCAAAGTCTACTTCATCATAATTCTGTTATTGGACATTTAGGCTCCACATGAACATTTTTCTTTTGGATGAACTTCCATCAGCATTGAGTTGGGGGACATATAAACCCACATTAGCAACAACTTCTTCCATTTACTAAGCCTCATGTCCACTAGCCAGTTGACACACCATCTGTGTTGAGAGAATCAGCCAATGTCTGCTTCAGGATTTTTTTGCCACTCATCTTTGTGAGTTTTAGAAAAGGAGAATTGGTAACTGTTGAGAATCCCTTGATTACTAGGGAGGCTGCACATTTCCTTATGCTCTGCTAATTATACATCCACTTTGAGAATTGAGTTCGTTTCCTTTATTTATCTCTTAAGGTATCATTGTGTCGCTTCTCAATTTGCATGGGCTCCTTATATAATTGTACATTTCATCAAAACAATTTTCTTGACAGAGTTCACTGTTTACTATTTGCATGTTTTGCTAAGTACAGAAACACGTTTTAAAATTAGCATGATTTTGATGCATCTTCTTTGAAAAGCTATCTGGGAAAACTTAATCAGTGTCTTTTATTTTTCCCCCTAATCATTCCAACCATTCTTTTATGTTAGTTAGAGCCAGATCCTACCTCGTGAAACAAGCCATCGTCAAAGGCCTGTAATTTTGTCTTAAAAGTGACAGGGTCAACAAAAGAAATGTGTTCATGAGAAGGAAAAAAGCATCAGTTTGAAGACAAGGGTCTCATTTATAGGTTATTCTAAATCACTCCCAGAGTTATGAGTGAGTCCTTTAGAACCACCCACAAAAGGAGCTCAAACTTGACTGCTCATTAGAATTTCCTGGAGGTTTGAAAAATCCAAAGGCTGGGCCACCCCAGAGGAATGACCCCAGTGTCTCAGTACTTTTAAAGCTTCCCAGGCCTCCGCTAAGCTACCGAAGTCAAGTCCCACTGACCTAAAAGTTCTGTCAGCCTCAGATGTGCCCAGGCCTCACCAGTAGATTGTGGTCATCTTCAATGCAATCCCAAGGGTCTCTAGAAGGGTCTAAGGATGTGCATTTCTAGAATCCACCTCCCTGAGATGTGCAATTTCTTGGGCATGGAGCACACACAGGGACTCGAGGGTTTAGGGCAGCAGTTCCCAATGTGTGGGTGTAGGTAGGACTGTATTCTGTCCACTCCCAGGCCCCTATGAACATGCAACAGTATATGGAGATATATAGGGTCATGGCAACTGGGAGACGGGGTGCAAATAGCATTGGGGGAGTACAGGCCAGAGATCTTCTAAGCTCCTTACAGTGGCCAGGATGACTCCCAAAGAGTAACCTGAATTAAATATCAATAGAGCCAAGGCTAAGGGCAGCTGTGCATCCCACTGCACCAAACAGTCCCTTCTGTGGAACGTTTCTGATAGAAGGTCTGAGTGGTTTTCTGATCAACTTCAACTAGATTAAGGGCCTCTTCTGGGAAATTAGATTTACCTGTCTTGCTAAACGATCCCTGTAAGAGACTTCAATGACCACTTGCACCTGGTGAATAACATTATTAAACCACATCATTATTCTAAGGGGGGGTTTAGATTTAATTTGAAAAATTGGGGGGAGTCATTTTGAGGGAACTTTTCAAGCCACACTCAGAGGCAGGGTGGGGGCAGTCCCAGCTCTGTGTGTGTAGTGGCTCAGGGCAGTGTCCTGCCGAGACACTAGAGGATGAGTCATCCCCATTCGTGGAATTTACTGACTAGGAGGAAAAGCAGACAATAAAGTCAGTGATGCCCCCCCCCCCCCACCATAGCAGACAAGCACAGGAAGCTGGGTGCTCTTCCCAGGCCGAGAGGCCATAAAAAGGCAATTCAGAGGAGAGAGGGATACTGGGAACATTGGTGGTGGAGAATGGGCACTGGTGGAGAGAAGGGTACTTGAACATTGTATGACTGAAACATAACCACGAACATGTGTAAGTTTGTAATTGTATCTCACAGTCATTTATTAAAATAAAATTTGAAAAAAGTAGTACTTGAAAACTGAGCAATGGGTATTAGTTAGCTAGCTAATGGGGAGGAGAGGAAGGATTTGGAGAAGAATCTTCTGAGCATGAATAAAGGCCTCATCAGCACAGCACCTCCATGAACTGGGGCAGTTGCACTCTGCTATCAGCAAGGGATGTCCTGTGTGTGCAGAAATGCAAGATGTGGGATGGGAGGAAATGGTGCGTGTGAGCAAGCCCGTTGCTCGTGCCTAAGAGCAACGGGGAGACACTGAAGTATTTCTAGCAGGGCAGTGACATTGTCACCTTCATGGTTTTCTTGGTTTTTTTTTTTTTGCTTTTTGGGGTCACACTCGGCGATGCTCAGGGGTTACTCCTGGCTTTGCACTCAGGAATTACTCCTGGCAGTGCTCAGGGGACCATATGGGATGCTGGGAATCGAACTCGGGTTGGCTGCGTGCAAGGCAAACACCCTACCCTCTGTGCTATTGCTCCAGCCCCCCCTGGTTTTCTTGTTTTGAAGATTGTTGTCTACAGGACTTTGGCTACTTCAATCAAGTGAGAAACGTCTTTGCGGACTGAGGTGCACAGGTCATTTTGACAGCCATGGGCCACCGATGCTCCAATTGTCCAGCGAAGTCACCTGTGTGATAGCAGCAAGAATGGCAGAGGAAAGGAGTTTGAAAAGCTTTCAAGGTGAAAGGAGGGGTCAAGTATATCAGAATCTCATAACAATTGTCCAAGGGCCCTGGCCTGAGGATTTTTCGAGAAAGGCGGCCCTTCTCCATCAGCAAAGGTGGGGGCAGAGGCTGATTTCTGCTGCAGATCTCGAACTTCCGTCAAATGCTGAGGAAAAAATCCCAAGGGCCTCACAAGCATTAGTTGGCATACAAAATATGAGATAAATTACAAGTGACCACAAACTGCTGGGCAGTCAGTGAGTGCTCGACTGTAAATTCTGGCTCACAGTATTCTGTGGGCCAGAAAGAATCTGAGCTTAAATAAGGCAGAAACAGACAGCTTCTCGGCTCCCATGGTTTCATTTATTGAGTGGGGGAAATAAGTCTTGGAAAGGAGAGAGATCTTTTCCTAGCGATTTAACCATTAATAAATGCTTGCTATAAATGGAACTCAGGAGAGCGGGTCTGCCGGCAAAGGAGAGGGCCCCATTACAAAATAGGTCAGGCAGGGAGAGAAGCGTAGTGTCTCCTGACTAGTTAAGTTGATCGGAGATGACAGGCCTTGTAATTTTTTTTTCTGAAAAGAAAAAACAGATTGAAAAGGGATGGAGAATATACAAAGATTTCTTTCTTCTTGTTTCATTTCTTAGAATATGGCTGTTTCAAGGAAGCTGTTTCTTAGCCGAAAAGCAAAGAATTGATAGTATTTATCACAGTTTTGAGCTTTAAAATCTGTGTGTTTATTTTTTCAGAAACAAGTTTCTGCAGGAAAAAAAAAATCTGTGCTTCTCCTGGGGGTGTCCCTGTGGCCAGTTCCTGCCTCGCATCTGGAATGAATGAGCCAGCAACTCCGAGGAGGGTGCCCCTCCCATGGCTTGATGTGGGTGATACACTCTGCTTTCTTCTTTTTGTTCTTGTTTGTACCCTCAGAGATCAATGGAGAAAGCAGAAAAATGATCACAATATGGGCACACTTCAATAAAGGGGAACGATGTACAGAAGCTAAAATATCTCCAACGCTGAAGTTTTAGTTCACTCCTAAATCTGCATTCCCTGAGAGGTTCAGCTCTCTCCTCCCTCCTCCCTAATGACTCTGGGAAGTGAAGAAACCCTTTCCCAAGTGCTCAGAGACACAATTTGCTTATATGTTGTCTAGCTTATAAATGCTTCCTCTGTTAAAAAGAAAAGTCAAGGAAATTGACTCCACATTTGGAAATAATTTTTCTAGCCTCCCCAAAGATAAACAACATTTGGTGTTTTAAATAAATATGAGAAATGATGGGTCGTGAGGGGCAGTAGGGTTGAAAGAAAAGCAAATACTGAAATATTTAGGCTCTGTGGCCTTGGGCATACCTCACTTGTATGGATCTCTGTTTTCTCAAATATAAAAAGAAGGGTAGAATGGTGTGGTAGGTGATCAGTTGGTCCCCTAGAGAGTGCTGCCTCCTAAAATTCATTCCATTGAGTATTCTCCTCTAACACTAAATAGAGCTGACTTGCACAATCAATAGCATATTACAGAAATGACAAAATGTGACCTTCAAAGCTAGGTCATAAAGCTACCATTGTGCTACTGCTACACTTTCTCTTAGGTCACTGGCTCTGGGGGAAGCCCGCTGCTATATCGTGAGGGTATTCAAGGAGTCTAGGCTCACAGGGGGAGGGGCAAAGTTTTCTTCAGACCCATCATCAAAAACCAACCAATAATATCAATGTACTACCTCGGAAGTGAATCTTTCTCTTAGCCAAGGATTTCACTGACTGCAGTTCCACTACCATCTTGATAAAGGGACCCTGGGCCAGAAGCACCCAGGTCAATCACTTCTGAATTCCTGATACACAGAAAGTCTGAGATAATTTTCATTTTTTGTGTTTAAAGATGGTAGGTTGGGAGTCATTTGTTACACAGTGTGTAACTATGATAGTGCCTCGGGCCAGATCTTATATGTTCTGTACCAGTAAATAAATGTTATTGCTGAACACCCCAAGAGCTGGCATTTTGCTTATATCAAACAGCAGAAAAGCTATTTCAAAAAGCATATTACTAACGGCATTTCTGAAATGGAGAGTAGCCAGTATAGAGACCAGATATCCCAAGAACTCATGGGTTTCACCATGTGGGAAGAGGACAGCAGAGATGTCTAACCTTGGACCAAAGCTTATAGTGCAATAGTTCAGCAGCCAGCTTTTGTCTTAATGACATTCTAATGAAAACACAACCTTCATGATGTTTATACACAAAGAGTGAAACTCCAGTGGAATGAGGGTCTACTTAGGATCACCTCTTGATGAGACACTTCAGCAGGTGTGACAGAGATTATTCGGCGGGTATAGCAACTCTGGCAGATAAGGGTTAGAAGTTTCTTAAAAACAAAGTTCAACCCAAGTGACTCTCTCAGGAGGGGGCCATATCTGGAAAGCAGTGAGCATAGAGAGAGAACCATTGGCTCTCGGTTGCAGTGAGGAATGGTCCCAGGCCTGTCTCTGACATACATACTTTTGGGTCACTGACAAAGCACAATACACTCAGTAGTGGGGGCACAGTGTGTCTTTAGACCTTTGCCATCCCAGTATGGGTACTGGACTGGAGTGATATAGTGTCTGGATATTTTATACGTCTTTTCCATGCCCTAACCCAAACAGGGCTCAGCACTGGGTCACCTGTGAATGGCAGTACCTCTATGTGACAAGAGTTTCCAAGAATGCTTGGCTCTTGTATTCTTTAAATACTTTCATACCAACAACCCAGACATTCAACCAAAGAAATACTCTTCCAAGTATGAATTGTCCAGGATGGATCTGAGAAGCACTGACTCAATCTGCCTGGCCCAAGAGCACATCAGGTTCACCCAGGGGTCTTATGAAACATGTTCCTCCTTGCCGAAAGAATTAGTCAGCGGTATAGCTCAGTTAAGTACAGATTATAGCCACATATCTCTACTGTCTGCCTCAAGAACTGAGACACCTAGAATAAAAATAATTGATTCTCATCAAAGCCCAAGGCTGACCAGCCCAGTTTTTCAGAAACTGGCTCCAGTTCTTATTCCTATCAAGCTGCCAAGTTGCTGTGATCGTGGTCTTCCCTTCTCTTGGACTTGAGAAGTTTTCACATTTAGAACCTCTTTGGTGTCTAAATTCTAATACGTGGACATTCATAACAGCATGCTTGACTGAAAATGATCAAAGTCGGCTGTTTGATCTGTGCATATATTTGAAACTTGGTAAGGCCTCCCTTAGAAATATTTCTATAGAGATTGGTAAAATGATTCTGCTTCTTTCTTCTCAACTATTGCATCCAGGTATCTCTTTGTATTATTTCTTATAAGTGCATGTAATTCTGGAAACTGTATCAAAATTTTAAGTTTAAGGGGCCAGGGACATGAATTAAAGTGGTGGAGCATATGTCTCGCATGTATGGTGTTTTGAGTTGGATCCCTGACCTATGATCACCACTGGGTGTGGCCCCCACAACAATAACAATAAATTTGAAAAAGGAAAGCAAGCGGTTGCCAGGTATGAACCCAAGGTTTGCAAGTCTTTAGGCTCTAGCAGTTCCAGAAACAATAAACAGTTAAGTTATAGAAACTAATATCTTGTTGAGGTTAAGTGGTGAGTAGGGAGTGGCAGAATCCCTTATCTGGAACACCACTGGCAGAATCCCTTATTTGGAAGGTTAGGCTTGTCTCTCATAGCTTCCATGATATATGTCATCCCCATGTAGTTTATCCTCTGAGTCATGTGGAGACTGGTTAAAAGACAGTCTGGGTTTGAATCCTGGTTGTGTTACCTTGGAGGAGGTCAATGTACATCTCTGTGACTTTTCTCAGGGGTACAATGGAACTCTTATGAATAATAATTGAAAAATCAAAAGATCAAGTATGGGGCACCGTGTCTGGACCCTGGAAACATTATAAGCATTAATGATTGCTGCTTCATCAGTTCCTTGTATATCTGAATTTCAGCCAGGACATTTGACCAAGTTGCTCACTCTACACTTGGATGCCAGCTATAATATGGCCAGATGATGGCATACTTAGGGGATTTCAAATACTCAAAACTGAATAATCTAGATAGATGGCCCTCAAAGTGCTGCCCCCACACCAGCAGTGTCAACAGTCCCTTGGGACCTTGTTGAATACATAAATTTTATTTTAGAAAGTGAAAAAGACAAAATTCTATATTTGAACACTAGACCAAAGAATAAATCCACATACATGAAATGCACATTCTCAGGCTCATCCCAGAGGAAACCTTCTGACCAGATCAATCTAGAATTCCCGCTGCCCTGAATCACAGGATGCTGTCCTTGGTGCTGCCTGTTCCCACCTTCCTAAAGATCTTAGCTGTAGATAAGGGAAGGGCAAGCCTCCTTCTCAAAATTGGCAGATCAAACATGCCAAACCAGCATGGAATAACTACACTACTGGATCTTAGAACATAAAGCTGAAATGATCTCAGTCGGCTGGAAGTGCCGGCCAAATTTCACCAAGTTGTTTTGATTTTTAATAGAGGTGGCTGGATTTTCCTTAACACATTTCTAACTCAACTTTCTTGGCATTTTAACTCCCACATCTTCAGTGAAGCTGTCAACAGCAATGTGGGTACCCAGGCATCGAGCTCCCAGTGAGCACTGTGTCTAGGGCTTCAGCAAAGCCCTGCCTACCGCCTTTTGCTCTTTCATCACCTGCTTATCATCCAGTGAGTCCTGCTCAGAGAGAAAAACTGAGTCTAGAGGCAGACATGAAAAGGGATGCCAAAGAGGTTGAGGGTCATCATAATGTGGTTACATCAGCCTCTGTGTCACTCCCTGAGCCTTATCATCTGTGTTCTCTTTCTGGGCCACAAGCTCACCTTCCTACCCTCTGGTTTGAGACCAGCTGGGTTGGGGAGTGGCTTGCTCCTGGCACTGCAAGCGGGTCTGCAATAGGCCCATAATGCAATTAGATTGGGCTCAGAAGGACTCTGATGTGTTCTCTTTCCTGACAGATTACCAGCAGTAAATGTCATGTGATTCTGTAGGGGAACTGGAACTTCATTTCCTGGCTGATGGCAGTGATGGACAGCTTTGCCAGAAGAGATGACCTTTAAGATGATAGCATGCAGATATCTTTAATGGACATTTTCCCCAGGTATGCTGCCTGATCTTTCAGAAATTATGACATCTCAGCCTGATTTTCACATCCTAAACTGTTATATGTTTATATATGAATAAAGGGAACAGTATTTTTTAATTAAGCAGTGGCAAAACAGCTAAGTAATAGAGGTGAAAACGGAGATAGAAAAGTTCCTTTGAAATCTACTTTTGAAGTGGCTAGATTTATCCTGCAGATCTTTCGATTAAAAAAAGTCCCAGGATGTAGGCATAGAGCTAGCTCAAGGGGCTGAGCACATGCCTTGCCTGTGGAAGGTGCAGGTTCAATCCCTGGTACTACATGGTCCTTCAAGCACCTCTAGGAGCAATCCCAAGAACAGGGGTGTGTTCTAATCTTCCAAGCCCCCCCCCCAAAAAAAGCAATCCTCTTGGTATTATCAGGGTCATTAGCTGTTTGGTTTTGATGTACAGCAATGCATGTAACTAACCCTCTCAACTGTGCTGCCAATCTTGCCTCAAGTGATGTTTCTGACATAACAGGATCACAACTATTTTCTATAGATCGACCAAACTAGAATTTGTTAATAGTCTTCAAACAAACTTTCTCTGGAGGTGAGTTATGTACAGTATACTCCATCATTTTCTACCCCATGTGAAGTTAGAAGTCACATAAAATGAACTGCAGGAGTGAAGTAATAGTACTGGGGTTATGGCCTTGCATACAGTGAACCAAATTCGAATCCTAGCATGGCATATAGTTCCCTGAGCACTGCAGAGTGTGACCCCGAACACCCTCCAAAGGAATGAACTGCACATTTTGGTCTGGCTTCGCCTCTCTTGCAGGATGGGAGCAGAGAGAGAGAGAGAAAGAGAGAGAGAGAGAGAGAGAGAGAGAGAGAGAGAGAGAGAGAGAGAGCATGTGTACATAACAGTACTTTGGAACTTTGGAATTATTACAACCAGCTGCCAAGGCATGCTATAGCATCATTGCTACTCTTAGCCTCTGGCTAAAAGACAGATTTTGCTTTTGCCATGAAACTCCTAATAATTCTGTTCTCCGTCACCTGGCTACTGATACACTCATAACTGCTCATCTCAAAAGCTCCAAATTGCCATGTCATTTGGCATGTCTATTTACTAATGACTGTTTGCCTGTTTCACTATTATTACAAAGGGACAATCACTTAGTTAGAAATTTAGACAAATTCTGAAAGCGTAAGTAAACACACCTGGAAATGATATGGCAGTGTTGCAGAAGACAGACAAATGACATCCAGGGCACCTCCAGCTATGGAGAGCCATGTGGATCTTGTTCTAGTTGCTGGGAAGACCACTTGTACACAATCGATGTGCAAAAGGTTACTGGAAAGAAGATGGCTTGCCTCACTTATTTATTTAATTTATTTATTTTTGACCACGAAATCCACTGGAAATGCTCAGTTGAAATGGGGTCTGAAGTGCATTGGTTTCACTTCTCCTTGATAGTAGGGGCATGGGAGCTTAACTCTCAAAATATTTCTTAAACTGATTTTTCCTTCAGAGAAAAAGCAAAAATCACAAACCAGATGCATCGACTAGTTTAAAATGGCAGGGGAGGAGGCTCCCTGGAAGTCTCTAAAACAAAATGAAAGTGTCCAAGTGAAATGGTTGTGATTTGGCTGTCTCCAGACAGGGCTCTGGAAACCACAGCTGCTGCTGCCGGCTGTGAAAAATGGAACTGCAATGCCTCCTCCAGGAGAAAGAGGACACTTGCAGTTTATAAAACCATCTCCCGAGCTGGCTCAAGCTCAGATGATTCAAGGTAGGTGGTGACTGGAAAACGAGATCCCTGGGGATGCCTCCAAGTGCTTCCGTGTGCTCCTGTTAGTCACAGACAATTAATGGGCTTTCATTCTCAGAGGGGGTGTTTTTCACATTCCTGGGGAAATATGAAGCATTAGTCTTTAGGGAGTATCTCAATAAAGACTTGAGGGAGTCTCTTTCCTGCCCTGGGAAGGCAGAGTCCTGGGCGGGTTGCAGGAACAGCAAAGGAAATGAATGCTCTCTGGATGCCTGCTGGAGCCAGGGCCCTACAAGAGCCCACTTGCTGTCTAATGGGCCCTTCTCAAGACTGGCATTGACATTCCTATTTCAGGATGTGGCTCACCAGAGTCAGGAATTAGTCCCAGATTATGGAATTCCTGTGACTCACCAGAAGGGACAGAGGGGCGCACCAGCACCTTACATTAAGGTCCTCCTGCTAGTAGCATCTATAGTTAAGAGCTACACTGTGCTGAGGGCTTTCTTTCTACACACTCTGCAACTCAGTGTTTCTGAACCTTACTTCCTGTGGGAACTCTCCCGTGCATCACTGCCCCCTAGATCAGAGTAATTCCACATTTCTACACCTGCAGTCCAGCACTAGTCCATGGATGAGCGATTGACAATTCTCCCCTAGATATCAACAGTACTTAGCCTAATGTATGACAACCCAAAAATGTGCCCAAACCCTGTAAAATGTACCTTAGGATGAGGCGCGAAATTACCCCCCATGAGGTGTGTATTTTGCTCATCTTTAAAAAAAAAACCGTAGAACAATTAGGTCAAATCAAAGAGCAAGAGCATGGTCCTCTTGCCAAATACTAAGATGGATGTTCATCAACCTGCTTTCAGTTAAAGAAACTTCTACTCCCAGGCTGTGTCTTGTTCTTTATTTTGGTCGCAGCCATTATATGGGCCGGTTCATGTCCTTACCCAACTGGATATCCCTTGATGGGCAGTCCTGTACCGCCCACCTTGAATGCAGAAGGGCCTGACACTCGGCAGGTGTGCGGATGTTCACTTCCTAAGTGAGGGATTTTATTCCGGTACTTAGTTCCTTCCTACTCCAGTCCAGTCCCTGCTGTGAGCTCACATTCCAAAGAAGAAAAGGTTCATCCAGTTAAGGTAAAGTACAAGTCGCCATTGTGCAAAAATGATTAGAAAATAAAACATGAGTCTGAATCGATGGATCTTTTCAGCACTCTGAATTGAGGAAGCTTGTATGGTAAGTTTTTGGGAATGACTGTCCCTAGAACTGAAAGGAGCTGTGATTCTTATCATTTGTCTCCTAAATTGGGGGTCATGTAGAGCTAGGCAAGAAAGGGTGCATTACAAACCGTAACACCCAAAAGGAGAGAAAGAGTAAGAGGGAATGTGCCTGCCACAGAGGTGGAGGGGGGATAGGGTGGGGATGGGATGGGGGTGGCGGGAGGGATACTGGGGACATTGGTGGTGGAGAATGGGCACTGGTGGAGGGATGGGTACTGCATCATTGTATGACTAAAATGTAATCACTGAAGTTTGTAAGTCTGTAACTGTATCTCACGGTGATTAATTAAAAAAGGAGAAACGAGTAGGAGAGATATAGGGACAATGGTAGGAGTCTTGGTATTTCAGTGGTGAAGTTGCAGTGATTATTTTGTGTCAAAATTATAAACTTTACCAATGTCTCCATGTTCCCTGATTTACAATGAAAATGAAAATTTTTTAGCTCTGAAAGAAAAAAGATCAAAGAGAAAAGAAAGGGTGCATTAGTGGTTAGGAACTCAGCTGTGCGTGTTATATGTCAGGACAGGTTTCTGGGGGGAGGAAGTGCCACTGTCCTTTGTACAAAAGGCCTCTAGGGACTTGCAGGCAGTAGGACACGTGCCTTCTGCTGTGTTTTCCTGCGGTCGAGATGAATTGTTTTGAACAGCCTCTGCGCCACCTGCCTGGGCTCCAATCCATAGGCTCCTTAATAGAAATTTCCCTTGTGAGAAAGCAAGTGATGGACCCCGCGGGGGATGAAAGCAGCCACCAGCCCCCGCTTGCATAATGCCCTGACTCCCTAGGGTGTGGTGAGGCCTGTTCTGTCAGGGAGTCCACATTCAAGGCACAAGTCTTGATTTGCTCCTTGTGATTCCTTCTTCTCAAATGCCACGACGTGTGGAGGAAGTTAAAACGAGCAACGCTGTCACGGTGCAGCCAAGTCTGATCAGGCAGGCTGGAATTCACGGCCGCAGTTTTCTGTGTGGGCTGCACATAGCACAAGAAGAGATGGGAGGGAAAGCTGCAAGGCTAGAACACAGTGCCTCACCACAACAGAGAGGCTGGCCAAGACTTGGTTCATCCTGGGAGCAAAAGCTAACAGTTTTGTGGGCACGGGAGACCAGAATACACCATCCGTGCTGGCGTTCGGTCCTCCTCCTCCCTCTCCCTTCCTCTCCTTCTCTTCCTTCACCGTCCTCACAGTCTCCTGCCTCGTGCTTTCCTCTAATGTTTCTGAACATTCGCTCTTCAATTAAGTCTTTCCGTCCTCGGTGCTCAGCACCAATGGTCTCAGCACCTGGTGCATGCCTGATGTTTAAGTAATGTGTGTGGGCCTGGATGCCTGAATGAGGGCGTGAACAAATGAAAGGATCAACCAACATGTCAGGGCTGTGGCTCTGTGCGGCTCTTCCACGGAGGTGACTGCTGCAGCGCTCCATGGGGCCTGCCCTGTTTTATGCTGAGTCAGCATAGGGAAAGATTTGCCAAGCCTAGATGATAACTAAAAGATGGTTAAGAATTCAGCAGGACAGTGTGTGTGAGGGGGAGAAGGGGAATGCAGTTCAGCAGGACAGTGGGGTGCGGGGGGGGAATGCAACACTCTGGTGGGGGCGTCGTACTGGAATGATCTATGCAAGAAACCCTACCATTAACAGTATTGTAAACCCCAGTATCAAAATGAAAAATTAATAAAAGAATTGGACTGGAGTGATAGCACAGCAGGTAGGGCGCTTGTCATGCACACAGCTGACTTGGGCCGACCCCAGTTCGATTCCTCCACCCTTCTGGGAGAGCCTGGCAAGCTACCAAGAATATCACGCCCACACGGCAAAGCCTGGCTAGCTAACCGTGACATATTCCATATGCCAAAAACAGTAACAACAAGTCTCACAATGGAGACGTTACTGGTGCCCACTCGAGCAAATCGATGAACAACAAGACAGTGCTATACAGTGCTAATAAAATAATTCAGTGGGTGACAAGGAGTGAAAGGACCGTTGGCTAGTATGGCAGATAACAGTCTATGTCTTACAGCGGGGTGAACTTAAATAAGTTCGGCAACCTCACTTAGTCTTCATCCCCCATAAATTAAATAGACACCATAGAATGGACCCCATGCAGCCAGCATAAGAAAGGAAAGCACTTCTTTAAAGGCAATGCAGGACTCAGCATCGGACATGTCATGAGCATAATAGACACTAGTGATGACAACAAAAATTATTCCACTGATGTTTCCTAATGGTTAACATTCATGTTTTAAAAGATTTCACTAACTGCTGGGATCAACTACTGCTCTCTGATACATTGGAGTTGAAAAACGACAACAAATGCCAGAAGACAAGACCATGGCTAGGCTTCATGTGTCTGATGCGGGTTTGATTCCCAGCACCACACATTTCCTTAAGCACTTCCACAAGCAGCCGTGGGGGCCCTGAAGCACTGCTGCAGTAGCCTGGGTATTGCCAGTAGAATCACATCATCGGGTCCTTGCATTGAATTGCCAGCCCATAGTTACCAGTGTCTCCCCCGCATCCACACCACCCCCCCAAAAAATCACCTATAGAAATAGTCCCATTTTGAGCTCACGGCCACAAAAGTGGACATATGACATCTTATACTATTCATAATAATCAATACAAAATAAATTATTTAGCATCTGCCTGTGGGGCAGGCTTGAGTGGTGGTAGGACCAAATTCAAAATAATGGTGGTGGGAAGGTGTAATGGTAGTGGGATTGGTGTTTTAATATTGAATGTGATCAATTATGAAAATAAAATTGAAAAATTATAAAGAAATATCACATTTAAGGCTTAAATCTCTAACTCAGGAATAGTCCATATATACCATAATACCATAAATAAATTTCACTTATCAATTGATGAACTAATCCTATTTAAGAGTACATTATTTCCAAGTTTGCATTGACTTCAGAGATGATAAATACTTCACCAAGCCCAGCAATTCTATTAATGTTATAGATTCTGTCAAATGATTGCTGGAAAAAGAAAGTTGGCAACAGTTGATCCTGACATCAAATTCTGAGATCAATCAGGAACACTCACTTCTCATGACTACTTGGGACTGGATAATCCTATCCCCTGCTCGTCACCCTCTGAAGTTGTTGCAATGACGTACTTAGCTGAAGGACTCAGCAGGGCTGCTCACTTCAGTTGTGGTACTCACACATACTTGGCTACAGTTCTGGAGACTGCACCTTTTGTTGTGGTGTCTGGCACCACAACAATAGTGCCCCCAGGATAGCATTGAGCATATGATGCCAGGGATTAAACTCATGGCCTCCTGCATGCAAGGCAGGCACTCAACCACTGAGCAACCTGGGGCTGGATACATTTTTTCCCTGGGGGGTCCTCTCCGGAATGCTGGAGAACATTTACTAAATGAAAGTCGCATCCCACACCTCCTGCAGTTGTGAAAATTCACACAGTCTCCAGTCAGTCCCTTCTTCCCTGAGGACGAGCAGAGAACAAGGATGATGATAAGCTCCGCCAAAGAAATTGAAAGTGGGGCAAGTGCCCACCTTGATTCCCCTTGGCTCATGAGATCTAGAGGCCAGTGTGCGAAGGTCTGAAGAACTGGGGCCTGGGTCGCCTCTGCCTGGACCAAGCTGGCTGAAGATGGCGAGCTTCCCTGCCTGGAGTCTGTTCTCTGATCTCTCTCTCTCTCTCTCTCTCTCTCTCTCTCTCTCTCTCTCTCTCTTTCTCTCTCTCTCTCTCTCTCTCTCTCTCTCTCTCTCTCTCTCTCTCTCTCCGTCTCCCTCTCCCTCTCTCTCTCTCTCCTGAGACTTCACATCCTGGCCCTCTAGATATTTGTTAGAACAGAAGTCAGCAAGGTAACTTCTGAGTGTTTGCTACATGGAGAGGCTCTTAAAGCAACTGCCACAATCAGCTCAAAGGCTCCTGTGTTCAGCCTTAAGAGTACTTTACTTCCCAAGGGGAGGAGGGAGCACAGTTAGGACAGAGAAGGGACCGCTACGACAATGGTAGTTGGAAATGATCACTCTAGACAAAACCTGAATGCTGAAAGGAGGTAACGTGATATGCATGATACACTTTCAGTAACAGTATTACAAGTCACAATGCCTAAAAGGAAAATAAAGGAAAATAAATAAAGGAAAATGAGGGGCGGGGTCCTGCCATAGAGGCAGATTGTGGGAGCAGAAGGGGGATAGAGGTGTGGCAGGAGGGAAACTGGGGACAATGGCGGTGGAAAATGATGGAACATTGTATGACTGAAACTCAATCATGAACAACTTTGTAATTGTATATCTCATGGTGATTCAATTTTTTAAAAATTTAAGAGTCCCAATGCCTCTCTTGCAAAACACAGTGCCCAAAAGAAGAGAGAGAGAACAAGGGGGAATGCCCTGCCACAGAGGCTGGGAGGGATGGGGGGATGGGGGGTGGGAGGGATACTGGGATCAGTGGTGGTGGAGAATGGGCACTGGTGGAGGGATGGGTATTCGATCACTGTAGAACTGAAACCCAAGCACAAAAATTTGTAAGTCTACAACTGTACCTCATGGTGTTTCACTAATAAAAATTTTTTAAAAAAAGAAATTAAAAGAGGAATTACAAGTAAAAAAAATTTAAGAGTCCTTGACTTCCACATAAAGTCTGTAAGCAGGAACTACAACAACTTAGAGGCTTTCCCAAAGTGCCATTCCAGGGGGTGCAGCAGTGATGAGAGGTCAGTCACAGCCTGGAGTGAAATTGGGTGGTACTTTCTATTCATTCACTTAAAGAAGGTGGATATCCAGGGGGATATCAAGTGATTAACAGGAACAATAGGCAAAATAAATTCAGCAATCTCTGGCTTAGAGAAGGAAAACAAATGAATAACTGACATACTTCAGAGCTAGCAGAAAGTGTTTTGATAGTAACTAAGACCAAGAAAAGCAAAGAAAGAACAAAAGAAAGGAAGGAAGGAAGGAAGGAAGGAAGGAAGGAAGGAAGGAAGGAAGGAAGGGAAAGAGAGAAAGAAAGAAAGAAAGAAAGAAAGAAAGAAAGAAAGAAAGAAAGAAAGAAAGAAAGAGAAAGAAAGAAAATCACAGATCAAAAGAAGTGTGTGGCTTCACCCAAAAGAAAAAAATCTCAGCACAAAACCATTGCCTTCAAAGAGAGTACATTAAAAAAGAAAGAGTACATATAACTTCCATAATTGAGTCAAAGCAAGGGAACATTTCCAAACTGAGAACAAAAAATTTCAGCAAACTACGGAGAAGACATTTGGAGAAGTTTGCTGTTGTTGTTTTTAGCTTAGTTCTATGTAAAACAATAAATCAATTCTCTGTCTCTGGCAGAGAGGAAAGGTTATGAAATCATGGTAAGTGTTAGTCTGAGAAATAAATCATCTTAATTCTGAAGGCTGCAAAGCAACAAAAAATATTTTAGGAGAAAATGTAAAGTGGAAGAAGCAAACTATGGAAGCATATAAGTGCAATGAATGATAAGGTAAGAAAAAGATTAAAAAGAAGCAATCCTTTACTGAGTGCCAGGCACTGGGTTATAGATATTTTTAAAACTATGTTTCTTTCACAAGTACCTAAAAAGGAAGACACGATTTTCTGCGGTCCTCCCGTTGTTCATCGATTTGCTCGAGCAGGCCCAGTAACGTCTCTGTCATGAGACTTGTTACTCTGCCATGCGGGCGAGATACTCTCGGTAGCTTGCTGGGCTCTCGAGAGGGGCGGAGGAATCGAACTCAGGTCGGCCATGTTGGCCGCTTGTAAGGCAAACGCCCTACCGCTGTGCTATCGCTCCAGCCCTTTAGAAAGATAAGACAAAAAATCCTCAGACATTTCCCCCTAATCCCATATAGCATCCCATATGAAAGGAAACCCAGCAGAGAAGACTCAAAGTATCACAGAGAGTGTCACACTAAAATGCTGACCTTATAGGTGATGGGGTTTTCTCACAGATTCTATTATAGTATTTATACAAACAGGTTTTCCAAACTCACTATGTAGTAACCTCTTGAAAGGGAAGATTTTCCTGTTATCAGTTTCACCATTTGTATAGCTACCAATTAAATTTAAGATTATAAAGTGAATCCATCTCCTGCACGGAGCTGTTAATATTGATCTGAATGGTTGGTTGCTGATTTGAGATCTTTTGTAACCCAGGCAATTGCAACTATAAATTTCCCTCTAGGCCCTGTTTCACTGGATCCTGCAGGTTTTGATTACTCGTATTTTGTTGTTGTTGTTAATCTACGCATATTTTCTTATTTCCCCTTTGATTTCTTATTTGATTTCCTGGTGATTCAGGAGTGTGCCGTTTAAGCTTTACAATTTGTGGATCCCCCAATTTTCTTGTTGGTTTCTCTCATTTCAATCATCTGTGTCTGAGAACATATTTCACACTATTGCAAGCCTTTAAAATGTATTCAGACTTGGGCATTTTGTGGGGGGGGGAGTTGTCTTTTATTTTTTTGTAGGGGTTCTCTCTAGTGGTGCTGGGGACCACCAGAACTATATCCGGTAACGCACAAGCAGCCATGCAATACTGGGTTCAAATCAACTCAGGGCCCTATGTGAGTCAGAAGTGCTCCAGTCCTTTATGACAGCGATGACCCTCAACTGAAACTCACTTTGTAGGTGAACATGTGCCCTTCCTAGACTGTATGCCATGTGCACTTAAAAAACAATGTGTACTACTGTTGGCTGAAATGTTCTGCAGATGACGGCTGGGTCTTATTTGGTTAACAGTCTTGCTCAATTCCTTTACTTCCACTATCATCCAAATACTTATGCTCCCCAACGAAGTCATATGTTAAACCCTAATCCCCAATATGATGGTTTGTGGAAATGGGGTCTTTAAGAAACAGTTAAGTCATGCAGAAGAGTCTTCACGGATGGATTAGTGTCCTTCTAAAAGAGATCCTATAATCGGGTTTGAGTGTTGGTACAGTGGGTAGGGCACTTGCCTTGCATGGGGTCGACCCCAGTTCAGTCTCTGGCATCCCATATGATCACCTGAGCACCACCAGGAACAATTTTTGAGTGCAGAGCCAGGAGTAAGCCCTGAACATCGCAGGGGATGGCCCCAAAAGAAAAAAAAATAGATCCTAGAGAACATCCTTGCCTCTTTGCCCCTAATGTTATAGGGAGATGTGTTCATAGATGTCTATGAACCAAGAACACACCCTCTCCATACAGCATATCTACTGGTACCTAGGTCTTTGGCTTTCCAGACTCCAAAACTTTAAGAAATAAATTTCTGTTCTTTATACCTAGTCTGTGGTAGTCTGTAAAAGCAGCTAAAATAGACTTTGACAATTTCCTTGTTGTCCTACCTAGTTGTTCCCTCAATAATTGACGATGGGGTACAGAAGTTTCCTGCTATTGCTATTCAATTGCCTATTTCCTCCTTTGGTTGTCAGCTTTCGCTTCACATAATTTGGGAATTTGTTGGTAGATGCTAAGTGCGCTTTTTAAGTGAGTGTCTTGGGTACATCAATTTGCCCTCCTGCCAACATTCTCAAAATTAGCCCTTGAATCAGCAGGAGTCACAGTGATGTGTAATGCTTAACATTTAACAATAATAAACGCCTTATGTTCCTGATCAGAGATGGCATCAGTCAGAATGATTGTCTGGTAAATAATGTCTTATCTGGACATATTCTTGGAAAAATAAAGTCAGAGAATTCTTGAAAATTAATTGTTTTTTCTTATTTTACTTATTTTTCTTGCCTTGTAAGGAAGATAAATAAACTTCAAAAATGACTCTAATTGTTCAGCTTCCGGGAAGATAAGGTACAATTAATAACTTAAAGTCAGATTTCTGAGCCCTTTGTTGATGACAGTCAATAATGTAACCTTCCGCTCTTGCAAGAAACATTAGTCTTGCTGTTTAGTGGTACTCTTCTTGAGAGTACAAGAATATGGATCTACATGAACACATTTCTCTGGGACACCATACGTTTTTGGTCAGGGTATCAGCAGATGGAATATCAATATTCTATAGAAATTCTGTGTGCTCACGATATATCCAGGACACTTCAACCTTGAATATATAAACAAACCCAGTTCCTCTTCATTAAGTAATATGAGATAATAAACAAAATGCTGGGGGTGAGCTAGAAGAAGGAAGTATTTCTTTCCCAACAGAACATAATAATTGTTCTTTTTAGATTAAAAAAATGCAGAATTAATCCTGGCTGACCACTGTGGAGTATGGGATAGTGACTCACTTGAGCTCATGGGGCTGTGTGTGGGCGCACACAGCACCATTTCTCCAGTATGATCTACTGCCTACTGATTGACCTCAAAAGACTTCCTGATGCAGCTCTATTCAGCTCCCAGAGGCAAATGGGAAGTAATTCCATAGTGTCTCACTTCTACACAGGACTAAAGCCTATGGACTGTGTTATCAATAACCATTACTATTTTGTATATTTCAGAAAGGTTTAGTGCATAATCGCGAAATCTGACTGCCATGGTCATTCTACAGTGTCCAATACAGACAGGAGGAGTTGCTGCTACTTCAGATGCCTATTTATTTCTAGTACTTCATCAGTTCCAGAGTTTTCAGCTGTTGCTGCCTTTGTATTCATGAATAAAATTGTAGTATTTATGTTAATCTTTTATTATCCTTGAAATTGTTGCATTCCCACCACTGAAGATACCTTTTTGGCTCCTCCCCAATTCCTTGTCACTGAGTTCTTTTACCAGTTGAAAAAGAAGCATTTGTGTGGGCAAGTTGTAGAGCCTTATTTGGCTCTGCTCTAACAGATTAAGTCTTGAAGGACTGTTTTATTCCATCAGGCTGGTACATTTATGATGCTCTGAAAATCTCAAATCTCTGAGCCTCTGTTGGTCTTAGTGTTCAGTTCTATGGTCTTTTTCATTCAATCATGAAAAAACAATCTGCTTGAATGAACCACTGACTAATGATTCATGGTTCAGGTAGGTGACAAAGTGATAAGACAAGACGTAACTCAAATCTTACCTTTATATGCAATTATTGTACACTAACATGTTCAAATTATAAAAATTAACATAACTTAAATCAAATGAACCACCAAGTAAAATTATTGGTCAATATTATTTAATAATTATTAATTAAATAATTTTAAATTATCAAAAGATGCTTAAAATATAGCTTATATTAGCTCCTTTTATTTGAGTTAAATTTAAAAGATGCTTATTACCAAATAGATTTCTGCACATTGTTGTGGCCATATTGCATGTATTTAGAAAATGAAATTTTCCAAAAGCAAATGAAGATAGATTCTTCAAGAAATACAAACTTGAAATTAATATTTCCCATATAACCAATATAAATCAATATTTTCTAATTAATCAAGAAATAAAATACAAGTAAAGAAAATCATGTTATGCTGGAGATGGAAATTACTAGTGATTTCTGTCTTTATTTTGATTCCCCAAACCATTAAACCATATAAAATGTCTCAAAATGGAATTTTGAACATGTTTGTGTCTAGAAAAGTCATCATCTTCCACAGTGAATTGGAACAACATGTCTTGTTGACATTTTGCACATCAATCATACTCTTTTATCTTGAAAACTGTTCGGTATAATAACAAGTTGTTAAATGATGACTGGTCCAGGGTAATTGTTGCTTATATCCACTGGGTCAACCAACATTAAGAATGTTATCCATGTCCATGAACCATCACTATGATGTTTCCAAAATAGGACAAATTCATAGAATTGTGGAGTCAGAAGCAAGCCAACTTCATGCCTCTCTAACAAGAAATAAAGATCAGTTCCCTGGCTTAAAATTAGGCTGTACTGATTTGAAATTCAGATCAATTACCCTAACAACACAGGCTTTTACTTTTCTATGAAATAAGGACCAACAGGCCTCTGACTAGCTTTGCTAACCTGGGTTCGATCCCCAGTATTCCATAAGGTCCCCTGACCACCATTCTGGGTATGGCCCCCCAAAGAAAAAGATTATTTATTTTGGGGACTGGAGAGAGAGTAGAGGGTAGGGTTCTTGCATGTGGCTGATGTAGGTTGCATTGCCAGCACCCCATATGGTTCCCTGAGCAGCACCAGGAGTGAGCCCTGAGCGTAGGGCCAGAAGTAAGCCCTGAGTACTTCTCAGGTGTGGCCCCAAAATAAAAACCAGAAAAGTCGTGTATCTAAATTCAGCGGTCTTGGTTTGGTAATGATAATAAATGCTACCAAAAGCTCATTTCCATGACTCAGAAAGAAAGGGATAGACATAGAAAGATTGCATTCATCTAGGGAACATAAAGTAACAAAATAGGAGACTAACACCCAAGAATGGCCGAGATTAGAACCAGGAATTTTACTCCATGACTTGGAGGCCAGCCACACATGCTAGGGGAAAAGGGAGCTCAGATAGAGAGGGGAGCACCAAATAAAGGGTGTTGGGAGGATCCTCCCAGGATGGGAGAGGCATGCTGAAAGTAGACTATAGACCAAACATGATTGTCACCCATTGCCTCTTTTGCAAACCACAACACCCAAAAGGAGAGAGAGAACAAAAGGGAATGCCCTGCCACAGAGGCAGGGTGGAATGGGAGGATGAGGGGTGGGAGGGATACTAGGATCCGTGATGGTGGGAAATGGGCACTGGTGGAGGGATGGGTATTTGATCATTGTATAATTGAAACCCAAGCACAAAAACTTGTAAGTCTACAACTGTACCTCATGATGTCTCACTAATAAAAATTTTAAAAAATAAAAATAAATTTTAAAAAAAGTTCATTTCCATTCTCCAGGCTTTCTCAGAAGAAAGTTCTGCAACTTTCTCAGAAGAAAGTTCTCTGGCATATCAGAGCGTCTCATCTTATCTTGGCAGCACAAGCGGAACTGAGTATGACAGTCAGCCATGAATTTGTTACATTCTGTGAGAATTAATTACCGGTGTGCACAGCCACAGCCCCACTTCAGGTCAGGATGCAGATGTGTTGCTGCTTTTGTCACTCTGTCTCTCTCCAACTTCCCAGGATTCAACCTGTGCTCATAGAATTTGCTGTGTTTGATTCATACTCCTTTGTTCTTTTATGTAACTGTGCTTAGACTGCAAGATACTATTTTGTTCTTTTAACTCAAAATGGCAAGCTTCCTCTTTCTCAGTACCATCAAGAAATCTTTTTGGTAGAACTAACTGGTAAATACTTTAGTAAGTCGATGTAACTGTGACAGGTAAGGTTGCCACAATGCATGGGGTGTCTCAAGAATGGTTTTCGTTTGTGGACTGGAGGGATAGTACAGCGGGTAGGGTGTTTGCCTTGCACACAGCTGACCTGGGTTCGATCCCTGGCATCCCACCTAGTCCCCCAAGTTCCGCCAGGAGTAATTCCTGAGTGCATAGCCAGGAGTTACCCCTGAGTATCACTGGGTGTGACCCCAAAAAACAAAAAAAATAATAATTATAATAAAAGAATTTTTTGGTTTGTGTTCTGTCTATAGGAAAGGACACTCTGCCATCAATGTCAACAGATGATTTTACTCTAATACCCATGGGAGGGGTGTGATTCATCTGTAAGTTGTGGGGGAGGAAGGGATGAAACAGTATAACAAGTAGATGATAGCATTAGCTTGGAATTCAGACCCCTTTACGAAATGTGACAGATAAGGAAATCAATCGAAGACTCATCTCAAGAATAGAGTTTTACTGGGTGTTGTCAGATAACAACAGGGCTGGAGTGACAGCACCGCAGTAGGGTGTTTGCCTTGTGCGCAGCCAACCGGGCCAAGCCGGGTTCGATCCCTCTGTCCCTCTCGGAGAGCCCAACAAGCTACCAAGAGTATCTCATCCGCACGGCAAAGCCTGGCAAGCTACCCATAACGTATTCAATATGCCAAACACAGTAACAAGTCTCACATTGGAGACGTTACTGGGCCCGCTCAAGCAAATGGATGAACAACGGGAGGACTGTGACTGTGTCAGATAACAGATAAGAGAAACAGTAGTATCTGGTATGTGATGCATGATTTTAAAATGTGTCTGGTGTTCAGCACATAACACTAATAAGTATTAGTTGGACACATGAATTAATGTAATGATTAAACAAATGAGTAAATAAATAGATAATCAGCCAGATAAAAAGTGCCTGTTCTATGTTCCTAATATAGATTCCTCTCCTCTCAATAGAAACCTCTGCTTAAGAAATGGAATAACCTGAGTCCAGACAGATAGTACAGCAAGTAAGGTGCTTGCCTTGCACAACTGACCCAGATTCTCCTATGACCCTTGTCCTATGGCCCCTGAGTTCATAACCAGAAGTAAACCCTGAGCATCACCGGTATGACCCAAAAAAACAAACAAAGAAACAGAAACAATTTGGGCCAGAGAGTAGAAGAGTTAAGGCAGTTTTCTTGCATGCAGCTGACCCAGTTTAAATCCCACGTACTATACATATGGTCCCCAAAGGACCTGAGCACGAAGTCAGAAATGGCCTCTGAGCACCACTGGGTATGATACCACACACACACACACACACACACACACACACACACACACACAAGAAATGAAATAAACAGTGAATTTTTGGATTTGGTAATGTTGGATAAAAGGAGATTTATCCCCAGTATCTCAAAGAAGGATGATGGGAACCAGTTCCACAATCCCCCACCCCCCCCACCCCTGTGCTGAGAGAATTCTCATACACCCAGGCAGACATTATAGAATAAGACAGGCCCAGAGGTATGGCTTTACATACTAGAAAACTTTCATGCCAGAGGTAATGGTCTAAATGGAAGGTTCTGATACTTAATAAACCTTCAGGGAGTCCATGTGCCTTCTGTGGTTTAACATTTCCTAGTAATCTATTTGAGGGATTTTCACTCACCTCTTTTCTTCTAATTACTGTTCAGCTTTGGGGACATACTTCAGTTCACTCTTAATATTCTGGATCTCTGATAGATTGACCGCAGGTCCTGGAAGCTTCTTTGCTCCTGGCATTGGCTTCTTCTCCTCCTCTGAGGTGGGAGGAGCACCCTGAAGAAAAGGGAAAGAAAACAGAGAGATTCAGCTAATTTAAAAAACACAGTGCATGTCTCTGGGTCAGAGACATAATTCAGAAAAATATTTTTTAAATAATGTCAGACAACAGAACTGATGGTACCAATGGGGAAGAGAAGGGAATAGTGCCATGGACAGAGGCAGAGGTACGTTGGCACTTTGGTGGTGGGTGTTTTGTGGCAATGATGTACTGCTAAAACATCTTGTAAACTAATATTACCTTTAATAAATTATAATTCATTTCAAGGGACTGGAGAGATACCACAAGTGGCTTAAGACACTTACTTGCCTTGCATGCAGCCAACCCTGGTTTAATCCCTGGCACCTCATGCTTGGGGGCCAGCACCATCAAGAGTTATCACCAAGCATAGAGCTGGCAGTAGTGCCCAGGACTACCAAGTGTGGACCCTGAAATCACCCACAAGTTTTTCCCCTAAATTTTATTTTATTTTTATAAAATTGCTCACAATAATTCATTACATTTATCATTCAGACACAAGTTTTTAAAAGAAAGAATAGTACCATCAACTAGCACCACCCAGTCCAGTTAGTGACTTTAGTAACAAACATTGTGAGATGTGACAATCATCGCAAATAAATTTTTATTGATCTAAGCTTTGATAATTTCATTTACTTTTATGTTATAACAAACAATATGAAGTACATTTGTTTGTGTCTGCTAAAGAAGCAGGCTGGGGCAGTGGATGAGAAACTGGGGACACTGACAAAGGGTAGGGCACCCTGGTGGTGGGAATGCTGTTGGAACATTTATTGCCTGAAACAACTGCATTATAAAAAACTTGGTAAATCATGATGTTATAATTTTAAAAAGCTTTAAAGAATAATGTCATAATGTAATTTTATGTGCTGTTAGGACATCTTCAGAGTTTCAAAATTTCCCTGAATTTTAAAGAAAGTTGAATAAAGTTGGAAGAAGAAAATAAGAAATTTCCACAGGACTCAGAAAGTATTAGAGTGTTGTTAAATGTTTGATAATTAATTAAAAAGTACCAGGAGTTAGAATAATTTGTATTTCCAGCAATACAAAATAAATTATCCAGCATCTGCCTTTTCGGCATGTTTGAGTGGTGGTGGGAAAATTCAAAATAATGGTGGTGGGAAGGTGTAATGGTGGTGGGACTTGTGTCAAAATATTGACTGTAATCCATTATTGTGAACAACTTTATAGAAAAATTTTAAAAGGTGATAAAAAAAAGAATTTGTACTTCCAAGGGAAATACAAGATCTCATTTTATTTGATGTCAAATAATTATAATATACCCACATAGGAGAGACCTATATGTAGAGCTTTAGTGTACCCTGGTTCCAACAATGGCTTAGTCTGGGAGTTTCCACATTTTTGTTTTGTTTTGGATGCAGTGGCATTATTCCAAAATAATCTCTGGGAAGCATAAACAAACTGAAATAGACATAAACAAACCCTCTTGGATATGGATGAGCTGGTATGGTGCAAGAGAGGCCCAGTTTGCCATTCCTGCTTTAAGTAATTTGAATTTCCTGTTATTGAATGCTTTCTCGTTGAGGCAGCTGTAGGACAGAACATTCTATACAGGACATTCTATACTTTTTTTACAGTATTAGCACCATGAATACTGGCTTCACACACACCACACACACACACACACATTTGTTCACTGACTGATTAATCCCAAGAAGTAGCATCGTGACAAATCTGTGTGTCTCTGCATACAGCAAGGACACACATTAAAGTGACTGTAGAATAATAAGATCAGTTGCTGTGAGTGGCTCAGAAAACTCTTTACTACAGAAGAAAGTCTCTCATTAAGATTCTCCTATTAGGCCTCTGCAGCCCTACAAGAATGTATAGGAGGCGCATTTAACCACTGAAACAGCCAGGAAACGCCTCCCGGATCAGATTACAGCAGTTCTGGGAACTGTGTGGCCCAGCTGCTTAGCTCTGAGGCCAGCCCATTGTCATGCTGAGGTCATGCTTCCCACAGCTGCTCTCCACCAATAACTGCACTAGCAGGTCCTAAGGCAGGCAGAGCCTGGGAGCCTGAACACTGCAGTCAACAGGAGGAACTCCTGCAGGAATTTTCCCTCCACACGGCCTGAGCCTTAGGCTGCAACTGCCCAACCCCCTCTTCTCCCATATCACGGTCTGATGACCTGGCATTTTTCTTACCAGTGTTTTCCTGGAGACAGATCTTGCAGCTCTACTCTTCAGGCTCTGCTTTTTTAGAGGACCCAAACCTGCACTGTGCTGGTGTGAGACTGGCAGAGTTCCATCTGCCCATCCAACACCTCAGTGAGCCAAAACGGTTTCAGAACAAAGGAATCAGAAACTGGACATGAGCCTCGGGTGCTAGCCCTGTGTCCAGCTTCACTCGGCCACTCTGAAGCACTCTTAGAGGACCTTAAAATCGATGCTGTTGGGGCTGGGGCATTAGCATAGCAGGTAGGGCGTTTGCCTTGCACTCGGCCCCGGGTTCAATTCCCAGCATCCCATATGGTCCCCTGAACACCACCAAGGGTAATTCCTGAGTACAGAGTCAAGAGTGACTCCTGTGCATTGCCGGGTGTGACCCAAAAAGAAAAAAAAATGCTGTTTTGGCCCCATCTGGCTTCTTCATCTAGTTCTCAAATCAGTGAGGGTTTCCAGGGAAAGCAAAGACAGTGATCAAGCTTCCCCAACTCTCACCAAGAACTTGGGAGACCTGTCCTTTATAGAAATATTTTTAAATTGCTTACTTGAGGCAATGAGCAGAAATATAAAACCTTGAGATTCTGTTCTTCTACTAAGGTCCCATGGTTTTCCCTACAGTCATTTTCTTTGAGTCTGGCATAGTGCTGATGAGCTAGCTTTCTGGTCTCACCCATAAGAAATGATAAAGTAGCTCAATGTAGACTCCACGGGCTGTAAATATCTGGAAAATATTGTACAATTCACACAGCTAGAGGATGGGCTTCATCTCATTATGCATGCACATTCATCCGTATAAATGCACATTTAGAAGCAATCATTAAAACTGTTAAACTTCCACTTGGAGGAAAATGTTTCCTCACTTATAAATGTTCCCAGGTTGTTAGGTGGGTAGATCTCAATAAAGAAGCAAGAAGGAGAGAAATGCTTCCAGTTCCTTCTGTTAAGTTTCGGAGTCAGTCACATTCACTCTCTTTGTAATATCAAAATGTGCTGTATTGGCATATTAAATATATAAAGCCAGTGTACGAGGTTATATACAAAGGTTTCATACGTGAACAAGCACAGATAATGATTCTATGTAATATTAGGCACTTTCAAGTTATTAAAATCTCAAAGAACTGTATTTTTTGTTTATCAACAGACTTTCAGCTTTTGATTTAGTATGGTTCACATATAATGGAAAATTCTAAGTGGATTATGGAATAAATACATATTATATCTTTCAGGAAGACTGAGCCATGCATATGCTGAGCTGAGTCATCTTTCATCTTTTAAAAACATAATACAAATCATTTTATTTCTTCTATGAATTTATTATAAAGAATATAATGAAGACATGAACAGCAGGGTTCCTTCCAGATAACCACAATTTGGCCAATAAGGACATTCTTCTTAACTTTTGTAAGTAGCTACCTGAATTGGGAAAGGACATGGAAGGCATTCTTTGGTTTAGACAAAGAATTTAAGAGAAGCCTTATCAGCCTCAGTACTCTTCCCAGTTCCCAGTTTTACGAATGGTTGTTGTCAAGGGAACTGTTCCTTTTAGGGCGACAGAATATTTGTGGAATTTGGCAGAATGGTGAGTCATTTTCCAAATCTCTATCTAGCCCTTTTCTCCCTTTTGACTACCAGATGTTCTATTGAACTTTCCTCTACACTCTTCTCTATGGGGCAAAATAGTCTGATGTAATAGTTCACACTCAAACACTGAAGACTTAAGAGAGGAAACAGGGGGAAATGGAATTACAAAGAAATGGAGGTACAGGAAGAATTCCTCTGACTCCCACTTCCGCCTCCCCATACCTATTTCTTATAACATGCAAAGTAATTAGGCCCAGAAGTTCATCATGAAAAATGCTTCTCAGGCTGTGCCATGTCATTTATATCACTGATATTTCTCATTGTGACCCGCTGAAGAATGAAAGGGATCATATTTTGCAGACTCAGAAAAACCTGACCAAAGTTCCAGATGAGTTAACTGGGTGGCCAAGTTAGTGGCATCAGAATGTGAGATTGTGCGGTGTTAAAGTGTAGAGCTGCATCTTTTCAACTTTATGCTCAAATTTTTTATTTATCATAGGTTATCTCATAGTTGAAATTCCAGATTGACGGTGTCTCAAGTACACTTACTCACCCTTTCAGAAATTCTTTCTATTAGTAGGAGAAATCTGGAACCCCTAATTTAGGATCATGTCAGGAATACTTATTTTTGGGAAAATGAAGGATATATATCAGGCAGCCAACATTGTGTTGGGAAGGTAATGGTTGTTCTTCTGAGAAAAATACCAAATGTCACCTGCAAACATGTTTAAGGTTTTTTAATATATAAATAAAACACATTATTCTATGTCCTGTGACTTTATTTTAGTACGGCAGAGCCTGGCAAGCTACCCGTGATGTATTCCATATGCCAAACACAGTAACAAGTCTCACAATGTTACTGGACCCACTGGAGCAAATAGATGAACAACGGGAGGACAGTGACAGTGACAGTGATTAACTTCTTAGGTAGCTGTACTCAGTTAGCACTGAAATCACTGCCCTTCTCTTAACTTCATTCAAATTTGTTTCTGACACAGTAACTTCAAGAGTTGCACATATCACAGATAGCACAGAGGGTAGGGCAAGATACTCTCAGTAACTTGCTGGGCTCCCCAAGAGGGGCGGAGGAATCAAACTCGGGTCGGCCGTGTTGGCCGCATGCAAGGCAAACGCCCTACCCTCTGTGCTATCACTCCAGCCCAAGAAGTTAATATTGATACTATATGATGAGTCCCTGGCCCACATCCATTCATATATTCTATCTGAGAGGTGACCGTCACCTTGCTTCTGCCCACTGTTGCTCAGAAATTGGAGTTTTGTTCATTTATTATGTGGTGCCAGGGAGCAAATACAGGCCCTCACACATGCAAAAGAAGTGTTCTCCTGCTCAGTCTTATCATTGCTCCTGATTTGTTTCTTTTTATAGAGGCAACAGCCCACACCCAGCAGGGCTCAGAAAGTGTGCAGTGCTGGGGATCAACTCCAGGACCTTGCACATGTTCAGCATTTGGGCTCTACCACAGGAGCTATCCCCCCCAGCCCTGATTTTTTGGAGGGCCAAGACAGTACTGACTTCTGCCAAAACGTTTTCCTCACCTCCTCTGTTTCTGGAGTGCTTTCTTTTCTTCTTGGGGGTTGCCCAGCTCCTGGTCTAAAGGCCCCCATAGGTATATTGATATTTGCCTGAAAGAGAAAACAGGGAAGATTTAGTGCAAGAAATAGCAATGACATTCTGAGGCTGTAATCTTCATGAGGAGCGAAAACATCAGAAAGGTAAATCTTCAGAGCTTTTTATCTCGAGAAAATTGCCGTAACGAGAGCACAAAATATGCTAACGAAAATGCAACTTCCATTTATTACAGCTTTTGGGTACTCCTTCTGAGGTCGCCTCAGCAATTTCAAAAATCCCTTTTGGATGGAAGAATTCGAAGACAGTTTGTTCTGACTGTTGCCCTCCTGTGGCGCTTAATAGTTCTCCTCCCCTTTGCCACGAGGAAGGAACACATAATGATAGGGCGGAAGGAAGCAGCAGACTCAGAAGTCATCCCACACGTTCGCACCCCCTCAGGTTCTTTCAGATTTACTACGGGAGGGGGCAACCATGCTCCAGCGTTGCCTCCACAATTCAGTACTGTCTGCAGCTTTCTCCCAGTTTCTCAGTCCTCTCACCACGATGTGAGTCAGGGCAGAAGGACATGGGGCAGAGTCAAATTCTGGAGTGTTCCAATTCACAGAACCCTGTCCTTTATTAAAATGGCACAGCAGTGTTCGTTAGGAGTAAGCACAAGATAGAGAGCATCTATAAAACCAGAAACACGCCGTTTCCAACATAACATAACCGTGTTCCTGACACAGTCATTTGAACTTGGGGGAAGAAAGTGTGTATGTCTGAACTTTGTCTGCATTTCATCTGCTATCAAAAGGCAGGGATATTTCATGCAGACCAAGAAGGTTTGAAGTCGGTAGCATCACTCACATAAAATAAGCATTAATACCTTTTCTTTAAGTTAAAACTATTGTTTTTACTTAAAATAAAGCACTGCCCTATGAGTAACTGGATATGTGGGCTTGAAGAATTGAAATTGTTCTTTGAGGCGATGCATAATACCAATGCTAGTACAAAAGAAGCCAAATATTTTGTTACCTTTTAAACACAATTTGGAAGATTCGGGTACCACAGTAAATTAAATGATTGGGAATTACACAATAAAAGATCTGTTGCTAGGGGGAATGCTTGACTCAAGACACATGAAGTATTCGGTGTCTGTGTTGGGCAATGCGTGGGTCTGTGTTCTGCTCCCAAGAGCAAAGGCTGACTTTCTACATAAGACTTTTCCATCTACCTTCCCTGCTAGATAAACACTGATCCCACAGAGAGAAAACCGAACTCAAAGTTAGCAAGAGCAGTGCACAACCATCCCTGGGGCCAATAAGCTAGGAAGTAGCATATGTGCTAAGATGAAAGTATAGCAACATTTTAGAGATGAAACATTTTGGAGAACCGAAGGCTGAGTTTTCTCTGCTGTTCCTCTGCTTAATGGAAATATCAGGTGGCCTAGCGTGGGAGGAGGAGGGGGCATAGGGAGGAAAGTATGACTCATGTGGTAGCACGCTTCATTAACTCCAAGATTCACCTCTATTAATATCTCTGAAATCAGAAAGAGTCTTAGAACATATATCTGACCATTTTAACTGACATTTTAAAAACAGGTCATAAATAATGGTATGTCATAATTGACTGCATCTTATATTAAATGTCATTAGAATCCTGAAACATACACGAGACAATGCAAAGACCCACAGAAGATGAACTACATGAAAAAAAAAAAAACAATAACAATTTCCAAGGGCCAGAGCAACAATACGGCAGATAGGGCATTTGTCTTGCACACGGCCAATCTGGGTTAGACCCCCAGCTTCCCATATAGTCCCCCGAGTCCTCCAGGAGTGATCCCTGAGCGTGTCGAATCAGGAGTAAACCCTAAGCACAGTCATATGTGGCACCCCCAAAAGAAAACAATAACAATTTCCATTGCTACCATTTGAATGAAACAGAGAAATTTGCTATGAGGAGTATTTATGAGAAGGTTACTGTCACTGTCCTCCCGTTGTTCATTGATTTTCTTGAGCTGGCACCAGTAACGTCTCCATTGTGAGACTTGTTGTTACTGTGTTTGGCATATCGGATAATTCACGGGGAGTTTGCCAGGCTTTGCCATGCGGGCGTGATACTCTCGGTAGCTTGCCGGGCTCTCCAAGAGGGGCAGAGGAATGGAACCTGGGTTGGCCAGGTTGGCTACATGCAAGGCAAACGCCCTACCCACTGTGCTATCGCTCCAGAAGGTTAAGTAGTTAAAAGTCCACCTGGATTACCACTACTCTGACTAAGCATCTACAGAGGACACCTACCTAACATGTGTTCAAGTTAACACACTGGTTTAGAAAGACTTCATTGCTAAACTAATGCATTTATTTTTGTTTCAGGCCACTCCTGGCTCTATACTCAGTAATTACTCCTGACAGTGTTTAGGAGACCATATGGGATGCTGGCGATCGAACCTGGGATGCCACATGCAATGCAAGTGCTCTTCCTGCTGTACTATTTCTCCAACCCTGAAGCTAATCCGTTTCATCTAGTGTGCATGCTCTACAGTAGGCTGTGGTTTTCAGTGATGGTCAGCCAAGATAATATATTCACTAAATCAGTGTCTATGGAAACTGGAAACACCACTTTTCCTGCTCAGAGTTTACTTCTAGCGATGCATGTAGCCTCTCCAAAGAACACGGGCATCTTAGGGTAGTGAAAAGATCTCACTGCTAAGAGCTGCAACATGTTGTCTGTACTGGGGGAAAAGAAAACAACCTGATAACTCCTCTACCATTTGCCTGTTAAAATGCTTCAATGGTGTTCAAACCTCTTAGAGATGGAACAAATGGGAGATCATCCTCTAATAAAAACCACAAGGTTGGGGTATCCCCAAGGCAAAACCGCATAGGTCATAGAATATAAATGTGCAGTAAAAATGTACCCAGGAAGGAAAAGAATAGATTACAGTGCAAGCAAAAATGTGCCTAAGAAACAATGGTTTATGGTTTTCTAGATCTAGAGGGCAAATAGGCAAAAAATAGGAATGTTACTCTGTACTTTAGGGGTTTCTGCTGATTGGCTATGTGAAATATCCGAGTCTCTGCTCTTAATGTACCCATTAAATTTGGACATGGCTTGCTAACTGTTCTTAATGTCTCTGTCAATTTAAACAATAACTCATGTATTGGGAACCAGGGTGTGGGAGCGATATTGGATTGAATAAATAGCAAGCCTGGACACTTTTAAGCCTGACTATTACTGAGAGTGTGTTTAAATGGGTCTGCGTGTGGGGCCAGAGCAATAGTACAGCAGATAGGGTGCTTGCCTCCCACAGGCTGGCCCAGGTTCAATCCCTGAAATCCCATAACAGTTCCTCTGAGCTTCACCACGAGTGATCCCTGAGCACAGAGCCAGGAGTAAGCCAAGAATACCACTGAAGGGGGCTAGAACAATAGCACAGCAAGTGAGCCATTTGCCTTGCAAGCGGCCGACCCAGGTTCGATTCCCAGCATCCCATATTGTCCCCTGAGCACCACCAGGAGTGATTCCTGAGTGCAGAGCCAGGAGTAACCCCTGAGTATTGCCGGGTGTGACCCAAAAAGAAAAAAAAGAACACCACCAGATATGGCCCCCTATCCAAAAAACAAACAAGTCAATAAAAGAGTCTGCATGTGTAGCAGGAATGGGCTTGTGACTGACTTGCATACTAACCTGGCAATGTAAGGACGGCCCCGAAAGCCCCCCTGAGCCAAATCGCCACAAACTAAATTATCTACCCCAATCCCCAAGACTCAATCCAGGTTATTACAACACCAACCAACCCAACCCACAGCAAACTGGTGAAATTCACGCTCTTTGTCTTACCCGTGAAACACAGCAACACAACATACGGCAAGGAAAAGCCAGATTGGAAGACAAAGGAACAGATCTTTTCACTGTCAAACCCTCCCCCGAAGAGCTGTTTCCTTTGACCTGACCACTCTCAAGCTCTGTAAACCAGCTCTAAGATTGCAGGTTTACACTTGAAGACTCGCTTTTGAAATGGGGTGCACAAAATGGATTAATTCCAGAATAGGTGTCAAAGAAAATCCACGCTGAAAAATGAGCCATTAACTCACTGACTCGATGCTTTTTCATCTTTAAAGCATCACTCAAGAAACCAGGAACCTAAATGGGTTTTTGACAGCAAATATTGACAGGATCCAAAGCAGCCTCAGACCGTGTCAAATAGCTAATGACTAATGTACACCTTAAAGGACTGGCAGAGGCGTGCTTTGTAAACGATTAGAGACATTTCATTAATATAATTGCAGGGCGGCCTTACTTGAGTGACAAATTATAGGCTAAATTATAGCCATTAGAAAAATCCCTTAAAACTTGAATTGATAGAATCTGTAGGCCTGGAGTTCTCACTTTGTGTGCCACCGGCCAGGGAACTGTAGCATATTCTTGACTCTTTTACTGCCTGGCTCCAAACACCTTCCAGTGATTTTAATTTTTTCCATTTGTAAATTGGGTACCACATTGACTACTCAAAATGGGCTTTGGAATATAAGTCATATTTTATGAAACAAATTTCTTTCTTTAAAATACAGATAACAACCTAATATCAATAGCCCAAAGTTGGCATCAGGTGGAATATCCCTCTAGATACAATATCTACATAGATGCAAATGGAGTCAGTGTTCATTTTTTTCTTCCGCACACACACCTTCACCCTCTCTCTTTTCCATCCTAGAGACTCAGTCGCCTCAGAGAATTATCAATGGGCCCTGACCTTTTCCAAGCTATACATAATTTGGTACATCCTCCAAACTGGAAATGGAAAAAATATATACCAGATCATCTTTTGCCAGAGCAGGATACAGTTCCCTGATAATAGACCTATCTGATGTGACATGAATACTCCACTTGATCTCACCAGGTGAAGAAAAGTAGAAAGAATTCCCTGTAAGTTAATTCCACTACTCCCTTAATTATTTGTATTGTTCTCCTGCTTGGCTCCACATTTTGAGCTGGAGGATTCTGGGAAGAAAAGTCCCTCCACAACCCTCCCATGCCGCTTACTATGGAATGACACCTTCATCCTCAGTGTGTCGGATTCTGAGAGCTGTCAACTTCTGGACACCCACTCTGCTTTCCACAGTCACTCGTTGTTCTTTTGTCTCCCCTCCTTGTTGGTACCACCTTCTCTCCTCTTAGTGCTGTGGCTTTTGGGGGTTCGTCCCATTACACACTTGTTTCAGATGACCCCCTAACACATGCACACACCCACACACATGCTATCTTTAGTTTTCTTTAGCTCTCCACAGTTCCCTGCAACTCCTGCCAAAATCAGTCGCCTCCTCTGTGCAATTTTCCCTCGCTGCAGGCAGAGAACACCCTCTAGGGTTGCATTTTGAAGTATTTCTCTCTACATTTTCCTATCTTTACAGCCCTGGTCCTTCTCTGCCTGGAGGAGGACATTTTTCTATCTCTAGCATCTTCACAGAAAACCTACAGAAAGAGGTATCTTTTGAGCAAGAGCTGATTAGAAAATGGGATCCTTATTTGCTAGATCAACCAAAATTAGGATAGACAGGCACACACTCAAATGCACACATTCTAATTTTTGCTTTTGGGGGTCATACCCAAAAAGCCAAAACCAAGATCAGTGCTCAGGAGACACTCCAAGCAGTGCTCAGCAGACTGTACAGTAAGGCTGTATAGTAAATAGTGAGCCTAGCGGAGGTACAGAGCGGCTTCAAACATGAACCTTGGGGGCCTGGAGTGATAGCACAGCAGGTAGGGCATTTGCCCTGCATGTGGCCGACCCGGGTTCAATTCCCAGCATCCCATATGGCCCCCCCGAGCACTGCCAGGAGTAATTCCTGAGAGCAGAGCCAGGAGTAACCTGGGAGTATCATTGGGTGTAACCCAAAAAGCAAACTGTCACTGTCCTCCCGTTGTTCATTGATTGGCTCGAGCGAGCCCAGTAAGTCTCCATTGTGAGACTTGTTACTGTGTTTGGCATATCGAATACGTCACAGGTAGCTTGCCAGGCTTTGCTGTGCGGGCGAGATACTCTCCGTAGCTTGCCGGGCTCTCCAAGAGGGGCAAAGGAATCGAACCTGGGTCAGCCAGGTCAGCCGCGCACAAGGCAAACACCCTACCCACTGTGCTATTGCTCCAACCCTCCCAAAAAGCAAAAATAAATAAATAAATAAATAAAAAATGAACCTTGGTATCAGACTAAATAATGTGAGTTCAAATCCTAACTTTCCCACTCACAAGCTGTGGATCCTGCATGGGTTCTTTCCCTTCTCCATTATAATCCATGGAAATCTCACCGTACCGTGCCAAGCACAGAGTTCATCCTGAAGGTACCAAAATTAGTTTCAAGTTCATAGGCCCTTTGAAGTTGGACAGAGTTCAGAGGTCATCGAACACAACATCCTTTCTTTGCAGATTAGGAGGACCAGAGGCATGAAGTCACAGAAGAGACCAAAGCTAGAGCACAGGATATTTTTCCTGTTTAACCACAGAATTCTCAGATCTCGTGGAAAAGGACAAATAATAGATACAAATATTCAATGCTGAGCATACTTAGACCAATGGTAGCGAGAAAGGACCAGTGAAGTCCCAGAGCCAATTGACTTTGGGTAGGTCGGGGCCCCGAAAAACCCTGTGATGGCTTACAAATGAGAAGTGTTAAGGAGGGAAGGGAATGACAGGAGGGGACTGCCAGTGGTCAGTGTCACTCAGTCTCTTTAGAGAGACTCACTGAGCAGATAGCTTGATGGGATTAGATTTCCCACAGCTCTGGCTTTCCTCCACCACCTGTCATGTCAAATTCTTTCATCTGAGCGGATCCTATCCACCATGTCTGATGTGTTGATGTTACCTTGGTTGCGACTCCGTTCCTATCAACAGTGAAATTACAAACAGCTTGGCGAGTACAGAACCAGGGTCAGCAAACTAGGGCCCATGGGTGAAATCCACGCTGCCACCTGTTTTTGTAAATAGTATCACTGGCACATAGCCACATTCATTCATTTTTGCATTGCCTGTGGCTGCTTTTGTCCTTTAAAGGCAGGGTTGAACAGTTGGAAAAGAGACTCAGTGATATAAAAGTCCTAAAATACTTTACTATCTGGTCCTTTATAGAAAATGTTTGCCAGTATCTGGTACAGAGTCTTATCAATTGCTTATAATACCAGAAGGCCCTCTCTAGACTATGAAAAATTGGACTCATTTCTTCAAGATATTTTCATGCCCCTTCCTGAGATTTCATTAATGCAACTGAGAAGAAATGAATGTTTAGATAGAATTCCCTTCAAATCTGAAGTCTATCTCTTTTTCATTGTGAATATGAAGGGCAACTGTCCATCTTCTCAAATGTCAGGTCTATTTCTGACTTCTCTCTTATTCTAAGAAGGCATGGAATAAGATGTAGAGAAAGGAAGATCATTCCATGCACTACTTGGATAGTTACAAAAGCTATTTCTTTCTCATTTGTTTTTAGGCACACCTGGTGATGTTCAGGGGCTACTTCTGGCTCTGCACTCAGGAATCACTCTTAGCGGTGATCACAGTACCACAGAAGATGCTGGGGATTGAATCTGGGTCGGCCCCATTCGTGGCAAACACCCTACTTGTGGTATTATTGCTCCTGTTCCTAAAACCATCTCAACATTTTTGTGCTATAAATCAAGTACTTGCTGTGTACACTATTCATTTATTCATTATAACAATCCTATTAGGTAAGATAATTGTGCAAATTTTTCAGAAGGGTAAATTAAGGGTGAACTAAATCACTAAGTGAATAGAACTTTGACTTAATGTTGCCTTGAACTTTGGCTCCATGTTGCCTTGTAAAAAATCTATGCACGCAGAAGGTTGTGTGTTCGCAGGCTCTCTGGACGGCTCTGTCTCACCGCCTGCATTCAGTGCTCATGACCCTCTGCGTGTGGCCTGGATCAGGATGGCTTTTCTCTCTCTCAAGCTTGAGCCCCTCTCACTCTGGCTCTGGATCTCTGAAGCCCGAGCTCTTTCACTTCTGACTCTGCTCTCCAAGCTTACAGTCTTAGTTTATATAGCAATCATGTAAGTCTCACAAAGGTGGGTTGAATATTGACAAATCAACAATGAGAGGTAAGACCACTCCTCCAGGAGATTATCTCAAGGATAAAATCTCATCTAAAGAGATTACTCCAGATTACTAGGAGATCCACTCAAGGGTAGGATCCTAACAAGGGTGTGTTCTTTCCTCAGCTAGTAATCTACTTAAATAGTTGTAGTAAATCTACTTCTAATATTTCTAGCAATGTCATTCTGTGTGAGCACAGTAAGAGATATAAACATCTCATTATACATTCTTCAGTCCTCAGGCCAGGTTAGTCTTCCTAGCCCCAGCAGGGTCCTAGTTTCGTCATTACTTACTTTGGATCATGACAGCATTTGTCCATGATCATTCCCTCAACTTATAGTTGAGTATCGTGGCACTTTGGCCTGGACCATTTTGATGCCAGGGTAGCTCACAGCTTGCCCTGGGTCCATTCAGTCCCTCCTCGGGACCCTGCTTTTGGGGTGCTAGGAACTAAGGGCAACTGAGTCAAGAAAGCAGATGCCCAGGAGTAAATATTATTTGGAGTCAATCAACTCCCAAGTTACAAAGCATAATATTAACTGTCTTCCTGTGTCCATACAGAAATTGCTTTAAGGTAAACTATTCAAAAGACATAAGGAAAGGAGAAAGGCAATATTAACTTATAATACAAGTTCAGTGCCCTGGGATGGGTGTGATTCGATAAACCTAAGCTACCTGAGGAAGGACAAAACAGTATTATCCTACATTGCCTGACACACATAGATATGGTAATATAACCCCTTAAATGCCCAACTGTTGGAAATATGAGTGACAGTGACTTAAGTTCACTCAATTCAGATGAAATAGAAATCTAATTCATTATTTATGGAATTTTGCTTTAGAAATATAAAGTTCAATATGTTTATAAACATCACAGGAACACCTTCTTGCAAATATATATATATATATATATATATAATCAGTAAGTTATGGGCTCAAAGAAATCCTTCTGTATAAAAGCTGTTAAATTTTGCTCCATGAAATATTTCCCAAACGCTCAACCATAGAATCCCTTTACTTAACAATATCCCATGAAACTAATATTAAAATAGCAGTGGTTTCAGCTTTTGTACATTTTAGAGCTAGCACTTGTCTGAGTACTGGTTCATAGACCAGCAGTTAATAACCATTGCAGTAGACCAGTGGGTTATAACCTTTTATTATGCTGACAAACCGGCACTGGTGCATACACCTCTGTTCTAAGAGAAAACTTTGGGAACTATTCAACTAGTTAATGGTGAGTGATAACAGTTAATATTTATGAATCAATAATAATGAACCAGACACTAGTCTAACCATTTGCTTATATTCATCTATTTAACCCTCACAGATGTCCTATAGGAGGGTTACTATGATCAATTCTCCCATTTGACAGATGAGAAAACTGAGGCATACAGAAGAGAGACAAGTTTCCCAAGGTACTGAAGTGATAGTACAGTGGATAGGGAGTTTGCCTTGCACGTGGCTGGACCAAATTCTATCCATGGCATCTCATATAGTCCCCTAAGCACTGCCAGTAGTAATTCCTGAGTGTAGATCCAGGAGTAACCCCAAAGCAACACCAGATGTAACCCCAGAAAACTCAAAAAAGAAAAATAATAATAAACAAATTGCCCGAGATAACACAGCCAGTAAATCCTGGAGACTTTGAGATCCTCAAACACAGGGATCAGCTGTCAATTCATCTTGGTATAGCCTACCCTGAGCACTGCACCTGGCACAAAACATGCACCCAGGCAACCCCAGTGGAACCTAATTGGAGCTTTGATCCCAATTTCAAAGTGACTATGGTGCATTTAATAGCACATTTAAGACATTTAAGTGGTATTTACCTGATGAGAGAGGTAAGTATCTCATCGATGAGGGTTTCTCTGTTCCACACAACATGATGCCCTACAGCAGTGTTTCTCAGCCCCTTCCAATCTGGCTTCCTTCCTGTGACCCCTGTGCTCCTAATTGTCCCCATAGACTCATGCTGTGCCCCACTCCCTCAGCCCCCGTGTAAAGGATTTTCATTTGGAATATCCTGGGGTTTACAGGAAGCTATATGAACACAGACTGAGAAATATTACACTAAATAATGTTCCTACTACCAGAGCACTTTGAATAGTATATACATTTTAATATTTTATTTAACAGACCCTAATGTAGAGATGATAGGAAAATATCAGATAGTGTAGCTCCAATTAGCCACAAGAAATAAGATTTCTTTTTAAGGTGCATTAAATTATGCTTTTTACAGCATAAAACATACCGAAAGTGTGACCAGAGAGATTTTACAGGGTGTTGGCTTTGCACGCAGCCAGTCCCAGTTATATTCCCTCCACTGAATATGGTCCCCTGAGTACCACGAGGAGTAATCTAGACACGTTGAGCAAGAGAGAGAATACTATATCCAGAAAGAACTACTCTATTGCCTTTATGGATAGAGCAGATGGATTTTTAAATGTGACATACTAACAGCGATTGAGAATAGTCAATAACTGATTTAAAAATATTATAGACCTAAAAAAATCAAGGTCAAAATAAGTAGGAAAGAACTAGCGAATTTTTTGTGTGGCTTTGAGGGAAACTGGCACACTCTAGGGCACGGGAGGGGGTCAACACACTTTCAGCTTTAAGGGGAAAGAAGCCCAAGAAGCCTGAGAACAGACTATTTCGGGGAGTCCTGCAATATAAAGAGGAACTTTTATGTTTAACACTTTGGGAGCTTCAAATGCAGTGCTTAGATGCTATTACTTCTCATCACTTTAATGTAAAACATTCCCTCCTGAATAATATAACAAAAGTTGACATTTAATGAGGGCTTAGAATGATACTTTAAGCATCTTGAACATGTTGCCTTAGTGAGTCGTATTGTTATCCCCATTTTCCAAATGTGGAAACAGAGGCAGGGATGTCAAGTAGCTAGTGGCTAGTGTAGTTTTCCCATGGTCCCACACCACTCCCAGCTGCTTGAAATGCTACCACCACCTCTGCACTCTGGGTAAAAGCAAAGGCTTACAGTTAAAGGCTCGAGGATGCTCACAAGTCCGTGAAGCACAATAAAATCCCATTACCAATGTCTGGGCATGTCAGAGAGTTACAGAGTGGACACCAGGGAAACCAAATGTGGCACTGAGGAGTGGAAATCCTGTCCAATGGTTCTTCCTGGGTGGTTTATCCTAAGACAGGTTTTCAGAGGTGGTGATACAACTTGCCACTTAAGAACCCCATCCATTTAAGACTATGCATTAGTCATGACAGGTAAAGATCTGTCTCTCCACCCACTGCCACCACCCGGTGTGTGCTAGGATTTGTAAGCCCACAATCTGGCAATCCACATGCCCCTCCAAATACAGCCACCAATTTATAGATATATTGATAATGAGATGGTGCATCAGACCCACGAACTCAGGAACTGCCACATGCCTTCAGAAAAGAGCCCAAGGGGAAAAGTTTTTAAATTTGAAGAAAGCACAGATAGGAAAGGAAGATGGAATTTTGCAATTAACTGCTGTGGTCGAAGTTCTAGGGTAGGAGCTATTGGAGAGGCAAGTACAGATGCCTTAAGAAAATAAACTGAATATTGAGAAAAACAAAGATTGGAAGTTACTTTCATTATTGTATTTTGTCCTAAAACGGCCACATTCCCTCTCCTCTCCTCTCCTCTCCTCTCCTCTCCTCTCCTCTCCTCTCCTCTCCTCTCCTCCCCTCCCCTCCCCTCCCCTCCCCTCTCCTCTCCTCTCCTCTCCTCTCCTCTCCTCTCCTCTCTCCCCCACCTCCATATAAGTCAGTTGCAACAAACAAAGACATTGTTTGCTGTGGGACAAGAAGAGAAATAATAGTATATGGACTTCACAAAATAAATACCCCAGCTTTGGGAAGAACATTTGACAGCAAAAGAATAATATTTCAAGAGATATATTTTAAGCAGATGAGTCAACAAACAAAAAAATAAAATGAATTTTTAATTATCTACCAATGAGCCTATGAAAAACACTTCAAAAACCATAATACTACATTTTTGTAGATTATTTCATCATCACTCATAAACATGTATTGTCTTACCATTAGGCACAATTTACACACACAAAAATAACTTCGCATCTTCACTTGTACCTTATCACTGAACTCACAAAGGGAAACTCTTTCCCCTGAAGTTAATCATCAGTTACAGGTGAGCAACTGCAAAAAAATAAGTTGGATTTCTGCAAACCAGACTAGAAGTCTCAGAGCTTGAGGTCAAAACACAACTATGCCGACTCACCTGGATGGCTCTGACATTGGAAACTGGCTGTTTCGACATATTCACCCGGGTTTAGCCCTGAAAACACAAGTAAGAAACTGTTAGGGGTGGCAGCATCCAGATTCTCAGGCTCGATAAATTAGAACGTAACTCATGATTCAACTGGGCAGTCACCCCTTCCAGTGGCCATATATTCTTTCAGTCTCAGTTTCCGAAGTTACTTAGAGACGCGCCCTTCTAATGCCTCGGGGAGAGGGATCACTGAGCACGGGGATAAATGATTCAGGAGGAGAAACGCTGAGAAGCCTCGCCCCTGATCCTAATGATAGGCAATCAGAAACTTGAAAGGCGCCCTCATCTCCTTGCCTGCCCTCCTGCGCCCGACTCCCTGCACGCCCCGCGGGGAACAGCAAAGCAAAGAGACGGTGCGAATAAAACGCCTTTGTTCTAGGGGCCCTCGGAAGCTCTCTGCTTGAAACTGAACTTTTGATCCGAATTGGTTATTGCTCGGACGGCACACCGGTCCCGGGGAGTGGGGGGTGGTGGCGGGGAGTGGGGGTGGGGGGTGGCTCTACTGAGTCCTCTCCGTTGACCACCCAAGAAAACGGGGCCTGTACAAGCTTCTGGGTACAGGCTCACTCCTCGCTGGGCATGTGTCCGTTCTGCCCTGCGACCAGAGGGGGACGCTGTCGAGATTTGGGTCGCATCTCCCTGCTCCGTGGCCTCACGCAGAGCCCAGGCTTGGCAAATCCCCCCACCCCCCAAACCGCAAGCCTCACTTGATTTTTCATGCAACCGACTCGGGAGGCAAATGGAACTCACATGACCATATCAAATCCCCCCGCCCCCCCCAAAGAGGTAGCCGCCCTTGTTCCCCCAAGGCCTTTCGCTGGTGAGAGCTGACTACCCGCACCGTGCCCACTGGGCCCGGTTTCCTGGGACTAAAGGAGAAGGCCCCAGCTCGGCTCAGGCCTGGCATCCCGTGAGTAAATCCTGCGGGACCCACTGAGAAGTTCTGTTTTGGAAATCGGTGAAGTAGGGCCGGGGAGATGGAGCAAAGGGCCGGAGTCTGTCCTTTGCATGGCACGGTCCTGGTGGCACTGCTGGAGACCCCACCACCACCACCACCGGGTCCTTCTCCAGCCTCACGCTGGGCTAGGGAGCATCGGGCTAGAAGGACCCTTGAGAAACACCCCCCAAGGCAGACATTATCAGTGTGTTAAAACCCCGATGATTTCCCCACCGGGTCTGAGCACTGAACCGTACCAACCCACAGAGCTGGGCTGAGCATCACTAGTTTTTCAGTTTCGGAGACTTACTTCAGCTCTGTTGATAGCAGCACTGCAACTATCAGTGACTTCAACGCTATTGTAAACGATGATGCCTCAATAAATTAATTCATTAAAAATTTAAAAACGGAGTCAGACTAACATGTGAAATTGAACTATTACGTAGTTTTTGAAATCTCTAGAAGTAGGATATCCAAACACATAATCTTTGGCTTCATATACATGAAAATAAGAGGATAATCTAAAGTTTCAGTGAAATGTTTTCAGTAATATATGGATATAACCTCCATGCAAAAGGGCTAGGCAGAATTATTTTCTATATGGTTAGAAAACTTCAAAACAACAATTGAACCATCAGGAGTGCATTTTGGTCTCTGATATGTTTCAAATGGGATGCTCTCTTTCCTGCAGCCTCCAAATCAATTAGGGATTTTTTTCTTTTGCAGAGCTAGAACACACAAGCTAAATTTCAAAAGAAAAACCTTGTCGTTGGTTTTTTTTAACACTCCTATTCCTCAAAAGCCATTAGAAGTCCTGTAAAGAAACAATTCCCGAAGGACTTTAAATACCACAGCATAACGTATTGTCTCTGTGTACACAGCTGGAGTTTACTATCACTTGGGATTTTATTTTAAATCATGTGAACCATGGGGATTAGGAAATTTGTTTTTTTTTTAATTCATTGTAGGATATCTCTTATGTTAATAGAAGAGCAGGCTGACATTTTTTTAAAGCAGGTCACTTATGACCATTGGTCTTCTTTTTTAATTAGGCTGCTATTGGATTTCTGACCTACTGGATTTCTGTCGCATGTCTATACATCTATGACTACGGGATGACCTTACCTTGGTGTGTCCTCTAGAGTTTGGGCAACCGAGCATTTGCATGGAAATTCCTTGTTAATATATATGTCAGTCTGTGATAGACAAAGCTCTAGAAAGTTGGTCAGATCCCAGTTCTCATTCCCTGCAACAGGCTAGATAACAATTGTATAAATCAGTTCTGTAGCCATTTCTGCTGTCCTCATTATTCGCAGAGAAATCAGGGCAAAGCACACTGATGAATAAAAATAGACAGTGTTCCCTGGCTGTTTCCCTGGTCCTGCATTCGCCTCCCTTACGGATGGAGAATGTACAGGGCCCCTTCCTTCTTTAGCTTGAGCATTAGTATGTTTCATCCTGGGACCAAAAAAAAAAAAAGATAGCTATGCCTAGGGGCACAACTCTGTTCCACTGGGACCACGGTTTTGCAGGCAAAGAGGTAATCTTTAAAATGCTCTGTTACTAGGTCTCCCAGTTCTGGGTAAAATTTGGAGGCATGGAAAGTTTAACCCAGCAGAGATTGACTTGTACAAAGCCCGCCCCTCGATGAAAATACTCATCAGTTTAGCACAGCTGAGCTTTCCTGGCAGCTCTGCAAGCAGGAGCAACTTTGCTCTGCCTTCTGATGAGTCCGGTCCTTTGGTATCTGTTGCACCTAACATCTGACTTCTAAATAAGACTCACTTACTAAAAAGCTGTCAACATAAATATCATTCATTTCTTAAAAAGGGACTCGAAAGGAAAAACCAATATTTGGGAAAAGGGATTTTTTGTTTGTTCTTTATAAAGGTCAATTAAACGGCTAAAGGGAATTCTCTTCTGTCCAGTAGCTAAAAATAATTCCTGGGCAGGGTGTAGAAAGATGTTCAGCTGTCTAAACTGACAAACTCCTTATTTGCTCTGCCTTAAATGCACCAAGGAGAAGGGACTCATGGCATTGCTATGTCTCTTAGCTTTGCCATGCATCAGGATTTGATGCCCCCACAGAGGGAGAGGGGGAGTGAGCACAGCCCTCTACCCGGCTGTACATGGGGGAGGTAGTGATCGAAGCAGGACTTTCGAAAAGATAATAGGAATCGATCTAGGCATTGATAGAACTTTATTGAGGCCAAGCCTGTTGTTTACGGAGAGGGAAAAAAAAGCGCTTGAAACTTGTACTGTGCAAGAAATTGGGCAATAATGTGCATGTAGGTAACCAAGGAATCAGCAGGCTAGCTTTTGCCATCCTCAATTCTCCAGATTATTTCTAGGCTTTCAGCCCAAATCTGTCTGCAGCTGACAACTGTTAACTATGGTCAGAAGAATTAATATGACATAATGTTCAGGGTCACAGTCATCATATCTGGACCGTGGAAATTTTCTTAACAGCGCTCTCTATGAAAGCAACGTTTAGTTCAATATTCTTTCAACCCCTCCCCCTCAACTCCAGCCTCCCCCCCACCACTTTGTACACACAATTTATAAAACAGAAGCAGCAACAGCACCCATAAACAGGATTCTACAAGGAAGCTATCCTCACAGGTTATAAGTCTACAAAGTTCTAAGTAGTCACTTTCCAGCTAGTTATCAAGGAAATTTCCTTTAGAAAATTTAGTTGCCCAAACTGTTTCCTCTGCTTACCTGCTTGGTGGATCTGTTTACTGCTTCCGGAGAGTCCCGGGCGGTCAGGTGCAGGAATATAGGCTCCTCAGAAGGTAGAAAGGACAGCCAGTGTCCTCTGAGCTGTGATCTCAATCCTGATGCTTTTCAAGCGGCTGAAATAGCTCAAGTGCTCGGTGCCTCTCCCGGTATTGAGAGCTGCTCCCAGCGCAGGGCCGGAGGGGAACACGTTGGAGGCTAAGTGTTAAAGAGAATTCCTGTCATAGCTCACAGTTGTTCTTCCTAAATATAGAGTTTGATACAAGCCATACACTGCCTGTCTCTGAAAGGCTTGACCGTGCTGAAAGAAGAGCTCAAATGTCAGCCAGAAGGCAGCTACGCAATCTTACTGCCCTCCTAATCTTCCAGAAGATGCAGCCTGCATTTGCTCACCTATTCTGAGGGGACACGGTGAAGCTCAGAAAGTAGGAAAAGATTCTATCTTGAGCTGTAGTACCTGGAGGCTAGAAGTTGAGGAGTGTTCGGTAAGAATCGGAGAGAGGTACATGGTATCACCCTGCTCAGCTAGAACAGGGGTGCCTTCAAACAGTGCTTGCGACCTCGCTTGGTCACGTAGGAGCCGTGACAGTTGTGTCAGTCAGCACTCGATGAATGGTCACCATGCAAGGATAATTATAATAATACATTGAGCTATAAGACATTCCCCCTTTTATAGGTCAAAAATGGTCCCAGGGATGCTCAAAGGGCCAGTGCGCATGCTCTGTAGGTAGGACGCCCGGGTTCCAGCCCCAGCACCACTGGGAGTGACCCTAAACCCAGAATCCTCGCTCACTCAGATGCTTGGCTGCCTCTGCTGCTGACAGTGACTGGCCTCCAGAGCACAGAAAACAGAGCCGAAGGAAAGAAAGAAAACTCTACGTTTTAAGAGGCAGAACCAAGAAAGAGGCAGGAACACTTTTTTTTTGGCTTTTTGGGTCACATCTGGCGATGCTCAGGGGTTATTTCTGGGTTTTCACTCAGGAATTACTACTGGCGGTGCTTGGGGTACCATATGGGATGCTGGGAATCAAACCCAGGTTGGCCGTGTGGAAGACAAATGCCCTACACGCTGTGCTATTGCTCGAGCCCCAAGGCAGGAACACTTTTGAAACAGAACACTGACAGCTCTCGAGCACATGCTCATTATTTAGAACATACGTTTTCTTCTTCTTCAAACTCTGAAATTAACTTTGCATAGAATTCCCCTCCCATAGAGGTATTAAACAGGGTGCATATACTTAGAATTCATCTCCAGGGCAGAAGTGACCCCATGTGTCCCTGACAGCGTGGCCAGCTGCTGGCCCAGAAAGCAGGTCCTACCTGTGAGGAAAAAAAAAACACACAATTTGTTATTTTGATGGTTGTATTTTTGTTTGTCTGGGGGCCACAACCAGCAATGCTCAAGGGTAACTTCTTGCTCTGGACTCAAGAATTACTCCTGGTGGTGCTCAGGAGTAATACGAGATACCAGGAATGGAACTTGGGTTAACCACGTGCAAGGCAGGCGATCTACTTCTAGTCTATCTCTCCAGCCCACAACTGCGATTTGTATGAAGTAAGATCTCTGACCCTGCAACTGAACATATTCCAAAGAAATGTGAGCGGCTCATTTTCAGGTCAGTCCAGTGAAAGCCAGCTTCCTGGAAGACTGGTCATCAGTCTGGTAACTGTGGCTCATGTTAGTCTGGGGGCTCTCCTTTAAGTCTCATTCCTGTGTTATTGTGGTAGGGGGAAGTGTCTTTGACATTCAGTTTAGACACCATGCTTTGAGGTGATGTGGCACTAACGTGAGATATCCATAGATTGGGGAAGAGTGGGTTCTGAGCACTCTAGTAGCTCCCCAGATGCATTACGATTTCAACATGTTCTTAGCTCTTCATCAGTGGTGAACTCAGCCATGGGCAAACAACAGCATTCGCTCAGTTATTTGTGATCCTTTCCTGCATTTGGCCCATTTTATCACAGTCCTTTTAGCCCCAGTGACTACTAAGTAGACAGGGCTGTTATGTATAGCCAGGGAAGTTCTACAGTCAGCAGTGTCTAGACACACACTGGGCAAATACGGGTGGGGCAGCCGCTGTAGGGGAACTGAGTGAGCCTCATAACTGGGACTCCTTGGAGCCAAAGTGATAATAAGGTTGGTAGGGTGCTTGCCTTGCACACAGCCAATCCTGGTTCAATCCCTCACATCATATGTTTCAACGGGCCTGCTAGGAGTAATCCCTGAGTGTAGAGCCAGGTGTAAGCCCTGAGTATCACCAGGTGTGGCCTAAAAACCAAAAGAATAATAATCACAATCACGATCACGATCATCCTGTTGTTCGTCGATTGCCTCGAGCAGGCCCCAGTAACGTCTCCTTCCTCCTAGCCCTGAGATTTTTAAAAACATGCCATATTGGAGGCTCTTTCAGAGTTAGGAGAATGAGACCCATCATTGTTACTGGTATTTGGCATATTGGTTACGCCACGGGGAGTTTGCCAGACTCAGCCATGTGGGCAGGTTACATTCGGTAGCCTGCCAGGTTGTCCAAACTAAGAACGAGATAATAAGATGTTGCACGCCTGCAAATGTGGCCGCGCGCTTCTGGGAGCTGGGTTTTATAGTCTCTGGATCTTGGCCGTTGATGGGATTACACGGTGCCAGGGGGCCCGTTGGTGGTTGTGACCCCTGCCTACTGGAGGATGGAAGATCTGGGTGGAGGATGCTCAGCCCCGATCTAAACAGGCTTGGAGATCTCAGCCCTGGGACTTGCATGCTTCGTTTCTCTGCCGGTACCTTCATGCGTGTGGAGAGTGGTCTCAGCATGGTTGTGGCTGGTTCTGGAGGTCTTTGGCTGCCGGAGCTCTGCTTGGGGTGGGGAGGGAAACTCAACCCACACCCCTCCAAGGGGCCCCAGCGAGGACAGCCAGGCGCGGAGGCAGGATACTAATAGTAATAGTAATAATAATAAGGACTCCTTTGGCTCAAATTGACAAAAACCCAAAGTGAACTAGTTTAAGCCAAGTGCAAGTACGGCAGATGTGTCAAAGCCTTTCCAATATTGTCTCTGCCCGTCTGAGTTCTCTGGTAGCTAAAAACTTCTCCCCAAACCTGAATCTCCCTGTCTCCCCCACCGGAGGAGGGGGACACTCTCTGCCTCTCACCAGGTTGCCTGAGGTGTTGTACTCAAGAGCCTTAAGTTCCAGTGCGCAGACACAGCTAAGTAGCAATCCCAGCCACAGGGGATGGAAGTCGGGTGATAAAGGTCTCATTTCCTCATCCTCTGGCAGGCTGGTTCTGAGGCTCCTCTACAGTTTTTTCCAGGTCTCTGGTAGGATTGAACGCCAGCAACCTACAGCAGGAAGCTGCTCAATAATATATCCTTAGTACTCCATTGTGTAGATATACCAAAGTTTCTTTAACCAGTCATCTGTTCTCGGCACTCAGGTTTTTTCCAGATTCTGGCTATCGTAAACAGTGCTGCAATGAACAAATAAGTGCAGATGTCACTTCGACTACACTTTTTTGCCTCTCCAGGATATATTCCCAGGAGTGATATTGCTGGGTCTACAACTATACCTCATGGTGTTTCACTAATAAAAATTTAAAAATAAAAACTAAAATAAAAACTAAAATAAAATATTATGGAATAGCACAGCGGTAGGACGTTTGCCTTGCGTGCAGCCGGCCCGGCCGAGCCAGGTTTGATTCCTCCACCCCCCTCGGAGACCCCGGCAAGCTACCAAGAGTATCTTGCCCGCAACGCAAAGCCTGGAAAGCTTCTCGCGATGTATTCAATATGCCAAACACAATAACAACAAGTCTCATGATGGAGACGTTACTGGGCCCACTGGAGCAAATCGATGCACAGTGGGAGGACAGTGCAGTGCAGTGCAGTAATTTAAATATATATAAAACATGTATGTGTTAATATATAATTAATACATATAATATATGTATTACATATAATATATAATATAATATAATAGATATAATTATAATATAATATATTATAATGTATAATATAATATAAGTAAAGTAAAGTAAAGGCCCTCCCGTTGATCATCGATTTGCTCGAGCGGGTCCAGTAACGTCTCCATTGGAGACTTTGTTGTTACTGTGTCTGGCATATCGAATACTCTCGGTAGCTTGCCGGGCTCTCTGAGAGGGGCGGAGGAATCAAACTTGGGTTGGCCATGTTGGCTGCGTGCAAGGCAGACGCCCTACCCGCTGTGCTATCGCTCCAGCTCCAGGGCTGGAGCGATAGCACAGCAGTAGGGCATTTGCCTTGCACGCAGCCAACATAATATAATATAATGCATATAATATAATATATGTACACATATAATAAAAATAAATGTGTACATTATATGTCTATATATTATAATGTATGCAAATATTACATTTCATAATAAATACATTTATCATAAAAAATAATATATTCTTATCAGCTTTTCCCCTTCCCTTTCTCACTCCTCCACTACTTCTCTCTCCTTCTCTGGGATCATCACCTGTGGGGAAGATGACATGAAGAATACTGACTCCTTCCCCCAGCCTTTTGGATAGGAGCCAAGGCCAACTGTGGGTTCAGGCAATTCCCAGGGTGAGAACAGAAATACACTCAGAAGTGTTATCACAAACCCTCACGCAGGTTTACCCCTCCTACTCTTCCTCGGGATGGCCAGGCACACAAGCTACCTTTTGCTCTTTGCTCTCCATGCTATAAAAGCCCTTCTGACAAAGTCAAGATTTGGTAAGGCGCCCCCTTCTACCTCTACTAACCAGCTGCCACTGGACCTAAAACGTTCTCTAAGTCAAGCAACATGAAATTCCTGACTCTAACCAACAGACCTCTGAATTCCTTTCTCCGGGACTGGTCATCATCATGCACAAGTGCTGAAAGATCTAGGCTTGCATAGCCTGTAATCAAATTGGCCGTGTGGTCTCAAGTGTCTGGTATTGGGGCAACCCAAACTGAGACAATGGGATTCATTGGGTAAGTTTCATATTGTGGCCGGTAAGGCATGGGTGTAGTTGGACTTCAGAAATAACAGGAGTCAAGGTGTCAGACCTCATAAGAGAGTGCCAATAATTTATCCAACTCATTTTCTTTTACTCTTCTGTAAAATTTATTTTTACAGAATCACCTTGAGGTACAGTTACAAAGCTTTTATGATTGAGTTTCAGTCATACAATGTTCCAATACCCATCCCTCCACCAGTGTACATTTTTCACCACCAATGTCCCCAGTATCCCTCCCGTCACCCCCACGCCACCCTGCTCCCCCCTCTATGGCAGACACTTTGCTTCTTTCTCTCTATTTGGGGGCATTATGGTTTGCAATACAGATAGATAACCCATCATTCCCCAACTCATTTTAAAATGCCAGGGTTTGGATTTCCTCAGACATAGTCAATCATCCATCTACTGGCTGGGGTCAAGATCACCTAGTACAGAGTAGGTCGTTGGGGTACATATGTGTAAATGAGGGCGTTCTAAGTAAGGAAAATGGTTGGATTGAGATGTCCTCCAAACTGGGGTTTACCAGAAGCACCAAGTGCTTTTTCATGACCTTCTTCAGCAGCCCCCTGAAACTTCTTCATCTGTTAAGGTCCCTCACACTTACATCAACACATAATTGGGCTGGTAAGTGACAATTAACTGAACCTGAGGTAATGGATGCAATACGAGTCCATTTCTTACTGGAAAGATTGAAATAGAAAAAAAGAGCCTTTAAGTATGAGAAATGGAATACTAGGCACTGAGAGGGCAGTATAAGACACCTTTGGGAATATTTCAAGTTTGAGTACTCAAAGCTGGATGGGCTAGGAAGTTGTTGGCAAAAATCAAAATCACTTAAGTCATTCCTAGCTGTCTGTCCTCATCAGTCTGCCACCCGAGTCAAACAACAGCAACATTGGACTGGAGAGGGTGTGGGGATTTAGGGGCTTGCCTGGAACACAGCAGACCCAATTTCTATCCCCAGCACCTGACATGGTCCTCCCGACATGGCCCACTTGACATGGCCCCACCACAAGTGATTCCTGCACAGAACCAGAAGTAAATCCTGAGCAATGCTGGGTGGGACCCAAAAGCCAAAACAATGCAAAAAATAGCAACAAGATAGTTAACCACTTCTTGTTTATATAGTATTGGCTAATTTGCAGAGCACTTTCATTTGTATTATTTTGTCCACTCAACAAATCTGTGGTTGAAGTGGTACTGTTCTCATTGTAGAGTTGAGTGAGTGAAGGTTCAGCGTGTTAACTGAGATAATTATTCCCAACTTTTGACTCTTATATTTAGATCTCTCTCCTTTTACATCCCAAAGACCTCAAGGAAACACATTATCATGCCCTACATAAGCACGACCTATGTTATCACTAAGGATCCATTTTGTTGCAAGTAAAAAAGATGCCTGACTAGAAGTGGATTGACCAATAAAGTCACTGAACCATCTCATGAGCCTAAAACCACAAATGGAGGTCATTTCAAATTAGTTCAGGAATTTTATAAATAGTTGGGGTAGCTAACTGTGAATACCAACACCAAAAGTATAAATACCATTGTAAACTCATGATTTTAATTATAATAAATTTGAAAAGAACAAAAATGAGGATCATGTGGGGTTGCAGGGATCAAACTGGGATTGGCAGCATGCAAGGCAAGAGCTCTCTGGCCCCTCATTCTTATATATATATTTTTAAACCTTATATTTCCAAGATGGCTACAACTTCTCCAAGAATCAAGCTCTTTCATTAGCAGCCAAAGAAGGAATGACAGCGGTGGTGGGAAAGCAGAATTTGCTCTTAGTAAGGAAACTTCCCCAGATCCCCAGCAGACCACCTCCTACGTCTTGTTAACCAGAACTGGGTCTCATAGCTGCAAAAGAACAAAGAACATTTTTATGCCCTGCCACAGAGTCAGGGTGGGATGGGGGGGGGGAGATGGGGGGTGGGAGGGATACTGGGATCCATGGTGATGGGAAATGGGCAGTGGTGGAGGGATGGGTATTTGATCATTGTATATTTGTAACCCTGGGCTGGAGCGATAGCACAGCGGGTAGGGCGTTTGCCTTGCAAGCAGCCAACATGGCCGACCCGAGTTCGATTCCTCTGCCCCTCTAGGAGAGCCCGCCAAGCTACCGAGAGTATCTCACCCGCAGGGCAAAGCCTGGCAAGCTATCCTTGACGTACTCGAGATGCCAAACACAGTAACAATTGTCACAATGGAGATGTTACTGGGCCTGCTCGAGCAAATTGATGAACAGGAGGACAGATAATTGTAACCCAAGCACAAAAATTTGTAAGTCTACAACTGTAACTCATGGTGTCTCACTAATAAAAGTTTTTAAAAAACAAACAAACAAACAAAAAGAACAAAGAATATTTTTAAACAGTAGAAAGAAAATGACAGAGAAATAATTCACTAAGATCATAGAAATAATTGAGATATTAATAATAAAAAAGAGAGGCAAGGTAATTGTGCAATAATATGTGCACATGTTATACAACTTTCCAGTGAAAAATAAGCATTCACATACATAATCTTATTTAATTCCTGCTACTTTATGAAGTTTTTTTAAAATTTACCTCCATTTTATAAATGGCACAACACCCTGTAAAAGGTAGTCACATGCCTAGGAAGTATCCAGACCAAACTCTCATATAGATCTTCTGGTTCTGAATTTTCCAGGTTTTTCCTGTACATGCAGCCACCATAGAGAAAGGGCTGCTCACACTATTGCCCATCCCTCCCTAAATGCCTTCATTGATAAAACTCTTTATCATGTGCTCCCAATTACAAATGATTTTCATCCTCCTCTTTATTTGGTTCTGTTCCAAACTAAGTCTTCTACAGTTTGGACAAAGACTGAAATAAACTATATTATGGGAAAAAAGTTAAAGAAATTGATAGATAAATCATTTGTACCATTATGTGGAGATGTACATCTGTAACTAAAGATCCCCATGAATGTTAAAGCTTATATGTTCCCAAAAATCTAACCCAAGGGCCACTTTATGATTACCTGGTTTCATTCCATTGCTCCAGCTAGCTTGAACTCTGTTTCTCCAAGTTATCATTCTCTCATCTCAAATATAAATCCAAGCCCATTCCTTTATTTCTAAAAGCACAACTCAGAGCAGATTATAAAAGCCAATTAAAATGTTTTAAAGACTTGGGGTAATAAATACTTTTAAATTCCCCCCTCAAAGATTCGCAAAGTCAAGATTGGTTATTATCTGGTTTTTCAAGTCAATCTACTTCTCTCCTTAGCCCCTGACCCTACACTATGATGCAAAAGCAATGCTTTTTATGTGGGGGAGGGGACACCCAACAGTGCTCAGGGACGTCTTCTGCTCTATGTTCAGGGTATCACTCCTGGTGGGGCTCAGGGGACCATATCAGGTGCCAGGGATTGAACCCAGGCCATTCACTTGCAAGTTTGAGTGCAAGGCAAGCACCCTACCTCCTGAAATATCTCTCCAACCCCACAATGACAATTGTTATGTATGTCTACTTCTTTATCTCCATGAGTACTCACAGCAAGAAAAAATAGTTTGTCTAAAATAGAAGCAATGAGGACTGGAGAGATAGTACAGAGCTTAAGGTGCTTGCACACAGTCAACTGGGGTTCAATCTTACAAATAGTCCCCTGAACCTAACCAGGAGCAATCCTTTAGCTCCAAGCCAGGATTAAGTCCTGAGATGACCTAAAAACTAAAACCAAAAACAAACAAACAAAAATAGAAGCAATGTTCAGAGTTGTAACTGCAAAAAAAGAAAATTTTTATATAATTATGCAGAACAACTTAGCACCGTGTGTCTTCAAATATCCTGTTTCAAAAAGACACTTTTGCTTCACCTTTATAGGTGAATAGCTTTATCCATCTTAAATATTTTCCTTTCCAAAAAAAGAAAATATATAACCTCAAAAAGGGATGCAGACATTCACCTCCAAAAACCATGGCATTTGCTTCTCTCCCAGAAAATTGCTAGCATCCCATCTCTTGCTCACAAGTGACCCTTTCCCACACATATTTTATTGTGTGCCAGTCATTTTTTTGTTTTGTTTTTTGGGTCACACCCGGAGATGCACAGGGGTGACTCCTGGCTCTGCACTCAAGAATTACTCCCAGCAGTACTCGGGGAACCATATAGGATGCTGGGAATCGAACCCGGGTCGGCAGCATGCAAGGCAAACACCCTACCCGCTGTGCTATTGCTCCAGCCCCAGCCAGTCATAATTTAAGCACTGTGCTCAACAGATACTAAGAGTTGAAAACTAGGTAAGATGCAGGGCCAGGATTGGGCATGCCTTGCATGTGTGAGGCCCTGGATTCAATCTCTGGCACTAATAAGAATGACAATAGAGTTCTGTCTTCTAGGCGCCAGTTCAGTAGGGAAAAAACAGCAAGTAAATAACGTCATGGTTTCTGGAATTTTGTGCTACTGAAAGGTAATTATACAGACAGTTCTAGGAGTTCAGAGGATGTGCCAAACTCTCCCCAAGGGGCTCCCGGCCTCACAGAGAAGGAAATATTTGAGCTAAGTAGCCTGAGAGTACTGGCTAAATGCCAGTACTGTTTACTCCCTACCATCACAGGAAAAAAAGAACAGTGACGAATACCTTGTCCTTGCCCCCAGTTCATCATGGTGGCAGGGTGGTGTGGGGGACGGTGAGGGCAGAGAGACAGACAAAGCAAAGAAAGCAAACAGAGAGTTATAAATCCTGTGAAGTAATATAAAAACCAACAAAAGAGTGAGGAAGGGAGATGGCGTGTGGGAGCGAGGAGGCAGGAGAAGCATCTCTTGGAAAAGAACTAAGATTAATAGGGTGGGCTGAAACTGTGTGTGTGTGGCAACAGGGAGGTACCTTAAGGGCATTCTACTGGGTAATAAATCAGATGGAGAAAGACAAATCCCATATGTTTTATCTCATATGTGGAAGATAAAGGGATGAGACCAATGAAGAAGCCAAAAAACAAAACAAAGCAAACCCGCAGGCTCTCAGAACAAAGTGCTAGGAGCTGGAGCTCAGTGGCAGAGCACACACTTGTCACGTTCAATGGCTAAGACCAATCCCCAACACCACAAAGGAACAAAGCGGTGATATCTAGAAGGGAAGCGGGGAGCAGGTTAAGCAAACTAGGTAAAAGAGATCAAAGGTATTGTGGAGGATGAAAATTGGACTTTGGGCAGTGATCATACTGCAGTGTATATTATAAAGGACAGGTGGACCAGAGAGATAGTGTAGGGTAAGGCTCTTGCTTGTCACTTGGCTGACCTCAGCTCAATCCCTGGCACCACATAAGGTTTCCTGAATGCCCTCAGAAGTGATCCCAAAGCACAGAGCAAGGAGTAGCCCCTGAGCATCAACAGGTAGCACTGTAGCACTGTAGCACTGTCCTCCCGTTGTTCATGGATTTGCTCGAGCAGGCACCAGTAACGTCTCCATTGTGAGACTTGTTGTTACTGTTTTTGGCATATTGAATACTCCACGGGGAGCTTGCCAGGCTCTGTCGTGCAGGCGGAATACTCTTGGTAGCTTGCTGGGCTCTCCGAGAGGGACAGAGGAATCGAACCCAGGTCAGCCGCATGCAAGGCAAACACCCTACCCGCTATGCTATTGCTCCAGGTATGACCCAAAAAGAAAAAAAAGTAATCTAAGAAATAGAGGCCAAGATAAAGAAGATGCAAAACAGGAGTCGAAAGGAGGTCATTAAGAAGCAGAATCCAAAGGAGGTAAAATCCTATGTCTAGAGGGGGAACAGATGTTCTTTCCCTATGTGGAGGAGGAAGGAATACTTGCTATTACAGAAAAATGTTTCTAAGAGGTTCCCAGCATCCAGGTGCCTGGAGACTTCCAGGGTCACATCCAGAATTGCTTTGGGTCCCACAGGGCAGGCTGCACCAAGTGTGCTCAGGGATCAAGTGGTGATGGGAACAGAACCCAGGTCAGCCACATTCAAAGCATGTGTCTTAATCCCATAATATCTCTCTAGTCCCTGTCTCTTCTTTTCTAAGGAGTGCTAAAATGGAATGTTTCTCAGTTTTTTGTAGAGGCTAAGTGTAGTTAGAGCTTTCTTGTTGTCCCATGAGACCCCTAAAACCTGGCTCTTATTGCAAAAAAAGTTCACCCTAGTCCCTTTGGTAACACATGGTAGATGGGATGGGTATCCTTCAGGGTCTGAAATAACAGAGCCACCTGTCACATGCACTTGGGATGTGAAATGTTCCAGAAACACCATGGAGGCCTGAATGCCATTGAACAACATTTTTATTCAACTCAAATGGTCCAGATCTATGAAGTTATCTATAATGTTACACACTATACAGGGGCATTCCTCAGTGTCCTTCCACTCCTGCCCTGAAAAGTTATTTTTAAACCAGACCTATGACCCAAAGGTAAAAAAAAAAGATAAAGGCCCTCCCGTTGATCGTCGATTTGCTCGAGCGGGCCCAGTAACGTCTCCATTGGAGACTTTGGTGTTACTGTGTCTGGCATATCGAATACTCTTGGTAGCTTGCCGGGGCTCTCCGAGAGGGGCGGAGGAATCGAACTCGGGTCGGCCATGTTGGCTGCTTGTAAGGCGAATGCCCTACCGCTGTGCTATCGCTCCAGCCCAAAATAAGATGATATATTTCTAACAGTGGGGGGTCCTGGAATGAAAGAACTAAAACCCTCACTTAAAGCATGTTGCCACGACAACGCTATGAGTCCAGCACATGAGTTCCTCTTCCAGGAATGCAGGGAAAGAAAGGGAATTAATTATCTTATATTTTACTCTTTGCTTTGTTATTGTTGTTGGGAATCGGTACTTATCTGAAAGGCTGTAAAGCATTTGCATTGCCCAAGTGGTACTCAGGAGGTTGGGGCCCCTCCCAGTGATTCTTGGCTAACCTAGAAACCTAAACACAAAGATGTACTGCTTCTTAGGCCCTGCAGAGGCAGTTGTTACCGGGGCTACCCCAGAAATGCTCAGAGGCCTCCAGGGGTGCACCCCGTGATGCTCATGGTGCTGTGGAGTGTCAAGGGTAGAACCATGGTCAGTCAATGCAAGGATGTGCCGTACTACCTGAGCTATCTTTCTGGTCTCTTAAATTCATATTCTTCACATTACCGCAGAACATGGGGGCAAGAGTAATTAATACAGTTTCTAAGATGGGCATTGCTTGGAACACTGAGCCAAGCAACTCTAGCGAAGCAAGCTAGAGGGAGGAAAGAAAAATGCAGCTACAGCACCATCACGGAAAGCTGTTTTCTACAAGGCTGTAGTTCTGGGCAAAAATGGGAATCCCTGCTCTCTTGAATCTTATGTTCTAGGAAGAAGCTCAGTCCCTAGTGAATGGTAAGATGGGGTGGGTTATACTACAGGGTAAGCAGGTTTGGCAGGGGGGACAGAACTACCCAGATAAAAAGTTTTAGCCCTAAAGTTCTATTGTTTGGAACCAAAGCAATAGTACAGTGGGTAGGGCACGTGCCTTGGATGCGGCTGACTCAGATTCAATCTCTGGCATGGTGCCCTGAGCACTGCCAGGAGTGATTCCTGAGCACAGAGCCAGAAGTAACCCCTGAGCATTATTAGGTGTGACCCCAAACCCAAAAGCCAAAAGGGGCATGATAGCACAGCGGGTAGGGAGCTTGCTATCACATCACTGCATCCCATCTAGGTTAAATCCTCGGCATCCCATCTAGTCCCCCAAGTACCGCCCAGAGTGGCTCCTGAGTTCAGAGCCAGGGGTGAGCCCTGAGCACTTCAGGGTGTGGTGAGAAAAGAAAAATTCTAAAGTTTTACCTCTTGGTGGAAAAAGCTGCAAAATAGAGCGGCCATGTTTTTTTAATTGGTCATGAAGGCAAAAGGTGAGGGAGCATGGGAGGTGCACAAAGAAATGAGGAGGAAACTGCTGTGGTGAATAACTTCTAGGTAAATGATGCCTGACATCAAGCTCAGTGAGTTTGAATACATCTTGCTTAGGAAGGAGTGAGTCCAATTTGGGGGGGGGGGGGGGGGCAACGGTCATGTCTTGGTCCAAAAACACTCATCAACATCCCACTCCAGCCAACCCCTCATGTCTCAAGGGCATGACCATACCAAAGAAGCATTGCCTTGCTTCTAACGTCAAGAGCATAGAATAGGATTTTCTGTCTTCCTCCGTTGTTGTTGTGCCCTTGTTTATCCTCGTGCCCATGAATAGTCCTTGTTTTCTTCAGAGACTGATTATGGATACCCAGTTAGACTCCTCCACACTGGCAGGTCAGATGAGGAGGAAATGCCATTGACTCCACCTTAATTCTTTTTTTTTATTAGTGAGACACCATGAGGTACAGTTGTAGACTTACAAATTTTTGTGCTTGGGTTTCAATTATACAATGATCAAATACCCATCCCTCCACCAGTGCCCGTTTCCCACCACCACGGATCCCAGTATCCCTCTCACCCCTCATTCCCCCCTCCCACCCTGCCTCTGTGGCAGGGCATTCCCTTTTGTTCTCTCTCTCCTATTCACCCTAATTCTTTAGGTTAACTGAAATATATTTACAAATATGTATAAATATTCAGCCTTAATATGGAGGATTCCAAATGTGTGCGAGGGTGAAGAGAACAGCTGCTTGCAAGTGGTAAAAGGCAGAACTGAGACAGGGAAAGTGAAGTAGACAGGAAATACAATAGGTGCTTTGGGTTCATAAAAATTCATGGAGTTGTCACTGGAGAATAAAATACAAAACAAGTATTCGAGAAACTCAAACTGATAGAGGTTCCCTTCCGATGTTCATTAAGGCTTAACTCCTCAGTGGTGGAAAGAGTTGAAATGAAAAAAAGAATATATGTGGAATTATCTGAAAGGCTGTAAAGCACTCGCTTCAATATTATTTTCCACTATTATTTGATCATGCAACTCCTGAGTTATATGTAGCAGGAATTGGCAAACTATGACCTGCTGTCTGTTTTTGTAAACAATGCTTTACTCTTCTGTGTTCAATCACTGGCATGTCACCGATGGCTGTTTCCCCCTACAAAGGCAGATGGGAGCAGCTGTATCGGAAACAATATGGTTTGATCAGTCCAAAATGTTTACTAATTGGCCTTTACAGCAAAAGTGTGCTGACTTCTGAGTGTCATTTGGATGTTTCCTGAATCATTTAATTCTCCCGAACCGCCTTTTTTTTCCCCTGTGGGAAATAAGCGTATTTGTTTTTATGTATGAAAGCAATGCCATCATTTAAGAAGACTCTTTAATCATGTGGAAAACACAGGAGGGCAGGTTCCCAACTGTTCTGACCAGATATACACCTATATTTCACAGAAATATAATTAGCGCAGAATTATAACTACTGTTTATCACTCTATTTTGCTGAATTATTGAAAACGAAATTTTACTTTTATAAGTACAAAAAAATTCTCCTGCAATATGGTCACTTGATTTTTTAAACGAAAGCTCCTTTTTCTTTAAATCATGACCATCTGTCTTATAGAAGAAATAATTGCTCTGTATTAAGGTGACTTGCTTTATTCTGTTTTATTATTGCCAGGCAACCTCATCTTAAACTCCAAAGTTCTAACTTCTTTTAATAGACATAGAGGTATTATATGAGTTCCAAGAATTTATATTAAGCTCTTACAAAGTGTATTATGAATGTACCCCACACAAACACTGAAATATAACTCTGAGACAGCTGCATTAGACCTAGGTTGGTTTCAGTTACCATTTAATCTCTGACTGTAGCAAATAGCCAGCAGTGAAACCCCCTCTGAGAAACTAAGCTATTCGTTGGCATTGAATTAACCCACCATAGGCACGTGTGATCATAAAAACCCTACAGTCACAGCCATGAGTCTTAAAGGAGATGAAAATATAAATGCTTTTCTTCTAGGGTACAGACTAGCTAAGGATTAATTCACATGTATTCTAAAATCATCACAACACCTAGAATCAAACATTTTTCTATCTCTTAATATTTTAATTAGGTTGGGTTTTCGGGGGGTCTTTTGGTTTACTCTTTAACTTGATTTTGGAGAACCATTGATAGGGCCCTAAAGAAATAAGAAATACCTAGACAAATACCAGTTTTGAAAACCCAAGAGACAGATAGTTATATTTAATATCCCAAGTTTTCTTTGCCGTTGCAACTAAGACACATCGCCTCTCCAATCCCTGGTTTCTCTTCTAATAGTTTCCTTTATTAAACACTGTCCAGTGAATGATTGGGAGAGTGTAAGGTCACCTGTCCCAAAGGCTGATGCTATGCCCAAATTGAAGTCAAGAATCAGTCTGGCATAGAAAGATTGCATTCATCTGGGGAACATAAAGTAACAAAATAGAAGACTAACACCCTAGAGTGGCTGAGATTAGTACCAGGAGTTTTGCTCCATGGCTTGGAGGCCAGCCACACACTCTAGGGGAAAAGGGAGCTCAGATAGAGAAAGGAGCACCAAATAAAGGGTATTGAGAAGATCCTCTCAGGATGGGAGAAGCATACTGAAAGTAGACTATAGACCAAACATGATTGCCACTCAGTGCCTCTTTTGCAAACCACAACACCTAAAAGGAGAGAGAGAACAAAAGGGAATACCCTGCCACAGAGTTAGGGTGGAACGGGGGGGGGGGGGTGGGGAGGAATACTGAGACCCGTGGTGGTGGATAATGGGCACTGGTGGAGGGATGGGTGTTTGATCATTGTACAATTGAAACCCAAGCACAAAAATTTGTAAATCTACAACTGTACCTTATGGTGTTTCACTAACAAAAATTTTTAAAAAACATGTAAATGATGGAGAATGGGCACTGTTGGAGGGATGGGTACTGGATCATTGTATGACTGAAACACAAGCACAAAAAATTGTAAGTCTACAACTGTACCTCATGGTATTTCACTAATAAAAATTTTTTAAAAATCAGTCTGGGACAATAACAGTCATAGATAGATAGATAGATAGATGCATTACTATGAAGAGATTTTGTAAAGTAGGTAAGTGGGATGTCTTCAGGCTAAAGGAAAGAAGAATCTCATTTAGTTAATGCTAAAAATGATTCCTGAAATTATGAATACATTTTATATCCATACTTTATCTGAAGAGTTTAGCCATTAACAGTATTTTCAGGGTACACGCTAGCTTTAAACCCATTAGTAAAGGTTATGGATGTCACTGAATTGTTCCTCCTCACAAACACATACGCATACTCATATGTTGAAGTATTAACCCCCAGCACCTCAGAAGGTAAGTTTCCTTGGTAATGTAGCATTTGCAATTGCAGTCTGTTAAGAAGAGGTCTTACTGGAGTAGAGTTGGTCATATTTTGACCCAATATGACTTTAGAAGTTACCTTTAGAAGAATGGAAATTTTGGATATAGACATGTATTTGGGGAGAATGCCATGATAGCAGAGCTCTGGGTCATACAAATATCTACACTGTAGTACGGTAGCACTGTCCTCCCATTGTTCATCGATTTGCTCGAGCGGGCACCAGTAACGTCTCCATTGTGAAACTTGTTGTTACTGAGTTTGGCATTTTGAATACGCCAAGGTAGCTTGCCAGGCTCTGCCGTGTTGGCGGGATACTCTTGGTAGCTTGCCATGCTCTCTGAGAGGGATGGAGGAATCGAACCTGGGTCGGCTGTGTGCAAAGCAAACGCCCTACGTGCTGTGCTATCCAAGAGAAAAGGAAAATTTGACAGTAAACTATCACTGATTAGAGGAGACATGGAACAGATTTTCTCTCGCTGCCCTTGGAAAGAATCAACCCGGATGACGCCTGATCTCACACTATTGCACAAGTTCCTTTTAATTAAGACCACCCCCCAATCTGTGGTACTTGGTTAAGGCAGCTCTAGGAGCAAAGAGAGTCAAGCCTCCCAGGTTCTCTGTCAGTATTCACATGTGTGTAACAGCATCACTCTAACTTGCAAGGCTGCCCCACTAGGTTCCTCCCATATGTAGATCACTCAGAACAACACACAATTCTTTCCTTATCCTTCATTGTAAGTAAGTAAGTAAGGCCCTCCCGTTGATCATCGATTTGCTCGAGCGGGCCCAGTAACGTCTCCATTGGAGACTTTGTTGTTACTGTGTCTGGCATATCGAATACGTCACAGGGAGCTTGCCAGGCTCTGCCGTGCGGGCGAGATACTCTCGGTAGCTTGCCGGGCTCTCCGAGAGGGGCGGAGGAATCGAACTCGGGTCGGCCATGTTGGCTGCTTGCGAGGCAAACGCCCTACCGCTGTGCTATCGCTCCATCCTTCATTGTATTAGAACAAACACAGCATTGGGGGCGGGGGGGTGAATAGTTTCCTAATACAACTAACTAGAATACTCACCGAGTGCTTTTCTGAATCAGAATATGACCTCTAGGATCTGATCTCAGCTTCTGTTTTAATATTTTACTTCTGGTGATTGGGCTGGAGCGATAGCACAGCAGGTAGGGCATTTGCCTTGCACGTGGCCACCCTGGCCGACACAGGTTCGATTCCTCTGCCCCTCTCGGAGAGCTTGGCAAGCTACCGAGAGTATCTCGCCCTCATGGCAAAGCCTGGCAAGCTACCCGTGATGTATTCGATATGCCAAACACAGTAATGACAAGTCTCACAATGGAGATGTTACTGGGCCCACTCAAGCAAATCGATGAACAACGGTAGGACAGTGCTACAGGACAGTTACTTCTGGTGATCAATATACAAGTCCCACCAAACCTATATTTGAAAGGATTTGCTTCACTAGCCAAAGAACTCTCAAATACAATATTTTTTCAATTTCTCTCTTCAAACGTGAAATTAAGGAGGTCCTTAGAGATAATCCTGAGTTTTACCTCCACACCATATGCTCCACCTCGAGCAATGCTGAGCAGTCTATGAGCACAGCTGGGTAGGACACCACATATGGCCCTAGTGGCCCTGAACACTATCAACTGGAGAACCACCTCTAGGAGGGCTGGTTGAACTCTGCCCAGAGTGGCAACAGGCTCCCAAAATGGCCAGATATCGCCCCTATTTTAAAAAGTAAAATTAGATATAAGAAAATCCTATGATTTTCATATATCAACTGCTCTTCCTGCATTAACATACGCCTCAGAGACCTGGCCCTACGCAAACAGGATGAGAACGCTATTCGGGTCTCCCAAAGAGGAATCGAAAGAGCTATGCTCGGAATATCACGGTTCACTCAAATGAGAGAGAATCCGAAGTTCTGACCTCCACCAACAATCAAGAATCAGGGACGCTGTCTCATTTGCCAAGGTATCAAAAATCAGATGGGCTGGTCATGTAATGAGATTTAGAGATGACCGCTGGACTAGAGCCGTTACCGACTGGATTCCACGGGATGTCAAAAGACCGCGCGGCCGCCCACCTACCAGATGGTCAGACTTCTTCATCAAGACCATGAACGATCGGTTTGAGGCTCTTCGTGTTCCTAGAATGAACAGACGCCATTGGGATACACTAGCACGCGACAGGGACAAATAGAGACGTTACTGGCGCCCGCTCGAACAAATTGAAGATTAACAGGAAGTCAAGTGATCAAGAAAATCCTAACAAAATATTATAGTCATTTGTGGGAGAAAGAGGCTTAAGATATAATCTATGACTTCCACAGAGGGGTGGGGACAGGGTTGGGGGTGATGGAACAGAAACTGGGGACATTGGCGCTGGGAATGTACACTAGTGGAGGTATGGGTATTGGAACACTTTATGACTGAAACCTAATCATGAACAGCTAGCTTTGTGTCTATCTCACAGTGATTCAATAAAAAAAAATATTTAAGATTTAATCTATGATCAAATCTAAAAGCCACATACCACATTTTTTAAAAAGTACATTGCATTTTTTAAAAGTAAAGTAAAGGCCCTCCCGTTGATCATCGATTTGCTCGAGCGGGCCCAGTAACGTCTCCATTGGAGACTTTGTTGCTACTGTGTTTGGCATATCGAATACTCTCGGTAGCTTGCCGGGCTCTCCGAGAGGGGCGGAGGAATTGAACTCGGGTCGGCCATGTTGGCTGCGTGCAAGGCAAACGCCCTACCCGCTGTGCAATGGGGGATCTGGATGGAAGAGGCTCATTCCCAATCCAAGAAGGCTTGGTGATCTCAGCCCCGGGTTCCGCATACCTGGTTTCCTCTGCCTGTTCCTTCATGCGTGAGGCTCGTCTGAGCGTGTGGAAAGTGGCCTTGAGCATGGCTGTGGCTGGGTCCTGGAGGTTTTCGGCTGCCAGGGTTCTGCTTGGAGCGGGAAGGAAACTCAACCTGCCCCCCTCCGAGGAGGGGGCACCCCGGTGAAGACAGCCTGGTGTGGGGGGTAGGAGATTCTGCAACCTCTTATAGTCTAGCCCTCTGATGTACCTAAAGCAGCACACATTTGTTTGGTTTTAACATACTTGCTTGTATTCTCTTATATACATTCTCTGTCCCTCTCAGAGAGCCCGGCAAGCTACCTAGAGCATCCCGCCTGCAGGGGAAAGACTGGAAAGCTACCCGTGGCATATTTGATATGCCAAAAATAGTAACAATAATGGGTCTCATTCCCCTGACCCTGAAAGAGCCTCCAATCTGGCATTGTTGGGAAGGACGAGTAAGGAGAGACAGCTAATATCTCAGGGCTGGGATGAATGGAGATGTTACTGGCACCCACTCGAGCAAATGGGAAGTGGGAAGACAGTGATACAGTGAGACCGTGATACATCAAATAAGGCAAAGACATACTGCATATTTTCCATACTGTGTGTGCTAAGTGCTTTAGTGACATCAGTTATAAGTGCATAACCTTATAACACAGATAGTAGTATAACCACTCCATTCTATAAATACAGAATTTAATTTAATATTTAATTTCCCTCCTCTGGCATACAGAAAGTAGGAGGTCACATTTTTTCAAAGACAAAATACTATAGTCTTTTAAAAGCATTGGGGATCAAGAGTTGAGGAATCTGATTTTAAAGGCCACTGCTGGAAGTTCTGGGGAACCATGCAGTGCCAGGGATCAAATCTGGGGCTCTGGGAGCAAAGATAGTGATCCAGCCCTTCGTGTTATCTCCCTGGTTTGGAATTTTAATTATAATGCTTTTAGAAACACTTAACTTTATAGTTGTAACAACTCTAAGTCCATCTTTTAAATTCTTGCTGTAATTCCAAAAAGCAGGAGTCACTTGCTTTCTTAAAAATGAAACATCCACTGTTTACAGTAGTCAGAATCTGGAAAAACCTTGAGTGCCCGAGAACAGATGACTGATTAAAGAAACTTTGGTACATCTATACAGTGGAGTACTATGTAGCTGTTAGAAAAGATGAAGTCATGAAATTTACATACAAGTGGTACTACATGGAAAGTATCAGGCTAAGCAAAATGAGTCAGAAAGAGAGGGACAGACATAGGAAGATTGCATTCATCTGGGGAACATAAAGTAACAAAATAGGAGACAAACACCCAAGAATAGCTGAAATAAGTACCAGGAGGTTCACTCCATGGCTTGGAGGCCAGCCACACATGCTAGGGGAAAAGCACCAAATAAAGGGTGTTGGGAGGATCCTCCCAGGTGGAAGAAGCATGCTGAAAGTAGACTATAGACTGAACATGATTGCCACTCAATGCCTGTTTTGCAAACCACAGCACCCCAAAGGAGAGAGAGAACAAAAGGGAATGCCCTGCCATAGTGGCGGGGTGGGATGGGGTGATGGGGGTGGGAGGGCTACTGGGATCATTGGTGGTGGAGAATGGGCACTGGTGGAGGGATGGGTACTCGATCATTGTATAACTGAAACCCAAGCGCAAAAATTTCTAAGTCTACAACTTTATCTCATGGTGTTTCACTAATAAAAATTACTCCTGCGCAGGGGAGCAGTGTCTTACTTTAGGTTACTCAGAACGAGAGCCTGAGCTGAGGAGTCCACATTCAGTGGTTTGGGTTTTGGCAGGGGTGCTATGAGAAGAAGGGGCCTAAGGGAAGCAGAGTTGCAGTGATGGAGCTGGAGCGATAGGACAGCAGGTAGAGCATTTGCCTTGCACGCGGCCGACCAGGATTCGAGTCCCAGCATCCTATATGGTCCCCTGAACACTGCCAGAAGTAATTTCTCGGTGCAAAGCCAGGATTAACCTCTGTACATCGCCAGGTGTGACACAAAAAGGAAAAAAAAAGAAGTGCAATGAGGGTATAGGCTTCGGAAGGGCTGGGTCTCAAAGCAGGCCAGCAGAGGCGGAGATGAGTCCTGGTGGATGAGTGGCATCACACCAAAGAGGCAACAACATTGGCACCCCGTGCCTTTCCAAGTAGGAGGGCTAAGGGTGGGAGAGGTTAAACTATTATTGAATGGAAAGGTGCTCCCCAAAACCTCACAGCAGCTGGGGTGGGGCATCATGTAGAAAAGCAGCTAGTTGGGCATAACAGCATCCGGTAGGATTAGAGAAGTTAAGGCACCCTTATAAAGGTTCTTTTCAGAGGTCATTTTCATTAACAAGCTTCCCCTGAGCCTCGCGTGGGTTTGAGCGAGTACCCCTACTCTTTTCTAAATCTGTAATCATGCAGCAAAGCTAACTTTCATGCATTTTCTTGTACTTCTGGATGGCAAATTGTTTTCTCGTAAGGCAAATAGTTTTCTCATATGGCAGAGCCCGGCAAGCTCCCCGTGGTGTATTCGATATGCCAAATACAGTAACAATAATGGGTCTCATTCCCCTGACCCTGAAAGAGCCTCCAATGTCGCACCGTTGGGAAGGCCGAGTAAAGAGAGGCTGCTAAAATCTCAGGGCTAGGACGAATGGAGACGTTACTGGCGCCTGCTCGAGCAAATCAATGAATAACGGGATGACAGTGATAGTGATGATAGTGAAGGTACTGGATGTTCACAACTATAGTTTATATATGTGAATGGGATTGCTGTTTTAATTTTTTAATTTTACTTGAGGTCCCACAATTTACAATACTGATAATGGCAGATTTTCATGCAAAAAAAAAAAAATTTCAACACCACACCCGCCAAAAGAGTGGCAGCTTCCCTGGAGTGGGAGAGACAGAGCTGGCTTACTGGTTCTGAGGAAGATGAAATCCTGCAATTTACTGCTGTGTGGATAGATCTGGAGAGCATCGTGCTGACTGAAGTTAGTCAGCAAGGGAGAGAAAGACACAGGATCATCCCCCTCCCATCTGGAAAATCAGCAACGGAGGAGCAGAGTAACAAATGCTCAAAGACAACAGAAGCTGGGAACTGCTCTTCATTCCGAAGTTTATTACTGCAGGAGGAGAGAGGGGACACTAGGATGGGTAGGGACCCTTGATCAGTGGTGCAGGGAAGCAGACACTCCGTTGATTTTTTGTTTGGGGTCACACCCAATACAAGTGCAATGCTGAGGACTTACTCTTTTTTTTTTTTTTGCTTTTTGGGTCACATCCGGTGATGCACAGTGGTTACTCCTGGCTCTGCACTCAGGAATTACTCCTGGCGGTGCTCAGGGGACCATATGGGATGCTGGGATTCGAACTTGGGTCGGTTGCTTGCAAGGCAAACATCCTACCCACTGTACCATTGCTCCAGCCCCTGAGGACTTACTCTTGTTCTGTGCTGAGATATCAGTGGACTCAGAACTTAAGGGTATGTTTGGTTTTTGAAGAAACTATGAAACTCAGCCTTCTATCCCTAGGACCAAACAAAGAAAGCAGCAGGATTTACAATAATGTTAATGATAGGGTTTCATGCATGCAATGTTCCAACCACAGTGTCCATTTCCCCCCACTGTTAGCACAGGGTCCCTCCCACCCACCTAAACCCACCTCCCTCCCATGCCTCTGCCCTGGGTAAGCTCTGTTCTGTAGCCCAGTTCTCAGGTTCTGTTTCCTTTGACCATTTGCTATTCCTTTACTGTGCTTCTTTCTCGGATTTCCACAAGTAATATCACAATTATATATCTGATAGATCAAACATATCCTTCTCCCCCTTTGCATGAAGATTTGCCTCCCAGTCCTTCCCTATTTTTGATCAGTCTACACTAGCCTCTGGCAGCCTCTGTTGCTGTGGATTAATCAGACATAGAACATGTTAATTTGAGCCAATCAGCACTGGGCACTCCCTGGGGAGTGAGCTACTTTGGCTGGACCAACATTTATTGAGCAAGAACAAAGGTGGTTTCGTGCCAAGGGCTCTGTGTGGGAACAGAAAAACAGAAAAACTGAAAACAATTCCTAAGATCAATGTGTCAATCAATATTAGAGTCAATTGTCAAAGGAAGCTCGGGGAATCTGCGGGATGTGGGTGACTGTGCATGAACACAGACAATGAGACCCTATGCCTGCAAATAGTCTCAGTTCCCTGGGAACACTGTTGTATTCTGCCAAGTAGTCCAACTGCTTTAACCATGCCATACCTCCAACAGGCTGTTCCTTTTACTCTTCAACCTCTGTTCTCCATTCCCCTCTCTGACTGCATCTGTGGCTACTGGTACATCCTAGACCTGCATTTTCCGATATTGCTTAGGGCCAGCTTTAAAATAACAGACCAAAAAGCTAGGAGCCTATCTAAGTTCATTGCAGCACTGAAAACAACAGCCAGGTTATAAAAGCAAACCAAAGCAAACCACTTCTAAAGTCCAACAATAGATGTAGCCTATAAATAAAATGGAAGACTACACAGATATAAGGAAAGATTTCATTCTGCAGTTCACTGCAACATGGATGGAACTTGAGGGTATCATGGTGAGTGAAATATGCCCGAGGGAGAAATAAAAAGCAAATTAAGTCACTTGCAAGTGTTATACAGAGAAATGAATTAAGGGAATAGACATTATTGAATGATGACAAATTCTTGATTAAAAAACTAAGATTACCCAGCACTGGGGGAAAGGGGTTGAAGGTACAGAAGCAGACTAGATGTAATATAAGGACAATGGTAGAGAGTCCTGGGCACTTTGCTGGTGGTAAAGTACAGTAACAGTACATCAAAACTGCAAACGTTAGGGACTGGAGAGACCATACAGCAGGTATGGTGCTTGCCTTGCAAACAGCTTGCCTTGTCCCAGATTTGATCCCAGAAACCCATATGAGGCCCCAAACCCCACCAGGAGTGATTCCTGAGCACAAAACCAGGAGTAAAGCTCTAAGCACCACTGTATGTGGCCCTACAACAAAAAAGACCTGTAAACATTAGTGCTATAATAACCATGTTACCTAGCACTGTAGCACTGTCCTCCCATTGTACATCCATTTGCTTGAGCGGGCACCAGTAACATCTCCATTATGAGACTTGTTGTTACTGTTTTTGGCATATCGAATACGTCACAGGTAGCTTGCCAGGCTTTGCCATGCGGACGGAATACTCTCGGTAGCTTGCCAATCTCTCCAAGAGGGGCAGAGGAATCGAACCCGGGTCAGCCACATGCAAGGCAAACACCCTACCAGCTATGCTATCACTCCTACCCATGTTACCTAAAGGACAATAATTTTTTTAATAATTATAACAGAGAATGGAGAGATTATACAAAGGTTAAAGTACTTGCCTTGTATGTGGCCAACCCCAATCTTATCCCCAGAATAGAGCCAGAAGTAATACCTGAGCACCACTGGCTGTGGCTCTCAAACTAATAATAATCATGATAATGATGATAAATAATAGATTGTAAAAAAATGGGGCTTTGCACCAAGGGTTCCTCAAACAGGGCTTTGATATTGGTATACATGGGCCTTTCACATAAGCTGTTGAAAACAGTTTTGAAATGCACAACATTTCAAAGACAACAATCTGCATCAGAGCTACATCTGCAATGTTTCATCTGAGGAAGCTGAAATTCTACACTGAAATTCTTTTTGTTGTCCTCGTTGCTGCTGCTGGAACTCCCACACACTTGCAGTGCTCCCAGGAAGTTTGTACATTTCTGTTGTGGTGTTTGCAAACACTTCATTGCGATGCCCCGAAGACTGCACACTTTTGTTGTGGTACTGGGGATCATAAATTAATGCCTCCAGGATCGCACTCAACACTGGAGGCAGTGCCAGGGATCCAACTAGAGATCTCGTGGCAGCAAGGTCGACATTCTAAGCATCTAGCCATGTCCAAGGAATCTTAACTTTATTCCCCTTAACTGTGGGCCTCTTTGCCTTTTTGCAAAGGCTCTCTGATACCTTTCTCAGAATGCTTTTACTTCATGCAATAAAACATACTTAGACAACGGCAATTGATTATGTTGAAAGACATCTATCAAAATAGCCAAAATAAATCAGTGCTGCAACAACATATATGTTTGTTAGTGCCTTAAATAATAACATCTAGAGGTTGTTCTGTTAATTCTGCAAATTTTCAAATGATGAACATAAAGACGGCTTCAACAAGTGTGATTTAATTACACAATACCTGCTCCTGTGGTGATAAAATTTCAGATGAATGACTAAGATTAACATGATTTTTTCGACCTATATTGATAATTGAAATATTAAATTTAAGTTAGAGTATAGTGAAAGAAAGATGCAAGTCTTTAAGGCCCCTGAACTAACTCCAGATTAAGTCTGGGAAAACAGAATTTAGAAGATCGGTATTGTGCTAATTTTATAAACTGTGTGTACTCACACCCTCACCAAACACACCCTCCCAAATACACATATCCAAGACACAGAAAAGTCACATTTGTGCCACATTTCATCACATCAATCATCAGTGGCCCCTGCCTGGAGCTGTGGTCCTAGACAATCTCACAGTCAGCACGTGAAGCAGCACTGGTGAAGTACAAGGTGAGGCAGACACTACACAGACGCCCAGACGCCCCTTGAAAGATCCAAATAAAGCATTGGGGGAAACAGTTACAGTCAAGAGTCCCTGCAAATTTGGAATATGAAAGCTCGGAGGTAGCAAATTACTGTGTGCATAGTGGCAACTGTGCGGTTCGCAGACTCTTAGCTGCGATCGGCACTTCTAAGGCTGGTGTGAAATGTCTCTGACCTGGTTGCTTCTTGACCAACCCGCCAGAAAAAGGAGAAACAACTCTGAATTTGCAACTAGTGTTTCCTGGAGCACTTTTAATTAAAATATCTCGAAGGATAATGTACTTTCATAAAAATTATAATGGCAGTTATCTTTAGTACTGACCTAGATTGAGCAAAATTTGGGCCTGACTCTTTATCTCTATTAATATGGTAATAATCCCTTGTGAAAAGTCAACTTACTCCTTTCTTATTGTTTTCACACACTTCCTTTATTTATTTTTTCATGTCTAATTCTTTTTTTTATTAGTGAAACACCATGAGGTACAGTTGTAGACTTACAAATTTTTGTGTTTGGGTTTCAGTTATACAATGATCGAGTACCCATCCCTCCACCAGTGCCCATTCTCCACCACCACTAATCCCAGTATCCCTCCCACCCCCCATCCCCCCAATCCCACCCTGCCTCGTGGCAGGGCACTCCCTTTTGTTCTCTCTCTCCTTTGGGGTACTGTGGTTTGCAAAAGAGGCATTGAGTGGCAATCATGTTTGGTCTATAGTCTACTTTCAGCATGCATCTCCCATCCTGGGTCACACACTTCCTTTAGAGGAAACATCTTACAATTTTCATTTTCTCAGGGAGGAAGTGGGCATCATAAATTTCAAACGGGTAATGTAAATTTACCAAGTCAAGTCACTTTCTTCATTGGCTCTGTGTAAAAATATTTAATTCTAAAAGGAAACTCAGGCTGACCTGAGCGGATAAGGTGTTTGCCTTCACGTGGCTGACCTGAGTTCAATCCCCGGCATCCTATATGGATGGTGCCCCAAGCACCTCCAGGAGTAATTCCTGATTGCGGAGCCAGGAGTAACCCTTGAGCATCGCTGGGTGTGACCAAAAAAGCAAAAATAATAATAATAAAATAAAAGGAAATTCAAGGGGACCAGAGTGATAGTACAACAGGTAAGGTGTTTACCTTGCACTCGGCTGACTTGGGTTTGGTCCCAGGCATCACCTAGGGTTCCCCAAGTACCACCAGGAGAAATCCTGCGTGGTGTGCCAAGACCGCTGCTGCCTGTGGCCTTCCCAAAAAGCAAAAAATAAAATAAAATCAAAGAAAAGAAAAAGAAAATTGAGAAAAATCAAGCCAAAGAATTCTAATTCTTATAGGCTACCTAAAACATCAGGTTAATTCTTCCCACTCTTTGAGGTCTCTTTCTATAGAAAACTGATCATTTATTCAACTTTTTACTACTGCTCAAGTGAGCTCAACTTCAATCTATTTATTCACAACAATTTACTATGACCCTTCTTTTGGAGGGCAATCAAGTAGGGATGTAGTGATAAGTACAGTGTTCTGGGCCTGGAGGGTCTCCTAGTGAGGGAAACAGATAAACCTAAACAGACTGGAGACTGGTGAAATCGAGACAGAAACTGAATACTGCAGGAGTATTGAGAAATTCATCATTAATCTTCAGGGATTAAGGAAAGATGTCGAAAAGATAATGATTTTTGGATCGAATCCTGAAGGAAGAGTAGGAGTTTACCAGCTGGAGAGGTCTGAAAGAAAACATTCCTTCTTGAGATACAGACTGTTCAGAAAACAAAATTAAAACTTTGAAAAGCATACCTAAATATTTTAGTCCAAAACTTGACTGTGAACAAAATTGAAACGCATGAAAAAATTACCATTAGGAAAGGTTGGAGCAATAGTGAGTCTTGCATATGGCTGAACTGGGTTCAATCCCCAGGACCCCATATGCTTCCCCTTTTATGGTCCCCAAGCTCATCAGAAGTGATACCTAAGAACAGAGCCATGAATGAACCTTGAGCACTACTGGGTGTGTGTCCCCGAACCCCTAAAAAAAGAATTAGTTCTAGAAAGTGGAGAAAAAGTGGGTCAAGATAGTTCAGGTTCACATATAGCATATTATTTTATATAAAATTTTTGATAAAGTAATAATCATTGACAATTATGGTTTATAGGCACAAAGGTACTAATATACTGTTTTGGGAATGCTCATTTGTGAATATTTAAAAAAAAACAGTAAGAAACTAATATCCAAGGCCAAAGAAAAAGGGCCAAGAGGACAGGTCAATGGTTGGTCAGTGGTGTAGGAGATAGAGGGTAGATAAATTAGAGGAGGATCCATTATGACAATAGCACTGTAGCACTGTCCTCCTGTTATTCATCGATTTCCTCGAGTGGGCACCAGTAACGTCTCACAACAAATTGTGAAACTTGTTACTGTTTTGGGCATATCAAGTACGTCATGCGTAGCTTGCTAGGCTTTGCTGTCTCAGCAAGATACTCTCAGTAGTTTTCCGGGTTCTTCGAGAGGGGCGGAGGAATCGAACCCGGGTCAGCCGCGTGCAAGGCAAACGCCCTACCGGTTGTGCTATTGCTCCATCCCATTATGACAATACTAGGTGGAAATGATCACTCTGGACAAGAACTGAGTGTTGGAAGCAGGTTAAATGGATATAGATGATAAACTTTCAGCATCTGTATCACAAATCATAGTGCCTAAAATGAGAGAGATAAATAGAAAGAGAAAGAAAGAGAAGAGAGGTGCCTGCCATAGAGGCACACTGGGGTGGAGGGTGGCTTGAAGGGATGGGAGGGAAACTGGGGACACTGGTGCTGGGAAATTACACTGGTGGAGGGATGGGTGTTGGAACATTGCATGACTGAAACACAATCATGAACAATTTTGTAATGCTCTATCTCACAGTTATTCAATAAAAAATAAAATTTTATATATTCAATACAATTTCATATATTCAATAAAAAATAAAATTTTATATATTTCTTTAATATATTTATTTAATAATATATGGAGCAATAGCACAGCAGGTAGGGTGTTTGACTTGCATGCATCCAACCCGGGTTCGATTCCTCCATCCCTCTCAGAGAGCCCGGCAAGCTACCAAGAGTATCCCGCCTGCACGGCAGAGCCTGGCAAGCTCCCCATGGCATATTCGATATGCCAAAAACAGTAACGACAAGTCTCACAATGGAGATGTTACTGGTGCCTGCTCGAGCAAATACATGAACAATGGGAGGACAGACAGTACTACTTTAAAAAATCAAAATTAACATGACATATGCCATAGACATGCCTCCAGACCCCGCACCAGGCTGTTTCACTTGGAGTGCCCTGGAGAGGGGTGGGTGAGGCCCCTCCCCACCCCAAGGGACCCAGCCCCAGCAGCCGAAAACCTCCAGAACTCAACCACCGCCACACGGCCTCTCTCCACAGGTTTCAGCCAAGCCTCACCCACAAGTGGACGTATTTCTGGATCCCTGGCATCTCATATGGTCCCCCAACTCCCATCAGGAGTAATTACTAAGTGCAAAACTAGGAGTAACCCCTGAACATCACCCTCAAAAAAGAGAGGTCAAATTCCACAGTCTAAATTGTAGGACAAATTTCACGATCACGATCATACTGTTGTTCGTCAATTGCCTCGAGCAGGCACCAGTAATGTCTCCTTTTTCCTAGCCCTGAGATTTTTATAAAGAGCCATATTCAATGCTCTTTCAAGGTTAGAAGAATAAGACCCATCATTGTTACTGGTATTTGGCATGTTGAGTACGAAACGGGAAGTTTGCCAGACTCTGCCGTGCGGGCAGGATACTTTCGGTAGCCTGCCAGGTTCTCCAAAGGAAAAATGAGATAATAAGATGTCACGCAACCACATTCGAGGCCGCGCGCTTCCGGGAGCTGGGTTTTATAGTCTCATATAAAGAGGACAAATTTATTATACACTTGTCCTCTATATATAGTCTCATATATAGTCTATATATATAGGACAAATTTATAATAAACAAATTGATAACTAGCTCTAATTCAAGGAAGAATCTGACTCAAATGCTTCGTAGAATTTTTCTCCAACAGTATATTCTTTCAATCAGAGCTCTCTGATACTTCTCTTCACCATCTCCACTGTGATGTGCTGTAAAAGACTATTATCCACATGTATGTGGTATTTCTTTTTTTACATCAAATTTTATTTTATTTTATAAAGTAGTTCACAATATTTTATTACATCTAATATTCAAACACCAATCCCACCACCATTACACCTTCCACCACCATATTTCAGGTGTTTCCATCCCGAATCCCAATCCCTGCCCCAAAGCAGAACCAAAATAATATAATATTTCCCTCTAAGGTTGGTTGTCTCCTACTTTGAATCCCATCAAATGTGGTGCGGTACTCTTGGAGTATGGATAGGGTGTGTGGTGTGAAGTGTCGCGTGGTCCAGGGAAAGGTTCACTCGTGGGTGAGGCTCAGCCCGAGCTTGTAGAGAGTGGCCATGAGAATGGTGGCTGTTGAATTCTGGAGGTTTTCAGCTAGTGGGGCTGGGTCTCTTGGGGCAGGGAGGGGTCTCACCCGCCCCCTCTGGGGCACCCTTTGTGAAACAGCCTGGTGCATGGTTATGGTGAGCGTCATGTTATGCTCCCTTCCGGGAGAGAAGGACATGTAATCTCTGTATCTGGTATTTCTTTGAACAGAAACACTGTTTAGGTACAAATGAGAGTTCCCTGTGACAGTTATTCCAACACTAGAAATATATTCATCATTTGTCCGCCAAGACACAGTTTTGCTATACATCCCCAAACACATTTCTGATGAAATCTTCTGTGATTAGATGCATAAAGTATGTCTCTTTCATGAAGGGATTTGTTAGAAAAACAATGTTTATGCTTCAAATCCTACTTCAACTCAACATGGAAAAGGTATCATCTTACATTTTAGGGAAACGTCTTTTGTTGAACTCTTCATTTGAGGAAGGAATACAAAGATAGATAACTTTTGTTTTCCTAAAACAATTGTTCTGTGTAAGGAAACATCATATTAATAAGAATATAGGGTGTTTTGTGATGAGCACTGCACTGTAACCAAGGTTTGCACATAGAATTATGATAGGACTAAGAAAGAAATTTAATTTAGCTTTGCGAGATAGTTTTACAGAAGTGAAACTACTTAAACTAGGTGTCACAAGATGAGTTAGCCACATGCAAAATTCATAAGGCCTGAAGTCCTTGAGACAAAGAGTTAGGAATGAGACACAACCAAATGTTTTGGAAACACACTAGTGTTTACATCTGGCAACAGCATGAATCAATGTCCTTCATAGAGCTATGCCAGCGGGCAGAGGATCAGAGCTTTAAATATCAAGCAAGAGTGACAGAGAGGAAAGTGGATATATGAGAAAGAGAAACTTCAAAATAATATGACAAGAAAAGTAAAAGAAAATTGAGGTAGAATAGAGAGGCTACAGATAACTAAACGTAGAGGTGCTGAACCCGGAACTATTTACCGGTGGTTGAGAAGAAGCATACGACATAGCTTAAGCCTACTGTGTACTAGCGAGACTCAACTGTCAGCACCAATGGCCCATTGCGTAAGGACTTTTTCTATCTGCCATAGCCTCTGTGCACACAGCAAACTACAAGTAACAGAGTATTAAGGTCCCCTGGGAGCAGTCTTCAACCAGTCTGGCAGGAATCGGTAGATAAATATTCTAGACCCCTTCCTCCAGGAATAAGATAACTGAGGTATGTGTTTTACCTCCTAGACCAAATTAAGCTCCACTGTCCAGAGAAAGCACCCTTGATAACAAATCCTTTGCTGTCTGCCTTCCCTGCTCTGTCTTACTTCCCAATTCCTGCACTGGAATTTCCTAGGGTCGTCTCCCAAAGAAACAACTTGTACTTGAATTCTGATCCCATATGATGAGTAGCGAGAAAGTAGAGCGATTGGACAAACATAAATGGAAAAAGTGAAAGGTTGAGGAGTAAATATGAAAAAAAAATCATAATGAGGCAAGGGAGATGAAAAGGAAACTTGTCAATCTTGGAAAAGATGAAACAGAATGCAATCAAAGGTCTTTTACCGCAAAAGGTTTTTTAAATTCAGCAGCACATTATAATCAACTGAAGAGATTTCAAAAAAAGGAAAACCAGGACCCAGGTCTCACGCAGAAATTCCGACTTGACTAATCTGGGTAGGATGTGAGAACGCTTGGCATTTTATAATAATTCTCCATGTGATTCCAATGTGCTGCTGGAAACTACTGCCTCAAAGGTACAAAGACCACTCAAGAGAGAAACAAAAGTTATAAACATACAAAGTCTGTCTCCTACTTTCTTTTTCCACACCCCTGCTTTGTGCTGTTCTTATATTTGGTATCACTGTGATAAGAGAGACAGGTAGCCAAGCATACATTTAAGAGTGAGTGGCTGGACAACACCCAATAAGAGAGAGAGAACAAAAGGGAATGCCCTGCCACAGAGACAGGGTGGGATGGGGGGATGGGGGGTGGGAGGGATACTGGGACCCGTGGTGGTGGGAAATGGGCACTGGTGGAGGGATGGGTATTTGATCATTGTATAATTGAAACCGAAAAATAAAATAAAAAAGAGTGAGTGGCTGGAAATGAATGGGAACGGGAGAAACAAAAGGAAAACAGTATTGAATAAAGACTTACTTTACTCTTGAACGCTTTGGAGTCAGACTGGGTTCTTCCTTTAAACATGTAAACATGCTGACATTGACCTCCGGGTGATTTAGTTTCTTCCTAAGATCAAAACCATTTTTTCTAACATTTGATCTACAAGATCTGCAGAAGAAATGAACAGAACAAATGTGCCTAAGAGAGAATATATGGCTGGCTCTGAGAATTCTTTTTTACCTCACCTGGGACAAATCTGCATTCATGATCTCCATTGTCCTGACTTGAGGTGGAAAATAATTTCATACTAGATTGAGAACAAATTTGTAAGCAAAATTATGACAATGATCAATGTCTTTTGAGGATGGTTGGCAAGCAGACAGACCCAGAATGAGGATCAGTCCCAGGGATCCAGAGAGCCAAACATTCAGTGAAAGGGATGGAAATTATCATTTGAACAAAAGCAGATTCCCAAAATGCTATCTTCTCAGAGGAGGACAAAAATTTGTGGCACTTAAAACTTATTAGCGGGGTCAGAGTGATAGTACAGCAAGTAGGATGTTTTCCTTGCATGCAGTCAATCTGGGTTCAATCCCCGGCATCCCATGTGGTCCCCTGAGCACCGCCAAGAGTAATTCTGAGTGCGGAGCCAGGAGCATCGCCGGGTGTGACCCAAAAAGGCAAAAAAAAAAAATTAAAAACATATTAAAATAAAATATTAGCAATATCCCCACCAAGAAACCCAGAGTAACTTTAGAACTAGAAGGAAATTCAAGTTAATTTAAATTATTTAGTTGTTCTTCATTATATAATTTAAATATCATTCTCAAAGGCAATGAATAATACTGTGGGGTATAATGGAAATAGTTGGCCTTTGAAGTCAAACAACCCTGGACCTGAATATCAGGGGATTAGGTATGTGTCCTGGTGCTTACTCCATTGAATGGTTACCAGGATTATATGCTGTGAAAGAAACATGGAGCATGGGCCTGGCATGAAGCAATTGCTCAATAAAACTAACCAGCAGTCACAGAAGTGGCAATATTTATGATCTCAACTAATAATCCTTCTGAACCTGTTTCTTTACCTGCAAAGTGAGAATAATAAGACCCACCTCATAAGAATTTTGAGAATACATTGACAAGTGAAATAACTTCTGTAAAATAGCTAGACCAGGGGCCAGGGACAAGGTCAATTAATAGAGTATATGTCTAACATGCATGAGTCCCTGAGTTTGACTCCTGGGACTACTTGGTAACAGAGCACTGCTAGGTGTGGTCCAGTGGTCACTTAGATCCACCAGGAGTGAGTCCTTATTTAAAAAAAATAACAAAAATGAATACCTAGACTAACACTTGGCTAAAGGTGACCAGTTATTGTCAGTGGTCTGCTTCTGTTTTCCCACTCACTGGCCATGTCCTTAGAATCTGTGGAGGTCAGCTATTCCACTAATAAGCTTGAGTTATCTCTCTACCCCTGGGCACCTGACATGCATTTAGAAAAGTATATCATCCTCACAAAACAGCAGACTCTAAAGCAAGGCTGCTTTGGCCTTCACTGAGCTCTCTCCCTGAGTCCCTTGGCACTCTCCAATAGTTACCAGCCTCCTTTAAGTCACAACTGAAATCCAAGCACTTCCATCTGAGGAAGGAGGCAGGATTTTTCCTTAAGACCAGGCCCTCTGGGTAGTCACACTCCAAGACTGTGGTGCAGTGATATTTCTGTGCTAGGTAGGTTTGTGCACTGTCTTGCTCAGATAATGGGAGAAACAGTTAAAACGGAGGAGAAGCAAGATCCTGGGTGTTGAAAGACAGGTCAAGCCAAGAGGTATCAGGTGGGTGGTGGAAAATGGAAACTCTTTTTTGTTTTGTGCCTTATCTATAAACCCCAAGTAATCTACATTTTGTTAAGAGGACCTTTACTCTTTGAAATAAAACAAAGCCTGTTTTGTTTAGGCGGTGATTAAACAATTACCTTTATTGTGAACTTAGGAAGCAACTTAATTTACAAAATATGACTCCTGAGAAGGTACATTGTGCAGAGAAACCTGACTCATGGTGACAAACCCAAGCACAAAAGACAGAATAATTTCCTGCTCCACTCATGTTGCTAAAGTTGTTCTCTTTTTCGTTTATCTTGTATTCCTTTCTGTTTTAACATTAACTATTTAACAGAAGCAATACATATAAAATTGATATGGTGTAACTTTTTTTCCTTTCAATTCAATTTATTATCAGTGTCTCTTACTGTTTTTTAAAAAATTTTTATTAGTGAAACACCATGAAGTACAGTTGTAGACTTACAAATTTTTGTGCTTGGGTTGCAGTTATACAATGATCGAGTGCCCATCCCTTCACCAGTGCCCATTCTCCGACATGGTGTAATTTTTTAAAAAATTGAATAATTTTAATTTTATGCCTTCTGGGTTTTCTTTGTTCTTATTTTTCTATTTCCTTGAGGTGTGAGGCTAGAGGTTTTATTTGCTTCTTCCGTTTCTTGATACAAACTGTGTTGCTCTGAGCTTTCCTTTTAGTACTGCTTTTGCTGTATTTCATATGTTCAGATAATGCATGCCACCGACATCATATTGAAGGTATTTTAAGGATTTTTTTTTTTACTTGTAGACCCCATCATGAGTCTAACTAAATGACTGTTCATATAATTAGTTTTCAAAAGACTCACTTCCCAAGTAGTTAGTAAGTTCCAACTTTTAGGCTTCTGATCTCCATGAAAGAAGTGTAAAAACCGGCCCCCAGAGTGATAGTACAGTGGGTAGGGCATTTGCCTTACACACGGTCGACCTGGGTTCGATCCCTGGCATCTCATATGGTCCTCCAGCACCGCCAAGAGTAATTCCTGACTGCATGAGCCAGGAGTAATCCCTGAGCATCGCCAGGTGTGACCCAAAAAGAAAAAAGAAAGAATTGTAAAAACCTCTTATCAAGAACGTGTATCTGTTTCTAGTTTGTGATTTATGATAGCCATGACCATATGCCATGAAAACAAAGTGTTTAGTAAAGTTCCAGATATTATATATACCTTTAGAGATTCCCTATAGCCTAACTTCTACAAAGGCACTCATCTCATATCTGCTTACTTCTATGTCTGAAAACAAAGCATAAAAAAACTACGTCTCAAATGAATGATCATCTGTTAAGGATTAAATTAGTTTCCATTTCTAACAATAAGAAGAGTTTTTAACTCATAACCTTAGTTAGTTTTTAGGCAAAAAAGTCTCCATTATTTCATAAATTCTCAATTGTTGAAGAAAATATAGCTTGAGAAGACAAAGCTATATTAAAAAGTCATTGGAAGTCATCAAAGTTTTAAAGTATGATGTTCGGGGCTAGAGAATTAGTCCATCATGTAAAGTGCTTGTTTTGCACATAGCAACTGACTCAAGTTTAATCCTCAGCTTCCCATGTGTTCCCCCAGCCTCAGCCAGGAGTGACCCCTAAGTGCTGAACCAAGGATAAACTCTGAGTACCACTGGGAATGGCTCAAAAACAAAAACAAAAGTCTGACTAGAGCAATAGCTCAAAGGGTATGAGCGCATGTTTTGCATGCTGGAAGCCTGTGTTTGATTTCCAGGATCACAAATGGTCCCCTGAGCACTGCCAGTAGCAAACCCCAAGTACAGAGCCAGGAGTAGCACCCTGAGCACCTCAGGATGTGGTCCCAAAACAAAAATTTACCTCTTTCATATATAATGTCATATAGCAGCACAGAGATAAAATTGCTTGCAAAATTTTAATTTTTGACAAACCACATAAAAATTAATAATGCGGTGAAATTGACTTTAATATTATATTTAGCAATAAAATATAACTAAAATATTGTTATTTAAACATCTAATCAGTATTAAAAGTACTAATATTTTACATTGTTTTTATATTAAGTTTTTCAAATACTGTATAACTTATACTTACGCAGCCAACATGGCCAATCCGAGTTCAATTCCTCTGCCCCTATTGAAGAGCCCGGCAAGCTAACGAGAGTATCTCACCTGCACAGAAAAGCCTGGCAAGCTACCCGTGACGTATTCGATATGCCAAACACAGTAACAACAAGTCTCAAAATGGAGACATTACTGGGCCTGCTCGAGCAAATCGATGAACAATGGGAGGACAGTGACAGTGACAGTGATACTTACAGCACATTATAACCCAGACATTAAATTTTCACCGGAAATACTTGACCTGTGCTTCAATTTCATAATATAAACAGTTGTTCCACATCAAATACTCATATTGAGTAATTCAGTTTCTCATATTCAAAATGTTCCAAATATATTTCAAGGCTTTTCAACAACAAAGTGAAGTATAGCCTTTTAAATTTTAATTTAGATAAAATCTTACTTCTCGTGGTCTTAACCATGTCTAATGCTTAATAGTTGCGCATGGCTAGTGGCTTCTGTACTGGACAGTGTAGCAGGCCAGCCCTTTATAAGATTATCTTTATATGCTCTTTAGCATTTAACAAGTTACTGTATGCATTTAGACCTTACTATCCATGTTTTTAGATGTGAACATCGAGGCTCTAAGAATTTATCATCTGTGGGGCTGGAGCAATAGCGCAGTGGGTAGGACATTTGCCTTGCATGTGGCCAACCCAGGTTCGATTCCCAGCATCCCATATGGTCCCCTGAGCACTGCCAGGAGTAATTCCTGAGTGCAGAGCCAGGATCAGCCCTGAGTATCGCCGGGTGTGATCCAAAAAGAAAAAAAAAGAATTTATCATCTGCGGCAGATGACATAGCTAGGAATTAGTTCAGACTTCTTAGACACTCAGACTCCAGAGGCTGAATCCTCCTCCATGTCCTACTAGCTGATAGAGCAGAAAACTGGAACATCTGTGGTAGGTGTGCAAATATCCAGGACTTTGCTAGACACTTTGCTTGCAGGGCATATGGCATAGTTACCATCTTGCCTAAATTTAAAACATGGGCACATGGTTTTGACAAAATATTTTTACACTTCTTTTACACATCTTTCAGGTGTGAAAGACAGTGAGAGACACATAGTTTGGAAATCAAAATTTTGGAAAGGAGGGCATTCCAATTGTTTATGGCAGTGGTTTCCAACTTCTCTTAAGCAACAGTCCTTGAGATCTTAAATACAGCCCCAATATTCAAAATCAACTAAAGTAAATCTCTTTATTAAATTACAGGTGAGGACTTCCAGAGTACTAACGCCCATTCCACATCCTCCACTGCCACTTTCTTCTCTCATCTTAGAGGACCTTTTGATAATATCCCAGAACTCCAGGTCCCCCATGAAACAGCATTTTAAAATTAGTTCAGAAACAATTTCTGCTTTCAAAAAGATGGAACAAATATAATTTTACTTATTTCACCTGCTAAATACAGTTTAAAATCCCTGGACAGGGGCTGGAGCGATAGCACAGCGGGTAGGGTGTTTGCCTTGCACGCGGCCAACCCGGGTTCGATTCCCAGCATCCCATATGGTCCCCTGAGCACCGCCAGGAGTAATTCCTGAGTGAAGAGCCAGGAGTAACCCCTGTGCATTGCCGGGTGTGACCCAAAAAGAAAAAAAATTCCTGGACAGAAGCCAGAGATAGTGCAGTGGGTAAGGGCATTTGCCTTGCATGCAACCAACACAGGTTCAATGCCCAGCACCCTCTAGGGTCTCCCAAGCAGCACCAGGAGTAATTACTAAGTACAGAGCCAGGAGTAACCCCTGTGCATCGCCAGTTGTGGCACACACAAAAAAAATCCTGGATATTAGATATAAAACAAATAAAAGAAAACCCAAAGGGTAGTGAGAAAAGAAAGGGGACAAGTTATCGACCTTGGAGCCTGAAGAATAATGAGTTTCAGAAGGGGGTGGGGTGGGGATGCTTTTTGTTTTTACCTCAAATAAACGAACCCAGAAAATGGAGAAGCTAGCAACTGAAAACTCTTAAAAATTATTTTTAAGAGACTAAAAAGAAAAAACCCTAAGAAACGTTTACCTACTCTAGCCAAAGAACCATCCAAGGAACAGCCTAGGAAGACAGGCAAAGGTTTTATGTATGTATTTATTTGTTTATTTTTATTTTGGAGTCACACCCAGCAATGCTCATGGCTCAGAGGTTACTCCTGGCTCTGCACTCAGGAATTACTCCTGGCGATGCTCAGGGGACGATATGGGATGCTGAGGATTGAACACAGGTTGGCCGCATGCAAGGCCAAGGCCCTACCTACTGTACTATCACTCCAGTCCCCAAACAGGCAAGTTTTAGACAATAACAATTCCGCAGCAAACACTGCAGTCCCGACGTTCAGCTTCATTAGTAAAGGCTGACTAGGAAAGCTGCCACACTTCCACCCTCTTCTGGCTGTAACAGGGACCTGGAAGCACCCCACCACCACCACGCCCCTCCACCAAGGTAGTATCAGTTAAGACCCGATGAGGAACCACAAGAGTGTAATGAGCCTTTCCCACCTCTAGGTGTCAGGAGAGAGCTCATGGGGAAGTCTGACTTGCCAAGCCCATGTCGCAGCCATGAGGCAACCTCTCTCTCTCTCCAGCAGATGGCGTCAGAGAAGGCCTAGTCGGAGAATCAAGATTTTCTTCAGCCACAAGGGTGAACGCAACACTGAAGCTTCCCCACTCAGGATGTTGGTGAAAGTCATAGGGGGGCAGACGGGACAGTGAAAAGTCTTCCCTATTTCTCCCAGGGGACTCTTACTACGGTAAGGAAGGGACCTGGACTCCTGCTTCAACCAGAAGTAACAAGGATCCCTCCTTCTCCCGGGTGTCAGAGGAGATCAAGGAAGAACCAGGGCTTCTACTCACACGGAAATGTAACAAGACCCTCATCATACCTATCAGGTTCATGGCAAAACAGGTAAACTGAAAGACAAGGGTTTGTTTAAAAAAAATCTTGGGGGCCAGAACGATAGTACAGCGGGTAGGGCGTTTGCCTTGCACGTGGCCGACCCGGGTTTGATTCCCAGTATCCCAAATGGTCCCTTGAATACCGCCAAGAGTAATTCCTGAGTGCAGATCCAGGAGTAATCCCTGTGCCTCGCCGGGTGTGACCCAAAAAGAAAAAAAAATGTCTCGTAACTGAAATCGTGTGTCACACTAAGACCAGAAAATCTCGGCTTGAATAAGAAACGAAAGAATCCATCAACACTGTCCTAAGACTACACAGATGCTGGAATTTATCTGACAACAATTTTAAAGATCCAGTGAACAATTACACACATGTTTGAAATGCACGGAAATGTTCAAACGGTCTCAGCAAGTAAAAGAAATAGGGCAGATGTGTATGGACATTTTAAGAGTGAAAATATAATGGTGGGAATTTTTACAAATTTAATGGGTGTGCTCAAGAGTAGTATATAAAGAAAAGCCAAGAGAAACAGTGGACGGTGAGATAAAATAAATAAAAACTGTCAATCTGGACAACAGGGAGAAAATAGAGAAAACAAAATATAGAGGAAAAAAACAGAGAAAACAAAATACAGTCCTGTAGGACTATAATGAAGTTAGCATCTGTGACATCAGGGACCCAAAGCAAGAGAAGAAAGAAGGTTGCAGATTAAAAGGATTTGAGGGGTCGGATAAATAGTGTAAGGGGTAATGCCTTGAAGTGGCTGGCCCTGGTTTGATCCCTGGTTCTGCATTTGTTCCCTCAAGCAATACCAAGAGAGCACAGCACCAGGAGTAAGCCCTGAGCATCCCCAGGTGTGGCTCAAACACCCTCTGCAACAAAATATTTGAAGAAATAAAGACTAAAACATTTTTTAATTTTAATTTTTTTTATTAGTGAAACACCATGAGTTACAGTTGTAGGCTTACAAACTTTCATGTTTAGATTTCAGTTATACAATGATCAAGTACCCATCCCTCCACCAGTGCCCATTTTCCACCACCAATGAACCCAGTAGCCCTACCACCCCTCAATCCCTCCACCCTGCCCCACCTCTATAGCAGGGCATTCCCTTTTGCTCTCTCTTTCCTTTAGGGTGTTGTAGTTTGCAATAGAGGTATTGAGTGGCCATTGTGTTTGGTCTATAGTCTACTTTCAGCGTGTGTCTTGCATCCCGAGCAAGTCCTCCAAACATCCTTTACTTGGTGTTCCTTTCTCTATCTGACTAAAACATTTTTGAATTCTGATGAGACAAACAGATATAAGAAACTGGGTAAATCCCAGTTGCAATAAACCTAAGAAATTTCACACATGGTAGTCCAACTTCTGAAAATGAAAGGCAAGGACAAATAGCACATCCTTGAAGCATGTTACCACAGGGAGAGAAACTATTCAAATGACAGAAGAGTTCTCTTAAGAAACTAGGAAGGCCAGAAGGAAGTGACAAGATTTCTCAAGAACTGCTAACCCAGAATTCTATTTCCATGGAAAATATCCTTCAATAATAATATCCTTCAATAATAATATTGCTGGAGCGATAGCACAGCGGGTAGGGCGTTTGCCTTACAAGCGGCCAACATGGCCAACCCGAGTTCGATTCCTCCGCCCCTCTCGGAGAGTCCGGCAAGCTACCGAGAGTATTCGATATGCCAGACACAGTAATAATATCCTTCAATAAAAAAGAGGAACAGCTTAGTTCAAGGGCAAAGCACATGCCTTGCGATGTAAGCTCATGAGTTTGATCCCCAGCACTGTCCCCCAACATGTACCAAGCACAGTCCCAGCAGTACTAAATTTAGAATCCCTGGCACCACAGAAATAATGCTTGATTCCTTATGCTTCACAGTCAGGCATATACGGGTTCAATTAAAGTGTGCAATCACAAGGAGCACCACAACCCAAACTGTGCAAACACCACAAGAAGATGTATAAGATACAACTAAAGTGTGCAACCGACCAGTGAGCACTGAAGCCAAGTGTGCATGCACGCTACAATGGGTAAGTGATGGAGATATGTCCATACAGTGGTCATGAAAAGAGGAGCCCCCTGTTACCCATATTTGGTGCAGTAATGTTAGAGACCCGAGTTCGATTCCTCTGCCCCTCTCAGAGGGCCCGGCAAGCTACCGAGAGTATCTCGCCTGCATGGCAAAGCCAGGCAAGCTCCCCGTGACGTATTCAGTATGCCAAACACAGTAACAATTGTCAGAATGGAGACGTTACTGGGCCTGCTTGAGCAAATCGATGAACGGGAAGACAGTGACAGTGAATGTTAGAGACATTTTACTGAGGAAAAAAAAGTCAGAGGGGCTGGAGCAGTAGCACAGTGGGTAGGGTGTTTGCCTTGCATGTGGCTGACCCAGGTTCAATTCCCAGCATCCATATGGTCCCCTGAGCACCGCCAGGAGCAATTCCTGAGTGCATGAACCAGGAGTAACCCCTGTGCATCGCTGAATGTGACCCAAAAAAGCAAAAAAAAAAAATCAGACACAAAAAGATGCACTGTACCTATTTATGCAAAATGCAAAACCAACAGAAAAAAGTAACAGAGATCAGATATCTCAGTTGAGGAGTACAGGGATTGAGTTGGGAAAAGCGTGAAGGAACCCCTGATGTAACAGAAATGGGGGCCCACGGAGACAGTACAGGAGTAAGTTGATTGCTTTGCATATAGCCAGCCCTGGTGCAAATCCCTGGTACCACATAAGGTCTCTCAGTACCACCACGGGTCACTCCTGAGCACAGAGCCAGTCCCCAAGCATCACTGATGGTGCACCCAAAGACCACCCCCGTAAAAGAAAGAAATATGAAATCATCTGTATGCTACTCTGGGTGATGTCTAAATGAGCATCGAGCTGTACACTGGAGTACTTTATGATATGGGAAAGCAAGAGTGGCGGTCAAGTTTAAATAAATAAACAAACAAGAAAACAAATCAATGGTCCTGGGAGACTGTTCCATGATGTCAGAGCTACTGGGTGATTGGCAGGGCACTGAGATGAGGTTCTGTGTGTGACAGACACGGAACCAGCTTCCGACTCTTTGGAGTCTCCTGCATAGAAAACTCTTCCCATCTTTCCTGCTGCCCTCGAGGCAATGTGGTATCCCTGATTCCTCCACCCAATCAGTGATTATGATACACGTATATTGTCCTTGAGTGAATAGTGCTTGCAGGGATAAATGTGGCTCAGTGCTTGAGGATACTAAGCATATCTGTTTCATTACTGGGTTTCCTCATACATTGCTTGTTGCCACACAGCAAGTAACGGGGACAGTCTGGTAGTTAAAAAGCCAGAACATCCCAGCTCTACTTAACCTCTCTGATACCACTCTACTTATTTAAAAAATGATATAATTCATAGGAAGTACTTAGCACAGTGCCTGCTGCATAATAAAATTCAAAAATATTGGGCTGGAATGATGGTACAGAGGCGAAGGTGCTTGCAGTCCTTGCCCTGCATGCAGCCAACTCCATTCCCATCCCTGACACTGCATATGATCTACCGAGCACTGACAGTAGTGATTCCTGAGCACTGAGCCAGGAGTAAGCCCTGAGCTGTGATCCAAAACCCCAAAAAAATTTTAAAAGAAACTAAAAAATGTTGTTTTTTTTTTTGAGGGGGGCACACTCAGTGGTGGTCAGGGCTTACTCTTGGATCTGTGCTCAGATATCCGTCCTGGAGGGCTTGGGACCATATGGGGTGCTGGGGATTGAACCTGGGTTAGGTACATTAAGGTAAGTACCTTACTTGCTATACTTATCTCTCCAACCCCAGAAACCTCAAAAATATCCATTTAAGGGTTGGGGCTATAGTTCAGGGATAGAGGAAGAGCATGCTTAATGTGTATGAGGTTCTGAGTTCAACCCCTGGCATAACAATGCATTGTGTGTTTGTATACACAAATGGAAAATAAACATGTTTAAATAAAATGAACTCTCAAGGGGTTGTAGTTAAATCTGTATAACTGGACAACTGGATCTCTCTGAGCCATATGAAATCTAAAGTTCACATGGGGCTTAAAAGAAAACATTTGCCCCCCACCCCCAGAACATCCATCACAGCTGAAAGGTCGAATGTCATGTTTGGGGGAGGTAAACCACTTTGATCTCCAACTTAGCTGCTGGCCGGAGCTGAGCTGTGAAATGCTTCCACTGAGGCAGTGTGGGAGAGCAGAGGGTGGGGTTTGGGGGGAGGGAGAAGCTGGCATTTCCATCTCTCTTGGATGAAGTTGTCCTGCTGTGTGGAGGACGGTGTGTGGCCCGGGGCCCACGGAGGGCTATTTACTTGCTCTTTCCAGGAAGAGATGCACATTATTCACTTTTTCAATGGGCTGTCTTGTTCTGGAAGGTAAGTCCAGCAACTGTGAAAGAGCACACTGGTGTGTTGTAGGTGTTGGCTGCTTCGGAGGGAAGGTATGCTGTTTGGGTTAAGTGGGCACACAAGAGAGCTCTGTTCCCTGCACCATGGTTAACGGGGGAAATGGCCTGAGTCCTGTTCTCGGCCTGCTGCTTGCTCAGCTCCCAAGGCACCAGGGCTCTCTAGCGTTCGTGTGACCAGTGACTCATTCCATGGTGCTATCTTCTTCCATATGGTCAAATGTGCTATTCTTCACAGAGGTTTGGAAAGTTCAATATTATTTTCCCAGGTGCTGGTCCCTTTTCCAAACACTTGCACATCAATGAATTATGCTGTCTTCACAACAGCCATCTGGTGAAGTGACAGACTAACCAACAGGCACACCTTGGAGATGCGGCGGGTTCAATTCCAGGCCACCACAATACAAAGAACACATAATAGAGTGAGACACACAATTGTTTGCGCCCCAGTAAACATAAAGGTTTATGTTTGAACTCTACTGTAGCCTGTTGAGTGTACAATAGTGTTAGGTCTGAGAAAGCAATGATGCGTGCCTCAATTAAGTGTGACACAGAGACACAGAGTGAGCAAGTACTATTGAAAAAAATGGCACCAAGAGACATGCTCATCTCTGGGTTTCCACTGACCTTAATTTTTTTTAATAGCGAAGTCAAGTGAAAAGAGCAAAGCACAATGAAACAGTTTGAGTAAGGGCGAATGCACAGACTACTTTGCATGAAGGAGGCCCAGGATTGATTCTTGGCACTGCATGTTCCCCGCCCCCCTCAAGCCATGCCCCCAGAACGTCTGGGAGCAATCCCAGAACAAGGTCCAGTGTAGCCTCCGAACAAATCACAACACAAAATGAAGAAGGTGTGCTTGTATTGCACTGTCAAGTAAACTAAGGCACATGGGATAGAATTTGGAGGACAGAAAGAATGAGTGCTAGGCCAGCTGGGTTTTGTTGGGGGGATGTTTTGGGGTTTTGAGCCATACCTCGCGATGCTCAGGGGTTACTCCTAGCTCTGCACTCAGGAATCACTCCTGGCAGTGCTTGGAGGACCATATGGGATGCCGGGGATCGAACCCCGGTCAGTCTCGTGCAAGGCAAGCACCTTACACACTGTACTGTCTCTCCAGCTCCAGCTAGACAGTCTGAAGGAGGAACATTTAAGAACTAATTAATCACTGGTTGACTAATGAAAAATACTATGTAGCAGATAGTACCTTTTCTACTAAAAGACAGTAAAAGTAGATATGAAGAAATACTGGGAATTTCAGTGAAATGCCCAGGAACACTTGCTCCCAAATATATACTGGGACGGCTTTATGGAGCAGGGATTCCAAAGAGTTGTACTAATTCTATCTTGCTTCTCTATTCATGAGGTTTTTCATTAATTATCTCTATAAATTTCTCTAATATGCCACTGACATGCAAATTGCGCTGGAAAATAGAATAATGCAGAAAAGTTTACCGCAAGGAGTGAGGGTTATGTACATAATAAACATGATATGAAAAGAGACTTTAGGCTTTCAGAGGAGGGAGAAATATTTGGAAGCAGTCTTAGGATTTGTACAAATGGGGGAAAATGTGAGACGCCACCAGAGACAGGGGCCAACACAACCCACAACCACACACAACGGGAGCCAAAAAGCACTGGCTTTCTCAAAGTGTCAAAATGCTGCTTTTGGGCCTGTTTTACAGGAGGCCTATTTGACAGTGTTTGAGGCAAGGAACAGAATGAAATCTTCTCATGGTGTGGCTTTTCTTCACTTGGGGTATGCGTTTGCCAAGTCAAAGCAGCCTTTTTGTGTTCTCTGGCACAAGTCTCAGGGCACAGGGACACGGCAGAGGAGAGAACATTTCCTCCTCATATACAGATGCTGTTTTCAGTATAAATTAGTCACAGAGAAGGCTCACAGATTAGACCTGATTGGGTTCTTCAGACATCTTCAGACGAACTGACAGCTTTCTGACCCCAAAGATAATCTGTTCTAGAAGACGTCTTTGGAAACCACTTGGGATTTCTGGCTGAGTGGTTTAGGACTATCCAAAGTCTGTGTGACTTTGTTCAGTGAGCCTGAATGTGGTCACGGTACACAGTGCTGGGCTGAGAACTCACCTTTGCTGGATGGGTCCCAGGCCGCTGTTCTCCTGGCTGTCTTCACTAAATAGCCTTTTCTCCTGCTGCTTTGCTTGAGGAATACAGCTTAGAGAGGAGGTGCAAACTGCCTTCCTTGCAGCCTAGAAGAGGGGGAGTAGGATGCCCCCTGATCCCTGCCTTAATGGAAGTACTGACTTCAGTGGCCTAGAATGGCTTCGGCAGTTATTTCTAAGCCAGAAAGTTTGGAAGTAGTCATAACCTAGAATTTAATGTGTGTTTCGTGACCTCAGAACAGAAGGCTGCTTTGTACCCAGGCAATATACTTACCCTTGGGTGCAAAACACCATAAAACTGGTAATGGCTGCTCATATCAGAGCTCAGGCTGATGAATCACCTCGAGCCTTTAGCTGACTGTTTTGTTTTTGGTTTTTGTTGACTTTTTTGGCTTTGAGGTCACACTCAGCTGTATGCAGGGCTTATTCTAGTCTCTATCCTGGCTGTGCTCAGGGGACCACATGCAGTGACAAAGATGGATCCCAGAGTGGTCGTGTGCAAAACAAGCGTCTTACCAGATGCACTATCTCTCTGACCCTTTATCTGCTTGTCTTGTCTCAGGAGAGAAATTGCTCCAGAGATTCTCCCCTATCCCAAGGTCGGTTCGGGTCAAGAGCTGCCCTTCTCAAGATTGCCTAGCTTGCAAATGCAAGCCAACGGGATCAGCGATAGTACAATGGGTAGATTGTTTTTGTCTTGCACATAATTAACATAGGTTCAATTCCCAGCACCACATATGGTCCACCAAGCAAGCCCACCAGGAGTGACCCCTGAGTGTAGAGCCAGGAGTCAGCACTGAGCACCAACGGGCATGGACCAAAAGCCAAAATCAAAAAAAAAAAAAAAAAAGAGGCTTTCCAGCTTGGGAGGCAGGCCCACAGGGTGAAGTATGGCTGGTTACCCAGATAGTTTCCTGGATAGCTACTTAAGCCCCCAACCCTGCCCCTCCCTGCCCGCCCCTCTACCATGTACACTCTGCTTCATCACCCCAGGTGATCGACACCATCTACACCATCCTCTGCCACTTGCCTTCCTGCTGTTCAGTCTCCATGTTTGTCTGCTCAGCTCACCCTCTCTGGAGCTCCACTAATCTTTCAACAAAGGGACAGTTTCCTTGGCTCCTGATGTCGGCTTCTGCCTTCACTATGAACCTCACTGACTCACAGCACCTTATAGGAGAACAGCATGATCTGTCTTCTCCAGCCCGTCCTTTGCTTGGCACTTTTTCTTCTTGGTTTTTTTTTCTTTTTGGATCACACCCGGTGATGCACAGGGGTCACTCCTGGCTCATACACTCAGGAATTACTCCTGGCAGTGCTTGGAAGACCATATGGGATGCTGGGGATCTAACATGGGTTGGCCGAATGCAAGGCAAACGCCCTACCAGCTGTGCTCTTGCTCCAGCCCCTGCTTGGCACTTGGCTCCAACACTAACTTCAGTGCGGTGGACAGAGCTGTGCATCTGTCTCTGCAAACTCGACCATCTGTTGGTACTACCAACAGGTTATGTATCTGTGGAACAACCACATGACTCCACAGGTCTGCCTCTAGGTACAGACGATCAAAAACCGAAGGCAGAGATTCCAGCAGATCTCTGCACACATATGTTCACAGCAGCACTCTTCACAGTCATCCAGGAGGGGACCAACTCAGGCATCCATCTGCAGAGGAACAGAATGACAAAACATGACCGTAGCTATACAATGGAACATTCCTCAGTCATCAAGAGGATCGAAGTTTGGACACGAGCTACGGCATGGATGAATGTGAAAACAGTACACAAAGTGAAAGAAGGCCGACACAAAAGGGCAAACATTGTATGCTTCCACTTCTGTGAAGTGTCTAGAAGAGGAAAAAAGGTAAAGGCCCTCCCGTTGATCGTCGATTTGCTCGAGCGGGCCCAGTAACGTCTCCATTGGAGACTTTGTTACTGTGTCTGGCATATCGAATACTCTCAGTAGCTTGCCGGGCTCTCCGAGAGGGGCGGAGGAATCGAACTCGGGTCGGCCATGTTGGCCGCTTGTAAGGCGGACGCCCTACCCGCTGTGCTATCGCTCCAGCCCTTGTAGAAGAGGAAACTTCATAGAAATATGATATAAAACTGGAGTTGCCTGGGCACCGGGAGTGCATAATGAGCAACTCTTGTTTAATGGGTACAGGGTGGATGTTGGAGATGATGGAAAGTTTCCACATAGACGGCAGTGATGGGTGCACAGGAAGGTGCGTGTAATGAAGGCCTCTGGATTGTATACTTCAAATGGTTAATGTGGCAAGTAAGTTGTATGTTATGTATATTTTTCCAGATTTTTCTTTTAATTTCTTAAGGGCATCCGGAGATCTCAGGGATAGTGTGCCTACCTGGAAGGTGTGAGGCCATGAGTTTGATGCCTGGTAGCACCCCACAGGCCAAGAGTGATCCCAGCAGCACTGCTGTTTAGTATCCATGGCACCACGACACCGTAACAAGCATGTGTGTGAAACCCCAGTCAACTCAATAGCAATAACAAAGGCAAGAGAAATGTGGGTGAGAAAACCTGTTTTTAAATAAAACAGTGTCTCGGGGCCAGATATATAGTACAGCTGGTAGGGCACTTAACTTGCTTGCAGCCAACCTGGGTTCAATCCCTGGCATCGCATATGGGCCACTGAGCACTGCCAGGAGTGATTCCTGAGTGCAGAACCAGGATAACTATTGAGCACTGCTAGGTGTGGCCTCCCCCAAAAAATATTTTTACGTCTCTACTACCAGCAAAGTATAAATTAGCCCAAAGAGGCTTTCTTCTTTTTGTGCTTCACACCCACTTTGCCTCTCCATGCATCTGTGAACAGTGATTGGCATACTGAAATGCTCGGCTATGGAAAGCAGATGTGTTTACACAGGACTGGAACGCTAAAGGCCTTGCCATTTCCCTCAGTTTACTCAGTCAGACTGCCTTAGCCTTGCAGAGCCACAAAGGCAAACATGCCCATAAGAGTGTCAGAACCTACATTTGGTAAGACAGGAAAGAAGTGGTGGAGTAAATTGGAAAGGCACCTTGCAGGGCTGTAGAGCCAGCTCAATGGGCTGAGCACACGCTTTGCATGTAGGACGCCTGGATTCAATCTCAGGCACCACATGGACTCCTGAGTACTGCCAGGAGTGAGGCCTAAACACAGAGCTGGGAAAAGGAATGGAAAGGAAAAAGAAAGAAAGGGGGAAGGAGAGAAAGAAGGAAGGAAGGAAGGAAGGAAGGAAGGAAGGAAGGAAGGGAGGGAGGGAGGGAGAAGGGAAGGGAGGAGGGAGGGAGGGAGGGAGGGAGGGAGGAAGGAAGGAAGGAAGGAAGGAAGGGAGAAGGGAAGGGAGGAGGGAGGGAGGAGGGAGGGAGGGAGGGAGGAAGGAAGGAAGGAAGGAAGGAAGGAAAGGAGGGAGGGAGGGAGGGAGGGAGGGAGGGAGGGAGGGAGGAGGGAGTGAGGGAGGAGGGAGTGAGGGAGGAAGGAAGGAAGGAAGGAAGGAAGGGAGAAGGGAAGGGAGGAGGGAAGGGAGGAGGGAGGGAGGGAGGAAGGAAGGAAGGAAGGAAGGAAGGAAGGAAGGAAGGAAGGAAAGAAGGAAGG